>NC_086276.1:0-1272990 GCF_021018805.1 Prinia subflava | reverse complement strand
CAGCAGTGTGCAAAAGCTGTGAGCTGTTGTTGTGTTTTTCTCATCAAAGAAGACAAAGACGTGTCTCATGATGTTTGGCACCTGGAGGGAACAGAGGTGAGGGTGGTGCTGCCACTGTAGTGCAGCCCTGTCTCGGGCTGCCCTGCCCATCCCTCCATCAGGACCTAGAATGCAGTCAGCTCATCTCAAAGCACTGCCAAAGAAGGAAGTTCACATAAGAAGTCACAACACCAGGCACAGATGGCAAAAACAAAGGTGTTAATTCCAGGCCTGAACGGAGGTTTGAAATCCGCACACTGGACAAAATGCCTCTGTGCAGACTGTGGGAAAAGCACAGACAGCAAAAACAGCAAGACACCACGCCTGGTGAGGCAGGTTTGGGTAACTTGTCTGGTCAAAAATTCCCACCATGGCAAACTGTGGGAAAGGAGGCAACTGCTTACACACAGGCCAACCCAGCCCAGACACCTTGTGGATACCCAGGACTCAGACAGATAAAATTGGTACATCAAGAACACTTCTGGGGATCCCCAGCACGGAGATCAGAAGAGCCAGCGATAGGTGACAGTGACCCACATTTTGGTGACTATCTATGTAATGTGTTGGTGTGTGTCTCTTTCTCCTACTCACTCTCCTCTTTTTCTACCTCCCATTTACTCTTATATTTAACCCATACTATTGACCGTGGCTCATGGTCTTGTTTACACCTTAACTTTGGCTGAGGCCTCATTTAATGACCCGACCCTAACATTATTTGGGGGTCAGAAGCAGGACCCTAACACCCTTTCTGCTGCCTCAAGGTGTCTTCAGGAGCCTCACAATCCCGGCTTTGGCAGGAAGGGAGGCAGGAACCTGACAGGGCTCAAGGGTAGGGCAACCCAGCCACAGGCCACTTACATCCATCAGCCACAGCTCAGGGGGTTTCATGGCCACCTCCAGAAACTCCACTGGTGCTTTCTTGCCCAGGAGGCTGGAGCGTCCCAAGATCTCGATGGCAGCGAGGACGACGCCTGTCCTCTCAGCAGGCCTGAGGAATCTCCCAAAGGCCTGTGGCAGGAAGGAATTGATCAGAGGCAGTGCCAGCCAGTGCCCCGAGGGCGCTGCTTGGCTGGGCAGTGCCAGCAGCCCTGGCCAGAGGTGCTGGGCAGTGCTGGTGGCAGGGGCCACAGGAAAGCTGGCAGCAGTGCCCACAGTCCCCGTGCAGGGGAGGATGAGGATGGCACCAGGGCGGGGAGGAGGGCTGAGCTCTGGGACATGGGGCGTGGGCCCTGGCAGGACCCAGGGCTCGCTGGTGGCCAGCAGGGCTGGGGAGCTGCTGCTGCTGCTGCTGGGACACCACAGTGTTGCCTGCTGGGGGACAGTGGGACCCCTCTCGCCAGGCACAGCCCCGCTGATTCTGCACCCATTGCACACACAAATCCCCGGCTGGTGCCACAGATGACAGGCCCAGCAAGGGGGAGGGCTTGGTACCTGAACTCTCCAGGTGCTGGGCGTATCCAGCAAGGAGATGATCTCGCATTCCCAGTGTGCTGGAGGCAGGGCATGAAGCTCTGGCCGTGTGGCACCTAAAGAGAGGGGAGACACGGACGCCTCAGTGAGACACAGGCGCTGTGCCAGCAGCTGACCCCGCCCTGACAAGCGTCGGGAGGCAGGAATGGCTGGGGAGCAGTGGGACACAGGAGGAGGTGGTGGGCACTGGTGGAAAGGGGGCCCTGCCTCCCGTGTGTGCACCCAGTGCTGCTGGGCCGGGAAGCTCCGAGCCCCTGGAGCTCTGCATGCAGCCCCCGGTTACACCGTGGCTGCAGTCCTGGTCAGGGGGAAGGGCTCACAGGGCTGGAGCTGGCAGGGTGGAGCAGTCCAGGGGACGCGGGGAAGGGGAGGAGTGGGGCTGAGTCCTGCCTGGAGGAGCAGCTCAGCCACATGGGACCAGCAAGAGCCTGGAAGAGAGTGGGGCAGGAGCAGAGGTGACAGCAGCGCTGGGGACATGGTGGCAGCTGCAGCAGGCACAACAAGGGGACATCACAAGAACAAGGAAGACAAGCAGGTGTATCCGGGGGTGTGGCCATGCACGGGGATGCAGCCCACCACAGCTTCTCTTACATTTCTGCTTAGAGATGAATGTGAAGAGAGAGCAGAGAATGTCCAGCACCATCAAGCTGGTTTCTTCTTTCCTGAACAGCTTGAAAAAGAGATGGCTTAGCAGCTTGCCCAGGACTGGGATTTGGATCTCTCCACAGGCAGCACCACTGTCCTCATTTTGACCAGTCTGGGGGAGGCAGGCAGAAGAGAAGAAGGGCTGAGGGTGGGCAGCTGAGGCCGTGCAGGGTTGGCCACTGTTTGCCAGCTGCGCCGGGTTGGACGCTGGCCCAGCAGGGTTGGCTGTTGGCTGCTGGCTGCGCAGGGTTGGCCCCTGGCCACACAGGGTTGGCCGCTTGCCGCTCAGGGTTGGCTGCTGGTCAATGGCCCCTGGCCACGCAGTGTTGGCCACTGGCCGTGCAGGGTTGGCTGCTGGCCACGCAGGGTTGGCCTCTGGCCATGCAGAGTTGGCCGCTGGCTGCTTGCCACGGAGGGTTCACCATTGGCCGCTGACCATGCAGGGTTGGCCCCTGGCCACGCAGGGTTCGCCGCTGGCCTCTTGCCACGCACGGTTGACCGCTGGCCGCGATGGGTTGGCCCCTGGCAGTGCCGGGTTGGCTGCTGGCCACGGGCTGTGCAGGGTTGGACGCTGGCTGCTGGCTGCGCAGGGTTGGCCGCTGTTTGCCAGTCACGCCAGGTTGGCTGCTGGCCGTGCAGGGTTGGCCACTGGCCACTGACCGTGCAGGTTTGGCCCCTGGCCACTCAGGGTTTGCTGCTTTCCACGCAGGGTTGGCCTCTGGCCACGCAGGGTTGGCTGTTGGCCGCTTGCCACGGAGGGTTGGCCGTTGGCCACTGACCGCGTAGGGTTGGCCCCTGGCCACGCAGGGTTGGCCGCTAGCCACGCAGGGTTGGCTGCTGGCCACTGGCTGCACAGGGTTGGCCGCTGGCAGCGCACGGTTGGCCACTGGCCGCTAGCCGCACAGGGTTGGCTGTTGGCTGCTGGCCACGCAGGGTTGGTTGCTGGCCGCTGACCGCACGGGGTTGGCCTCTGGCCGCACAGGGTTGGCTGCTGGTCACACAGGGTTCGGTGCTGGCCGCTGGCCGCGCAGGTTTGGCCGCTGGCCGCGCAGGATTGGTCGCTGGCCACGCAGGGTCTAACCCAGGGTTCCAGGGCCGCTCTCATGGCAGGACCCTGCCAGGAGACCTGCGGGCGCTCACGCCCCTTTTATACTCGAGGCAAGCCCCGCCCTCTCCCCGACAGCCAATGGCAGCTCAGTGACGTTCTCGGCGTCAGACACCGAGCGGCCGGGCCCTTTGTGATGTCACAATGGGGGCGGGGAGCCAGCGAGACGGAGCCATCTGATTGGTCGCTGCGGCAGGTGTTACTGCTGGCATTGTGCACGGCGGCGCTGATTGGTTCGTTCCATGCTGAGGGTGGGGTAAGGCGGGGAGCGGGTGCGGGGGTCCCAGCCCCATTGTGGGGGTCCCGCTCCCATGCTGGGCATGCCCAGGCCCATTCTGGGGCTTCTCAAGCCCATTCCGGGGGTCCCAGCCCCACTTTTGGGCTGCCTGGGCTCATTGCTTGGAGGGCTCCATGAGGGGCGGGGCTCAGGGCCAGGGGCGGTGTCAGGGCGGGGGGGAGGGGCCGTTGCCAGCCTGGGATTTGGGCTGAGTTGGGCTGGGATTGGGGCCGAGGGGGGCTCAGAGCTGGCACTGGGGCCAGCGCTGGCTGTGGGCTGGGGGTTCGGGCTGGACCATCCACATTGTGCCAAGGAAACTGGAACCACAGGGAGCGGGCAATTGGTCTTGTACTGGGAGCAGCCACTCCCCTTTCCCGCCCATCCTGCTCCTGCAGCCCCAGGCTAAATGGGCCTCTAGTCATACAAAATGATCTAAAATCCACCTTAATCCACCTTAAAACTGCGCATGTTATTTGACATTCACCCAAATGGGACTAAACCCCAGATCTGGCCTAAAATCAAACACATCTGCTTAAAGTCCACACTAAGCCTGCCCAGTTTGGCCTAAAATCACCCAAATGAGCCCAAAAGCTCTGGGAGTGTGTCCTGGTTTGAGGGGAAGTGAGTTTTTTTCAAGAGGCTGTAGTCAAACCAATCAGGGGTCAGGTTTGAATGTTGGCACTTTCAGTGGCCACTGAAGTGTTAGACACGCCTCCGATGACACAAGGGGTTAAAAGCAAGGACTCTCAGAGGGTCTGCCTCTTTTGGGTTTGGTTTCAGCAGGGAAACATCTCCTCTCCGCTGCTCAGCTTCAGGCTGAGTGGGGGAGGGGAGCCATGTGGCTGAGCTGAGGAGAACCACGCGGCCAGACTGAAGTAAGCTGGGCCCTGGGGCGGGAAGAGAGTGGACAAGACTGGAGCTGAGCTGGCCCCATCCAGGATGGAGGGGTGGAAAACTGTGGAGGTGCCTTCCGTCCCCCTCCTGCCCCCCTCCCAGAGAAGATGCCTAGCCAGGTGTGGGAGATGGGGAGCCTGGGAGTGCCTGAGCCCGAGAACCAGAAACTGTTAACCCTTTCTTGGCAGAAGGAAACTTTTTCCCAGACATTGGTTCTCATGGCTAGTAGTTTCAGAAGAGAAAGAAAAAACAGCCTAGGGCCGAAATGATAAAGTCAGAAGATGAAAAGAACCCTAGATGGGCAAAGAATGAGAGGTGTAGCTTTCTGAGCTGGACTTTTCTTGCACAATGTCAGCCATAGACTGAACTCAAGTCTCTTTTAACCATAAACTGCATTTGAGTAGATACAGCTGCCTTTGCTTTTGCTACGGTGACTGGCACTTTAAGAGTAGAGCGAGCAGAGAAGAGAGGGGGAGGGTGTGGTGGTGCTCTCTGCCCTCAGGGGAGACCTGCTCTTGGAACTCTCAGCCCCAAGAGAAAAATGTCCTGCAATTTCACAGGCTGGCACCATCTGGATCAGAACCACACAGACTGGGATTGCACAAATTGGGATCATCCAGACTGGCATGGCTGCACCAGAACGATGTGAACCGAGGTGGTCCTGCCCAGCCCAGGGCTCCATCCCAGTCCCTCCCAGTCCTTAACTGGGCTGCAACCAGAACTGCCCGGAGCAAATGTGGAAGTCCTGGAGCGATCCCAGAGCCGAACCCGGTGCTCGTTCCAGCCTCCGTCTCAGTCTCGGTCCTGGAGCGGTGCCAGTCTTGGTGCCAGTGCCAGTTCCAGTTCTGGTTTCAATCCCGGTCCCAGTCTCTGTCTCAGTGCAGACTCAGTCCCAGTGTTGGTACTGGTACCAGTCTTGGTCCCGGAGTGCTCCCAGTGCCAGTCTCAAGTTTGGTCCTGGAGCGGTGCCACTGTTGGTGCTGGTTCTGGCACTGGTCTTGGTCTCAGTCTTGGTCCCAGTGCCAGTTCTGGTGCCGGTTACGGTGTCAGTCCTAGTCCTGGTGCCAGTGCAGTGCCACTCTCAGTTCTGGTGTCGATTCTGGTCCCGTTCTTGGTCTCAATGCCCATCCCGGAGCGGTGCCGCTCTTGGTGCCAGTCTCGGTGCCAGTGTCGGTCTCAGTTCTTGGTGCTGGGTCTGGTTCTGGTGCTCATCTTTGTCTCGCTCTCGGTAGCACTCCCAGAGCTTTTGAGCTCATTTGGGTGATTTTAGGCCAAACTGGGCAGCCTTAGCATGAACTTTAAGCACATTTGTATGATTTTAGGCCAAATCTGGTGGGGTTTGGTTCCGTTTGGGTGAATTTCAAAAAGCCTGGGCAGTTTTAAGGTGGATTTTAGATCCTTTTGTATGACTTGAGGCCCATTTAGGTGATTTTAAGCCAAACCAGGTAGTTTTAGGGTTTATTTTACACCAATTTGGAAGATTTATATGTGATTTGAAGCCATTTTGTGTGTGTTTTAAACTAGTTTGAGAAATTTATGACCCGTTTTAGTTGTTTTTGACACATTTGGATGATTTTAACTCCATTTCTCTGATTTTAGGCCAAACCATGTGGTTTTAGGCTGTTTTTTACCCTCCTTGGGGTGATTTTAGTCCACATTGAAGGGATATGATGCTTCCTTGCGTGATTCGAGGCCCAACCTGATCAGTTTTCATGTGGATTTCAGGCCCCTTAGGAGAATTTGAGGCCCTTGTGGGTGATTTTAGGACGAATCGGACCCTTTTAGGACCGCACATGCCCAGTTCTTGGTCCAGTGAATGCACCTGCGGGAGAAACCTGGCAGACATCCCACCCCAGTCAGGCCAGAGCTCCTGTGCTGTGGTTTTAGGATCCTTTGGGGGTTTCAGCCTCTGTCCTTGTTCAACAGTCCTGAGACAGATGAGGGATCTCGGGGCCGTGTCTTACAGGGGGATGATTGGAGCTCACAGGGCTCCAAAGCCGAGCCCGAGACGACCCTTGGGAGGACATCAGGGGCTCCCCAAGAGGTGTTTTTGGGGGCCCTAGTGGCGGCAGAGACCCGATGGGGCGGGGGAAGCACCAGGTTTAGGGAGCTCCGGGAGAGCCTCAGCTTCCCTAAGCGAGACCCTGGAAAGAGGAGAGCACCACAGGCGGGGAACCCGAGAGGAGGGGGGGAGCCCTGGGATTGCCGGGACCATGGTGGGGGGCACTGGGGCTGGAAGGGCGGGATGGGCGGGAAAGGGGAGTGGCTGCTCCCAGTACAAGACCAATTGCCCGCTCCCTGTGGTTCCAGTTTCCTTGGCACAATGTGGATGGTCCAGCCCGAACCCCCAGCCCACAGCCAGCGCTGGCCCCAGTGCCAGCTCTGAGCCCCCCTCGGCCCCAATCCCAGCCCAACTCAGCCCAAATCCCAGGCTGGCAACGGCCCCTCCCCCCGCCCTGACACCGCCCCCGGCCCCGAGCCCGCCCCTCATGGAGCCCTCCAAGCAATGAGCCCAGGCAGCCCAAAAGTGGGGCTGGGACCCCCGGAATGGGCTTGAGAAGCCCCAGAATGGGCCTGGGCATGCCCAGCATGGGAGCGGGACCCCCACAATGGGGCTGGGACCCCCGCACCCGCTCCCCGCCTTACCCCACCCTCAGCATGGAACGAACCAATCAGCGCCGCCGTGCACAATGCCAGCAGTAACACCTGCCGCAGCGACCAATCAGATGGCTCCGTCTCGCTGGCTCCACGCCCCCATTGTGACATCACAAAGGGCCCGGCCGCTCGGTGCCTGATGCCGAGAAGGTCACTGAGCTGCCATTGGCTGTCGGGGAGAGGGCGGGGCTTGCCTCGAGTATAAAAGGGGCGTGAGCGCCCGCAGGTGTCGTGGTGAGGTCCTGCCATGGGAGCGGCCTTTGAGCCCTGGGGCCAACCCTGCGCGGGCAGCGGCCCGGCCAAGGGGGAAGGGTGCGGGTGGGCGGGAGGGAGGTGTTATGTGTCTTGTCGTGGGATGTGCAGGGGGAGGGATGGACACCAGCCCGAGCGTGCCCCGGGGCCAGGACAATGGCACCAGCTATGGCTGGCCACTGACATCTGCTGGAGCGTCCTCCTGGGGCCACGGCCCAGGGCAAGGACCACAAAGAGCGGCAGAGTGTCCGCCGGGGCCAGAGGACGGCACTGGGCGCTTGTATGGGGCTGTCTGCGAGGGAGGGAGGAAGGGGGGATGCGCCGATGCGCCGCTTCTCACCGCCGCCCTTCTCAGGGACCTGCGCCCGCCCCTCCCAATGGGAGCGGCACCGGCACCAGCCCCGGCTCTGCAAAGGCAGGGACCGAGGGCCACCGGGCCACACAGGGACCGTGTCGGTCCCTGCAAACCAGGGGGCTTTGGCCATGGCCCCGGCCTGCCAAATAAATAAAATAAAATGAATAAAATTATAAGACAAAAAACCCCCAAATAAAAATAAAACAAATTTTAAAAAAATAAAATAAAAAAATTGAAATCAAAGGTATTTTCAGATAAAACTGGCAAAAATCACTTCAAATGCTCTGCCTGGTCTTTGCTTGCCCAACGAGTCCTTGGCGACGCAAACAAACCCCAAAGCCCCTGCCCTCCCCATGGCACAGGAGCACGGAGAGCCCCGGGCCTCAGGCAGGGCCAGGAGCACGCATGGCCCGGCCTTGTCTCCCTCCCTCTCCTCCCTGTGCACTCCTGGGGGGGCTCCAGTCCTCTCCTGGCGGGAGTGCTCGGGCCTGGGGGGGGTCTCTGTCCCTGTCACACCGGGGGATGCTCGGGGCCCTCAGCCCAGCACTGAGAGGGACAGAGACGCCTCCGCGTGTCCCCTGCTACCAGAGATGGAGACTGTGAAAAACGAGCTTCACTTGCCTGGTAAAATTAAAAAGAGCTTGAATTAAACACAAATTAAGACCAGTAGGAGACAGAAAGCAAAGGGTTCAGAGGCTCCACCTGGTACCTTGGCCCATCTGCCGTGACTGGGCATTCGGCCAAGTGCTCACCTGCTATCTCACAGACATTCTTGAAATACCCTTTCCATTGCATCACTCTCCTGCATATTCAAACTCTTCTACCAACTCCTTTCCACATTCCAGGAGCTGTTTAGCAGGGTCCCTCCTTGCCTCTGCCTCCTTAGAGCACGCCTGTTTCTCGGCTGCGCCTCCACCATCGCTTCCAGCTCGGGCTGTGCTCCACGCTTTCCTCAGGCGCAGGTGCCCATCCTTTGGCACATCAACGGCAGGCTCCTCCTCACACCTTCACTGGATGTTATCCCAACTGTAATAAACGCCAATCACTCGCTTTTGGGATTTTTGGAAATTTAATAAAAATAAAAAATGGTTATAAAAAATAATAATACAAATACAATAATAAAAGTTAAACGATTTAGAGTAGGACAATTTATGAGACAATAAGAACAAAGGGAGCGGCCTGGGCCGGGTCTCCTCCCATCTAGACAAAAGCTAGCTAGGAAAGAAGGCAAGGAAATAGAGAAATCTCTCTCTTTTTGAGGATCCTCTTCATGACTATGCATATTTTATTTAAAACAAGTAATTTCAGCTGGTTCTTGTCACAAAAGCTTTCTGTTAATTTCCAGACGCCTGTAAGTCTGTTGGTCGTTGAAGAGGTTTCTTTTCGGTTGATAAAGAAGGCCATAAATTCTTCTTCACTAGAAAATTTAAAGTCTCTGCAACCGTTATCTCTGTGCAAAGAATTCTTGATTATTTTCTCTTTCTTAAGCTAAAAAGAATATCACACACACATAGCTTCAGTTTTAATTACTAAAGCTTATTTTTAATTACAAAACTACATTCACTATATTATTCAAATGTTAATACAGCATAACTTTTCTACCTAGCATATCACATATAGTAAATATCTGCATAGAGCCACACAATATGCCTTTTTCACACCAACCACACAGTCACTTCAATTGCAAGCGTGACTCTAGATCGGCTGTCTCACCGCTAGGACTGAGCAAAACCATCAAATCTACATCCTCACGGCAGAGTTATTTCAACACCACACATCTAACAATCGTTTCAATCTCGGCCAAAAGCCAATCCTGGAACAGGGATCTGCAACAGAGACTCCAGCCCCCGAGCGTGCCCTGCAGGGAGAGGGACAGAGAGCCCTCGGTGTCGCTGCAGGACACCAACAAAAGAGCAAAGACTGCGACTATTTCAGAAGGCAAAAGGCATAAAACCCCCCCTGAATTGTCTCATTTTAGAAGGTGTTCCCGTACAGACTTAACACCATGGGTGAACAAGAGTGACACCTTCCCAGTGCCACTGGGCAAAGTAGAGAAAGTGCCAAAATGTTTTTTTCTCTGAGAAGCAGAAAAGCAACACGCCACCTGGAGAGAGATTGTTTTGGGAAAGGATAGGTGTTTTGCCGAGGTTGTTTTGGGAAGAAGCTTTCCTAAGAAACTTTTCCCTTGGGAAAGGAGTTAGGAGCTACCAGCAGGCTCCAATCTCTAAGGCCCAAAAAGATCAGGCCCAAAGCCTGGCCCCTGGCTCCCACAAGCATTTCCCATGCCCACAGGGATGGAGACCCCTCCAGCATCCCTGGGCACCAGCCAAAAGAAAATTGGTGGAAATCAAACTTTGAACACCGCAGCAAACGCTCTGGCCCAGATTTGCTTTTGCCAGGCCCCGCTGTGTCACCAGGGACACTGGGTTGCCTCAAGTGCCCTGGTGTCACAGCGCTGCCCTGGGCTCCAGCAGGCCCTGCTGTGTCCCAGGACAGCCTGGCTTCCAGGACATTCCATGGCCCGGCGCTCTCACGCCATGGAATTCTCTGGAACTGATGGAATCTGTCGTCATCCCGGTGTCAGAGGAGCTGACAGCCCCAGGCAGGCCAGCGGATTTCTGCCTGGCTGCTGCCTTGGGACACGGCTGGACGGGGCTCGGAGCAGCCCGGGACAGTGGGAGGTGTCCCTGCCACGGCAGGGGTGGCACTGGGTGGGCTTGAAGGTGCCTTCCAAGCCAAACCATGGCCGCATTCTCATCCTGGGGAGCCCCACAAGAGCAGGATGAGGGAAAGAGCCCCGCAGAGGCCCAGAATCCCGGAGGATTCCCTCTCCAGGGCAGGAGGGTGCTGAAAGCCAGAGGAGCCCCCCAGTTGCCCACGCTGCTGACTTTGAAGCCCCTTGCCAGGCTCCTCTCCCTCTCCTCACTGCATTCTCCAGCCACGAGGGGATTGCCCTGCTCCAGAGCCGCTGTCCGGCAAGAATGCCGAGGGAGCTGCCCGGCCACGCTCCCTCATTCACAAAGTCACCTCCAACCACCACCCAAGCATCGTCCCCGCCTCTGTGGGCTGGCCAGGGACACGGACACCACTGGTGGAGCAGTTCCCGGCCCCAGCACCCACCCCAAATTCAGCCCGAGCTCCCTCCTCCAGCCCAGTCCCAGCCCGCACTGCAGTCACAGGTTCAGCTCCAACTCCCCCATCTCTGAGGGCATTTGGGTTATCCCCTGTTCTTGAGGGGCTTTTTGGGTACTCCCCAGTCTTGAGGAGGCAACGCAGGGAGGCAGGGGAGGACACATGGCTCCAGCACTTGGAGTGGGCACCACAGGGAGGGACATGTGGAGCCCATTTTTGGGAAGATCCTCCTGATTCTTGCCAGGTTTGCAGGTTATAAATGGCTTTTGGAGTTTTCCTGCTAATTTCAGGAAGCTGACATCCCCTCCTCATTTTATGACGGTGAGGAGACACCAGTTTTGGGGGGATCCTGCTGCTTTCCTCCATTTTATGGGGGATATAAATGGCTTGTGGGCCCCCTGCCTCATTCTGGGAGGTTGGGGTGACCCCGTGGTTCCACTGCTGTCTGAGGAAAAGCTGTGACTCCCAGTTTGGGTGGTTTTAGGCAGCTTGTGGGGGTCCCATGTTTGACAGAGGGAGTGTCCTGACTGCCCCCAGCTCCCACCCCAGAGCAGCCTCTGGCCAGTCAGAGGGCGTGGTGGTGATGACTCTGCAGTTGCCATAGGGATGTGCAGAGACCACAACACTTTGAAGCCAATCAGAAAATGCACAAAGTGGGTTTTACTCAATCAGAGCTTTTCTCCCCAGTGACTCCTGTACTGGTTTTGCACTGCCTGGTTTTTGGTAGCAGGGGCCACAGAGGTGGCTTCTGTGAGAAGCTGCTGGAAGCTTCCACCGTGTCCAGCAGAGCCAGTCCCTGATGTCTGTGAGGATGGACACGCTGCTGGTCAAAGCTGGGCCAGTTAGAGAGGCTGGAAACGCCTCTGTGGTGACATTTAAGAAGCAAATCAAAACAAAGGCACACAGTTTTTCCTCTAGTCAGAGAAGAGGAGGAGGTGAGAACATGTGAGGGAGAACAACATGGAGACACCAAGGTCAGTGGAGGAGGAGGAGGAGCAGGAGGGGCTCCAGGCACCGGGGCTGAGATTCCTCTGCAGGCCATGGTGAAGCAGCTGAGCCCCTGCAGCCCCTGGGGATCCACAGGAGATGCAGAGATCCACCCACAGCCCATGGGGATCCACAGGGGATGCAGAGATCCACCCACAGCCCGTGGGGATCCACGGGGGATGCAGAGATCCACCCACAGCCCGTGGGGATCCACGGGGGATGCAGAGATCTACCCACAGCCCGTGGGGATCCACGGGGGATGCAGAGATCCACCCACAGCCTGTGGGGATCCACGGGGGATGCAGAGATCTACCCACAGCCCGTGGGGATCCACGGGGGATGCAGAGATCCAACCACAGCCTGTGGGGAACCACGGGGGATGCAGAGATCCACCCACAGCCCGTGGGGCCATGCCCACGCCACAGCAGGTGGATGTCTGGAGGAGGCTGTGATCCGGTGGGAGTCCCGGTGGAGAGAGGGGCCCTGCTTCCAGGCTGGAGCAGCCTGTCCTTGGGGGACTGTGCCCCGTGGGAAGAGAGACCCACGTTGCAGCAGCTTTGGAAGAACTCTTTGCCTGTGGAGAGGAATTGACATTGCAGGAGGTGCAGTAGGACTGCTGCTCATGAGAGTGGACCCACATTGGAGGAGTTCACAGAGAACTGTCTCCCGTGGGAGGGACCTCACGGTCTCACAGGGGAGGGACTCCTCTCCCAGAGCAGCAAAAGAAAATCTCGGTGATGAACTGACCACAACCCCCATGCCCTGTGTCCCTGCACTGTTAGTGGGAAGGAAGGAAGGGCTGGGGAGAAAAATGGTGTTTTAAGGGCTTATTTTACTTCTTATTATCCTCCTCTGATTCCATTAGTGATAAATTCACTTTGCAAGTCATGTCGAGCCTGTTTGCCCTTGAAATATTTCTTGGTCCTTATCTCACTTATGAAACCTTTGTTACCTTTTTTGTCCTTTTCCCTCCTCTACCCAGCTGTGGCAGGGAAGGGTGAGCGAGAGACTCTGTGGGTGCCTGGTGTTGGGCAAGGGTCAAACCATGACACTGGAACGTGCTAAAAAGCCACCCAGTTTGTCCCAACCCCCTCCCAATCCAGCCCAACGTCACCTCCAGTTGGCTTCAAAATGCCCCAAAAGTTCTGCACGGCTGGGGGGGGGGAAGGGGAGGAACATCAGGACCCTCCTCCACCACTGTGTCCCAGCAGCTCCACGCCCAGCCAGGAGGAGCAGCAGGGCCACAGTTGACAGGGCATTCCCCCAAATTTCCCCCACACTGATGACACAGCCGGACAACTGGGAGGCTGCCTCAGGCTTTATTGCCCACCAGCATCCCAGGAGGGAGCAGAAAATCCACCTGCAGATGCTGATTGCAGAGGCTCACAATGCTTCCTTGCTTCCATGAGGTTCTGTCAGGTCACAGTGGAACCTTGGTGCCAAATTGTTCCATGGGCTCACAGTGCTCTCCTGGCTTCCCTGGGGTCCCTGTGTGACACACTGCAGCCTTGGCTCCATCAGGCTCTCCTGGCTTCCCTGGGGTCCCTGTGTGACACACTGAAGCCTTGGCTCCATCAGGGTCTCCTGACTTCCCTGGGGTCCCTGTGTGACACACTGCAGCCTTGGCTCCATCAGGGTCTCCTGGCTTCCCTGGGGTCCCTGTGTGACACACTGCAGCCTTGGCTCCATCAGGGTCTCCTGACTTCCCTGGGGTCCCTGTGTGACACACTGCAGCCTTGGCTCCATCAGGGTCTCCTGGCTTCCCTGGGGTCCCTGTGTGACACACTGCAGCCTTGGCTCCATCAGGCTCTCCTGGCTTCCCTGGGGTCCCTGTGTGACACACTGCAGCCTTGGCTCCATCAGGGTCTCCTGACTTCCCTGGGGTCCCTGTGTGACACACTGCAGCCTTGGCTCCATCAGGGTCTCCTGGCTTCCCTGGGGTCCCTGTGTGACACACTGCAGCCTTGGCTCCATCAGGGTCTCCTGGCTTTGCTGGGGTCCCTGTGTGACACACTGCAGCCTTGGCTCCATCAGGGTCTCTTGGCTTCCATGATGCTCCACTATGTCCCAAGGGGCATCTGTGGCTTGGCTTTGGAGTCCTGCAAGATCCAAAGATTCCCCCCAAAAAGCACCAGTCCAGGGTTGCCCAGGATGTTTGGACCAGGCCCCACTCCCTGAGCACCCACATGGAACCCCAGTGACGCTGTGACTCCATGGAATCTCACGGAACAAAGTGTCACTTGTGACACAGCAGGGTGTCATGGAACACAGGTGCCCCTGGGACAGTGCCACTGCTCATGGAACCCAGTGTCCATTGGGACATAGCCAGCCCTAGGGGAACACAGGAGACCACTGTGACCCAATGGAAACTCATGGAACCAAGTGTCCACTGTTCCACGGTGCAGCCTTAGAGAGTGCTGGAGACCACTGTGTCACAATGGAATATCCTGAGACCAAGGATCCATTGTGACAAACCTGGGCTCTATGAAACCTAGGACACCACTGCCATTCAATCGAATCTCAAGGAACCCAGGGTCAATTGTCCACACATCAGCTTCTCAGGAAACCAAGGAGAACATTGTGACACAGTGGAATGTCATGGATCCAAGGCTCTACTTTGATCAAGGGGGGCCTCGTGGAACCCATGTTCCACTGGGACATTGCCAGGCCTCGTGCAAGCAAGGTTCCACTGTGACCAAGAAAGGCCTGAGGGCAAATGTCCACTGCTTCACACTGCGGCCTCCTAGAGCACTGGAGACTGTTGTGACACAACGGGAACAGAGTAGGGTGTGACACAGCAGTGTGGCTGTGTGACATCATAGAGTGGATTGTGACACCACAGTGTGGATGAATGACATCATAGACTGGGCTGCATGACATAACAGTGGGTTGTGACATCACAGAGCAGGCTGTGACATCATAAAGTGCACTGTGAGGTCACAGTGCAAGCGCTGCCATCACAGATGGAGGCTCTGTCACATTAGAGGGCAGCTCTGTGATGTCTCAGAGAAGGATGTGTGACATCACTGAGTGGGGTGTGACATCACAGAGCTGGCTGTGACATCACAGTGTAACTGTAAGACGTCAGAAAGATGGCTGTGAGGTCAAAGTGTGTGCTGTGACATTACAGGGTGGCAGTATGACACCAGAGAGAGGGCTGTGTGACATCATGCTGGTGGTGTGACATCATGGGGGTGGTGTGATATCACAGGAGGGTGTGTGACATCACAGAGTGGTGTGACATCACAGGGGCAGTGTGAGGTCACAGGGGAGGTCACTGGAGAGGTCACTCCACCCTGGCCCCCCTCACACTTCCCCCAGAGGAGTCCAACGCTGCTCGTGCACAGCGGGGTCCCCTGGGACCCCACGTCCCCCCCACCCCTGGTGCCGCAGCCTCCCCCAGAGGATGTTCCACGAGATCGACCCCAGAGCCTGACATGGGGACAGGGGGGGATGGGACAGGGGGACAGGGACCCCCTGGCAGTGTCCCCGTGTCCCCCAGGGCCAGAGCCTGGGCCAGGGCTCCTTCACCCTGTTACAAACAAGGACTTGAGAGCGCTTAAAAAATCCCTGGCAAGGGATCAGCAAAAACCAGATTTAATATTAGGTGAAAGCATGACAAAGTTCCTCGGCAAGAGTCACTCTGCCCCTGCCTGGACACTTCAGGCACAGCAAGGAAACAAAGAAAAGTGCAACAAGCAAAGTGCAACAAGCCAAGGGCAGCAAGATCCTACAGGGACATTTCACTGCCAGCCTCCAGAACTTCACCCACACTTGATGTAGCCCCTGCATTGGGAATTCAGTCAGGGCAGGGTCTTGGGTGGGAGCTGCCCTGGCTCAAGGGAGACACTGAGAGACAAAGAGAGCAGGCAGGAGAGGCAGGAGAGAAAGGAGGACACCAACACAATCAGCTGAGAAGGTGGCACTGTGAGAACAGAACTGACACTGACTGAAAATGAATGGCACAGGAATCAAGAACTCTCAAAGTCTAATTTGCTATCAAAACACATCCCACCCACCCAGCCCCACACAATCCAAATCCCACTGCTCCAAATTTGGATCCCACTTCTCCCAATCTCCTTCCAACCTCATCTCACCCTGGTGGCTGTGGAATCGAGTAACTTTGGAGTGGGATTGAGTTTTTCTGAGGTGGGAACAAGCCACTTTGAGGTGGGATTGAGCCCTTTTGGGTTAAAAATGAGTTGTTCTCAGTCGGACTGGAGCAGTTTTGAGGTGATAGACTGATCCCTCTTGGATTCTTGAGTGCAAAGAGAGGGAGAAGAGAAAAAAATTAAGGCCAAAACAAAAGGATAACCAGCCAGGTGTCTTCCCATTCTATGAATTATAAGGAATGTGGGTCACCAGGGCTCTGCCCAACTTGAGTCCTGCAGTGGGGGGGATGGAGCTGAGCAGCGCATGAAGCTCTTCCTGCACTAGGGGCACTTGCAGGGCCTTCCCTTACTGGTGGCTCTGTTGGTGTCTGGTCAAGCTTGAGCTCCTGGAGAAGCTCTTCCCACACTGGAGACACTTGAATGGCCTTTCCCCAGTGTGGATGCGCCGGTGGATGATGAGGGTGCAGTTCTGTGTGAAGCCCTTCCCACAGTCAGGGCAGTGGAAGGGCCTCTCCTCTGTGTGAATCTGCTGGTGCAGGAGGAGATGGGAGCTGGTGGGAAACCTCTTCCCACACTCGGAACACTCATAGGGCTTCTCCCCAGTGTGGATTTTTTGGTGGACAATCAGGTTGGCGCTGTGCTTGAAGCCCTTCCCACATTCCCTACACTCATACGGCCTTTCCCCAGTGTGGATGTTCTGGTGCTGGATCAGGTTGGAGCTCTGTCTGAAGCTCTTCCCACACTCTGCACACTCGTAGGGCCGTTCCCCAGTGTGGGTCCTCTGATGGCAGATCAGGTTGGAGCTCTGGCTGAAGCTCATCCCACATTCCTCACACTTGTAGGGTCTCTCCCCGGTGTGGATGCGCCGGTGCTTCGTGAGGGTGGAGTTCACCTTGAAGCCCTTCCCGCAGTCAGGGCAGCGGAAGGGCCTCTCCTCCGTGTGCGTGCGCTGGTGCAGGAGGAGACTGGAGCTGAGCTGAAACCTCTTCCTGCATTTATCACACTCGTAGGGCCTCTCCCCAGTGTGGATGCGCCGGTGCCTGCTGAGTGTGGAGTTTTGCTTGAAGCCCTTCCTACAGTCGGGGCAGCGGAAGGGCCTCTCCTCTGTGTGAATCCGCTGATGCCTAAGGAGATCGGAGCTGGTCTGAAACCTCTTCCTGCATTTATCACACTCGTAGGGCCTCTCTCCAGTGTGGATCCTCTGGTGGGCACTCAGGGCAGAGCTCTGCCTGAAGCATTTCCCACATTCCCGACACTCGTAGGGCCTCTCCCCACTGTGGATCATCTGGTGCTTTATCAGTTCAGAGCTCGTCTTGAAGCTCTTCCTACATTCCCCACACTGGTAGGGTCTCTCACCAGTGTGGATCATCTGGTGACACAGCAGGTGGGCACTGTTCTGAAACCTCTTTCCGCATTCCCCACATTCATAGGGTCTCTCCCCAGTGTGGATCCTCTTGTGCTGGACCAGTTGGTTGCTGTTCCTGAAGCTCTTCCCACATTCCGCACATGGGTAGGGTCGTTCCCCGGTGTGGATCCTCTGGTGGCACATCAGGACAGACCTCAGGCTGAAACTCTTCCCACATTCCCCACACTCGTAGGGTCGTTCCCCAGTGTGGATCCTCTGGTGGCGGATCAGGCTGGACCTCAGGCTGAAGCTCTTCTCACACTCCAAGCATTTGTGGGGCTTCTCCCCATGAGAAAGCTGTTCATGCACCACCAGCGCTGAGCTCTGGCTCGATCTCTGACTGCCTTCTTGGCACAGGGTGGGACTTTTCTCCTCAAATCCCCCTGATCCGCGTTTGCAGCCCCTCCTCGTGAGGGATCTCCGGGGATTTTCCTCCCCACTAGATTCCTGTGCTGTGGAGCCACTCCAAACACCCTCTCCCACGAGGTTCTGCTGCAGAGATTTGTCCTCCCTGGTCTCCATGCTCAGCTCCTTGTCTGGGGAAGGAAGGACAAGGAGAGGATGGGATTTGCCTCCGTTCCAGAGGGAAGGGGAAGGAGATCCCCCCCTGCTCTGTCCCCAGCCTCCCCAGGCTGCTGGGAGTCCCAGGAACCCAAAAAGACCCCTCCTCTTCTGTCTCCCCACTTAGGGAAACTGGGAGTGACTGGGCTCATACTGGGAGTGCTGAGAAAAGTGGAACCACACGGGGGAGGGGCAGGGTGCAACTGGGCTCATACTGGGAGCAGCCACTTCCAGCACCGGCACCCCCAAACCCCTTTCCCGCTCATCCTACCCCTCCAGCCCCAAACCCCTTGCAAAGGTCCCGGCAATCCCAGGGGTCCCCCCCTCTCGGGGTCCCTGCTTTGTGCTTCTGGGGCTCTTGTCTCCCCAGAGTCCCTTTAAGTGAAGCTGCACCTGTCCCAGGGGTCCCAAAACCGGTGTCCCCCCGCCCCTGCCGGGGCTCTGCCACCACAAGGACACCCCAAAAACACCTCCCGGGAGCCCCCGATGTCCCCCAGAGGGGCAGCTGCACCTCGGCTTTGGAGCCCTGCAAGCTCCAAACATCCCCCCCAAAAAACCCCAAACCCAGGGACGCCCCCGGGATATTTGGGGCGAGCTCCCCCTCCTCGGGCACCTGCGGGATGGGGGCGATGCTCCCTGGCCGTGCTGCGAGTTCAGGGAGCGCTGGAGCCGCCTCTGCCTCCTCTGCCCTTCTCCTCCTGCTCCCTGCTGCCGCTCCGCCTCTTCCTCCCTCCCTCCTCCTCCTCCCCCGTTCCCAACCCCGAACTGTGGGGGCGGGGTCAAGGACAGGGCGGGAACTGTGAGGGGAAAGGGGCGGGGTCAAGGACAGGGCGGGAATTATGAGGGAAAGGAGCTCGGCCAAGGGGACGTGCGGTGCTAAAAGGGCCTGGTTTGGCTTAAAATCACACAAAGAGGCCTAAAATAATTCAAAGGGACTTAAAATCCACCATTATTCCACATGCTTTGGGCCAGAATCAGCCAAATGGGGTTAAAATCGTCCAAAGGGGTCTAAAATCCAACCAAAGGGTCCTAAAACTGCACAAACTGGTTTTAAACCCTCAAAAAAATTGCTTCAAATCACCCTTAAATCTCCCAAATGGGCATAAAATCCACCCTCAAAAAACCTAGGATTGCCTAAAATCACCCAAAGGGCCCTGAGGTCAACCCTAACACCTTACCAGATTTGGCCCAAAATCACCCAAACATACCTAAACCTCATGGAAGTAGACCTAAAATCCTCCAAAGGGATCTAAAATCCACCCTGAAACTGCCCGGGTTATCCCAAAATCACCCAAATGGGACTAAACTCCACCAGATTTGGCCAAAAATCACCCAAAGGAACCTAAAACCTTGTTGGAAAAACCGGGACCACACTGAGAACAACTGGGACCATGCTGGGGGACACTGGGAGCGAGTGGGGGTGACTGGATCTTCACTGGGGGAACTGGGCATGACTTGGGACCATGCTGGGAGGGACTTGGATCATCTACAGACTCACTGGGTCTACACCGGGGCAACTGGGATCCCACTGGGAGGAACAGGGAGACACTGGAACCATGCGGGGGGCAACTGGAATCAGACTGGGATCACAGTGGGAGCAGCTGGGCGATGCTCGGGAAGACTGGGAACATACTGGATTATACTGGTAACAACTGGGACAGCACTAAGGGTGACTGGGAGTGGCTGTGAGCAACTGGGATAAGGCTTGAAGAAAATCTGAGTATCTTGGAGTGACTGGGAACATGCTGGCAGCAACTGGGATATACTGGGAGAGACTGAAACCACAGTGGGGGTAAATGGGAACAACTGGAACCACAGTGGATGATCATGGGAGCAGCTGTGCCCATGTCGGGGTCATACTGGGATCCTACTAGAACTGACTGGCATCATACTGGGAGTGACTGAAATAGTACTGGAAGTATATGAGAGTAGTGGGATCATACTGGAATCACACTGGGCCTGACTGGAAAGGTGCTGGCCGTGACTGGAACATACTGGGAGTGACTGGGAGTAACTGGGCCCACACTTGGGAGTGCCAGGGAGTCACTCTGGGCATGGCTGTGCCCAAACCCGGTGTCCCCCCGGCCCCGCCGCTCCCGCGCGCTCCCCACGTGGCCCCGGCAGAGCTCGCAGGGCCCGGCCCGGGAAGCCCAACCCCCACCGCGGGGGGACCCGCATCCCCCCGACCCCCAACGGGGCTCTGCCGCCACCGGGACACCCCAGAAACACCTCCCGGGAGCCCCCGATGTCCCCCAGAGGGGCAGCTGCACCTCGGCTTTGGAGCCCTGCAAGCTCCAAACATCCCCCCCAAAAAACCCCAAACCCAGGGACGCCCCCGGGATATTTGGGGCGAGCTCCCCCTCCCCGGGCACCTGCGGGATGGGGGCGGTCCGGGGGTGCTGCGAGTTCAGGGAGCGCTGGAGCCGCGCGGTTCCTCCGCTCGTTGTCTCCTCCCGCTTCCTCCTGCCGCTCCGCCTCTTCCTCCCTCCCTCCTCCTCCTCCCCCGTTCCCGGACCCGTCGAAGCCCGCGGGGGGAGCGGGAATGGAGCCGGGCCAGGTGGGAACGCAGAGAGGGTTGGGGAATGGCAGGAGTGGGATCACTGGGAGTGACTGGGCTGTACTGCGATCATACTGGGAGCAGCTCCTGTGTGACTGAGTTATACTGGGATCATACTGGGATCATACCGGGAGTGAGTAGGAGCAGCGCGATGGCTCCAGCGCTGGGGCTGGGGTCGCTGCTGGGGGCGGCGAGGGGGCAGTGGGACCTCCGGCAGCGAGACGCGAACTGGACCGGGACTCCCCTGCTCCCCTTATCCTGCACAGGGACCCCCTTGAATCCCCTATTTCTGGACATCAGGACCCCCTGCTCCCCTTTTCCCGGTTATCCCATGTCTCCCAGCCTCCACACTTCCCGTGTGCTTGACCCTGGCATGCCCTGGAATACCTTGGACCCCCATTCCTGCCTTTCCCAGCCCCCAGCCCTACATTTCTACAAAACCAGAGACCCCTGAAGTCCCTCTTCCCGAATATCCCGGGTTTCCCCAGCCTGTGACCCTCCTGTTTTCGGAAACCCTGGACTCCCCTTTCCTGGGCTCAAGGACCCCCTGGAACTCCCTTCTACCTCTCCCAGTCCTTGCTCCCCATTTCATTGACCCTGAGACCCCCCTGACCCCCCATTCCTGAGAACTGAGACACCCTTTTGCCGCTTTGCCCAGCACTGACACCCCCCTGCACCCCCTTATCCGGCACCAACTCAACCTTTTCCTGGCCACCCCGCCTTTCCCAGCCCCCAGAGCCACCCTTTTCCTTGACCCTGGCACCCCTGGGCCCCCATTCCTGCATTTCCCAGCCCCCAGCCCCTCCTTTCCTCACCCTGAGGAGCCCTGGCACCCCCTTTGCTGGGCACAGGATTCCCTGGACACCCCATCCCACCTCTCCCAGTGCCTGCCTTCCCCTTTCCTTGACTCTGAGCCCCTGAACCTCCTTCCCAGCTCTCCCAGCTCTTCAAGTCCCTCCTTTCCTTGACCTGTTGACCCCCCTGGATCCCCAAACTCTCCCATTCAGTCTCCCCAGCTCCCCCAAATCTCTGTGTCCCCCCAGTGTCCCACTCCCTGCAGTACCTGGAAGCGGCGCTGTCAGAGCCCGGCCCAGGGGACCCCCAGTCCTTGATTGTGGGCGGGACCCCTGTGAGCGCTGGGACAGCGAGCGGGGCCGGATGGAGCTGCAGAGAGCGGGGATGGCAGCGGGAGCTGAGCTGGGACATTGGGATAGCCAGAGCTGAGACACTGGGATAGCCAGAGCTGGGACATTGGGATAGGCAGAGCTGGGATAGTGGGATAGCCAGAGCTGGGACATTGGGATAGGCAGAGCTGGGATAGTGGGATAGCCAGAGCTGGGACATTGGGATAGGCAGAGCTGGGATACTGGGATAGCTACAGCTGGGATATTGGGATAGCCAGAGCTGGGACATTGGGATAGGCAGAGCTGGGATACTGGGATAGCTACAGCTGGGATATTGGGATAGCCAGAGCTGGGACATTGGGATAGCCAGAGCAGGGACATTGGGATAGCCAGAGCTGGGATAGTGGGATAGGCAGAGCCGGGATATTGGGATAACCAGAGCAGGGATATTGGGATAGCCATAGCTGGGATATTGGGATAGCTGAGCCAGCTCAAGGACAGGAACCGGCACGTGGCTGACAGTGACCTGGAGACGGGGCTGGTGCAACCAGAGCCAGGGGTGACTGGAGGGAGCCGGGGGCTGGGCTGGGATCTGTGGGAATGGAGGACTCTGAGGGGCTGGGATCTCTGGGGCTGGAATGGGAATCCAGGGAGTTCCAAGGGGCTCTGAGGGGCTGGGACACATCTCCATGGGTCTATTCTCCCCTCCTTCCCAGGTCTCCACAGAGTGCAGGTGGTTTCCAGCTGTGACCTCCTGTCCAATGGAGCATCCCTGGATCCCACCGGTACGGCTCCGACGGGTGGGATTTCATCTTCTTCCAGCTGGGATCCGGGAGCTTTGCAGTGTCCATTGGTGCCACCTGGGTCACCCAGAGGTGCTGGGAATCCAAAGGGATCACGGTGGAGCTGATGAAGCATTACCTGGGGCACACCGGTGTGGAAGAGCTCCCAAAATACATCAGATATGGTCAGGAGGCTGTGGAGTACAAAGGTGGGTGTGGGAGAGGGAGGGGAATTCCTATGGGAATGTTGGAATTCCGGAATGCAAGACATCGGAATGCAGAAATTCCCATGGAATTTCCATGGCTGGATCTCACTCTCATCCCAGTTAGGTGAGAATTCCATGGATGGATCTCCCCTCCAACCCACTGCCATGGGAATTCCATGAGGAAATGATTTGAATTGATGACCAATGCACAGACAGCAGTGAAATGAGAAGGAATCCCTGCTGGGATTCCATGGGACACAAATCCCAGTCCTGTCCCCAGGCCGGCTCTGTTGTGCCCGTGGCAGCACCAGGGGAGTGCCCGGTCCCTGCCCTGAGCCCAGCACGAGCCTTTCCTTGGGTGTTCTCTGCCCTGCCCGGGGCAGGAGGGCACTGCCGCAGTGGCTTTGGTGGCCCCAGGCACCCGGCCGGGCTGCAGCCCCTGCAGGGCTCCTTGGGAATGTCCAAGAGCAAAGTTTCAAGCAAACAACAGTTTCTGGAGGGGCTTCTCCCCCTTGGCCTGTGCTGGGAGCCCAAAGGCAACAGCGCGGGCACAACAGCTCAGAGTGCTGGAGCTCAGTGTCCCTCGGCCAGGCTGTGTTCCCTGGCTGTCCCCTGTCCCTTAGCTGTCCCCTGTCCCTCAGCTGTCCCCTGTCCCTCAGCTGTCCCCTGTCCCTCAGCTGTCCCCTGTCCCTCGGCTGTCCCCTGTCCCTTGGCTCTGTGGGACCAGGGGTGGCAGCAGGACCTGGGGCAGTCCTGGGGGAGAACAACCCTGAGCCCCAGCTGGGCCAGTTCCCCCAGTTCCACGCGGGGGAGGGGCCCAGGTCACTCCCAGCATGGGCCCTGTGGCTCCCAGTCACCCCCAGTATGATCCCAGTCACTTTCAGTGACACTCAGTATGATCCCAGTACCAGCCCAGTCACTCCCATTATGATCCCACTATGATCCCAGCATGGTCCCAGGTGTTCCCATTCAGTCCCAGCATGGTTCCAGCCGCTCCCAGTACAGTTCGAGTCACTTCCAGATACTCCCAGTATTCTTCCTTTATGCTTCCTCTGTGATCCCAGTCACCGCCAGTCTCTCCCAGTATATGCCAGTGTCCCCCAGTGTCCTTCCACTCACTCCCAGTTGCTCCCAGTAGCTTCCAACAGGATTCCAGTTGCTCACAGCCATTCCCAGTCAATTCCAACATGATTCCAGTCACTCCCTGTATATCCCAGTTGCCATCAGCATAGTCATAGTCATTGTCAGTCACAGCCACTTGGCCCAGTAAGGTCCCAGTTTCCACCAGTGTGATCCCAGTCACTCCAGAACTTTGGAAAAGCATGAAATATATGTCAATTACAAATGGAATCGATTTAATTTCTTTATTCAGTACTAATCTGTTATTACAAACAAAAACATGTTTCTGGGCTGAAGCTGTCACACACTGCAAAGATTCTTTGGTTGCTTTATTAATTAAAGGCTGTCCAGAGCCTGTGGAGCAGCCCGGCTCCCTGCCCCTCTGCCCACAGGGGTGCAGCACTGCGAGCTCCCCCAGGAGCCACAGGAGCACTGGCAGAAGGGCAGAGCATCCTCAGAAGTGACCCCAGCACTGCACTGTTCTCACTGCTCTGCTCCTGCACAGACTCGGGATGGCCAAATCCCCCCAGGCTGCGCATTCCACAGCAGGGCCCCCATTCCCCTGGACAGCAGCCCAGGCCCAGTTTGGCTTTGGGATGGGGTGATGAGTCCTGTCCCAGGAAGAGGCAGCCAGGGCCGGGCTGCTGCCCCTTGCTGCTCCAAGTGCCTCCTTCCAGCCGGGCTCTGGGGGTGCTGAGGCTGCTCTGGGCTCTGCCAGGGCTCTGCTGGGCTCAGCTCTCGGCCACGCTGGGCCTGCTGCCCCTCACATTGCTCCAGGCACCTGAATCCCACCGGGAAAGAAGAGAAACTTGCAAGGGAGTTGAGGTTTAAGAGAGTTTTTATTCAAAAATTCCTAGGTAGCACAACAAAAAGCTGTCCTCAAGTGCTGCATCTCCACTGCACCCACATGTCCTGCCTGCTCCGTGCCAGCTCTTGCTCTCCAGTTGCTCCTCAGAGGCCACGAGGGGCTGGCAAAACCCCTGAGCAGGCACCATGGACAGGTTTGAAATGGTAAGTTCAATTGATCTTCAACTAGTCAGTTTGGTAGTAGAATTAACCTTTCCTCAAAATATAGCCTCTGCTTGCCCATTTTGAAAGCACTCACATAGTGTGAATTTGCCTTATCTTGTATGTGTTATGTTTACCTGAAAAACCTTTTGAAGAGAAAAACACATTTACTGTTTATTATGCCTTTCAGGTTTCCTAAGGACATCTGGCTGGTTTTGGTTTGTTCTGTTACTGCAGGCATCAGGCCCAGTGCTTGCAGTCTAATTGAAGATGTGTTTCATGGAAAAGAATAGAAGAATCTACCACAGAGAGCGAAGGGTAACAGTGGAAAATTAATTCTATTTGGCCCATTACTTGTGGTCCTTTTAAACCCACTGTGCAAGGGCTGGGTTTGCAAGCTGCAGGTTTAAGTACAGTGAGTTTGTCTGGATAATGCTGTAGCCCCATCTCAGCAGATGCAGAAAGGGGCCAGAATCCGGCATTTGGAGTGCGAATTTGGGGTGCTGGCCTTGCCCCAGAGGAGAGGCAGGATGTTCCCTGCAGGGTCTGCATGGAGCAGACAGAAGAGATGGGCAAGTGTTTGCAGGGCCCCTGGGAGGGGATCTTGGGGTTCCTGTCAGCAGGATCCTTGTGCAGCTCAGGCTGGGCTGGGCAGCAGCTCCATCTGCAGCTTCCATGTGCTGCTGCAGCAGCTGCTGCTGGGGACCCTGAGGGAAGAGGCCCCGGCAGGGATGGAAATGCTGCAGGGACAGCTCCAGCCAGGGCCAGCAATGAGCTTTGCCTTCCTGCCTGGGGAAATGAGGCTCCTCTAGTGCAAGAGGAGGCAAAGACAAAATCAAGTTCAACACTTCAAGGAACACTGTAGAAAATTGGAAGCCTCTCCAAATGTCACACACATTCATCTGTTAGCTCTTCAGTGTCGGTTCTTGTAAAAAGCCTTTCCAGTTTTGCCTGGGATCTGAGATTGCAGGGCCCACAGCTGGGCTTCAGAGTTCAATTGATTTTTATTTTCCAGGTTTTTAAACAGAGCTCCAAATTGGGCATCTCGTGCCGTTTTTTCTGCTCAGAATCTTGAAAAGGGTTCTGTGCTCCTGTGAGCCACATCTTGAAGGGTGGTTGGCAACCCTGGAATCCTCTGGGAAAGCACTTGATTGACTTCAGGGCCAGGCTGGAAAGCTCAGCCTGAGGAAAGAACTGTTCCAGATGCCTCTGTCCATGTCCAGCTCCTCCCAGCTGAGTCCCTGAACACACAGGGTGCTTCATAGGGATTTCTTTTCCCTTCCTGTTCAATTGGAGGTGCTTTTGCCATCCTTTAGAGAAACATCTGACCAGGCCCTGTCCCCATTCCATTTTATTCCCTCCACTTTGGAGTTGGCCTGCTGGGTTGGACATGGAAATTGGTGGTGCCACCCTGTTCTTCCCTCCAGCTGTGAATTTTAGCTTGTATGAAACACTGCAAAGGGCCTTGTTTCTCTGGTGGGGAAGATGTGAGGTGGAGATAATTAACAGGATTTGTTTTCATGAACCTTTTGATAATAAAGAAAAATGTGGTGTAGAAAAATTTTGGTGAGGTGCTCGGATTTGAGGGTTTATTTTTTATTATTATTTTTTGCATTTATTAGTATTACTTCTAATTGTTAAGACTATTAAATCCTAGACATTATTACCAATGGCTGGATGTCACTCACTGGGAACATTACCTCCTCCCACTGGGATTAATCTGTACAGTCTATTTCAAGTTGTCAGTGGATTCTAAAGATGGAAATTCCCATTAATGGTGGATTTGGTGTGGTTTGGACCTGAAGAAGGGTCTCCTCCTCTCCTAGAGGTGCCTCCAGCCTGCTTTGCCACCACATCTGTTTGTGGCCCCTCATGGCTGCCCTGCCCTGGGGACATGGTGGGACACCCGTCCTGTCAGGGCTGAGGCTCCTCATGACCCAGCACAACCCCACATTGCCCCTCACAGCCCCTCACAGCCCCTCACAGCCCCTCACATCCCCTCACAGCCCCTCACATCCCCTCACATCCTCTCACATCCCCTCACAGCCCCTCACATCCCCTCACAGCCCCTCACGGCCCCTCACATCCCCTCACATCCCCTCACATCCCCTCACATCCCCTCACATCCCCTCACAGCCCCTCAGCCCCAGGCGCGCGGCTCCTCCCAAAGGAGAAGGGGTCGGGCCCTGCTTGTTCTCCTTTTATTTCGCTCCCTTCTCAGCCACCAGTCAAGAAAGGCTGAAATGGAGCCTTTCCCCAGCGCTCCCCTCGGGGTTAATCGCGGCTGCAGCTCTGTGCTGCCGCTGGCCCCAGCGCCAACATCCCCGCAGCCCCGCAGGCCTTTGCTGTCCCCCCGTGTCCATTCGCTGTCCCCGAGTCCCGCCCGGCTCTGGCAGCAGCAGCAGCCGCAGCGCAGCGGGCGCCGGCCCGGCCCAGCCGCGGCTCCCGGCCAGGAGCAGCAGCAGCGCCGGCCCCTTCCCGCCTGCTCCTGCCTCGCCTGCCAAGGGCCTTTTCCAGCTGGACTCTGCACTGCAGCACCCATCACCCACACACAGCCCTGACTGCCCAGGGCCCGCCTGGGCTGCCCTCAGCAGCCTCCAGAGAAAGAAAGGCTCGGCTTCCAGCGCTCTTTGCAGCGCTCTTTGACTCACCCTCAGGTGACAGCAGCAGGCTGCTCTTGCCTTTGCCTTGCCAATTGGAGATGGCGCCTGCTCTTGCACCCTTCTGGCTGCTAAGTGAATTTGAGCAGCTCAACTGCAATTGCCTTTTTCCACCATTGCTACCCACTGTGCTTTTGTGACAGTGAACTCAGGAGTTTTGTGGCAGGCACCATGATAAGAAGAGATTGAAATGCTCCCAAGAACCCTGGGCACTGAGTCGAGGGGAATTAAAGGCACACAGGCCACAATTGCAGAGCTCCAACACAGCCCTGGTGCTGCTGGTGCTGCTGAAATCAAATCAACTTACAGAGGCTCTCGGGGTTGATGTTCCCCGAGATTCCCCTCGGGGCGGCCGTTCCCCGAGGTGGTGAAATCTTCCCCCAGGGTTGCTGTTCCCTGGGTATTTTCCTGGGGTTGCTGTTCCCCAAGATAATAAGGTTTTCTGTCTTCTCTTTGCCCTGAGCGTTTCACACCGAAGGCAGAGACGACACTGTGAGTCCAGCAGCTCAAGTTATCAAGGTTGTTTATTTCATATTATCTAACAGTTCTTGTTCGGCTTTGCAAGGCGTCCCCAGCAAAGCAAGACACGCCGTTGGACTGGCGCTGGGCTGCCCTGGACTGGGGCGGATCAGAGAGCCCCGTACCTTATGTACCGTATCCCCGACCCAACCACAGTCCAAGACGTATTTATTGTTTACAGAACATTACCAATACTAACTTGCTACGCTAACATGTCAGTTCTATTCTAAACCAATCTCTAAACTCCAAATCAGCAAAAGATGGGGGATGAGGACAAGAACAAGGAAACTAGGGGCCACTCCCCAATTCCTCCATCTTGTCCTCTCAGCCCCGTATATTATGAATCCTAATCTCTATATTTATACTCTATAACAAACTACTATCTACTTCTAAATTCTTAGGATCTGTGATTCTTCCTTCATGTGAGCATTCACTTCCATGGATAGAAGCCAGAATCAGAGTCCTCCTGGGCTCTGTGGGAGGCTGGCTGACCCCCTTGTACAGATCCCAGACCCCCCTGTACAGCCCCCTGACTCTCCAGGGCTGTCAGAGGGATCCTCTGGACTCCAACAAAACAGGACGCCTTTCCTGTTCTCAGACAGTGTGTAATCCACTTTCTTCCATGCTTCCCAGGATTCTTCTGCACTGTCAGGCTTGCTTCTTTCTCACACTTACCCATGTACCTTTTTGTTTCCTTCTACGATTTCCATTCCTGTTTCAAGACTAATGGCTCTATACCTTTATCTTTACACATACCTGATGTGTTTGGCTGAGGTATCCATGAATGAGACATCATGAGATGTAGGAGGTTTCCCCATGTAGGGATTGTTTTTCTTGGGGTTTGCAGGCTGTGCAAAGTATCACTGCACACAAAATCTCCCCTGACTTTGTGCCACTTCCCCACTAAACAATCTCTTAGTACAGTTTGGGTTCCTTTCAGAAAAGCTCTTAATACATTCAGAATCCTTTCTGCAGAGGTTGGAATCTTGTCATCTGCACGTTTGTGTTTTGTTGGTAAATAAGGAGGTTTTGCAGCAGCAGCAGAGATATTCTTAGCTGACAGCTCAGGGGTTGAGGTAGGTTCCCCTTTCTTCTGGAATTTCTTCCTCCCGCCCAATGTGCAATTCTGCTGGATGTTGAATGTTTTGTCAGGAGGGTCTGGCCTATGGTGCAAAAGGACACTCACAGCCCAGAATCCAAAAGTTTCCCTACCATCGGGACTGCTTCTGAGCAAGGTCACGTTCACAGCCCTTACAGTGCTGTGCTTTGCAGTGGTAGCTGGACGGGTGTTGATGACAGAGCAGTGTTTTGGCTCCTGCTGAGCAGCGCTGTCCCTCTGACATTCCTTCCCCTGTCAAAGGGGATGGGAGTGGGCAAGATCCTTGGAGGGGACACAACCAAGCCAACTGACCCAAATTAGCCAATGGGATATTCCACACCATGTGACGACAGCTCAGATATCTAAGCTAAAAAGGAGAGAGGAAGAAGGGGGGGCATTTGTCAGTTTTCAGTGTTTCCTTCCAGAGGAACCATAATGCATGCTGAAGCCCTTCTTTCCAGAAAATGTCCAAACATCATTGCTGATGGGAAGTATAGACTGACTTTTTTTCTCCTTAGCCTATGCACATGCAGTTCTTTGCTTCTTTCTTTCTTTTACTGTAATAAAACTGCTTTATCTCACCCTGCTGGTTGTTCTCCATCTTATTCTCTCCCCTGTCCCAGTGGGAAAGAGAATGATAGAGCGATGGAGTGGGCACCTGGCACCCAGCCAGGGTCGACCCTCTACAGTCATTTTGGTGCCTGAACATGGGGCCAGATAGAGGTGGTGAAATGGACTCTAGCAGGAACCTCAGGCAGCAGGCCAGAACAGCAGAGGAGCACAGACCCAGGGTGACAAACAAAGTTTAGCAATAAGCCCAAAGCTGTGGCAGGAGCAGCAGGGGCTGGGCAGACCCAGGGGTTTCGAGCTAAAAGTCTACTAAAAATGCAGAGCAGTGGCAGAAACAGCGGGGGCTTGGCAGCCCTGGGTGACGGGGGAATCGTTTTGGGCTCCCCCAAGCAGCCCTGAGACGCTCCCTTTGGGAGGGGGTTGTTGTCCTGGTTTTCCCTGGAGGCACCTAAGCAGATGGTGAAGATCCCTCCCAGAGTGGTGGGGTATTGAAAGGCCCCAGTTCAATGGGCACACTTGCAAGCAGAGCCTCACCCACAGTCAGGAGAAGCAGTGAAGGAAAAGCTCTGCAGTAGCAGCGAATCCTCTGGGCAGCAGCAGCAGTCCAACACCAAAACCTCAACCATTTGCCTTCCAAGCCGTGCCCCACAGCTAAGGGACAGAACAGCCCCACAGCCTCTCCCCCTGCCCCAGGTATGACTCCCAAATGCTCCTTTCCCTTGCCTGACTCCTTAGTGTGGGATGTAAGAGGTCTGGCCATGTCTTTTGTTTCTTCATTACCCCTAATTGTCCTCTGCACAACTGCTCCCTTCAGAGGATCTTCCTTTCAAATGGGAAAAAATTCCTCAAAGAATCCAAACCAAAACCAGGGTCTCTACTTTGCTGTCTTCAGACAAAATTAAATACTAAAAAACAGCTAAAATATAGGATCAAAAAAAATTTCTTTGCTTATGATGGCACAGATCCTTATCAAATTCAGGGATCACTAAATTTTCAGCTAAATACGATCTCTCTCTTTTTCAACATGTAAACGAGACAGACAGGCCTGACCTACAGAATCCCAGCAGTGCCTCTCAGCACTCCTGCATCCATGTCAGGATGCTGGCCAACACAGGACTGTCCTGGAAACTAAGGCGGCTGACTTTACGTTTGTGTGGGTACCCACAGGTCAAGGCCAAGGGTGTTCCCTCAGGATAGGGCAGTCCTGAGGGGTCTCCCAAAAACTGCCGAATATCGGCCACTCCTTGTGGCACCAGTTGCTTTCCTGTGGAATGTTCTACCTGCCCTGAGAGTAAAGAGGGAGTTTGGAGAAGGAGCTTGCCAGGCTGTTCTCCATCCCTTACCAGTACTGATTCTCCTGCAGAAAACACGAGGGGAGAGCTGTGATTTATTGGCAACTTAGATATCTGTACCAGGGGAAGGATTAACCTTTTAGCAATCTACTCATTTGTTTGGGCTACTTTTGTAACACTGAGAGAACTTCCATTCCTTGAGAGATTTGACTCCTTAAGGGAATGAGGTTATTATCATCCCTTCATGGAAAACCGTTCACAAACCAAAGAATAGACATTTTATTGCCTCTGTGTAGTGTTATGTTTTGTGAAGTGACTTTCAATGGATGATGTTAAGGCAAATGAGTTGCAGCTTTGAGATGGGATGCAAACTGTCAAACCTTTCACACTGTCAGGCCATTCCCAATAATTTAGGAACTTTGCAACTTCTTGAAACTACTTCAGTTGAGCAAAGGGGAAGGAAAGCTTCCCTGAACTGATGATTCTTAAATGCCAGATTCTTCTGTGCCTTCTTGGCAAATGAGATTTTATGCTAAAGGAAATGACTTTAATGAGAAAATAATTCCAGCATGAAGGAAGAGCTTTGAACAGAGACCAAGTTTCACCAGCAGTTGCTCCGGGTGCTCCTGTCAACAGCCCCTGTAGGAAGGAGCACAGCCCCAGTGCACTTTGGCTTTGGCTGCCTCTGGCAGAGAAGCCCCCTGGGGCACAGGTCTCTGGGGCAGGAGAGGACACCAGCACTGCCAGGGCTCAGGGGTGGCAGGTGTGCTTGGGTGGGACTCTGCCACACCTGCTGATTTCAGTGCTTCCCTGGCCCCAGGGGTCAGAGCAGCGTTTGTGCCCTGGCCCACGCGTTCCTTGTGTCTGTCACATCTGCGGGTTTAGGATGTCCTTCAGCCAGGACGTGTCCCAAGGAGGCCGTGCCAGCTTCTGGGGAAGGCCCTGTCCCCTTTCTGCTGTGGCTGCATCGGCAGCCCTGGGGGCTCCTTCTGCTGCCCTGAGCCCACAGAGCAGGGCAGCGTTTGCTGATGGTTGGAGCTGTTCCTAAAGATCCTGTGGGGATGTCTCAGACACTTGGGGAGAGGGATTCCTTCCAGCCTGGGCCACTTTGGGTGGCCCCAGGGCAGGTGGCAGGGTGTGCAAGGGTCCTTTGTGACACGGTGCAGCATGGTTACCATGGAATGGAATGGAATGGAATGGAATGGAATGGAATGGAATGGAATGGAATGGAATGGAATGGAATGGAACAAGGTGTTACTCGGGCCCTTTGTGACACATGGTGACATAGGTGCTGGCGGTGGCACAGCCACACCACAGTGCTCAGAGCACGCAACAGGGCAGGACAGGACAGAGCGGTGCTGAGAGGAGTCTCCCCACAGCACACTCGTTTCTGTCTCACTCGGAGCTTTTCCGTGGAGTTACTCCTGCAGGTGACCTTGCGGCTACACTGTGGGAATTGGTGACGCGGAGGTTTTCCAAAGCATCTCCTATCCCTGTGGTTTGTGCCCTCCAGGCCAGACTGTGGCATGGCAGGCAGATTTCTTGGTCTGTTCAAAGTGTTAAGAGGGAAAAGAAAGAATGACCCTGGAGCTACCCCAGCACAACAGCCTGAAGAGCCGGAGCAGTTCGAGACACTGCAGGATGGTGAGTGGAAGAGCTGGGCCCCAGGGCTGATGGCTGCAGCCAGCTTGGCCCCATCCCATCCCACCTGCTGTGGACATGCCCATGCACAGGAGGGAAGAGGGGCTGGGGCTGAACCGTGCCATGGCCGTGCTCCATCCCCTGGGGCATCCCGGGGCTGTCCCTGCCTGCGGAGCCCAGGGCTGGGCTCTGTTCTCCGGCCTCTCCCGCAGCCCCTCAGCTCTGGCTGCGCTCACTCTTTGCCAGATGCAGCCATGGAGTGGACACAAGAGCAGGAGCCCGCCCGTGGCCACTTCCGCAGGACACTGAAGGTACCTGCAGCCATCCCCACCTGGGCTGGGGCTGCTGTCACTGCTCAGCCCAGCACCACACTTGGAGCACTCCATGGAACGTGTCTCTCTTCCCTGTCCTTTGTTCTCCTGCAGATGTTCCAGAAGTTCCTGCGCATTCGACGTGGAAAGACCAGCACCACAGCAACTGAGGGCACAGCTGAGCCTGACTCTGGGCTGATAGAGCTCCTGGCAGAGCCTGATGTCAGCACAGATTCGGCTGAGTGCTCAGAAGACTCTGACAGTGCTGCGAATGATAACTGGGCAAAGGTTGACATGGCAGTGACTGAGGATGTGGCAATCACAATCACCAACGATGGAGGGACTGAGGGCATTGCAAATTCCAACACCATGCCCACTCCCACTGTGATTCATGCTCCTCCTATGGATTTTTTCCAGAAGAAGGGTATTTCTTCTGAGCAGCAGGTAACCAGCCTGAGGCCAGGCCTGGAGGCCTCCCAGGATCATGTGCCCCCTCAAGCCATGGCCACTGGGAGCCCTCAGCCTTTGAGGCCAGCACAGTGTGCCAGGAAGGGAAGCACTTCTTGGGGGAAGCTGGGGAAGTTGCTCCTTTGGACAGTTCTCCAAGTGTTCCCCATGCCTCTTCCAGGTGCCAGCCATTGTAAGGAACATTCACCAGAGACTGGCATCCCATGTCACTGTGAATGCCAGGCTGCAAACAGACATTGTGAGGCTGGCTGAAGAGCATCCAGCTGATGTGGTGCTGACCCTCTTGCACTGTGCCCCAACGTGTGACAGGTACAGGATGTACCTGCCTTGAGAGCTCAGGGCTCACGAGCCTTTAGGGCCCATCGCCCTGCACAGCCTGTGCAATGGGGTGTGCCAGACAGGCAGAGAGGTCCAGGACCCTCAGGACCTTCTGTTTCCTGAGCCTGCTGCCAATGCTTCCTCCCTGAAATTCAGGGCACCGGGGCTCTGTTACCTGGGCCCCAGAGCTGCACAGGGCATGGCAGTGTGACTGAGATGCCCCTGACACAGAGCTCTGATCCCACAGAGCTGCTTCAATGATCTGGAGAACCATAGGCTCGTCAGGACCAGCAGTGGAGAAGGTGCTGCCAACACTGGTCTGTGTAATGGAGCACTGGCCACTGTACAGGATGTGCACCTCTGATGGGGACAACAAGGATGTTTTTGCCCTGGCTGTGAGTTTCTGGGCCTTTGCTCACCCCTAGGTTGCCTCTCCAGCAGCTCTCCATCCTCTCCCTGCCTCAGGTGCTAAAACCTGGGCTAGGGGCAGGCTCAGGGGGCACCAGGCCCGCTGCTCCCCCTGCGTCTCCCCTTGTGACCTGACACCTTGGCACTGAGCGCTGTCTCGGGCTTCTTCTATTTCAGGCAACTCTGGTGCTCTGGGTGATTCTCCAGGAGCCTGAGTGCGATGAGGCAATGACCCTTTATTCCTCCCGCCTGTCTGTGGCTCTGCTTCTCCATATTGTCATCACCACACAGCAGATGCCACCCAAGGAAGTTGATAACTTCTGGACAGCATGCCGGGAGGAACACCGCCTTCCCAGCAACCCCAACAGGTTCCAGTCCTCCCGTCCTTCCCATGCCCTTGTGGCCAGTGCCAGTGCCCCCAGTGTGACCTGGGCTTTGCTCTGCACACAGGTTTGCAGTGCAGGCCATGAAGGCTCTGCTCTACCGGCTGCAGTGTGACAGAGAGGTGATGGCCATGGAGCGCAAGCGTGGCTGGGACACGCTGCTCTGTGCTGACACCCAGCACTATGCCATGGGTCTGCTGGCCAGGTGAGAGCCCCTTCTCCCCGCTGTCCCCGGCATTTGTGCCTGTGCTCGGGGTGCCCCACACAGTCCCTGTGGTCATGGGCCACAGGGCCTCATCACTGAGGGAAGGCCAAGCAGACTGGGAAAGGCTGGGAGAGGAGGGTGCCCAGAAGGAGCTGCCTCTCAGTGGGCCCACATCATCGCCAGGGATGCTGGGGAAAGACTGGACCTCTGTGAGCCAGTCCTCTCCCTGAGAGGTTTGCCACCTCCACCTCAGGGTCTTTTTCCCCTGACAGGGAGATGCGCCGTGTCTTGGTCCCTCTGTGTTCCCGCATTGCACTCCAGCTCCTCCGCCTGCTCAGCACGGAGCAGCCAAGCTGGGATTTGCCTTTACTGGCATTCCTTGTGGAGGTGAGCCTGAAGGCCAGCGCTGCCTCTCTGAGCTGCCTCCCAGCTCTCTGCCCTCTCGTAGCCGCTGCTGCCTGGGACGGTGCCCACGCCCTGTGCTGCTGCCTGGGCCTGGCCCTGTGTGGTTCTGGGCTCCTGCCAGCCGGGTCTCCTGTAACTGCCCTGTGCCTTTCAGGTCCTCGAGTGCATGGATTTGACTCGATGCCACGCCAGCATCCTCTGGTTCATGTCGAGGTACCTGCTGGGCAATTGCAGGCAGAGGCGTCGCCTGGCACTCAGAGGCCTCGTGGTGCTCAGCAGGGATCCCTTCATGGTGAGAAGGTGGCAGCAGCTGAAGCTGCACTGGGGAAAGCAGCCCCATGGGCTGGCTGGGCTTCAGGAGCCGAGGCAGCTGCTCCCAGCTCTCCTGCCTCACCTGCCTGAGTGCTTTGGGACAGGCCTTTGGGCTCTGGGCCCTGCAGCAGCAGGGTGGTGTTGGCGGTGCAGCTGTTCATGGCTTCACAGCACAGCCTTGTGTTCCACACAGGCCAGAATAATGTGCAGTCTGTCTTCAAGCTTTCTGGAGCTGCTGGATGATGCAGATGGAGAGGTGGTCAGCATGTCCCTCTGTGTGTTCACGAATGTGTTCAATAACAAAGGCATCCGGGTTTCGAGCACCACTGCCCCAAAGCTGGCTGAGGCACTCCTGGAACTCTTTAACCACGTGAGATTCTGCGTCCCTAACCACAGGCACTGGGTGCTTCCCAGTGCCATCTGCATTTTCAAGCATTTGCCTGGGTGGGCCTGGAGTAGTTGGTGCTTAGGTTTTCTCCTGTCCATCTAGGACAATAGCCACGTACAAGTGCTCTCCATTCACCTCTTCTGTAAGGTGATGGAGTTGGTAGTGGACGAGGGAAAAAAGCCTCTGAAGGAATTTGTCAACAAGGGCGTGTACACACTTTTCATCTACTGCCATGATAAGAACCAGCAGGTGGCAAAGGTGAGGTTTTGTGTGCTGCTGGTGTTCTGCTGGGAGGGGGCTGGGCTGCCTCCTGCCCTGGTGCCTCCAGGGCTGCAGCTTCCTCCAGGCCGTGGCACAGGGACGGGTCCTGTGCCCTGAGCTGCAGTGCCATATCCGTGTCTCTGCTGCTCTCCAGGCCTCTCGGGAAACGCTGCATTGTGCGGCCAGGTTCTTGAAGAGGAGGAATCTCAAGAAGGTGCTGAAGAAGGAGCAATTGAAGATCGATGAGTGTCTGGTAAGGATGGCCTGGATGAAGCCCTAGCCTCAGGCTGGAAAGAACCCCTGCCCCTGGTGTTCAGTGTGTGGGGGGCTGGCAGCTGTGGCCCCTGCCCAGTGCTGCACCCAGGGGCGCCAGCCTGCGCCCCACACGCCGCTCCCTTCCCTGGGCCACACGGGACCTTCTCCAGGCTCCTGTGGGCCCGAGCCGGGTGCCGATGGAGCCCCGGCACAGCGGGGCTGCGGGGCGGGGCGGCACCGCGGCTCCCCGGGCAGCAGCCGGCCCTCGGCCCCCTCCAGAGCCCGGCAACAGCGGCTGCTGGCCGGGCCTCGGGGCTGTGCGGGCAGGGGAGGCCGGGGCTGGGCGCAGCGAGAGCCCGGCCGAGGGGCTGAGCCCGCGCCAAGCCTTCCCTGCTGCCGCTCTCTGCAGCTGGCAGAGGACAGGAGCCGAGCGGCCGAGCACCTGCGCCGGGTGCTGCCGTACCTGCAGAAGCCACAGGAGCCCCTGCGAGCGGCGGCCATCAGGTTCATGGGTGAGCCACGAGCCCGGGCTCCCTCCCCGACCCGCCGCAGCTCGGCCCCAGCCCCGACTGCGGCCCCGGCAGCGGCCTCCGGGCCCGGCGCCGTGGAGCCCCGCCTGCCCTCGGGGCTGCTGCCGCCCTCTGGCAGCCGTGCCCGCCCCTGGGCGGCAGGAAGGGCAAGGGCCCGGGCTGAGCCGTGCCGGGGCAGGAGGCCGTGTGGCCGCAGGGCTGGCAGCGCCGCTGGCACGGAGCTGTGCCGCTGGGGCCGTGACACGCTCTGTGTTCGCAGGGACTGCCGCGGTGCTCAGGAGAGGGCAGCAGGAAGAGCTCCAGGTGCTCTGTGAGGTAAAGGGCAGCGGGCTGGCAGCGGGGGCTGGTGGGGAGCTGCAATCCCTGCCCTGGCTGCGGAAAGCTTCACTCCTGTATGGATGAGAGGTGGCGTGGGTAAAGCATAAAGGGATTTCAGGGACACGGGGAGGATTAAGGTCAGCACCTTCTGGCTGATCACGTTGGACTCTCTCTTGTGGCCGTTGCAAGAGCCGAGTGGGATGCCCTTGGCAGGACGGTCTCCTAGAAATGCTGCAGATGCACGCCCTGACCATGTCTCTCTTCCTCTCTGTTCCAGCCATTCACGCCCTAAGGAAAGACACCAGTCTATGCCTCAGTAATCTGAATATTCAGGGGCAATTTGCCAGAAGAGCTGAGGAATTGGGTTTGTCTTCAGGACGCAGTGAAACAGTGTCCCAAGAACAGCACCAGCAGCCACTGAAGAGGACACCACAGCCCACAATGCTGCTGCAGCTCCAGGCACAGCTCATGACTGGCACAGCTGAGCCTGTGGAATGCTCACGTTGCTTCAGCTCTCTCCCTCCCTTCTGACAGCTCCTTACCTCCAGCCTTTAGACCCTGGCCATCCCCATTTTTTCCCTCCCAGCTTATCCCCTTTGCTTCGCCTGGAATCAATAAACAGTTTGGCTTCTTCACTTTCCCTGCATCTCTGTGGAGCTGATGTGGCACGAAAACCTGAGCCCTGGGACACACAGGCCCCGGCTGCCGTTCTCTTCCGTGCCGTGTTTTGTGCAGAAACCCAGAGGAACGAGGGCAAATCAGGCTGGAAAGGTCCCTGTGCTGAAGTCCCACAACACTGTGGAGTTTAAGGCCTTGCTGAGCACACTGAAGGCCGGTAGTGGCACGAGGAGCCTGTGTGTCAGGGACCAAGGTCATGTCTAAGGCCCTGCCATATTTGGTCCGCTGTTGTGCACAAGACAGTGAAGAACAGACAAGGAAGAGAATGTTATGGTTTAATTGGTGGGGATTTGACCCTTGAGAGAAACAATGGATCGGTCAATTGTTGGGAGGTTAACCTGTGGAAGAGGAACATTACACAGTGGAGCTGTTGTTGGCACAGAGGTGTCATCACCGTTGTGACCTCATCTCATGCACTGGCCAAGTGGGAGATGACGTTGTAACTGGAAAAACTCCATTTCAGAGGAGGAGGTATGAGGCCTGGTTCTGGGGTAGAGGAGTGGGAAGGACATAATGCATGCCCTTCTGATGCAGGGGATGCCCTGAAGGTGGATGGCCCAACTGCCTCTCCCACCTGAGCATCATGCTCCATCTGCTGCTGCTGCTCAGCAGCTTCTCACCAGTCAAGGGGTCAGCATGTATTCTTTGCAAGGGCTCCTAATCAAACAAAATGAAAAAGTTCAAAAGTCCCAAAACCTTGCCATGAAGTAAAATTTCTGTGTATTTGGTGGAAAAGAGGAATGACGTGTATACCCCCAGATACATGAACCTCCTTGGATCAAAAGAAAATGCCACAATCTAAGAACGAGCTGCAATATGTTTTAGGATTACTAGTGTTTGGAGAAAACACATCCCAGATTTTTCTATAATTGCCAGACCCCTTTATAACTTGCTTCAAAAAGGAGTGAAAGGGGAATGGTGTGCTTCTCAGGGAGAAGCAATAAAATTGTTGATTTTTGAAGCAACTGCTCACCAAGCACTTGGTCCTAGTCATCCTACAGATCCTTTCCAGGTGGAATGGGGTTTGGCTTCCTCAGGACTGTCAGTACAACAACCTATTGTCCTGAGAGTCCATTTGAAAGTGATTAAAGCTGTTACTCCATATTCAACCCCCTCACCTGATGAGGTGGCCAAAAGAGCCTCAGTAGGAGCTGTAAAAAATCTGTCAGTGAACTTGGATAGCAGCCCAGACAAACCTGCCTCAGTCACTGAAAGAGCCCCTTCCTTTTTCCCTGAGCAGTCAGCAATTGATGGTGAGGTCAACAGAATCCCAGTGTGGAAAAAGGAAAAGTGGCAAGAAATTCTAAATATTGCAAGCCAAGGGAACTTTGCTGTGGGATGGGTGGCTTCTCAGCAGAGAGCTGGAAATCTAGCAAGAGACAATACCGTTAAAGCATTGCAGGAATGCTTTGGAACTTTCCTAAAACCACAGGAAATCCTGTCTGATAATGGGTCTCACTTTACTGCAGAAATTCTCCAGGACTGGGCAAAAGGTGAAAGGATCAAATGCCATTCTCATCCCCCCTTATGGATGGGGGTTAACAGGTGTCCCAAAATCACTGCTTTTTGCCTGATAGCTCCAAGCATAAATACATGCTGGATAATTCCTTCATTCCTTCACTATCTTTTCTGCCTTTGGAGGCAGACTCCATTGTGTTTACTTTTCCCAGGAGAACTCCGAGGGACATAAAGACCACATAAAAGCCTGATAAAACTGGTGATATTTTAAACATTTTTTGTGTTATAGGAACAAAATTGGGAATTTTACATAGTATTTATTATATAGAAATACTAATGAAGAAAGTGCTTGTTACAATTACGAATTTGACAACACCCTTTACAGTTGTCCTTATTGGCCTTGGGAATGTCTCAGTGGCTATTATCAAACATATTACCAAATTGAGAACAGGTAAATGTGAATAACCACAAATTGATAATTGATGCGCTCAGCGTTGCACAAAACAACATCTTTTGGCTCTTAGCTGCCTCCAGTCTCAGTTGTGGATGCAGTTAGTGGCTCTCTCAATTATAAAAGAAGGCAGTCTTTCTACTGGAATTCAGAAAGTAATTTGGGACCATGCCAATGATTTTGAAAGAGAATTTCAGTCTTGGTGGGATACAAGCCAGTGATAAACACAGCCACAACTTCTGTATTGGCCATACGGAATGCTTTAGTTCATTTGATATTCCCTGTTATTGTATTAAGATTGAATCATGATGGAGCTATTCTCTATCCTTTGGAGCACAGAGAATGGGCCCATCAAGTTGCTGAGAAATTGCAAACTGTTAATTTAGAATTTTGTATTGTTTGGGAACAGGAAGGGTTTATTTGTGAAAGTAATACAATTATAGCTTAGAGCATTTGTTTGGGCACAGAACAAAATATTTGTTATTTTAAAGTTTATCCTAACAAGACTCCTGAAACAGTACTTGTGTATATAGGCAATGGGTGTGCATGCTTTAGAACTGCTTGTGACATTGTAGCTGTAGGAAATGTAATATTGGACCCTAAAAAATCATTCAAATTTTTGTGTTTGTAACTTTACCAAAATCACAGCCTGTGATTTTTCTTACTCAGCTCCAGTTACTTCTTTTACCTTTACAGCACCTTTTACAATCTCATTACACACTAATCCACAAGTTATGGCCTACCCCAATTAGGATGAACCTTACTTTGATGAAGCAATTGTTGCTCCATCAGATTGAATTGAAATTTTAGAGAAAATGAAGAAAAATGGACAAAAGACTTTGGTAGCTGTTCATCACAATGTGGAAGCAATCCATTGTGTCCTAGAAAGAGTAAAGCGAGATGCTGAACACAGAGGGATGGATCCTCTCTTTAGATGGTTCCCTACGGCCTCGAGTGTCCTGAACAAATTATGTCATCCCATCATTTTTCTTTTGACTTTAGTTTTGATTGGCTTTGTTTTGTCAGCAGTCTCATTCTTTATGAATTGGAGAGTGATGAAACAGCTAAAACTATTAACCTGTGTAATGTATGCACACAATTTGGTTTCTATCCCCCCTCCTATAGATGCACGTAGAGATATTGACACAAGACAAACCATACAAGTAGGCCATAGTCGTGGATTGTAAAATGGATTTTTGCCAAAGTAAGGTAAGAGATTTTTGATATGCATATTTTAGGCTAATTATGTATTTTTGATTTTGTGTGACTTCTTTGATTATTTTAAGAGTTTGTTTTGTTTTGATGATTTGAAAATTGTTGTAATTACTATTGTCATGATTTTATTTTGATTATTTGATGTCATGATTTTGTGAATCATTTATCATTATGATCATTGTGACTTGTTTTCAAGTTTTATCATTGTAATTCATTTTAGAATCAATATTGATTATCATTGTGATTTGTTTTGAAGTTTGACCATTTTGATTTGTTTATTAATCAATATTAATTGTTGTTGCCTATCTTTTTCTCTTGTTTTCCTTTTTTCCCCTCTGTTCTCTTGTTCTCTCTCTCTGTTTTCTGGGGTATGCTACCGACATTGAGCCCTGAAGGCTTTGTAGAAACGCAACAAACCCAGCTGCTGGAGCTCTCTCAATGACGATCCTGAGTCACGGGGTGGTGTCAGAGTTGGACCAAAGACCCCCTGGCAGAGCCCAGAGCAGCCTGAGCCTGGGCACAGGAGGCTGCACAGAGGCCCTTGGAGCTGCCAGAGGCAGCAGCCCGGCCCTGGGTGCCTCTTGGTGGCCCCGGGCCAATCCTGGGCTCTCAGAGCCCAGCTGGCAGCTGGCTGCTCCCCAGGGGAAGCTCAGCCGTGCTGGGCACAGCACAGCCTGGTGCCATTGGCCGTCTGCAGCCTGCACAGGAGCAGAGAAAGGCAAAGCACAGCCCAGGGCTGAGCCCTGGCTGAGGATTCCTGCTCTGATGCCGGCTGCCCTGTCCCTCCTGGCAAAGGTGAGCGCTGTGTGCAGCACTCTGGGCACAGGGCAGGGAGCTGGGCTGCTCCGCAGGCTCCAGCACAGGGCAGCGTCCTTCAGGCACGGCCCTTCTGCCGGGGGAGCCGAGGGCAGCACCAGGCAAGGACAGCTTGGCAGGTCACATCTGCAGGAGCCAGAGCCTCACACAGCTCTGCCAGGAAGCGCCTGCAGTCCTGGGGCTCTGCACTGAGCCACAGCAAAGGGGTGAAATGCAGAGTGTGTGGCAGAAATATTCAGGGCCACCAGGCCAGCCTGCTTTGTGCTGTCTGGCACACAGCAAGCACTGTGCAATATAGCCCTGAGCTGCTGGGAGCCAACTCTGAGATGAAATTAAATGGGGACAAAAGTCATCAAAGCAAAAGAGAACTGTTTCTTAGGAAGGAGTCACCTGAGCTGGGTGTGTATCTCACTCTCCCAAGAGCGAAACACACACACACACACTCCAACAGAATGCTGCTTTTTATTACCTTTCCCAGCCCAGGGCCAACCGTGCCCCCTTTCCCTTTGGCTGGGTACTAAGGAACTTAGATTCTCTCCCCACTGCCTTCTTGTCTGTCCCTTCTCCTCTTATCCTACTTCCCTTTTGGCCTGGTCTTCAGCTTGGCCCCTGTCCCAGCTCACAGACACACCAAACAAATTAACGAGAACAAATCCAAACCCTAAATAACAACACCTAGAACCAACAACTTCCCTTCTTTTTTCTAATAGTCTTTTGGCTACAGCAAAATATTATCTCATATCTCACCAAGGGGATCAGAGATGAGCCTGTGGCTTGTGCTTGAGCAGTGAACTGATTTGGAAGGGAGCAGAAGGGTTTTAGCCAGCAATTGGTGTTTTGTTTCTTAATTGCTGAAGGAAAGACACAATGTGCCTTCAGTCAGCAAAACCATTTTCAAGGTACATTGAGGAAATGCTTGTGGGCAATTCCCAGAGAAGGAAGGTGTTGAGAAAATGTTGAACTGGAACAAATCAGGAATTCCGTTGGCATTAACAGACAGTGTTGAGCCCTCTCTTCCCCCAGTGCAGTGACTGGTGTGTGCAAGTGGCTACCTCAGCCTTGAGAATAGAGTAGTCCTCCTAAGAAGGGAGCTGGAATGCATTCAAGGGGAAGAAAGTGCTTGCAGGAGGCTCTTGAGCAGCAGAGGAGAGTTTGAGGAATGGGATGTTCCCCAAAAGACACCAGAGACCCTAAAGAGACCCCTACTCTCCTGTCAGTAACTTCTGAGAAGTGATTTAAACATGTCCAATAATTGGAGGGAATGTTTAGCCTGTGAGTTTCAGCAAAGTAATGAGTAGGTCTTATCTGCATGGCTACAAATGAGTAGGTGAGATTTCTGAGTGAGCACGTGTTAGAAAAGTGATTCCCCACGCACCCCGCACTGAAATAAAGTCATGCCTCCTTTCTCACACTGAGCTGGCACTGGGGATCAGGCCCTGCTTGGTAACTTTCATTTTAGTCCCTTCTATTGAAAGGTGCAAATGAAACCTTTTCCAGCTGTTTCCCTCAGGATGACCTTTTTGGGGGCCAAAGCTCTGTGCTGCAGGTGGCCCGGGTGTGTGCACAGCAGTGCAGCCTCCACAAAGCCCTTGGTTTCCCCCAGTCCTGAAGATTGGTTGCCGGGTGTGCCCAGCTGTGGCAGGAGAAGGAGCCCGCAGGGCAGTGGGCGCCGTGCCCTGCCCAGCCAGGGCTCTCTGGCACAGAGCAGCAGCAGCGCCAGCACCTTTCAACCCCTCCTGCCTTGGCTTCCCCTGGGAGACAGAAGCCTCTGGAAATCAGCACCACCTGTGGCCTTCCCAGCTTGGAGCAGCTCCTGCTGCTGGGCACCTCCTGCCACTTCTGCTGCTTCCAAACAGGAATCAGGGCAGAGGTGGAGACGCACATACAGAGAAGGCCTGGGCTTGTGCAAGAAATGGGCAAATGTAGGGGGAATGTGTTAGGAGTTATTTCAGCTGGTAGGCCAATACTGCCTTCTCTCCTTTTCTCTCTTCACATTTCCTGTTCTATTTCCTCTCACATTTCCACCCCTGCCCCCTCTCGAGTCTCACAGTTTTCCTGTCATGTTTACCCCACAATTTTTACTCCTTTTGCCCACCCATTTCAGCTCACTTTCCTCACACTTCACCTGTCACATTTCCCCACCTTCCCACTGTTTCCTGTTTTTTCTCCCCTCATGTTTCTCTCCTTTTCTCAGTCATTTTTCTCCAAGTTTTCTCCTTGTGTTTCTCACTTCTGCCCTCATGTTTCTCACCCTTTCCCTCTCACATTTCTCACACTTTCCCCCTCACGTTTCTCATTCTTTCCCCCTCATGTTCCTTATACTTTTCCTGTTGCATTTTGTGCCCTTTTTTCACTCCTGTTTTCTGCCACTTTTCCCATCAAACTTCCCACCGTTTTTCCCTGTCACAGTGGACACGGGAAGAACCACACGAGGACACGCTGGTGAGCGAAGGAGGAAAAAGGGGTGAGTTTATTTACAAAACCCAGTTCTATACATTTCCCATGGTGCCCGTGGATTGGAGGAGGGAATTCCACCTCTCAATCCACGTTGGTCGAGCTAACTGTCAATCACATTTCTCCTCCTACCTAGAAATATGTAAACAATAAAAGACAGTTAGCAAAACATGGTCAGTGTTTATAGTAGAAAATGTGATAAGGTGAAATTTCTGACTCCAATATGAAGAATATAACAGAAGGCTTAAAAAGGTCTTCAAAACCAGGGTGACATTTCCCCTCGTGTTTTCTGCCTTTTTCTGCCCTCTGGTTTCTCACTCTTTTCCCCTCAGGATTCTCAACATGTTCCCCTCACATTTGCTGCCTGTTTCTCTCTCTTTGCCAGTAAAGTTTCTCACTTTCTTGCCCTCATGTTTCCCTCCATATTTTCCCCTATGTTTTTCACCCTTTTTTGCTCATGTTTCTTAGCATTTTTCCATCCCTGCCTTTTCCTCCTCTCACCTTCCTCTCCTATTTTCACTCACATTTTTCACCATTTTCCCCTCAGTTTTCTCACCTTTTCCCACACAGGTTTCCTAGCCTTTTCTCCCTCACACTTCTCTCTTTTTTTTCACTCCCATTTCTCACACTTGTCACCTCACGTTTTCTGCCTTTTTTCCCCTCACATTTCTTAACCCACTGGTTCCTGGCAGTGACTGTTCCCCTTCAGTAGTTGATGGGCTTCTCTTCTTTTTTTCCTGCACTCCCCTACTCCAAAGAATGGGTGCCAGGGCAGCGCTCCAAGAAGCCCCTGGCTGTGCCTCTGCTGAACAGAATGTCTGTGCTCAACTTGAAGAATCTCATGAAGAACAACCTAAACTGCAGCGGGCTTCCTGCTGCAGTGTTGGTTTTGTTAAAAATAAGACGCTTGACACGGCCAATATATCAAGCAGCAATTTAATAATTAATTAATTAACATGGTAAAGTGTGAGCAAAGAGGCAGCGCTGGGTACAGTGGCAGGGGTTTTCCCTTCCAACTGCACACCCATTGCTGGTTTTGATGGTATTTTATACATATTCATAAGCTTTCTCAGCAGTTTCCATTTCTAGTTTTAACGTCACAATTCAATACCTAACAGCCATAAATCTATAGATTGTCCTGTATAATTCTATGGACCATTGTGATCTATTCTGATATTTCAATACTCCAGGATGTACTTCCAGGATACGTTTTCCAGGTGGTGGGATCTGGCTTCCAGATGTGGGGGTCCCATCTCTATTTTCAAGTCCATCAATTTCCAAATGCTGATGTCCAGTTTCCTTCTCCAGGAGTCATAAATCAGTGAGCTGAAGTCATATCTTCATGTCCAGGATGTTTTCCCACCTTATGTGAGGCTTGAGCCCCCTCCTTTTTCCTTCTTTTGTCTAAAAGAAAACCTTTTTGCACTCTAAAACTACAGTTTAAAATTCTTTAATACAAAGCAAGCTTCTAAAGTTATAATTAAAGAACACTAATTGCAGAATAGCTTGAGACTTATAATAGATAATTGCAAGCAAAAGATTTATTCAAAAACTTCCTTCCATGCTTTCCTCAGCTGTTTATTAGAACTCATCTTTATAACTGTCCCATGGCTGTGTTCCATCACTATGATTACACAGATTTTCTTCATTTCCCTGACACGAAACATAACTTTGTATTTCACAGTCCCCACTCTGCTTGTATAAATTTTTATTTATCTTGCTTATTCGTGTCTGGGTTTCGAACCTGGCCAAAACTTTAGCAACTTTTCCCTCTTCATCCTTCTTCTTTAATTTCATTATTTTGGATATTTTAGATGTTTTCCCAAAATGGCCAAATTCCCCTGTAGCTAGTTCAGGGTCTACTGGCATCACAGCGACCTGCATACCTTGTATCACAGAGTGGATAAGCCGAACAAAGCATGGAATTAAGCAAGGTAAAATCAACAATCCAGTCAATGAACATAATATTATAAATACTATTTTCTTCCACCAAGCCCCCCCTCCAAACAACTGGTCTCACCATGGAGCTTGAAGGATAGAATTCTATTGTTGAACAGGCATTTGTTTGTTACTTAAATATCCTTTTGGGTTTTGTGGCTACCACCGATTTTAGAGAAATTTGTGGTATACATTTTCCTGCAAGGGGTTTCCCCTACCTTTGTCCCAAAAGCTTTCCCTTTCTTGGCTATGCATTCTTGGCCTATCACTATATTTGTCAATACCCATCCTTCTGTCCGTTCTTCAGGTTTTGTAATTCCTGTTCGCTTCTACTTTAAAATTTGTGCTACTTCTGACCCTTCTCCTCTCTAAGGCTATTGCCCTGTCATTTGGGTCCCACCACAAATTCAGCACTTGGAAATATTTAATTCTATTACAATTCATTGCATTAAATCCATAAACAAATTCTCCAGAAGTGGAAAGGTCTAACTCTGGCAGCTGTTTCTTTAATTTCTCATACAAATTTGGGGAAGCAACTTTAGATTCAGAGTGGGTTTTCAACCCTTCTACTGCTTTCTGCACTAAATTTCCCCCATATTGAACTCTTCCCCCATCAGTGTATCCCCACATACCTGCTTTGGTAAAGCATATATATTCTTCTCTTCTTGGACATGTCTGGTAATTACAGCCAGCTCCTCCTCTTGCTCCTAAATTCCTTGCCATCCAAAATTCTCTTCCTTGCTCTTCACAAACCCTTAACTGACTTTCATCATAACAACCTTTGTTTATATGGGTGTGACCAACAAAGGATACCGTTGTGACTCCTCTCTATTTCACCGCCTGGTGACATGGGTGACAATTGTCAATTGCCATGGCAATGCTTACACACATGATCAGGTATATAACGAGAGGTCCAGTATGACGTGCCTTTCCACCCCTCCAACCTATTGGGTTGCTGCCAACAGTTGGGAATTTCATCTTCTTGGTGGCAAAGGCAGAGGTCAATCTGGTCTTGCCCTCTATTTATTCTTACCTGTGAATTGTTGCCAGGCCTACTGAAGCTTAGCTCTGTGCCACTCTCTTATTTCAATTTGGTATCCGTCTGGTATCTAATTGTTGTAATCACACTCAATTCTTTCGAATTTTGCTTTTGCTTCTTCCTGCAGATCGATCTCAGCCTGTGTCCCGTGCAACCAGGTCCCCCACCAATCCTTATCACCTACTTTAATATATCCTTTCTCTACTGCAGCCCTTAGTGTTCTATCTGTCTCTATCTCATCCCTACAACTCCAGCAAAGGGTATTAGGGATCCTTGCCCGCACCAAGTTTGTATACCACAATTTCTGACACTCAGTGCACTTGAAACAACCCCAGGGAAAACATTTACAGTTTAGGTTAGGACATTTCACTTTCCTTGGAAGGTTTTGATTCTGAAACCTCAGGTACAAGAGTTTCTGAAACATGCATCAATCCTTTTTAAGTCTTATTTTCAGTTCTCTAGGAGCAGATGAGATTTTCCACTGAAGCTCGGCCGGTGCCTCTGTTTGTGGTCCCACTGGTCCTTTAATCGTGATGTGTGGGTCCAGCCTTTCTCTGCAGTCTGGATGGCTGTATCAGTGGTTAAGGGGTTAAATATGGGCCTTCCCATTTAGAAGATAAGGTCTCCTCTTTGCAATTTGCAGCTTTTAACCAGCACTCAATCACTTGGTTTTATTTTATGTATGCCAAATCCTAGAGGGGTAGATTGAGCCAATATTCCTTTTTCTCTCAACTCTAATACATGTTGTCTAATTGTTTGGATATATTTTCTGAATAGTCATATCTTTAACTATTACTGATGTTTGGGGTATCTCCTGGGAATATGGCATGCCATAAAGCATTTCGTATGCTGATAGCCCAGTATCTGCATTAGGAAGTGTTCTTACATTAAGCAATGCTAAAGGTAAACATTTTACCCAGGACATTCTGGTTTCAATCATTAATTTGGTTAAATGCTGTTTTATAGTTTGGTCCTTCTTTTCTACCTTCACAGAGCTCTGAGGGTGCCAAGGGGGTATGGTGTTCTCAGGAAATACCCATGGCTTGTGTTACCCCTTTGATGACACTAGAGGTAAAATGGGAGCCTTGATCAGAATCAATGGGTCGAATAACCCCAAATCGGGGAATAATTTGTTCTAGTAGTATTTAATTACAAATTTGGCCGTGGCCCTTACAGCTGGGTAAGCTTCTACCCAGCGAATTAGTTGATCTACTACTACTAACAGATACTTCCACTTACTGACTTTTGGAAGCTCAGCATAAACCACCTGAACTCTTTCAAAAGGTCTATAGGCTATTTTCTTACCGGCCCCCCCCCCCCGCTGAAGTTTGCCTCATTACCTTTTTGTTGACTCTCTGACAAGTAACACACCTCTGTGTTGCTTGCTTTGCTATTTCAAAAAAATCCCAATACACCCATCATATTTTTAAAAAATGATCACACAAGGCTCTGGTTCTTCAGTGAGTATGCTGATGTAATTGGCTCAAAATCTTTTGTGCATAGGCTTTGGACAAAATTTCCCACCTATCTAAGAGTACTCCTTTTCTTTGTTCTTTCTTAATATCTAATTTCTTCATAGCTTCTTGGGAGCTATAAAATTTTTTTGGACTTCTCTTTGAACTTTTGTTATAATATTCAACTGAATTGTTTCTTTCAATTCAAAAGCTGCCTCTTTTTGCAGCTTGGTCAGCTATGACATTTCCTCTTGCTAAATAGCTTGTGTTTCTTTGGTGACCTTTTACATGTGTAACAGCTTTTTTTTTTTTTTTTTTTTTTTTTTTTTTTTTGGTCTTTTTAATGATTCAAACACTTTAAGTATTAATTCTTGATAGATCAACCATTTTCTTTGGGTATTGATCAAACTTCTCTCTTTCCAAATCTTCCTAAAAGTATGTACAATTCTAAAAGTATACTTTGTATAAATAGTCTCCACTTTGTCTTTTTAACAGTTCTAAAGCCTGGTATAAGGCATATAACTCCCGGGCTTGTGCGGGCCAGCTGGAACTTAACCATTTCCTTTCTACTATCAACATGTTTCCTCCCTTTACAATTGCATATCCTGACCTCTGCTTCCTTTCTAATACTTTGGAGGAGCTATTGATGAAATATTTCTCCCCTTCAGATAATTTTATTTTATTATTTTTTTTTTTCAGTTAAATCTGGTCTTACTTTAGTTTGTAATTCAATTAACTCTACAAAATCATGAATCTGTTCTCCAGTTAACTTCTGATATAAAAATTTTGCCTTTTGACTATACTTTTTTTATCTACTGCCTACAACACTTTAATAGCCTTACCAGCTGTCTTATCTCTCCCTTTGTTCTGGGAGAAGGTAAGGCAAGTATGCCCGATACTCATTCAGGGTCCAGTTTCTTTGTTCTTTTACTTAACTAATGACCCAAATACTTCATTTCTGCTTCTACAAATTGCAACTTGAACATTGAAGCTTTCAAACCCTTTTTCTCTAAGAAGTTTAATAGCTTAATTGTGGCTTCTTGGGCCCCAGGAACTGATCTAGTTTATCAGACATCCCCATTTCCTTTTTTAAGGGCTCTCACATCCCCAGTGGTCAGTGGTACTGATACATATCTAATAGCTGTCCTCCCCTTCCCCCCCTTGGTATCTTGCTATCAGTACCTTCCTTAATGGATCTAACTGGCCCCTTTTGCTCTCATCATCACTGTCCTTGCGCCTTTCTGCCCGAACTGTCTCCCTGCTTCTATGTGCAGGTGGTGAATCTGGAGGACGAGGCAGAGCCACAGGGGCTTGAGGTGCAAGCGGTGCCATAGGGGCTTGAGGTGCTGGGGGTGCTGGATTAGGCACCTCTGGTGGGGCAGCTGGTTGTGGTAGATAAGGGGGGAGGTTGTGTAAGTGGCCTCATGGATTCTTCTCCTTTTTTTGGTTTTTAAAGCATACAGGGGAGAAGGCCAGGACTTCTGCTATAAAGCAGCATAATCGCTCTCTTGGTTAATTGGATCCTTTTTATTTACACAGGCATTCAGGGCCTGACAGATCCACTCCTCAGATGACCTGTACATTGGCCAGTACAAATTATCAGGTCGTGTCATTTCTTTAGTCCATTCCATCATACAGTATTTCATCATTTTCTCTTTACTTTTTCCTTTCCTGGATTTACATTCATCCTAAAATTTTAACATTAACCCCAGGGGACTGTCCTGTGGTAAAAAGCTCCCTCCTTTCCCAGTACCTTTAGTACTTCTATTTGCCTGTTGGTTTATACCAACCCCTGGGTCCTTGCCTTGGCATTGACCCACCCTAAGAAACGGGTATTCCCTCACTTGCCTCGACCACACTCTTTCTGACTTCAGTAAAGAAAGGCCTTCCTATTTTCTCACTTGTCTAGGATTTCTTTAATAAAAAGTCCCTTCAACCAATACCGCTTCCCGCCTCTGATTTACTGTAAAGAAATCCCCCCCAGCTATTGCCGCATCCCGCCCCCGACCTTTTTATATGAAAGAATTCCCTTTACCAACACTCGCTTTGTTCCTTCACCTGCCGCTCCCCTCACGGAGACACGGAACCGAGGTTAGAAGAACTCCACAATCACTTCGTGGTCAGACCACGTCTCACACACACACCACTCACACTCTCACACGTGTGTACCCGTTCTTAGCCCACCTAACCAAGCGATACTTACAGCCTCCTTTTCTCGCCTGGGTCTCTGTGCACGAGTTATTACAGGTGAATTTCACTGCAGCTTTATGCGGGAGCTCAAAATCCTTTGCTCACAATTTACCTCGAGGATCTCCTTCTCCCTGAAAGATTCCCCAGTCACTCAGGGCCACCTGAGGCAAAAGCCTGCAAGGTGGGGCGCCTCCCCGAGATCAGGGGCCTCCCTCAATGGATTGGAGGTGCCCGCATTCTCCACCAAATTGTTAAAAATGAGACGCTTGACACGGCCAATATATCAAGCAGCAATTTAATAATTAATTAATTAACATGGTAAAGTGTGAGCAAAGAGGCAGCGCTGGGTACAGTGGCAGGGGTTTTCCCTTCCAACTGCACACCCATTGCTGGTTTTGATGGTATTTTATACATATTCATAAGCTTTCTCAGCAGTTTCCATTTCTAGTTTTAACGTCACAATTCAATACCTAACAGCTATAAATCTATAGATTGTCCTGTATAATTCTATGGACCATTGTAATCTATTCTGATATTTCAATACTCCAGGATGTACTTCCAGGATATGTTTTTCCAGGTGGTGGGATCTGGCTTCCAGATGTGGGGGTCCCATCTCTATTTTCAAGTCCATCCATCTCCAATGCTGATGTCCAGTTTCCTTCTCCAGGAGTCATAAATCAGTGAGCTGAAGTCATATCTTCATGTCCAGGATGTTTTCCCACCTTGTGTGAGGCTTGAGCCCCCTCCTTTTTCCTTCTTTTGTCTAAAAGAAAACCTTTTTGCACTCTAAAACTACAGTTTAAAATTCTTTAATACAAAGCAAGCTTCTAAAGTTATAATTAAAGGACACTAATTGCAGAATAGCTTGAGACTTATAATAGATAATTGCAAGCAAAAGATTTATTCAAAAACTTCCTTCCATGCTTTCCTCAGCTGTTTATTAGAACTCATCTTTTATAACTGTCCCATTGCTGTGTTCTACAACTACAATTACACAGATTTTCTTCATTTCCCTGACACGAAACATAACTTTGTATTTCACAAAACCACACCAAATGCACCATTAATGGCACTTTCCATCTTTAGAATCCACTGGCAATTTGAAATAGACCGTTCAGGTTAATCCCAATGGGAGAAGGAGGGAATTTTCCCAGTGAGTGACATCAAGCCTTTGGTAATAATGTCTAGGATTTAAAAGTCTTAACAATTAAAATCAATACTAATTAATAATAACAAGAAATAAACTCCCAAATCCCAGCACCACACTAAAATAATGAACCACATTTTTCTTTATTATCACAAGGTTCATGGAGACAAATCCTTTCAACTCTCCATCTCACATCTTCCCCACCAGAGAAACAAGGCCATTTGCAGTGTTTCATACAAGTTAAAATTGACAGCTGGAGGGAAGAACAGGGCAATACCACCAATTTCCATGTCCAACCCAGCAGTTTTGACTCCAAAGTGGAGGGAATAAAATGGAATGGGGGCAGGGGCTGGTCAGATATTTCTCTAAAGTATGAGAAATCACCTCCAAGTCATCAGGAGGGGAAAAGAAATGCCTATAAAGCACCCTGTGTGTTCAGGGACTCAGCTGGGAGGAGCTGGACATGGACAGAGGCATCTGGAACAGTTCTTTCCTCAGGCTGAGCTTTCCAGCCTGGCCCTGAAGTCAATCAAGTGCTTTCTCAGAGGATTCCAGGGTTGCCAACCACCCTTCAAGAGGTGGCTCACAGAAGCACAGAACCATTCTCATGGTTCTGAGCAGAATAAAGGGCAAGAGATGCCCGATTCAGAGCTCTGTGTAAAAACCTGGAAAATAAAAATCAGTTGAACTCTGAAGCCCAGCTGTGGGCCCTGCAGTCTCAGATCCAAGGGAAAACTGGAAAGGCTTTTTACAAGAACCAACACTGAAGAGCTAACAGATGAATGTGTGTGACATTTGGAGAGGCTTCCAATTTTCTACAGTGTTCCTTGACTTGTTGAACTTGATTTTGTCTTTGCCTCCTCTTGCACTAGAGGAGCCTCATTTCCCCAGGCAGGAAGGCAAAGCTCACTGCTGGCCCTGGCTGGAGCTGTCCCTGCAGCATTTCCATCCCTGCCGGGGCCTCTTCCCTCAGGGTCCCCAGCAGCAGCTGCTGCAGCAGCACATGGAAGCTGCAGATGGAGCTGCTGCCCAGCCCAGCCTGAGCTGCACAAGGATCCTGCTGACAGGAACCCCAAGATCCCCTCCCAGGGGCCCTGCAAACACTTGCCCATCTCTTCTGTCTGCTCCATGCAGACCCTGCAGGGAACATCCTGCCTCTCCTCTGGGGCAAGGCCAGCACCCCAAATTCACACTCCAAATGCCGGATTCTGGCCCCTTTCTGCATCTGTGAGATGGGGCTACAGCATTATCCAGACAAACTCACTGTACTTCAACCTCCAGCTTGCAAACCCAGCCCTTGCACAGTGGGTTTACAAGGACCACAAGTAGTAGACCAAACAGAATTAATTTTCAACTGTGACCCTTCATTCTCGGTGGTAGATTCTTCTATTCTTTACCATGAAACACATTTTCAATTACACTACAAGCACTGGGCCTGATGCCTGCAGTAACAGAACAAACCAAAAGCAGCCAGATTTCCTTATGAAAATAGAAAGACATCATAAATAGTTGTTGGAGTCTAGAATATCTCTCTGGCTACTTTGGAGGGTTTGGAGACTAGACAGGGGGGTCTGAGATCTGTACAAGAGGGTCAACTAACTTCACACAGAGCTCAAGAGGATACTGCTTCTAATCTTTGGCTATGGGAATGAATGCTCACATTGTATGAAGAATCACAAGCCGAGAGATTTCAAAAGAAGTAGTATTTAGTTAATTATAGAGTGTAAATGTAGAATCTAGGATTTTTAGTATATGAGTTTGAAGAGGCAAGATGGAGGAATTGGGGAGTGGTCCTGTCCTCCTTGTTCTTGTTCTTTCCCCCCATTTTCTGCTGAGTTGTATTACAAGGATGAGTTTAGAGTAGAAATGACATGTTAACATAGGTAGTAAGTATTGGTAAAATTCTGTAACTAAAAGGTTCGTTGTGGACGGTGGTTGGGTCAGAGAAATGGTACAAAAGGTCCGGGACCCTCTGATCCGCCCAGTCCGCCACGTGTCCTGCTCTGCTGGAGATGCCTGGCAGAGCTGAGAAAGAACTGAGGGATAATGAAGAATAAACAACCTTGGAAACATGCACTGGCAGACTCAGCTTGTCTTCTCTGGCTCCGGCGTGAAACACTTAGGGCAAAGAGAAGACGAAAAACCTTATTACCTCGGGGAACAGCAACCCTGAGATTGTGGAAAGAACTAATGGTCTCCTGAAACGATTCCTTAAACCTCAGGATGGAGGTTGGGATCTTCAGCTGTGGGAGGCTTTGACAGCTGTGAATGACAGATGGGGAGTAAACGGCTCTCCCAAAATCACTGCATTTTGTCCAAAGGCCCCAAGCATAATTCCTGTCTTAGGGGGACCAAATGATTCAAAAATCCCAAGTCACTATCCTGGACAGCCTGTCTTGGCGGGCCTCCCTACAGTGGGAGAAGTACAACTTGTGTTAAAAACTCCTCTGAATAAATATGCATGGGCTGCATCTGGTTCTCTTGGGAAAGAACATCAGATAAGTACACGTTGGATAATTCCATCACTTTAATTTTCTGCCCCTTTTAGTGGCAGGCTCTGTTGTCTTTGCTTTTTACAGGAGAACGCCGGAGGGAGGACATGTGGAGCAGATAAACCATGATACCACTAACACTTCTCTGCATCCTACCACAATACCATGGCCAAAACCCTGTCGAGTGGCCGTGGTCAGAAGCTGCTGTCAGGTTTACCAGCATGCAAGGATCCTTTCCCATGGATCGTCGCCCAAACGCAGCAACCGTGGTACTGCATGACTCTGAGGTGAACCATTCGAGTGACTGGGGTTGGGACCAGAAAGATTGGTCCAGAACTCTAACTGGGACTTTTGGTGAGAGAATTCAGGTAGGGTGCAGGAAAGTAGAAGGTCTTTCACATGAGAAAGCTTCCAGTATTGCCATTGCCAGAAATGTTTTGGAATCAAACATTACAAGCAATTTACACCCCAACATAACAGCAAATCCTTGCCATATAACAGTGTGGGCATGTGAGAAACAAGTTCCTTTTATAGTGTGTTGTCAAAAGAAAGTAGGTAACTTTCCTTTAGACCCCAGTACTAACAATGTTGAAATCACAAGGCTTTGTAAAAATGAGTCTGGTGACTGTTGGCATAACTTCACGTTAACCAAACCCACCTATGTATCATGTAATTGGCAAAAAAATGGATCAGTCAGGCTTGCAAGGTTTGGTTTATAAATTTAAAATGAATGTTGTGGCAAAACCCATATTGAGTGTAATGGTAGTGAACCATGGTCAAAATGTCCCCCTAGTGGTGGGTGATAAAAATAAAGTTTTCCCTCCTTTTGTGGTATCACAAGGTGATGGCATAGCAATGAGATGTGGACTGAATAATGGATCACACATAGAACCAGTACACAGTTATAGTACAGGGCCTCATGGCCGTATTTTGTCTTGTGAATTTCAAAATCAGAACTGTTGGTTAAATCTAACTGATGTAAGATTTCCCATAAAATCGTGTGTGGAAAAAACGACACTAAATATTGGGGAGAACTTGATGTTGATGTTGTGATACCCACTTCCCAACCCCTGTTTGTGTTAACACCAAAAGGCTCTGCCCTGCTTACAGCATGGGCTGAGGTTGGGAGAGCTCCATTTCCTCCTGCAGGTTTTGGAGACAGGGGCTTTCATCCTCCATAGAGGGCTGCCCCTCTCTCCAGGCAGGGAAACAAGCACCATGGCAGAAGACCAACGATCCAGCCTTGTACACAGGGAGGCTGTCCAGTGCAAAGCCAGCCACAGCACCCTGGAGGTGCCCACTGCACTCTCATGGATCCCTGCCCTGGAATGCCAGGAATGCCCTTGGCCCACAGGGCCTTTCTGTGGCCCTTCTCGGCTCAAAGCTGCTGCTCTTCTCGCTCAGTCATGCCTAAAGCCACAGAGCTCGGCCTCCCACACCACAACAGGGACAAGACTCAGCAGCCAGGCAGTCGAGCTCAAGGCCGAAGGCTGAGGGGCCGGGGGCTCGAGTCCTGAGGACAGGGGGGTCACACGCCCTGCCCCACAACTCCTGGGCCCACACCTCTGAAAGGCTGTGACCAGGGTTACACACCTGATTACAGGGGCTCCCTCCAGCTGCCCTCTGAGGAAGCACCAGAGCAGGTGGGTGGCACGAACAAGGCGGCTGCCTGGGGGCTACTTATGGCCCACTGCCCCAGCCCCTCAGGGTCTCCCCCAGCCCGGCCAACCTGCCCGGCAGCAGCGACGCAGCCCCACAGGAGCTCCAGAGGAGCCCAGTCAAGAGCACCTCAGAGCCCTCAGCAATCCAGCCAGCAACACACAGGCAGGAGGGTGCAGATGGCCGTTCCTGACTGGCACAGGGCTTGTGGCCGTCTCCAGGCACTGGTCAAGCAGAGACCCCAGCAGCTCTGGCCCCTGCCCAGCCGCCCTTTGGTCAGCACAAAGGCTGCAGCAGAACTATAAAAAGCCAAGGGCCTTCTGGGCATTTTCTCTTCAACACTGCATGCCTGGGTAGCTTGCTGAGCATATGCACTGTTTTTCCACGTTTTCCCCAAAGCCCTGAGGACCCTGGGCAGCAAAAGAAAACTCCAGAGTCCATATTAGAACACATTCTATATTTACATGCTACAAAAAATGGAAAAGAAGAAAACATCAGTCTTAAAGGAAAGAAAAATCACTGCTGGCTCAGGTGCTGACCCAGCAGAGAGAGCCTCCCAGACCAGCTCTCAGCAGAACTCCAGCAGCGCAGCCAGCCGAGGCCCAACAGACGAGGTCGTGTCTTCCATGCCCTGCAGAATTGATCTTGCAGTCTCTGGAAGACAGAATATCCCCCACTCTGCAGTGCCTGGAGGACATACAAGGTTTGAAGTGCCAGGTCTGACAACGGCACTGCTGATGTCCTCTGTAAGGTGTTCAAGGGCTACAAGAGAGAGGAACAGAGCCAAGGTAAAATCCTGGATCTGCAAGGACCCGAGGAGAGCCCTTGAGCCAGGGCCATCCCAGCCTGATCTTGCCATGGCCAGGAGGGAACAGGGACCAACAGGATCTGCTGGAAGGTGCTGGCCACGAAACCCTCAGGTCGCCTGAAATCTCAGTGTGCTCTGCCCATGCCAGCCCTCGTCTGCACAGGGAGCAGAGCCCTCCACAGCTGGGCCAGGGCTTGAAGCTTCCCCTGCCAGCCCCTGCTGAAAGCCTGCTGCCCGCATTCACCTTTGCAGATCAGCTGGAGCTCTTCTTGCTGCTCCCTGAAGCACAAATAAATGCTGCTTTAAGCCCTGGGGCCAGGGGAGCACTGAAATCAGCAGGTGTGGCAGAGTCCCACCCAAGCACACCTGCCACCCCTGAGCCCTGGCAGTGCTGGTGTCCTCTCCTGCCCCAGAGACCTGTGCCCCAGGGGGCTTCTCTGCCAGAGGCAGCCAAAGCCAAAGTGCACTGGGGCTGTGCTCCTTCCTACAGGGGCTGTTGGCAGGAGCACCTGGAGCAACTGCTGGCAACTCTTGGTCTCTGTCAGAAGCTGTTACTCCATGCTGGAATTTTCTCATTGGCATCATTTCCTGCAGCACAAAAACATCTTTGCTCTCTAGGCACAGAAGAATCCTCAGTTCAGGAAAGCTTTCCTTCCCCTTTGCTCAGCTCAAGGAGATCGAAAAAGTTGCAAACTTCCCAAAAAATCAAGATGCCGTGAGAATATGAAAGGTTTGAAAGTTTGCTTTAAGGTCATCCATTGAGAGTCACTTCACAAAACATAACACTACACAGAGGTAATAAAAAGGCCATTCTTTGGTTTGTAAATGGTTTTCTGTGAAGGGGTGATAATAATCTAATTCTCTTAAGGAATAAAAGCTCTCAAGGAATGAAAGTCCCCTCAGTGTTACAAAAGTAGTCCAAACAAATGAGTAGATTGCAAAAGGGCTAATGCTCCCACTGGTACAGATATTGAGGTGGCAAATCAAATACAGCTCTCCCCTCTTCTTCCCTGCAGGAGAATCAGGACCACTAACAGAAAAAGTCACAGCTATTCCTTCTGCCTTCCAGAATCTCTGTCCAAAGGGGGGTAACACCCCCTGCTGCAGGTGCTTGGCTTGGCCTCCACAGGACCAGGTGGATGCCAAACGTGCTCCTCAAAGCCTTTTCCCTTCCCCTTTCTCTCTGCCAAGTGCAACAGGCCTCAAGGACTGAAAGGACCACAGAGAGCCAAAGGGAGACACTTGCACCTACCTCACTGGAGCTCCTGGGAAAGCACTTTCCTAGAGCAGCAGGTCCCTTTCCCCAAGGGCGTTTTCCCCAAGTGTGTAGCTTTCCTGGGGAACACCAACGCACTCTTCAGAAACCCTGCAAGGCTTAATTACTTCTGGTCCTTTTAAGAAAGGCACTGCAGCTCTAGCTCATATTCCCCCAAGTGTGTTTGGGGTGCCTCTTCGCCTGCCTCAACTCCTTCCTGCAATCATGGCAACAAAACCAGGCTGTTCCCAGACCCTGTGCCCACAGGACGCTCTTGCCAGCACCTTCCAGGACTCTCTGCTGTGCACACAGCACTTTTCATGCCCGCTCTCAACAGCCTTTGGAGCACAGAGCACAGCCTGGCTGGTGCTGCCCTCAGCACACCCCAAGCACAGGCAGAGGAAGAAGCAGGGGCTGCTTTGCGGCTGTGCCCCAGAGAGACTGGATGGCTGCCCTCCCTCTGCTCTCACTTGGTTGGATTCTGACTGGGTGTGAGGCAGGGGCTGCCATTCCTCAGTTGTGGGGACCAGAACCACACCCGGGATCCCGGCACTGCCTGACAGCGCTCCGGGCACTGGCACGGTCGCACGTCCCAGTCTCAGCCACCGTGCTGGTGCTTCACTTGCCCTTAGGCACACCCAAAGCTCCCTGTTAAGCCCTGATGGTCTCTGCTTCTGCCCTCTTCCTGACCCTGTGTAGGGGTGCAGCACTGCTGTGCTTTCAGGAAGCTATTCTTGAAAGCTTCCAGCATTTCAAGCTCCTTTGCCCTCAGTGGATGCTTGCCATGGAATCCCTCACAGCTGAGTTCAGAGCATACTCATGTTGGCTGTTCCAAAATCCAGGGGCTTCAGAGTGCTCAGCAAGACATTAAACTGCACAATGTTGTGGGAGGGTACCTTCAGCACAGGGACCTTTGCAGCCTGATCTGCCCTCATTCCTCTGGGTCTCTGTACAGCACACGGCCCAGAAGAGAACAGCAGGAGGGGCCTGTGTGTCCCTGCACTCTGGATTTGTGCTGCTTCGGCTCCACAGAGATGCAGGCAAAGTGAAGAAGCCAAACTGTTTATTAATGGAAGGCAAAAAAAAGGGATGATATGGGGTGGAAAAAGGGGATGGGCATGGTCTGAGGGCTCCTGAGATGGAACTGTCAAAAGGGATGGAGAGTGATGGGTAAAATGGGAATGGACAGTCTCTGGGGGCTAGAGGGAGGGAACTATCTACAGGCAAAGAGAGGGTTGAAGCCCTGAGAGCTTCCTGCAGGCTCAGCTGTGCCAATCATCAGCTGTGCCTGGAGCTCCAGCAGCACTGGGAGGTTGTACTACAGGTGTTGTTCTTGTGACAATGGTTCAGTGGTTCCAGCAGACAACCCTACTTCTTTAGCTCCTAGGGCAAACTGGGTACGATTTTCAGTAATCGAACAGGATGGGCTGGCACTGTTCCTTGGGGCTTGAAGGCCTGGAACACAGAGGAAGAGAGCCATGGTCACAGCCTGGATCTGCAGCGACCTGAGGAGACCCTCCTGCCAGGGCAACCCCACCCAACTCTGGCTATGGCCAGCAGAGAGGCACTGCCAAAAGGATCAACTGGAAGGTGTTGGCCACAAATCCCCTACGTGCCCCTGAAATCTCTCTGTGCTCTGCCCACGCCAGCCCTTGTCCGCACAGGGAGCAGAGCCCTCCGCAGCCGGGCCAGCGCTTGCAGCTCCCCCCCGCCAGCCCCCGCTGCCAGCCCGCTGCCCTCACTCACCCTCCCTGAGGGCCTGGAGCTCTTCCTGCTGCCCCCTCTGGCGCCGCCAGACCCTTCCTGGGAACACAGAGCGTGTCACGGCCCCAGCGGCACAGCTCCGTGCCAGCGGCGCTGCCAGCCCTGCGGCCACACGGCCTCCTGCCCCGGCACGGCTCAGCCCGGGCCCTTGCCCTTCCTGCCGCCCAGGGGCGGGCACGGCTGCCAGAGGGCGGCAGCAGCCCCGAGGGCAGGCGGGGCTCCACGGCGCCGGGCCCGGAGGCCGCTGCCGGGGCTGCAGCCGGGGCTGGGGCCGAGCTGCGGCGGGCCGGGGAGGGAGCCCGGGCTCGTGGCTCACCCATGAACCTGATGGCCGCCGCTCGCAGGGGCTCCTGTGGCTTCTGCAGGTACGGCAGCACCCGGCGCAGGTGCTCGGCCGCTCGGCTCCTGTCCTCTGCCAGCTGCAGAGAGCGGCAGCAGGGAAGGCTTGGCGCGGGCTCAGCCCCTCGGCCGGGCTCTCGCTGCGCCCAGCCCCGGCCTCCCCTGCCCGCACAGCCCTGAGGCCCGGCCAGCAGCCGCTGTTGCCGGGCTCTGGAGGGGGCCGAGGGCCGGCTGCTGCCCGGGGAGCCGCGGTGCCGCCCCGCCCCGCAGCCCCGCTGTGCCGGGGCTCCATCGGCACCCGGCTCGGGCCCACAGGAGCCTGGAGAAGGTCCCGTGTGGCCCAGGGAAGGGAGCGGCGTGTGGGGCGCAGGCTGGCGCCCCTGGATGCAGCACTGGGCAGGGGCCACAGCTGCCAGCCCCCCACACACTGAACACCAGGGGCAGGGGTTCTTTCCAGCCTGAGGCTAGGGCTTCATCCAGACCATCCTTACCAGACACTCATCGATCTTCAACTGCTCCTTCTTCAGTAGCTTCTCGAGATTCCTCCTCTTCAAGAACCCGGCTGCACAATGCAGCGTTTCCCGAGAGGCCTGGAGAGCAGCAGAGACACGGATATGGCACTGCAGCTCAGGGCACAGGACCCGTCCCTGTGCCACGGCCTGGAGGAAGCTGCAGCCCTGGAGGCACCAGGGCAGGAGGCAGCCCAGCCCCCTCCCAGCAGAACACCAGCAGCACACAAAACCTCACCTTTGCCACCTGCTGGTTCTTATCATGGCAGTAGATGAAAAGTGTGTACACGCCCTTGTTGACAAATTCCTTCAGAGGCTTTTTTCCCTCGTCCACTACCAACTCCATCACCTTACAGAAGAGGTGAATGGAGAGCACTTGTACGTGGCTATTGTCCTAGAGGAAAGGAGAAAACCTAAGCACCAACTACTCCAGGCCCACCCAGGCAAAGGCCTGAAAATGCAGACGGCACTGGGAAGCACCCAATGCCTGTGGTTAGGGATGCAGAATCTCACGTGGTTAAAGAGCTCCAGAAGTGCCTCAGCCAGCTTTGGGGCAGTGGTGCTCGATACCTGGATGCCTTTGTTATTGAACACATTCGTGAACACACAGAGGGACATGCTGACCACCTCTCCATCTGCATCATCCAGCAGCTCCAGAAGGCTTGAAGACAGACTGCACATTATTCTGGCCTGTGTGGAACACAAGGCTGTGCTGTGAAGCCATGAACAGCTGCACCGCCAACACCACCCTGCTGCTGCAGGGCCCAGAGCCCAAAGGCCTGTCCCAAAGCACTCAGGCAGGTGAGGCAGGAGAGCTGGGAGCAGCTGCCTTGGCTCCTGAAGCCCAGCCAGCCCATGGGGCTGCTTTCCCCAGTGCAGCTTCAGCCGCTGCCACCTTCTCACCATGAAGGGATCCTTGCTGAGCACCACGAGGCCTCTGAGTGCCAGGCGACGCCTCTGCCTGCAATTGCCCAGCAGGTACCTCGACATGACCCTGAGGATGCTGGCACGGCATTTAGTCAAATCCATGCACTCGAGGACCTGAAAGGCACAGGGCAGTTACAGGAGACCCGGCTGGCAGGAGCCCAGAACCACACAGGGCCAGGCCCAGGCAGCAGCACAGGGCGTGGGCACCGTCCCAGGCAGCAGCGGCTACGAGAGGGCAGAGAGCTGGGAGGCAGCTCAGAGAGGCAGCACTGGCCTTCAGGCTCACCTCCACAAGGAATGCCAGTAAAGGCAGATCCCAGCTTGGCTGCTTCATGCTGAGCAGCCGGAGCAGGTGAAGTGCAATGCGGGAACACAAAGGGACCAAGACACAGCGCATCTCCCTGTCAGGGGAAAAAGACCCTGAGGTGGAGGTGGCAAACCTCTCAGGGAGAGGACTGGCTCACAGAGGTCCAGTCTTTCCCCAGCATCCCTGGAGAGGATGTGGGTGTACTGAGAGGCAGCTCCTTCTGAGCACCCTCCTCTCCCAGCCTTTCCCAGTCTGCTTGGCCTTCCCTCAGTGATGAGGCCCTGTGGCCCCTGACCACAGGGACTGTGTGGGGCACCCCGGGCACAGGGCACAAATGCCGGGGACAGCGGGGAGAAGGGGCTCTCACCTGGCCAGCAGACCCATGGCATAGTGCTGGGTGTCAGCACAGAGCAGCGTGTCCCAGCCACGCTTGCGCTCCATGGCCATCACCTCTCTGTCACACTGCAGCCGGTAGAGCAGAGCCTTCATGGCCTGCACTGCAAACCTGTGTGCAGAGCAAAGCCCAGGTCACACTGGGAGCACTGGCACTGGCCACAAGGGCATGGGAAGGACGGGAGGACTGGAACCTGTTGGGGTTGCTGGGAAGGCGGTGTTCCTCCCGGCATGCTGTCCAGAAGTTATCAACTTCCTTGGGTGGCATCTGCTGTGTGGTGATGACAACATGGAGAAGCAGAGCCACAGACAGGCGGGAGGAATAAAGGGTCATTGCCTCGTGGCACTCAGGCACCTGGACAATCACCCAGAGCACCAGAGTTGCCTGAAAGAGAAGAAGCCCGAGACAGCGCTCAGTGCCAAGGTGTCAGGTCACAAGGGGAGACGCAGGGGGAGCAGCGGGCCTGGTGCCCCCTGAGCCTGCCCCTAGCCCAGGTTTTAGCACCTGAGGCAGGGAGAGGATGGAGAGCTGCTGGAGAGGCAACCTGGGGGTGAGCAAAGGCCCAGAAACTCACAGCCAGGGCAAAAACGTCCTTGTTGTCCCCATCAGAGGTGCACATCCTGTACAGTGGCCAGTGCTCCATTACACAGACCAGTGCTGGCAGCACCTTCTCCACTGTTGGTCCTGATGAGCCTATGGTTCTCCAGATCATGGCAGCAGCTCTGTGGGATCAGAGCTCTGTGTCAGGGGCATCTCAGTCACACTGCCATGCCCTGTGCAGCTCTGGGGCCCAGGTAACAGAGCCCTGGTGCCCTGAAGGGCAGGGAGGGAGCATTGGCAGCAGGCTCAGGAAACAGAAGGTCCTGAGGGTCCTGGACCTCTCTGCCTGTCTGGCACACCCCATTGCACAGGCTGTGCAGGGCGATGGGCCCTAAAGGCTGCTGAGCCCTGAGCTCTCGAGGCAGGTACATCCTGTACCTGTCACACGTTGGGGCACAGTGCAGGAGGGTCAGCACCACATCAGCTGGATGCTCTTCAGCCAGCCTCACAATGTCTGTTTGCAGCCTGGCATTCACAGTGACATGGGATGCCAGTCTGCGGTGAATGTTCCTTACAATGGCTGGCACCTGGAAGAGGCATGGGGAACACTTGGAGAACTGTCCAAAGGAGCAACTTCCCCGGCTTCCCCCAAGAAGTGCTTCCCTCCCCGGCACACTGTGCTGGCCTCAAAGGCTGAGGGCTCCCAGTGGCCATGGCTTGAGGGAGCACATGATCCTGGGAGGCCTCCAGGCCTGGCCCAAGGCTGCTTACCTGCTGCTGAGGAGAAAAAGCACTCTCCTCTAAAAAATCTATAGTGGGAGCATGAATCACAGTGGGAGTGGGTGTGATGGCAGTATTTGTGATGCCGTGAGTCTTTCTGGTGTCAGTGTTTGTGCTGACCATGCCCTCAGTCATTGACATGAGAACAGTCTTCGCCCTGTGATCATTAATTACAGTGTCAAAATTTTCTGAGCGTGCAGTCGAATCTGTGCTGACATCAGGCTCTGCCTGGGACTTGATCAGCCTAGAGTTAAGCTGTGCTGTGCCCTCAGTTGCTGTGGTGCTGGTCTTTCCGCGTTGAATGCGCAGGAACTTCCGGAACATCTGCAGGAGAACAAAGGACAGGGAAGAGAGACACGTTCCATGGAGTGCTCCAAGTGTGGTGCTGGGCTGAGCAGTGACAGCAGCCCCAGCCCAGGTGGGGATGGCTGCAGGTACCTTCAGTGTCCTGCGGAAGCGGCCATGGGCGGGCTCCTGCTCTTGTGTCTGGTCCATGGCTGCATCTGGGAAAGAGTGAGAGCAGCCAGAGCTGAGGGGCTGCGGGAGAGGCCGGAGAACAGAGCCCAGCCCTGGGCTCTGCAGGCAGGGACAGCCCCGGGATGCCCCAGGGGATGGAGCACGGCCACTGCCAGGTTCAGCCCCAGCTCCTCTTCCCTCCTGTGCATGGGCATGTCCACAGCAGGTGGGATGGGATGGGGCCAAGCTGGCTGCAGCCATCAGCCCTGGGGCCCAGTTCTGTCACTCACTGTCCTGCACTGGCCGGTACTGCTCCGGCTCTTCAGGCTGTTGTGCTCCAGGGTCTTTCTTTTTTGTCCCCCTGAAGACTTTGAACAGGCCGTGAAATCTGCCTGCCATGTCTGCCCCTGAGGGTACCTTCTAGAGAGGTGCCTCAGGAAAGCTCCAAGTTAACACGTCCTCAAGGGCACCTGCAAAAGAGAAGTCTCGGGTAGGCCACAGGTCACCAAATGCTGTGGTCTGGCCTTGAGGTCACCTGCAGGAATAATGCCTCGGAAAAGCTCCAGGTCAGACAGGAATGAGTGTGCTGTGGGGAGGCTCCTCTCAGCACCGCTCTGTCCCGTCCTGTCCTGTCGCGTGCTCCGAGCACTGTGGTGTGGCTGTGTCACTGCCAGCATCGATGTCACCACGTGTCACAAAGGGCCCATGTGACACCCTGTCCCATTGCATCCCATGGTGACCATGCTGCATCGTGTCACAAAGGGCCCTTGCACACCCTGCCACCTGCCCTGGGGCCACCCAAAGTGGCCCAGACTGGAAGGAATCCCTCTCCCCAAGTGTCTGAGACATCCCCACAGGATCTTTAGGAACAGCTCCAACCATCAGCAAACGCTGCCCTGCTCTGTGGGCTCAGGGCAGCAGAAGGAGCCCCCAGGGCTGCCAACACAGCCGCAGCGGGAAGGGCACGGGGCCTTCCCCAGAAGCTGGCACGGCCTCCTTGGGACACGCCCTGGCTGGAGGACATCCTAAATCTGCGGGTGTGACAGACAAGGAACTTTGTCTTTGCCCCAAAGCCGGAGCTCTGAGTGCTGCTCTGAGCCCTGGGGCCAGGGGAGCACTGAAATCAGCAGGTGTGGCAGAGTCCCACCCAAGCACACCTGCCACCCCCTGAGCCCTGGCAGTGCTGGTGTCCTCTCCTGCCCCAGAGACCTGTGCCCCAGGGGGCTTCTCTGCCAGAGGCAGCCAAAGCCAAAGTGCACTGGGGCTGTGCTCCTTCCTGCAGGGGCTGCTGGCAGGAGCACCCGGAGCAACTGCTGGCAAAACTTGGTCTCTGTTCAAAGCTCTTCCTTCATGCTGGAATTATTTTCTCATTAAAGTCATTTCCTTTAGCATAAAATCTCAATTGCCAAGAAGGCTGTCGTGGTTGCAGGGGGAGGTCAATTTTTCTAGGGGGATGTGAGCAGGCTAATCAGTGATCAGCTTTTCTGCTGGCACCTGGATTGGTCACTCAGAAGTTTGGACACGCCTCTGAGGACACAAAGAGTTAAAAGCAGGACTCCAGGGGGGTTCGGCCTCTTTTAGATTCCGGTTTCAGCAGAGAGACGTCTCAGGCCTCCTTCCCCTGCCCAGCCACGAGGCTGGGTGGGGGAGGGGAAACACGTGGTCGGGCTCAGGTAAGCCGGAGCCCCAGAGGGGAGAAGAGAGTGGACAGGACTGGAACTGAGCTGCCCCGTCCAGGATGGAGGGGTGGAAAACTGTGGAAGTGCCTTCTGTGTGTGCTCACCCCCCCTTCCCCCCAAACTCCGGGAGAAGGTGCCCAGCCACGTGGGGGTTGCCCAGCCTGGGAGTGCCTGAGCCTGCAGCACCCTGCCGGGAGCCAGAAACTGTTAACCCTTGCTTGGCAGAAAGAAACTTTTCTTAGACATTGATTCTCATGACTGGTGGTTTCGGAGGAGAGAGGGAAATGGCCTGGGACCGAGATGATAAAACACGATTGGAAGGAACCCGATGGGCAAAGAATGAGAGGAGTAGCTTTCTGAGCTGGACTTTTCTTGCATAATGTCAGCCATGGACTGAACTTAAGTCTCTTTTGAACATAAACTGCATTTTGGGTGGATACAGCTGCCCTTGCTTTTGCTACAGTGACTGGCACTTGAAGAGTGGAGCGAGCAGAGAAGAGAGGGGGAGGGTGTGGTGGTGCCCTCTGCCCTCAGGGGAGACCTGCTCTTGGAACTCTCAGCCCCTGGGTAAAAAGAGAGAGAGCTCGGCATGCAAGTATCCTTAAAAGAGCCCTGTATGCAGCTTCAGCCTATGGACAGCGGTGAGAGCGCTGGACATAGGAATAAGAGAGTGTCACCCTGGCAGACTTCTCCGGGCAGTGCCAGGGGTGACATGGAAACACATAAGGGGTGGACCCGTGTTTTCTGAAGAACAGTCTGTGGTGCGAGAGAGAGACTCCTCATTCCCTTGCTGAATTGAAGATTGGTTTGGTTTTTTTTGAGTGGTGATTATTTGATCTAAAACCCAACAGTTTAGTCTGTGAAGAGTAATGTGTGGGGGGGTGGAAACTGGGAGAAGAAATGTTCTGAGAAGTTTTTATTTCTGTCTCTGTGTGTGTTTAAGAGTTTTTCTGTCTCTGTTCTTATGTAATGTAATAAAGTTTTGGTGTTTTTTTTGTTTTCAAGATTTAAGCCTGCTCTGCTCTGTCCTGATCACATCCCACAGTAGTTGTTGGAGAAAAAACATATATTCATGGGTGCATTAACATCTGGCCAGTGCAAACCCATAACATCCTATCAGTTCTGTGTACTAATTTGCCATCTTTATAGACAGCAATAAATACATCATCAATAACATTAGATACCAACAGAAACATTGGTTTGGAAGAAAATGAATGAAAATAAATTCAAATATTCAACTATGTTAAAAGGAAAAATTCGGATGTAAATCAATCCATCCTGAAAAAGAAAGGACTCCATTTCCCTAGGAATTGGATCTCAAATTCACTTTCCACCTTGTATTGGGTATTGCTTTTTCTTTCCCCTCTGACATTTTAGGCTTTCTGTAAGAGGCACTGATGTGTTTTCTGCCCAGTGTTTTATGTTTGGCAGAACTTTTATCACAGGCATGCAAACCTTTTCTCCCCAGAAAATGTTTCTTCCAGATCAATATTTCCAAGTGATCTGTTCAGAACCCACAGGTGCCAGAATATTGATTTCCTTCTCAGGACCAGAGAAGAGGAAAATCAGAATAAAGTAGGAGAATAGGGTTGATGTGATGTAGAGAAGCTCTTCCACAGGGAGTGGGGCAGGGAGTGCAGCTGGGCACACACAGGGGAGCAGCAAGGGCTGCAGACAGCAAGGATATTTGGAGGTGTGTGTCTGGGAAGGGTGAGGATGGCAGCTGTCCCAGAGGGGCAGCAGGTCACTGCCCCTGCATAAGCACACGGACTGACACAGATCCGTGTGTGGGGGCACCACCCAAAGCACTGCCACAGCACCTGCACGTGGAGCTGCCGTGGGTGTGAGAGCTGGCACAAGCCCCTGGTGCAGCAGTGAGAGAGGCAGCGTTTCCAAACTACACCCCAAAAGGATTACTTTGAACTGGGAACACAATAAGGTTTCAGAGTCTATCTACATGAAACACAAACTCAGCCACCCTCATTCTTGTCACAGCAGCCTTGTCACAGGCCTCTGCTCTGCCCCTCCTGTCATCCTGCTTCCAGCCCATTCCAACTCACAATATGCCCCAGTGTGTGTGATGATCTGCTATTTGAGTTCATGGACAGTAGGAAACATTGTGGTCTTCCACACTGAGCTTCTGAAGCCTCACAGCTTTTACTTAAATCATCTTTGTTGTTTCCAAATAATTTTAGTGCCTAAGTCTTCTGTTGCCAGACTGAGAGCTAAATAGTTCATCTTACATAGTTTCAGGAGTTCTCACATTTCCACATGGTTTGGCTACAGAAGATTGGAATCTGTGCCCTACTTCCTTATCACACGCTCTGTAAAACCTACTCTTAGGTTTGCTGGTTATTCTCTTTGGCCTGTGGAGCAAGCAGTCAGATCAACTTCTGGCTTGGACCAGGAAACTTGCAGTGGACATGAATTCAAAGAAACCATTTCTTTCAAGCTTCAGGCTGAATGCAAAATTAAATTTTTATCTTAGAATCCTTTGCAGTGTGGGTGAAATCAATGGTGTCCTCTCACATGTGCAGAATGATACAGCCACCAAAAATGATGTATTTCCCAGCAGCAGTTGAGTCATGAGCAACAACTAACAAACAGCAGCAAATAAAACCCCACATATATTCCAGCCCTTTTTCCCTGTGTACATGCCCATGGCTGAAGTCTTAGGATGCAAAGAAAAGAAACAATAAAACTGCATAAAAGACAGCTCAGCTGTTTGAGAGAACATGGGTCAATTGAGAATGAATTTTGACAAGAACAATGCAACTGCTGTAAAATACACTCTGTGACACTAAAAGGCTTGAGCCTGCTCAGTCTTGCTTTCCATAGCTGTTGCACTAATCTTTGGACAAAGGAACATGTTGAAATCTGAATTATTATCTTTAGTTACTGTCATGGGTTGGCACTGGCCAGATGTTAATGCACACATGAATATATGTTTTTTCCCTAACAACTACTGTGGGATGTGATCAGGACAGAGCAGAGCAGGCTTAAATCTTGAAAACAAAAAAAACACCAAAACTTTATTACATTACATAAGAACAGAGACAGAAAAACTCTTAAACACACACAGAGACAGAAATAAAAACTTCTCAGAACATTTCTTCTCTTCTCCCAGTTTCCACCCCCCACACATTACTCTTCACAGACCAAACCTTTGGGTTTTAGATCAAACAATCACCACTCAAAAAAAACCACAAACCAATCTTCAATTCAGCAAGGGAGAGAGGAGTCTCTCTCTCGCACCACAGACTGTTCCTCAGAAAACACGGGTCCACCCCTTATGTGTTTCCATGTCACCCCTGGCACTGCCTGGAGAAGTCTGCCAGGGTGACACTCTCTTATTCCTATGTCCAGCGGTCTCACCTCTGTCCATAGGCTGAAAGCTGCATACAGGGCTCTTTTAAGGATACTTGCATGCCGAGCTCTCTCTCTTTTTACCCAGGGGTAGAGGTTCCGAGAGCAGGTCTCCCCTGAGGGCAGAGGGCACCACCACACCCTCCCCCTCTCTTCTCTGCTCGCTCCACTCTTCAAGTGCCAGTCACTGTAGCAAAAGCAAGGGCAGCTGTATCCACCCAAAATGCAGTTTATGTTCAAAAGAGACTTAAGTTCAGTCCATGGCTGACATTATGCAAGAAAAGTCCAGCTCAGAAAGCTACTCCTCTCATTCTTTGCCCATCGGGTTCCTTCCAATCATGCTTTATCATCTCGGTCCCAGGCCGTTTCCCTCTCTCCTCTGAAACCACCAGTCATGAGAATCAATGTCTAAGAAAAGTTTCTTTCTGCCAAGCAAGGGTTAACAGTTTCTGGCTCCCGGCAGGGTGCTGCAGGCTCAGGCACTCCCAGGCTGGGCAACCCCCACGTGGCTGGGCACCTTCTCCCGGAGTTTGAGGGGAAGGGGGGGTGAGCACACACAGAAGGCACTTCCACAGTTTTCCACCCCTCCATCCTGGACGGGGCAGCTCAGTTCCAGTCCTGTCCACTCTCTTCTCCCCCCGGGGCTCCGGCTTACCTGAGCCCGACCACGTGTTTCCCCTCCCCCACCCAGCCTCGTGGCTGGGCAGGGGAAGGAGGCCTGAGACTTCTCTCTGCTGAAACCGGAATCTAAAAGAGGCCGAACCCCCCTGGAGTCCTGCTTTTAACTCTTTGTGTCCTCAGAGGCGTGTCCAAACTTCTGAGTGACCAATCCAGGTGCCAGCAGAAAAGCTGATCACTGATTAGCCTGCTCACATCCCCCTAGAAAAATTGACCTCCCCCTGCAACCACGACATACATGCATGTGATAACCTCCTTCGATCAAATTAAAATGCCAGAATCTAGGAAAGAGCTACAACAAATTTTAGGATTACTAGTGTTTTGGAGAAAACACATCCCAGATTTTTCTATAATTGCCGGACCCCTTTATAACCTGCTGAGAAAAGAGATAAAAAGGAGAATGGGGAGCTTCTCAAGAAAAAGCAATAAAATTGTTGATTTTTGAAGCAACTGCTTACCAAGCACTTGGCCCTATTAATGCTGCAGATCATTTCCAGGGTGAATGGAGTTTTGCTTCTTCAGGTTTTGAGTGGTTTTGAGGTGACAGACCCATCCCTCTTGGCTTCTGCAATGCAAACAGAGGGAGAGGAGAAAAAAATGAAGGACAAAACAAAAAGATAACCATCATGATGTCTTCCCAACATGGATCACAAGGAATGTGGGTCACCAGGGCTCTGCCCAACATGGATCCTCCAGTGGGGGATGGAGCTGGAGCAGTGCATGAAGCTCTTCCTGCACTGGGTGAACTCACAGGGCTTCCCTTACTGGTGCCGCCGTTGATGTCTGGTCAAGTTAGAGCTCTGAGAGAAGCTCTTTCCACATTCCTCACACTTGTAGGGTCTCTCCCCGGTGTGGATGCGCCGGTGCTTGATGAGGGTTGAGTTCTCCTTGAAGCCCTTCCCGCAGTCGGGGCAGCGGAAGGGCCTCTCCTCTGTGTGAATGCGCTGGTGCACGAGGAGACTGGAGCTGGTCTGAAACCTCTTCCTGCATTTCTCACACTCGTAGGGCCTCTCCCCCGTGTGGATCATTTGGTGGCGGATCAGGTGGGCAAGCTGCCTGAAGCCCTTCCCACATAGCTGACACTTGTACGGCCTTTCCCCAGTGTGGATGTTCTGGTACTGGATCAGCTGTTTCCTCTGACTGAAGCTCTTCCCACATTCCTCACACTTGTGGGGCCTCTCCCCAGTGCTGCGGAGGCACTGGTGGCTTGTCAGGGTGGATTTCCTCTTGAAGCCCCTCTCGCACTTGGGGCAGTGGAAGGGCCTCTCTGCTGTGTGTGTCTGCTGATGTATGAGGAGCCTTGTGCTGGTCAGAAACCCCTTCCCACACTCAGAACACTTGTAGGGCCTCTCCCCAGTGTGGATCTTTTGGTGGAAGTTTAGGTCACTTCTCTGCCTGAAGCTCTTCCCACATTCCTCACACTCGTAGGGTCTCTCCCCCGAGTGGATCTTCTGGTGACGGATCAGGTGGGAGCGCTGCCTGAAGCTCTTCCCACACTCCCCACATCCATGGGGCCTCTCCCCAGTGTGGATGTGACGGTGCCGGATCAGGCTGGAGCTGTTCTGAAACCTCTTCCCACATTCCCCACACTCGTAGGGTCGTTCCCCAGTGTGGATCCTCTGGTGGGCAGTCAGCTGGGAGCTCTTCCTGAAGCTCTTCCCACATTCCCCACACTCGTAGGGCCGTTCGTCTGTGTGGATCCTCTGGTGGCGGAGCAGGTGGCACCGCCAGATGAAGCTCTTTGTACACCCAAAGCACTTGTGGGGCTTCTCCCCATCAGGAAGCTGCTCATGGACCACCAGCTCTGAGCTCTGGCTCCATCTCTGGTTGGCTTTGTCCTCCCTGCTCTCCATGCTCAGATCCTGGTCTGGGGAAGGAAGGACAAGGAGAGGATGGGATTTGTCTTCCTGCCAGAGAGTAGGGGAAGGAGATCCCCCCCTCTGCTCGGTCCCTGCCCTCCCCAGGCTGCTGGGAGTGCCAGGATCCTGAAAAGCTCCCCCCTCTTCTGTCTCCCCACTTACGGATACTGGCAGTGACTGGGCTCATACTGGGAGTGTCGAGGAAACTGGAACCACATGGGGGGGATCTGGGCTCATACTGGGAGCAGCCACTTCCAGCACGGGAAAACCCCAAACCCCTTTCCCGCCCATCCCATCCCTCCAGCCCCAGCACCCCCTGCCGGGGTCCCAGCGATCCCAGGGGTCCCCCCATCTCCAGACCCCCACTTTGCGGTTCTGGGGCTCTCCTCTCTCTGGGGTCCAGCTCAGGGAAGCCGCGGCTCTCCCGGGGCTCCCCAAACCCCGTGTCCCCCCGGCCCCGCCGCTCCCGCGCGCTCCCCACGTGGCCCCGGCAGAGCTCGGAGGGCCCGGCCCGGGAAGCCCAACCCCCACCGCGGGGGGACCCGCATCCCCCTGACCCCCAATAGGGCTCTGCAGCCACGGAGACCCCCTAAAAACACCTCCCGGGAGCACCCAATGACCCCTAAAGTGCATCTGCACCTCAGCTTTGGTGCCCTGCAAGCTCCAAACTTCCCTCCACCAAAAATCCCCAAACCCAAGGACTCCCCGGGATATTTGGGGTGAGCTCCCCCTCCCCGGGCACCTGCAGGATGGGGACGATGCTCCCCGGCCGTGCTGCGAGTTCAGGGAGCGCTGGAGCCGCCTCTGCCTCCTCTGCCCTTCTCCTCCTGCTCCCTGCTGCCGCTCCGCCTCTTCCTCCCTCCCTCCTCCTCCTCCCCCGTTCCCAGCCCCGAACTGTGGGGGCGGGGTCAGGGAAAGGGCGGGAACTGTGAGGGGAAAGGGGCGGGGTCAAGGGGAAAGGTTGTTTTAAAAGGGCCCAGTTTCACCTCAAATCACCCAAAGGGGCCTAAAATTCTCCTAAGGGGGCTAATATCCACTCTGACACTGATAAGGTTTGGCCTGAAATCACCCAAAGAGGCCTAAAATCCCCTCACTGTGGCCTAAAATCACCCTAAGGGCACTAAAATCCACCCTAAATCCACATGGTTTGTCCTTAAATCAAACAAATGGGGTTAAAATTATCCTAAGAGGTCTAACGTCCAACCAAAGGTGCCTAAAATTGCCCAAACTGCCTGTACTGGTTTGAAAACAAAACCAGCAAGACTCTAAGTCAGAAATACAATTTAATAGAGAGAGAACAAACAACAAGAAAGATAAAAATAAAGTAAAGAAGTACAGTAAAGTACAGTAAGGTAATGTAAAGTAAAGTTAAAGTAAAGTAAAGTAAAGTAAAGCAAAGTAAAGTAAAGTAAAGCAAAGTAAATGCACCAGTCCACAGGACACTGACAGAGTCAGAATGCAAACCTGGCACCCTGTTGGTCAGGCTGTTGGAAGCAGCCCACACTGAGTCCTCCCACAGTGACAGTTGTGGCTCTGTTGAAGTAGAGATGATCCTCAAGAAAGGGTCCAGTCATCCTCTGGGAATCCAGTGCAAACAGGCTCCCTTGGTGTTTGGGGTTGCTGGTTTTATCCCGGTGGAAAGGCTTTGGCTCCTCCCACTGGGTGGAGCATCTCACAATGGAATGAGGTGATGTTATCAGTCATGTGAGAGGCCTTCAATGGCCCATTCACAGGTGATATCCCTCGGAGGAGGATGGGTGGAGGAAGAGATAAGAAGGCCCTGCCTTATCTGGTCTCATCAGGTGTCCCATTAACAGAGGCCATCCCCCCTCTTTCCACCCCTAGAGTTACAAAAGATAAGGAACAATATCTCCCAACCGACTTCAGCAGATGAAAATAGAATACACACTTTTGGTTACAATTCTCAACCCAAGACACTGCTTTAAAACCCACACAAAATGGCCAAAAATCACACTTAAGTCTCCCAAGTTGGTGTAAAATCAACACTGAAAATAGATGGTTTGGCTTAAAATCACCCAAAGGGACCTAAAGCCCCCCACAAAACCCAACAGTTTTGGCCTAAAAGCATCCAAAGCTGTACAAAATCCACCCTAAGCTTGCCCAGTTTGACCTAAAATCACCCAAACTGGCCTAAAATCTCTGGGACCGGGACTGAGACCAAGACCACGATCAGCACCAGAACCGGCACCAGCACCAAGACTGAGACCGACACCGGATCTGAGACTGGCACTGAGAGCGGCGCCGCTCTGGGACTGGCACCGAGACCAAGACTGGGACCAGAACCGACACCACAACAGAGACCGGCACTGCACTGGCACCAGGACTAGGACCGAGACCGTAACCGGCACCAGAACTGGCACTGGGACCAAGACTGAGACCAAGACCGGCACCGGAACCAGCACCGAGACTGGCACCGCCCAGGGACTGGGACCGAGACTGAGACTGGCACTGGGAGCACTGCGGGACCAAGAGCAGCACCGGTACCGGCACTGGGACTGGGACCGTGCTGAGACCGAGACTGAGACTGGCACTGGAACTGGCAGAAAAGGCTGAAAAGTCACAGAAAATGCTCCTGAAGAGTCCAAAAATACTCAAAATTGACAGAAAATGCTCCAAGATGCTGCGAGATTGGGGAGAGCCCGGAGGGACACAGAATTCTCAAGAATTAAAAAACATCCTCAAAAATTTGCATTAAAAAGCAAAATTATACAAAACAAGAACTGAAAGAAGCCTCAAAATGGCTCAAAAGAGAAAAATAAACCTGAAAATGCCTCCAGAAATTCCAATATTATTCTCAGAGTAGCCCGAATTTATCAAGTTCCCAAAAAGTCACAAAAAATTTCCCCCAAACACCAACAAAAACCACCCAGAAAATGAAAAAAATAGAACAACCAAACCTTTAAGATGCCCAGAAATATATTAAAAAGTATCACCAAAATCCCCAAATTCTCAAAAATTCCCTAAAAAACTCCCAAACTCTTTAGAATCCTAAAAGCATCCCCCCAAAGCCCCCAAATGTCAGCAAAAACCACCCTTCAAAATGAAAAAAAAAATTGAAAAAAAAAAAAAAACAAACCAAAAAAACCAAAAAACCCAACCAAAAAAACACCGAAAAAACCCCCCAAAAACCAACAAAATGAAAACACCAAAATTTCCTAAAAATACTTTAAAAATAAAAAAATTACAAAATCCCTCCAACCCCCAAGAATTCCTAAAATCCCTGAAAATTCCCAGAATTTTCTATACTTGCTTTCAATGGAGTTGTGCAGCAGGCAGGACTTGCCATTTACAGCACTGCTGATCACCAAGAACTTGAAGAGGAAATCTGGGAAAAAAATTCCCAAACTTCCTATGATTGGACCCAAAATTCCCTCAAAATCCTCTCTAGAGAGCCCACAGTTCCCAAGTTTGGACCCAAATTTCCCAAAAAGTCCCTTTGGGGACCCCAAATTCCAACGTTTGGACCCAAAATCTCCTCTGGGGACTGCAAAACTCCCACAATTCCCCTCTAGAGATCCCCAAATACGCACGTTTGTACCCACAATGCTCCAAATTCCTGTGTTTGGTCCCAAAATTCCCAATAGAGGCCGCAAAATTCAAACAATTTCCCAATAGATAACCCAAAATTGCCCCATTTGAATCCCAAGAATTCCCTGAACAGAGCCCAAAATTCCCAAAATATTCCCTTGAAGCACCCCAGAATTCCCCAATCGAGATCCCGAGACCCCCCTCAGACCCGCCAGGTACCCCTGGACCCTCTATAGGCTACCCCAGAACCCCTACAGAGCCCCTATAGATGCCCCAAAGACCCCCCCAAATCCCCCATAGAGACCTCCAAATCACCCATAGAGACCCCCAGAGCCCCTATAGACCCCCCGGGCACCCCCCATCCCCTAGAGGGACCCCCAGATCCCCTAAAGACCCCCCCAAATCTCCCACAGAGACCCTTGGATCCCCTACAGGGACCCCCAGACCCTACTCAAATCTTCTATAGGGATCCCCAGGCCCGCCTCGGCCCTCTAAAGACCCCCCATAGATCCCCTATAGACCCCTCAGACCTGCATTAGAGACCCCCAGACCCCACCAGACCCCCAGCCCCCTCACAGGGATCCAAAGACACCCCCAGACCTCCCCGCACCCGCTACAGGCTCACGCAGGCCCCTACAGACCCCCCCAGTCAGCCAAAAGGCCACCCAGACCCCCCAAATCCCCTACAGAGACCCCCAGACCCCATTTAGGGATGCCCAGACACACTTTATGGACTCCTCCGGACCCTCTGTAGACCCCTCAGACCCCGAGAGATCCCCTATAAGCCCCCAAGCCCCCTTTAGGCAGAGCCAGAACACCCTAAAACCCCAATAGATCCCCAAAAATGCCTTATAGACTCCTCTACATCCCCTGTAGACATGGCACTACATCCCCTAAAGAGACTCCCAGGACCCCCCAGACCCCTATAGATCCCCTATAGATCCCCCATACCTATTCTTGGGTTTCCAGCCCCATCCTGGAGGTGCCCAGGCCTATTCTGGCATTGCCCAGCTCCATTCTGGAGGCCTCAGCAGCATCCCGGGGATGCCCAACCCCATTGTGGGGGTGCCCATTGCTATTCTTGGCTCCCAGCCCCATTGTGGGGGTGCCCAGGCCCATTCCGGGGGTCCCAGCCCCACTTTTGGGCTGCCTGGGCTCATTGCTTGGAGGGCTCCATGAGGGTCGGTGCTCGGGGCCGGGGGCGGTGTCAGGGCGGGGGGGAGGGGCCGTTGCCAGCCTGGGATTTGGGCTGAGTTGGGCTGGGATTGGGGCCGAGGGGGGCTCAGAGCTGGCACTGGGGCCAGTGCTGGCTGTGGGCTGGGGGTTCGGGCTGGCTCGGGGGGGGCAGTGGCTCTGGGGCTGGCCTGGGGCTGAGGCTGATGATGGTGATGGGCTCAGGGCAGGAACTGGGGCTGAGTTTGGCAGCTGGAGCCGAACCTGTGACTGCAGTGCGGGCTGGGGCTGGGCTGGAGGAGGGAGCTCGGGCTGAATTTGGGGTGGGTGCTGGGGCCGGGAACTGCTCCACCAGTGGTGTCCGTGTCCCTGGCCAGCCCACAGAGGCGGGGACGATGCTTGGGTGGTGGTTGGAGGTGACTTTGTGAATGAGGGAGCGTGGCCGGGCAGCTCCCTTGGCGTTCTTGCCGGACAGCGGCTCTGGAGCAGGGCGATCCCCTCGTGGCTGGAGAATGCAGTGAGGAGAGGGAGAGGAGCCTGGCAAGGGCCTTCAAAGTCAGCAGCGTGGGCAACTGGGGGGCTCCTCAGGCTTTCAGCACCCTCCTGCCCTGGAGAGGGAATCCTCCGGGATTCTGGGCCTCTGCAAGGCTCTTTCCCTCGTCCTGCTCTTGTGGGGCTCCCCAGGATGAGAATGCAGCCATAGTTTGGCCTGGAAGGCACCTTCAAGCCCACCCAGTGCCACCCCTGCCGTGGCAGGGACACCTCCCACTGTCCCGGGCTGCTCCGAGCCCCGTCCAGCCGTGTCCCAAGGCAGCAGCCAGGCAGAAATCCGCTGGCCTGCCCGGGGCTGTCAGCTTCTCTGACACCAGGATGATGACAGATTCCATCAATTCCAGAGAATTCCATGGCGTGAGAGTGCCGGGCCATGGAATGTCCTGGAAGCCAGGCTGTCCTGGGACACAGCAGGGCCTGCTGGAGCCCAGGGCAGCGCTGTGACACCAGGGCACCTGAGGACACCCAGTGTCCCTGGTGACACAGCGGGGCCTGGCAAAAGCAAATCTGGGCCAGAGCGTTTGCTGCGGTGTTCAAAGTTTGATTTCCACCAATTTTCTTTTGCCCGGTGCCCAGGGATGCTGGAGGGGTCTCCATCCCTGTGGGTGTGGGAAATGCTTGTGGGAGCCGGGGGCCAGGCTTTGGGCCTGATCTTTTTGGGCCTTAGAGATCTGAGCTTGCTGGTAGCTCCTAACTCCTTTCCCAAGGGAAAAGTTTCTTAGGAAAGCTTCTTCCCAAAACAATGTCGGCAAAACACCTATCCTTTCCAAAAACAATCTTTCTCCAGGTGGCGTGTTGCTTTTCTGCTTCTCAGAGAAAAAACATTTTGGCCCTTTCTCTACTTTGCCCAGTGGCATTGGGGAGGTGTCACTCTTGTTCACCCATGGTGTTAAGTCTGTATGGGAACACCTTCTAAAATGAGACAATTCAGGGGGGTTTTTATGCCTTTTGCCTTCTGAAATAGTCGCAGTCTTTGCTCTTTTGTTGGTGTCCTGCAGCGACACCGGGGGCTCTCTGTCCCTCTCCCTGCGGGGCAAGCTCGGGGGCTGGAGTCTCTGTTGCAGATCCCTTTTCCAGGATTGGCTTTTGGCTGAGATTCAAATGATTGTTAGATGTGTGGTGTTGAAATAACTGCCGTGAGGATGTAGATTTGATGGTTTTGCTCACTCCTAGCGGTGGGACAGCCGATCTAGAGTCACGCTTGCAATTGAAGTGTCTGTGTGGTTGGGATAACATCCAGTGAAGGTGTGAGGACGACCCTGCCGTTGATGTGCCAAAGGATGTGTTATAAATGCCAATACAATATTCCAATTAAAATTATAATTTGGTTTATTAATAAAGATCGAATCACAGAATTTCTATAACCCACCAACAGCGGAGAAACTTGACAGAGTTTTTCCCGGGAAAATGCCAAGGGTGAACCGTGAGATACAGGGTCTGGCAGCCTGCTATCTCCCCCAACGGTTCACAAATTTGCCAGGTTCGGGGCTTGGTTTTTATACACTTTATTCTGCCCTCGGCAATATTTCCCCATATTTCCCATTGTTTCCCGACTAGCTATACAAATTCAGGAGTTTCCCCGACCAGGCAGAAAAGAGTTCTTTTCTCAGTTCATATGTTAATGTCCAGTTTCTATGGATCCTTATGGTTGATGAATGATCAAGATATGGATGATGTTGCTTGATAGTCTGTGAAGGTGGCAACCAAGGTGTGAGTTGCTGTGCCACCTTATCTTGATGGGTCTCTTCCCGGTACTTGAGAAGGCTGCAGGCTTTCCCGAAAATCCTTTGTTCCTTTCTGAATGGAGGCGCCTGCTTTTTCAGGGTTGTTAGTTTCACCATCTGCTACAAGGTCTCCTAAAACATAGACTTTTACCCAATACAAATTTATACAATTTTATACTTTTCCAATTTACCGTAAGAACCAGAATTAATCATTTCACATTTTTCACAGATGGGCACCTGCACCTGAGGAAGGCGTGGAGCACAGCCCGAGCTGGAAGCGATGGTGGAGGAGCAGCTGAGACACAGGCGTGCTCTAAGGAGGCAGAGGCAAGGAGGGACCAGGCTAAACAGCTCCTGGAATGTGGAAAGGAGTTGGTAGAAGAGTTTGAATATGCAGGAGAGTGATGCAATGGAAAGGGTATTTCAAGAATGTCTGAGATAGCAGGTGAGCACTTGGCCGAATGCCCAGTCACGGCAGATGGGCCAAAGTACCAGGTGGAGCCTATGAACCCTTTGCTTTCTGTCTCCTACTGGTCTTAATTTGTGTTTAATTCAAGCTCTTTTTAATTTTACCAAGCAAGTGAAGCTCGTTTTTCACAGTCTCCATCTCTGGTAGCAGGGGACACGCGGAGGCATCTCTGTCCCTCTCAGCGCTGGGCTGAGGGCCCCGAGCATCCCCCGGTGTGACAGGGACAGAGACCCCCCCAGGCCCGAGCACTCCCGCCAGGAGAGGACTGGAGCCCCCCCAGGAGTGCGCAGGGAGGAGAGGGAGGGAGACAAGGCCGAGCCATGCGTGCTCCTGGCCCCGCCTGAGGCCCGGGGCTCTCCGTGCTCCTGTGCCATGGGGAGGGCGGGGGCTCTGGGGTTTGTTTGCGTCGCCAAGGACTCGTTGGGCAAGCAAAGACCAGGCAGAGCATTTGAAGTGATTTTTGCCAATTTTATTTGAAAATACCTTTGATTTCAATTTTTTTTTTTAATTTTGTTTTATTTTTATTTGGGGTTTTTTTGTCTTATAATTTTATTCATTTTATTTTATTTATTTGGCAGGCCAGGGCGATGGCCAAAGCCCTCTGGTTTGCTGGGGCCGACACGGTCCCTGTGTGGCCCGGTGGCCCTCGGTCCCTGCCTTTGCAGAGCCGGGGCTGGTGCCGGTGCCGCTCCCATTGGGAGGGGCGGGCGCAGGTCCGCGAGAAGGGCGGCGGCGAGAAGCGGCGCATCGGCGCATCCCCCCTTCCTCCCTCCCTCCCTCGCAGACATCCCAACACAAGTGCCCCGTGCCGTCCTCTGGCCCCGGCAGACACTCTGCCGCTCTCTGCGGTCCTTGCCCTGGGCCGTGGCCCCAGGAGGACGCTCCGGCAGATGTCAGTGGCCAGCCACGGCTGGCGCCATCGTCCTGGCCCCGGGGCACGCTCAGGCCGGTGTCCATCCCTCCCCCTGCACATCCCACCACAAGACAGTCCCACCTCCCTCCCGCCCACCTGCACCCTTCTCCCTTGGCCGGGCCGCTGCCCGCGCCCCAGGGCTCCAGCGCCGCTCCCATGGCAGGACCCCGCCACGACACCTGCGGGCACTCACGCCCCTTTTATACTCAAGGCAAGCCACGCCCTCTCCCCGACAGCCAATGGCAGCTCAGTGACGTTCTCGGTGTCAGGCACCGAGCGGCCGGGCCCTTTGTGATGTCACAATGGGGGCGGGGAGCCAGCGAGACGGAGCCATCTGATTGGTCGCTGCGGCAGGTGTTACTGCTGGCATTGTGCACGGCGGCGCTGATTGGTTCGTTCCATGCTGAGGGTGGGGTAAGGTGGGGAGCGGGTGCGGGGGTCCCAGCCCCATTGTGGGGGTCCCGGCCCCATGCTGGGCATGCCCAGGCCCATTCTGGGGCTTCTCAAGCCCATTCCGGGGGTCCCAGCCCCACTTTTGGGGTGCCTGGGCTCATTGCTTGGAAGGCTCCATGAGGGGCGGGGCTCGGGGCCGGGGGCGGTGTCACGGCGGGGGGGAGGGGCCGTTGCCAGCCTGGGATTTGGGCTGAGTTGGGCTGGGATTGGGGCCGAGGGGGGCTCAGAGCTGGCACTGGGGCCAGCGCTGGCTGTGGGCTGGGGGTTAGGGCTGGACCATCCACATTGTGCCAAGGAAACTGGAACCACAGGGAGCGGGCAATTGGTCTTGTACTGGGAGCAGCCACTCCCCTTTCCCGCCCATCTCGCCCCTCCAGCCCCAGCGCCCCCCACCATGGTCCCGGCAATCCCAGGGCTCCCCCCCTCCTCTCAGGGTCCCTGCTTGTGGGGCTCTCCTCTTTCCAGGGTCTCGCTTAGGGAAGCTGAGGCTCTCCCAGATCTCCCTAAACCCGGTGCTTCCCCGCCCCTATCGGGTCTCTGCTGCCTCTCGGGCCCCCAAAAACACCTCTTGGGGAGCCCCTGATGTCCTCCCAAGGGTCGTCTCTGGCTTGTCTTTGGAGCCCTGTGAGCTCCAAACATCCCCCTGTAAGACACGGCCCCAAGATCCCTCATCTGTCTCAGGACTGTCGAACAAGGACAGAGGCTGAAACCCCCAAAGGATCCTAAAACCACAGCACAGGAGCTCTGGCCTGACTGGGCTGGGATGTCTGCCAGGTTTCTCTCGTAGGTGCATTCACTGGATCAAGAACTGGGCATGCACAGTCCTAAAAGGGTCCGATTCGTCCTAAAATCACCCACAAGGGCCTCAAATTCTCCTAAGGGGCCTGAAATCCACATGAAAACTGATCAGGTTGGGCCTCGAATCACGCAAGGAAGCATCATATCCCTTCAATGTGGACTAAAATCACCCCAAGGGTGGTAAAAACCAGCCTAAAACCACATGGTTTGGCCTAAAATCAGAGAAATGGCATTAAAATCATCCAAATGGGTCAAAAACAACTAAAACGGATCATAAATTTCTCAAACTGGTTTAAAACACACACAAAATGGCTTCAAATCACACATAAATCTTCCAAATTGGTGTATAATAAACCGTAAAACTACCTGGTTTGGCTTAAAATCACCTAAATGGGTGTCAAGTCATACAAAAGGATCTAAAATCCACCTTTAAACTGCGCACGTTATTTGACATTCACCCAAATGGGACTAAACCCCACCAGATTTGGCCTAAAATCAAACACATCTGCTTAAAGTCCACACTAAGCCTGCCCAGTTTGGCCTAAAATCACCCAAATGAACCCAAATGCTCTGGGAGTGCTACCGAGAGCGAGACAAAGATGAGCACCAGAACCAGACCCAGCACCAAGACTGAGACCGACACCGGCACCGAGACTGGCACCGAGAGTGGCGCCGCTCTGGGATGGGCATTGAGACCAAGACTGGGACCAGAATCGACACCAGAACTGAGAGTGGCACTGCACTGGCACCAGGACTAGGACTGACACCGTAACCGGCACCAGAACTGGCACTGGGACCAAGACTGAGACCAAGACCAGTGCCAGAACCAGCAACAACACTGGCACCGCTCCAGGACCAAACTTGAGACTGGCACTGGGAGCACTCTGGGACCAAGACTGGTACCAGTACCAGCACTGGGACTGAGTCTGCACTGAGACAGAGACTGGGACCGGGATTGAAACCAGAACTGGAACTGGCACTGGCACCAAGACTGGCACCGCTCCAGGACCGAGACTGAGACCGAGGCTGGAACGAGCACCGGGTTCGGCTCTGGGATTGCTCCAGGACTTCCACATTTGCTCCGGCCAGTTCTGGTTGCAGCCCAGTTAAGGACTGGGAGGGACTGGGAGGGAGCCCTGGGCTGGGCGGGACCACCTCGGTTCACATCGTTCTGGTGCAGCCATGCCAGTCCGGATGATCCCAGTTTGTGCAATCCCAGTCTGTGTGGTTCTGATCCAGATGGTGCCAGCCTGTGAAATTGCAGGACATGTGATCCCAACCCAGACAATCCCAGTCCTACAAGGGCCCAGTCCCATCATCCCACTCTGGATGCTCCTGATCCCGATGGTCCCGCTCTGTGCAGTCCCAGGCTGGAGGACTGTCATGGGTTAGCACTGGCCAGATGTTAATGCACTCATAAGTTTTTCCTAATGAGCTACTGTGAGATGTGGTCAAGAACAGAGCAGAGCAGGCTTAAAACTTGAAAACAGAGAACAAAACTTTATTACATTACATAGGAACAGAAATAGAAAGGAAAACTCTAAACACACACAAAACAGAAATGAAACCTTCCCTGAACAGTTCTTCTCCTCCCCCAATTTCCACCCCCCACACATTACCCTCCATAGACCAAACCTTTGGGTTTTACATCAAACAATCACTACTCAAAAAACTAATCTTCAATTCAGCAAGGGAATGAGGAGTCTCTCTCGCACCACAGACTGCTCCTTAGAAAACATGGGTCCACCCCTTATGGGTTTCCATGTCACCTGTGGCACTGCCCGGAGAAGTCTGCCAGGGTGACTCTTTTCTATGTCCAGTGCTCTCACTACTGTCTATGGACTAAAGCTGCATATAGGGCTCTTTTAAGGATGCTTGCATGCCGAGCTCTCCCCATTTTTCTCTTGGGGCTGAGGGTTCCAAGAGCAGGTCTCCCTTGAGGGCAGAGGGCACCACCACACCCTCCCCCTCTTTTCTCTGCTCACTCTACTCTTAAAGTGCCAGTCACCGTAGCAAAAGCAAAGGCGGCTGTATCTACTCAAATGCAGTTTATGGTTAAAAGAGACTTGAGTTCAGTCTATGGCTGACATTGTGCAAGAAAAGTCCAGCTCAGAAAGCTACGCCTCTCATTCTTTGCCCATCTAGGGTTCTTTTCATCTTCTGACTTTATCATTTCGGCCCTAGGCTGTTTTTTCTTTCTCTTCTGAAACTACTAGCCATGAGAATCAATGTCTGGGAAAAAGTTTCCTTCTGCCAAGAAAGGGTTAACAGTTTCTGGTTCTCGGCAGGGTGCGGGCTCAGGCACTCCCAGGCTCCGCAACTCCCACACCTGGCTAGGCATCTTCTCTGGGAGGGGGGCGGGAGGGGGACGGAAGGCACCTCCACAGTTTTCCACCCCTCCATCCTGGATGAGGCCAGCTCAGCTCCAGTCTTGTCCACTCTCTTCCCGCCCCAGGGCCCAGCTTACTTCAGTCTGGCCGCGTGGTTCTCCTCAGCTCAGCCATGTGGCTTCCCTCCCCCACTCAGCCTAAAGCTGAGCAGGGGAGAGGAGATGTTTCCCTGCTGAAACCAAACCCAAAAGAGGCAGACCCTCTGAGAGTCCTTGCTTTTAACTCCTTGTGTCATCAGAGGCATGTCTAACACTTCAGTGGCCACTGAAAGTGCCAACATTCAAACCTGACCCCTGATTGGTTTGACTACAGCCTCTTGAAAAAAACTCACTTCCCCTCTAACCAGGACACACTCCCAGAGCTTTTGGGCTCATTTGGGTGATATTATGCCAAACTGGGCAGGCTTAGTGTGGACTTTAAGCAGATGTGTTTGATTTTAGGCCAAATCTGGGGTTTAGTCCCATTTGGGTGAATGTCAAATAACATGCGCAGTTTTAAGGTGGATTAAGGTGGATTTTAGATCATTTTGTATGACTAGAGGCCCATTTAGCCTGAGGCTGCAGGAGCAGGATGGGCGGGAGAGGGGAGTGGCTGCTCCCAGTACAAGACCAATTGCCCGCTCCCTGTGGTTCCAGTTTCCTTGGCACAATGTGGATAGTCCAGCCCGAACCCCCAGCCCACAGCCAGCGCTGACCCCAGTGCCAGCTCTGAGCCCCCCTCGGCCCCAATCCCAGCCCAACTCAGCCCAAATCCCAGGCTGGCAACGGCCCCTCCCCCCCGCCCTGACACCGTCCCCGGCCCCGAGCCCAGCCCCTCATGGAGCCCTCCAAGCAATGAGCCCAGGCACCCCAAAAGTGGGGCTGGGACCCCCGGAATGGGCTTGAGAAGCCCCAGAATGGGCCTGGGCATGCCCAGCATGGGAGCGGGACCCCCACAATGGGGCTGGGACCCCCCGCACCCGCTCCCCGCCTTACCCCACCCTCAGCATGGAACGAACCAATCAGCGCCGCCGTGCACAATGCCAGCAGTAACACCTGCCGCAGCGACCAATCAGATGGCTCCGTCTTGCTGGCTCCACGCCCCCATTGTGACATCACAAAGGGCCCGGCGGCTCGGTGCCTGACGCCGAGAAGGTCACTGAGCTGCCATTGGCTGTCGGGGAGAGGGCGGGGCTTGCCTTGAGTATAAAAGGGGCGTGAGAGCCCGCAGGTGTCCTGGCAGGGTCCTGCCATGAGAGCGGCGCTGGAGCCCTGGGTTGGACCCTGCGTGGCCAGCGGCCAACCCTGCGCGGTCAGCGGCCAGTGTCCAACCCTGCGCAGCCAGCAGCCATCGACCAGCAGCCAACCCTGCGCAGCCAGCGGCCAGTGTCCAACCCTGCGCAGCAAGCGGCCAACCCTGTGTGGCCAGCGGCCAAACCTGTGCGGCCAGCAGCCAACAGCCAACCCTGTGCGGCTAGTGGCCAAGACTGCGCGGCCAGCGGCCAACCCGGCACAGCCAGCAGCCAACCCTGCGCGTCCAGCGGCCAGTGGCCAACCGTGCGCTGCCAGCGGCCAACCCTGTGCAGCCAGTGGCCAGCAGCCAACCCTGCGTGGCAAGCGGCCAACCCTGTGTGGCCAGGGGCCAACCCTACGCGGTCAGTGGCCAACGGCCAACCCTCCGTGGCAAGCGGCCAACGGCCAACCCTGAGTGGCCAGGGGCCAAACCTGCGGGGTCAGTGGCCAGTGGCCAACCCTGCACGGCCAGCAGCCAACCCCGCGCGGTCAGCGGCCAACCCTGCGTGGCCAGCGGCCAGCAACCAACCCTGCGTGACCAGCGGCCAACCCTGTGCAGCCAGCGGCCAGTGGCCAACCCTGCACAGCCCGTGGCCAGCAGCCAACCCGGCACTGCCAGGGGCCAACCCATCGCGGCCAGTGGTCAACCGTGCGTGGCAAGCGGCCAGCGGCCAACCCTGCATGGTCAGCGGCCAATGGTGAACCCTCCGTGTCAAGCACCCAGCGGCCAACTCTGCACGGCCAGAGGCCAACCCTGCGTGGCCAGCAGCCAACCCTGCGCAGCCAGCGGCCAACCCTGCGGGGCCAGAGGCCAACCCTGCACGGCCAGCGGCCATCGACCAGCGGGCAACCTTTCACGGCTAGCGGCCAACCCTGTGTGGCCAGGGGCCAACCCTGCGCAGCCATCGGCCAACAGCCAACCCTGCGTGACCAGCGTCCAACCCGGCGCAGCTGGCAAACAGTGGCCAACCCTGCACGGCCTCAGCTGCCCACCCTCAGCCCTTCTTCTCTTCTGCCTGCCTCCCCCAGACTGGTCAAAATGAGGACAGTGGTGCTGCCTGTGGAGAGATCCAAATCCCAGTCCTGGGCAAGCTGCTAGGCCATCTCCTTTTCAAGCTGTTCAGGAAAGAAGAAACCAGCTTGATGGTGCTGGACATTCTCTGCTCTCTCTTCACATTCATCTCTAAGCAGAAATGTAAGAGAAGCTGTGGTGGGCTGCATCCCCGTGCATGGCCACACCCCCGGATACACCTGCTTGTCTTCCTTGTTCTTGTGATGTCCCCTTGTTGTGCCTGCTGCAGCTGCCACCATGTCCCCAGTGCTGCTGTCACCTCTGCTCCTGCCCCACTCTCTTCCAGGCTCTTGCTGGTCCCATGTGGCTGAGCTGCTCCTCCAGGCAGGACTCAGCCCCACTCCTCCCCTTCCCCGCGTCCCCTGGACTGCTCCATCCTGCCAGCTCCAGCCCTGTGAGCCCTTCCCCCTGACCAGGACTGCAGCCACGGTGTAACCGGGGGCTGCATGCAGAGCTCCAGGGGCTCGGAGCTTCCCGGCCCAGCAGCACTGGGTGCACACACGGGAGGCAGGGCCCCCTTTCCACCAGTGCCCACCACCTCCTCCTGTGTCCCACTGCTCCCCAGCCATTCCTGCCTCCCGACGCTTGTCAGGGCGGGGTCAGCTGCTGGCACAGCGCCTGTGTCTCACTGAGGCGTCCGTGTCTCCCCTCTCTTTAGGTGCCACACGGCCAGAGCTTCATGCCCTGCCTCCAGCACACTGGGAATGTGAGATCATCTCCTTGCTGGATACGCCCAGCACCTGGAGAGTTCAGGTACCAAGCCCTCCCCCTTGCTGGGCCTGTCATCTGTGGCACCAGCCGGGGATTTGTGTGTGCAATGGGTGCAGAATCAGCGGGGCTGTGCCTGGCGAGAGGTGTCCCACTGTCCCCCAGCAGGGAACACTGTGGTGTCCCAGCAGCAGCAGCAGCAGCTCCCCAGCCCTGCTGGCCACCAGCGAGCCCTGGGTCCTGCCAGGGCCCATGCCCCATGTCCCAGAGCTCAGCCCTCCTCCCCGCCCTGGTGCCATCCTCATCCTCCCCTGCACGGGGACTGTGGGCACTGCTGCCAGCTTTCCTGTGGCCCCTGCCACCAGCACTGCCCAGCACCTCTGGCCAGGGCTGCTGGCACTGCCCAGCCAAGCAGCGCCCTCGGGGCACTGGCTGGCACTGCCTCTGATCAATTCCTTCCTGCCACAGGCCTTTGGGAGATTCCTCAGGCCTGCTGAGAGGACAGGCATCGTCCTCGCTGCCATCGAGATCTTGGGACGCTCCAGCCTCCTGGACAAGAAAGCACCAGTGGAGTTTCTGGAGGTGGCCATGAAACCCCTTGAGCTGTGGCTGATGGATGTAAGTGGCCTGTGGCTGGGTTGCCCTACCCTTGAGCCCTGTCAGGTTCCTGCCTCCCTTCCTGCCAAAGCCGGGATTGTGAGGCTCCTGAAGACACCTTGAGGCAGCAGAAAGGGTGTTAGGATCCTGCTTCTGACCCCCAAATAATGTTAGGGTCGGGTCATTAAATGAGGCCTCAGCCAAAGTTAAGGTGTGAACAAGACCATGAACCAAGGTCAACAGTATGGGTAAAATATAAGAGTAAATGGGAGGTAGAAAAAGAGGAGAGTGAGTAGGAGAAAGAGACACACACCAACACATTACATAGATAGTCACCAAAACGTGGGTCACTGTCACCTATTGCTGGCTCTTCTGATCTCGGTGCTAGGGATCCCCAGAAGTGTTCTTGAGGTACCAATTTTATCTGTCTTAGTCAGATGCTGGCCTCTGATCATGTGCAAGAGCCAGAGCTGGGTCCATTGTACAAAGCCTCGAGTTTTCTGAGGTATCCAAGAATGGAAATGGTCCCTCTGGTGCTCAGGGCTCTGGTGATGCTGTCGCAGACAGCGAGACAATGAGCAGGCTGCTGTCAGGGGCACACATGTGGCACCTGGACTCTGAGGTCTCAGGGAAGGTGCTGGCTTGGCCTGGGCTAGGAGTCAGGTGCTGGGGCGACTGCTCCAAAGGTCTGCCTGCCATGGTGTGGCCTGGGGGTGTCTTGGGGACCAACCAGGTACAGAAGTTCTCACAGAATGGAAACTGTCTTTGTAATAGGCAAGAAAAATGAAGGGCCTCCTGCAAGATTTGGCACAATTCCTGTGGCATCGGTCATGGGACATCTCAGTGATGGCCATGGACATCTTCTAAAATTCTGCTAATGCTTCATTCTAAAATGTCCTGAAGCATCTGAAGAAGAGCGAGGCCATCCCCATTGCTGTGAGGGTGGTGCACAGTCTCTGGCGCCTCTTTGATGCGGTGAGGCTGATGTGGGAGCCTGAGCCCCTCAGAGGGCCCCTGGGCAATGACAGCTGCCCTGCAGCACAGCCCTGCAAGCAGCACTGGCAGCAGGCCCCGCTCCCGTGGGCTCTCCTGGGCTGGATTTGGAGCCTTGCAGCCCAGCTCTGCCTCTGGCTGCTCTGGGCTGGGACCCCGGGGCATCGCCCCTCGCCTCAGCCCCCTCAGCTCAGCCCTGGTGGCCGCGGGCAGGGAGACGCTGTGTGCGAAGCTCACTTTTCCTCCTTCCTAGCAGGAGGAAGAGTGTGTGCAGGAGAGCTGCATCTGCCTCTTCAGAGACCTGCTGGGCAAAATGGTGTGGAGGGACAAGCACATCATGAAGAAATATGTGTGGAAGGCCCTGGTGTGCCTTCTCCTTCACGTGAGTGACCAGCCCCCAGCGTGGCCAAGGTACTAATGTCCAGGCTGGGCACTGACCCAGAGATGGGGGCTGACACCCCCTGGGGGTCCTGGAATCCCACTGAGAGCTGCTGGCAGCGGGCAGTGTTCCCCTGGGCAGCCCCTGGGAACCAGGGCCAGCAGTCCCAGACAAGCTGGCACGGCCATTTCCACCCCCTGCCCTGCCTGCTCCAGCAGAGCTCGGCAGCAGCCTGGCACAACCAAGGCCTGGACATGAGTGCCCCAAAGGCTTCTCAGCTGTCCCCACTGGTGTGCTTGCATGGGTTTGCACCTCAATCCCTGTTTCCAAGGACTGTCCCCTTTTGCCTTTGGACAGGATTTCAGTTTGGAACTCCTTTGCACAATGTAAATACCCAAATGCCAGGGTACACCTGTGCAATTTTAGCTTGGAGAGCAGCTCCCTGTGCTCAGGGAACTGGTGAGGAAAGCCTCCACGGAAAATGGTTTTGCAGGTGCTGGGTTCCCTCAGTGCTGGTCACTCGTTGAACATCACCTCCAAAGGGCACAGGGGCAGGGAATTCCCAAGTGTCTGAAGTCAAGCAGACGCGGCAGAAGGGCGGCTGGGCTGAGCAGGACTCTCGTGTGGAAATCAGGCAGAGGAGGAAGGTGTGTGCCCAGCAGCAGCGAGGTCAGGGGATGCGGGAGGGACACGGAGACAGCTCTCAGGAACCACTTCTCAGCGGATTTTCACTTCTTGGATGCCCCAGAATGCTCAAGGTCTTCCTGGTGCTTCAGGCCCTGAGGAAACAGGGCTTATCAGAGATGCTGGCAGGGGACTGACATCCATCCTCCTGACTGGGCACCTCTGCCCAGTTAACTTTGCGTGGCTGCCTGGGGACAAACACCCACTTTCTTGGTTTGGAAAGACAGGTATCTGTCAGGGAAAACTGGAGTTTCCCTTGGAATGGAGAATGGCAAAACCCCTGCCTCCAAATTATTATAATTTTGCAATTAGGAGCTTTCAGGCAAAAATATAGGAATAGGAATAACAGTTTTATACTAGGAATATTAAAAATGCAAATGCAGTAATACAAAAAACCAAGCAAGCGAACAAACAAACAAAAGTCTTACAAAACCCTGATGGAGTCAGGAATACGACCTGACTCCCTGTTGGCCAGGGTGTTGGAAGCAGTCCAAAAAAAGTCCTCCTGGAGTGACAGATGTGGTTCTGTTGGAGTAGAGATGATCCTGCAGACAGGTTCAGTGGTGCTGAGATGAGTTCTGTCTTCCTCTGGGAATCCAATGGAAAAGAGGAATGTCTGGGGTCCCTGTGTCCCCGTTTTTATCTGGGTAGGGAATGGTTGGCTCCTCCCCATGGGGTGGAGCATGTCACAGTGGGATGATGTCATGTGTCAGTCACTGGTGACCATCAATGGCCCATTGACAGAAGATATCCCCCGGAGGGACAGCACAAGTACAATGACACGTAATTAATGTCATTGGTGAGCCTCAATGGCCCATTAACAGAAGATATCCCCACTGCAGTGACAGGACATTACAATGACATGTTATTAATGTCACTGGTGAGTCTCAATGGCCCATTGACAGAAGATATCCCCCTGCAGTGACAGGACATTACAATGACATGTAATTAATGTCATTGGTGAGCCTCAATGCCCCATTGACAGAAGATATCCCTGAGGGTGGACACAGCTGATGACAGAGATAAGAAACCCTGCCCCACCTGGTTTAACAGCTGGGCTGTTATCAGAAGGCATCCGCCCTCCTCCCCCTGAGTTACAAGAGATAAAGAGAAAAGAAACCATCCCCAACTGCTTCCTCCAGATGAAATAGAATCCACATTGGTTTGGTGACATCACCCGAGACAGGGAGGAATTCCCGATGGTTTTTTTCCAGCCGGGAGTGTGGCTGCACTTTGCTGAGCTGGGCCAGGGCCCGGCGCTCTGCCTGTGCCATGGATTCCCGGAGTCCTGGCTCTCCTGGCGCTTCCAGGTACCAAAAAATCCCAGGATTCGGGGGAAATGCTGGAAATTCCCAGGAATTGCGGGTTTGGGAACATTTGGAATTTCAGGTCTCGCACAGATGCCGGCGTTGGCCGAGGCCGGGTTCCGGGTGCTGGCGCTGGGGATGAAGGGGCACGGAGACTCCGCGGCACCGCAGGGTGAGAAGGGAACGGTGGGAATTCTGGGATGGGTTTGGAATTCTGGGAATTCTGGGAATTCCGTGATGGGTCTGGAATTCTGGGAATTCTGGGGGGAACTTGGAATTCTGGAATGGGTTTGGAATTCCAGGAATTCCAGGAATTCTGGGATGGGTCTGGAATTCTGGGAATTCTGGGGGGAACTTGGAAATCTGGAATGGGTTTGGAATTTCAGGAATTCTGGGATGGGTTTGGAATTCTGGGATGGATTTGGAATTCTGGGGTGGGAATTCTGGAATGAGTTTGGAATTCTGGAAATTCTCGGATGGGTTTGGAATTCCAGGATGGGTATAGAATACTGGGAATTCCAGGAATTCTGGGCTTGGAGTTCTTGGATGGGTTTGGAATTCTGGGGATTTTGGGATGAGTTTGGAATTCTGGGATGGAAATTCTGGCATGGGTTTAGAATTCTGGGAATTCTGGGAATGCTGGGAATTTTGGAATGGGAATTCCAGGATGGGTTTGGAATTCTGGGATGGGAATTCTGGGATAAGTTTGGAATTCTGGGTATTTTGGGATGGGTTTGGAATTCCTGGATGGGTATGGAATACTGGGAATTCCAGGAATTCTGGGATTTCTGGGTTCAGAATACTGGGAAGGGTTGGGAAATCTGGGATGGAAATTTTGGGATGGGTTTAGAATTCTGGGAATTCTGGGAATTCTGGGAATTTTGGGATGGGAATTCTGAAATGGGATTGGAATTCCGGGAATTTTGGAATGGGTTTGGAATTCTGGGATGGGTTTGGAATTCAGGATGGGGAATTCTGGGATGGGATTGGAATGCCGGAATGGGTTTGGAATTCTGGGAATTCCAGGAATTCAAGAATTCTGGGATGGAAATTTGGGGATGGGTTTGGAATTCTGGGATGGGTTTGGAATTCCAGGATGGGTTTGAAATTCCAGGAATTCTGGGATAGGTTGGGAATTCTGGGAATTCTGGAATGGAAATTCTGGGAAGGGTTTGGCATTCCGGGATGTGTTTGGAATCCCGGGATGGGTTTGGAATTCCAGGATGGGTTTGGAATTGTGGGATGTGTTTGGAATTCTGGGATGAGTTTGGAATTGTGGGATGTGTTTGGAATTCTGGGATGAGTTTGGAATTCCAGGATGCGTTTGGGATTCCAGGATGGGTTTGGAATTCCGGGATGTGTTTGGAATTCTGGGATGGGTTTGGGATTCCAAGATGTGTTTGGAATTCCGGGATGTGTTTGGAATTCCAGGATGGGTTTGGCATTCCGGGATGGGGTTGGAATTCCGGGATGGGTTTGGCATTCTGGGATGGGTTTGGCATTCCGGGATGGGTTTGGCATTCTGGGATGGGTTTGGCATTCCGGGATGGGTTTGGCATTCCGGGATGGGTTTGGCATTCTGGGATGGGTCTGTGTCCCAGGGTGCCGTTACGGTGTTTGTATCCCCAGCCGTCTGTTGGGCTGTGCTGGGTGTTGCATTCGGTGCCTTTAGGGTCGGCTCTGGGAGCGGAGGGGGAGCAGCGCGCAGTTTGTTCTCACAGGCTGCGCTCCCTCCTCCACGGGCTGCCCTGCAGTGTTGCTGTCTCCTCAGGATACTGTTCCCTGAGATTCTCCTCAGGGTTGCTGTTCCCCGAGGTATTGAGGTTTTTCATCTTCCCTAGCCCTAAGTGTTTCACGCCGGAGCCAGAGACAACAAGCTGATTCCGCCAGTGCATGTATCCAAGGTTGTTTATTCTTCATTATCTCTCAGTTCTTTCTCAGCTCTGCCAGGCCTCCCTGGCAGGGTACCTTATCTTAGTTCTTTCTCAGCTCTGCAAGGCATCCCCAGCAGAGCAGGACACGCGGCGGATTGGGCGGATCAGAGAGCCCCGGACCTTATGTACGGTACCCTTGACCCAACCACTGTCCAAAACATACCTTTATTTACAAAATTTTACCAATGCCTACTACCTATGCTAACATGTCGTTTCTACTCTAAACCAATCTCTCAAATCCAACTCAGAAAAAGATGGGGGACGAGTGCAAGAACAAGGAGCACAGGGGCCACTCCCCAATTCCTCCATCTTGTCTCTTCAACCCCATATACTAAAAATTCTAGATTCTACATTCACATTCTATGATAAACTAAATGCTACTTATTTTGAATTCTCTCAGCTTGTGATTCTTCATACAATGTGGACATTCACTCCCATGGCCAGGGATCAGAGGCAGTGTCCTCCTGGGCTCTGTGTGAGGCTGGTTGACCCCCTTGTACAGATCCCAGACCCCCTGTCCGATCTCCAAACCCTCCAGGGCGGCCAGAGGGATGTTCTAGACTCCGACAGTACACCACCGGCCTGGATCACGTCAGTAGGACTGAAGCCCCTGTAAATCAGGAGCAATTTGTTGCCGTATGAATGAGAGGCTCACAAGCTGAGAGCAAACTGAATCTGTCTATTGCAGAGTTACGACAGTACTTATACACTTAGTGTGAGAACATCTGTTCAGTTCTTCGTGTGCAACCCAGCTGCAGGCCTGTAATAAATCCCTCAGCCTGACAGTTTGTTCCTTTGCTCAAGATTTGCAAGCTTTGAAGAAACAGGACGCCTTTCCTGTTCTCAGACAGTGTGTAATCCACTTTCTTCCATGCCTCCCAGGAATCTTCTGCACTGTCAGGCTTGCTTCTTTCTCACACTTACCCATGTACCTTTTTGTTTCCTTCTACGATTTCCATTCCTGTTTCAAGACTAATGGCTCTATACCTTTATCTTTACACATACCTGATGTGTTTGGCTGAGGTATCCATGAATGAGACATCATGAGATGTAGGAGGTTTCCCCATGTAGGGATTGTTTTTCTTGGGGTTTGCAGGCTGTGCAAAGTATCACTGCACACAAAATCTCCCCTGACTTTGTGCCACTTCCCCACTAAACAATCTCTTAGTACAGTTGGGGTCCCTTTCACAAAAGCTCTTAATACATTCAGAATCGTTTCTGCAGAGGTTGGAATCTTGTCATCTGCACGTTTGTGTTTTGTTGGTAAATAAGGAGGTTTTGCAGCAGCAGCAGAGATATTCTTAGCTGACAGCTCAGGGGTTGAGGTAGGTTCCCCTTTCTTCTGGAATTTCTTCCTCCCGCCCAATGTGCAATTCTGCTGGATGTTGAATGTTTTGTCAAGAGGGTCTGGCCTATGGTGCAAAAAGACACTCACAGCCCAGAATCCAAAAGTTTCCCTACCATCTCGACTGCTTCTGAGCAAGGTCACGTTCACAGCCCTTACAGTGCTGTGCTTTGCAGTGGTAGCTGGACGGGTGTTGATGACAGAGCAGTGTTTTGGCTCGTGCTTAGCAGTGCTGTCCCTCTGACATTCCTTCCCCTGTCAAAGGGGATGGGAGTGGGCAAGATCCTGGGAGGGGACACAACCAAGCCAGCTGACCCAAATTAGCCAATGGGATATTCCACACCATGTGACAACAGCTCAGATATCTAAGCTAAAAAGGAGAGAGGAAGAAGGGGGGACATTTGTCAGTTTTCAGTGTTTGCCTTCCAGAGGAACCATAATGCATGCTGAAGCCCTTCTTTCCAGAAAAAGTCCAAACATCATTGCTGATGGGAAGTATAGACTGACTTTTTTTCTCCTTAGCCCATGCACGTGCAGATCTCCGCTTCTTTCTTCCTTTTACTGTAATAAAGCTGCTTTATCTCACCCTGCTGGTTGTTCTCCCTCTTATTCTCTCCCCTGTCCCAGTGGGAAAGAGAATGATAGAGCGATGGAGTGGGCACCTGGCACCCAGCCAGGGTCGACCCTCTACAGTCATTTTGGTGCCTGAACATGGGGCCAGATAGAGGTGGTGAAATGGACTCTAGCAGGAACCTTGGGCAGCAGGCCAGAACAGCAGAGGAGTGCAGACCCAGGGTGACAAAGTTTAGCAATAAGCCCAAAGCTGTGGCAGGAGCAGCAGGGGCTGGGCAGACCCAGGGGTTTCGAGCTAAAAGTCTACTAAAAATGCAGAGCAGTGGCAGAAACAGCGGGGGCTTGGCAGCCCTGGGTGACGGGGGAATCGTTTTGGGCTCCCGCAAGCAGCCCTGAGACGCTCCCTTTGGGAGGGGGTTGTTGTCCTGGTTTTCCCTGGAGGCACCTAAGCAGATGGTGAAGATCCCTCCCAGAGTGGTGGGGTATTGAAAGGCCCCAGTTCAATGGGCACACTTGCAAGCAGAGGCTCACCCACAGTCAGGAGAAGCAGTGAAAGAAAAGCTCTGCAGTAGCAGCGAATCCTCTGGGCAGCAGCAGCAGCAGTCCAACACCAAAACCTCAACCATTTGCCTTCTGAGCCGCGCCCCCCAGCTAAGGGACAGAACAGCCCCACAGCCTCTCCCCCTGCCCCAGGTATGACTCCCAAATGCTCCTTTCCCTTGCCTGACTCCTTAGTGTGGGATGTAAGAGGTCTGGCCATGTCTTTTGTTTCTTCATTACCCCTAAATGTCCTCTGCACAACTGCTCCCTTCAGAGGATCTTCCTTTCAAATGGGAAAAAAATTCCTCAAAGAATCCAAACCAAAACCAGGGTCTCTACTTTGCTGTCTTCAGACAAAATTAAATACTAAAAAACAGCTCAACTATAGGATCAAAAAAAATTTCTTCGCTAATGATGGCACAGATCCTTATCAAATTCAGGGATCACTAAATTTTCAGCTAAATACGATCTCTCTCTTTTTCAACATGTAAACGAGACAGACAGTCCTGACCTACAGAATCCCAGCAGTGCCTCTCAGCACTCCTGCATCCATGTCAGGATGCTGGCCAACACAGGACTGTCCTGGAAACTAAGGCGGCTGACTTTACCTTTGTGTGGGTACCCACAGGTCAAGGCCAAGGGTGTTCCCTCAGGATAGGGCAGTCCTGAGGGGTCTCCCAAAAACTGCCGAATATCGGCCACTCCTTGTGGCACCAGTTGCTTTCCTGTGGAATGTTCTACCTGCCCTGAGAGTAAAGAGGGAGTTTGGAGAAGGAGCTTGCCAGGCTGTTCTCCATCCCTTACCAGTACTGATTCTCCTGCAGAAAGCACGACGGGAGAGCTGTGATTTATTGGCAACTTAGATATCTGTACCAGGGGAAGGATTAACCTTTTAGCAATCTACTCATTTGTTTGGGCTACTTTTGTAACACTGAGAGAACTTCCATTCCTTGAGAGATTTGATTCCTTAAGGGAATGAGGTTATTATCATCCCTTCATGGAAAACTGTTTACAAACCAAAGAATAGACATTTTATTGCCTCTGTGTAGTGTTATGTTTTGTGAAGTGACTTTCAATGGATGATGTTAAGGCAAATGAGTTGCAGCTTTGAGATGGGATGCAAACTGCCAAACCTTTCACATTGTCAGGCCATTGCCATTAATTTAACTTTGCAACTTCTTGAACCTACTTCAGTTGAGCAAAGGGGAAGGAAAGCTTCCCTGAACTGAAGATTCTTAAATGCCAGATTCTTCTGTGCCTTCTTGGCAAATGAGATTTTATGCTAAAGGAAATGACTTTAATGAGAAAATAATTCCAGCATGAAGGAAGAGCTTTGAACAGAGACCAAGTTTTGCCAGCAGTTGCTCCGGGTGCTCCTGCCAACAGCCCTGCAGGAAGGAGCACAGCCCCAGTGCACTTTGGCTTTGGCTGCCTCTGGCAGAGAAGCCCCCTGGGGCACAGGTCTCTGGGGCAGGAGAGGACACCAGCACTGCCAGGGCTCAGGGGTGGCAGGTGTGCTTGGGTGGGACTCTGCCACACCTGCTGATTTCAGTGCTCCCCTGGCCCCAGGGCTCAGAGCAGCACTTGTGCCCCGGCTTTGGGGCAAAGTTCCTTGTCTGTCACACCCATAGGTTTAGGATGTCCTCCAGCCAGGGCATGTCCCAAGGAGGCCGTGCCAGCTTCTGGGGAAGGCCCCGTGCCCTTCCCGCTGAGGCTGCGTCGGCAGCCCTGGGGGCTCCTTCTGCTGCCCTGAGCCCACAGAGCAGGGCAGCGTTTGCTGATGGTTGGAGCTGTTCCTAAAGATCCTGTGGGGATGTCTCAGACACTTGGGGAGAGGGATTCCTTCCAGTCTGGGCCACTTTGGGTGGCCCCAGGGCAGGTGGCAGGGTGTGCAAGGGCCCTTTGTGACACGGTGCAGCATGGTCACCATGGGATGCAATGGGACAGGGTGTCACATGGGCCCTTTGTGACACGTAGTGACATCGGTGCTGGCAGTGACGCAGCCACACCACAGTGCTCGGAGCACGCGACAGGACAGGACGGGACAGAGCGGTGCTGAGAGGAGCCTCCCCACAGCACACTCATTCCTGTCTGACCTGGAGCTTTTCCGAGGCGTTTTTCCTGCAAGTGACCTCGAGGCCAGACCACAGCACTTGGTGACCTGTGGCCTACCCGAGACTTCTCTTTTGCAGGTGCCCTTGAGGACGTGTTAACTTGGAGCTTTCCTGAGGCACCTCTCTAGAAGGTACCCTCAGGGGCAGACATGGCGGGCAGATTTCACGGCCTGTTCAAAGTCTTCAGGGGGACAAAAAAGAAAGACCCTGGAGCACAACAGCCTGAAGAGCCGGAGCAGTACCGGCCAGTGCAGGACGGTGAGTGACAGAACTGGGCCCCAGTGTTAGGAACAAAAAAAAAAAAAAAAAAAAGATAAATACAGACTGACCCCTCTCCCGGCTAAAGTAACCCCCACACCCCAGCCAATCTGAGTAGAAAGAACTGCCCTGAAGGAAAGTTGCCTGGCAACTTTTCCCTACCTAATTGAAATGTGAAAAGAAGCTGCCCACACCTAGATAGCTCTATTGTCCTTTATAACTACCTCATTCAGAAGGAGTAACCTCGGCTACGACCAGGACAAATGCATATGCATGTGTATATGCAAATAAAACCATCCTGGTGGCTCCTGGGAGGATTTTTTTAGGGAAACTGACCCCAAAACAAGAAGCTAGAGGCGTCAGAGGAGAATTAGATCATGCCCTGGCCGAGCACGAAGTGGATGCACCCCCTGACCTGGTTTGAAGATTCACCATGACCTATGAGGAGTTCGGATGGAATGGGAACCAGCCAGCTGAAGCAAATCAGACAGACAAGGGGAACTTCTCGAAGTTTTTCCCTGAGGGCAAGGAGTTGACCTCGCCCACTCCTGCAGCAGGCTGCTCATCCACTCTGCTTCCTGACAGTGGACTGGAGAGAGCTTCTAGCTGTTCCTGTGGAGACAAGGACCTGGCATCTACTGCGGGCAGCTGAGTGAAGACCTGCAGCAGCACCTGCTCCTTTGGATCACCACAGCAGCGTAAAGGACTTTGGTCGGACTCTGCAATCCTGCTGATGACTTTAATGATGAGCTGATCACTTTAATAAAGAGCTGACTATTAATAAAGGCATATGCCCTGTTCTTTTCACCAGGGCTGATGGCTGCAGCCAGCTTGGCCCCATCCCATCCCACCTGCTGTGGACATGCCCATGCACAGGAGGGAAGAGGAGCTGGGGCTGAACCGTGCCATGGCCGTGCTCCGTCCCCTGGGGCATCCCGGGGCTGTCCCTGCCTGCGGAGCCCAGGGCTGGGCTCTGTTCTCCGGCCTCTCCCGCAGCCCCTCATCTCTTGCTGCGCTCACTCTTTGCCAGATGCAGCCATGGACCAGACACAAGAGCAGGAGCCCGCCCGTGGCCGCTTCCGCAGGACACTGAAGGTACCTGCAGCCATCCCCACCTGGGCTGGGGCTGCTGTCACTGCTCAGCCCAGCACCACACTTGGAGCACTCCATGGAACGTGTCTCTTTTCCTTGTCCTTTGTTCTCCTGCAGATGTTCCAGAAGTTCCTGCGCATTCGACGTGGAAAGACCAGCACCACAGCAACTGAGGGCACAGCTGAGCCTGACTCTGGGCTGATCGAGCTCCTGGCAGAGCCTGATGTCAGCACAGATTCGGCTGAGTGCTCAGAAGACTCTGACAGTGCTGCGAATGATAACTGGGCAAAGGCTGACATGGCAGTGACTGACGATGTGGCAATCACAATCACCAACAATGGAGGGACTGAGGGCATTGCAAATTCCAACACCATGCCCACTCCCACTGTGATTCATGCTCCTCCTATGGATTTTTTCCAGAAGAAGGGTATTTCTTCTGAGCAGCAGGTAACCAGCCTGAGGCCAGGCCTGGAGGCCTCCCAGGATCATGTGCCCCCTCAAGCCATGGCCACTGGGCGCCCTCAGCCTTTGAGGCCAGCACAGTGTGCCAGGAAGGGAAGCACTTCTTGGGGGAAGCTGGGGAAGTTGCTCCTTTGGACAGTTCTCCAAGTGTTTCCCATGCCTCTTCCAGGTGCCAGCCATTGTAAGGAACATTCACCAGAGACTGGCATCCCATGTCACTGTGAATGCCAGGCTGCAAACAGACATTGTGAGGCTGGCTGAAGAGCATCCAGCTGATGTGGTGCTGACCCTCCTGCACTGTGCCCCAACGTGTGACAGGTACAGGATGTACCTGCCTCGAGAGCTCAGGGCTCAGCAGCCTTTAGGGCCCATCGCCCTGCACAGCCTGTGCAATGGGGTGTGCCAGACAGGCAGAGAGGTCCAGGACCCTCAGGACCTTCTGTTTCCTGAGCCTGCTGCCAATGCTCCCTCCCTGCCCTTCAGGGCACCGGGGCTCTGTCACCTGGGCCCCAGAGCTGCACAGGGCATGGCAGTGTGACTGAGATGCCCCTGACACAGAGCTCTGATTCCACAGAGCTGCTGCCATGATCTGGAGAACCATAGGCTCGTCAGGACCAACAGTGGAGAAGGTGCTGCCAGCACTGGTCTGTGTAATGGAGCACTGGCCACTGTACAGGATGTGCACCTCTGATGGGGACAACAAGGACGTTTTTGCCCTGGCTGTGAGTTTCTGGGCCTTTGCTCACCCCCAGGTTGCCTCTCCAGCAGCTCTCCATCCTCTCCCTGCCTCAGGTGCTAAAACCTGGGCTAGGGGCAGGCTCAGGGGGCACCAGGCCCGCTGCTCCCCCTGCGTCTCCCCTTGTGACCTGACACCTCGGCACTGAGCGCTGTCTCGGGCTTCTTCTATTTCAGGCAACTCTGGTGCTCTGGGTGATTCTCCAGGAGCCTGAGTGCGATGAGGCAATGACCCTTTATTCCTCCCGCCTGTCTGTGGCTCTGCTTCTCCATATTGTCATCACCACACAGCAGATGCCACCCAAGGAAGTTGATAACTTCTGGACAGCATGCCAGGAGGAACACCGCCTTCCCAGCAACCCCAACAGGTTCCAGTCCTCCCGTCCTTCCCATGCCCTTGTGGCCAGTGCCAGTGCCCCCAGTGTGACCTGGGCTTTGCTCTGCACACAGGTTTGCAGTGCAGGCCATGAAGGCTCTGCTCTACCGGCTGCAGTGTGACAGAGAGGTGATGGCCATGGAGCGCAAGCGTGGCTGGGACACGCTGCTCTGTGCTGACACCCAGCACTATGCCATGGGTCTGCTGGCCAGGTGAGAGCCCCTTCTCCCCGCTGTCCCCGGCATTTGTGCCCTGTGCCTGGGGTGCCCCACACAGTCCCTGTGGTCATGGGCCACAGGGCCTCATCACTGAGGGAAGGCCAAGCAGACTGGGAAAGGCTGGGAGAGGAGGGTGCCCAGAAGGAGCTGCCTCTCAGTGGGCCCACATCATCGCCAGGGATGCTGGGGAAAGACTGGACCTCTGTGAGCCAGTCCTCTCCCTGAGAGGTCTGCCACCTCCACCTCAGGGTCTTTTTCCCCTGACAGGGAGATGCGCCGTGTCTTGGTCCCTTTGTGTTCCCGCATTGCACTCCAGCTCCTCCGCCTGCTCAGCACGGAGCAGCCAAGCTGGGATTTGCCTTTACTGGCATTTCTTGTGGAGGTGAGCCTGAAGGCCAGCGCTGCCTCTCTGAGCTGCCTCCCAGCTCTCTGCCCTCTCGTAGCTGCTGCTGCCTGGGACGGTGCCCAGGCCCTGTGCTGCTGCCTGGGCCTGGCCCTGTGTGGTTCTGGGCTCCTGCCAGCCGGGTCTCCTGTAACTGCCCTGTGCCTTTCAGGTCCTCGAGTGCATGGATTTGACTCGATGCCACGCCAGCATCCTCTGGTTCATGTCGAGGTACCTGCTGGGCAATTGCAGGCAGAGATGTCGCCTGGCACTCAGAGGCCTCGTGGTGCTCAGCAAGGATCCCTTCATGGTGAGAAGGTGGCAGCAGCTGAAGCTGCACTGGGGAAAGCAGCCCCATGGGCTGGCTGGGCTTCAGGAGCTGAGGCAGCTGCTCCCAGCTCTCCTGCCTCACCTGCCTGAGTGCTTTGGGACAGGCCTTTGGGCTCTGGGCCCTGCAGCAGCAGGGTGGGGTTGGCGGTGCAGCTGTTCATGGCTTCACAGCACAGCCTTGTGTTCCACACAGGCCAGAATAATGTGTAGTCTGTCTTCAAGCTTTCTGGAGCTGCTGGATGATGCAGATGGAGAAGTGGTCAGCATGTCCCTCTGTGTGTTCACGAATGTGTTCAATAACAAAGGCATCCGGGTTTCGAGCACCACTGCCCCAAAGCTGGCTGAGGCACTCCTGGAACTCTTTAACCACGTGAGATTCTGCATCCCTAACCACAGGCACTGGGTGCTTCCCAGTGCCGTCTGCATTTTCAGGCCTTTGCCTGGGTGGGCCTGGAGTAGTTGGTGCTTAGGTTTTCTCCTTTCCTCTAGGACAATAGCCACGTACAAGTGCTCTCCATTCACCTCTTCTGTAAGGTGATGGAGTTGGTAGTGGACGAGGGAAAAAAGCCTCTGAAGGAATTTGTCAACAAGGGCGTGTACACACTTTTCATCTACTGCCATGATAAGAACCAGCAGGTGGCAAAGGTGAGGTTTTGTGTGCTGCTGGTGTTCTGCTGGGAGGGGGCTGGGCTGCCTCCTGCCCTGGTGCCTCCAGGGCTGCAGCTTCCTCCAGGCCGTGGCACAGGGACGGGTCCTGTGCCCTGAGCTGCAGTGCCATATCCGTGTCTCTGCTGCTCTCCAGGCCTCTCGGGAAACGCTGCATTGTGCGGCCAGGTTCTTGAAGAGGAGGAATCTCAAGAAGGTGCTGAAGAAGGAGCAGTTGAAGATCCATGAGTGTCTGGTAAGGATGGCCTGGATGAAGCCCTAGCCTCAGGCTGGAAAGAACCCCTGCCCCTGGTGTTCAGTGTGTGGGGGGCTGGCAGCTGTGGCCCCTGCCCAGTGCTGCACCCAGGGGCGCCAGCCTGCGCCCCACACGCCGCTCCCTTCCCTGGGCCACACGGGACCTTCTCCAGGCTCCTGTGGGCCCGAGCCGGGTGCCGATGGAGCCCGGCACAGCGGGGCTGCGGGGCGCGGCGGCACCGCGGCTCCCCGGGCAGCAGCCGGCCCTCGGCCCCCTCCAGAGCCCGGCAACAGCGGCTGCTGGCCGGGCCTCAGGGCTGTGCGGGCAGGGGAGGCCGGGGCTGGGCGCAGCGAGAGCCCGGCCGAGGGGCTGAGCCCGCGCCAAGCCTTCCCTGCTGCCGCTCTCTGCAGCTGGCAGAGGACAGGAGCCGAGCGGCCGAGCACCTGCGCCGGGTGCTGCCGTACCTGCAGAAGCCACAGGAGCCCCTGCGAGCGGCGGCCATCAGGTTCATGGGTGAGCCACGAGCCCGGGCTCCCTGCCCGGCCCGCCGCAGCTCGGCCCCAGCCCCGGCTGCGGCCCCGGCAGCGGCCTCCGGGCCCGGCGCCGTGGAGCCCCGCCTGCCCTCGGGGCTGCTGCCGCCCTCTGGCAGCCGTGCCCGCCCCTGGGCGGCAGGAAGGGCAAGGGCCCGGGCTGAGCCGTGCCGGGGCAGGAGGCCGTGTGGCCGCAGGGCTGGCAGCGCCGCTGGCACGGAGCTGTGCCGCTGGGGCCGTGACACGCTCTGTGTTCGCAGGGACTGCCGCGGTGCTCAGGAGAGGGCAGCAGGAAGAGCTCCAGGTGCTCTGTGAGGTAAAGGGCAGCGGGCTGGCAGCGGGGGCTGGTGGGGAGCTGCAATCCCTGCCCTGGCTGCGGAAAGCTTCACTCCTGTATGGATGAGAGGTGGCGTGGGTAAAGCATAAAGGGATTTCAGGGACACGGGGAGGATTAAGGTCAGCACCTTCTGGCTGATCACGTTGGACTCTCTCTTGTGGCCGTTGCAAGAGCCGAGTGGGATGCCCTTGGCAGGACGGTCTCCTAGGAATGCTGCAGATGCAGGCCCTGACCATGTCTCTCTTCCTCTCTGTTCCAGCCATTCACGCCCTAAGGAAAGACACCAGTCTATGCCTCAGTAATCTGAATATTCAGGGGCAGTTTGCCAGAAGAACTGAGTAATTGGGTTTGTCTTCAGGACGCAGTGAAACAGTGTCCCAAGAACAGCACCAGCAGCCACTGAAGAGGACACCACAGCCCACAATGCTGCTGCAGCTCCAGGCACAGCTCATGACTGGCACAGCTGAGACTGTGGAATGCTCACGTTGCTTCAGCTCTCTCCCTCCCTTCTGACAGCTCCTTACCTCCAGCCTTTAGACCCTGGCCATCCCCATTTTTTCCCTCCCAGCTTATCCCCTTTGCTTCGCCTGGAATCAATAAACAGTTTGGCTTCTTCACTTTCCCTGCATCTCTGTGGAGCTGATGTGGCACGAAAACCTGAGCCCTGGGACACACAGGCCCCGGCTGCCGTTCTCTTCCGTGCCGTGTTTTGTGCAGAAACCCAGAGGAACGAGGGCAAATCAGGCTGGAAAGGTCCCTGTGCTGAAGTCCCACAACACTGTGGAGTTTAAGGCCTTGCTGAGCACACTGAAGGCACGAGGAGCCTGTGTGTCAGGGACCAAGGTCATGTCTAAGGCCCTGCCATATTTGGTCCGCTGTTGTGCACAAGACAATGAAGAACAGACAAGGAAGAGAATGTTATGGTTTAATTGGTGGGGATTTGACCCTTGAGAGAAACAATGGATCGGTCAATTGTTGGGAGGTTAACCTGTGGAAGAGGAACATTACACAGTGGAGCTGTTGTTGGCACGGAGGTGTCATCACCGTTGTGACCTCATCTCATGCACTGGCCAAGCATGAGATGACATTGTAACTGGAAAAACTCCATTTCAGAGGAGGAGGTATGAGGCCTGGTTCTGGGGTAGAGGAGTGGGAAGGACATAATGCATGCCCTTCTGATGCAGGGGATGCCCTGAAGGTGGATGGCCCAACTGCCTCTCCCACCTGAGCATCATGCTCCATCTGCTGCTGCTGCTCAGCAGCTTCTCACCAGTCAAGGGGTCAGCATGTATTCTTTGCAAGGGCTCCTAATCAAACAAAATGAAAAAGTTCAAAAGTCCCAAAACCTTGCCATGAAGTAAAATTTCTGTGTATTTGGTGGAAAAGAGGAATGACGTGTATACCCCCAGATACATGAACCTCCTTGGATCAAAAGAAAATGCCACAATCTAAGAACGAGCTGCAATATGTTTTAGGATTACTAGTGTTTGGAGAAAACACATCCCAGATTTTTCTATAATTGCCAGACCCCTTTATAACTTGCTTAGAAAAGGAGTGAAAGGGGAATGGTGTGCTTCTCAGGAAGAAGCAATAAAATTGTTGATTTTTGAAGCAACTGCTCACCAAGCACTTGGTCCTAGTCATCCTACAGATCCTTTCCAGGTGGAATGGGGTTTGGCTTCCTCAGGACTGTCAGTACAACAACCTATTGTCCTGAGAGTCCATTTGAAAGTGATTAAAGCTGTTACTCCATATTCAACCCCCTCACCTGACGGGGTGGCCAAAAGAGCCTCAGTAGGAGCTGTAAAAAATCTGTCAGTGAACTTGGATAGCAGCCCAGACAAACCTGCCTCAGTCACTGAAAGAGCCCCTTCCTTTTTCCCTGAGCAGTCAGCAATTGATGGTGAGGTCAACAGAATCCCAGTGTGGAAAAAGGAAAAGTGGCAAGAAATTCTAAATATTGCAAGCCAAGGGAACTTTGCTGTGGGATGGGTGGCTTCTCAGCAGAGAGATGGAAATCTAGCAAGAGACAATACCGTTAAAGCATTGCAGGAATGCTTTGGAACTTTCCTAAAACCACAGGAAATCCTGTCTGATAATGGGTCTCACTTTACTGCAGAAATTCTCCAGGACTGGGCAAAAGGTGAAAGGATCAAATGCCATTCTCATCCCCCTTATGGATGGGGGTTAACAGGTGTCCCAAAATCACTGCTTTTTGCCTGATAGCTCCAAGCATAAATACATGCTGGATAATTCCTTCATTCCTTCACTATCTTTTCTGCCTTTGGAGGCAGACTCCATTGTGTTTACTTTTCCCAGGAGAACTCCGAGGGACATAAAGACCACATAAAAGCCTGATAAAACTGGTGATATTTTAAACATTTTTTGTGTTATAGGAACAAAATTGGGAATTTTACATAGTATTTATTATATAGAAATACTAATGAAGAAAGTGCTTGTTACAATTACGAATTTGACAACACCCTTTACAGTTGTCCTTATTGGCCTTGGGAATGTCTCAGTGGCTATTATCAAACATATTACCAAATTGAGAACAGGTAAATGTGAATAACCACAAACCGATAATTGATGCGCTCAGCGTTGCACAAAACAACATCTTTTGGCTCTTAGCTGCCTCCAGTCTCAGTTGTGGATGCAGTTAGTGGCTCTCTCAATTATAAAAGAAGGCAGTCTTTCTACTGGAATTCAGAAAGTAATTTGGGACCATGCCAATGATTTTGAAAGAGAATTTCAGTCTTGGTGGAATACAAGCCAGTGATAAACACAGCCACAGCTTCTGTATTGGCCATACAGAATGCTTTAGTTCATTTGATATTCCCTGTTATTGTATTAAGATTGAATCATGATGGAGCTATTCTCTATCCTTTGGAGCACGGAGAATGGGCCCATCAAGTTGCTGAGAAATTGCAAACTGTTAATTTAGAATTTTGTATTGTTTGGGAACAGGAAGGGTTTATTTGTGAAAGTAATAAAATTATAGCTTAGAACATTTGTTTGGGCACAGAACAAAATATTTGTTATTTTAAAGTTTATCCTAACAAGACTCCTGAAACAGTACTTGTGTATATAGGCAATGGGTGTGCATGCTTTAGAACTGCTTGTGACATTGTAGCTGTAGGAAATGTAATATTGGACCCTAAAAAATCATTCAAATTTTTGTGTTTGTAACTTTACCAAAATCACAGCCTGTGATTTTTCTTACTCAGCTCCAGTTACTTCTTTTACCTTTACAGCACCTTTTACAATCTAATTACACACTAATCCACAAGTTATGGCCTACCCCAATTAGGATGAACCTTACTTTGATGAAGCAATTGTTGCTCCATCAGATTGACTTGAAATTTTAGAGAAAATGAAGAAAAATGGACAAAAGACTTTGGTAGCTGTTCATCACAATGTGGAAGCAATCCATTGTGTCCTAGAAAGAGTAAAGCGAGATGCTGAACACAGAGGGATGGATCCTCTCTTTAGATGGTTCCCTACGGCCTCGAGTGTCCTGAACAAATTATGTCATCCCATCATTGTTCTTTTGACTTTAGTTTTGATTGGCTTTGTTTTGTCAGCAATCTCATTCTTTATGAATTGGAGAGTGATGAAACAGCTAAAACTATTAACCTGTGTAATGTATGCACACAATTTGGTTTCTATCCCCCCTCCTATAGATGCACGTAGAGATATTGACACAAGACAAACCATACAAGTAGGCCATAGTCGTGGATTGTAAAATGGATTTTTGCCAAAGTAAGGTAAGAGATTTTTGATATGCATATTTTAGGCTAATTATGTATTTTTGATTTTGTGTGACTTCTTTGATTATTTTAAGAGTTTGTTTTGTTTTGATGATTTGAAAATTGTTGTAATTACTATTGTCATGATTTTATTTTGATTATTTGATGTCATGATTTTGTGAATCATTTATCATTATGATCATTGTGACTTGTTTTCAAGTTTTATCATTGTAATTCATTTTAGAATCAATATTGATTATCATTGTGATTTGTTTTGAAGTTTGACCATTTTGATTTGTTTATTAATCAATATTAATTGTTGTTGCCTATCTTTTTCTCTTGTTTTCCTTTTTGCCCCCCTATTCTCTTGTTCTCTCTCTCTGTTTTCTGGGGTATGCTACCGACATTGAGCCCTGAAGGCTTTGTAGAAACGCAACAAACCCAGCTGCTGGAGCTCTCTCAATGACGATCCTGAGTCACGGGGTGGTGTCAGAGTTGGACCAAAGACCCCCTGGCAGAGCCCGGAGCAGCCTGAGCCTGGGCAGAGGAGGTTGCACAGAGGCAGCAGCCCGGCCCTGGGTGCCTCTTGGTGGCCCTGGGCCAATCCTGGGCTCTCAGAGCCCAGCTGGCAGCTGGCTGCTCCCCAGGGGAAGCTCAGCCGTGCTGGGCACAGCACAGCCTGGTGCCATTGGCCGTCTGCAGCCTGCACAGGAGCAGAGAAAGGCAAAGCACAGCCCAGGGCTGAGCCCTGGCTGAGGATTCCTGCTCTGATGCCGGCTGCCCTGTCCCTCCTGGCAAAGGTGAGCGCTGTGTGCAGCACTCTGGGCACAGGGCAGGGAGCTGGGCTGCTCCGCAGGCTCCAGCACAGGGCAGCGTCCTTCAGGCACGGCCCTTCTGCCGGGGGAGCCGAGGGCAGCACCGGGCAAGGACAGCTTGGCAGGTCACATCTGCAGGAGCCAGAGCCTCACACAGCTCTGCCAGGAAGCGCCTGCAGTCCTGGGGCTCTGCACTGAGCCACAGCAAAGGGGTGAAATGCAGAGTGTTTGGCAGAAATATTCAGGGCCACCAGGCCAGCCTGCTTTGTGCTGTCTGGCACACAGCAAACACTGCAGTACAGCCCTGAGCTGCTGGGAGAGAGGTTTTCAAAAGGAGCCAGCTCTGAGATGAAATTAAATGGGGACAAAAGTCATCAAAGCAAAAGAGAACGGTTTCTTAGGAAGGAGTCACCTGAGCTGGGTGTGTATCTCGCTCTCCCAAGAGCCAAACACACACACACACTCCAACAGAATGCTGCTTTTTATTGCCTTTCCCAGCCCAGGGCCAACCGTGCCCCCTTTCCCTTTGGCTGGGTACTAAGGAACTTAGATTCTCTCCCCACAGCCTTCTTGTCTGTCCCTTCTCCTCTTATCCTACTTCCCTTTTGGTCTGGTCTTCAACTTGGCCCCTGTCCCAGCTCACAGACACACCGAACAAATTAACGAGAACAAATCCAAACCCTAAATAACAACACCTAGAACCAACAACTTCCCTTCTTTTTTCTAATAGTCTTTTGGCTGCAGCAAAATATTATCTCATACCTCAGAGGAAATGCATGCGAGCAATTCCCAGAGAAGGAAGGTGTTGAGAAAATGTTGAACTGGAACAAATCAGGAATTCCGTTGGCATTAACAGACAGTGTTGAGCCCTCTCTTCTGGCAGTGCAGTGATTGGTGTGTGCAAGCGGCTACCTCAGCCTTGAGAATAGAGTAGTCCTCCTAAGAAGGTATCTGGAATGCATTCAAGGGGAAGAAAGTGCTTGCAGGAGGCTCTTGAGCAGCAGAGGAGAATTTGAGGAATGGGATGTTCCCCAAAAGACACCAGAGACCCTAAAGAGACCCCTACTCTCCTGTCAGTAACTTCTGAGAAGTGATTTAAACATGTCCAATAATTGGAGGGAATGTTTAGCCTGTGAGTTTCAGCAAACTAATGAGTAGGTCTTATCTGCATGGCTACAAATGAGTAGGTGAGATTTCTGAGTGAGCACATGTTAGAAAAGTGATTCCCCACGCACCCAGCACTGAAATAAAGTCATGCCTCCTTTCTCACACTGAGCTGGCACTGGGGATGGGGCCCTGCTTGGTAACTTTCATTTTAGTCCCTTCTATTGAAAGGTGCAAATGAAACCTTTTCCAGCTGTTTCCCTCTGGCTGACCTTTTTGGGGGCCAAAGCTCTGTGCTGCAGGTGGCCCGGGTGTGTGCACAGCAGTGCAGCCTCCACAAAGCCCTTGGTTTCCCCCAGTCTGGATGATTTGTTGCCGGGTGTGCCCAGCTGTGGCAGGAGAAGGAGCCCGCAGGGCAGTGGGCGCCGTGCCCTGCCCAGCCAGGGCTCTCTGGCACAGAGCAGCAGCAGCAGCGCCAGCACCTTTCAACCCCTCCTGCCTTGGCTTCCCCCGGGAGACAGAAGCCTCTGGAAATCTGCTGGCCTTCCCAGCTTGGAGCAGCTCCTGCTGCTGGGCACCTCCTGCCACTTCTGCTGCTTCCAAACAGGAATCAGGGCAGAGGTGGAGACGCACATACAGAGAAGGCCTGGGCTTGTGCAAGAAATGGGCAAATGTAGGGGGAATGTGTTAGGAGTTATTTCAGCTGGTAGGCCAATACTGCCTTCTCTCCTTTTCTCTCTTCACATTTCCTGTTCTATTCCCTCTCACATTTCCACCCCTGCCCCCTCTCAAGTCTCACAGTTTTCCTGTCATGTTTCCCCCACAATTTTTACTCCTTTTCCCCACCCATTTCAGCTCACTTTCCTCACACTTCACCTGTCACATTTCCCCACCTTCCCACTCTTTCCTGGTTTTTCTCCCCTCATGTTTCTCTCCTTTTCTCAGTAATTTTTCTCCAAGTTTTCTCCTTGTGTTTCTCACTTCTGCCCTCATGTTTCTCACCCTTTCCCTCTCACGTTTCTCACACTTTTCCCCTCACGTTTCTCCTTCTTTCCCCCTCATGTTCCTTATACTTTTCCTGTTGCATTTTGTGCCCTTTTTTCACTCCTGTTTTCTGCCACTTTTCCCATCAAACTTCCCAGCCTTTTTCCCCTCATGTTTTCTGCCTTTTTCTGCCCTCTGGTTTCTGCCTCTTTTCCCCTCAGGATTCTCACAATGTTCCCCTCACATTTGCTGCCTGTTTCTCTCTCTTTGCCAGTAAAGTTTCTCACTCTCTTGCCCTCATGTTTCCCTCCATATTTTCCCCTGTTTTTCACTCTTTTTTGCTCATGTTTCTTAGCATTTTCCCATCCCTGCCTTTTCCTCCTCTCCCCTTCCTCTCCTATTTTCACTCACATTTTTCACCATTTCCCCCTCAGTTTTCTCACTCTTTCCCACACAGGTTTCCTAGCCTTTTCTCCCTCACACTTCTCTCTTTTTTTCACTCCCATTTCTCACACTTGTCACCTCACGTTTTCTGCCTTTTTTCCCCTCACATTTCTTAACCCACTGGTTCCTGGCAGTGACTGTTCCCCTTCAGTAGTTGATGGGCTTCTCTTCTTTTTTTCCTGCACTCCCCTACTCCAAAGAATGGGTGCCAGGGCAGCGCTCCAAGAAGCCCCTGGCTGTGCCTCTGCTGAACAGAATGTCTGTGCTCAACTTGAAGAATCTCATGAAGAACAACCTAAACTGCAGCGGGCTTCCTGCTGCAGTGTTGGTTTGTATTTCAATTCCATATAGTCTTCCTAGTGTTCTAAAGAAAGCGGTACCCTGGGGGATACACATGGCAGGTGAGCAGCTGCTGCACCCTCGGCCTCAAGCAGATCCCATCTCTGTTTTCATCACCTCACAGTCACTCTGACTCCTGCCTGGACAAAACCACCTGTGATGCTGTAAGAGTCGGTCTGAAAATCCCTCATCTGCCTCACGACTGTCAGAGGCTCAGACCCCCATGGACCCTGGGCCACAGCACAGGAGTTCTGGCCTGACTGATGAAAGATCCAAGCTTCTCCCTGCAGCTGCACCTACTGGACCAAGACGCCCTCCTCAGGGACCCGTGCATGAACAATGGACACTGTCACAGTTCCTGGGCCGTGTTTGCAGAGGCCGTGTTTGTTTTGACTGACTGTGCTGTACCTGCTGCAGAGCCCAGACCTGCTTGCCCCAAATCTGCCTGATCTGAATGGTTGCACCTGATTCCCAGAGCAACGGGGGCTCCTCACAGTGACTCATGGGTGCTCCCCCCACGCTGGCCAGGTGCCCCCCACTTCGGCCTGCATTGGCCGGGTGCCCCCTGCTTCTGAAATGACTATAAAAGTTTCCCCCTGCGACTCACACTTTGAGGCCCTCCCCGGCGAACGACGGATCTATTGGCCTGTGCCACGAGGACTGCAAAGGTGGTCTATTGGTACCAGTGTCACAAGGACTCTCGTCTGTTCAGTCAGTAGCTAAACCACCCTTTTTCTCTTTTCTCTCTCTCTCTCTCTCTTTCTCTTCTCTACTATCGCATAATTGTGTGTATCAATAAAGATACAATTGATTTTACTTGAACTAAGTTCTCATTGCCTCTTTTTGCACTCTGAAATCAAAATGAACCATCACGACCATCCTTTGGCTCATGACAGATGCTTCTTGATGCTAAGCAAAGTCCATCTGCACAGGAAATGCTTTTGGCGTTCTTTCGGAAAAAAGAATGTTTTTATTTTAAAATGTTCAGTCTCTGGAGTTTTTTCCTATTTTCACCTATTTGAATTGCCTGACATCAATATACTGCCAGCTGACGTTCTGAACTGGCTGGTCTGTGTTTGTGTGCACAGAGCAAAGGTGCCACACCGTGTCCGTTTCCCGGGTGTCTGTCAATGTCCATTTACACAGAGGGCTGAAGGGGGGGCTCTGCCTGCCCCGCGCGGCTCCGGGGCTGGGGCTGGGCTGGCAGGGCCGCAGATGGCGCTGGGAGGCAGAGCCTGAGCCCAGCCGCCATCTTGTGTGTGTCTGCCCCAGCCCCAGCCGCCATCTTGTGTGTGGCTGCCTCAGCCCCAGCCGCCATCTTGTGTGAGTCTGCCTCAGCCCCAGCCGCCATCTTGTGCATTGAGCTGGTCCAACTCTGAAGCGAATGTGTTGCTGTTTTGTCAGCAGTCAGGATCTGCAGCAAAGACACCAACACTGCAGGACAGTCTACAGGGAATGGCATGGGTTTGGCTCAAAGCAGCCTGTCCTAACTTGTCACTGTCCTTTGTCCAGGAACAGTGGCAGCGGCAGCTCCTGCACTTCTGCTCCTTCCTGGGCATCTCCCTGGCTGCCCTCCTGGCCAAGGGCCTCGTCATCAGCACCGTAGCCTGTGGCCACCTCCTGCACACCCTCATGTTCTTCTTCCTGCTCAAGCTGGCCCTCAGTGACCTGGGCTCCATCTGCACCACTGTCCCCAAAGCCTGGCACAATTCCCTCTGGGACACCAGGCACATCTCCTACACAGGATGTGCTGCTCAAGTTTTTCTCTTCTTTTTTCTTATGTCAATAGAGTATTTCCTGCTGACCAGCCTGTGCTACGACTGCTATGACTCCATTTGCAAACCCCTGCGCTACGGGACCCTCCTGGGCAGCAGAGCTTGTGCCCACATGGCAGCAGCTGCCTGGCCCAGTGCCTTTCTCAATGCTCTCATGCAAACGGCCAATACATTTTCCCTGCCCCTGTGCCAGGGCAATGTCCTGGGCCAGTTCTTCTGTGAAATCCCCCCATCCTCAAGCTCTCCTGCTCCAAATCCTATCTCAGAGAACTTGGGCTCATTGCAGTTAGTGCCTCTCTGGTATTTGGTTGTTTTGTGTTTATTGTTTTCTCCTATGTGCAGATCATCAGGGCCATGCTGAGGATCCCCTCTGAGCAGGGAGGGCACAAAGCCTTTTCCACCTGCCTCCCTCACCTGGCCGTGGTCACTCTATTCCTCAGCACTGCAGTGTTGGCCTACCTGAAGCCGCCCTGCATCTTCTCCCTATCCCTGGATCTGGCCCTGTCAGTTCTGTACTCGGTGCTGCCTCCAGCCCTGAACCGCCTCATCTGCAGCCTGAGGGACCAGGAGCTCAAGGCTGCAGTGTAAAGAATGATGACTGGATGGTTTCAGCAACATTAAAGTGCTGGCCAATTTCTGCAAATCCCTTATACTAAAAGTCGTCTTTGATACTTCCTGTTGGTTTCTTTTGGAGGTTCTTTTTCTCTGTTTTCATTTTTAAATATTGTCCACAAAGAAATGTCATTGTTTGTGCCATTTCTCATTTTGTTTCCCTGCACCTTCCCAGTGGCCACAGACTGTGTCAATGAGGGGCTGCCCTCTTGGTGGCTTTAAAGGAACTCAAGGATCTCCCAGCCAAGTTTTCTGCAGAGATGCCCCTTTGGTTCCCTTCTCTGGGGCTGCAGCAGCAATGTCTGTGTGCAGAGCTGGGGGCAGATCAGTGCTGGCACAGCAGCTGTGCCCAGCAGCAGCAGCAGCACTTGGTGTTGCCAGTGCTGCTGCCGTGGCCCTGCCCCGCTGCCCTCCTGGCCCTGCTGTTGCTGTAGGGCCTGAGTGCTCTCGGGGCCGGGCACAGGGCTGGGGGTGGCAGTGCCGGGGCTGCAGCAGGGACAGGCCATGGGCACTGCTGGGGCAGCGCTGACGCCTCAGGCCAGGGCCTGGGGGCTGCAGGCTCCTTGCCCAGGCTCTCTCCAGAACACACCCAAGCCAATGCTCAGCAGAGAAAAGCCCCGTGAGCAGCCCCAGGTTGGCTGTGCACATGGTGGGAGCAAACAGCATGGCTGGGGCTCTGCAGGGACGGTGGGGGAGCAGGGGCTGATCCATCCCCACTGCACTGGACACCCCAGGACAGAGTCCCAGAGCGTCCTCATGCACCTGCCAACAACATCCCCCCTCTGCAGCCCTGGCCTCTCCCCCAGCTCACACAGGTGCCACATCCTTGCAGGCACAGACACGGCAGCACTGCCTCAGGAGCCCCTGTTTGCACTGCCCAGAGCAGGCGTCAGCACCCCCATGGTGTTGGTGTGGGGAGATGAACCTGAGTGAGCACAAATGCCATCAGCCCCTGGGGCCTGGAGGGGCTGGAGGACAGGAGAGAAACCACTCAGGTTTGTGGTGGCCTCTGAAGTCAGCCAGAAAGTTTGTTCCCATCAGCTGTGAGTTTCCTGTCCCACTGCAGATGCTGTTGCTCAGAGCCGGGGCTGCCTGGCAGCCACCCCCAAACTGCCCGGAGAATTTCCTTTGCTTTCCCTTGGCTTTCTTTACTCTTTCTGGTTAATTGTTCTTCCTATTGCCCACCCCTGTTCCCAGCCCTGCAAACAGCCCATCCCTGGTTGCCCTTTCCTCCCTGGCCCCACTCCCCATTTCAGTTCCTGACCTGGCACCATGGGAACGTCCCTTGGGGAGCAGGATCATCCTCCAAGTGCTTCAGGAATTGTCTGCAGGCTCCTGCAGTGCCTCCTGCTGCTCCCTTGCCAGAGGCACAGCAGGCCAGGGGGGCACATCTGGGCTGCTGTGTCTGGCTGTAGGGCTCCCTGCTCTGGGCAATGAGGAGGGGCTGCAGAGGCTCTGCAGGACTGGCAGGATGGGCTTTGGGGCTGTGAGGAGAACATGAGGGACCTGGGCTGCAGGACCTTCTGAAGAGGAGGCCCAGGGCTCATCCTGCAACTGCTGAAAGGGTGGTTTCAGAGAATCACAGAATCAGCAAGGTTGGAAAAGACCATGGCCATCATCAAGTCCAACCTGTGCCCTGATATCACCTTGTCTCCCCTGAGCCTCCTCTTCTCCAGGATAAACAAGCCCAGCTCCCTCAGCTGCTCCTCCCAGGCCTTGTGTTCTAGACCCTTCACCAGCCTTGCTGCCCTTCTCTGGACACGCTCCAGCCCCTCCATGTCCTTCCTAAATACAGGAGCCCAGAACTGGACACAGCCCTCGAGGTGCTGCCCAAGCTGTGCCCAGCACAGGGGAAGAATCACTGCCCTGGTCCTGCTGGCCACACTGCTCCTGATCCATAGGAGTGCCAGGGGTGGGATGAGGGAAATGCTGGGCAGGGTGTGGGGACAAAGAGTGATTGATTGTCCGCCATGAAGGGTCTTGATGGAGCCAAACTCCAGAAATTGTAAACCAGGCTAGCTTTCCAGAGATTCCTTTTGACTGGGTTTATCTTCATCCCCCAGGCTCAGGATCACCACTATATTTGCAAGTTTTGCTCTGCATCATCAGCCTGCCCAGACTCTACTCGGTGTTTCACAAATGGACAAGACAATGGATCTTGTGCCAAGCTTCCTTTCAAACAGTAACACCTGGGTCAGCATGACAGAAAAGAAGGAAAAAGAAGGAAAATATTCACCAGTAGGAACAGAGTCAGTGTCCCACCATCTCCCCCTCCACCAGGATTAATTTTGTAAATTTAGAGACAACCCTGGCTCTAAAGCTGCCTTCTCTCTGTCCCTGATGCTGTTTGCTACCCCTCAGCCCTGACTGCCACTGATCTGCCTGCCTGCTGTGCATGTGGGGCTGGGGATGCTCAGCCTGCAGAGAGAGGGCCATGGGGAGGCCTCAGTGCAGCTGTGCAGGGCTGGAAGGGTCCCCCAGGAAAGATGGGCACAGAGTGTTCAGCAGGGCCTGTGCAGACTGGGCAAGGGGGGATGGCTTTCAAGGGTAGGAGGTGGATTGGAGGTGGGAGTGGAAGGTTCAGGAAGATGTTCTTTTGCACTGAGGGTGCTGAGGCACTGGGCCAGGCTGTGCACGCAGGCTGTGGATGCCCCATCCTTGGCAACAGCCAAGGCCAGGTGGGAACAGGGCTCTGAGCAACAGGGTGTGAGCAAGATTGCTCAGGCTGACACAAGATGATCTTCAGGCTCCCGCCCAAGCCCAGGCCCTCAGGGCTTCCATCATTCTCTGGTTGCCAGTGTCCACTTGATGGCCAGCCTGGACTCGTGGCAGCTGGGATGTCACAGTGCGTGTTCCAAGTGGAACTGGCAGCATCCAGCAAAAAGCACAACACAACCATTGGCCCTTGTGTCAGCCCAGCCTTCACCCTGCTCCAAGAGCACTGCTGTCACCCTGCTTGTCCCGTGCTCCTTGATAACCCCGTCAGGCCTGTGAACTCCCTATTGCCTGGCTTTTGTCATCCATCCCTGCAGGATGTTCACTTTTCTCGTGAGGAAGGTACAGTGCCATTGCAGGGAGGTGGACACCCCTGGACGTCCTGGGTGGGCTGGAGCTGTGTGGGGATGGTGTGGAACAGGGACCCCTCTCTGAGGTTTTGCTACTTGTGCAGGCTGCATCCATCCTGAAAGCTGCCTATTTTCGGGATTTGGCCACCTGTTTCTGCTGGATGCTCACAGTTGTCCCAATGGAGGTACGGTGCCATTCCGTGGACGTGGACACCCCAGGACATCCTGGCTGGGCTGCAGCTCTGTGGGGATGGTGTGGGAAGGGACCCCACTCTGAGGTTTTGCTACCTCTGCAGGCTGTCACAGATGGAGAGGAAGACATGGAAGTGGATTTACAGAAGGATACAGAGGAAGAGATGGAAATGGAGGAATAAGGGAGCAGAGTGGAAGAGATGGAAGTGGATGTAGAGGAGGACAAATTGGAAGACATGGATGTAGATACAGAGATTGATACAGTGGAGGACATGGAGGTGGATGGGGATGAAACTAAAGAGGAAGAGATGGAGGGTGATGTGGAAGAAGAGACAGTAGAAGATATGGAGGTGGATGTAGAAGAGGAGATTGAAGATATGGACATTGATGCAGAAGATGAGGTGGAGGCCATGGTGTTGGGATGAAGACCGTGCCAGCAGCAGAACAGGCATGTGCTCCCCACAGGCAGAGTGGGTCCCCTGCTGCCAGGCTGGGGCTGGGCTGGGTGCTCCCTGCTCAGGGACACAGTGCCCCGGGCACGGGATCCTGGTGGCCATCCCTGGCCTGCCCTGGGCTTGCTTGGGGCCACACAAGCCCCGTCCCAGCTGGGGCACAGCCCCCAGCCCCAGGCAGGCTCAGCTGTGACAGCAGAGACCCCCTGTGCCAGCCTGTGCCAGCCTGGGAGCACCTGGAACAGCCCTGGTGCCTGACTTGCACTTGTTTTTCTTCCAGGTCTGAGAGAGATCCAGGACACCCACCAGCCTTCTGTATATAAGTTTTGGAGTTTGTTGCTCTCTTTAGGATATACATTTTAGACTTTGTTGTCTTTAGCATACAGGTTTTAGGGTTTCTTTTTTATCTTTTGTAAATATGTTTCCTATATTTCGTTAGATATGTTCTTATGTAAATACGTTCTACACATTGTTAGTGTTACAAATATTCTTACAATGAAAATATGTTCTCTAGTTCATGTTTGTTGCTGTTCTTCTGGAAATAATCAATCGCTGTTTTTCACAGCCCAGGTCTCTCTGCATTTGCTTTGGGCACAGGCAGCATTTCCAAAGGGGTGGTCTCCACTTGGTGCAGGTTGCCAGGGCTGGAGGTGCCTGGGGGAGCTGGCACAGCCAGCCCAGGAGTGGGGTCCCTGTGCACAGAGGGCTCCCCCTGACAGAGGTCACCCTCTGCTTGTCCTTTCTCGGGACACCCTTGGCGTGTGCAGGGCCAAATCCCCGTGGGCCCTGTGCCATGGGATGCCAGGAGGGAGCAGGGCTGAGCCTGCCTGGTCCTGCAGAGCCTCAGCCATGGCTCTTCCCTGGGCAGCCCCAGGGCTCCCGAGGCTGCACTGGGCTGCGGGCAAGCCCTGCTCCTGGGCACCCTGAGGGGCTGCAGCCAGCCTGGAGGGAGCTGCAGCACAGGGGCCTCTGGCCTGCATGCACCAAGATTGCCTTTGCAAACCCCTCTGGCACCACACTCTGCCACAAGCACAAGAACTGATCCTCCCAGGGAAAGGCATGACCTTCACTGGCACCAATTTATCCCTTGCACTTTCTGGCACAGCAAAGGTCAGCGCTTGTCATCCCAGTTCTGCACTCCCTGCCTGGGCACCCAAATGTCTGAACCCTTCAGAACATCTTGAATTAGCACCAACCTGCAGAGAGCTACGGGGGGAGAACCTACCCCCAACCACACAGAGAAATCCTGGACATTGAGAGTCTGGGGCAGAGCTGAAACTCAAGTATTTTAATGCCAAGAGAGAGGCTTTGTATTGCTGAATTCATTCTCCAAGGATAACAATAATGAAAGCTTTCAGTTTCCTCACCTGCCACAGATGTGTATTGCTGAGGTTTGCTTCTGGATTATGACAGATTTTTATGAACCTGTTCAGAACTCTGATGCTGTTCCTGCTTAAGGTGCAGAGATGATATTTCAGAGCCAGATGAGCTCAGCACTCAGCTTGTGCAACACACAGAATTTCCAGAGCCAGAAATGCAGGCCATGCAAACTGATCCTTTTTCAACCCTGTACAAAGATCATTCTTAGGACGGCACTGATGGAGCACACACCTCTCAGAGCTGTCCCTTCTATCCAGCTCTCCCAGTCACTTCACACACTTCACTCCAAGCACTTTCTGACAGAGCTCAGCAGCACATGGCATTTAATCCTGCTTTTTCTTCACCTTCTCCTGAGCTCTCTCCTCAGACAGTGTCTGGGCTCTGCAGCAGCATCAAGGTGTCACCTCCCTCACACTAAGGGTCACGTCACAACTTTTCACCAAAAGCAGCAAAGCAATGATTCCCACTGGCTCCCACACAGCTTTTGGTCACTTGGGGTGGCTGCAGCTCCAGCACCAGCCCTGGTGCACAGGAATTCCAGGAGGAGATACCCAGAAGGAATCAGCCATTGACAGAGAAAAACAGCAGTTTGCACAGCCCCAATACCCACAGCACTGCAGACTGGGGGAACCCAGCCTCTGCATTTACATTTGGCCTCTGTGCCTCCCTTTTCCTCTCACTAAGGTCCCCCCAGTTTCCCTCATGCTCAGATTCCCAAGATCATTCAAAGCAGCATTAGGAGCAGGGATAGATGATGGGAACTGTCCCAAGGCTGGACAAAATTTTTCTTCTCAGGCCTGAGAAGTGCAGCCAAGGAGAGAGGAAAAGCCTGCCTGAAAGAGGTGTGCAATCAAAGCAGTAATCAAATTTCAGTCTAATAAGAGACGCTGAAGAGATTTTCAATGTATATATAAAGATATAGACAGAAAGATAGATTTAGATATAGATATAGTGTAACAAGAGGCTGGTGGGTTGGAGACAGACACACGACACAGGATCTTCTTGGGCTCAGACCAACAGCCACGATTTATTGTTCCAAGCTCCCTTTGATAGTGAGTTTGAATTTCCCAGCCTTGGGAAGCCTGCTGGTTGGGAATCTCTGGCCTGCCCAGATCTCTGGCCAGTGCTGTGTCTGCATCCAGGGCTTGGATGGGGTTGCCTGAGCTCTTTGCTCCCCATGGCACTTCTAGAACAAGCCAGGTCAGCCCAGTTGGGTCTGTTATGGTCACACTCATTATGTCCAGCTGTAAACCAGCTGGATCTTGCTACATCTCCTCACCTTGTTTTGATTCAAATGCAAATTGTTTGCTGTTATCCCATTTGCAAGGGCCCTTTTGCAGATGGGGTAACAGCAGACAGCATGGGTTGAATTTGAAGGAGGTTTTGTCCAGCTTCATCCTCCTCAGCCAGTGATATGTCCCATGTAGCCCTGGAGTTGCAGCACTCACTGCCAGGAGCTGTCAGGCCAGATCACAATCTTCTAGGCTAGCATGGGACAGGTTAACGCTTATGGGTACAAATTACAGCTTAACACTGAAACAAGGAAACATTCAACTTTGAAAAATGGGAGAAAAAACAATTAACAGAAAAACAGTTCTTAAACAGAAAAAAACACCTTGTAAACAGAACAACAGTTTGTAAACAAATAGAACCATTCAGTGAACTGTCACTTGAAGAGTCCCAGATCCCCATGAGGTGGGTGAAGAAGCTGTTTCTGTCCCTGTTCCACACACGGCTCCACAGCATCTGCTGAGGGCCCTCAGGAGAATGCTGCTTGTGCTCTTGGACAGGACCTAAGGCAGGACGGACACGTCTGGCAGGTACCCAAAGCCTTCCAGTGTCCTTGCAAAGCGCTTGGCAGGGCTGTACTGTCAGCAAACACCATTCCAATTGCTCTTGTGTCACAGACACAAGATCATTCGTGAAGGAGCTCTAGCAATCAGCTGTAAACACCTGGGACAACATTTGATAATTAACTGTGCAATTAGTTCAAAGACAGTGGGTGTCATCTTTTTTGGTTGATGAGGTAGAAACATTCATTCTGGAATGTGCAAAGGATCAGGCCAGTGTGTATTCCACTGTCCAGTAATACCAGTAGGATGAAAAATGACAATGAGAATAAACACAGTGATACACACCTCTGGGCATGTCCTGTGGACTTGTCTGTTTGTGCTAGCTTGCTCTGCTGTTTGGAGAGCAGCTTTTGCCTCTGAGGTTAATTTTCTGGGGGAAGTTAATTCAGAGTCACCCTTTAGGAGGTCAACTAAAGGTGCTCATTGAGAGTTGGTCAGTCCTAGGTAAGGCCTGACCCAGCTGATGGTACCCAAGAGTTTTTGTGCATCGTTTAGAGTTAGAATTTTGGTTGAAAATGAAATTGTTTGTGGCTGTATAGTCTGGTCCATTATTTTGAGTCCCAAATATTTGCAGGCTGGTTGCTGCTGCACTTTCTCTGGTGCTACTTGCAGCCCAAATGTTTTTAATGCTTGCAACAGGCTTGGCTGAATCAGGGAGAGTTCATTTTTGCTTTGGGTTGCAATCAAAATGTCATCCATGTCATGGGAACAGTATGCCCCTGGAAATGGTTCTCTCACTGATGAGAGTACCTGAGCAGCACAGCCCTGACAGATTGTGGGGCTGTTTCCCCTGTTTTGGGAAAGTACTTTCCATTGAGAACCTTGCACTGGTGCAGTGTTATTAACAGAAGGCAGGGTAAAGGCAAACTTTGGGGTGTCCTCTGGGTGCAATGGAAGAGTGAACAAACAGTCCTTTAAGTGCACAGTCAGGATGTCCCAGGAGGCAGGAATCACTGCAGGAGATGGCAGACCAGGCTGCAACGTGCCCGTTCTCTCCATCACAGAATGGATTTTTCTCAGCTCATGGAGTAACCTCTACTATCCAGATTTCTTTTTTATAACAAATACTGGGGTGTTCCAAGGGCTCATAGATGGTTCTATGTGTCCTTGAACCAGTTGTTCCTTTTCCAGGGTTCTTAGGGCATCTAGTTTCTCCTTTTTAAGGACCACTGTGGTCCCCACCCAGGCTGAGCAGTGAGCCATTTTAGAGCCAGGGTGGGATACTTTACACCCTCTAATGCAGTGGCTCCTGTCAAAAATCCGCTCCCACCTCAGCCCACTCCAGAGCCAGAGAACTCTGGGGAAGGGCTTCCCATCTGGGAATGTCAGATAGGACTGATTCCTCCCATTTAGATTGAAAAAGTGACATTTTGTGCTGCTCTGGCCAAACGATGCCAATTTTGTTTGACCAGTGGGCAGGGTCAGCACCAAAGACACAGACACCCCCTGAAGGAATCAGTGTCATTTCCTACAGCTCAAAGCAGCAAAGGAGCACAAAAGGAGCAGCTCAGCAATGCCCCCAGTCGTCACTACCAAAGATTGCCCGCAGTGATGAAGAAAGATCCATCACCAGTTGCCCTCACACTTTCCCATCACCCACACCCACACATCAGCTGGGGGAAGCTGTCACAGCCAAGGACTGCAGAGCCACTCCCGGGCACTGGGAATTCCTGCAGGTGCCTCCAGCCACAGGTGAGGCTCCAGCCTGGCTGTGGGAGGGCCCAACTTTGACAGAGCTGGATAAACAAACTGACAGCACTTCTAGTGCAGGAACATCTGGTTTCATCCTCCTCTTGGATCCCTCCCAAAGCCTGGCCAGGGCCCAAGGAGGAACCAAGGGAGTTGCCTTTGACCATACAGCCCCAGACAAGGCCAGATGTCAGATTTCATGGCCTTGTCTGGCTTCTAAATACAGAAAGATCATGACCTGTTTCACTAAGGAGTGGATACATCTAGTACAAGGCTAATGACCATGCATTTTTTGTTAAGGAGCAGATACAAAGATACCCTTTGGTTGGAAGGTTCATCCAGAGGTCACCTTTGGCTCCGGGCCTGTTGTTCAGGCCTCACTCAGGCCTCTTGTCCAGGCCTGGCTCTTCAGGGTTTAGTGGTGGGCTTGACACTGCTGGTTTAACACTTCCACTTGATGAGCTCAGAGGTCTTTTCCAACAGGAAGGATTCTATATTTCCATGATTTATCTACTGCATTCAGTCAGGTCCATGTTAGCAGCATTACTTTGGTCAAGAAGTTCCCTCTTGCTCAGCTCTTGTGGCCTAAGGCTTCAGCTCCTTCAGCTCCTGGTGCAAAGCTGCTCATGCTGAACGAGACGACTCTGAGAGAAGAACACAGTTCATGCAATTCCTTCTGGGACACTGAGAGGGGAGGGTGTGCAAACAGGAGCATTGTTTGCTGTGGCCTCCTCTCTGCCCTTCACGCCTTTCAGCGCTCAGAAACAGCCCAGAGCTTTCTCCAAGAGTGCAATGGAGCAGCTGTTCCTGCTCCCAGCTCTGGCTCCTCCCAGGCTCTGACCTTGCCTGGTTTTGTCCCTCTTGCTGTGCCCTCTGTTCCCCTGGGCTCAGTGGCTGCTGCCCAGGACGGTGGAAGTGGCACAGATCCAGTGGTGGAGACCCTCCTTTCTCTGCCCTTGGAGCTGCCTGCTCACAGCAGCCTTTTCCATCTGGAAGCTGCACATGGAGAGGGAGTCCTCACCTCTGTTCCTTGCACAAAGCCCAGGAGCCCAGGGCTGCAGAGCTGGGCTGGGCACAAGTGGGGCAGCACAGCAAACAGGGAGCCTGCCAGTCCCTTCCAGCCCTGTGTGCTCAGAGTTTGGGCCCTGGAGCTGCAGGTGGGCAAAGGCAGCTGCTTCTGCTCCCTCTGTGTGTGCCCGTGTTGAGCAGTGCTGCTCCATCAGTCTGTGCCCAGCACCGGGGAAAAGGCTCAGCCCTGCAGGGCCAGGAGCTGCCGGGCTGTGCCTGAGCAGCTCAGCCAGCAGGAAGGGAGCTGCTCCACACGGGAACCAGCAGCAAAGGACACTCCTTTCTTAGGAAAGTTTTTCTATTAAAAGAAAAAGAAAAGAAAAGAAAAAAAAAAAAAAAAAAAAAAAAAAAAAAAAAAAAAAAAAAGAAAAGAAAAAATGAGAACGATAAAAACAAATCCTAAATCTGTAGTGAAAAATACTTAGTAACTTTGGATAAAGAGATAACTAATCTTTTTAAAATGAGATCTCAGTTATTTACTTTGTAAATGTGTTGATGGCATGGATCCATCCTACTGACCTCAGCAGCCTTTTAAAAAGATTTTGCAGTTTGTTTCCAGTATTATTTTAAATTGTAGTAGAAAGAATAGGAAATTGCTGTGCCCCACCAGATCTAAGCAGGACTGGGAATCTAAATTTTGTCAAACTCCAAATCCTTTAGAAGATGACCTTCCTTCTCACTCCCTGAAGGAGCTGCACATTCCCTTGGAAGTTTTCAGAGATTTTTAAAGACACAAAGTCCCACTTACAGCTTTTTGCTCTGGTTTGGAGGTGCAGAAGGGCAATTAATTCTTCATCCATCAGCTCCAGACTGCACTGCCTTAGGAACACCATCCACTCGCCAGGTTTTGCTCAGTTGTGGCACTCCTAGAGGAGGAAGAAAGGGCAATTGCACAATTCCAGCCAAAAAGGAAGGAAGAGTGGGACAGACAAAACATCCTGTGAAGATCCAGGCATTCAGCTGGGACTGTGGAGTGTTTGGGTTCTTGCCAATTGGATGTGGATCCCTACCTGCAATCTCTGGGCCAGCAGGAGAGTCTCACTCAGCTGCCAAAGCAGAAAGCTCAGGCGCTGTGCTCAGAAGGGGCTGGTGTGCTGCAAAGCTGTCAGAGCAATGTGAGGGCAGAGCGAGCCCAGCCGTGCCCAGGGCTGAGCCCAGCAGAGCCCTGGCAGAGCCCAGAGCAGCCTCAGCACCCGCAGAGCCCGGCTGCAAGGACAGAAACCAGAAACTGCCCGTCAGCTGAAGGCTCCTGTGCCTTGTCCCAGCCGCCCGCAGTGCCCAGGCCGTGCTGGCCGTGCTCAGAGCTGGGTCCAAACCTCCCCATCACTGCTGCCCTTGGGGGCAGAGCAGGAGGGCAGCACATGTGCCCAGCCTGCAGCCAGCCATGCCACATCCAGCCCCTCAGCAGCTGCCCAGAGCCAAAAAGCAGCTGGACAGCCCAGGGAAGGATTTGTTGCCTCCGCCCCAGCAAAGGGAGGGACCTTTGGTGCCCGGCCAGGCCATGCCATGCCCGGATCTGGGAGCATCCCCCTGGCTGTGGACTCACCTGCAGATTGGGTATAGAGCGTCTCTGAAGAAGGTGCCAGAATCAAATTCCATCATCTTCAGCTGCTGGTGACCAGGTGGAGGAAGAGATTGTCGTCCCTGAGGTTGTCTTTGGTGTCTCCAGCAGCAGCCCCACCTGACAGAGCTTCTCCAGGGCCTCCTCCTTCCCTGGGGGCCAGAGCAGGCTGTCACTGTTCTGCCCAGGGCCCCAGCCATCAGTGAAGAAGGGCAACCAAAACTAGGCTGCATGGTGGCCACCAGTGCTTGCTGGAGCAGGTCTCCAGCTAAGCTCCAGCACAGATGTTCCCATCTCATGATCCCTGCTCAGAGCTACAGGCAGGACAAAACCAGTCTGCTCTTCTTTAGCACTGATTGCCATGAGATGTGTGGAGTTGTTACCTGCCAGGTTTTGGATCCAATTGTGCACATGGACCTCTCCCATCTTCTAGGGCAGATGAACGCCCTGCAGCCAAGGATCATTGAAGAGGTCTTCTAAGGATGGCCTGTCCAAGGGTTGCATGGACAAACACCTCTTAATAATATCTTGGCACTCTGAAGAGACAAATCAGAATCCACCAGTCAGTTGAAGAAGGATTCTGTGTGCTCTGGCTCCCCATTCCCATGCCCAGGCCATGCTGGGTGTGCCCAGAGCTGTGCCTAAACTTCCCAATGCATTGTCTGTTTGGAGGAGGGCAGCAGAGCAGGACATGTGCCCCCTCCTCAGCAGCTGCCAGAGCAGGGTGCTCATGAGGCTGCTGCTGTCTCCCAGCACTGGTATTCCCCTGTGCCCAGAGATGAGGATCCACCTGGAGAGAGCCATCGTGGGAACAAGATGCGGCCCCAGATGATCTGCTGGCCCCTCCTGAACGGGTGCTTCCCCACGACCAGGTGGTACAGCAGGAGGCCCAGGGACCAGATCGTTGCTGCCTCGCCGTGGTAGCGCTGCTGGTGGATCCACTCTGGTGGGCTGTAGGACAGGGTTCCTGTGGAACACAGACGCAGTTCATCAGGATTGAACTCCTAGAGCCTGGCCCCAGCATCCCTGGGCATGTGAGGGCTGGCCCCCTACCACCCCCAGCCAAAAGGAACTTGGCTCAAGACATCATGCTGTTGCCAGCAGTAAGAGGGGGAAGGCCCGGTGCTACAGCCAGGCTGGGCCAGGAGATGCCCAGGAACATTCCCTGAGGGGGCTCACCTGCAAATTGGGTGTAGGCTGTGTCTTGGAGGAAGGCGCCACAGCCAAAGTCGATCAATTTGAGCTCTCTGGTGGCCAGGTCGAGCAGGATGTTCTCGGGCTTGATGTCCCTGTGCAGGACCCCGCAGCTGGTGCAGTGCCGCACGGCCTCCAGCACCTGGCGGAACAGCGCCCGCGCCTCCTCCTCCGGCAGGAACCTCCGCTCTGCCAGGAAAGCCGACAGGTCCTGGCACCGCTCCGGACGCTCCAGCACCAACAAGAAGCTGGTGGGGAGCTCAAGCCACTCCAGGAGCTGAATGACACCAGCACAGCCAGCGGACACCTTGTCCAGCAGCACGATCTCCAGGGGCGCACGGGCGCCGTTGGGCTGCGGGAGGAGCACGATGCCGTCAGTGGGGCTGAGGCCGTGCCGGGGCTCTGGGAGCCCTCAGCCAGCCCCGGCTGCTCTGGGCGCCCCGCTCAGCCCAGGCCCGCTCTCCCTGCACGGCTCCCGGCGGCTCCCACCCTGCCGGGCCCCGGCTCCTCGCCGCCCGCCACGGCCCGGCTTCTGCCGCTGGCCCCGCTCACTCACCAGCTCGCCCCAGAGCCGGATGCGATCCCGCGGCACGCATTTGATGGCCACCTGCGAGCAAGGGACAGCAGCGGGCTGAGCTCACCGACCGCCCCGCTGCGGTCCGATCTTCTCCTCCTGCTCCGCCCTCCTCGTTCTCCTCCGCCCGCCCCCGGCCCCGCCGCTCACCGGGGCGCCGTCCGACACTCGTGTCCCCGAGTAGACGCTGCCGAATCCTCCGCGCCCCAGCAGCGAACCCAGCCGGTACCGGTCCTGCAGGGCCTCCTGCGCCTTCCCTGCGGGCGACACGCGGCCGTCAGCGCTCGGCCCGGGGCCAGACACGGCCCCCGAGCGCCCCCCGAGCGGCCCGGGCCGGGCATCCCCACCCGCGCCGGGCCCCGGCGGTTCGGGGCCGGCGGCTGCGCTGCCGAGTGGCGGAGCTCGGGCCGGGGAAGCCGCAGCGGAGGCGGCGGGAGCGGCCGCGCCGCGTGTGTCCTCCGCGGGGCCCGGGAGGAGGCGGCGCCGGGCTCGGGGTCGGCACCGGGGCCGAGGCCGTGCCCGGCCCAGGCGCAGCCAAAGGGTGGCGATGCCGCCCCAGCCCCAGGCACTGATCCCGGCCCAACAGCGCCACCGCCAGCACGGCCAGAGCCGGGCCCAGGCGAGACCGCGGGGGGACGCCCGGGGACGGGAACGGGGCAGCCCCGCCCGGGGCCGGGGGCGGGCCGGGGGCATGGCCCGGCCCGGCAGGGGGAGAGGGAAAGGCCGGGACGGGGACACCGAGAGGGGCTGGGAAGACCGGGAAAGGGACACCAGGAGAGAGTGCAGGACAGTGGGAGAGGGAGAGGAGGAACGAGATATGAGGAGGGTCGCAGAGTTCGGAGATTCCGAAAAGTCGCTGCCGCTGCTGCCGCCGCTGCCGCCGAAGCCCCGGGGCCGTTTGTCCGCGTGTCCGTTCCACGGCCGAGCCCCGCGCGCCCCGGGGGCAGCCCCTGAGCCTGTCCAAACACGGGAACTTGGCCCTGTGCAGCCCAGACCCAGAGTCCGGACTCCTGCGCTGTGCCAGAGGAATCCCCTCGCTTGCTGCTCTGCATTGTCCCTGCTCAGGCTCACACACTGCCGGGGCACATTCCCTGCCTGCAGGATTCGTGCCCGACCCAAGCACTACATTTATGTCTCTGGCATTGCTTGACAACAAAAACAGGGGAAGGCAAACTGTGTGTACAGCCCATGGTATTTTAGAGTGTCTAAAACTCACTAAGTCACCGATCTTCGAGGTGACATCTCTTTGGAATTAATGGCATGGACAAGTAGTGCAACATGGAAAAGGGAAGCATAGAAAAAAATAGAGGAAAACAGCTTGGTTTGTTTCTTTCATTTTCATTTCACTTCTGGAAAGCTGTTTGTTTTCCAGCAATCTTCTCCACAGTCCCAGCTGCTCTTTCCAAGAACCTTTCATGGAGAACGAGGTCCAGCTTCTGTTACAAGATGTGCCACCAACTCCAGCTTCTCTTGGATTTCCATCCTGTGAGTGCAGCACGACTTTTCCAGCAAAGCAGGACAAATGTCTGGAGAACTTTACCATTTCTCTGTCCTTTTCCCTGTGGACTGGGTAGTTGTGCCATTGGTAAGGTTTGCATTGCTCCTGTTCTAAGCCAAGAAAACAGGAGGTGGTACCAGGCGTAGCTGGGGAATGCAAGGCTGAGTGAATTCAGAGAAAGAATCTCCCTGACACTGTGTGAGCTCCCCGGGCTGGGCTCAGCTTCCTGCTGGGACTCTGCACAGGGCTGAGCTGCAGCTGGGATCAGCAGCAGCTGCAAATACCTCTGGGCATCCCCATTTTCTGCTGCTCAGAGCAAGCAATGAAGCGAGTGAAGAAGTTGAGATTTGTCTTTCTCCTGGTGGTTTTTTTTTTCATTTTATTTGACACTCCAGAGGGCAATTTCTGTGATGGCCTCTGTAAGTTGATTTGATTTCAGCAGCAGCAGCAGCACCAGGGCTGTGTTGGAGCTCTGCAAACGGGACCTGTGTGGCTTTAATTCCCCTCGACTCAGTGCCCAGGGACTTGGGAGCATTTCAATCTCTTCTTATCATGGTGCCTGCCACAAAAATCCTGAGTTCACTGTCACAAAAGCACAGTGGGTAGCAATGATGGAAAAAGGCAATTGCAGTTGAGCTGCTCAAATTCACTTGGCAGCCAGAAGGGTGCAAGAGCAGGCGCCATCTCCAGTTGCCGAGGCAAAGGCAAGAGCAGCCTGCTGCTGTCACCTGAGGGTGAGTCAAAGAGCGCTGCACAGAGCGCTGGAAGCCGAGCCTTTCTTTCTCTGGAGGCTGCTGAGGGCAGCCCAGGCGGGCCCTGGGCAGTCAGGGCTGTGTGTGGGTGATGGCTGCTGCAGTGCAGAGTCCAGCTGGAAAAGGCCCTTGGCAGGCGAGGCAGGAGCAGGCGGGAAGGGGCCGGCGCTGCTGCTGCTCCTGGCCGGGAGCCGCGGCTGGGCCGGGCCGGCGCCCGCTGCGCTGCGGCTGCTGCTGCTGCCAGAGCCGGGCGGGACTCGGGGACAGCGAATGGACACGGGGGGACAGCAAAGGCCTGCGGGGCTGCGGGGATGTTGGCGCTGGGGCCAGCGGCAGCACAGAGCTGCAGCCGCGATTAACCCCGAGGGGAGCGCTGGGGAAAGGCTCCATTTCAGCCTTTCTTGACTGGTGGCTGTGAAGAGAGCGAAATAAAAGGAGAACAAGCAGGGCCCGACCCCTTCTCCTTTGGGAGGAGCCGCGCGCCTGGGGCTGAAGGGCCGTGAGGGGTTGTGAGGGGATGTGAGGGAATGTGAGGGGATGTGAGGGAATGTGAGGGGCTGTGAGGGAATGTGAGGGGATGTGAGGGGATGTGAGGGGCTGTGAGGGGATGTGAGGGGCTGTGAGGGAATGTGAGGGGATGTGAGGGGCTGTGAGGGGCTGTGAGGGGCTGTGAGGGGATGTGAGGGGCCGTGAGGGGATGTGAGGGGATGTGAGGGGCTGTGAGGGGCAATGTGGGGTTGTGCTGGGCCATGAGGAGCCTCAGCCCTGACAGGACGGGTGTCCCACCATGTCCCCAGGGCAGGGCAGCCGTGAGGGGCCACAAACAGATGTGGTGGCAAAGCAGGCTGGAGGCACCTCTGGGAGAGGAGGAGACCCTTCTTCAGGTCCAAACCACACCAAATCCACCATTAAAGGGAATTTCCATCTTTAGAATCCACTGACAACTTGAAATAGACTGTACAGATTAATCCCAGTGGGAGGAGGTAATGTTCCCAGTGAGTGACATCCAGCCATTGGTAATAATGTCTAGGATTTAATAGTCTTAACAATTAGAAGTAATACTAATAAATGCAAAAAATAATAATAAAAAATAAACCCTCAAATCCCAGCACCTCACCAAAATTTTTCTACACCACATTTTTCTTTATTATCAAAAGGTTCATGAAAACAAATCCTGTTAATTATCTCCACCTCACATCTTCCCCACCAGAGAAACAAGGCCCTTTGCAGTGTTTCATACAAGCTAAAATTCACAGCTGGAGGGAAGAACAGGGTGGCACCACCAATTTCCATGTCCAACCCAGCAGGCCAACTCCAAAGTGGAGGGAATAAAATGGAATGGGGGCAGGGCCTGGTCAGATATTTCTCTAAAGGAGAGAGGCAAAAGCACCTCCAAGTGAACAGGAAAGGAAAAGAAATCCCTATGAAGCACCCTGTGTGTTCAGGGACTCAGCTGGGAGGAGCTGGACATGGACAGAGGCATCTGGAACAGTTCTTTCCTCAGGCTGAGCTTTCCAGCCTGGCCCTGAAGTCAATCAAGTGCTTTCCCAGAGGATTCCAGGGTTGCCAACCACCCTTCAAGAGGTGGCTCACAGGAGCACAGAACCCTTTTCAAGATTCTGAGCAGAAAAAACGGCACAAGATGCCCAATTTGGAGCTCTGTTTAAAAACCTGGAAAATAAAAATCAATTGAACTCTGAAGCCCAGCTGTGGGCCCTGCAGTCTCAGATCCCAGGCAAAACTGGAAAGGCTTTTTACAAGAACCGACACTGAAGAGCTAACAGATGAATGTGTGTGACATTTGGAGAGGCTTCCAATTTTCTACAGTGTTCCTTGAAGTGTTGAACTTGATTTTGTCTTTGCCTCCTCTTGCACTAGAGGAGCCTCATTTCCCCAGGCAGGAAGGCAAAGCTCATTGCTGGCCCTGGCTGGAGCTGTCCCTGCAGCATTTCCATCCCTGCCGCGGCCTCTTCCCTCAGGGTCCCCAGCAGCAGCTGCTGCAGCAGCACATGGAAGCTGCAGATGGAGCTGCTGCCCAGCCCAGCCTGAGCTGCACAAGGATCCTGCTGACAGGAACCCCAAGATCCCCTCCCAGGGGCCCTGCAAACACTTGCCCATCTCTTCTGTCTGCTCCATGCAGACCCTGCAGGGAACATCCTGCCTCTCCTCTGGGGCAAGGCCAGCACCCCAAATTCACACTCCAAATGCCGGATTCTGGCCCCTTTCTGCATCTGCTGAGATGGGGCTACAGCATTATCCAGACAAACTCACTGTACTTCAACCTGCAGCTTGCAAACCCAGCCCTTGCACAGTGGATTTACAAGGACCACAAGTAATAGGCCAAATAGAATTAATTTTCCACTGTTACCCTTCACCCTCCATGGTAGATTCTTCTATTCTTTTCCATGAAACACATCTTCAATTAGACTGCAAGCACTGGGCCTGATGCCTGCAGTAACAGAACAAACCAAAACCAGCCAGATTTCCTTAGGAAAACTGAAAGACGTAATAAATAGTAAATGTATTTTTTCTATTCAAAAGGTTTTTCAGGTAAACATAGCACATAGAAGATAAGGTAAATTAACACTATGTGAGTGTTTTCAAAATGGGCAAGCAGAGGCTATATTTTGAGGAAAGGTTAATTCTACTACTAAACTGACTAGTTGAAGATCAATTGAACTTACCATTTCAAACCTGTCCATGGTGCCTGCTCAGGGGCTTTGCCAGCCCCTTGTGGCCTCTAAGGAGCAACTGGCGAGCAAGAGCTGGTACGGAGCAGGCAGGACATGTGGGTGCAGTGGAGATGCAGCACTTGAGGACAGCTTTTTGTTGTGCTACCTAGGAATTTTTGAATAAAAACTCTCTTAAACCTCAACTCCCTTGCAAGTTTCCCTTCTTTCCCAATGTGATTCAGGTGCCTGGAGCAATGTGAGGGGCAGCAGGCCCAGCGTGGCCGAGAGCTGAGCCCAGCAGAGCCCTGGCAGAGCCCAGAGCAGCCTCAGCACCCCCAGAGCCCGGCTGGAAGGAGGCACTTGGAGCAGCAAGGGGCAGCAGCCCGGCCCTGGCTGCCTCTTCCTGGGACAGGACTCATCACCCCATCCCAGAGCCAAACTGGGCCCGGGCTGCTCCCCAGGGAAATGGGGTCCTGCTGTGGAATGCGCAGCCTGGGGGGATTTGGCCATCCCGAGTCTGTGCAGGAGCAGAGCAGTGAGAACTGTGCAGTGCTGGGGTCACTTCTGAGGATGCTCTGCCCTTCTGCCAGTGCTCCTGTGGCTCCTGGGGGAGCTCGCAGTGCTGCACCCTGTGGGCAGAGGGGCAGGGAGCCGGGCTGCTCCACAGGCTCTGGACAGCCTTTAAATAATAAAGCAACCAAAAATCTTTGCAGTGTGTGACAGCTTCAGCCCAGAAACATGTTTTTGTTCGTAGTAATAGATTAGTACTGAATAAAGAAATGAAATCTTTTAGATTAGTACTGAATACAGAAATGGAATAAAGAAATGAATCTCAATTTGTAATTGAGATGTATTTCATCCTTTTCCAAGGTTCTGGTGCTCTTCCGCCAGCGTAATTTCCTTTCCTCACCCACTCTGGGAGTTGAGCCAGTGGGGGCCGAAGGCCAGCCAGCTCCTGCTTGCAATGAGTGAGGAATAAATTCAAGGCCATGGGGATCCTTCCTTAAAGTTAGGTCGAGTTAGAAACCGCTACCCAGAAGTCCCTGAGGTCGTTATGTTAATTAGTGTAAGTTCTGTTCCCCTATTGGCTACTTGTGTTCCTTATATGGTTCTGTTGCTAGAATGTTCCTTCCCTAATGTTATAAATATTGCTGTACCCTCCATTATTCTGGACTTCTGTTGGTTACCCCCATGGAGTTCCCCTGGATACTGCACACGGTTTTGGGGCACCGTCCCGATTTTCTTTTCTCTGTTTTAAAGTGTTCTTTTTCTAGTGCCAGCCTTTGTTCCCACTCCTAATTATTTCCTCTCCACCCTCTGCCCTGAAGTCAGGGCACCTAAAGGTTTGTTGCTGTTACCCTCACTACAACAACCCACTTTCTAATAGTTAGAAGGGAGTTAAGTGCACCGGAAAAGGCAACAGCTCCTGTTTCAAACAGCAGCAGCCACCACTGCAGGGAACTTGAAATGGCCCCAGGCACATGTCTGCATTTGCTCTTGGGGACAGAGATCTCACACAACTTCTGAGGCTGTGAGAAAGCCACAAGTGGCAAAGGATCATTGTGGGTCAACTCCTACTGAAATCCCATTCCCCCACAGCCTCCAAATGGGCAGGCAGGGCTGGGCTCTGGCAGGGTTCAGCTTTGAGTGCCTTGTGCTCCCTGGCGTGTGAGTGATCATCTGAACTCTGGTACTGATTGATTGGGGTATGGCTGCTGAAGGAGAAGGGGGAATCTCGGGAGACAGGAAAGTCTCTGCTTCTCCTTTCTTCCTCCACAACCCCCTCTGGGGCACAAACCTCAAAGAATTAATGATTTTAAAGAAGTCAAGGTTTTAGCTGAAGATAAGCTTTGCTGGAATTAATTAAATAGGTAGATAGGTTTTGCTACAATTAAAAGTTAATACTTAGTTGAAAGAAACTGAACTTGGGATAGCTATCCCAGATCTAAATAACTAATTGCTTGTCAACTTTATGTTTGTTTAGCTGTGATTACAATGAGAAACAGGGAATTTGATAAATAGATCTCAGGAACACAAGACAATTACAAACCTCCTGTATTCAGAAACCCATTGAATAGTCACAGAGACACGGAGCCCTACCAGGGGTTCATTTGTGACATTTGAATTGAAAAGGTAGAAAGGTCAAAACAAGGCAGACTCAGTTTACTTCCTCTTTTTAGGGCCCTTCCCCATGGAAAGGACCACCAACCCATTTCAAGGAACAAACCACACATGCTTAAGAGCTTTTTTGCTATTTACCGATCAAAGCGGAGAATGGGAGGTAAGTGGGTTATGAATATGCATTTGTATTTTGGTATTCAACACTTCTGTAAATAAAAGGCTTTGTAATCACCTATGATTTTTGCAGTGCATATTAGGGAGTGAACCCACGCACTGCCCAGTGTCACAATAAACATGCACTTCCTAACTCTAAACAGTTAGAGAGTCTTTTGTCTGTCACAGTTGAGTATTGATACTAAGATCAATATCCATATTTTTATATATCATCTGGTGGCCACGGCAGGACTCTGCTCTCTCTGGCCGAGGGGCAGCAGGGGTCCAGCACCCCTCGGGCACCCACCCAGAATTTTCTGGGGAGAGGGCTCCTGTGGCCTTACTGCCACTCGGGGGAAAGACCAGGATCCGCCAGAACTATGGACAAAAAGATAAGTTCATAACTAAAAGAGGTACCTTTGAACAGGCGGTTTGGTAAGTCACGGAGACGCCCCGTGTGCAAGATACGCCTGAGTGGGTTCAGTTGTGAGCTCCGCCGAGTCTGCTATTTGTGGTCTGTGTTTCAGGTGGTGCCGGTGACAGCCCCAGGAGTCTGTGGTCTGTGTCCCAGGGCAGGGCAGCGGCGGCAGCAGGACAGCCACTTTTGTGGTGTTTCTGGAGCAGTGGTGGCTCCAGCTCAGTCTATGGTTTAACGTGCCTCGGTGGTTTGTAGTTTGGGGTGTTAGCTGCGAGTCTTTGGGGCATGGGGAGTTCATCTCGGGCTGTGGAAAACCGTAGTGGCAGCTCGTACACACCGGATGCATGTGTAGGGTGGATGAGTTTTTGTTTTGTGATTCTGAGTGCTTAGGCAGTAAAATAGTTACCAGTGTGCCATATGTGTTGTGGTTTGTGAGGGTTTGTGTTGCAGGTGTTTTTGTTTGTGTGTTTTGAAGTGTGCTAACAGCCTATGGTATGTGTTCTGGGATTTATGTATGCTTAAAGTTGAGAGAATTTTGAAACCCCCGCCTGATCAGCGGAGGGATATCTGTATTTGTGCCTGGGAGAGCAGAAGGATTTAGAGTGCTTGTGTTGTGCCTGGAGTGTGTGCCACGGGGAATTAGGTTGTGTGTGAGTTTTGGCCACGTGTGTGTGTTGGCAGGGTGATTTTGACTTACTTGGATTACTGGGGATGGGACTAGGGGTTCCAAACACCATGGATTCAGAAGTATTAATGAACAAATTGACAGTAATTGGCAGTGATATGATTCAATTGCAACAACATTTACAATCTTCCTTATTGGCATTAGGTACCAGCCAGTGGAAGTTGTCTAAAATATTACCAGAATGGGAAAATACAGAAGAGCAAGAATTGGTATTTAATACCTTAGGTACAGCTAGTGAGAACATTTCTTTGGCACTTGAGTGTACGCAGGCACAGCCACAGTTATGGATGCAATCAGTAGCAGCTTCAGTCATCAGGGACGGGGGAGAAGGCTGTCTGCTGAAATCCGTCAAGTTGTTTGGGATAATGCCTCAGATCTGGAAATGGAACTCCAGTCTCTGTGGATTTTAGTTAATTTTACTTGTAATCCTGTGACAAGTATGGTAGCAGCTTTTGTTCTAACTATATATGAGGCATCAGTGAGCGTGATACATCCAGTCACTGCTTTAGGGCTAAATCATGAGGCGACCATACCATATCCTTCTGAACACAGGATGTGAGCACGGAAAGTTGAAGGAAGGTGGTGAACTGTTGAGCTGCTCATGGGTTTGGGGTCTTAAAAGGCCAAGAGCATTTTCTGGTTATTACAAATTGTTTATTATATAAATGCATCAGTCTTGAAGGCAAGAGTTCTAAGCATGCGGTCTTATTAAAGGTTATAAAGCTTAAAGTCCCAGTGGGGTGTAACAGCAATTGACAGAGTCCCGACCATGGGAGGAGAACAAACTGACCGGCCCTGTGGTCCCGGCCACAGGGAGAGGCAGATGGACAGGGGGTCCCAGCCACAGGGGAAAGACAGATGGACAAAGGGTCCTGGCCACAAGGAAAGGCAGATGGACAAGGGGTTCCGGCCACAAGGAAAGGCAGATGGACAGGGGGTCCCGGCCACAAGGAAAGACAGATTCCCAGCCCAGAGCCCCGTCCGTCCCATTCCCGAGCAGCGCTCCCTGCAGCTGCAGCAGAAACAGCAAAGCCGCTGCCGCAGCAGCAGCAGCAGCCACAGCTGCACCCCCCAGGCAGCAGCAGCAGAGAGGCAGAAGCAGCCCCCAAGCAATGCAAGACCTGACAAAGTCCTGACAGCGGCTCCTGGCCACGGCTCCCTGGCAAAGCCCTGTTCTCTCTTGCAGTTGATGGCAGGAGGATGGATCCATCATCAGAGAATTGATGAGTCAATACCATTGCCCCAAAAACAGGGGATTTTTATCCATAAACCATAAATGCATATTCATGTCCCTATCTATAGATTGGCCAAACAATTAAGAACACAATGCTAAAACATCCTCTCTACATTAATCTAAACCTAATTTTGAAAGTACGTAAAACTACAAAAAACTTTGAAGGTTGGTATCAATCCTTACACAGAAGCCTATGCATATAGCATATCTATTAATGTAAAAAAGGCTCTATCATACAGTATATCTATTAACGTAAAAGGTTCTATCTCATTCACATAAAAATTGTGCCTGCTGTATCTAGTACTGTGAACAATGTTCTAAAATGTTTTTGTTATGTTTAAAGCTAAACTACCAGGCCTTAGGGCTCTGGGCTCTGTGTTAGCTAGCAAATTCTTAAGGCACTTCAAGTCTGCTTATTTAAAACTAAAGTCTAAACATATACTTCATATTTATGTGGTGTAACATATTTTAGTTTCTCTAAAGGCTTCAATTCAATCCCTGCATCTTTCTCTCTCCCTGGGGAACCCAGGGGGGGCATGCACTCCAACAGCAAACCATTAACTAGAACCCTGTTCAATGAGGGAGCAGTTGGGGTTTATATGTGAGGGTAATGCAGGTGATGATAAAGATACTTGTTAGCAGACAGAGCAAAACATTTGTCACTTTGAAATGCATCCCATTAATCAAACCACCCTGCCTGTGTACACAGGACAAGGTTGTGTCTGCCTTAGGACAGCATGCCCCGCTGTAATGGTGGATGAGATCACTGTGAATGAAACTCAGTTTAACTTGTGCATTTGTGACTTTGTTAAAATTGAAGGATGTGAGTTCTCCTATCAGGCACTTGTCCTATCACACCAACCTATAAAGGCAAACTTGACTACTGTTCAAGAAATATTGTCTGTGCCTATAGGGACGAACTTAACTTTGGTTGCACAATTATTGAAACACAATGAATTAAAAGACGTTCTTAAAGAAATTAAAGATGAAGCAAAGAGAACTTTGATTACAATATATCATGACACAGACACTATAGAGAGTATTTAAAAGGTTGGAAGAAGGCCCATCCCATCATTGCTGGCATGTGCTTTTTGGGTGGTCACCATCTGCAACCAGTCTGCTCAATACCTTGGTTCATCCAATTATTGTTTTTCTTATTTTAGTTGGTATAAGTTTGATTCTGTCTGTCATGATACTTGTTTGGAATTGAAGAATGCTGAAGTGAGTAGCAGCTTTAACTTCAATATCAAAAGCACATGGTATGGTTTTAAGGGACACCTACCGCACAGCTTTGCTAATGAAGAACAATCTGTATATTAGTAAAAGAATTTACTAACCTTGAAGAAGGAGTGGGGAAATGAATCATGATTTTAAAGAGTTAAGATTTTAGCTAAGGGTTAGAAGCAATTTATATTGATCAAGGTGTAAGTTAGATAAGTAAATGGTAGGTTAATGATTATTAGATGCCTAAGGTAGAGCTAATTGTTATATTGCTTGCTATTATGAGCTTGTTTATAGTAGGAAGTGCAGTAAGTGAACCATTATAAGAACAGATTGAAACCAGGTAGAACAATGGCCAGCACCTGGGCTTTCTATCAATCAATCACCAAGCAGGGGGCCTTGGATCGTGCCAGAGGATCACAGAGACCTGATGAAGACTTTCCTGACTTCATCCTTTGCGACCACTGACCCAATTCAAGAGAACTGCACAAGCATGAAGGACTAATAGCCTCATTTTAATACTGAATGGGAATGGGAGGTGCTGGGGTTATGCATATGTATCGTATGTAAGATCTTGGGAAATAAATAGAGGGCAAAGAACCTTGTTCGGGGCAGTCATGCCTTTCAGAGATGATTCCTGTGCTGCCTGCTGGTGAATAAACATACCACTTTGTAAATTTAATTAGTTAGAGAGTCTTTGTCTGTGATCGTATAGGTTTTTAATGATTCACCCACAAAAAAACCCTAAACACAGAGACTCCCCCGGGATATTCGGGGCGAGCTCCCCCTCCCCGGGCACCTGCGGGATGGGGGCGATGCTCCCCGGCCGTGCTGCGAGTTCAGGGAGCGCTGGAGCCGCCTCTGCCTCCTCTGCCCTTCTCCTCCTGCTCCCTGCTGCCGCTCCGCCTCTTCCTCCCTCCCTCCTCCTCCTCCCCCGTTCCCAGCCCCGAACTGTGGGGGAGGGTCAGGGAAAGGGCGGGAACTGTCAGGGGAAAGGGGCGGGGTCAAGGGAACACACGGTCCTAAAAGGGCCTGGTTTGGCCTAAAATAACACAAATGGGTCTAAAATTGTCTAAAGGCGACTAAAATCCACCCTAACATCGATCAGACTTGGCCTCAAATCATCCAAAAGGGCCTAACATCCACCCTAAATCCACATGCTTTAGCCTAAAATGAGCCAAATGCAGTTAAAAATCATCCAAAGGAGTATAACATCCCACCAAAGCAGCGTAAAACTGCACAAACTGGTTTTAAGTCTTCTTTAAATGGCCTCTAATCACACTTAAATCTCTCAAGTGGGCATAAATCCCAACCATACAGTACCTAGGTTTGCCGAAAGTCACCCAAAGGGGCCTAAAGTCCACCCTAAAATGCAACAGATTTGGCTTAAAATCAGCCAAACAGGCCTAAAATCTCTGGGACCGGGACCGAGACCAAGATCAGCACCAGAACCAGCACGAGCACCAAGACTGAGACCAACACTGGACCTGAAACCAGCACCAAGATTGGCGATGCTCTGGGACAGGCACTGAGACCAGGACTGGGACCAGAACCAACACCAGAACCGACACTGCCACTGCTGCAGGACAGGGGCTGGAACTGGGACAAGAACTGACACCAGAACAGGGACTGGCACCGCACTGGCACCGGGACTGGGACTGAGATCGACACCGAAACCAGCACAAGAATTGGCACTGGGACCAAGACTGAGACCAAGACCGACACCGGAACCAGCACCGAGACTGGCACCGCCCAGGGACTGGGACTGAGACTGGGATTGGGACTGGGACTGAGACTGGGATTGGCACTGGGAGCACTCTGGGACCAAGACCGGCACTGGTACCGGCACTGGAACCGGGACCGTGCTGAGACCGAGACTGAGACTGGCACAGCTCTGGGAATGAGACTGAGACTGAGGCCGGAACCGGGATGAGGACTGGACCCAGAATTGCTCGGGGATTGGCTTCAAGATCGCTCCGAGACCGCTGCCTTCGCTTCAGAGTTCTGGTCGTAGCCCCGTTCAGGACTGGGCGGGACTGGGAGAGACCCCTTGGGGGAGACGGGACTGCCTCAGCTCACATCATTCCAGTGCAGCCATCCAGGGCAATATCATCCCAGTCTGTATGATCCCAGTCTCTATGGTTCTGATCCGGATGGTCCCAGCCTGTGAAATCCCAGTCCATTTGATCCCAGCCTGTGAAATCCCAGTCCATGTGATCTCAGTCTGTACAGTCCCACTTTTTACAACCCCAGTCCATGTGATCCCAACCCATACAATCCCAGTCTACAAGGTCCCAGTCTGCAGGATCCCAATCTGGATGCTCCTGCATGGCACACACTCCAAGGGTGTGGAATTCCAGTTTCCAGCAAGGAAAAGATCTTCCTGCCTTTGAATCCTGCATTATTAGGATTTGAAAGTAGGGATGGAGTTGGGGAACTCAAGAAGCTCTTCCTGCCCTGGGGGCACTCGCACGGCTTCCCTTACTGGTGCCTCTGTTGGTGTCTGGTCAAGTGAGAGCTCCTGGAGAAGCTCTTCCCGCACTGGAGGCATTTGTAGGGCCTCTCCCCGGTGTGGATGCGCCGGTGGATGATGAGGGTGGAGTTGTGCTTGAAACCCTTCCTGCAGTAGGGGCAGCGGAAGGGCCTCTCCTCCGTGTGAATCCGCTGGTGCCAGAGGAGATAAGAGCTGGTGGGAAACCTCTTCCTACATTTGGAACACTCATAGGGCCTCTCCCCAGTGTGGATCTTTTGGTGGCGGATCAGGTGGGCACGGTGCCTGAAGCTCTTCCCACATTCCCCACACTCGTGGGGCCTCTCGCCAGCGTGGATCTTTTGGTGGCTGATCAGGTTGGAGCTCTGACTGAAGCTCTTCCCACATTCACCACACTCGTAGGGCCTCTCCCCAGTGTGGGTCCTCTGATGCCAGATCAGGTGTGTCTTCTGGCTGAAGCTCATCCCACATTCCTCACACTCATGTGGCCTCTCCCCAGTGTGGATGCGTCGGTGCCTGTCGAGGTTGCCATTGTGCCTAAAGCCCTTCCCACACTCGGGGCAGCGGAAGGGCCTCTCCTCTGTGTGTGTGCGCTGGTGCAGGAGGAGACTGGAGCTGGTCTGGAACCTCTTCCTGCATTTATCACACTCGTAGGGCCTCTCCCCAGTGTGGATGCGCCCGTGCCTGATGAGGGTGGAGTTCTGTGTGAATCCCTTCCCGCAGTCGGGGCAGCGGAAGGGCCTCTCCTCTGAGTGAATCTGCTGATGTACGAGGAGCTGAGTGCTGGTCAGAAATCCCTTCCCACACTCAGAACACTTGTAGGGCCTATCCTCAGTGTGGATCTTTTGGTGGAAGTTTAGGTCACTTCTCTGCCTGAAGCTCTTCCCACATTCCTCACACTTGAAGGGTCACTCCCCAGTGTGGATCCTCTGGTGACGGATCAGCTGGGAGCGCTGCCTGAAGCTCTTCCCACACTCCCCACACTCATGGGGCCTCTCCCCAGTGTGGATGTGACGGTGCTGGATCAGGCTGGAGCTGTTCTGAAACCTCTTCCCACATTCCCCACACTCGTAGGATCGTTCCCCAGTGTGGATCCTCTGGTGGGCAGTCAGCTGGGAGCTCTTCCTGAAGCTCTTCCCACATTCCCCACACTCGTAGGGCCGTTCGTCTGTGTGGATCCTCTGGTGGCGGAGCAGGTGGCACCGCCAGATGAAGCTCTTTGTACACCCAAAGCACTTGTGGGGCTTCTCCCCATCAGGAAGCTGCTCATGGACCACCAGCTCTGAGCTCTGGCTCCATCTCCGGCCACCTTCCCGGCACAGGGTGGCTCTTTCCTCCTCACATCCCCCAGATCTGTGTTTGCAGCCCCTCCTCGTGAGGGATCTCCAGGCCTTTTCCTCCCCGGTGGATTTCTGCGCTACGGAGTCATTCAAAACGGCCTTTTCCACGAGGTTCTGCTGCGGGGATTTGTCCTCCCTGCTCTCCATGCTCAGCTCCTTGTCTGCGGGAGGAAGGACAAGGAGAGGATGGGATTTGTCTTCCTGCCAGAGGGAAGGGGCAGGAGATCCCCCATCTGCTCGGTCCCTGCCCTTCCCAGGCTGCTGGGAGTGCCAGGAACCCGAAAACCTGGCCCCTCTTCTGTCTCCCCACTTACGGATACTGGCAGTGACTGGGCTCATACTGGGAGTGCTGAGGAAACTGGAACCACACGGGGGGGCAACTGGGCTCATACTGGGAGCAGCCACTTCCAGCACCGGCACCCCCGAACCCCTTTCCCGCCCATCCCGTCCCTCCAGCCCCAGCACTCCCCGCCGGGCTCCCGGCAATCCCAGGGGTCCCCCCCCGCGTCGGGGTCTCGACTTTGCGGTTCTGGGGCTCTCCTCTCTCTGGGGTCCCGCTCAGGGCGGCCCCGGCAGACGCGGTCCCCCCGCCCCGGTGTCCCCCGGCCCCGCCGCTCCCGCGCGCTCCCCACGTGGCCCCGGCAGAGCTCGCAGGGCCCGGCCCGGGAAGCCCAACCCCCACCGCGGGGGGACCCGCATCCCCCGACCCCCAACGGGGCTCTGCCGCCACCGGGACACGCCAAAAACACCTCCCGGGAGCCCCCGATGTCCCCCCGAGGGGCATCTGCGCCTCAGCTTTGGAATCCAAACATCCCCCCCCAAAAAACCCCAAACCCAGGGACTCCCCCGGGATATTTGGGGCGAGCTCCCCCTCCCCGGGCACCTGCGGGATCCAGGCGATGTTTCTGGACCTGCTGCGAGTTCAGGGAGCGCCAGAGCCGCCTCTGCCTCCTCTGCCCTTCTCCTCCTGCTCCCTGCTGCCGCTCCGCCTCTTCCTCCCTCCCTCCTCCTCCTCCCCCGTTCCCAGCCCCGAACTGTGGGGGCGGGGTCGGGAAAGGGCGGGAACTGTGAGGGGAAAGGGGCGGGGTCAATAAAAGGGCGGGAACTGTGAGGGGAAAGGGGCGGGGTCAAGGAAAGGGCGGAAACAGTGAGGGGAAAGGGGCGGGGTCAATAAAAGGGCGGGAACTGTGAGGGGAAAAGGGGCGGGCTCAAGGAAAGGGCGGGAGCTTTGAGGGGAATGGGCGTGGCCAAGAGGACGCCCAGTCCCAAAAGGGGCCCGGTTTGGCCTAAAATCACCCAACGGGGCCTAAAATTGTGGAAAGGGGCCTAAAATCCACCCTGCCACCGATCAGGATTGGACTGCAATCAGCCAAAGAGGCCTAAAATCCCCTCACTGTGGCCTAAAATCACCCTAAGGGCAATAAAATCCACCCTAAATCCACATGGTTTGGCCTAAAATCAGATAAATGGGCTTAAAATCATCAAAAGGCATACAAAATTAAACTAAAAGGAGCCTAAAATTAGCCAAACTGGTTTAAAACCCACACAAAATGCCCTCTAATCACACTTAAGTCTCCCAAGTTGCTGTAAAATCAACACTGAAAGTACCTGGTTTGGCTTACAATCACTCAAAGGGACCTAGAGTCCCACCTAAAACCCACCAGATTTGGCCTAAAATCACCCAAACCATGCTAAAACCCACCCAAATGGGCCTAGAATCATCCAAAAGGATCTAAAATCCACCTTGAAGCTGCCCAGACTATCTTAAAAATCACTCAAATGGGACTAAACCCTACCAGATTTGGCCTAAAAATAGGCAAAGGGGACTAAATTCCACACTAAAAGCCTCGAAAACCCAAACTAAACCTGCCCAGTTTGGTCTACAATCACCCAAATTGGCCAAAAGTCATCAAAAGGGATCTAAAATCCACCCTGAAACCCACCAGATTTGGTCTAAAAGCATCCAAAGCTGTACAAAATCCACCCTAAGCTTGCCCAGTTTGGCCTAAAATCCCCCAAACTGGCCTAAAATCTCTGGGACCGGGACTGAGACCGAGATCACGATCAGCACCAGAACCGGCACCAGCACCAAGACTGAGACCGACACCGGATCTGAGACTGGCACTGAGAGCGGCGCCGCTCTGGGACCGGCACCGAGACCAAGACTGGGACCAGAACCGACACCACAACAGAGACTGGCACTGCACTGGCACCAGGACTAGGACCGAGACCGTAACCGGCACCAGAACTGGCACTGGGACCAAGACTGAGACCAAGACCGGCACCGGAACCAGCACCGAGACTGGCACCGCCCAGGGACTGGGACTGAGACTGAGACTGGCACTGGGAGCACTGCGGGACCAAGAGCGGCACCGGTACCGGCACTGGAACCGGGAGCGTGCTGAGACCGAGACTGAGACTGGGATGGAAATTGGCAAAAAGGGCTCAAAAGTCACAGAAAATGCTCTTGAAGAATCCAAAAATACTCAAAATTGACAGAAAATGCTCCAAGATGCTGTGGGATTGGGGAGAGCCCGGAGGGACACAGAATTCCCAAGAATTAAAAAACATCCCCCAAAATTTGCATTAAAAAGCAAAATTATACAAAACAAGAACTGAAAGAAGCCTCAAAATGGCTCAAAAGAGAAAAATAAACCTGAAAATGCCTCCAAAAATTCCAATATTATTCTCAAAGTAGCCCAAATTTATCAAGTTCCTAAAAAGTCACAAAAAATTTCCCCCAAACACCAACAAAAACCACCTAGAAAATGAAAAAAATAGAACAACCAAACCTTTAAGATGCCCAGAAATATATTAAAAATATCACCAAAATCCCCAAATCTCAAAAATTCCCTAAAAAACTCTCAGACTCTTTAGAATTCCAAAAGCATCCCCAAAAATCCCCCAAATGTCAGCAAAAACCACCCTTAAGAATGCAAAAAAAAATTGCAAAAAAAACCACCAAAAAACCAAAAACCAACAAAATGAAAATACCAAAATTTCCTAAAAATACTTTAAAAATAAAAAAAATACAAAATCCCTCCAACCCCCAAGAATTCCCAAAATCCCTGAAAATTCCCAGAATTTCCTACACTTGCTTTCAATGAAGGGGTGCAGCAGGCAGGACTTGCCATTTACAGCACTGCTGATCACCAAGAACTTGAAGAGGAAATCTGGGAAAAAAATTCCCAAACTTCCTATGCTTGGACCCAAAATTCCCTCAAAATCCTCTCTAGAGAGCCAAAGGTTCCCAAGTTTGGACCCAAATTTCCCAAAAGATCCTTTTGGGGACCTCAAATTCCAAAGTTTGGACCGAAAATCTCCTCTGGAGACTGCAAAACTCCCAAAATTCCCCTCTAGAGATCCCCAAATTCCCATATTTGTACCCAAAATGCTCCAAATTCCTGCGTTTGGACCAAAATTCCCAATAGAGGCCCCAAAATTCAAACAATTTCCCAATAGAAACCCCAAAATTGCCCCATTTGAATCCCAAGAATTCCCTGAACAGAGCCCAAAATTCCCAAAATATTCCCTTGAAGCACCCCAGAATTCCCCTATCGAGATCCCGAGACCCCCCTCAGACCCCCCAGGTACCCCTGGACCCTCTATAGGCTACCCCAGAACCCCTACAGAGCCCCTATAGATGCCCCAAACCCCCCCCCAAATCCCCCATAGACCCCCCCAAATCCCCCATAGAGACCTCCAGAGCCCCTATAGACCCCCAGGACACCCCCCATCCCCTAGAGGGACCCCCAGATCCCCTAAAGACCCCCCCAAATCCCCCATAGAGACCCTTGGATCCCCTACAGGGACCCCCAGACCCTACTCAAATCTTCTATAGGGATCCCCAGACCCCCCTCAGCCCTCTAAAGACCCCCCATAGACCCCTATAGACCCCTCAGACCTCCATTAGAGACCCCCAGACCCCACCAGACCCCCCAGCCCCCTCACAGGGATCCAAAGACACCCCCAGACCTCTCCGCACCCACTACAGGCTCACACAGGCCCCTACAGACCCCCCCAGTCAGCCAAAAGGCCACCCAGACCCCCCAAATCCCCTACAGAGACCCCCAGACCCCATTTAGGGATGCCCAGACACACTTTATGGACTCCTCCGGACCCTCTGTAGAACCCTCAGACCCCGAGAGATCCCCTATAAGCCCCCAAGCCCCCTTTAGGCAGAGCCAGAACACCCTAAAACCCCAATAGATCCCCAAAAATGCCTTATAGAATCCTCTACATCCCCTGTAGACATGGCACTACATCCCCTAAAGAGACTCCCAGGACCCCCCAGACCCCTATAGATCCCCTATAGATCCCCCATACCTATTCTTGGGTTTCCAGCCCCATTCTGGAGGTGCCCAGGCCTATTCTGGCATTGCCCAGCTCCATTCTGGAGGTCTCAGCAGCATCCCGGGGATGCCCAGCCCGATTGTGCAGGTGCCCATTGCTATTCTTGGCTCCCAGCCCCACTGTGGGGGTGCCCAGGCCCATTCCGGGGGTCCCAGCCCCACTCTGGGGGTGCCCAGGCCCATTCCGGGGGTCCCAGCCCCATTGTGGGGGTGCCCAGGCCCATTCCGGGGGTCCCAGCCCCACTTTTGGGGTGCCCAGGCCCATTCCGGGGGTCCCAGCCCCATTTTGGGCTGCCTGGGCTCATTGCTTGGAGGGCTCCATGAGGGTCGGGGCTCGGGGCCGGGGGCGGTGTCAGGGCGGGGGGGAGGGGCCGTTGCCAGCCTGGGATTTGGGCTGAGTTGGGCTGGGATTGGGGCCGAGGGGGGCTCAGAGCTGGCACTGGGGCCAGCGCTGGCTGTGGGCTGGGGGTTAGGGCTGGCTCGGGGGGGGCAGTGGATCTGGGGCTGGCCTGGGGCTGAGGCTGATGATGGTGATGGGCTCGGGGCAGGAACTGGGGCTGAGTTTGGCAGCTGGAGCCGAACCTGTGACTGCAGTGCGGGCTGGGGCTGGGCTGGAGGAGGGAGCTCGGGCTGAATTCGGGGTGGGTGCTGGGGCCGGGAACTGCTCCACCAGTGGTGTCCGTGTCCCTGGCCAGCCCACAGAGGCGGGGACGATGCTTGGGTGGTGGTTGGAGGTGACTTTGTGAATGAGGGAGCGTGGCCGGGCAGCTCCCTCGGCGTTCTTGCCGGACAGCGGCTCTGGAGCAGGGCGATCCCCTCGTGGCTGGAGAATGCAGTGAGGAGAGGGAGAGGAGCCTGGCAAGGGGCTTCAAAGTCAGCAGCGTGGGCAACTGGGGGGCTCCTCTGGCTTTCAGCACCCTCCTGCCCTGGAGAGGGAATCCTCCGGGATTCTGGGCCCCTCCGGGGTTCTTTCCCTCGTCCTGCTCTTGTGGGGCTCCCCAGGATGAGAATGCGGCCATGGTTTGGCTTGGAAGGCACCTTCAAGCCCACCCAGTGCCACCCCTGCCGTGGCAGGGACACCTCCCACTGTCCCGGGCTGCTCCGAGCCCCGTCCAGCCGTGTCCCAAGGCAGCAGCCAGGCAGAAATCCGCTGGCCTGCCCGGGGCTGTCAGCTCCTCTGACACCAGGATGACGACAGATTCCATCAGTTCCAGAGAATTCCATGGCATGAGAGCGCCGGGCCATGGAATGTCCTGGAAGCCAGGCTGTCCTGGGACACAGCAGGGCCTGCTGGAGCCCAGGGCAGCGCTGTGACACCAGGGCACCTGAGGACACCCAGTGTCCCTGGTGACACAGCGGGGCCTGGCAAAAGCAAATCTGGGCCAGAGCGTTTGCTGCGGTGTTCAAAGTTTGATTTCCACCAATTTTCTTTTGGCTGGTGCCCAGGGATGCTGGAGGGGTCTCCATCCCTGTGGGTGTGGGAAATGCTTGTGGGAGCCGGGGGCCAGGCTTTGGGCCTGATCTTTTTGGGCCTTAGAGATTGGAGCCTGCTGGTAACTCCTAACTCCTTTCCCAAGGGAAAAGTTTCTTAGGAAAGCTTCTTCCCAAAACAATCTTGGCAAAACAACTCTCCCAAAACAATCTTTCTGCAGGTGGCGTGTTGCTTTTCTGCTTCTCAGAGAAAAAACATTTTGGCCCTTTCTCTACTTTGCCCAGTGGCATTGGGGAGGTGTCACTCTTGTTCACCCATGGTGTTAAGTCTGTATGGGAACGCCTTCTAAAATGAGAAAATTCAAGAGGGTTTTATGCCTTTTGCCTTCTGAAATAGTCGCAGTCTTTGCTCTTTTGTTGGTGTCCTGCAGCGACACCGGGGGCTCTCTGTCCCTCTCCCTGCAGGGCACGCTCGGGGGTTGGAGTCTCTGGCCGGTGCCCATCCCTCCTCCTGCACATCCCACGACACGATGGGGCGCAGACACACATGCGGTGCTGCTGCCTCCCTCCTGTCCAACCGCACCTTTCCCCCTGGGCCGGGCCGCTGGCTGCGCAGGGTTGGCTGCTGGCTGCGCAGGGTTGGCTGATGGCCGGGCAGCGTTGGCTGATAGCAGCTGGCCGGGCAGGGTTGGCCTCCGGCGGTGCAGGGTTGGCTGCTGGCTGCGCAGACTTGGCCGATGGCCGGGCAGGGTTTGCCGCTGGCCGCTGGGGGTGAAGGGTTGGCTGCTGGTGGCGCAGGGTTGGCTGATGGCTGGGCAGGGTTGGCTGATGGCCGCTGGCTGTACAGGGTTGGCCGCCGGCCGCGCGGGGTTGGCCGATGGCTGGGCAGGGTTGGCCGCTGGCAACGCTGGGTTGGCCGGTGGCCGGGCAGGGTTGGCTGATAGCAGCTGGCCGGGCAGGGTTGGCCACTGGAGGCGAAGAGTTGGCCGCTGGCCGCGCAGGGTTGGCTGCTGGCCGCGCAGGGTTGGCTGCTGGCCGCTGGAGGCGAAGAGTTGGCCGCTGGCTGCGAAGGGTTGGCTGCTGGCCGCTGGTGGTGCAGGGTTGTCGCTGGCCGCTGGCCGCAGTGGGTTAGCCGCTGACCGTGCCGGGTTGGCCGCTGGCCGCTGGCCCCGAAGGGTTGGCCGCTGGCCATGCAGGGTTGGTCGCTCGCTGCTGACAGTGCAGGGTTGGCCGCTGGCCGGGCAGGGTTGGTTGATGGCAGCTGGCCGCGCAGGGTTGGCTGCTGGCCTGGCAGGGTGGGCCACTGGCTGGGCAGGGTTGGCTGCTGGCCACTGGCCACGCAGGGCTGGCTGCTGGGCGCGCAGGGTTGGCCGCTGGCTGCTGGCCGGGCAGGGTTGGCCGCTGGTCGCTGGAGGCGAAGAGTTGGCCGCTGGCTGCGAAGGGTTGGCTGCTGGCCGCTGGTGGTGCAGGGTTAGCCGCTGACCGCGCCGGGTTGGCCGCTGGCCGCTGGCCCCGAAGGGTTGGCCGCTGGCCATGAAGGGTTAGTCGCTCGCTGCTGACAGTGCAGGGTTGGCCGCTGGCCGGGCAGGGTGGGCCACTGGCTGGGCAGGGTTGGCCGCTGGCCACTGGCCACGCAGGGCTGGCTGCTGGGCGCGCTGGGTTGGCCGCTGGCAGCACAGGGTTGGCCGCTGGCTGCGCAGGGTTAGCCGCTGACCGCTAGTCACGCAGGGTTGGCCGCCAGCCGCAAAGGGTTGGTCATTGGCCGTGCAGGGTTGGCCGCTGGCCACTGGCTGTGCAGGGTTGGCCGCTGGCCACTGGCTTTGCAGGGTTGGCCACTGGCTGCACAGGGTTGGCCTCTGGTGGCGCAGAGTTGGCTGCTGGCCGCTGGCTGTGCAGGGTTGGCCGCTGGCTGCTGGAGGCAAAGAGTTGGCCGCTGGCCGCGAAGGGTTGCTGCTGGCCGCTGGCTGCGCAGGGTTGGCCGCTGGCCATGCCGGGTTGGCTGCTGGCTGCTGGCCGCGCAGGGTTGGCCGCTGGCCATGCCGGGTTGGCTGCTGGCTGCTGGCCGCGCAGGGTTGGCCGATGGCCGGGCAGGGCTGGCTGCTGGCCGCGCAGGGTTGGCCGCTGGCCGCTGGCTGCTGGCCGTGCAGGGTTGGCCGCTGGCCGCTCGAGGCGAAGAGTTGGCCGCTGGCTGCGAAGGGTTGGCTGCTGGCCGCTGGTGGTGCAGGGTTGCCGCTGGCCGCTGGCCGCAATGGGTTAGCTGCTGGCCCCGCAGGGTTTGCCTCCGGCGGCGCAGGGTTGGCCCCTGACCGCGCAGGGTTGGCCGCTGGCCCCGCAGGGTTGGCCGCTGGCCACGCAGGGTTGGTCGCTCACAGCTGGCTGCGCAGGGTTGGCCTCCGGCGGCGCAGGTTGGTCGCCCCCGGCTGGCAGCGCAGGGTTGGTCGCTCGCCACTGCCTGTGCAGGGTTGGCCCCAGGGCTCCAGCGCCGCTCCCATGGCAGGACCCTGCCAGGACACCTGCGGGCTCTCACGCCCCTTTTATACTCGAGGCAAGCCCCGCCCTCTCCCCGACAGCCAATGGCAGCTCAGTGACCTTCTCGGTGTCAGGCACCGAGCGGCCGGGCCCTTTGTGATGTCACAATGGGGGCGTGGAGCCAGCGAGACGGAGCCATCTGATTGGTCGCTGCGGCAGGTGTTACTGCTGGCATTGTGCACGGCGGCGCTGATTGGTTCGTTCCATGCGGAGGGTGGGGTAAGGCGGGGAGCGGTTGCGGGGGTCCCAGCCCCACTGTGGGGGTCCCGGTCCCATGCTGGGCATGCCCAGGCCCATTCTGGGGCTTCTCAAGCCCATTCCGGGGGTCCCAGCCCCACTTTTGGGGTGCCTGGGCTCATTGCTTGGAGGGCTCCATGAGGGGCGGGGCTCGGGGCCGGGGGCGGTGTCAGGGCGGGGGGGAGGGGCCGTTGCCAGCCTGGGATTTGGGCTGAGTTGGGCTGGGATTGGGGCCGAGGGGGGCTCAGAGCTGGCACTGGGGCCAGCGCTGGCTGTGGGCTGGGGGTTAGGGCTGGACCATCCACATTGTGCCAAGGAAACTGGAACCACAGGGAGCGGGCAATTGGTCTTGTATTGGGAGCAGCCACTCCCCTTTCCCGCCCATCTCGCCCCTCCAGCCCCAGTGCCCCCCACCATGGTCCCAGCAATCCCAGGGCTCCCCCCCTCCTCTCGGGCTCCCCGCTTCTGGGGCTCTCCTCTCTCCAGGGTCTCGCTTAGGGAAGCTGAGGCTCTCCCAGAGCTCCCTAAACCTGGTGCTTCCCCTGCGCCATTGGGTCTCTGCTGCCACTAGGGCCCCCAAAAACACCTCTTGGGGAGCCCCTGATGTCCCCCCAAGGGTCGTCTCGGGCTCGGCTTTGGAGCCCTGTGAGCTCCAAACATCCCCCTGTAAGACACGGCCCCGAGATCCCTCATCTGTCTCAGGACTGTTGAACAAGGACAGAGGCTGAAACCCCCAAAGGACCCTAAAACCACAGCACAGGAGCTCTGGCCTGACTGGGCTGGGATGTCTGCCAGGTTTCTCCCGCAAGTGCATTCACTGGACCAAGAACTGGGCATGTGCGTTCCTAAAAGGGTCCAATTCGTCCTAAAATCACCCACAAAGGCCTCAAATTCTCCTAAGGGGCCTGAAATCCACATGAAAACCCATCAGGTTGGGCCTCGAATCACGCAAGGAAGCATCATATCCCTTCAATGTGGACTAAAATCACCCCAAGGAGGGTAAAAAACAGCCTAAAACCACATGGTTTGGCCTAAAATCAGAGAAATGGAGTTGAAATCATCCAAATGTGTCAAAAAACACTAAAACAGATCATAAATTTCTCAAACTAGTTTAAAACACACACAAAATGGCTTCAAATCACATATAAATCTTCCAAATTGGTGTAAAATAAACCCTAAAACTACCTGGTTTGGCTTAAAATCACCTAAATGGGCCTCAAGTCATACAAAAGGATCTAAAATCCACCTTAAAACTGCGCACGTTATTTGAAATTCACCCAAACAGAACCAAACCCCACCAGATTTGGCCTAAAATCATACAAATGTGCTTAAAGTTCATGCTAAGCCTGCCCAGTTTGGCATAAAATCACCCAAATGAACCCAAAAGCTCTGGGAGTGCTACCGAGAGCGAGACAAAGATGAGCACCAGAACCAGACCCAGCACCAAGACTGAGACCGACACCGGCACCGAGACTGGCACCAAGAGCGGCGCCGCTCTGGGATGGGCATTGAGACCAAGACTGGGACCAGAATCGACACCAGAACTGAGAGTGGCACTGCACTGGCACCAGGACTAGGACTGACACCGTAACCGGCACCAGAACTGGCACTGGGACCAAGACTGAGACCAAGACCAGTGCCAGAACCAGCACCAACACTGGCACCGCTCCAGGACCAAAATTGAGATTGCACTGGGAGCACTCCGGGACCAAGACTGGTACCAGTACCAGCACTGGGACTGAGTCTGCACTGAGACAGAGACTGGGACCGGGATTGAAACCAGAACTGGAACTGGCACTGGCACCAAGACTGGCACCGCTCCAGGACCCAGACTGAGACCGAGGCTGGAACGAGCACCGGGTTCGGCTCTGGGATCGCTCCAGGACTTCCACATTTGCTCCGGGCAGTTCTGGTTGCAGCCCAGTTAAGGACTGGGAGGGACTTGGAGGGAGCCCTGGGCTGGGCAGGACCACCTCGGTTCACATCGTTCTGGTGCAGCCATGCCAGTCTGGATGATCCCAATTTGTGCAATCCCAGTCTGTGTGGTTCTGATCCAGATGGTGCCAGGTTGTGAATTCCCAGTCTGTAAAATCCCAGTCCATGTGATCCCAACCCAGACAATCCCAGCCCTACAAGGGCCCAGTCCCATCATCCCAGTCTGGATGCTCCTGATCCAGATGGTCCCGCTCTGTGCAGTCCCAGGCTGGAGGATCCCAGTCCATGTGAGCCCAGCCCGCAGGATCCCAGTCTGGATGCTCCTGCATGGCACACACTGCAAGGCTCTGGAATTCCAGTTCCCAGACAGGAAAAGACCTTCCTGCCCTTGAGGGCAAAGCTCTGAAGAAGGAGCCAAAAGCCAAGGGCAGCAAGATCCTCCAGGGACAATTCACTGCCAGCCACCAGAACTTCACCCATGCTGGTTGTAGCCCCTGCATTGGGAATTCAGTCAGGTCAGGAGCTTTGGTGGGAGCTGCCCTGGCTCAAGGGAGACATTGAGAGACAAAGAGAGCAGGCTGGAGAGGCAGGAGAGAAAGGAGGACACCAACACAATCAGCTGAGAAGGTGGCACTGTGAGAACAGAACTGACACTGACTGAAAATGAATGGCACAGGAATGAAGAACTCTCAAAGTCTGATTTACTATCAAACATATCCCACCTGCCCAGCCCCAAGCAATCCCAATCCCACCACTCCAAATTTGTATCCCACTTCTCTTGATCTCCTCCCAACCCCATCTTGTTAGAAATGAAAATCCATACTCCAATCTTTCATCAAAATTTTAGCTATTTATTAAAGTACGTTCCATAAAAAGCCAGCAAGCAGCGCTGGGTGCGCGGGGAGTCTGCACTCCTCCGTCACATACCCCAACTGTGAGTTCTGCAAATATTTATTCCATCCCTTCATACAGATGCACAAACATTTCTCAGCACTTCTCAGTAGCCTCCTCTCCCCCCATTTCCCCTTGTGGTGCCTGTTGTCCTGCTATGCTGTGTGGGCTCTTTCTTGGTGGTCTTTCAGCTCTCTGTGATGGTCGTTGCTCTTCCTCATTCATTTGCTGATCTTTAGGTTCTCACCCAATTTTGCCTCTATAAGCAGTTCACGTGTTTGCTCAGTTGGCCCATCTAATGTTCACCATATTCTGTCCATCTCTTTCCCCTCCCAGTCTTATCCAGCAGTTCCTCAGAATTCATCTCTTTTATTCCCATAGTACAATGTCATAATTATATCTGTATTTTCTCTGATACAAATCACAGTCATACCTCTCACAATCTCACCCTGGCGCCCATGGAATGCAGGAAATTTGCCGTGGGACTGAGTTTTTCTCAAGGTGGGAACAAGCCATTTTGGGGTGGGATTGAGCCCTTTTGGGTTAAAATTGACTTGTTCTCTGTGGGATTGGAGTGGCTTGAGGTGACAGACCCATCCCTTTTGGCTTCTGGAGTGCAGAGAGATGGAGAGGAGAAAAAAAAGAAGGCCAAAACAAAAGAATAACCGGCCAGGTGTCTTCCTAACATGGATCACAGGGAATGTGGGGCACCAGGGCTCTGCCTAATGTGACTCCTCCAGTGGGGGATAGAGTTGGAGCAGGGCACGAAGCTCTTCCCGCACTGGGAGAACTGGCAGGGCTTCCCTTATTGGTGCCTGAGTTGGTGTTTGGTCAAGTGAGAGCTCCGGGAGAAGCTCTTCCCACACTGGGGACACTCGTAGGGCCTCTCCCTGGTGTGGATGCGCCGGTGGGTGATGAGGGTGCAGTTCTGCTTGAACCCCTTCCCGCAGTCGGGGCAGCGGAAGGGCCTCTCCTCTGTGTGAATCCGCTGGTGCCGGAGGAGACTGGAGCTGGTCTGAAACCTCTTCCTGCATTTATCACACTCGTAGCGCCTCTCCCCAGTGTGCATGCGCAGGTGCAGACCCAGACTGGAGCTCGTCCGGAACCTCTTCCCGCATTTCTCACACGCGTAGGGCCTCTCCCCAGTGTGGATGCGCCGGTGGATGATGAGAGCGGAGTTGCGCGTGAACCCCTTCCCACAGTCGGGGCACTGGAAGGGCCAATCCTCTGTGTGTGTCTGCTGATGCAGCAGGAGCTGGGTGCTGATCCGAAACCCCTTCCCACACTCGGAACACTCGTAGGGCCTCTCCCCAGTGTGGATCTTTTGGTGGAGGATCAGGTGGCTACGCTGCCTGAAGCTTTTCCCACATTCCTCACACTCGAAGGGCCGTTCCCCAGTGTGGATCCTCTGGTGACAAATCAGGTGGGAGCTCCTGCAGAATCTCTTCCCACATTCCCCACACTCGTAAGGTCGTTCCCCGGTGTGGATCCTCTGGTGGCAGATCAGGTATTCCCTCAAGCTGAAACTCATCCCACATTCCTCACACTCGTGGGGCCTCTCCCCAGTGTGGATCCTCTGGTGCCTGATCAGGCTGAACCTCTGGCTGAAGCTCTTCTCACACTCCGAGCACTTGTGGGGCTTCTCCCCATCATGAAGCTGCTCATGCTCCACCAGCTCTGAGTTCTGGCTCCATCTCCGGCCACCTTCCCGGCACAGGGTGGGTCTTTCCTCCTCACATCCCCCTGATCTGCCTTTGCAGCCTCTCCTCCTGAGGGATCTCCGGGGATTTTCCTCCCCACTGGATTCCGGTGCCGTGGAGCCGCTCCAAATGGCCTCTCCCATGAGGTTCTGCTGCGGGGATTTGTCCTCCCTGCTCTCCATGCTCAGCTCCTTGTCTGGGGGCGGAAGGACAAGGAGAGGATGGGATTTGCCTCCGTGCCACAGGGAAGGAGATCTCTCCTCTGCTTGGTCCCTGCCCTCCCCAGGTTGCTGGGAGTGCTCTCCTCTTTCCGGGGTCCCTCTAAGGGAGGCCACGGCTCTCCCGGGGCTCCCCAAACCCGGTGTCCCCCCGGCCCCGCCGCTCCCGCGCGCTCCCCACGTGGCCCCGGCAGAGCTCGGAGGGCCCGGCCCGGGAAGCCCAACCCCCACCGCGGGGGGACCCGCATCCCCCCGACCCCCAACGGGGCTCTGCCGCCACTGGGACACCCCAAAAACACCTCCCGGGAGCCCCCGATGTCCCCCCGAGGGGCATCTGCGCCTCAGCTTTGGAGCCCTGCAAGATCCAATCATCCCCCGCAAAAATCCCCAAACGCAGAGACCCCCCCGGGATATTTGGGGCGAGCTCCCCCTCCCCGGGCACCTGCGGGATGGGGGCGATGCTCCCCGGCCGTGCTGCGAGTTCAGGGAGCGCTGGAGCCGCCTCTGCCTCCTCTGCCCTTCTCCTCCTGCTCCCTGCTGCCGCTCCGCCTCTTCCTCCCTCCCTTCCTCCTCCTCCCCCGTTCCCAGCCCCGAACTGTGGGGGCGGGGTCAGGGAAAGGGCGGGAACTGTGAGGGAAAGGGGCGGGGTCAAGGAAAGGGCGGGAACTGTGAGGGGGAAAGGGGCGTGGCCTGAAAGTCCTGAAAAGGCCCGGTTTGGCCTCAAATCACCAAAAGAAGCCTAAAATCCCCTCACTGTGGCCTTAAATCACCCTAAGGGCACTAAAATCCACCCTAAATCCACATGGTTTGGCTTTACTTCAGACAAATGGGGTTCAAATCAGCCAAATGGGTACAAAATTTAACCAAAGGAGCCTAAAATTGGCCAAACTGGTTTAAAACCCACAAAAAATGGCCACTAATCACACTTAAGTCTCCCAATATGGTGTAAAATCAACACTGAAAATAGATCGTTTGGCTTACAATCACACAAAGGGACTGAAAGCCCTCTAAAACCCAACAGATTTGGCCTAAAATACCCCAAACCATGCTAAACCCCACCCAAATGAGCCTCAAGTCATCCAAAAGGATCTAAAATCCACTTTGAAACTTCCCAGACTATCTTAAAATCTCTCAAATGGGACTAAACCCCACAAAATTTGGCCTAAAATCAGACAAAGGGGCCAAAAACCCACCCTAAAAGGCTCAAAACCACAGCCTAAATCTGCCCAGTTTGGCCTACAATCATCAAAATGGGTCAAAAATTATCCAGAGATGCCAAAAATCCACCCTAAGCTTTCCCAGTTTGGCCTGAAATCACCCAAACAGGACTAAAATCTCTGGGACCGGGACTGAGACTGAGACCACGATCAGCACCAGAACCAGCACCAGCACCAAGACTGAGACCGACACCGGATCTGAGACTGGCACTGAGAGCGGCGCCGCTCTGGGACCGGCACCGAGACCAAGACTGGGACCAGCACCGACACCACAACAGAGACCGGCACTGCACTGGCACCAGGACTAGGACCAAGACCGTAACCAGCACCAGAACTGGCACTGGGACCAAGACTGAGACCAAGACCAGCACCGGAACCAGCACCGAGACTGGCACCGCCCAGGGACTGGGACCGAGACTGAGACTGGCACTGGGAGCACTGCGGGACCAAGAGCGGCACCGGTACCGGCACTGGGACCGGGACCGCGCTGAGACCGAGACTGAGACTGGGATGGAAATTGGCAAAAAGGGCTCAAAAGTCACAGAAAATGCTCCTGAAGAGTCAAAAAAACTCAAAATTGACAGAAAATGCTCCAAGATGCTGTGAGATTGGGGAGAGCCCAGAGGGACACAGAATTCCCAAGAATTAAAAAACATCCCCCAAAATTTGCATTAAAAAGCAAAATTATATAAAACAAGAACTGAAAGAAGCCTCAAAATGGCTCAAAAGAGAAAAGTAAACCTGAAAATGCCTCCAGAAATTCCAATATTATTCTCAGAGTAGCCCGAATTTATCAAGTTCCCAAAAAGTCACAAAAAATTTCCCCCAAACAACATCAAAAACCACCCAGAAAATGAAAAAAATAGAACAACCAAACCATTAAGATGCCCAGAAATATATTGAAAATCCAACCAAAATCCCCAAATTCTCAAAAATTCCCTAAAAATCTCCCAAACTCTTTAGAATTCCAAAAGCATCCCCCCAAAGCCCCCAAATGTCAGTAAAAACCACCCTTAAAAATGCAAAAAACAAAAAAAACCCCAATAAAACCAAACCAAACCAAAACAAAACAAACCCCAAAAAAACCCAAAAAAACCAAAAAAAACCCCAAAAAACCAAAAAAAACCCAACCAAAAACCAACAAAATGAAAATACCAAAATTTCCTAAAAATACTTTAAAAATAAAAAAATTACAAAGTCCCTCCAACCCCCAAGAATTCCCCAAATCCCTGAAAATTCCCAGAATTTCCTACACTTGCTTTCAATGAAGTTGTGCAGCAGGCAGGACTTGCCATTTACAGCCCTGCTGATCACCAAGAACTTGAAGAGGAAATCTGGGAAAAAAATTCCAAAACTTCTTATGACTGGACCCAAAATTCCCTCAAAATCCTCTCTAGAGAGCCCACAGTTCCCAAGTTTGGACCCAAATTTCCCAAAAGATCCTTTTGGGGACCTCAAATTCCAAAGTTTGGACCCAAAATGTCCTCTGGGGACTGCAAAACTCCCACAATTCCCCTCTAGAGATCCCCAAATTCCCACATTTGTACCCAAAATGCTCCAAATTCCTGCGTTTGGACCCAAAATTCCCAATAGAGGCCGCAAAATTCTAACAATTTCCCAACAGAAAACCCAAAATTGTCCCATTTGAATCCCAAGAATTCCCTGAACAGAGCCCAAAATTCCCAAAATATTCCCTTGAAGCACCCCAGAATTCCCCTATCGAGATCCCGAGACCCCCCTCAGACCCGCCAGATACCCCTGGACCCTCTATAGGCTACCCCAAAACCTCTACAGAGCCCCTATAGATGCCCCAAAGACCCCCCAAATCCCCCATAGAGACCTTCAAATCACCCATAGAGACCTCCAGAGCCCCTATAGACCCCCCAAATCACCCATAGAGACCCCCAGAGCCCCTATAGACCCCCAGGGCAATCCCCATCCCCTAGAGGGACCCCCAGATCCCCTAAAGACCCCCCCAAATCCCCCATAGAGACCCTTGGATCCCCTACAGGGACCCCCAGACCCTACTCAAATCTTCTATAGGGATCCACAGGCCCCCCTCGGCCCTCTAAAGACCCCCCATAGATCCCCTATAGACACCTCAGACCTCCATTAGAGACCCCCAGACCCCACCAGACCCCCCAGCCCCCTCACAGGGATCCAAAGACACCCCCAGATCTCCCCACACCCGCTACAGGCTCACGCAGGCCCCTACAGACCCCCCCAGTCAGCCAAAAGGCCACCCAGACCCCCCAAATCCCCTACAGAGACCCCCAGACCCCATTTAGGGATGCCCAGACACATTTTATGGACTCCTCCGGACCCTCTGTAGACCCCTCAGACCCCGAGAGATCCCCTATAAGCCCCCAAGCCCCCTTTAGGCAGAGCCAGAACACCCTAAAACCCCAATAGATCCCCAAAAATGCCTCATAGACTCCTCTACATCCCCTGTAGACATGGCACTACATCCCCTAAAGAGACTCCCAGGACCCCCCAGACCCCTATAGATCCCCTATAGATCCCCCATACCTATTCTTGGGTTTCCAGCCCCATTCTGGAGGTGCCCAGGCCTATTCTGGCATTGCCCAGCTCCATTCTGGAGGCCTCAGCAGCATCCCGGGGATGCCCAGCCCGATTGTGCAGGTGCCCATTGCTATTCTTGGCTCCCAGCCCCATTGTGGGGGTGCCCAGGCCCATTCCGGGGGTCCCAGCCCCATTGTGGGGGTGCCCAGGCCCATTCCGGGGGTCCCAGCCCCACTTTTGGGCTGCCTGGGCTCATTGCTTGGAGGGCTCCATGAGGGTCGGGGCTCGGGGCCGGGGGCGGTGTCAGGGCGGGGGGGAGGGGCCGTTGCCAGCCTGGGATTTGGGCTGAGTTGGGCTGGGATTGGGGCCGAGGGGGGCTCAGAGCTGGCACTGGGGCCAGCGCTGGCTGTGGGCTGGGGGTTCGGGCTGGCTCGGGGGGGGCAGTGGCTCTGGGGCTGGCCTGGGGCTGAGGCTGATGGTGGTGATGGGCTCAGGGCAGGAACTGGGGCTGAGTTTGGCAGCTGGAGCCGAACCTGTGACTGCAGTGCGGGCTTGGGCTGGGCTGGAGGAGGGAGCTCGGGCTGAATTTGGGGTGGGTGCTGGGGCCGGGAACTGCTCCACCAGTGGTGTCCGTGTCCCTGGCCAGCCCACAGAGGCGGGGACGATGCTTGGGTGGTGGTTGGAGGTGACTTTGTGCATGAGGGAGCGTGGCCGGGCAGCTCCCTCGGCGTTCTTGCCGGACAGCGGCTCTGGGGCAGGGCGATCCCCTCGTGGCTGGAGAATGCAGTGAGGAGAGGGAGAGGAGCCTGGCAAGGGGCTTCAAAGTCAGCAGCGTGGGCAACTGGGGGGGCTCCTCTGGCTTTCAGCACCCTCCTGCCCTGGAGAGGGAATCCTCCGGGATTCTGGGCCTCTGCGGGGCTCCTTCCCTTGTCCTGCTCTTGTGGGGCTCCCCAGGATGAGAATGCAGCCATGGTTTGGCTTGGAAGGCACCTTCAAGCCCACCCAGTGCCACCCCTGCCATGGCAGGGACACCTCCCACTGTCCCGGGCTGCTCCAAGCCCCATCCAGCCGTGTCCCAAGGCAGCAGCCAGGCAGAAATCCGCTGGCCTGCCCGGGGCTGTCAGCTCCTCTGACACCAGGATGACAACAGATTCCATCAATTCCAGAGAATTCCATGGCGTGAGAGCACCAGGATGTGGAATGTCCTGGAAGCCAGGCTGTCCTGGGACACAGCTGTCCCTCTCCCTGACGGAGCACGCTCGGGGGCTGGAGTCTCTGTTCCAGATCCCTGTTCCAGGATTGGCTTTTGGCCGAGATTGAAACGATTGTTAGATGTGTGGTGTTGAAATAGCTCTGCCATGAGGATGTAGATTTGATGGTTTTGCTCAGTCCTAGCGGTGGAACAGCCGATCTAGAGCCATGCTTGCAATTGAAGTGTCTGTGTGGTTGGGATAACATCCAGTGAAGGTGTGAGGATGACCCTGCCGTTGATGTGCCAAAGGATGTGTTATAAATGCCAATACAATATTCCAATTAAAATTATAATTTGGTTTATTAATAAAGATCGAATCACAGAATTTCTATAACCCACCAACAGCGGAGAAACTTGACAGAGTTTTTCCCGGGAAAATGCCAAGGGTGAACCGTGAGATACAGGGTCTGGCAGCCTGCTATCTCCCCCAACGGTTCACAAATTTGCCCGGTTCGGGGCTTGGTTTTTATACACTTTATTCTGCCCTCGGCAATATTTCCCCATATTTCCCATTGTTTCCCGACTAGCTATACAAATTCAGGAGTTTCCCCGACCAGGCAGAAAAGAGTTCTTTTCTCAGTTCATATGTTAATGTCCAGTTTCTATGGATCCTTATGGTTGATGAATGATCGAGATATGGATGATGTTGCTTGATAGTCTGTGAAGGTGGCAACCAAGGTGTGAGTTGCTGTGCCACCTTATCTTGATGGGTCTCTTCCCGGTACTTGAGAAGGCTGCAGGCTTTCCCGAAAATCCTTTGTTCCTTTCTGAATGGAGGCGCCTGCTTTTTCAGGGTTGTTAGTTTCACCATCTGCTACAAGGTCTCCTAAAACATAGACTTTTACCCAATACAAATTTATACAATTTTATACTTTTCCAATTTACCATAAGAACCAGAATTAATCATTTCACATTTTTCACAGATGGGCACCTGCGCCTGAGGAAGGCGTGGAGCACAGCCCGAGCTGGAAGCGATGGTGGAGGCACAGCCGAGAAACAGGCGTGCTCTAAGGAGGCAGAGGCAAGGAGGGACCAGGCTAAACAGCTCCTGGAATGTGGAAAGGAGTTGGTAGAAGAGTTTGAATATGCAGGAGAGTGATGCAATGGAAAGGGTATTTCAAGAATGTCTGTGAGATAGCAGGTGAGCACTTGGCCGAATGCCCAGTCACAGCAGATGGGCCAAGGTACCAGGTGGAGCCTATGAACCCTTTGCTTTCTGTCTCCTACTGGTCTTAATTTGTGTTTAATTCAAGCTCTTTTTAATTTTACCAGGCAAGTGAAGCTCGTTTTTCACAGTCTCCATCTCTGGTAGCAGGGGACACGCGGAGGCGTCTCTGTCCCTCTCAGCGCTGGGCTGAGGGCCCCGAGCATCCCCCGGTGTGACAGGGACAGAGACCCCCCCCAGGCCCGAGCATTGCCGCCAGGAGAGGACTGGAGCCCCCCCAGGAGTGCGCAGGGAGGAGAGGGAGGGAGACAAGGCCGGGCCATGCGTGCTCCTGGCCCCGCCTGAGGCCCGGGGCTCTCCGTGCTCCTGTGCCATGGGGAGGGCAGGGGCTTTGGGGTTTGTTTGCGTCGCCAAGGATTCGTTGGGCAAGCAAAGACCAGTCAGAGCATTTGAAGTGATTTTTGCCAATTTTATTTGAAAATACCTTTGATTTCAATTTTTTTATTTTATTTTTTTAAATTTTGTTTTATTTTTATTTGGGGTTTTTTTGTCTTATAATTTTATTAATTTTATTTTATTTATTTGGCAGGCTGGGGCGATGGCCAAAGCCCCCTGGTTTGCAGGGGCCGACACGGTCCCTGTGTTGCCTGGCGGCCCTCGGTCCCTGCCTTTGCAGAGCCGGGGCTGGTGCCGGTGCCGCTCCCATTGGGAGGGGCGGGCGCAGGTCCCCGAGAAGGGCGGCGGCGAGAAGCGGCGCATCGGCGCATCCCCCCTCCGTCCCTCCCTCCCTCACAGACAGCCCCACACAAGCGCCCCGTGCCGTCCTCTGGCCCCAGCGGACACTCTGCTGCTCTCTGCGGTCCTTGCTCTGGGCTGTGGCCCCAGGAGGACGCTCCGGCAGATGTCAGTGGCCAGCCATGGCTGGCGCCATCGTCCCATTCCGGGGGTCCCAGCCCCACTTTTGGGGTGCCTGGGCTCATTGCTTGGAGGGCTCCATGAGGGGCGAGGCTCGGGGCCGGGGGCGGTGTCAGGGCGGGGGGGAGGGGCCGTTGCCAGCCTGGGATTTGGGCTGAGTTGGGCTGGGATTGGGGCCGAGGGGGGCTCAGAGCTGGCACTGGGGCCAGCGCTGGCTGTGGGCTGGGGGTTCGGGCTGGACCATCCACATTGTGCCAAGGAAACTGGAACCACAGGGAGCGGGCAATTGGTCTTGTACTGGGAGCAGCCACTCCCCTTTCCCGCCCATCTCGCCCCTCCAGCCCCAGCGCCCCCCACCATGGTCCCGGCAATCCCAGGGCTCCCCCCCTCCTCTCGGGGTCCCCGCTTCTGGGGCTCTCCTCTTTCCAGGGTCTCGCTTAGGGAAGCTGAGGCTCTCCCAGAGCTCCCTAAGCCCGGTGCTCCCCCGCCCCATCGAGTCTCTGCTGCCACTCGGGCCCCCAAAAACACCTCTTGGGGAGCCCCTGATGTCCTCCCAAGGGTCGTCTCTGGCTTGTCTTTGGAGCCCTGTGAGCTCCAAACATCCCCCTGTAAGACACGGCCCCAAGATCCCTCATCTGTCTCAGGACTGTTGAACAAGGACAGACGCTGAAACCCCCAAAGGATCCTAAAACCACAGCACAGGAGCTCTGGCCTGACTGGGCTGGGATGTCTGCCAGGTTTCTCTCGTAGGTGCATTCACTGGATCAAGAACTGGGGATGCGTGGTCCTAAAAGGGTCCAATTTGTCCTAAAATCACCCACAAGGGCCTCAAATTCTCCTAAGGGGCCTGAAATCCACATGAAAACTGATCAGGTTGGGCCTCGAATCACGCAAGGAAGCATCATATCCCTTCAATGTGGACTAAAATCACCCCAAGGGCGGTAAAAACCAGCCTAAAACCACATGGTTTGGCCTAAAATCAGAGAAATGGCATTAAAATCATCCAAATGGGTCAAAAACAACTAAAACGGATCATAAATTTCTCAAACTGGTTTAAAACACACACAAAATGGCTTCAAGTCACACGTAAATCTTCCAAATTGGTGTATAATAAACCCTAAAACTACCTGGTTTGGCTTAAAATCACCTAAATGGGTGTCAAGTCATATGAAAGGATCTAAAATCCACCTTAAAACTGCCCAGGCTTTTTGAAATTCACCCAAACAGAACCAAACCCCACCAGATTTGGCCTAAAATCAAACACATCTGCTTAAAGTCCACACTAAGCCTGCCCAGTTTGGCCTAAAATCACCCAAATGAACCCAAAAGCTCTGGGAGTGCTACCGAGAGCGAGACAAAGATGAGCACCAGAACCAGACCCAGCACCAAGACTGAGATCGACACCGGCACCGAGACTGGCACCAAGAGCGGCACCGCTCTGGGATGGGCATTGAGACCAAGACTGGGACCAGAATCGACACCAGAACTGAGAGTGGCACTGCACTGGCACCAGGACTAGGACTGAGACCGTAACCGGCACCAGAACTGGCACTGGGACCAAGACTGAGACCAAGACCAGTGCCAGAACCAGCACCAACACTGGCACCGCTCCAGGACCAAACTTTAGACTGGCACTGGGAGCACTCTGGGACCAAGACTGGTACCAGTACCAGCACTGGGACTGAGTCTGCACTGAGACAGAGACTGGGACCGGGATTGAAACCAGAACTGGAACTGGCACTGGCACCAAGACTGGCACCGCTCCAGGACCCAGACTGAGACCGAGGCTGGAACGAGCACCAGGTTCGGCTCTGGGATTGCTCCAGGACTTCCACATTTGCTCCGGGCAGTTCTGGTTGCAGCCCAGTTAAGGACTGGGAGGGACTTGGAGGGAGCCCTGGGCTGGGCGGGACCACCTCGGTTTGCATCGTTCTGGTGCGGCCATGCCAGTCTGGATGATCCCAGTTTGTGCAATCCCAGTCTGTGTGGTTCTGATCCAGATGGTGCCAGCCTGTGAAATTGCAGGACATTTTTCTCTTGGGGCTGAGAGTTCCAAGAGCAGGTCTCCCCTGAGGGCAGAGGGCACCACCACACCCTCCCCCTCTCTTCTCTGCTCGCTCTACTCTTAAAGTGCCAGTCACCGTAGCAAAAGCAAAGGCAGCTGTATCTACTCAAATGCAGTTTATGGTTAAAAGGGACTTGAGTTCAGTCTATGGCTGACATTGTGCAAGAAAAGTCCAGCTCAGAAAGCTACGCCTCTCATTCTTTGCCCATCTAGGGTTCTTTTCATCTTCTGACTTTATCATTTCGGCCCTAGGCTGTTTTTTCTTTCTCTTCTGAAACTACTAGCCATGAGAATCAATGTCTGGGAAAAAGTTTCCTTCTGCCAAGAAAGGGTTAACAGTTTCTGGTTCTCGGCAGGGTGCGGGCTCAGGCACTCCCAGGCTCCGCAACTCCCACACCTGGCTAGGCATCTTCTCTGGGAGGGGGGCGGGAGGGGGACGGAAGGCACCTCCACAGTTTTCCACCCCTCCATCCTGGATGGGGCCAGCTCAGCTCCAGTCTTGTCCACTCTCTTCCCGCCCCAGGGCCCAGCTTACTTCAGTCTGGCCGCGTGGTTCTCCTCAGCTCAGCCATGTGGCTCCCCTCTCCCACTCAGCCTGAAGCTGAGCAGTGGAGAGGAGATGTTTCCCTGCTGAAACCAAACCCAAAAGAGGCAGACCCTCTGAGAGTCCTTGCTTTTAACTCCTTGTGTCCTCGGAGGCATGTCTAACACTTCAGTGGCCACTGAAAGTGCCAACATTCAAACCTGACCCCTGATTGGTTTGACTACAGCCTCTTGAAAAAAACTCACTTCCCCTCAAACCAGGACACACTCCCAGAGCTTTTGGGCTCATTTGGGTGATTTTATGCCAAACTGGGCAGGCTTAGTGTGGACTTTAAGCAGATGTGTTTGATTTTAGGCCATATCTGGGGTTTAGTCCCATTTGGGTGAATGTCAAATAACATGCGCAGTTTTAAGGTGGATTAAGGTGGATTTTAGATCATTTTGTATGACTAGAGGCCCATTTAGCCTGGGGCTGCAGGAGCAGGATGGGTGGGAGAGGGGAGTGGCTGCTCCCAGTACAAGACCAATTGCCCGCTCCCTGTGGTTCCAGTTTCCTTGGCACAATGTGGATGGTCCAGCCATAACCCCCAGCCCACAGCCAGCGCTGGCCCCAGTGCCAGCTCTGAGCCCCCCTCGGCCCCAATCCCAGCCCAACTCAGCCCAAATCCCAGGCTGGCAACGGCCCCTCCCCCCCGCCCTGACACCGCCCCTGGCCCCGAGCCCCGCCCCTCATGGAGCCCTCCAAGCAATGAGCCCAGGCACCCCAAAAGTGGGGCTGGGACCCCCGGAATGGGCTCAAGAAGCCCCAGAATGGGCCTGGGCATGCCCAGCATGGGAGCGGGACCCCCACAATGGGGCTGGGACCCCCGCACCCGCTCCCCGCCTTACCCCACCCTCAGCATGGAACGAACCAATCAGCGCCGCCGTGCACAATGCCAGCAGTAACACCTGCCGCAGCGACCAATCAGATGGCTCCGTCTCGCTGGCTCCCCGCCCCCATTGTGACATCACAAAGGGCCCAGCCGCTCGGTGCCTGACGCCGAGAAGGTCACTGAGCTGCCATTGGCTGTCGGGGAGAGGGCGGGGCTTGCCTCGAGTATAAAAGGGGCGTGAGCACCCGCAGGTCTCCTGGCAGGGTCCTGCCATGGGAGCGGCGCTTGAGTCCTGGGTTGGACCATGCGTGGCCAGCGTCCAACCCTGCGCAGCCAGCAGCCATCGACCAGCGTCCAACCCTGTGCAGCCAGCGGCCAGCATCAAACCCTGCGCAGCCAGCGGCCAACCCTGCGCGGCCAGCGGCCAACCCTGCGGGGCCAGCAGCCAACCTGGCACAGCTGGCAAACAGCGGCCAATCCTGCGCAGCCTGCGGCCAACCCTGTGCGGCCAGCGGCCAGTGGCCAACCCTGAACAGCCCGTGGCCAGCAGCCAACCCGGCACTGCCAGGGGCCAACCCATCGCGGCCAGCGGTCAACCGTGCGTGGCAAGCAGCCAGCGGCCAACCCTGCGTGGCCAGGGGCCAACCCTGCATGGTCAGCGGCCAATGGTGAACCCTCCATGGCAAGCAGCCAGCGGCCAACTCTGCACGGCCAGAGGCCAACCCTGCGTGGCCAGGGGCCGGCAGCCAACCCTGCCCTGCCAGGGGCCAACCCTGTGCGGCCAGCAGCCAACCCTGAGTGGCCAGGGGCCAAACCTGCGTGGTCAGCGGCAAGCAGCCCACCCTGTGCAGCCAGCAGCCAGCGTCCAACCCTGCGTGGCTAGTGGCCAACCCTGGACAGCCAGCGGCCAACCCTGCGTGGTCAGTGGCCAACGGCCAACCCTCTGCAACAAGCGGCAAGCGGCAAACCCTGCGCAGCCAGGGGCCATCTACCAGCAGGCAACCCTGCGCAGCCAGCGGCCAACAGCCAACCCTGCACGACCAGCGGCCAACTCTGCGGGGCCAGAGGCCAACCCTGCGCGGCCAGCAGCCATCGACCATCAGCCAACCTTGCGCGGCCCATGGCCAGCAGCCAACCCTGCCCTGCCAGGGGCCAACCCTGCACGGCCACCAGCCAACCCTGCACGGTCAGTGGCCAACGGCCAACCCTCTGCAGCAAGTGGTCAACGGCCAACCCTGCGTGGCCAGAGGCCAACCCTGTGCGGCACGCGGCCAACCCTGAGTGGCCAGTGGCCAAACCTGTGCGGTCAGCAGCCAGCAGCCCACCCTGCGCGGTCAGCGGCCAACAGCAAACCCTGCGTGGCCAGAGGCCAACCCTGCACGGCCAGCGGCCATCGACCAGCGGGCAACCTTTCACGGCTAGCGGCCAACCCTGCGTGACCAGCGTCCAACCCTGCGCAGCCATCGGCCAACAGCCAACCCTGCGTGACCAGCGTCCAACCCGGCGCAGCTGGCAAACAGTGGCCAACCCTGCACGGCCTCAGCTGCCCACCCTCAGCCCTTCTTCTCTTCTGCCTGCCTCCCCCAGACTGGTCAAAATGAGGACAGTGGTGCTGCCTGTGGACAGATCCAAATCCCAGTCCTGGGCAAGCTGCTAGGCCATCTCTTTTTCAAGCTGTTCAGGAAAGAAGAAACCAGCTTGATGGTGCTGGACATTCTCTGCTCTCTCTTCACATTCATCTCTAAGCAGAAATGTAAGCGAAGCTGTGGTGGGCTGCATCCCCGTGCATGGCCACACCCCCGGATACACCTGCTTGTCTTCCTTGTTCTTGTGATGTCCCCTTGTTGTGCCTGCTGCAGCTGCCACCATGTCCCCAGTGCTGCTGTCACCTCTGCTCCTGCCCCACTCTCTTCCAGGCTCTTGCTGGTCCCATGTGGCTGAGCTGCTCCTCCAGGCAGGACTCAGCCCCACTCCTCCCCTTCCCCGCGTCCCCTGGACTGCTCCACCCTGCCAGCTCCAGCCCTGTGAGCCCTTCCCCCTGACCAGGACTGCAGCCACGGTGTAACCGGGGGCTGCATGCAGAGCTCCAGGGGCTCGGAGCTTCCCGGCCCAGCAGCACTGGGTGCACACACGGGAGGCAGGGCCCCCTTTCCACCAGTGCCCACCACCTCCTCCTGTGTCCCACTGCTCCCCAGCCATTCCTGCCTCCCGACGCTTGTCAGGGCGGGGTCAGCTGCTGGCACAGCGCCTGTGTCTCACTGAGGCGTCCGTGTCTCCCCTCTCTTTAGGTGCCACACGGCCAGAGCTTCATGCCCTGCCTCCAGCACACTGGGAATGTGAGATCATCTCCTTGCTGGATACGCCCAGCACCTGGAGAGTTCAGGTACCAAGCCCTCCCCCTTGCTGGGCCTGTCATCTGTGGCACCAGCCGGGGATTTGTGTGTGCAATGGGTGCAGAATCAGCGGGGCTGTGCCTGGCGAGAGGGGTCCCACTGTCCCCCAGCAGGGAACACTGTGGTGTCCCAGCAGCAGCAGCAGCTCCCCAGCCCTGCTGGCCACCAGCGAGCCCTGGGTCCTGCCAGGGCCCACGCCCCATGTCCCAGAGCTCAGCCCTCCTCCCTGCCCTGGTGCCATCCTCATCCTCCCCTGCAGGGGGACTGTGGGCACTGCTGCCAGCTTTCCTGTGGCCCCTGCCACCAGCACTGCCCAGCACCTCTGGCCAGGGCTGCTGGCACTGCCCAGCCAAGCAGCGCCCTCGGGGCACTGGCTGGCACTGCCTCTGATCAATTCCTTCCTGCCACAGGCCTTTGGGAGATTCCTCAGGCCTGCTGAGAGGACAGGCATCGTCCTCGCTGCCATCGAGATCTTGGGATGCTCCAGCCTCCTGGACAAGAAAGCACCAGTGGAGTTTCTGGAGGTGGCCATGAAACCCCTTGAGCTGTGGCTGATGGATGTAAGTGGCCTGTGGCTGGGTTGCCCTACCCTTGAGCCCTGTCAGGTTCCTGCCTCCCTTCCTGCCAAAGCCAGGAGTGTGAGGCTCCTGAAGACACCTTGAGGCAGCAGAAAGGGTGTTAGGATCCTGCTTCTGACCCCCAAATAATGTTAGGGTCGGGTCATTAAATGAGGCCTCAGCCAAAGTTAAGGTGTGAACAAGACCATGAGCCAAGGTCAATAGTATGGGTTAAATATAAGAGTAAATGGGAGGTAGAAAAAGAGGAGAGTGAGTAGGAGAAAGAGACACACACCAACACATTACATAGATAGTCACCAAAACGTGGGTCACTGTCACCTATCGCTGGCTCTTCTGATCTCGGTGCTGGGGATCCCCAGAGGTGTTCTTGAGGTACCAATTTTATCTGTCTTAGTCAGATGATCTCAGCCTCTGATCATGTGCAAGAGCCAGAGCTGGGTCCATTGTACAAAGCCTTGAGTTTTCTGAGGTATCCAAGAATGGAAATGGTCCCTCTGGTGCTCAGGGTTCTGGTGATGCTGTCACAGACAGCGAGACAATGAGCAGGCTGCTGTCAGGGGCACACATGTGGCACCTGGACTCTGAGGTCTCAGGGAAGGTGCTGGCTTGGCCTGGGCTGGGAGTCAGGTGCTGGGGCGACTGCTCCAAAGGTCTGCCTGCCATGGTGTGGTCTGGGGGTGTCTTGGGGACCAACCAGGCACAGAAGTTCTCACAGAATGGAAACTGTCTTTGTAATAGGCAAGAAAAATGAAGGGTCTCCTGCAAGATTTGGCACAATTCCTGTGGCATCGGTCTTGGGACATCTCAGTGATGGCCATGGACATCTTCTAAAATTCTGCTAATGCTTCATTCTAAAATGTCCTGAAGCATCTGAAGAAGAGCGAGGCCATCCCCATTGCTGTGAAGGTGGTGCACAGTCTCTGGCACCTCTTTGATGCGGTGAGGCTGATGTGGGAGCCTGAGCCCCTCAGAGGGCCCCTGGGCAATGACAGCTGCCCTGCAGCACAGCCCTGCAAGCAGCACTGGCAGCAGGCCCCGCTCCCCTGGGCTCTCCTGGGCTGGATTTGGAGCCTTGCAGCCCAGCTCTGCCTCTGGCTGCTCTGGGCTGGGACCCCGGGGCATCGCCCCTCGCCTCAGCCCCCTCAGCTCAGCCCTGGTGGCCGCGGGCAGGGAGACGCTGTGTGCGAAGCTCACCTTTCCTCCTTCCTAGCAGGAGGAAGAGTGTGTGCAGGAGAGCTGCATCTGCCTCTTCAGAGACCTGCTGGGCAAAACGGTGTGGAGGGACAAGCACATCATGAAGAAACACACATGGAAGGCCCTGGTGTGCCTCCTCCTTCACATGAGTGACTGGCCCCCAGCGTGGCCAAGGTACCGATGTCCAGGCTGGGCACTGACCCAGAGACGGGGGGCTGACACCCCCTGGGGGTCCTGGAATCCCACTGAGAGCTGCTGGCAGCGGGCAGCATTCCCCTGGGCAGCCCCTGGGAACCAGGGCCAGCAGTCCCAGACAAGCTGGCACGGCCATTTCCACCCCCTGCCCTGCCTGCTCCAGCAGAGCTCGGCAGCAGCCTGGCACAACCGAGGCCTGGACATGAGTGCCCCAAAGGCTTCTCAGCTGTCCCCACTGGTGTGCTTGCATGGGTTTGCACCTCAATCCCTGTTGCCCAGGACTGTCCCCTTTTGCCTTTGGACAGGATTTGAGTTTGGAACTCCTTTGCACAATGTAAATACCCAAATGCCAGGGTACACCTGTGCAATTTTAGCTTGGAGAGCAGCTCCCTGTGCTCAGGGAACTGGTGAGGAAAGCCTCCATGGAAAATGGTTTTGCAGGTGCTGGGTTCCCTCAGTGCTGGTCACTCGTTGAACATCACCTCCAAAGGGCACAGGGGCAGGGAATTCCCAAGTGTCTGAAGTCAAGCAGGCGCGGCAGAAGGGTGGCTGGGCTGAGCAGGACTCTCGTGTGGAAATCAGGCAGAGGAGGAAGGTGTGTGCCCAGCAGCAGCAAGGTCAGGGGATGCGGGAGGGACACGGAGACAGCTCTCAGGAACCACTTCTCAGCGGATTTTCACTTCTTGGATGCCCCAGAATGCTCAAGGTCTTCCTGGTGCTTCAGGCCCTGAGGAAACAGGGCTTATCAGAGATGCTGGCAGGGGACTGACATCCATCCTCCGGACTGGGCACCTCTGCCCAGTTAGCTTTGCGTGGCTGCCTGGGGACAAACACCCACTGTCTTGGTTTGGAAAGACAGGTATCTGTCAGGGAAAACTGGAGTTTCCCTTGGAATGGAGAATGGCAAAACCCCTGCCTCCAAATTTTTATAATTTTGCAATTAGGAGCTTTCAGGCAAAAATATGGCAATAGGAATAACAGTTTTATACTAGGAATATTAAAAATGCAAATGCAGTAATACAAAAAAACAAGCAAGCAAAGAAACAAACAAAAGTCTTACAAAACCCTAATGGAGTCAGGAATACGACCTGAGTCCCTGTTGGCCAGGGTGTTGGAAGCAGTCCAAAAAAAGTCCTCCTGGAGTGACCGATGTGGTTCTGTTGGAGTAGAGATGATGACAGATGTGGTTCTGTTGGAGTAGAGATGATCCTGCAGACAGGTTCAGTAGTGCTGAGATGAGTCCGGTCTTCTTCTGGGAATCCAATGGAAAAGAGGAATGTCGGGGGTTCCTGTGTCCCTGTTTTTATCTGGGTAGGGAATGGTTGGCTCCTCCCCACGGGGTGGAGCATCTCAGAGTGGGATGATGTAATGTGTCAGTCACTGGTGAGCCTTAATGGCCCATTAACAGAAGATATCCCCGGGCTGGACAGGACATTACAATGACACGTAATTAATGTCACTGGTGAGTCTTAATGGCCCATTGACAGAAGATATCCCCCTGCAGTGACAGGACATTACAATGACATGTAATTAATGTCACTGGTGAGCCTTAATGGCCCATTGACAGAAGATATCCCCGGGAGGGACAGGACATTACAGTGACATGGAATTCATGTCACTGGTGAGCCTCAATGGCCCATTAACAGAAGATATCCCTGGGAGGGACAGGACATTACAATGACATGTAATTAATGTCACTGGTGAGCCTCAATGGCCCATTGACAGAAGATATCCCCGAGGGTGGACACAGCTGATGACAGAGATAAGAAACCCTGCCCCACCTGGTTTAACAGCTGGGCTGTTATCACAAGGCATCTGCCCTCCTCCCCCGGAGTTACAAGAGATAAAGAGAAAAGAAACCATCCCCAGCTGCTTTCTCCAGATGAAATAGAATCCACATTGGTTTGGTGACATCACCTGAGACAGGGAGGAATTCCCGATGGTTTTTTTCCAGCCGGGAGTGCGGCTGCACTTTGCCGAGCTGGGCCAGGGCCCGGCGCTCTGCCTGTGCCACGGATTCCCGGAGTCCTGGCTCTCCTGGCACTTCCAGGTACCAAAAAATCCCAGGATTCGGGGGAAATGCTGGAAATTCCCAGGAATTGCGGGTTTGGGAACATTTGGAATTTCAGGTCTCGCACAGATGCCGGCGTTGGCCGAGGCCGGGTTCCGGGTGCTGGCGCTGGGGATGAAGGGGCACAGAGACTCCGCGGCACCGCAGGGTGAGGAGGAACCGGCGGGAATTCTGGGATGGGTTTGGAATTCTGGGAATTCTGGGATGGTTTGCAATTACGGCATGGGTTTGGAATGCTGGGATGGGTTTGAAATTCCAGGAATTCTGAGAATTCCAGGATGGGTCTGGAATTCTGGGAATTCTGGGGGGAACTTGGAATTCTGGAATGGGTTTGGAATTCCAGGAATTCTGGGAATTCCGGGATAGGTCTGGAATTCTGGGAATTCTGGGGGGAACTTGGAAATCTGGAATGGGTTTGGAATTTCAGGAATTCTGGGATGGGTTTGGAATTCTGGGATGGATTTGGAATTCTGGGGTGGGAATTCTGGAATGAGTTTGGAATTCTGGAAATTCTCGGATGGGTTTGGAATTCCAGGATGGGTATAGAATACCGGGAATTCCAGGAATTCTGGGCTTGGAGTTCTTGGATGGGTTTGGAATTCTGGGGATTTTGGGATGAGTTTGGAATTCTGGGATGGAAATTCTGGCATGGGTTTAGAATTCTGGGAATTCTGGGAACACTGGGAATTTTGGAATGGGAATTCCAGGATGGGTTTGGAATTCTGGGAATTCCAGGAATTCTGGAATGGGAATTCTGGGATGGGATTTGGAATCCAAGAATTTTGGGATGGGTTTGGAATTCTGGGGTGGGAATTCTGAGATGGGTTTGGAATTCCAGGAATTCTGAGATGGGTTTGGAATTCTGGAATGGGTTTGGAATTCTGGACTGGGAATTCTGAGATGGGTTTGGAATTCTGAAATGGATTTGGATTTCTGGGATGGGTTTGGAATTCTGGGATGGGATTGGAATTCCAGAATGGGTTTGGAATTCTGGGACTTCCAGGAATTCTGGGAATTTTGGAATGGGAATTCCAAGATGGGTTTGGAATTCCGGGAATTCTGGGAATTCCGAGAATTCTGGTATGTTAATTTTGGGATGGGTTTGGAATTCTGGGATGGATTTGGAATTCTGGGATGAGTTTGGAATTCCAGGATGGGTTTGGAATTCCAGGATGTGTTTGGGATTCTGGGAATGGGTTTGGAATTGTGGGATGTGTTTGGAATTCCAGGATGAGTTTGGAATTGTGGGATGCGTTTGGAATTCTGGGATGGGTTTGGCATTCCAGGATGTGTTTGGCATTCCGGGATGTGTTTGGAATTCCAGAAATTCTAGGAAGTCTTTGGAATTCTGGGATGGGTTTGGAATTGTAGGGATTCCAGGATGTGTTTGGCATACTCAGAATTCTGGGAATTCTGGAATGGGAATTCCGGTATGTGTTTGGAATTCCAGCATGGGTTTGGAATTCCGGGATGGGTTTGGCATTCTGAGAATTCAGGGTTGGGTTTGGAATTCCGGGATGGGTTTGGGATTTTGGGATGGGTTTGGCATTCCGGGATGTGTTTGGAATTCTGGGATGTGTTTGGAATTCTGGCATGGGTTTGGCATTCTGGGATGGGTTTGGAATTCTGGGATGTGTTTGGAATTCTGGGATGGGTTTGGCATTCTGGGATGGGTTTGGAATTCCAGGATGGGTTTGGAATTCTGGGATGGGTTTGGAATTCCAGGATGGGTTTGGAATTCCAGGTTGTGTTTGGAATTCTGGGAAGGGTTTGGAATTCTGGGATGTGTTTGGAATTCCGGGATGGGGTTTGGAACTGTGGGATGTGTTTGGGATTCCGGGATGGGTTTGGCATTCCGGGATGGGTTTGGCATTCTGGGATGTGTTTAGAATTCCATAAATTCTAGGAAGTCTTTGGAATTCCGAGATGGGTTTGGCATTCCGGGATATGTTTGGAATGCCTGGATGTGTTTGGAATTTTGGGATGTGTTTGGAATTTCGGGATGTGTTTGGAATTCCGGGATGGTGTTTGGAATTCTGGGATGGGTTTGGCATTCTGGGATGGGTTTGGCATTCCGGGATGGGTTTGGCATTCCAGGATGTGTTTGGAAGTCCGGGATGTGTTTGGAATTCCAGAAATTCTAGGAAGTGTTTGGCATTCTGGGATGCATTTGGAATTCCGTGGATTCCAGGATGAGTTTGTTATACGCAGAATTCTGGGAATTCTGGAATGGGAATTCTGGGATGGGTTTGGAATTCCAGCATGGGTTTGGAATTACGAGCTGGGTTTGGCATTCTGGGAATTCAGGGTTGGGTTTGGAATTCCGGGATGGGTTTGGGATTCTGGGATGGGTTTGGAATTCCAGGATGTGTTTGGAATTCCGGGATGTGTTTGGAATTCCGGGATGTGTTTGGAATTCCGGGATATGTTTGGAATTCCGGGCTAGGTTTGCATTCCGGGATGGGTTTGGCATTCCGGGATGTGTTTGGAATTCCGGGATGGGTTTGGCATTCTGGGATGTGTTTGGCATTCCGGGATGGGTTTGGTATTCTGGGATGGGTTTGGAATTCTGGGATGTGTTTGGCATTCTGGGATGTGTTTGGCATTCCGGGATGGGTTTGGCATTCTGGGATGGGTTTGGCATTCCGGGATGGGTTTGGCATTCCGGGATGGGTTTGGCATTCTGGGATGGGTCTGTGTCCCAGGGTGCTGTTACGGTGTTTGTATCCCCAGCCGTCTGTTGGGCTGTGCTGGGTGTTGCATTCGGTGCCTTTAGGGTCGGCTCTGGGAGCGGAGGGGGAGCAGCGCGCAGTTTGTTCTCACAGGCTGCGCTCCCTCCTCCACGGGCTGTCCTGCAGTGTTGCTGTCTCCTCAGGATACTGTTCCCTGAGATTCTCCTCAGGGTTGCTGTTCCCCGAGGTATTGAGGTTTTTCATCTTCCCTAGCCCTAAGTGTTTCACGCCGGAGCCAGAGACGACAAGCTGAGTCCGCCAGTGCATGTATCCAAGGTTGTTTATTCTTCATTATCTCTCAGTTCTTTCTCAGCTCTGCCAGGCCTCCCTGGCAGGGTACCTTATCTCAGTTCTTTCTCAGCTCTGCGAGGCATCCCCAGCAGAGCAGGACACGCGACAGATTGGGCAAATCAGAGAGCCCCGGACCTTATGTACGGTACCCTTGACCCAATCACCGTCCAAAACGTACTTTTTATTTACAAAACTTTACCAATGCCTACTACCTATGCTAACGTTGTTTCTACTCTAAACCAATCTCTAAAATCCAACTCAGCAAAAGATGGGGTACGAGAGCAAGAACAAGGAGCACAGGGGCCACTCCCCAATTCCTCCATCTTGCCTCTTCAACCCCATATACTAAAAATTCTAGATTCTACATTTACATTCTGTGATAAACTAAATACTACTTATTTTGAATTCTCTCAGCTTGTGATTCTTCATACAATGTGGGCATTCACTCCCATGGCCAGGGGATCAGAGGCAGTGTCCTCCTGGGCTCTGTGTGAGGCTGGTTGACCCCCTTGTACAGATCCCAGACCCCCTGTCCGATCTCCAAACCCTCCAGGGTGGCCAGAGGGATGTTCTAGACTCCGACAGTACACCACCGGCCTGGATCACGTCAGTAGGACTGAAGGCCCTGTAAATCAGGAGCAATTTGTTGCCGTATGAATGAGAGGCTCACAAGCTGAGAGCAAACTGAATCTGTCTATTGCAGAGTTACAACAGTACTTATACACTTAGTGTGAGAACATCTGTTCAGTTCTTCGTGTGCAACCCAGCTGCAGGCCTGTAATAAATCCCTCGGCCTGACAGTTTGTTCCTTTGCTCAAGATTTGCAAGCTTTGAAGAAACAGGACGCCTTTCCTGTTCTCAGACAGTGTGTAATCCACTTTCTTCCATGCCTCCCAGGAATCTTCTGCACTGTCAGGCTTGCTTCTTTCTCACACTTACACATGTACTTTTTTGTTTCCTTCTACGATTTCCATTCCTGTTTCAAGACTAATGGCTCTATACCTTTATCTTTACACATACCTGATGTGTTTGGCTGAGGTATCCATGAATGAGACATCATGAGATGTAGGAAGTTTCCCCATGTAGGGATTGTTTTTCTTGGGGTTTGCAGGCTGTGCAAAGTATCACTGCACACAAAATCTCCCCTGACTTTGTGCCACCTCCCCACTAAACAATCTCTTAGTACAGTTGGGGGTCCCTTTCAGAAAAGCTCTTAATACATTCAGAATCGTTTCTGCAGAGGTTGGAATCTTGTCATCTGCACGTTTGTGTTTTGTTGGTAAATAAGGAGGTTTTGCAGCAGCAGCAGAGATATTCTTAGCTGACAGCTTAGGGGTTGAGGTAGGTTCCCCTTTCTTCTGGAATTTCTTCCTCCCGCCCAATGTGCAATTCTGCTGGATGTTGAATGTTTTGTCAGGAGGGTCTGGCCTATGGTGCAAAAGGACACTCACAGCCCAGAATCCAAAAGTTTCCCTACCATCGGGACTGCTTCTGAGCAAGGTCACGTTCACAGCCCTTACAGTGCTGTGCTTTGCAGTGGTAGCTGGACGGGTGTTGATGACAGCAGTGTTTTGGCTCCTGCTGAGCAGCGCTGTCCCTCTGACATTCCTTCCCCTGAAGAAGGGGATGGGAGTGGGCAAGATCCTGGGAGGGGACACAACCAAGCCAACTGACCCAAATTAGCCAATGGGATATTCCACACCATGTGACGACAGCTCAGATATCTAAGCTAAAAAGGAGAGAGGAAGAAGGGGGGGCATTTGTCAGTTTTCAGTGTTTGCCTTCCAGAGGAACCATAATGCATGCTGAAGCCCTTCTTTCCAGAAAATGTCCAAACATCATTGCTGATGGGAAGTATAGACTGACTTTTTTTCTCCTTAGCCCATGCAAATGCAGTTCTTTGCTTCTTTCTTTCTTTTACTGTAATAAAACTGCTTTAACTCACCCTGCTGGTTGTTCTCCCTCTTATTCTCTCCCCTGTCCCAGTGGGAAAGAGAATGATAGAGCGATGGAGTGGGCACCTGGCACCCAGCCAGGGTCGACCCTCTACAGTCATTTTGGTGCCTGAACATGGGGCCAGATAGAGGTGGTGAAATGGACTCTAGCAGGAACCTCGGGCAGCAGGCCAGAACAGCAGAGGAGCGCAGGCCCAGGGTGACAAACAAAGTTTAGCAATAAGCCCAAAGCTGTGGCAGGAGCAGCAGGGGCCGGGCGGACCCAGGGGTTTCGAGCTAAAAGTCTACTAAAAATGCAGAGCAGTGGCAAAATCAGTGGGGGCTTGGCAGCCCTGGGTGACGGGGGAATCGTTTTGGGCTCCCGCAAGCAGCCCTGAGACGCTCCCTTTGGGAGGGGGTTGTTGTCCTGGTTTTCCCTGGAGGCACCTAAGCAGATGGTGAAGATCCCTCCCAGAGTGGTGGGGTATTGAAAGGCCCCAGTTCAATGGGCACACTTGCAAGCAGAGGCTCACCCACAGTCAGGAGAAGCAGTGAAGGAAAAGCTCTGCAGTAGCAGTGAATCCTCTGGGCAGCAGCAGCAGCAGTCCAACACCAAAACCTCAACCCCAGCTAAGGGACAGAACAGCCCCACAGGCTCTCCCCCTGCCCCAGGTATGACTCCCAAATGCTCCTTTCCCTTGCCTGACTCCTTAGTGTGGGATGTAAGAGGTCTGGCCATGTCTTTTGTTTCTTCATTACCCCTAATTGTCCTCTGCACAATTGCTCCCTTCAGAGGATCTTCCTTTCAAATGGGAAAAAATTCCTCAAAGAATCCAAACCAAAACCAGGGTCTCTATTTTGCTGTCTTCAGACAAAATTAAATACTAAAAAACAGCTAAAATATAGGATCAAAAAAAATTTCTTTGCTTATGATGGCACAGATCCTTATCAAATTCAGGGATCACTAAATTTTCAGCTAAATACGATCTCTCTCTTTTTCAACATGTAAACGAGACAGACAGGCCTGACCTACAGAATCCCAGCAGTGCCTCTCAGCACTCCTGCATCCATGTCAGGATGCTGGCCAACACAGGACTGTCCTGGAAACTAAGGCGGCTGACTTTACGTTTGTGTGGGTACCCACAGGTCAAGGCCAAGGGTGTTCCCTCAGGATAGGGCAGTCCTGAGGGGTCTCCCAAAAACTGCCGAATATCGGCCGCTCCTTGTGGCACCAGTTGCTTTCCTGTGGAATGTTCTACCTGCCCTGAGAGTAAAGAGGGAGTTTGGAGAAGGAGCTTGCCAGGCTGTTCTCCATCCCTTACCAGTACTGATTCTCCTGCAGAAAACACGAGGGGAGAGCTGTGATTTATTGGCAACTTAGATATCTGTACCAGGGGAAGGATTAGCCTTTTAGCAATCTACTCATTTGTTTGGGCTACTTTTGTAACACTGAGAGAACTTCCATTCCTTGAGAGATTTGACTCCTTAAGGGAATGAGGTTATTATCATCCCTTCATGGAAAACCGTTCACAAACCAAAGAATAGACATTTTATTGCCTCTGTGTAGTGTTATGTTTTGTGAAGTGACTTTCAATGGATGATGTTAAGGCAAATGAGTTGCAGCTTGGAGATGGGATGCAAACTGTCAAACCTTTCACACTGTCAGGCCATTCCCAATAATTTAGGAACTTTGCAACTTCTTGAAACTACTTCAGTTGAGCAAAGGGGAAGGAAAGCTTCCCTGAACTGATGATTCTTAAATGCCAGATTCTTCTGTGCCTTCTTGGCAAATGAGATTTTATGCTAAAGGAAATGACTTTAATGAGAAAATAATTCCAGCATGAAGGAAGAGCTTTGAACAGAGACCAAGTTTCACCAGCAGTTGCTCCGGGTGCTCCTGCCAACAGCCCCTGTAGGAAGGAGCACAGCCCCAGTGCACTTTGGCTTTGGCTGCCTCTGGCAGAGAAGCCCCCTGGGGCACAGGTCTCTGGGGCAGGAGAGGACACCAGCACTGCCAGGGCTCAGGGGGTGGCAGGTGTGCTTGGGTGGGACTCTGCCACACCTGCTGATTTCAGTGCTCCCCTGGCCCCAGGGGTCAGAGCAGCGTTTGTGCCCTGGCCCACGCGTTCCTTGTGTCTGTCACACCTGCGGGTTTAGGATGTCCTTCAGCCAGGACGTGTCCCAAGGAGGCCGTGCCAGCTTCTGGGGAAGGCCCTGTCCCCTTTCTGCTGTGGCTGCATCGGCAGCCCTGGGGGCTCCTTCTGCTGCCCTGAGCCCACAGAGCAGGGCAGCGTTTGCTGATGGTTGGAGCTGTTCCTAAAGATCCTGTGGGGATGTCTCAGACACTTGGGGAGAGGGATTCCTTCCATCCTGGGCCACTTTGGGTGGCCCCAGGGCAGGTGGCAGGGTGTGCAAGGGCCCTTTGTGACACGGTGCAGCATGGTGACCGTGGGATGCAATGGGACAGGGTGTCACATGGGCCCTTTGTGACACGTGGTGACATCGGTGCTGGCAGTGACACAGCCACACCACAGTGCTCGGAGCACGCGACAGGACAGGACGGGACAGAGCGGTGCTGAGAGGAGCCTCCCCACAGCACACTCATTCCTGTCTGACCTGGAGCTTTTCGAGGCGTTTTTCCTGCAAGTGACCTCGAGGCCAGACCACAGCACTTGGTGACCTGTGGCCTACCCGAGACTTCTCTTTTGCAGGTGCCCTTGAGGACGTGTTAACTTGGAGCTTTCCTGAGGCACCTCTCTAGAAGGTACCCTCAGGGGCAGACATGGTGGGCAGATTTCACTGCCTGTTCAAAGTCTTCAGGGGGACAAAAAAGAAAGACCCTGGAGCACAACAGCCTGAAGAGCCGGAGCAGTACCGGCCAGTGCAGGACAGTGAGTGACAGAACTGGGCCCCAGGGCTGATGGCTGCAGCCAGCTTGGCCCCATCCCATCCCACCTGCTGTGGACATGCCCATGCACAGGAGGGAAGAGGAGCTGGGGCTGAACCTGGCAGTGGCCGTGCTCCATCCCCTGGGGCATCCCGGGGCTGTCCCTGCCTGCAGAGCCCAGGGCTGGGCTCTGTTCTCCGGCCTCTCCCGCAGCCCCTCAGCTCTGGCTGCTCTCACTCTTTCCCAGATGCAGCCATGGACCAGACACAAGAGCAGGAGCCCGCCCATGGCCGCTTCCGCAGGACACTGAAGGTACCTGCAGCCATCCCCACCTGGGCTGGGGCTGCTGTCACTGCTCAGCCCAGCACCACACTTGGAGCACTCCATGGAACGTGTCTCTCTTCCCTGTCCTTTGTTCTCCTGCAGATGTTCCGGAAGTTCCTGCGCATTCAACGCGGAAAGACCAGCACCACAGCAACTGAGGGCACAGCACAGCTTAACTCTAGGCTGATCAAGTCCCAGGCAGAGCCTGATGTCAGCACAGATTCAACTGCACGCTCAGAAAATTTTGACACTGTAATTAATGATCACAGGGCGAAGACTGTTCTCATGTCAATGACTGAGGGCATGGTCAGCACAAACACTGACACCAGAAAGACTCACGGCATCACAAATACTGCCATCACACCCACTCCCACTGTGATTCATGCTCCCACTATGGATTTTTTAGAGGAGAGTGCTTTTTCTCCTCAGCAGCAGGTAAGCAGCCTTGGGCCAGGCCTGGAGGCCTCCCAGGATCATGTGCTCCCTCAAGCCATGGCCACTGGGCGCCCTCAGCCTTTGAGGCCAGCACAGTGTGCCGGGGAGGGAAGCACTTCTTGGGGGAAGCCGGGGAAGTTGCTCCTTTGGACAGTTCTCCAAGTGTTCCCCATGCCTCTTCCAGGTGCCAGCCATTGTAAGGAACATTCACCGCAGACTGGCATCCCATGTCACTGTGAATGCCAGGCTGCAAATTGACATTGTGAGGCTGGCTGAAGAGCATCCAGCTGATGTGGTGCTGACCCTCCTGCACTGTGCCCCAACGTGTGACAGGTACAGGATGTACCTGCCTCGAGAGCTCAGGGCTCAGCAGCCTTTAGGGCCCATCGCCCTGCACAGCCTGTGCAATGGGGTGTGCCAGACAGGCAGAGAGGTCCAGGACCCTCAGGACCTTCTGTTTCCTGAGCCTGCTGCCAATGCTCTCTCCCTGCACTTCAGGGCACCGGGGCTCTGTCACCTGGGCCCCAGAGCTGCACAGGGCATGGCAGTGTGACTGAGATGCCCCTGACACAGAGCTCTGATCCCACAGAGCTGCTTCAATGATCTGGAGAACCATAGGCTCGTCGGGACCAGCAGTGGAGAAGGTGCTGCCAGCACTGGTCTGTGTAATGGAGCACTGGCCACTGTACAGGATGTGCACCTCTGATGGGGACAACAAGGATGTTTTTGCCCTGGCTGTGAGTTTCTGGGCCTTTGCTCACCCCCAGGTTGCCTCTCCAGCAGCTCTCCATCCTCTCCCTGCCTCAGGTGCTAAAACCTGGGCTAGGGGCAGGCTCAGGGGGCACCAGGCCCGCTGCTCCCCCTGCGTCTCCCCTTGTGACCTGACACCTTGGCACTGAGCGCTGTCTCGGGCTTCTTCTATTTCAGGCAACTCTGGTGCTCTGGGTGATTCTCCAGGAGCCTGAGTGCGATGAGGCAATGACCCTTTATTCCTCCCGCCTGTCTGTGGCTCTGCTTCTCCATGTTGTCATCACCACACAGCAGATGCCACCCAAGGAAGTTGATAACTTCTGGACAGCATGCCGGGAGGAACACCGCCTTCCCAGCAACCCCAACAGGTTCCAGTCCTCCCGTCCTTCCCATGCCCTTGTGGCCAGTGCCAGTGCCCCCAGTGTGACCTGGGCTTTGCTCTGCACACAGGTTTGCAGTGCAGGCCATGAAGGCTCTGCTCTACCGGCTGCAGTGTGACAGAGAGGTGATGGCCATGGAGCGCAAGCGTGGCTGGGACACGCTGCTCTGTGCTGACACCCAGCACTATGCCATGGGTCTGCTGGCCAGGTGAGAGCCCCTTCTCCCCGCTGTCCCCGGCATGTGTGCCCTGTGCCCGGGGTGCCCCACACAGTCCCTGTGGTCATGGGCCACAGGGCCTCATCACTGAGGGAAGGCCAAGCAGACTGGGAAAGGCTGGGAGAGGAGGGTGCCCAGAAGGAGCTGCCTCTCAGTGGGCCCACATCATCGCCAGGGATGCTGGGGAAAGACTGGACCTCTGTGAGCCAGTCCTCTCCCTGAGAGGTTTGCCACCTCCACCTCAGGGTCTTTTTCCCCTGACAGGGAGATGCGCCGTGTCTTGGTCCCTCTGTGTTCCCGCATTGCACTCCAGCTCCTCCGCCTGCTCAGCACGGAGCAGCCAAGCTGGGATTTGCCTTTACTGGCATTTCTTGTGGAGGTGAGCCTGAAGGCCAGCGCTGCCTCTCTGAGCTGCCTCCCAGCTCTCTGCCCTCTCGTAGCCGCTGCTGCCTGGGACCGTGCCTGTGCCCTGTGCTGCTGCCTGGGCCTGGCCCTGTGTGGTTCTGGGCTCCTGCCAGCCGGGTCTCCTGTCACTGCCCTGTGCCTTTCAGGTCCTCGAGTGCATGGATTTGACTCGATGCCACGCCAGCATCCTCTGGTTCATGTCGAGGTACCTGCTGGGCAATTGCAGGCAGGGGCGTCGCCTGGCACTCAGAGGCCTCGTGGTGCTCAGCAAGGATCCCTTCATGGTGAGAAGGTGGCAGCGGCTGAAGCTGCACTGGGGAAAGCAGCCCCATGGGCTGGCTGGGCTTCAGGAGCCGAGGCAGCTGCTCCCAGCTCTCCTGCCTCACCTGCCTGAGTGCTTTGGGACAGGCCTTTGGGCTCTGGGCCCTGCAGCAGCAGGGTGGGGTTGCAGTGCCAGGGTGGTGTTGGTGGTGCAGCTGTTCATGGCTTCACAGCACAGCCTTGTGTTCCACACAGGCCAGAATAATGTGCAGTCTGTCTTCAAGCCTTCTGGAGCTGCTGGATGATGCAGATGGAGAGGTGGTCAGCATGTCCCTCTGTGTGTTCACGAATGTGTTCAATAACAAAGGCATCCGGGTATCGAGCACCACTGCCCCAAAGCTGGCTGAGGCACTCCTGGAACTCTTTAACCACGTGAGATTCTGCATCCCGAACCACAGGCATTGGGTGCTTCCCAGTGCTGTCTGCATTTTCAAGCATTTGCCTGGGTGGGCCTGGAGTAGTTGGTGCTTAGGTTTTCTCCTTTCCTCTAGGACAATAGCCACGTACAAGTGCTCTCCATTCACCTCTTCTGTAAGGTGATGGAGTTGGTAGTGGACGAGGGAAAAAAGCCTCTGAAGGAATTTGTCAACAAGGGCGTGTACACACTTTTCATCTACTGCCATGATAAGAACCAGCAGGTGGCAAAGGTGAGGTTTTGTGTGCTGCTGGTGTTCTGCTGGGAGGGGGCTGGGCTGCCTCCTGCCCTGGTGCCTCCAGGGCTGCAGCTTCCTCCAGGCCGTGGCACAGGGACGGGTCCTGTGCCCTGAGCTGCAGTGCCATATCCGTGTCTCTGCTGCTCTCCAGGCCTCTCGGGAAACGCTGCATTGTGCGGCCAGGTTCTTGAAGAGGAGGAATCTCGAGAAGCTACTGAAGAAGGAGCAGTTGAAGATCGATGAGTGTCTGGTAAGGATGGCCTGGATGAAGCCCTAGCCTCAGGCTGGAAAGAACCCCTGCCCCTGGTGTTCAGTGTGTGGGGGGCTGGCAGCTGTGGCCCCTGCCCAGTGCTGCACCCAGGGGCGCCAGCCTGCGCCCCACACGCCGCTCCCTTCCCTGGGCCACACGGGACCTTCTCCAGGCTCCTGTGGGCCCGAGCCGGGTGCCGATGGAGCCCCGGCACAGCGGGGCTGCGGGGCGGGGCGGCACCGCGGCTCCCCGGGCAGCAGCCGGCCCTCGGCCCCCTCCAGAGCCCGGCAACAGCGGCTGCTGGCCGGGCCTCAGGGCTGTGCGGGCAGGGGAGGCCGGGGCTGGGCGCAGCGAGAGCCCGGCCGAGGGGCTGAGCCCGCGCCAAGCCTTCCCTGCTGCCGCTCTCTGCAGCTGGCAGAGGACAGGAGCCGAGCGGCCGAGCACCTGCGCCGGGTGCTGCCGTACCTGCAGAAGCCACAGGAGCCCCTGCGAGCGGCGGCCATCAGGTTCATGGGTGAGCCACGAGCCCGGGCTCCCTCCCCGGCCCGCCGCAGCTCGGCCCCAGCCCCGGCTGCGGCCCCGGCAGCGGCCTCCGGGCCCGGCGCCGTGGAGCCCCGCCTGCCCTCGGGGCTGCTGCCGCCCTCTGGCAGCCGTGCCCGCCCCTGGGCGGCAGGAAGGGCAAGGGCCCGGGCTGAGCCGTGCCGGGGCAGGAGGCCGTGTGGCCGCAGGGCTGGCAGCGCCGCTGGCACGGAGCTGTGCCGCTGGGGCCGTGACACGCTCTGTGTTCGCAGGGACTGCCGCGGTGCTCAGGAGAGGGCAGCAGGAAGAGCTCCAGGTGCTCTGTGAGGTAAAGGGCAGCGGGCTGGCAGCGGGGGCTGGTGGGGAGCTGCAATCCCTGCCCTGGCTGCGGAAAGCTTCACTCCTGTATGGATGAGAGGTGGCGTGGGTAAAGCATAAAGGGATTTCAGGGACACGGGGAGGATTAAGGTCAGCACCTTCTGGCTGATCACGTTGGACTCTCTCTTGTGGTCGTTGCAAGAGCCGAGTGGGATGCCCTTGGCAGGACGGTCTCCTAGAAATGCTGCAGATGCAGGCCCTGACCATGTCTCTCTTCCTCTCTGTTCCAGCCATTCACGCCCTAAGGAAAGACACCAGTCTATGCCTCAGTAATCTGAATATTCAGGGGCAGTTTGCCAGAAGAACTGAGTAATTGGGTTTGTCTTCAGGACGCAGTGAAACAGTGTCCCAAGAACAGCACCAGCAGCCACTGAAGAGGACACCACAGCCCACAATGCTGCTGCAGCTCCAGGCACAGCTCATGACTGGCACAGCTGAGCCTGTGGAATGCTCACGTTGCTTCAGCTCTCTCCCTCCCTTCTGACAGCTCCTTACCTCCAGCCTTTAGACCCTGGCCATCCCCATTTTTTCCCTCCCAGCTTATCCCCTTTGCTTCGCCTTGCGTCAATAAACAGTTTGGCTTCTTCACTTTCCCTGCATCTCTGTGGAGCTGATGTGGCACGAAAACCTGAGCCCTGGGACACACAGGCCCCGGCTGCCGTTCTCTTCCGTGCCGTGTTTTGTGCAGAAACCCAGAGGAACGAGGGCAAATCAGGCTGGAAAGGTCCCTGTGCTGAAGTCCCACAACACTGTGGAGTTTAAGGCCTTGCTGAGCACACTGAAGGCCGGTAGTGGCACGAGGAGCCTGTGTGTCAGGGACCAAGGTCATGTCTAAGGCCCTGCCATATTTGGTCCGCTGTTGTGCACAAGACAATGAAGAACAGACAAGGAGGAAACCTTATGGTTTAATTGGTGGGGATTTGACCCTTGAGAGAAACAATGGATCGGTCAATTGTTGGGAGGTTAACCTGTGGAAGAGGAACATTACACAGTGGAGCTGTTGTTGGCACGGAGGTGTCATCACCGTTGTGACCTCATCTCATGCACTGGCCAAGTGGGAGATGATGTTGTAACTGGAAAAACTCCATTTCAGAGGAGGAGGTATGAGGCCTGGTTCTGGGGTAGAGGAGTGGGAAGGACATAATGCATGCCCTTCTGATGCAGGGGATGCCCTGAAGGTGGATGGCCCAGCTGCCTCTCCCACCTGAGCATCATGCTCCATCTGCTGCTGCTGCTCAGCAGCTTCTCACCAGTCAAGGGGTCAGCGTGTATTCTTTGCAATGGCTCCTAATCAAACAAAATGAAAAAGTTCAAAAGTCCCAAAACCTTGCCATGAAGTAAAATTTCTGTGTATTTGGTGGAAAAGAGGAATGACGTGTATACCCCCAGATACATGAACCTCCTTGGATCAAAAGAAAATGCCACAATCTAAGAACGAGCTGCAATATGTTTTAGGATTACTAGTGTTTGGAGAAAACACATCCCAGATTTTTCTATAATTGCCAGACCCCTTTATAACTTGCTTAGAAAAGGAGTGAAAGGGGAATGGTGTGCTTCTCAGGAAGAAGCAATAAAATTGTTGATTTTTGAAGCAACTGCTCACCAAGCACTTGGTCCTAGTCATCCTACAGATCCTTTCCAGGTGGAATGGGGTTTGGCTTCCTCAGGACTGTCAGTACAACAACCTATTGTCCTGAGAGTCCATTTGAAAGTGATTAAAGCTGTTACTCCATATTCAACCCCCTCACCTGACGGGGTGGCCAAAAGAGCCTCAGTAGGAGCTGTAAAAAATCTGTCAGTGAACTTGGATAGCAGCCCAGACAAACCTGCCTCAGTCACTGAAAGAGCCCCTTCCTTTTTCCCTGAGCAGTCAGCAATTGATGGTGAGGTCAACAGAATCCCAGTGTGGAAAAAGGAAAAGTGGCAAGAAATTCTAAATATTGCAAGCCAAGGGAACTTTGCTGTGGGATGGGTGGCTTCTCAGCAGAGAGATGGAAATCTAGCAAGAGACAATACCGTTAAAGCATTGCAGGAATGCTTTGGAACTTTCCTAAAACCACAGGAAATCCTGTCTGATAATGGGTCTCACTTTACTGCAGAAATTCTCCAGGACTGGGCAAAAGGTGAAAGGATCAAATGCCATTCTCATCCCCCTTATGGGTGGGGGTTAATAGGTGTCCCAAAATCACTGCTTTTTGCCTGATAGCTCCAAGCATAAATACATGCTGGATAATTCCTTCATTCCTTCACTATCTTTTCTGCCTTTGGAGGCAGACTCCATTGTGTTTACTTTTCCCAGGAGAACTCCGAGGGACATAAAGACCACATAAAAGCCTGATAAAACTGGTGATATTTTAAACATTTTTTGTGTTATAGGAACAAAATTGGGAATTTTACATAGTATTTATTATATAGAAATACTAATGAAGAAAGTGCTTGTTACAATTACGAATTTGACAACACCCTTTACAGTTGTCCTTACTGGCCTTGGGAATGTCTCAGTGGCTATTATCAAACATATTACCAAATTGAGAACAGGTAAATGTGAATAACCACAAATTGATAATTGATGCACTCAGCGTTGCACAAAACAACATCTTTTGGCTCTTAGCTGCCTCCAGTCTCAGTTGTGGATGCAGTTAGTGGCTCTCTCAATTATAAAAGAAGGCAGTCTTTCTACTGGAATTCAGAAAGTAATTTGGGACCATGCCAATGATTTTGAAAGAGAATTTCAGTCTTGGTGGGATACAAGCCAGTGATAAACACAGCCACAACTTCTGTATTGGCCATACGGAATGCTTTAGTTCATTTGATATTCCCTGTTATTGTATTAAGATTGAATCATGATGGAGCTATTCTCTATCCTTTGGAGCACAGAGAATGGGCCCATCAAGTTGCTGAGACATTGCAAACTGTTAATTTAGAATTTTGTATTGTTTGGGAACAGGAAGGGTTTATTTGTGAAAGTAATACAATTATAGCTTAGAACATTTGTTTGGGCACAGAACAAAATATTTGTTATTTTAAAGTTTATCCTAACAAGACTCCTGAAACAGTACTTGTGTATATAGGCAATGGGTGTGCATGCTTTAGAACTGCTTGTGACATTGTAGCTGTAGGAAATGTAATATTGGACCCTAAAAATCATTCAAATTTTTGTGTTTGTAACTTTACCAAAATCACAGCCTGTGATTTTTCTTACTCAGCTCCAGTTACTTCTTTTACCTTTACAGCACCTTTTACAATCTAATTACACACTAATCCACAAGTTATGGCCTACCCCAATTAGGATGAACCTTACTTTGATGAAGCAATTGTTGCTCCATCAGATTGAATTGAAATTTTAGAGAAAATGAAGAAAAATGGACAAAAGACTTTGGTAGCTGTTCATCACAATGTGGAAGCAATCAATTGTGTCCTAGAAAGAGTAAAGCGAGATGCTGAACACAGAGGGATGGATCCTCTCTTTAGATGGTTCCCTACAGCCTCGAGTGTCCTGAACAAATTATGTCATCCCATCATTGTTCTTTTGACTTTAGTTTTGATTGGCTTTGTTTTGTCAGCAATCTCATTCTTTATGAATTGGAGAGTGATGAAACAGCTAAAACTATTAACCTGTGTAATGTATGCACACAATTTGGTTTCTATCCCCCCTCCTATAGATGCACGTAGATATATTGACACAAGACAAACCATACAAGTAGGCCATAGTCGTGGATTGTAAAATGGATTTTTGCCAAAGTAAGATAAGAGATTTTTGATATGCATATTTTAGGCTAATTATGTATTTTTGATTTTGTGTGACTTCTTTGATTATTTTAAGAGTTTGTTTTGTTTTGATGATTTGAAAATTGTTGTAATTACTATTGTCATGATTTTATTTTGATTATTTGATGTCATGATTTTGTGAATCATTTATCATTATGATCATTGTGACTTGTTTTCAAGTTTTATCATTGTAATTCATTTTAGAATCAATATTGATTATCATTGTGATTTGTTTTGAAGTTTGACCATTTTGATTTGTTTATTAATCAATATTAATTGTTGTTGCCTATCTTTTTCTCTTGTTTTCCTTTTTGCCCCCCTATTCTCTTGTTCTCTCTCTCTGTTTTCTGGGGTATGCTACCGACATTGAGCCCTGAAGGCTTTGTAGAAACGCAACAAACCCAGCTGCTGGAGCTCTCTCAATGACGATCCTGAGTCACGGGGTGGTGTCAGAGTCGGACCAAAGACCCCCTGGCAGAGCCCAGAGCAGCCTGAGCCTGGGCACAGGAGGCTGCACAGAGGCCCTTGGAGCTGCCAGAGGCAGCAGCCTGGCCCTGGGTGCCTCTTGGTGGCCCCGGGCCAATCCTGGGCTCTCAGAGCCCAGCTGGCAGCTGGCTGCTCCCCAGGGAAAGCTCAGCCGTGCTGGGCACAGCACAGCCTGGTGCCATTGGCCGTCTGCAGCCTGCACAGGAGCAGAGAAAGGCAAAGCACAGCCCAGGGCTGAGCCCTGGCTGAGGATTCCTGCTCTGATGCCGGCTGCCCTGTCCCTCCTGGCAAAGGTGAGCGCTGTGTGCAGCACTCTGGGCACAGGGCAGGGAGCTGGGCTGCTCCGCAGGCTCCAGCACAGGGCAGCGTCCTTCAGGCACGGCCCTTCTGCCGGGGGAGCCGAGGGCAGCACCGGGCAAGGACAGCTTGGCAGGTCACATCTGCAGGAGCCAGAGCCTCACACAGCTCTGCCAGGAAGCGCCTGCAGTCCTGGGGCTCTGCACTGAGCCACAGCAAAGGGGTGAAATGCAGAGTGTTTGGCAGAAATATTCAGGGCCACCAGGCCAGCCTGCTTTGTGCTGTCTGGCACACAGCAAACACTGCAGTACAGCCCTGAGCTGCTGGGAGAGAGGTTTTCAAAAGGAGCCAGCTCTGAGATGAAATTAAATGGGGACAAAAGTCATCAAAGCAAAAGAGAACGGTTTCTTAGGAAGGAGTCACCTGAGCTGGGTGTGTATCTCGCTCTCCCAAGAGCCAAACACACACACACTCCAACAGAATGCTGCTTTTTATTGCCTTTCCCAGCCCAGGGCAAACCGTGCCCCCTTTCCCTTTGGCTGGGTACTAATGAACTTAGATTCTCTCCCCACAGCCTTCTTGTCTGTCCCTTCTCCTCTTATCCTACTTCCCTTTTGGTCTGGTCTTCAACTTGGCCCCTGTCCCAGCTCACAGACACACCAAACAAATTAACGAGAACAAATCCAAACCCTAAATAACAACACCTAGAACCAACAACTTCCCTTCTTTTTTCTAATAGTCTTTTGGCTGCAGCAAAATATTATCTCATACCTCAGAGGAAATGCATGCAAGCAATTCCCAGAGAAGGAAGGTGTTGAGAAAATGTTGAACCGGAACAAATCAGGAATTCCGTTGGCATTAACAGACAGTGTTGAGCCCTCTCTTCTGGCAGTGCAGTGATTGGTGTGTGCAAGTGGCTACCTCAGCCTTGAGAATAGAGTAGTCCTCCTAAGAAGGGAGCTGGAATGCATTCAAGGGGAAGAAAGTGCTTGCAGGAGGCTCTTGAGCAGCAGAGGAGAATTTGAGGAATGGGATGTTCCCCAAAAGACACCAGAGACCCTAAAGAGACCCCTACTCTCCTGTCAGTAACTTCTGAGAAGTGATTTAAACATGTCCAATAATTGGAGGGAATGTTTAGCCTGTGAGTTTCAGCAAACTAATGAGTAGGTCTTATCTGCATGGCTACAAATGAGTAGGTGAGATTTCTGAGTGAGCACATGTTAGAAAAGTGATTCCCCACGCACCCAGCACTGAAATACAGTCATGCCTCCTTTCTCACACTGAGCTGGCACTGGGGATGGGGCCCTGCTTGGTAACTTTCATTTTAGTCCCTTCTATTGAAAGGTGCAAATGAAACCTTTTCCAGCTGTTTCCCTCTGGCTGACCTTTTTGGGGCCCAGAGCTCTGTGCTGCAGGTGGCCCGGGTGTGTGCAGAGCAGTGCAGCCTCCACAAAGCCCTTGGTTTCCCCCAGTCCTGAAGATTTGTTGCCGGGTGTGCCCAGCTGTGGCAGGAGAAGGAGCCCGCAGGGCAGTGGGCGCCGTGCCCTGCACAGCCAGGGCTCTCTGGCACAGAGCAGCAGCAGCGCCAGCACCTTTCAACCCCTCCTGCCTTGGCTTCCCCTGGGAGACAGAAGCCTCTGGAAATCAGCACCACCTGTGGCCTTCCCAGCTTGGAGCAGCTCCTGCTGCTGGGCACCTCCTGCCACTTCTGCTGCTTCCAAACAGGAATCAGGGCAGAGGTGGAGACGCACATACAGAGAAGGCCTGGGCTTGTGCAAGAAATGGGCAAATGTAGGGGGAATGTGTTAGGAGTTATTTCAGCTGGTAGGCCAATACTGCCTTCTCTCCTTTTCTCTCCTTTTCTCTCCTCACATTTCCTGTTCTATTCCCTCTCACATTTCCACCCCTGCCCCCTCTCAAGTCTCACAGTTTTCCTGTCATGTTTCCCCCACAATTTTTACTCCTTTTCCCCACCCATTTCAGCTCACTTTCCTCACACTTCACCTGTCACATTTCCCCACCTTCCCACTGTTTCCTGGTTTTTGTCCCCTCATGTTTCTCTCCTTTTCTCAGTCATTTTTCTCCAAGTTTTCTCCTCGTGTTTCTCACTTCTGCCCTCATGTTTCTCACCCTTTCCCTCTCACGTTTCTCACACTTTTCCCCTCATGTTTCTCCTTCTTTCCCCCTCATGTTCCTTATACTTTTCCTGTTGCATTTTGTGCCCTTTTTTCACTCCTGTTTTCTGCCACTTTTCCCATCAAACTTCCCAGCCTTTTTCCCCTCGTGTTTTCTGCCTTTTTCTGCCCTCTGGTTTCTCACTCTTTTCCCCTCAGGATTCTCACAATGTTCCCCTCACATTTGCTGCCTGTTTCTCTCTCTTTGCCAGTAAAGTTTCTCACTCTCTTGCCCTCATGTTTCCCTCCATATTTCCCCCTGTTTTCACCCTTTTTTGCTCATGTTTCTTAGCATTTTCCCATCCCTGCCTTTTCCTCCTCTCCCCTTCCTCTCCTATTTTCACTCACATTTTTCACCATTTTCCCCTCAGTTTTCTCACTCTTTCCCACACAGGTTTCCTAGCCTTTTCTCCCTCACACTTCTCTCTTTTTTTCACTCCCATTTCTCACACTTGTCACCTCACGTTTTCTGCCTTTTTTCCCCTCACATTTCTTAACCCACTGGTTCCTGGCAGTGACTGTTCCCCTTCAGTAGTTGATGGGCTTCTCTTCTTTTTTTCCTGCACTCCCCTACTCCAAAGAATGGGTGCCAGGGCAGCGCTCCAAGAAGCCCCTGCCTGTGCCTCTGCTGAACAGAATGTCTGTGCTCAACTTGAAGAATCTCATGAAGAACAACCTAAACTGCAGCGGGCTTCCTGCTGCAGTGTTGGTTTGTATTTCAATTCCATATAGTCTTCCTAGTGTTCTAAAGAAAGAGGTACCCTGAGGGATACACATGGCAGGTGAGCAGCCGCTGCACCCTCGGCCTCAAGCAAATCCCATCTCCGTTTTCATCACCTCACAGTCACTCTGACTCCTGCCTGGACAAAACCACCTGTGATGCTGTAAGAGTCGGTCTGAAAATCCCTCATCTGCCTCACGACTGTCAGAGGCTCAGACCCCCATGGACCCTGGGCCACAGCACAGGAGTTCTGGCCTGATTGATGAAAGATCCAAGCTTCTCCCTGCAGCTGCACCTACTGGACCAAGACGCCCTCCTCAGGGACCCGTGCATGAACAATGGACACTGTCACAGTTCCTGGGCCGTGTTTGCAGAGGCTGTGTTTGCTCTGACCGACTGTGCTGTACCTGCTGCAGAGCCCAGACCTGCTTGCCCCAAACCTGCCTGATCTGAATGGTTGCACCTGATTCCCAGAGCAACGGGGCTCCTCACACTGACTCATGGGTGCTCCCCCCACGCTGGCCAGGTGCCCCCCACTTCGGCCTGCATTGGCCGGGTTCCCCCTGCTTCTGAAATGACTATAAAAGTTTCCCCCTGCGACTCACACTTTGAGGCCCTCCCCGGCGAACGACGGATCTATTGGCCTGTGCCACGAGGACTGCAAAGGTGGTCTATTGGTACCAGCGTCACGAGGACTCTCGTCTGTTCAGTCAGTAGCTAAACCACCCTTTTTCTCTTTTCTCTCTCTCTCTCTCTCTTTCTCTTCTCTACTATCGCATAATTGTGTGTATCAATAAAGATACAATTGATTTTACTTGAACTAAGTTCTCATTGCCTCTTTTTGCACTCTGAAATCAAAATGAACCATCACGACCATCCTTTGGCTCATGACAGATGCTTCTTGATGCTAAGCGAAGTCCATCTGCACAGGAAATGCTTTTGGCGTTCTTTCGGAAAAAAGAATGTTTTTATTTTAAAATGTTCAGTCTCTGGAGTTTTTTCCTATTTTCACCTATTTGAATTGCCTGACATCAATATACTGCCAGCTGACGTTCTGAACTGGCTGGTCTGTGTTTGTGTGCACAGAGCAAAGGTGCCACACCGTGTCCTTTTCCCGGGTGTCTGTCAATGTCCATTTACACAGAGGGCTGAAGGGGGGGCTCTGCCTGGTCTGTGCGGCTCCGGGGCTGGGGCTGGGCTGGCAGGGCCGCAGATGGCGCTGGGAGGCACAGCCTGAGCCCAGCCGCCATCTTGTGTGAGTCTGCCTCAGCCCCAGCCGCCATCTTGTGTGTGTCTGCCTCAACAGCAGCCGCCATCTTGTGTGAGTCTGCCTCAGCCCCAGCCGCCATCTTGTGTGTGGCTGCCTCAGCCCCAGCCGCCATCTTGTGTGTCGCTGCCTCAGCCCCGGCCGCCATCTTGTGCATTGAGCTGGTCCAACTCTGAAGCGAATGTGTTGCTGTTTTGTCAGCAGTCAGGATCTGCAGCAAAGACACCAACACCGCAGGACAGTCTACAGGGAATGGCATGGGTTTGGCTCAAAGCAGCCTGTCCTAACTTGTCACTGGTTTTTGTTCATGAACAGTGGCAGCTGCAGCTCCTGCACTTCTGCTCCTTCCTGGGCATCTCCCTGGCTGCCCTCCTGGCCAAGGGCCTCGTCATCAGCACCGTAGTCTGCAACCACTTCCTGCACACCCCCATGTTCTTCTTCCTGCTCAAGCTGGCCCTCAGTGACCTGGGCTCCATCTGCACCACTGTCCCCAAAGCCTGGCACAATTTCCTCTGGGACACCAGGCACATCTCCTACACAGGATGTGCTGCTCAAGTTTTCCTCTTTATTTTTCTTATGTCAATAGAGTATTTCCTGCTGACCAGCCTGTGCTACGACTGCTATGACTCCATTTGCAAACCCCTGCGCTACGGTACTCTCCTGGGCAGCAGAGCTTGTGCCCACATGGCAGCAGCTGCCTGGCCCAGAGCCTTTCTCAATGCTCTCATGCAAATGGCCAATACATTTTCCCTGCCCCTGTGCCAGGGCAATGCCCTGGGCCAGTTCTTCTGTGAAATCCCCCCATCCTCAAACTCTCCTGCTCCAAATCCTATCTCAGAGAACTTGGGCTCATTGCAGTTAGTGCCTCTCTGGTATTTGGTTGTTTTGTGTTCATTGTTTTCTCCTATGTGCAGATCATCAGGGCCATGCTGAGGATCCCCTCTGAGCAGGGAGGGCACAAAGCCTTTTCCACCTGTCTCCCTCACCTGGCCGTGGTCTCTCTGTTCCTCAGCACTGCAGTGTTGGCCTACCTGAAGCCCCCCTGCATCTTCTCCCTATCCCTGGATCTGGCCCTGTCAGTTCTGACTTGGTGCTGCCTCCAGCCCTGAACCCCCTCATCTGCAGCCTGAGGGACCAGGAGGTCAAGGCTGCAGTGTGAAGAATGATGACTGGATGGTTTCAGCAACATTAAAGTGCTGGCCAATTTCTGCAAATCCCTTCTAATAAAAGTCGTCTTTGATACTTCTCGTTGGTTTATTTTGGACATTCTTTTTCTTTGTTTTAGTTTTTCAATATTGTCCACAAAGAAACGTCATTGTTTGTGCCATTTCTCATTTTGTTTCCCTGCACCTTCCCAGTGGCCACAGACTGTGTCAATGAGGGGCTGCCCTCTTGGTGACTTTAAAGGAACTCAAGGATCTCCCAGCCAAGTTTTCTGCAGAGATGTCCCTTTGGTTCCCTTCTCTGGGGCTGCAGCAGCAATGTCTGTGTGCAGAGCTGGGGCAGATCAGTGCTGGCACAGCAGCTGTGCCCAGCAGCAGCAGCAGCACTTGGTGTTGCCAGTGCTGCTGCCGTGGCCCTGCCCCGCTGCCCTCCTGGCCCTGCTGTTGCTGTAGGGCCTGAGTGCTCTTGGGGCCGGGCACAGGGCTGGGGGTGGCAGTGCTGGGGCTGCAGCAGGGACAGGCCATGGCCACTGCTGGGGCAGCGGTGACGCCTCAGGCCAGGGCCTGGGGGCTGCAGGCTCCTTGCCCAGGCTCTCTCCAGAACACACCCAGGCCAATGCTCAGCACAGAAAAGCCCCGTGAGCAGCCCCAGGTTGGCTGTGCACATGGTGGGAGCAAACAGCATGGCTGGGGCTCTGCAGGGACCCTGGGGGAGCAGGGGCTGATCCATCCCCACTGCACTGGACACCCCAGGACAGAGTCCCAGAGCGTCCTCATGCACCTGCCAACAACATCCCCCCTCTGCAGCCCTGGTCTCTCCCCCAGCTCACACAGGTGCCACATCCTTGCAGGCACAGACACGGCAGCACTGCCTCAGGAGCCCCTGTTTGCACTGCACAGAGCAGGCGTCAGCACCCCCATGGTGTTGGTGTGGGGAGATGAACCTGAGTGAGCACAAATGCCATCAGCCCCTGGGGCCTGGAGGGGCTGGAGGACAGGAGAGAAACCACTCAGGTTTGTGGTGGCCTCTGAAGTCAGCCAGAAAGTTTGGTCCCATCAGCTGGGAGTTTCCTGTCCCACTGCAGACATTGTTGCTCAGAGCCAGGGCTTCCTGGCAGCCACCCCCAAACTGCCCAGAGATTTTCCTTTGCTTTCCCTTGGCTTTCTTTACCCTTCCTGGTAAAAATTTCTTCCTATTGCCCACCCCTGTTCCCAGCCCTGCAAACAGCCCATCCCTGGTTGCCCTTTCCTCCCTGGCCCCACTCCCCATTTCAGTTCCTGAGGTGTCACCATGGGAATGCCTCTTGGGGAGCAGGATCATCCTCCAAGTGCTTCAGGAATTGTCTGCAGGCTCCTGCAGTGCCTCCTGCTGCTCCCTTGCCAGAGGCACCAAGGGCCAGGGGGCACATCTGGGCTCCTGTGTCTGGCTGTGGGGCTCCCTGCTCTGGGCAATGAGGAGGGGCTGCAGAGGCTCTGCAGGACTGACAGGATGGGCTTTGGGGCTGTGAGGAGAACCTGAGGGACCTGGGCTGCGGGACCTTCAGCAGAGGAGGCCCAAGGCTCATCCTGCATCTGCCCCAAGGGTGGTTTCAGAGAATCCCAGAATGAGCAAGGTTGGAAAAGACCATGGACATCATCAAGTCCAACCTGTGCTCTGATATCACCTTGTCTCCCCTGAACCTCCTCTTCTCCAGGATAAACAATCCCAGCTCCCTCAGCTGCTCCTCCCAGGCCTTGTGTTCCAGACCCCTCACCAGCCTTGCTGCCCTTCTCTGGACAGCTCCCGCCCCTCCATGTCCTTCCTGAATTGGGGGACCACGAACTGGACACAGCACTCGAGGTGCTGTCCAAGCAGTGCCCAGCACAGGGGAAGAATCACTGCCCTGGTCCTGCTGGCCACACTGCTCCTGATCCGTGGGAGTGCCAGGGGTGGGATGAGGGAAATGCTGGGCAGGGTGTGGGGACAAAGAGTGATTGATTGTCAGCCATGAAGGGTCTTGATGGAGCTAAACTCCAGAATTGAGAACCAGGCCCAGCTTTCCAGAAATTCCTTTTGACTGAGTTTAGCTGCATCCCCCAGGCTCAGGATCACCACTACATTTGCAAGTTTTGCTCTGCATCATCAGCCTGCCCAGACTTTGCTCGTTGTTTCACAAATGGACAAGACAATGGATCCTGTGCCAAACTTCCTTTCAAACAGCAACACTTTTGCAGCATCACAGAAAATCAGAAAAAAGAAAGAAAATATTCACCAGTTGGAACAGAATCAGTGTCCCAATATCTTCCCCTCCACGAGTATTAATTTTGTGCATTTAGAGACAAACCTGGCTCTAAAGCTGCCATCTCTCAGTCCCTGATGCTGTTTGCTGCCCCTCAGCCCTGACTGCCACTGATCTGCCTGCCTGCTGTGCATGTGGGGCTGGGGATGCTCAGCCTGCAGAGAGAGGGCCATGGGGAGGCCTCAGTGCAGCTGTGCAGGGCTGGGAGGGTCCCCCAGGAAAGATGGGCACAGAGTGTTCAGCAGGGCCTGTGCAGAGAGGGCAAGGGGGGGTGGCTTTCAAGGGCAGGAGGTGGATTGGAGGTGGGAGTGGAAGGTTCAGGAAGATGTTCTTTTGCACTGAGGGTGCTGAGGCACTGGGCCAGGCTGTGCACGCAGGCTGTGGATGCCCCATCCTTGGCAACAGCCAAGGCCAGGTGGGAACAGGGCTCTGAGCAACAGGGCGTGAGCAAGATTGCTCAGGTTGCACCAAGATGATCTTCAGGGTCCCTTCCAAGCCCAAGCGCTCAGGGCTTCCATCATTCTCTGGTTGCCAGTGTCCACTTGAGAGCCAGCCTGGACTCCTGGCAGCTGGGATGTCACAGTGCATGTTCCAAGTGGAACTGGCAGCACCCAGCAAAGAGCACAACACAACCATTGGCCCTTGTGTCAGCCCAGCCTTCACCCTGCTGCAAGAGCAGTGCTGGCACCCTGATTGTCCCCTGATCCCTGAGAACCCCATCAGGCCTGTGAGCTGTCTTTTGCTTGGATTTTGTCATCCATCCCTGCAGGATGTTCACCTTTCTGCTGAGGAAGGTACAGTGCCATTGCAGGGAGGTGGACACCCCTGGATGTCCTGGGTGGGCTGGAGCTGTGCGGGGATGGTGTGGGACAGGGACCCCACTGAGGTTTTGCTTCCTCTGCAGGCTGCATCCATTCTGAAAGCTGGCTGTTTGCTGGATTTGGCCAATTCTTTCTGCTGCTGGATCCTCATAGTTCTCCCAATGGAGGTATGGTGCCATTCCAAGGAGGTGGACACCCCAGGACCTTCTGGTTGGGGTGCAGCTCTGTGGGGATGGTGTGGGACAGGGACCCCACTCTGAGGTTTTGCTGCCTCTGCAGGTTGTCAAAGATAGAGAAGAAGGCATGGACGTGGATTTACAGGATACAGAGCAAGGCATGGAGGTGGAGGAAGAAGGGAGCAGAGTAGAAGAGATGGAAGTGGATGTAGAAGAGGAGAGAGTGGAAGACATGGATATAGATGTAGAGCTTGAGACAGAAGAGGACATGGAGGTGGACAGAGATGAGAGTGGAGAGGAAGATATGGAGGTGGATATGGAGGAGGAGACAGAGGAAGATATGGAGGTGGACATAGAAGACCAGATTGAAGATATGGAGATTGATGATAATGATGAGGAGGAGGCCATGGTATTGGGATGAGGACCGTGGCAGCAGCAGAACAGGCATGTGCTCCCCACAGGCAGAGTGGGTCCCCTGCTGCCAGGCTGGGGCTGGGCTGGGTGCTCCCTGCTCAGGGACACGGTGCCCCGGGCACTGGATCCTTGTGGCCATCCCCGGCCTGTCCTGGGCTTCCTTGGGGCCACACAAGCCCCGTCCCAGCTGGGGCACAGCCCCCAGCCCCAGGCAGGCTCAGCTGTGACAGCAGAGACCCCCTGTGCCAGCCTGTGCCAGCCTGGGAGCACCTGGAACATCCCTGGTGCCTGACTTGCACTTGCTTTTCTTCCAGGGCTGAGGGACATCCCAGAAAGAGAGGCCACAATTCTGTATATATGTTTTGGAGTTTGCTGTTTTTCTTTAGGATATAGGTTTCAGGGTGTGTTGTCTTTAGGATATAGGTTTTAGGGTATCCTTTTTATCTTCTGTAAATATGTTTCCTATGTTTTTGCTAGATATGTTCTTATGTAAATACGTTCTACACATTGTTGCTGTTACAAATATTCTTACAATGTACACACTACTGTAGTTCATGTTTGTTGCTGATCTTCTGGAAATATACAATCATTGTTTTTCACAGCCCAGGTCTCCCTGCATTTGCTTTGGGCACAGGCAGCATTTCCAAAGTGGTGGTCTCCACTTGGTGCAGGTTGCCAGGGCTGGAGGTTCCTGGGGGAGCTGGCACAGCCAGCCCAGGAGTGGGGGTCCCTGTGCACAGAGGGCTCCCCCTGACAGAGGTCACCCTCTGCTTGCCCTTTCTCGGGACACCCTTGGGGTGTGCAGGGCCAAATCCCCGTGGGCCCTGTGCCATGGGATGCCAGGAGGGAGCAGGGCTGAGCCTGCCTGGTCCTGCAGAGCCTCAGCCATGGCTCTTCCCTGGGCAGCCCCAGGGCTCCCGAGGCTGCACTGGGCTGCGGGCAAGCCCTGCTCCTGGGCACCCTGAGGGGCTGCAGCCAGCCTGGAGGGAGCTGCAGCACAGGGGCCTCTGGCCTGCATGCACCAAGATTGCCTTTGCAAACCCCTCTGGCACCACACTCTGCCACAAGCACAACAAGAACTGATCCTCCCAGGGAAAGGCATGACCTTCACTGGCACCAATTTGTCCCTTGCACTTTCTGGCACAGCAAAGGTCAGCGCTTGTCATCCCTGTTCTGCACTCCCTGCCTGGGCACCCAAACATCTGAACCCTCCAGAACATCTTGAATTAGCACCAACCTGCAAAGAGCTACGGGGGGAGAACCTACCCCCAACCACACAGAGAAATCCTTGACATTGGGAGTCTGGGGCAGAGCTCAAACACAGGCGTTTTAATGGCAAGAGAGAGGCTTTTTCTTGCTGAATTCTTTCTCCAAGGATAACAATAATGAAAGCTTTCGGTCTCCTCACCTGCCACAGATGTGTATTGCCGAGGTTTGCTTCTGGGTTATGACAGATTTTTATGAACCTGGTCAGAACTCTGAACTCTTAGTTCCTGCCTAAGGTGCAGAGATGATATTTCAGAGCCAGCTGATTTCAGTTCTCAGCTTGTGCAACACACAGAATTTCCAGAGCCAGACATGCAGGCCATGCAAACTGATCCTTTTTCATCTCTGTGCAAAGATCATTCTTAGGACGGCACTGATGGAGCACACACCTCTCAGAGCTGTCCCTTCTATCCAGCTCTCCCAGTCACTTCACACACTTCACTCCAAGCACTTTCTGACACAGCTCAGTAGCACATGGCATTTAATCCTGCTTTTTCTTCACCTTCTCCTGAGCTCTCTCCTCAGACAGTGTCTGGGCTCTGCAGCAGCATCAAGGTGTCACCTCCCTCACACTGAGGGTCACGTCACAACTTTTCACCAAAAGCAGCAAAGCAATGATTCCCACTGGCTCCCACACAGCTTTTGGGCACTTGGTGTGGCTGCAGCTCCAGCACCAGCCCTGGTGCACAGGAATTCCAGGAGGAGATCCACAGAAGGAATCAGCCGTTGACAGAGAAAAACAGCAGTTTGCAAGGCCCCAATCCCCACAGCACTGCAGACTGGGGGAACCCAGCCTCTGCATTTACACTTTGGCCTCTGTGCCTCACTTTTGCTCTCACTAAAGTCCCCCCAGTTTCCCTCATGCTCACATTCCCAAGATCATTCAAAGCAGCATTAGGAGCAGGGATAGATGATGGGAACTGTCCCAAGGCTGGACAAAATTTCTCTTCTCAGGCCTGACAAGTGCAGGCAAGGAGAGAGGAAAAGCCTGCCTGAAAGAGGTGTGCAATCAAAGCAGTAATGAAATTTCAGTCTAATGACAGAAACTGAAGAGGTTTTCAATGTTCGGAACAAGATCAGCAACTCCAGGCAGAGGAGGGATGCGACAAAAAGCAGAAAAATCCTGAATGTTTCACTTAGTAACAAACCCCTGTGAAAGGGGTCCCAGCACAGCATCTCACAACGGGAGGAAAGAACACAGCAAGAAAGGGCTGATGTGGAAAATTCATCTCATCACATCCTGTGGACTCTCCACCCCTTTCCACCCCATTCCTGGATGGAAAGGGGCTGCAGGGATGTGGGGTCCGTGCTTGGGAGCAGCAAATCCCAGTGTTGAGCTGGCAGAGTGTGAGGGGCGGAAAACTGAGCTCTTACACATCCAGTGCTTTTGTTGTTGGAAGTCTTAATCCCATCTATCTGGTGGGATGAAATAAGTGATACTAATGCAATTTCTAAACTATCAGGCATCAAGCTGACACTATTTAGGACTTTTTTTAAAACAGGCAATTTAATCAAATCTCAGCCCCTTTCCATTTTCTCTCTCTTCCACAGTTCATGACAGAAGACAGGAGAGAAAGAGTGTTTTGGCAACAATGCTTTCAGAACTCAAAAAATAATATAAAAACTGCTCTGCGACACTCTCAGCTGTTAGAACCCAAAAAGCACTGGCTGTGTTTGCTCACAGAGTCACAATTGTGGTGGGATTTCTACCACACAACAGGACAGTAATTTTTTGTTTTTCTCCTGGAAATACCTCCAGCACTTCTGGGAAGCAAGGCAAACACGAGCCTCTTTTAATGGCCTTTTGCCTTTGTTTTAAAGACAGATATCGGCTAGGAAGGGGGCAGGACCTCCCTAGAGACGGAGAATTCGAATCCCCTCCCTCCAAATTATTCTAATTTAAAACATTAAAGGAGCTTTCAGACAGAGGTATGGGGATAGGAATAACAGTTCTTTACTAGTATATATGACAAAATAACAAACAAACAACAACTACAGCTTTAATAATAAACAGAACCAAGAACCTTGACGGCTTTCTTTCACAAAAACCCCGGGGCAGTTTGATCTCGGTGCCCTGCAGGACTCCAAGAGGCCGAATTGGAGAAGGAGGAAAGTCCCGGGCTGGTGGATGAGATGAGGAGCTCTGCGCTGGTAGCTGGAGCAGCAGGGGTGTCCCGGCAGGGCTGGGCAGTGCAGGGCTACAGAGCAGCAGGAGAGCCTCAAAACTCTGAAGAAGCAGCGGCGGTGGGGGGAGGACTGGAGAAAGCCAGCTCAGGATTCCTGGGTACACGAGCAGATGACAGTAGATTTCCCAGGAGGAAGCAGAGTGATGGCCGTGAACTCTTTCTGCATCGAGGGGCAGCTTGACCGTCCTCCTCGATGCTGAGAGCAAGAGTGAGTTCCCCTCCCCCAGCTCTGTCTCTTTACCTTTCCCAAAGCTCGTCATCTCTCCCCTCTCAGGGACACTCCCAGAGACTCAAAAACAATAGGTGTAGCCTTGTGTTGCCATGTTCTTCAACTACTCTCTTTGTTCTGGCTAGGTACTGTCATTAGGGTTTCTTGGAAACTTATGGGAAAAAATTCTGTAAGTGAAAAAGAGGCAAATCTAACCCCCAACAGGGAGCTATAGAAACTTGCTTTAAGCAAAGAAGTGAAGAAAATGCAATAACAGATTCCCTTCAAAATTTCGTTGAAATTGTGCAAAATGAAAACCATTTGGTACAAGACAAAAATTATTTGCTATGGGCTGCCTTGGGAGATGAATATTCTAAAAACTTAGAGAATGCTGACTTGCCAAAAAAGGCAGAGGAAAAGGAAACACCTCACATTAATCAGATTTACCCCCAGAAAGAACAAGTGTTAGTAAAAAATTGTGGGCAACGCTGCTGCCCTAGCATGAGACCTTTAGTTGAAACAGAATACAATTTTATTAATGATTAAGATTCTGACCCACATATAACCACTAAAGAAATCCCAGACACCACCACTGAATTATCTAAGTTAAAAGGAGCGTACTCACGTATCCCTCACTAGTCGGAGACAGAATGTGTTTTCCGAGTATATCTCAGCAATGGAGATCAAATTAAATTGACAGAACAAGAAGCCAGTGGGTATTGGAGACATGAAGTTTTCTTAAGTACGAGAGACAAACGCAACCCATGGTCCCTGACTCAATGCACAGCTTCCTGGGCAAGGGGGATTAGCTCCTTGGAAAGTGGAGACACTTTAACTTTACTTGGTAGTCCCAAACAGCTCCTGGAAAACATTCACAAAGCTGCCTGCTTGCAAATGTGTCTGCTTTGAAAGCAAAACCAGTGAGACTCCAAGTCAGAAATACAATTTAATAGAGAGAGAACAAACAACAAGAAAGATAAAAATAAAATAAAAATAAAATAAGATAAATGCAACAGTACACAGGACACTGACAGAGTCAGAATGCAAACCTGGCACCCTGTTGCTCAGGCTGTTGGAAGCAGCCCACACTGAGTCCTCCCACAGTGACAGTTGTGGCTCTGTTGAAGTAGAGATGATCCTCAAGAAAGGGTCCAGTCATCCTCTGGGAATCCAGTGCAAACAGGCTCCCTTGGTGTTTGGGGTTGCTGGTTTTATCCCGGTGGAAAGGCTTTGGCTCCTCCCACTGGGTGGAGCATCTCACAATGGGATGAGGTGATGTTATCAGTCATGTGAGAGGCCTTCAATGGCCCATTCACAGGTGATATCCCTCGGAGGAGGATGGGTGGAGGAAGAGATAAGAAGGCCCTGCCTTATCTGGTGTCATCAGGTGTCCCATTAACAGAGGCCATCCCCCCTCTTTCCACCCCTAGAGTTACAAAAGATAAGGAACAATATCTCCCAACCGACTTCAAGAGATGAAAATAGAATACACACTTTTGGTTACAATTCTCAACCCAAGACACTGCTTTAAAACCCACACAAAATGGCCAAAAATCACACTTAAGTCTCCCAAGCTGGTGTAAAATCAACACTGAAAATAGATGGTTTGGCTTACAGTCATCCAAAGGGACCTAAAGCCCCCCCTAAAACCCAACAGATTTGGCCTAAAAATCACCCAAACCATGCTAAACCCCACCCAATGGGCCTAGAATCATCCAAAAGGATCTAAAATCCACCTTGACACTGACCAGCTTTTCTTAAAATCAGTCAAATGGGACTAAACCCCACAAGATTTGGCCTAAAATCAGACAAAGGGGTCTAAAATCCACACTAAAAGCCTCGAAAACCCAAACTAAACCTGCCCAGTTTGGTCTACAATCACCCAAATGGACCAAAAGTCATCCAAAGGGATCTAAAATCCACCCGAAAACCCACCAGATTTGGCCTAAAAGCATCCAAAGCTGTACAAAATCCACCCTAAGCTTGCCCAGTTTGGCCTAAAATCACCCAAACTGGCCTAAAATCTCTGGGACCGGGACTGAGACCGAGACCACGATCAGCACCAGAACCGGCACCAGCACCAAGACTGAGACCAACACCGGATCTGAGACTGGCACTGAGAGCGGCGCCGCTCTGGGACCGGCACCGAGACCAAGACTGGGACCAGAACCGACACCACAACAGAGACCGGCACTGCACTGGCACCAGGACTAGGACCGAGACCGTAACCGGCACCAGAACTGGCACTGGGACCAAGACTGAGACCAAGACCGGCACCGGAACCAGCACCGAGACTGGCACCGCCCAGGGACTGGGACCGAGACTGAGACTGGCACTGGGAGCACTGCGGGACCAAGAGCGGCACCGGTACCGGCACTGGAACCGGGAGCGTGCTGAGACCAAGACTGGGACTGGCACTGGAACTGGCAGAAATGGCTGAAAAGTCACAGGAAATTACCCTAAAGAGTCAAAAAATGCTCAAAAAGTGACAGAAAATGCCCCAAGATGCTGTGAGATTGGGGAGAGCCCGGAGGGACACAGAATTCCCAAGAATTAAAAAACATTCCTCAAAATTTGCGTTAAAAAGCAAAATTATATAAAACAAGAACTGAGAAAAGCCTCAAAATGTCTCAAAAGAGAAAAATAAACCTGAAAATGCTTCCAAAAATTCCAATATTATTCTCAGAGTAGCCTGAATTTATCAAGTTCCCAAAAAGTCACAAAAATTTTTCTCTCAAACACCAACAAAAACCACCCAGAAAAGAAAAAAATAGAACAACCAAACCCTTAAGATGCCCAGAAATATATTAAAAAATCCCACCAAAATCCCCAAATCTCAAAAATTCCCTAAAAAACTCCCAAACTCTTTAGAATTCCAAAAGCATCCCCCCAAAGCCCCCAAATGTCAGCAAAAACCACCCTTAAAAATGAAAAAAAAAAAACCAAACCAAACCAAAAACCAACAAAATGAAAACACCAAAATTTCCTAAAAATACTTTAAAAATAAAAAAAATACAAAATCCCTCCAACCCCCAAGAATTCCCAAAATCCCTGAAAATTCCCAGAATTTTCTACACTTGCTTTCAATGAAGTTGTGCAGCAGGCAGGACTTGCCATTTACAGCACTGCTGATCACCAAGAACTTGAAGAGGAAATCTGGGAAAAAAATTCCCAAACTTCCTATGCTTGGACCCAAAATTCCCTCAAAATCCTCTCTAGAGAGCCAAAGGTTCCCAAGTTTGGACCCAAATTTCCCAAAAGATCCTTTTGGGGACCCCAAATTCCAAAGTTTGGACCCAAAATCTCCTCTGGGGACTGCAAAACTCCCACAATTCCCCTCTAGAGATCCCCAAATGCGCACGTTTGTACCCAAAATGCTCCAAATTCCTGGGTTTGGACCCAAAATTCCCAATAGAGGCCCCAAAATTCAAACAATTTCCCAATAGAAAACCCAAAATTGGCCCATTTGAATCCCAAGAATTCCCTGAACAGAGCCCAAAATTCCCAAAATATTCCCTTGAAGCACCCCAGAATTCCCCTATCGAGATCCCGAGACCCCCCTCAGACCCCCCAGATACCCCTGGACCCTCTATAGGCTACCCCAGAACCCCTACAGAGCCCCTATAGATGCCCCAAAGACCCCCCATAGAGACCTCCAAATCACCCATAGAGACCCCCAGAGCCCCTACAGGGACCCCCAGACCCTACTCAAATCTTCTATAGGGATCCCCAGGCCCCCCTCGACCCTCTAAAGACCACCCATAGACCCCTATAGACCCCTCAGACCTCCATTAGAGACCCCCAGACCCCACCAGACCCCACCAGACCCCCCCAGGGATCAAGAGACACCCCCAGACCTCTCCGCACCCACTACAGGCTCACGCAGGCCCCTACAGACCCCCCCAGTCAGCCAAAAGGCCACCCAGACCCCCCAAATCCCCTACAGAGACCCCCAGACCCCATTTAGGGATGCCCAGACACACTTTATGGACTCCTCCGGACCCTCTGTAGACCCCTCACACCCCGAGAGATCCCCTATAAGCCCCCAAGCCCCCTTTAGGCAGAGCCAGAAGACCCTAAAACCCCAATAGATCCCCAAAAATGCCTTATAGACTCCTCTACATCCCCTGTAGACATGGCACTACATCCCCTAAAGAGACTCCCAGGACCCCCCAGACCCCTATAGATCCCCTATAGATCCCCCATACCTATTCTTGGGTTTCCAGCCCCATTCTGGAGGTGCCCAGGCCTATTCTGGCATTGCCCAGCTCCATTCTGGAGGTCTCAGCAGCATCCCGGGGATGCCCAGCCCAATTGTGCAGGTGCCCATTGCTATTCTTGGCTCCCAGCCCCACTTTTGGGGTGCCCAGGCCCATTCCGGGGGTCCCAGCCCCACTTTTGGGGTGCCCAGGCCCATTCCGGGGGTCCCAGCCCCACTTTTGGGCTGCCTGGGCTCATTGCTTGGAGGGCTCCATGAGGGTCGGGGCTCGGGGCCGGGGGCGGTGTCAGGGCGGGGGGCAGGGGCCGTTGCCAGCCTGGGATTTGGGCTGAGTTGGGCTGGGATTGGGGCCGAGGGGGGCTCAGAGCTGGCACTGGGGCCAGCGCTGGCTGTGGGCTGGGGGTTCGGGCTGGCTCGGGGGGGGGCAGTGGCTCTGGGGCTGGCCTGGGGCTGAGGCTGATGGTGGTGATGGGCTCAGGGCAGGAACTGGGGCTGAGTTTGGCAGCTGGAGCCGGACCTGTGACTGCAGTGCAGGCTGGGGCTGGGCTGGAGGAGGGAGCTCGGGCTGAATTTGGGGCGGGTGCTGGGGCCGGGAACTGCTCCACCAGTGGTGTCCGTGTCCCTGGCCAGCCCACAGAGGCGGGGACGATGCTTGGGTGGTGGTTGGAGGTGACTTTGTGAATGAGGGAGCGTGGCCGGGCAGCTCCCTCGGCGTTCTTGCCGGACAGCGGCTCTGGAGCAGGGCAATCCCCTCGTGGCTGGAGAATGCAGTGAGGAGAGGGAGAGGAGCCTGGCAAGGGGCTTCAAAGTCAGCAGCGTGGGCAACTGGGGACCTCCTCTGGCTTTCAGCACCCTCCTGCCCTGGAGAGGGAATCCTCCGGTCTCAGGGTTGTAGTTTTCCTGAGATTCTCCTTGGGGTTGGTGTTCCCCAAGGTAATAAGGGTCTCCCAAGGTTGCTGTTCCCTAGGAGTTTCCCCTGGGTTGCTGTTCCCAGAGGTGATCAGGTTTTCGGTCTTCTCTTTGCCCTAAGTGTTACACACCAGAGGCAGGGACGACAAACTGAGTCTGCCGGTGCACATTTCCAAGGTTGTTTATTCTTCATTATCTCAGTCCTTTTTCAACTCTGCTAGGCCTTCCTGGCAGGGTACCTTATCTTAGTTCTTTCTCAGCTCTGCAAGGTGTCTCCGCAGAGCAGGACACGCGACAGACTGGGCGGATCAGAGAGCCCCGTACCTTATGTACGGTCCCCTTGACCCAACCACTGTCCGAGACGTATTTTTTATTTACAAAATTTTACCAATACCTATTACCTATACTAACATGTCAGTTCTACTCTAAACCAATCTCTAAAACCCAACTCAGCACAAGATGGGGGACGAGAACAAGAACAAGGAGCACAGGGGCCACTCCCCAATTCCTCCATCTTGTCTCTTCAGCCCCATATGCTAAGAATCATAATTTCTATATTTATATTCTACAACAAACCATCCACTACTTATTTCAAATTCTTAGGATTTGTGATTCTTCCTGCATGTGAGTGTTCACTCCCATGGACAGGAATCAGAGTCAGTGTCCTCCTGGGACCTGTGTGGGTCTAACTGACCCCCCTGTACAGATCCCAGACTCCCCTGTCTGGTCTCCAAACCCTCCAGGGTGGCCAGAGGGATGTTCTAGACTCCGACACTCCGGGATTCTGGGTCTCTGCGGGGCTCTTTCCCTCGTCCTGCTCTTGTGGGGCTCCCCAGGATGAGAATGCGGCCATGGTTTGGCTTGGAAGGCACCTTCAAGCCCACCCAGTGCCACCCCTGCCGTGGCAGGGACACCTCCCACTGTCCCGGGCTGCTCCGAGCCCCATCCAGCCGTGTCCCAAGGCAGCAGCCAGGCAGAAATCCGCTGGCCTGCCCGGGGCTGTCAACTCCTCTGACACCGGGATGATGACAGATTCCATCAATTCCAGAGAATTCCATGGTGTGAGAGCACCGGGCCATGGAATGTCTTGGAAGCCAGGCTCTCCTGGGACACAGCAGGGCCTGCTGGAGCCCAGGGCAGCGCTGTGACACCAGGGCACCTGAGGCAACCCAGTGTCCCTGGTGACACAGCAGGGCCTGGCAAAAGCAAATCTGGGCCAGAGCGTTTGCTGCGGTGTTCAAAGTTTGATTTCCACCAATTTTCTTTTGGCCGGTGCCCCAGGGATGCTGGAGGGGTCTCCATCCCTGTGGGTGTGGGAAATGCTTGTGGGAGCCGGGGGCCAGGCTTTGGGCCTGATCTTTTTGGGCCTTAGAGATTGGAGCCTGCTGGTAGCTCCTAACTCCTTTCCCAAGGGAAAAGTTTCTTAGGAAAGCTTCTTCCCAAAACAATCTTGGCAAAACAACTCTCCCAAAACAATCTTTCTCCAGGTGATGTGTTGCTTTTCTGCTTCTCAGAGAAAAAACATTTTGGCCGTTTCTCTACTTTGCCCAGTGGCATTGGAGAGTTGCAAGTCTTGGTCACCCATGGAGTTAAGTCTGTATGGGAACACCTTCTAAAATGAGACAATTCAAGGGGCTTTTATGCCTTTTGCCTTCTGAAATAGTCGCAGTCTTTGCTCTTTTGTTGGTGTCCTGCAGCGACACTGGAGGCTCTCTGTCCCTCTCCCTGCAGGGCACGCTCGGGGGTTGGAGTCTCTGGCCGGTGCCCATCCCTCCTCCTGCACATCCCACGACAGGATGGGGCGCAGACACACATGCGGTGCTGCTACCTCCCTCCTGTCCACCCGCACCTTTCCCCCTGGGCCGGGCCGCTGGCTGCGCAGGGTTGGCTGCTGGCTGCGCAGGGTTGGCTGATGGCCGGGCAGGGTTGGCTGATAGCAGCTGGCCGGGCAGGGTTGGCCACTGGAGGCGAAGAGTTGGCCGCTGGCCGCGCAGGGTTGGCTGCTGGCTACTGGCCACACAGGGTTGGCCGCTGGCCACGCAGGGTTGGCTGCTGGCCGCGCAGTGTTGGCCGCTGGCCGCTGGAGGCGAAGAGTTGGCCGCTGGCTGCGAAGGGTTGGCTGCTGGCCGCTGGTGGTGCAGGGTTGCCGCTGGCCGCTGGCCGCAGTGGGTTAGCCGCTGACCACGCCGGATTGGCCGCTGGCCGCTGGCCCCGAAGGGTTGGCCGCTGGCCATGCAGAGTTGGTCGCTCGCTGCTGACAGTGCAGGGTTGGCCGCTGGCTGGGCAGGGTTGGTTGATGGCAGCTGGCCACGCAGGGTTGGCCGCTGGCCGCTGGCCGGGCAGGGTTGGCCGCTGGCCTGGCAGGGTGGGCCACTGGCTGGGCAGGGTTGGCCGCTGGCCACTGGCCACGCAGGGCTGGTTGCTGGGCGCGCAGGGTTGGCCGCTGGCTGCTGGCCGGGCAGGGTTGGCCGCTGGTCGCTGGAGGCGAAGAGTTGGCCGCTGACCGCGCCGGGTTGGCCGCTGGCCGCTGGCCCCGAAGGGTTGGCCGCTGGCCATGCAGAGTTGGTCGCTCGCTGCTGACAGTGCAGGGTTGGCCGCTGGCCGGGCAGGGTTGGTCGCTCGCTGCTGACAGTGCAGGGTTGGCCGCTGGCCGCTGGCCGGGCAGCGTCGGCCGCTGGCCTGGCAGGGTGGGCCACTGGCCAGGCAGGGTTGGCCGCTGGCCACTGGCCACGCAGGGCTGGCTGCTGGGCGCGCTGGGTTGGCCGCTGGCAGCACAGGGTTGGCCGCTGGCTGCGCAGGGTTAGCCGCTGACCGCTAGTCACGCAGGGTTGGCCGCCAGCCGCAAAGGGTTGGTCATTGGCCGTGCAGGGTTGGCCGCTGGCCACTGGCTGTGCAGGGTTGGCCGCTGGCCACTGGCTGTGCAGGGTTGGCCACTGGCCGCACAGGGTTGGCCTCTGGTGGCGCAGAGTTGGCTGCTGGCCGCTGGCTGTGCAGGGTTGGCCGCTGGCTGCTGGAGGCAAAGAGTTGGCCGCTGGCCGCGAAGGGTTGGCTGCTGGCCGCTGGCTGCGTAGGGTTGGCCGCTGGCCGTGCAGGGTTGGCCGCTGGCTGCTGGAGGCAAAGAGTTGGTCGCTGGCCGCGAAGGGTTGCTGCTGGCCGCTGGCCATGCAGGGTTGGCCGCTGGCTGCTGGCCGTGCAGGGTTGGCCGATGGCCGGGCAGGGCTGGCTGCTGGCCACGCAGGGTTGGCCGCTGGCCGCTGGCCGCTGGCCGGGCAGAGTTGGCCGCTGGCCGCTCGAGGCGAAGAGTTGGCCGCTGGCTGCGAAGGGTTGGCTGCTGGCCGCTGGTGGTGCAGGGTGGCCGCTGGCCGCTGGCCGCAATATGTTAGCTGCTGGCCCCGCAGGGTTTGCCTCCGGCGGCGCAGGGTTGGCCCCTGACAGCGCAGGGTTGGCCGCTGGCCACGCAGGGTTGGTTGCTCGCTGCTGGCAGTGTAGGGTTGGCCGCTGGCCGGGCAGGGTTGGCCTCCGGTGGCACAGGGTTGGCCTCCGACGGCGCAGGTTGGTCGCTCGCCGCGCAGGGTTGGCCGCTGGCCGGGCAAGGTTGGTTGATGGCTGGGCAGGGTTGGCCGCTGACCACTGGCCGCTGGCCGCGCAGGGTTGGCCAATGGCTGGGCAGGGTTGGCCGCTGGCCACGCAGGGTTGGTCGCTCACAGCTGGCTGCGCAGGGTTGGCCTCCGGCGGCGCAGGTTGGTCGCCCCCTGCTGGCCGCGCAGGGTTGGTCGCTCGCCACTGCCCGGGCAGGCTTGGCCCCAGGGCTCCAGCGCCGCTCCCATGGCAGGACCCTGCCAGGACACCTGCGGCCTCTCACGCCCCTTTTATACTCGAGGCAAGCCCCGCCCTCTCCCCGACAGCCAATGGCAGCTCAGTGACGTTCTCGGCGTCAGACACCGAGCGGCCGGGCCCTTTGTGATGTCATAATGGGGGCGGGGAGCCAGCGAGACGGAGCCATCTGATTGGTCGCTGCGGCAGGTGTTACTGCTGGCATTGTGCACGGCGGCGCTGATTGGTTCGTTCCATGCTGATGGTGGGGTAAGGCGGGGAGCGGGTGCGGGGGTCCCAGCCCCATTGTGGGGGTCCCGGTCCCATGCTGGGCATGCCCAGGCCCATTCTGGGGCTTCTCGAGCCCATTCCGGGGGTCCCAGCCCCACTTTTGGGGTGCCTGGGCTCATTGCTTGGAGGGCTCCATGAGGGGTGGGGCTCGGGGCCGGGGGCGGTGTCAGAGCGGGGGGGAGGGGCCGTTTCCAGCCTGGGATTTGGGCTGAGTTGGGCTGGGATTGGGGCCGAGGGGGGCTCAGAGCTGGCACTGGGGCCAGCGCTGGCTGTGGGCTGGGGGTTAGGGCTGGACCATCCACATTGTGCCACGGAAACTGGAACCACAGGGAGCGGGCAATTGGTCTTGTACTGGGAGCAGCCACTCCCCTTTCCCGCCCATCCTGCTCCTGCAGCCCCAGCGCCCCCCACCATGGTCCCGGCAATCCCAGGGCTCCCCCCCTCCTCTCGGGGTCCCCGCTTCTGGGGCTCTCCTCTCTCCAGGGTCTCGCTTAGGGAAGCTGAGGCTCTCCCAGAGCTCCCTAAACCCGGTGCTCCCCCGCCCCTATCAGGTCTCTGCTGCCACTCGGGCCCCCAAAAACACCTCTTGGGGAGCCCCTGATGTCGCCCCAAGGGTCGTCTCGGGCTCGGCTTTGGAGCCCTGTGAGCTCCAAACATCCCCCTGTAAGACACGGCCCCAAGATCCCTCATCTGTCTCAGGACTGTCGAACAAGGACAGAGGCTGAAACCCCCAAAGGATCCTAAAACCACAGCACAGGAGCTCTGGCATGACTGGGATGGGATGTCTGCCAGGTTTCTCCGCAGGTGCATTCACTGGACAAAGAACTGGGGATGCATGGTCCTAAAAGGGTCCGATTTGTCCTAAAATCACCCACAAGGGCCTCAAACTCTCCTAAGGGGCCTGAAATCCACATGAAAACTGATCAGGTTGGGCCTCGAATCACGCAAGGAAGCATCATATCCCTTCAATGTGGACTAAAATCACCCCAAGGGGGGTGAAAACCAGCCTAAAACCACATGGTTTGGCCTAAAATCAGAGAAATGGTACTAAAATCATCCAAATGGGTCAAAAACCACTAAAACGGATCATAAATTTCTCAAACTGGTTTAAAACACAGACAAAATGGCTTCAAATCACACGTAAATCTTCCATAATGGTGTATAATAAACCCTAAAACTACCTGGTTTGGCTTAAAATCACCTAAATGGGTGTCAAGTCATACAAAAGGATCTAAAATCCACCTTAAAACTGCGCATGTTATTTGACATTCACCCAAGTGGGACTAAACCCCACCAGATTTGGCCTAAAATCATACAAATGTGCTTAAAATGCACACTAAGGCTGCCCAGTTTGGCCTAAAATCACCCAAATGAACCCAAAAGCTCTGGGAGTGCTACCGAGAGCGAGACAAAGATGAGCACCAGAACCAGACCCAGCACCAAGACTGAGACCAACACCGGCACCAAGACTGGCACTGAGAGCAGTGCCGCTCCGGGATGGGCATCGAGACCAAGAACAAGACCAGAACCAACAACAGAACTGAGAGTGGCACTGCACTGGCACCAGGACTAGGACCGAGACCGTAACCAGCACTTTGGGCCCTGTGAGAGGGTCTCAGACCCCTCTGCCAGGGTTCCAAACCCCCCTCTCAGGGTCCGAAACCCCTCTGCCAGGGTCTCAGACCATCCAGGGCAGCCAGAGGGATGCCCTGGACTCCGAAGGGAATGGGAATGGTATTGGGATTGTGATTGGGAATGGGATTGGGAATGGGAACGAGAATGGGAACAGGAATGGGAATGAGAATGGGAATGGGAATGGGATCGGGAACGGACCCCCCCACCTCCTCCAGGAAGAGATCCTGCCCCAGTCCGAGAATGGACCCCTCCCTACAATCCCAGACCCCCCCCCCCCCCACCATCCCAGACCCCTCCCCATCTCCAGATCCTGCCCAATTCCAGACACATCAACACTCCTCCACCCTTCTCCATCCCCAGATTCCTCCCCCATTCCCAGGCCCCTCCCCAGTCATAGACCCACCCTCAATCTCAGACTTCTCTCCAATCCCAGAGCCCTCCCTCCATCCTAGACCTCTCCCCACATTCCCATCCCCTCCCCAATCCTTGATCGTACTCTTCAATCCCTTTTTTGGATGGCTCCTGCCACTTTCAGCCCATTTTGGGGGGTTCCAAAGGGCTCCGGGGACCCCCCCGCAATTTTGGGGATCTTGAGGTGACCCCGAGACCCCCCGGTGGCCACAGGGGAATCGGAACCCCAAAAGCCGGGTGTCTCCTGGTCCCCAGGTCCTCCCGTCCCCACCCTGAAACAGATCCTGGCCAATCAGAACGCGCGTCGCTTATGACAAGCCAGTTGCCGGGCGGAAATTCAGCGCACTGGCCCCACCCAGCAATTTCCAGCCAATCGGCGCCCGGCGCGCCTCTGACTCACTGTTGCCAGGCGGAGCCCAGCACCTCTCACAGCGCCAGCCAATCAGAGACCCCGCGGGGCAATGTCCAGCCAATCAGAGCTTTTCTTATCTATGACTCATCAGTTGCCAGGCAGACGTGCAGCGAGGAGCGGAATTCGGGGAGGGGGAGGTGACGCTCGGGCCGCGCTGGGGCCGCGCTGGTGGCACTGGTGGGGCTGGGAGCGCCCCCGGCCGCGGGATGAGGGGGGCGGGGGCCCCAAATTAAACGCGGCCCCGGGCCCTGGCGGCTGCTCGGCAGGGCGGCACGGCGGTGGCAGTGCCGGGACGGGCTCCTGCAGCTCGGGCGGGCGCAGCGGCTCCGGCTCGGGCAGACCCGGTGCTGGCAGCAGCGGGGGTTGGCGGCGGGGCGGGGCGGCTCTGCGGGGACAGCGAGCTCAGGGAAAGCCGCTCCCTTTAGGGCTTCTCGCTCGCTCTCTCCGCTTGCGAACCCGACGCAGTACCCATTGTCCTGATCGCTGTAGCTTTGATTTCATGCCTGAGATGTTTTGGTTTGTGAAATTTCTTTCCCAGGTGATTTGCTGTACACAAAAAGAGATGTTTTCTTTATTATATCTTTGTTATTCATTCCTTTTGAGAAGAGGGACTTCTTGATGGCCCTCTGGCTTGACCAGTGTGGTTGAAGAGGTGTTAACTTTGCCATCCAATCATGTTGATCTCTGTAAAAAGTATAGAAAGAAATCATGTTTTGAATAAATCTCTCTCTAGCCTTCTGAAGATTCATGGAGTCAGTGTGATTCACTGCGTGTCCTATAGAGACAGCGCGCTTCCCTCTGCGCTCCAGCATCCCGGGATATTTCACGCTCCGCCATCCTGGGATATTTCACTCTCTGCCATCGCGGGATATTTCACTCTCCGCCATCCCGGGACATTTCACTCTCCGCCATCCTGGGATATTTCACGCTCCACCATCCCGGGATATTTCACTCTCCGCCATCCGGGTATATTTGAGCAGGCGGTGCCTCTGCTGCCGCTTTTGCGTTCCGCTCGGCTTTTATTGGTTTTAATGTTTCCAGCACGAGCCTCCAGGTAGTTGTAACACTCAGGGCAGTTTCATTGCCTCCAGAGGCAGAGTCTAATACCAATTCACCAGCTCGTTCCCAGTTCTTAATACTAAAAGCAGCTTCTGTGGCAGTGTCTATTCCCTGGCTCTTGCACCACCACATCAAGGTTTGCAGTCTGTTTGTTGTGTTTTATCCCGTTTGCTTAAAAAGAGGGACCGTACTTTCACTATGGCTTTTTTTATCCCCAGGTTGCTTAAAAAGAGGGTCCATACCTTCACTACGGCTTTTGCTATCATCAAGACTTGTGTCCCGGTGTCCCTAGAGGTTTCTTCTATTTTTTACACGTCTGGACTGACACAGTTGGACACAAAAGAACCACACAACTCACAGATGTCTCAGCAGGAAAGAAGGGGGAAGAACTTTACTTTCTTTCATATTTATACATTTTTGGCACCAGCTGTGGATTGGAGGATAGGATCACGACTCCTCCAACCACACCGGTCAAACAGACAGTCAATTAGTTTTTCTCCTCTTCTAAAAAGTAATGTAAACAAAAACTACGTTTAAGTAAACAGAGCTATTTTTACATTATGAGACTTTTAGAAGTGTGAGAATCTGACTCTAAGAAAATAAACAATCAGAAGGCTAAGAAAATTCCAGAAGAACAGAGCGGCACCGGCCTGTTACAGCTCTCCACGCTGCTGGCAGCTCTCACAGGCTGCTCTGTTCCCCGCTGGGCTCTGTCTCCCCACTCTCCACACAGCTGGGCTATCACCATCACACTGGGGTTCACCGATTGTCGTAGCTGAGACGGGCAGACTGTCGGAGTCCAGGGCATCTCTCTGATTGCCCTGGAGGGTCTGGGACACAAGCAGGAGGTTTGGAACCAGTACAGGGGGGTTTGGAGTCTGTACAGGGGGGTTGGAAACCTTGGCACAGAGCCCAGGAGAAATTACAAGTCTCAAGAGTGTGAAATGAGTAGTAGTTAGTTTATCACAGGGTGGAAAAGTAGAATTTGAGGTTTCTTAGAATGGAGGCTGCAGAGCAAAGATGGAGGAATCAGGGTGTGGACCTGTTCTTCTTTCTTGTTCTTGCCCTCCATCTTCTGCGGTGCTGGGTCACAAGAGATTGGTTTAGAGTAGAGATGACATGGTTAGTGTAGGTGATAGGTATTGGTAATTAACTGTAAATAGAGAATAAGTTGTGGACAAAGTTGGGTCGAGGAATGGTACAAAAGGGTTAAGACCGCCCAACCAGGGGGGAATCGCCACAAGTTCTCTGCCACAGGAGGAACCTTGGCAGAGCACAGAAAGAACTATGAGATAAGAAAGAATAAACAACCTTGCAAAACCTGAGATGGCGACTCCTGACTCTTCTACTTCTGGCATGAGGTGTTTCAGAGGGCAAAAGACACTTTACCACCAAATCTCGGGGACGAGAATCCAAGAACAGACAACATGGCACACCAAAGTTCATGTGCCAATAACAGCTTTTATTCTGTGCTTCTCTCTTATGCGGGGCTGTCCAAAACCCTGTGTCCAAATCTGATTGTCTGGAACCTTGGTGCCACCCACTTCACTGACCAATAGCTGCCTGCATACATGCTCATCAGGGATTGGCTGGAACCTTGGTGCCACCCACTTCACTGACCAATAGCTGCCTGCGTACATGCTCATCAGGGATTGGCTGGAACCTTGGTGCCACCCACTTCACTGACCAATAGCTGCCTGCGTACATGCTCATCAGGGATTGGCTGGAACCTTGGTGCCACCCACTTCACTGACCAATAGCTGCCTGCGTACATGCTCATCAGGGATTGGCTGGAACCTTGGTGCCACCCACTTCACTGACCAATAGCTGCCTGCGTACATGCTCGTCAGGGATTGGCTGGCGTCTGTTCTCTGAGCTGAGTCCCTCCGCCTCTCAGTGCCCTCTCTGCCAAAGGTGTTTTACTTCCCTTCTTTCACAGGAATAGGCTTATCAAGTCTAGGTCAGGGGGCTGTAAGGCTTCAGGCAAGCTGTTCACCAACATATTTAGGAACCAAAAATTCCCTCTAGAGACCCCAAAATGCCCACATTTAGGCCCAAAAGTCTCAAACAATCCCTAGAGACACCAAAATTTCCAACAGAAACCCCAAACTTCCCATGTTTGGAGCCAAAATTCTCTAAAGAGATGCTAAAATAGGATAACAAATTCCTTCTGGGAACCCCAAAAAGTCCCCTGTGGGGACCCCAAAATCTAAAAATTCCCAAAAGAAACCTAAAAAATTCCATGTCTGGAGCAAAAATGCAAAAAAATTTCCCTGCAAACACTCCACAATTCCCAAAACTCTCAGTGTAGGCCCCAAAATGCCAAAAATTTCCCTACAGAGACTTCAAATTTCCCTTTAAGGACGTCAAAATTCCAAAAATTTGAGTGGATTTAAGTGATTTTGAGGGGACAGATTGATCCCTCTTGGCTTTTGGAGTGCAAAGAGACAGAGAACACTGCCCAAAATCTCCCAAGAACACAAAAATTCTCCAGAACCTGACCCCAAATCCTAAATTCACCATCTAACACCTGTGAAATGATGAAGATAATTCAGAAGAAAATTAAGGCCAAAACAAAAGGATAACCAGCCAGGGCTCTTCCCAACACGGATCACAGGGAATGTGGGTCACCAGGGCTCTGCCCAGCGTGGCTCCTCCAGAGGGGGATGGAGTTGGAGCTGCGCATGAAGCTCTTCCTGTGCTGGCAGCACTCGCAGGACTTCCCTTACTGGTGCCTCCGTTTGTGTTTGGTCAAGTGAGAGCTCTGTGAGAAGCTCTTCCCACACTGGGGACACTTGTGGGGCCTCTCCCCAGTGTGAATGCGCCGGTGCCTGTTGACTGTGGAGTTTTGCCTGAACCCCTTCCCACAGTCGGGGCAGCGGAAGGGCCTCTCCTCCGTGTGTGTGCGCTGGTGCAGGAGGAGATTGGAGCTGGTCTGGAACCTCTTCCTGCATTTATCACACTCGTAGGGCCTCTCCCCTGTGTGTGTGCGCCGGTGCGTAATGAGGTTGGAGTTGTACTTGAACCCCTTCCCACAGTCGGGGCAGTGGAAGGGCCTCTCCTCTGTGTGAATCTGCTGATGTACGAGGAGCTGAGTGCTGGTCAGAAACCCCTTCCCACACTCGGAACATTCATAGGGCCTCTCCCCAGTGTGGATCTTTTGGTGGAGGATGAGGTGGCTATGCTGATTGAAGCTCTTCCCACATTCCCCACACTCATAGGGTCGTTCCCCAGTGTGGATCCTCTGGTGGCAGAGCAGGTGGGACCGCCACCTGAAGCTCTTCCCACACTCCAAGCACTTGTGGGGCTTCTCCCCATCATGGAGCTGCTCATGCTCCACCAGGTCTGAGCTCTGGCTCCATCTCCAGCCGCCTTCCTGGCACAGCGTGGGTCTTTCCTCTTCTGATCTGCGTTTGCAGCCCCTCCTCGTGAGGGATCTCCGGGGCTTTTCCTCCCTGGTGGATTCCTGCGCTGTGGAGCCGCTCAAAACAGCCTCTCCCACGAGGTTCTGCTGCGGGGATTTGTCCTCCCTGGTCTCCATGCTCAGCTCCTTGTCTGGGGAGGAAGGACAAGGAGAGGATGGGATTTGCCTCCGTGCCACAGGGAAGGGGAAGGAGATCCCCTGTGTGCTTGGTCCTTGCCCTCCCCATGAAATATGAGATTAGAAACTAGAGAATATTAACCATAGACGTTGGAAGATATTTATTAGGAATAGGCATTCAGATGATGTCTGTTGCTTACTATTCCGCTGCTCTGTGCGCTGCATCAGTTGCCTAAGGGGAGAAGAGACAGGGCTATGTGAGGGAACAATAAGGAGGAATGCAAGGATGTCTGACAAGGGGAAAGATGTTTACCAAAACAGGAGACAGGAATACAAGATTAGCAGAGATACTGAGATAACGAGGCTCCTCAGGCCCCTGGACCAGGTAAGATCGGTCTCATAGCCTGGACTATGAGTAGAGGATCCCTGAGCGCCCACAGCAGTGGGGTCAGAAGCTCATCTCGAGAGGAAGACTATTTCCTTCATCTCCGAGACCACCAGAGACAACTACTCAGGCCAAAAGGACTGATAACCAATTAGCATACGAAGGGGAGGGTGAGAGAGCCAAAGGATGAATATGCATGGTGGTATTGGGAAACTTGGTGTATGTGTAACATTCTAGAGGATATAAGAAAATGCAAGTGATCGAGGGGCGCCGAGGGGCACGCATGCCTTTGGGAACTATCCCACATGATGCCGAGCGCTGAATAAACCACACACCTACTTTAAAACTCACTTTGTCTCTAAGTTTTAGAGTTTATGTGTGGCTCACTAGAGGGAAGGGGAAGGAGATCCCCTGTCTGCTTGGTCCCTGCCCTCCCCAGGCTGCTGGGAGTGCCAGGAAACCGAAAAGCTCGCCCCTCTTCTGTCTCCCCACTTAGGGATACTGGCAGTGACTGGGCTCATACTGGGAGTGCTGAGGAAACTGGAACAACATGGGGGGGCCAACTGGGCTCATACTGAGAGCAGCCACTTCCAAGAAAATCCAAAAAAACCCCAAACCCAGGGACTAACCCCGGGATATTTGGGGCGAGCTCCCCCTCCCCGGGGCACCTGCGGGATCCAGGTGATGCTCCCCGGCCGTGCTGCGAGTTCAGGGAGCTCTGGAGGCGCCTCTGCCTCCTCTGCCCTTCTCCTCCTGCTCCCTGCTGCCGCTCCGCCTCTTCCTCCCTCCCTCCTCCTCCTCCCCCGTTCCCAGCCCCGAACTGTGGGGGCGGGGTCAGGGAAAGGGCGGGAACTGTGAGGGGGAAAGGGGCGTGGCCTGAAAGTCCTGAAAGGGCCCGATTTGGCCTCAAATCACCAAAAGAAGCCTAAAATCCCCTCACTGTGGCCTTAAATCACCCTAAGGACACTAAAATCCACCCTAAATCCACATGGTTTGGCCTTACTTCAGACAAATGGGGTTCATATCAGCCAAAGGGGTACAAAATTTAACCAAAAGAGCCTAAAATTGGCCAAACTGGTTTAAAACCCACACAAATCAGCCTCTAATCACTCTTAAGTATCCCAATAGCGTGTAAAATCAACACTGAAAACCCCTGGTTTGGTTTCCAATCACCCAAAGGGACTGAAAGTCCCCCTAAAACCCAACAGATTTGGCCTAAAATACCCCAAACCATGCTAAAACCCACCCAAATGGGCCTAGAATCATCCAAAAGGATCTAAAATCCACCTTGAAGCTGCCCAGACTATCTTAAAAATCACTCAAATGGGACTAAACCCCACCAGATTTGGCCTAAAATCAGCCAAAGGGGCCGAAAACCCACACAAAAAGGCTCAAAAACCCAGACTAAATCTGCCCAGTTTGGCCTACAATCACCAAAATGGGTCAAAAATTATCCAAAGCTGCCAAAAATCCACTCTAAGCTTCCCCAGTTTTGCCTAAAATCACCCAAACAGGACTAAAATCTCTGGGACCGGGACTGAGACCGAGACCACGATCAGCACCAGAACCGGCACCAGCACCAAGACTGAGACCGACACCGGATCTGAGACTGGCACTGAGAGCGGCGCCGCTCTGGGACCGGCACCGAGACCAAGACTGGGACCAGAACCGACACCACAACAGAGACCGGCACTGCACTGGCACCAGGACTAGGACCGAGACCGTAACCGGCACCAGAACTGGCACTGGGACCAAGACTGAGACCAAGACCGGCACCGGAACCAGCACCGAGACTGGCACCGCCCAGGGACTGGGACCGAGACTGAGACTGGCACTGGGAGCACTGCGGGACCAAGAGCGGCACCGGTACCGGCACTGGGACTGGGACCGTGCTGAGACCGAGACTGAGACTGGGATGGAAATTGGCAAAAAAGGCTCAAAAGCCACAGAAAATGCTCCTGAAGAGTCAAAAAATACTCAAAATTGACAGAAAATGCTCCAAGATGCTGCGAGATTGGGGAGAGCCCAGGGGGACACAGAATTCCCAAAAATTAAAACAAATCCCCCAAAATTTGCATTAAAAAGCAAAATTATATAAAACAAGAACTGAAAGAAGCCTCAAAATGGCTCAAAAGAGAAAAGTAAACCTGAAAATGCCTCCAGAAATTCCAATATTATTCTCAGAGTAGCCCGAATTTATCAAGTTCCCAAAAAGTCACAAAAAATTTCCCCCAAACAACATCAAAAACCACCCAGAAAATGAAAAAAATAGAACAACCAAACCATTAAGATGCCCAGAAATATATTGAAAATCCAACCAAAATCCCCAAATTCTCAAAAATTCCCTAAAAATCTCCCAAACTCTTTAGAATTCCAAAAGCATCCCCCCAAAGCCCCCAAATGTCAGTAAAAACCACCCTTAAAAATGCAAAAAACAAAAAAAACCCCAATAAAACCAAACCAAACCAAAACAAAACAAACCCCAAAAAAACCCAAAAAAACCAAAAAAAACCCCAAAAAACCAAAAAAACCCAACCAAAAACCAACAAAATGAAAATACCAAAATTTCCTAAAAATACTTTAAAAATAAAAAAATTACAAAGTCCCTCCAACCCCCAAGAATTCCCCAAATCCCTGAAAATTCCCAGAATTTTCTACACTTGCTTTCAATGAAGTTGTGCAGCAGGCAGGACTTGCCATTTACAGCCCTGCTGATCACCAAGAACTTGAAGAGGAAATCTGGGAAAAAAATTCCAAAACTTCTTATGATTGGACCCAAAATTCCCTCAAAATCCTCTCTAGAGAGCCCACAGTTCCCAAGTTTGGACCCAAATTTCCCAAAAGATCCTTTTGGGGACCTCAAATTCCAAAGTTTGGACCCAAAATGTCCTCTGGGGACTGCAAAACTCCCACAATTCCCCTCTAGAGATCCCCAAATTCCCACATTTGTACCCAAAATGCTCCAAATTCCTGCGTTTGGACCCAAAATTCCCAATAGAGGCCCCAAAATTCTAACAATTTCCCAACAGAAAACCCAAAATTGTCCCATTTGAATCCCAAGAATTCCCTGAACAGAGCCCAAAATTCCCAAAATATTCCCTTGAAGCACCCCAGAATTCCCCTATCGAGATCCCGAGACCCCCCTCAGACCCGCCAGATACCCCTGGACCCTCTATAGGCTACCCCAAAACCCCTACAGAGCCCCTATAGATGCCCCAAAGACCCCCCAAATCCCCCATAGAGACCCTCAGATCCCCTACAGGGATCCCCAGACCCTACTCAAATCTTCTATAGGGATCCACAGGCCCCCCTCGGCCCTCTAAAGACCCCCCATAGATCCCCTATAGACACCTCAGACCTCCATTAGAGACCCCCAGACCCCACCAGACCCCCCAGCCCCCTCACAGGGATCCAAAGACACCCCCAGACCTCCCCGCACCCGCTACAGGCTCACGCAGGCCCCTACAGACCCCCCCAGTCAGCCAAAAGGCCACCCAGACCCCCCAAATCCCCTACAGAGACCCCCAGACCCCATTTAGGGATGCCCAGACACATTTTATGGACTCCTCCGGAACCTCTGTAGACCCCTCAGACCCCGAGAGATCCCCTATAAGCCCCCAAGCCCCCTTTAGGCAGAGCCAGAACACCCTAAAACCCCAATAGATCCCCAAAACTGCCTTATAGACTCCTCTACATCCCCTGTAGACATGGCACTACATCCCCTAAAGAGACTCCCAGGACCCCCCAGACCCCTATAGATCCCCTATAGATCCCCCATACCTATTCTTGGGTTTCCAGCCCCATTCTGGAGGTGCCCAGGCCTATTCTGGCATTGCCCAGCTCCATTCTGGAGGCCTCAGCAGCATCCCGGGGATGCCCAGCCCAATTGTGCAGGTGCCCATTGCGATTCTTGGCTCCCAGCCCCATTGTGGGGGTGCCCAGGCCCATTCCGGGGGTCCCAGCCCCATTGTGGGGGTGCCCAGCCCCATTCCGGGGGTCCCAGCCCCACTTTTGGGGTGCCCAGGCCCATTCCGGGGGTCCCAGCCCCACTTTTGGGCTGCCTGGGCTCATTGTTTGGAGGGCTCCATGAGGGTCGGGGCTCGGGGCCGGGGGCGGTGTCAGGGCGGGGGGGAGGGGCCGTTGCCAGCCTGGGATTTGGGCTGAGTTGGGCTGGGATTGGGGCCGAGGGGGGCTCAGAGCTGGCACTGGGGCCAGCGCTGGCTGTGGGCTGGGGGTTCGGGCTGGCTCGGGGGGGGCAGTGGCTCTGGGGCTGGCCTGGGGCTGAGGCTGATGATGGTGATGGGCTCAGGGCAGGAACTGGGGCTGAGTTTGGCAGCTGGAGCCGAACCTGTGACTGCAGTGCGGGCTGGGGCTGGGCTGGAGGAGAGAGCTCGGGCTGAATTTGGGGTGGGTGCTGGGGCCGGGAACTGCTCCACCAGTGGTGTCCGTGTCCCTGGCCAGCCCACAGAGGGGGGGACGATGCTTGGGTGGTGGTTGGAGGTGACTTTGTGCATGAGGGAGCGTGGCCGGGCAGCTCCCTCGGCGTTCTTGCCGGACAGCGGCTCTGGGGCAGGGCGATCCCCTCGTGGCTGGAGAATGCAGTGAGGAGAGGGAGAGGAGCCTGGCAAGGGCCTTCAAAGTCAGCAGCGTGGGCAACTGGGGGGCTCCTCTGGCTTTCAGCACCCTCCTGCCCTGGAGAGGGAATCCTCTGGGATTCTGGGCCCCTCCGGGGCTCTTTCCCTTGTCCTGCTCTTGTGGGGCTCCCCAGGATGAGAATGCAGCCATGGTTTGGCTTGGAAGGCACCTTCAAGCCCACCCAGTGCCACCCCTGCCATGGCAGGGACACCTCCCACTGTCCCGGGCTGCTCCAAGCCCCATCCAGCCGTGTCCCAAGGCAGCAGCCAGGCAGAAATCCGCTGGCCTGCCCGGGGCTGTCAGCTCCTCTGACACCAGGATGACAACAGATTCCATCAATTCCAGAGAATTCCATGGCGTGAGAGCACCAGGATGTGGAATGTCCTGGAAGCCAGGCTGTCCTGGGACACAGCTGTCCCTCTCCCTGACAGAGCACGCTCGGGGGCTGGAGTCTCTGTTCCAGATCCCTGTTCCAGGATTGGCTTTTGGCCGAGATTGAAACGATTGTTAGATGTGTGGTGTTGAAATAGCTCTGCCATGAGGATGTAGATTTGATGGTTTTGCTCAGTCCTAGCGGTGGAACAGCCGATCTAGAGTCATGCTTGCAATTGAAGTGTCTGTGTGGTTGGGATAACATCCAGTGAAGGTGTGAGGATGACCCTGCCGTTGATGTGCCAAAGGATGTGTTATAAATGCCAATACAATATTCCAATTAAAATAATAATTTGGTTTATTAATAAAGATCGAATCACAGAATTTCTATAACCCACCAACAGCGGAGAAACTTGACAGAGTTTTTCCCGGGAAAATGCCAAGGGTGAACCGTGAGATACAGGGTCTGGCAGCCTGCTATCTCCCCCAACGGTTCACAAATTTGCCCGGTTCGGGGCTTGGTTTTTATACACTTTATTCTGCCCTCGGCAATATTTCCCCATATTTCCCATTGTTTCCCGACTAGCTATACAAATTCAGGAGTTTCCCCGACCAGGCAGAAAAGAGTTCTTTTCTCAGTTGATATGTTAATGTCCAGTTTCTATGGATCCTTATGGTTGATGAATGATCGAGATATGGATGATGTTGCTTGATAGTCTGTGAAGGTGGCAACCAAGGTGTGAGTTGCTGTGCCACCTTATCTTGATGGGTCTCTTCCCGGTACTTGAGAAGGCTGCAGGCTTTCCCGAAAATCCTTTGTTCCTTTCTGAATGGAGGCGCCTGCTTTTTCAGGGTTGTTAGTTTCACCATCTGCTACAAGGTCTCCTAAAACATAGACTTTTACCCAATACAAATTTATACAATTTTATACTTTTCCAATTTACCATAAGAACCAGAATTAATCATTTCACATTTTTCACAGATGGGCACCTGCGCCTGAGGAAGGCGTGGAGCACAGCCTGAGCTGGAAGCGATGGTGGAGGAGCAGCCGAGAAACAGGCGTGCTCTAAGGAGGCAGAGGCAAGGAGGGACCAGGCTAAACAGTTCCTGGAATGTGGAAAGGAGTTGGTAGAAGAGTTTGAATATGCAGGAGAGTGATGCAATGGAAAGGGTATTTCAAGAATGTCTGTGAGATAGCAGGTGAGCACTTGGCCGAATGCCCAGTCATGGCAGATGGGCCAAGGTACCAGGTGGAGCCTATGAACCCTTTGCTTTCTGTCTCCTACTGGTCTTAATTTGTGTTTAATTCAAGCTCTTTTTAATTTTACCAGGCAAGTGAAGCTCGTTTTTCACAGTCTCCTTCTCTGGTAGAAGGGGACACGCGGAGGCGTCTCTGTCCCTCTCAGCGCTGGGCTGAGGGCCCCGAGCATCCCCCGGTGTGACAGGGACAGAGACCCCCCCAGGCCCGAGCATTGCCGCCAGGAGAGGACTGGAGCCCCCCCAGGAGTGCGCAGGGAGGAGAGGGAGGGAGACAAGGCCGGGCCATGCGTGCTCCTGGCCCCGCCTGAGGCCCGGGGCTCTCCGTGCTCCTGTGCCATGGGGAGGGCGGGGGCTCTGGGGTTTGTTTGCGTCGCCAAGGACTCGTTGGGCAAGCAAAGACCAGGCAGAGCATTTGAAGTGATTTTTGCCAGTTTTATTTGAAAATACCTTTGATTTCAATTCTTTTATTTTTTAAAATTCTGTTTTATTTTTATTTGGGTTCTTTTTTGGTCTTTATAATTTTATTTATTTGGCAGGCCGGGGCCATGGCCAAAGCCCCCTGGTTTGCAGGGGCCGACACGGTCCCTGTGTGGCCCGGCGGACCTCGGTCCCTGCCTTTGCAGAGCCGGGGCTGGTGCCGGTGCCGCTCCCATTGGGAGGGGGGGGCGCAGGTCCCCGAGAAGGGCGGCGGCGAGAAGCGGCGCATCGGCGCATCCCCTCACCCTCCCTCCCTCACAGACAGCCCCACACAAGCGCCCCGTGCCGTCCTCTGGCCCCGGCGGACACTCTGCCACTCTTTGTGGTCCTTGCTCTCGGCCGTGGCCCCAGGAGGATGCTCCGGCAGATGTCAGTGGCCAGCCATGGCTGGCACCATCGTCCTGGCCCCGGGGCACGCTCGGGCCGGTGTCCATCCCTCCCCCTGCACATCCCACCACAAGACAGTCCCACCTCCCTCCTGCCCACCCGCACCCTTCCCCCTTGGCCGGGCCGCTGCCCGCGCCCCAGGGCTCCAGCGCCGCTCTCATGGCAGGACCCTGCCAGGACACCTGCGGGCTCTCACGCCCCTTTTATACTCGAGGCAAGCCCTGCCCTCTCCTCGACAGCCAATGGCAGCTCAGTGACGTTCTCGGCGTCAGACACCGAGCGGCCGGGCCCTTTGTGATGTCACAATGGGGGCGGGGAGCCAGCGAGACGGAGCCATCTGATTGGTCGCTGCGGCAGGTGTTACTGCTGGCATTGTGCACGGCGGCGCTGATTGGTTCGTTCCATGCTGAGGGTGGGGTAAGGCGGGGAGCGGGTGCGGGGGTCCCAGCCCCATTGTGGGGGTCCCGGTCCCATGCTGGGCATGCCCAGGCCCATTCTGGGGCTTCTCAAGCCCATTCCGGGGGTCCCAGCCCCATTGTGGGGGTGCCCAGGCCCATTCCGGGGGTCCCAGCCCCACTTTTGGGGTGCCCAGGCCCATTCCGGGGGTCCCAGCCCCATTGTGGGGGTGCCCAGGCCCATTCCGGGGGTCCCAGCCCCACTTTTGGGGTGCCTGGGCTCATTGCTTGGAGGGCTCCATGAGGGGCGGGGCTCGGGGCCGGGGGCGGTGTCAGGGCGGGGGGAGGGGCCGTTGCCAGCCTGGGATTTGGGCTGAGTTGGGCTGGGATTGGGGCCGAGGGGGGCTCAGAGCTGGCACTGGGGCCAGCGCTGGCTGTGGGCTGGGGGTTCGGGCTGGCTCGGGGGAGGCAGTGGCTCTGGGGCTGGCCTGGGGCTGAGGCTGATGATGGTGATGGGCTCAGGGCAGGAACTGGGGCTGAGTTTGGCAGCTGGAGCCGAACCTGTGACTGCAGTGCGAGCTGGGGCTGGGCTGGAGGAGGGAGCTCGGGCTGAATTTGGGGTGGGTGCTGGGGCCGGGAACTGCTCCACCAGTGGTGTCCGTGTCCCTGGCCAGCCCACAGAGGCGGGGACGATGCTTGGGTGGTGGTTGGAGGTGACTTTGTGAATGAGGGAGCGTGGCCGGGCAGCTCCCTCGGCGTTCTTGCCGGACAGCGGCTCTGGAGCAGGGCGATCACCTCGTGGCTGGAGAATGCAGTGAGGAGAGGGAGAGGAGCCTGGCAAGGGGCTTCAAAGACAGCAGCGTGGGCAACTGGGGGGCTCCTCTGGCTTTCAGCACCCTCCTGCCCTGGAGAGGGAATCCTCCGGTCTCAGGGTTGTAGTTTTCCTGAGATTCTCCTTGGGGTTGGTGTTCCCCAAGGTAATAAGGGTCTCCCAAGGTTGCTGTTCCCTAGGAGTTTCCCCTGGGTTGCTGTTCCCAGAGGTAATAAGGTTTTCGGTCTTCTCTTTGCCCTAAGTGTTACACACCAGAGGCAGGGACGACAAACTGAGTCCGCCGGTGCACATTTCCAAGGTTGTTTATTCTTCATTATCTCAGTCCTTTTTCAACTCTGCTAGGCCTTCCTGGCAGGGTACCTTATCTTAGTTCTTTCTCAGCTCTGCAAGGTGTCTCCGCAGAGCAGGACACGCGGCAGACTGGGCGGATCAGAGAGCCCCGTACCTTATGTACGGTCCCCTTGACCCAACCACTGTCCGAGACGTATTTTTTATTTACAAAATTTTACCAATACCTATTACCTATACTAACATGTCAGTTCTACTCTAAACCAATCTCTAAAACCCAACTCAGCACAAGATGGGGGACGAGAACAAGAACAAGGAGCACAGGGGCCACTCCCCAATTCCTCCATCTTGCCTCTTCAGCCCCATATGCTAAGAATCCTAATTTCTATATTTATATTCTACAACAAACCATCCACTACTTATTTCAAATTCTTAGGATTTGTGATTCTTCCTGCATGTGAGTGTTCACTCCCATGGACAGGAATCAGAGTCAGTGTCCTCCTGGGACCTGTGTGGGTCTAACTGACCCCCCTGTACAGATCCCAGACTCCCCTGTCCGGTCTCCAAACCCTCCAGGGTGGCCAGAGGGATGTTCTAGACTCCGACATCTCCCCCTCCTCTTTGCAGTAAAAATGCTTCTCTGACAACTCTGTTCCTGGTCCGCCGTATGCATTGAAGCAAACACGGCACATACATCAGAAGAATCACAAACTTCAACAGGAAATACACACGTACTCTCAAAAGTTCCCTCTACCATGATAAAAGGTTAAACACATTGAACACTCCATCCATTCAAGGCTCAGTTCTTATAATAAGTTGGTTCACAGCCTTTTTCCAGTTGTCTTATGTTCTCATGATATTCCTTCAAACTTATTTACTTGTGTCTTAGCATCAGCAATGAATAATTAATTGCTGTTCTGTTTTTGTCTCACACTGTCAATATCAGTTAACAAATCATTCAGTGTAAAAGAAGTGGCATGGGCATACTTGTTCTGACAACAGCCCTTTTGATCCAATAGTATTAAATCATCCCTGATACTGTCTGCATTACCATCACAACTTGGATCATATTGTTCAACAGATCTTTCCTCTCTTGCTCTTTTATCAATGTCACTCTGGGTGTTAACCTGTGTTAACAAAGAACATTTCTTGTTGCTGCATGGACCATCCTTGACATCTGCAAGGAGCACAAACTGAATCCTGTCTTCACAAATGAAAAGGATTTCTTTCGGGAATAACATTGAAACCGGACTTGCTAGTTTATCTGACATCTCAGTGTAGTTACACCAAGCTGATGCACTTTTACAAATCATATGATTTGGAGTGACGTCTACGATATTATCTTTTTTGTGTCACTCCAGGAAAGACCAAATTTTCTGCAAAAATTCTCTTTTGCTGAACCAAAGGTTTTCATTTTCGAGGTTCACAAAGAACCATAGAAAAGAATTTCATTTGAACATCCCATTTGCCCACCAGGTTGAAAATGAACTGTGAAATTGCTGGAGGGATGTTCTCTGGGATCGACTACTTGTTCAATCACCTGCCTACTAACAAACTCATAAAACATGATGAAAAGAATTTCCCTGATCTTGAGTATGTCAAATGAAAGATGGTCAGCTCTGATACATTGGCCAGAGTTTCCCAACCATTCTTCCTTGACTGAATCATGGGCAAAACCACCCCACTGCCCAAGACAATCAGTGAGAACACAATGCACAAGTATAACACTTGATTAAACTGCTTGTTCAAAGGCCTCACTCTCTGTGGGAATCTCTGAAATGCAACACTACTCAAGTCCCAGAGAAATCCCAAGTCCCAAAATCTTTTGCATTCCGAACGAAGAAATGTCCGCAGTCTTGGCAGCCACGTCTGTGTGCCTGCTTTTCCATTTCTGGACCAACGCCTGATGCCGTTGACTTTGGCAGAGGTTCTCATGCCTTGCTGATGCTCATTTTCGGCTCCTGTGAAAACACAAGCACAATCCCTGCCCCAAACCTTAAATTTAAATGATTTTCCAATCCATCCTGTCTCTGGGTTTCTGCTCAAGACTAAAGGATTCTCTTCACGTTTCTCTTCCCGTTCCACTTGCTGCTCGGTGAAGTGGACTCTACAAAAAAACTTATCAAAAGTTTAAAACATACTATTTTTTCCTCAACATTCTGCTTAAATTTACACTCAGCATTCCTCCCCTCTCCTTTTGCATCATGGAGGTTATTTCAATTTTTTGGAGATATAAAACATAACATGAGTACTATAAAGCATGACAAAAGAATTCTATAAAGAAATGCTCAACACAAAGGAAAAATTCGGCATACCAATGAAAATGAAATGTGATTATCAAATCATTTGTGCCATCACCTCAGAGACTGCAAACTGCTGAAACACTTTCCTTCAGTGGAGATCCCAATGTTCTTTCCCAGGCAAGACATCAGGTCTCACGACAAAGTTGATTCAGCTGTTATATTAATAAGATCAAATTGCCAAGTCAAAATAACTTGCATATTATTTTTTGGAGCAGAAATCTCTGGGCTTTGTTGGCAAACAGCATCCGTCCAAGTTAAAATCAGAGTTTGGCCAGAACTCAAACTTCAAGTTGGAGTGATGCTCTTTAGCACATTCTCCAAATAAATCCTCTAATAACAATGAGCATCAAATGCCCCATATACAACAAACTGTCATAACGTTTTTACATAAAAGAAACATTTAAAATTTAAGATGAAAAATTGATCAGATCACTCAGGAGCTCGTCTTTTCTGGAACTTTTCTTGAAAACAGTTGAATACCAATTGGAACAATCACAGGATCAACAGCTGATGGAAAAATCATCAATGATGCTTCAGGTATCTCTCTCCAAGACCTTCTGAAAAACACTTAAAGATTTAACAAACTGAAATGCAATGTCTCTACTCACACAAGAGGTACCAAAGCAAGCCCAAAATCTCATTTCAAACGAAATGCATAACACAGTTAAAAATTCAAATGAAATTCAAAAGGACATGCTAAAACATTGCATAAAACATACAAGATTGATTATAAAAGAGACAAATTATATACTTAAAATGAAGCTTAAGAAAAAATTCTGACTTGCACTTAATAATACAACTACATTTTTCAACAACAGCATTTACGAAATACTTAAATGGTTAAAAACAAATAGAAAATATTCAAAATTACAAATGCCTTTTGAAAAATCCTATAAATAAATGACAGAGCATAAAGGCTTAACGGTAATATTAACTTACAAGTACTATCAATTTTTATATATGTTTCCATACTATATAATCAATGTATCAATACTTAACATGTTAAATTGCATTTCAAAACTCTCATACACTTATTAATTTAAAATGAAACACAAAAGACTGAAACAATTCATAACCAACAATAAAATCAGGGATCTAACAAATTGTATCTTCTCCTCAAATCTTATTTATCAATGTTCCATCATCATAATTTCAGTTGAAGCTGTTTCTTTGTTGAAGAAAAATAACTAAACTTTGCAAATTAAACAAACATACCTTCTATAAATTGTAAATCACCTTTTAAATCAACAAAGACTTGAATTCAACATAAATAAAGCTTGATAAAAAATCTACAACTTGCAGTAACCTTATAAAATCCATATATAATAAATCAATAAAATATAAATTAATTACTAATTAAACTTCATGAAACTCAAATACAAACTTAATTTAAACTCTTCAGGGCCCAAACTTGAAATAAATTTTAGAATTATATATTTAACAATATGTAACTTAAACTCGAACCAAACCACACAAAAATTTCAACAACAATAAAATGTGGAAACATAACTCAAATTAACAAATAATGATTAACTCTGGCTAAAAGCTCATCTTCATTTCATTTTCTATTTTTCTTCTTTATAATAGGATGTCCCTTTCTCACATTTTGTGTTTCTCACACAATGATGGATTGCTCCACAACAAAGGGACAAATGATTGTATTTTCTTCTTCTGATCTTTTCTTACAATGTTCACATGCTGTTCTGTTGAATCACTTGTTGAAGTGCTGTGAGAATTCCTTCATCCCGGGCTTGGAGGATTCTTTCAAGCTGGTTTCTTCAGATGCCTGCCTGCACTGATGTGCCGTGCTGAGGTGTGTCCACTTCACTGCATGCCTCCACCATCTCTGCCTTCACCATCTCTGCCTCCACCATCTCTGCCTCCACCATCTCTGCCTTCACCATCTCTGCCTCCACCATCTCTGCCTCCACCATCTCTGCCTCCGCCATCTCTGCCTTCACCATCTCTGCCTCCACCATCTCTGCCTTCACCATCTCTGCCTCCACCATCTCTGCCTCCACCATCTCTGCCTCAACCATCTCTGCCTTCACCATCTCTGCCTTCACCATCTCTGCCTTCACCATCTCTGCCTGAGACGGTCGACCAGGCATTACATTGATGATGCATCTGCATTCTGCGTTGGCATTCCCCAAACGCAAAGAATTGAAGCAGGTGTAGCTTTGCTATTTCATTGTTTACTTGCCTGTTCATTGTCTTGGTGAGGCAACCAGGGAATGACATGAAAGACTTTGAAGGTCCTTGCTGGATTATTATATATGTATAGATATATATGTACAAATGTTTTCAGGTGTTTCAATCGATGGAACTTACAAAATTGTTTTTTGTGGTGTACTTCTGATGTCTGCCTGCACCTGTTGTGGCAAATCCCTGGCTTGAATTTTGGCTCTGTCATGTGGTATGTCCCCTGCCACCTGCAACATGGTGAGGGTTGCATTCACTCCCTGCTATTTGTTCCTTAGTTCATCGAGGGCTTTCCTCCATTTAGCATTCCTTCAAAAACTGTTTGAAGTACAGAAATTTCAAACCCTTTTCTCGCATGACTTTCTTTCAGTCTCTGAGCACATCGTGATACAATTGCCCCTATCTTGAGTTTTCATCCTGTAGATCATAAGTCATTGGTAACACAATACTTTCCATGCTTCACTATATCACAGTTTTTCTCTTTCAATGTTTTCTTTTTGATTTCTTTGCAGTCTGTTATAACTCTTTCATCCTGTGAATTTGCAGGAATGTGATTCAATTGCTATTACCATGATGCTCTTTCTTCTATTTTGGAGCTTGCTAACATTTCTAACTTTTCTCCCTCTCCTGGATGAGGAGTGGATATTGTAAATCATTTTCCCCCTCCTCTATAAGGACTGGGGTATTACTTTTTCTGTGTGCTGCACATAATACCTATGTGGCACGGTGAAGGGAAATCATGGCTGAACGTGCCGCTGACCCAGCAGGTAGCCTTGATGTAAATGTGTAGGAATTATTTGCAGAGGATTCAGAAAGGGTGTGACTACCTTATGCTGGAAGGGGTGATTGAGGGAAATGCATTGCTAAATTCGGATAAAATTCCAGAGCACAGTCTTTCAACTGAAGAAATAATTGCTTGCTTTTTTTTTTTTTTTTTTTTTTTTTTTTTTTTTTTTTTTTTTTTTTTTTTATAAAAAGAAATCTTTTGAAAATAAAGATGATTGTGATTGAGTGGCAAAAGAAGCTTGGGCTACAGTCCAAAAATCATGTGGAGTTTGAACTGACTTACTGTCACCAACGGTGAATTTTTGCTGCTGCTTCTGAGCTAGCATATCTTGAACTTTGTTGTCTTCAGGAGTTAATGAAAGCTTCCTTTGTTACTATTTTTGTTGTTGAAGCTGTGCAATCTGCTTAGAAATTGTTGCAATGCTTCTGTTCCACCATGCATGGTGGTGATGCTGAACCGGCTGGGTTCAGTTTCAGCTTGTCCGGCTGGCCAGGCCGTTCTGACTGAGCTGAGGGATTTGGGCTTGATAAAAAACATCGAGGGGTCCCTGGCACGGCCAATCCGTGCCAATGTTGTGATACAACGGGCGTATTTGTGAAAAATTCTTTGCCCTGATCACTGTAGCTTTTGCGCGTTGCTGCGTGTTTCTTATAAATCTTAAATGTCATGTGTTGCCATCATGCAATCATCATCTTCCCCTCTCCTTTCTGAGGATGGGGACTTATAATCTTTGTGATGCTTGCTTTAAAAAGCTGCACTTTCACAATTTTGTCAATCCCGTAGCTCCGGCTGGGTGCTGCGAGCATATTTGCTGCTTAGTTTTCATTATTTCTATGCCTTGGCATTGCTGCATAATTGCTTTTAATTTTGGTTGTGCATCGGGGTTACTGCGGGACGTCCCGCTGCCTGAGCACTGCTGCTATGAGGGAATAGATAGAACGGCCGTTGTGAGGGGGTGGGACAGGGGACGCTGCCCAGAGGGAAATCCCACTCTGGCCCCACCTTGCCCCTGTCTGCGCCGGCATGGGGGCGTGGAACGAAACGCCGCCGGTGTGGCCATGCCCCTCCTCTGCCTGACTTGGCGTGGCAAAGCCCGAAAAGACGCACTCTCCCTGCTCTCTCCCGGGGTCCGCCCCGCCCTGATCTGCGCTGGCGGTCCTTACAAATGCCGCCGGCGCCCGTGCTTCCTGCATCCCCGCAGCTTGTGCTGGAGTGGTGCCCCCAGTCCCTGCCTCGGTTTTCACCGTCCGCGACATCAGCGTGCGCCCTGCCCACGCTTCCGCATTCCCGCTTTCCGCGCTTCTGCATTCCCGCGCTCGGTGACCGCTGCCTGTGATCCTTGTATTCTTTTCCCCTTCGTCTCTCCCTGTCCCGCTGGGGGGGGGCGGGAGGGGGGGCAGTGCTTTGTCCTTCCGTGTTCGATGTTTGGAGGGAGGGAGCTTTGGGGACATGGAGGCGGGGTCTGTGTTGGACTCCCCGCACCTCCTTCCCGGGGAACGCGTATCATGGCGGACGGGGAACGGGGTGGGGGGGGGGGAAACGGGGGGGGGTGGGGAGGGAACAAGCCTCCTTTTGCTCGCGCTGTGCCGCGGCACTGCCCCGTCTCCGCCTCCCTGCTGGGGGGGCAGCAGCCTCTGCCACCGGGCGCACGACGAGTGCAGCGGGGTCCGCAAAAGCTCGCGTGGTGGACCCAATCCCGGCTTTCCCGTCCCGCGATGCACGGCGACACCGCCGGCCGCTTTCGCTCCAGCTCTGAGATGTGCGAGCACGCACGGCCACTAAACCTGCTCTGTATTCTTGGTGCAAACGGCATTTCATAAAAATCACTCAGAAACAATTCATTCTCCTCACTTTCTTGCTCTGACCGATTCAAAAGTGACTGTGAAAGCTTGCCTTCTCCTTAATGTATTTCTTCACCCTGTTTCCAAACTCTCTTCCCGGCTGTTTCCTTCCCAGTGCAGGGCGTCTGCGGGCCGCCCTCCCCCGCGCGGTGTGTCCTCCCCCCGCCTTGGCGGCACGGCTGGTGCTCCGTCTGCCCTTTCCCCTCTTTCCCTTGCTGTTTTGCAGTGGGGGATGGGGGGAGCTGCGCCGCACGGCCGCGGGCCGCCCACTTCAGTGTTCTTTTCGGGGTGCGGGGTAAGGTGCGGAGTGGGGGATGTCCGAGGGACTGTTAGAGACTGCTTTTGAGCATCCCCTCCCTTTTCTGGCGTTGCGGTCAACGTGTGGGCTCGCTTCTCAGAGGGCTGGGAATCTAATTCCTCTTTGCCTCTCTGCTGTTGTGGGAGTTTTAATTCTTCCCTGGAATTCTGTAATGTTATTTGCAGCAGTACACTTGCCAATGCCATTAATTTGAGAGCTTTTTTATCTCTCCTTATTGCATTTTGATATAGTGTTTTTTTGTTTACCTCTTTGCAAAATTCTATCTGGGACTTTAGTTCCGATTTGTGTTGTAGGATTGCGAGGCAAACCCATTATTAGAGAGCTGCTGGCTCTTTCAATTGAAGCCGCAAATTATGCAGCAGTAATGCTTTGCCAAGTTAATAAGATACGTAGCTATTTCTGGAATGCATTCCCCCCCCGTGTTCTGGGTTTTTGACCGGTCTCACCTAGGTGCAGCCTTTCCTGGCTGTGGAACTGGAACCGGTGTTGTCCCTGCTGTCCGGCAGCTGTGGGATGACGCAGCCCTGGGCCCTGGGTCCACGTCGGTTCGGCTGAAGTTCCAAGGTCGGCGACTTGCTGAATCTGTTCTTATCTTCTAATGATGGAGTTTTTATCTTCTTCTGAGGGTCCGTGGCTGTTCGGATAAGTTCGGGCGCCATATCTCAGGGTTGTAGTTTTCCTGAGATTCTCCTTGGGGTTGGTGTTCCCCAAGGTAATAAGGGTCTCCCAAGGTTGCTGTTCCCTAGGAGTTTCCCCTGGGTTGCTGTTCCCAGAGGTGATCAGGTTTTCGGTCTTCTCTTTGCCCTAAGTGTTACACACCAGAGGCAGGGATGACAAACTGAGTCTGCCGGTGCACATTTCCAAGGTTGTTTATTCTTCATTATCTCAGTCCTTTTTCAACTCTGCTAGGCCTTCCTGGCAGGGTACCTTATCTTAGTTCTTTCTCAGCTCTGCAAGGTGTCTCCACAGAGCAGGACACGCGGCAGACTGGGCGGATCAGAGAGCCCCGTACCTTATGTACGGTCCCCTTGACCCAACCACTGTCCGAGACGTATTTTTTATTTACAAAATTTTACCAATACCTATTACCTATACTAACATGTCAGTTCTACTCTAAACCAATCTCTAAAACCCAACTCAGCACAAGATGGGGGACGAGAACAAGAACAAGGAGCACAGGGGCCACTCCCCAATTCCTCCATCTTGTCTCTTCAGCCCCATATGCTAAGAATCCTAATTTCTATATTTATATTCTACAACAAACCATCCACTACTTATTTCAAATTCTTAGGATTTGTGATTCTTCCTGCATGTGAGTGTTCACTCCCATGGACAGGAATCAGAGTCAGTGTCCTCCTGGGACCTGTGTGGGTCTAACTGACCCCCCTGTACAGATCCCAGACCCCCCTGTCCGGTCTCCAAACCCTCCAGGGTGGCCAGAGGGATGTTCTAGACTCCGACACTCCGGGATTCTGGGTCTCTGCGGGGCTCTTTCCCTCGTCCTGCTCTTGTGGGGCTCCCCAGGATGAGAATGCAGCCATGGTTTGGCTTGGAAGGCACCTTCAAGCCCACCCAGTGCCACCCCTGCCGTGGCAGGGACACCTCCCACTGTCCCGGGCTGCTCCGAGCCCCGTCCAGCCGTGTCCCAAGGCAGCAGCCAGGCAGAAATCCGCTGGCCTGCCCGGGGCTGTCAACTCCTCTGACACCGGGATGACGACAGATTCCATCAGTTCCAGAGAATTCCATGGCGTGAGAGCGCCGGGCCATGGAATGTCTTGGAAGCCAGGCTCTCCTGGGACACAGCAGGGCCTGCTGGAGCCCAGGGCAGCGCTGTGACACCAGGGCACCTGAGGCAACCCAGTGTCCCTGGTGACACAGCGGGGCCTGGCAAAAGCAAATCTGGGCCAGAGCGTTTGCTGCGGTGTTCAAAGTTTGATTTCCACCAATTTTCTTTTGGCCGGTGCCCCAGGGATGCTGGAGGGGTCTCCATCCCTGTGGGTGTGGGAAATGCTTGTGGGAGCCGGGGGCCAGGCTTTGGGCCTGATCTTTTTGGGCCTTAGAGATTGGAGCCTGCTGGTAGCTCCTAACTCCTTTCCCAAGGGAAAAGTTTCTTAGGAAAGCTTCTTCCCAAAACAATCTTGGCAAAACAACTCTCCCAAAACAATCTCTCTCCAGGTGGCGTGTTGCTTTTCTGCTTCTCAGAGAAAAAACATTTTGGCCCTTTCTCTACTTTGACCAGTGGCATTGGAGAGTTGCAAGTCTTGGTCACCCACGGTGTTAAGTCTGTATGGGAACGCCTTCTAAAATGAGACAATTCAAGGGGCTTTTATGCCTTTTGCCTTCTGAAATAGTCGCAGTCTTTGCTCTTTTGTTGGTGTCCTGCAGCGACACCGGGGGCTCTCTGTCCCTCTCCCTGCACGGCACGCTCGGGGGTTGGAGTCTCTGGCCGGTGTCTGTTAGAGAAACAGAGGAAGACAAGACTCATGCTATCATGGTCAGCAAGTCTCTCTTTATTGAAATCTGGTTCTACATTTATAGTGCTGTTAATTAGCTTATACATATTGCAAAATTAGAGCTCATGATTGGTTAACAATATCTTAACACAATAATCTTACTAAAGTTACAAATTAATTATTTTTGCATATTTTCGCATCTCTCTGGCACATACATCCGCTTTTCCACACATACCTCCTCATCCCACACCCTAAATGTTGCAGCAAGGTCGTACCATATTTTTGCTGCTTCATCACATCCATCCTGCTGCTTCTTCACGTCCAGCACGTACACACAGTCAAATCTCAACTAGTTTAATAATATCATGGCCTTTGCTATGCAGCCATGCTTCAGAAAGACTCTCCACACTTCCCCCGTTTTCTTTAGATTGAACAAGGAGTTGTTGATGAAATATTTTTTGAACAACTTGGTGCATCAGATTTTGTAAGCAAATACAGATACAAGGCAAACAAATAATTAACAAGAAAATCACTATGCCTGCTGTGATAACTATTTTTAACATTGAGGTTAGCCAAGGACCTAATCCCAAAGAAGCAAGCCATCCGTCTAGGCCCCATCCCTGTTGCAATTTTAATTGTCCTGTCAATTTCCGTAAATTTGAAATTTGAGCATAAATGGATTGAGAGTGATCAGATAAATTCATACAACACATTCCTTCAAAATCCTCACAGCCGTGGCCTTGTGCTAAAAGTAAAAAATCGATCGCAGCCCGATTTTGAACAGAAGCGTGTCTGACTGAATCCACATCCACTAACAAATTGCTTAAGGCAAGTGAAGTGGCATTGGTTTGTTTTGCTAGCCAACATCCTAATTTATTAAGAGTAGTTAAGCTTTGAGCTGATGCTACTCCTGGGGCAAAAATAGATGCAGCAATTATTTTATCCGGGGACCAAAATTCCATGTTTGATTTACACCCTGCTGTAAACTGATGAGCCATTCTTTTTGTTCGCTTCTGAGCGCGTGCTCGACTTAAGATCATAGATGTGTTCGGGGTAAGCAATGATAGTCGTCCCAATGTACATGGACCACCTTTCATCCCAGAAGGAATACCTGCCCAGGCTCTGTCACCACAAATAAAAAACATTCCAGATGGTAACTGACGTGGTGCTAAGGTAGATACAGAAACTTTAGGAGAAGTATAATTGCACCAAAATGTAGAATTTCGATAGACTGATAGGGAAGAGTTAACTATTGTGGCATGATTATTTCCAGAACGTAAAGTTTTACTGATAAAGTCAAAAATAACACATCCATCAGCCTGAACTGATCCCAACAGCTCAATTTCTTGTGGCTCTAAGGGTGCTGAAGGTAGATAAGGCACCCACATATCCCAAGTATCCACTGCTGACCGAGAATTGTTCTTTTTACAAGGAGGGACAAAGGAAGGACAAGGCCAGTTATCAACAGGTAATCCTACCAAACATGTGGAAAAAGGATTTCCTGGAGATGAAAGAGAAAGACATATTGTATTTTAATTAGTTAGGTTGGCCATAGTAACCCAGATGTTTGTTTTTGGCTGTGGAGGGACCCACCAAGCTTTTGCTACACAAAAACAAAAAATCAGTAGGTATAAAACCTTCATGTTTGCTTCTTACCCTTCTTGCTTTTTCTTTTACATCTAAGTTCTCTAAACCTCCTATTGAGATGCTCCCAGTCTTGTGGTGTAACGGTCCACAAGCGAGGAATAAAGCAGTCTGTATCACACCTTTTTTGAATTATATATGTGCTAGTTATACCCGCTACCTTTTTTACTAAATGTTGCAACTGCCAGCGAGCAAAAGCAAGATGCTGTTGTTCTACACTCTCAAATAATGTTACTGCTTGATAATAAGGTAACCGAGTTTCACTCTCAAGTGCTTGGCGAGGATTTTCTCTCCTCCAAGCTCCTTTACATACATTACACCATGGTTCACCCTGCAGTTGTTTCTGATACACCCACCTTTGTTGATTACATCCTCCACAACAAATTAAAACCCAAGCACCATGCTTTTGATCTGAACAACAATAACAACAAGGAAAATTAGTATCTCCTAATTGATAATTTGTTAAACAAGCTATTAAATATACAAAATGATCCACTGTATATATATAACAGATGGAAGGTTCAATCACTGTCTGTAGAAACTTCCGATAAGGGCGAACCAGACCATTCAGGCGTAACCGAGGATTCCTGATGTTCTCCGTTTTGGGGTTTCAATGCCGGCTTCGTCCACCGAGCTGGAATCCACTCAGGTCCTGTAGGGGTAGAAACACATAGATATCCTTTTCCCCAATATAAAACTTTCGCTGGACCTTGCCATAAACCTGTTTTTAAACACTTGTACCTGACCCATATTTCTGCTAATTCTGTCTTGTTCCCACTAGAGCTGTCAAAATGTGTGATAACTGCTGGTACCTTTGATGACCCAAACACACACAAATAATTCAATACAAACAACATTTTGGCCACACGTTCCTGAATGTCTGTGATATGACTGAACTTTTCAATATAAGTCTTTAAGGTACCATTTGCTCGCTCTACAATTGCCTGTCCCCTAGGATTATGTGGTATTCCTGTAACATGTTTCACACCCCATTGCTTCAAAAAGGCTTGAACCCTACTGCTGATATAGGCTGAACCATTGTCTGTCTTCAGCTGTTGACAGACTCCCATAACTGCAAAACAACTGGTTAAATGTCTAATAACATGAATAGCCCTTTCGCCTGACTGAGGTGTTGCCCAAATATAGTGACTATATGTGTCAATTGTCACATGAACATATTTCAGGCGACCAAAACTATTAACATGTGTAACATCAGTTTGCCACAACTCATTAGCTGCTACTCCACGAGGGTTAACCCCTGTTCCTAGCCCTAAACCTCCATTATGGTTACAGCATATAGGACAGCTTCTGACAATTGCAGTGGCTTCAGCATGTGAAATATGAAATTCTCTCTGAAGTCCTTTTGCATTCTGATGAAAAATAGAGTGAGCTTCTCGTGCTAACACATGCTGAGGTAGTGGCACTGTTGTAGCTGCAGACACAAGTTCATCCGCTCGTTGATTTCCTTCCCCTAAACCAACGTTCCACTTATGGCTCCGAATATGGATTACTGCATAAGGTTGTTCTCGCTGATGTAAAGCTTTTCTCAACTGTACCAAAAGCTGATAGAGTCTTTGATTCTGTACTTCCTTAATAAAGGCATCCTCTATTCGTGCAACAACACCTGCCACATATAGTGAATCAGTCACCACATTAATTGGTTCTGCAAAATGAGATATTGCCCAAACCACAGCAAGAAGCTCTAGTGTTTGCAAGGTGTCGGTCTCTTCAGCTGACAGCATATTCTTTTTCCAAGAACCTTGTTCCTGCCATGTAATAGCAGCTTTACGGGATTTCTTTCCAGCGTCTGTATATACAGTAAGTGCTCCTGGTATGGGCTTGTCACTTCTTTTAGGGACTAGCATCCATTTTTGCATCCCTACCCATTTCAATGGAGCCTTGCTGTTATTAGGCGCGATAGTACTAGTGCTGCCTAATAGTGCTTCCTGCAATTCAGCAGAATTAGCCAAATACCAATCCAGTGTATCTCGTTGCAATGGCAGAAAAATTGTTTCAGGCTCCAAACCTATAACTTGTAAAACACGCTGACGTCTTTTCTTGATGAGTAGACTCAGTAATTCAATTTTTTGCCATACAGTCTTATGTTGTTGTAGTGGGGGCATAACCCATTCAAGCACCCATTGCTCCCCCGTTTTCTTTAAATACTGAATCAATGCACCCATAAAATGAGTGGGACCCATCCATATAGCCAAGTCAATAGGGAGGTTCAAAGATCTTCGGCGAACCTGACTCTGCAAAATGCACTCAGCAATGAGTTGAATCACCTGTTGCTGCTGAGGGGAAACAATCACCTGTTGTGTGGGATCAGTCCCTTTCAACAAGGGGCGTAACTGATCAATCAGTTCATTAGGAATCCCAACCATAGGTCTGAGCCACTGTAAATCTCCTAACAATTTTTGTGCATCATGTAATGTAGTGATGTTGTGATGAAATTGCAGTTTTTGAGGAGAAACTGTCTGATCAGTCAAAGTCCATCCCAAGTATTTCCATGGAGAAGATCGCTGAATTTTTTCAGGGGCAATAGTTAGATTATGCTTAGCAAGAGTCTGTTGAATGTGGTGAATTTGTAAATCCGAAAAAGGCTGAGGTTGAGCAAACAAAAGGTCATCCATATAATGATAAATGATAACCTGAGGCCACTGTTGTCTAAGAGGCTGTAAAGCTGCATTAACAAAAAGCTGACACAAGGTGGGGCTGTTGCGCATCCCTTGCGGCAATACAGTCCATTCAAACCTTTGATCAGGGCTTTGACGGTTTACAGCTGGTAAGGTAAAGGCAAACCTAGGTGTATCCTGAGGATGCAATGCAATAGTGAAAAAACAGTCTTTTAAATCCACTATTAGCAATGGCTAATGTTGTGGTAACATAGCTGGATTAGGTAAACCTGGTTGAAGAGCTCCCATCGGTTCCATTTGAGCATTCACTGCACGAAGGTCATGAAGCAGTCGATATTTTCCAGATTTTTTCTTTATGACAAATATAGGAGTGTTCCATGGGCTGGTAGACAGTTTCAGGTGACCTTGCTGAAGTTGTTCTTGTACTAAGGCATGTGCATGTTGTAAGCTTTCCCCTTTCAGTGGCCACTGCTTAACCCACACAGGAGTTTTTGTATTCTAGGTGAGGGGAATGGGGAAAGACCAAGCAGCAGCCATTATCCCAAAGGGTGATCATTGGTGAGAACAATCCCGAGTTGTGCCAACACATCTCGTCCAATTAAACATTGTACAGTAGGTGGCAGTGTCGTGATTGAAAAAGATGCTTGTGCATTTTTTCCATCGATGACTACAGTGAGTACAGGTGATCGGCTGGCTAAAGTCATTCCTCTTACACCAGTCACTGCTGAGGCAGCTGCCTGCAGTGGCCAAGCATGAGGCCACTCGCTTGGGGCAATAATACCAGAATCTGCTCCCGTGTCCAACAATCCTACAAGTTTTATAACTTGTCCATTAAAATGGAACTCAACTATCTTCCGAGGTCGTGTAGAAAGATCTATAGTTAATAATGTTAGTCCTCCTGTGGAGCCAAAAGCCCCTTGATTTCTTGCTTCATGTCGCATAGGAGAAACCTGTTTAGCCAATTGAGGGAGAGGTATCAATTGTGCCAGTCTCTGTCCCTTTTTAATTTGTAGAGGAGGGAATGGAGTATAAGCCATAATCATAATTTCTCCACAATAATCCGCATCAATGACACCAGGTAGAACAAATAATCCCAGCATAGTTGTAGAAGAGCGTCCCAGCAAAAGTCCACCTACTGGCTGTCCATTAATTAAAATAGGCCCAATAAGTTCAGTGGGGATCTTGTGAGGGTGCGTAGTCATGATGGTGACATCTATTGAGGCTGCCACGTCCATGCCGAGGCTTCCGCTGGTGGCTGGTTGCAGTTGTTGGTTGGCACTGTTGGCATTGCAGCTGCTATTTGTGTCCCAGCGCGGCGGCTGTTGTTCGCGCTGCTCCTGAAGTTTCCCGATCTCCGCCGACAGGCGTGGGTGTTATGTGAGTCAGTGCGGCACTTTGCACACCAGACTCCTGCAGCATTATATTTTCTCCGGATATGTCCATTATTTCCACAATGAAAACATTTTATGTGAGCACCAAAAGAGGAGGGGCGAGGACCAGTGCTAGCCGTTGCCGCTTGGAGAGGAGCAAGAGCTGCCATCACCTGTGTCTGTGAAGCTTTTGCCTGTTCTTGTAATCTTAAGCCTAATTGCTTTATAGCATCCACTAAAAATGCCTGAGTTCCTGCTGGCACAGTTGCTGCTTTTTCTAACAAGTCAGCTATTGTCCAATTCCCAGCCATAGTGTTTATCATAGACCTAGTGTGTGAATTGCTATTTTGAAGGACACACTGTTTTAACAATGCCCCTTTCATGTAATCCTGAACACCCGTTCTATCTATAGCTTTTGCAACTTTGTCTATGAAAGATCCCAGAGTTTTCTCACGACCCTGCTTTATTTCCATATATATGGGTATTCTCTCTGGAGCTTTAACCCTTGCAATAGCCCTTCTAGCTACCGTCATAGCCTCCCGACACTTGTGTGGTCCCATAAGTGCTTGAGCCTCCATAGTTTGATAATTTCCCAGTCCTAACAATTTATTCAGTGTCAAACCTTGTAACGGATCACCTTGTCCCCTCTGTACAGCTACCGAAGCTTGTGCCTCTGCCTGCCAATGTGCATTAAACAACAGATGCTGATGTTGTGTGAAAATAAGCCTAGCTATCCCTTTTATGTCATTTGGCAACAAAACATGAGCATTAAAAAGATACTCCAGCATCTGTTTAACAGGCTCACTAGTAACCCCATATTGCCCTACCGTCGAGCGTAACTGTGCTAAAATTTTCCAATTTAAAACTGTAACTGTTGCCTGCAAACCTCCTGTCGGATTTGGTGAAAAAATAACTGGAAAAGCTAAACAACTAGAGGCGGCCTCCACCATGTCTTTATCATTCTGCTCAGCTCCTTGTCGAGCCAGAGCAGCCCATACCTCGCGGCGTTCCCTAGCCATGGCCCCCACAAGGTCAGATTCTGCCCCAGGGATAGGCTCCTGGCTGTTTGGGACTATAGCCAACTGAGGTGATACGGAGGTGGCATTCCCTGGGCTACGTGGAGACTCCCCTTTGTTGTCAGCTCCCCGGTCAGATTCTTCTATCGCTAAAAGAGGTGCTGATGCAGGTACATGTATGGTGTTAAACATGGGAGGGTTAGGAGTACTAGAGCCCCAGTCAGGATTGTAATCCTTATTCTTTTCCTGAGCTGTCACTATCTCCCTTGCTGCCTTCTTTTCTGCCTGATATAACAACAACTCATTATGTACTATTCTCCATAGTTTACTCATTTTCTTTGCTGTTTTATCATCGTCTAAAGTTAACTCCCATAATTTATCCCCAAACCTTCTCCATTCTACTAGCTCATGAACAGTGTGAGGGTTAATAAAAAATCCTTGAGAGAAGCCATACTTTAAAAGTTCAGGCAACTCTTTATCTAAATCTAAGTCTTTTATGTGGCGCTTTTTCAAAAGCGCTGTAAATAAATCATATGCCGCTTGCCTGTCCATACTCACGTCAGCGCTGTTGCAGACTCTCCAGGTCTCGGCAGCACGTATCGGCCAAGCCCACCTATGTGGTCGCTCAGGGCACGGAGCACTCTCACGTTTTGTTGCTCTTTAGCCGTCCCTCTGCATGCAGGACCCGAACCCTACTCTGTCTTCTGGTCGTGGTATCGCCGTGCTATCACGTCGCGAGGTCACCATTTGTTAGAGAAACAGAGGAAGACAAGCCTCATGCTATCATGGTCAGCAAGTCTCTCTTTATTGAAATCTGGTTCTACATTTATAGTGCTGTTAATTAGCTTATACATATTGCAAAATTAGAGCTCATGATTGGTTAACAATATCTTAACACAATAATCTTACTAAAGTTACAAATTAATTATTTTTGCATATTTTCGCATCTCTCTGGCACATACATCCGCTTTTCCACACATACCTCCTCATCCCACACCCTAAATGTTGCAGCAAGGTCGTACCATATTTTTGCTGCTTCATCACATCCATCCTGCTGCTTCTTCACGTCCAGCACGTACACACAGTCAAATCTCAACTAGTTTAATAATATCATGGCCTTTGCTATGCAGCCATGCTTCAGAAAGACTCTCCACAGGTGTCCATCCCTCCTCCTGCACATCCCACGACAGGATGGGGCGCAGACACACATGCGGTGCTGCTACCTCCCTCCCGTCCACCCGCACCTTTCCCCCTGGGCCGGGCCGCTGGCTGCGCAGGGTTGGCTGATGGCCGGGCAGCGTTGGCTGATAGCAGCTGGCCGGGCAGGGTTGGCTGCCGGCCGCACAGCGTTGGCCGCGGCCGTGCAGGGTTGGCTGCTGGCTGCGCAGAGTTGGCCGATGGCCGGGCAGGGTTTGCCGCTGGCCGCTGGGGGTGAAGGGTTGGCTGCTGGTGGCGCAGGGTTGGCTGATGGCTGGGCAGGGTTGGCTGATGGCTGCTGGCTGTACAGGGTTGGCCGCTGGCCGCGCGGGGTTGGCCGATGGCTGGGCAGGGTTGGCCGCTGGCCACGCTTGGTTGGCCGGTGGCCGGGCAGGGTTGGCTGATAGCAGCTGGCCGGGCAGGGTTGGCCACTGGAGGCGAAGAGTTGGCCGCTGGCCGCGCAGGGTTGGCTGCTGGCTACTGGCCACACAGGGTTGGCCGCTGGCCACGCAGGGTTGGCTGCTGGCCGCGCAGTGTTGGCCGCTGGCCGCTGGAGGCGAAGAGTTGGCCGCTGGCTGCGAAGGGTTGGCTGCTGGCCGCTGGTGGTGCAGGGTTGCCGCTGGCCGCTGGCCGCAGTGGGTTAGCCACTGACCACGCCGGGTTGGCCGCTGGCCGCTGGCCCCGAAGGGTTGGCCGCTGGCCATGCAGAGTTGGTCGCTCGCTGCTGACAGTGCAGGGTTGGCCGCTGGCTGGGCAGGGTTGGTTGATGGCAGCTGGCCGCGCAGGGTTGGCCGCTGGCCGCTGGCCGGGCATGGTTGGCCGCTGGCCTGGCAGGGTTGGTTGATGGCAGCTGGCCGCGCAGGGTTGGCCGCTGGCCGCTGGCCGGGCAGGGTTGGCCGCTGGCCTGGCAGGGTGGGCCACTGGCTGGGCAGGGTTGGCCGCTGGCCACTGGCCACGCAGGGCTGGTTGCTGGGCGCGCAGGGTTGGCCGCTGGCTGCTGGCCAGGCAGGGTTGGCCGCTGGTCGCTGGAGGCGAAGAGTTGGCCGCTGACCGCGCCGGGTTGGCCGCTGGCCACTGGCCCCGAAGGGTTGGCCGCTGGCCATGCAGGGTTGGTCGCTCGCTGCTGACAGTGCAGGGTTGGCCGCTGGCCACTGGCCGGGCAGGGTCGGCCGCTGGCCTGGCAGGGTGGGCCACTGGCCAGGCAGGGTTGGCCGCTGGCCACTGGCCACGCAGGGCTGGCTGCTGGGCGCGCTGGGTTGGCCGCTGGCAGCACAGGGTTGGCCGCTGGCTGCGCAGGGTTAGCCGCTGACCGCTAGTCACGCAGGGTTGGCCGCCAGCCGCAAAGGGTTGGTCATTGGCCGTGCAGGGTTGGCCGCTGGCCACTGGCTGTGCAGGGTTGGCCGCTGGCCACTGGCTGTGCAGGGTTGGCCACTGGCCGCACAGGGTTGGCCTCTGGTGGCGCAGAGTTGGCTGCTGGCCGCTGGCTGTGCAGGGTTGGCCGCTGGCTGCTGGAGGCAAAGAGTTGGCCGCTGGCCGCGAAGGGTTGGCTGCTGGCCGCTGGCTGCGTAGGGTTGGCCGCTGGCCGTGCAGGGTTGGCCGCTGGCTGCTGGAGGCAAAGAGTTGGTCGCTGGCCGCGAAGGGTTGCTGCTGGCCGCTGGCCATGCAGGGTTGGCCGCTGGCTGCTGGCCGTGCAGGGTTGGCCGATGGCCGGGCAGGGCTGGCTGCTGGCCGCGCAGGGTTGGCCGCTGGCTGCTGGAGGCAAAGAGTTGGTCGCTGGCCGCGAAGGGTTGCTGCTGGCCGCTGGCCATGCAGGGTTGGCCGCTGGCTGCTGGCCGTGCAGGGTTGGCCGATGGCCGGGCAGGGCTGGCTGCTGGCCACGCAGGGTTGGCCGCTGGCCGCTGGCCGCTGGCCGGGCAGAGTTGGCCGCTGGCCGCTCGAGGCGAAGAGTTGGCCACTGGCTGCGAAGGGTTGGCTGCTGGCCGCTGGTGGTGCAGGGTTGCCGCTGGCCGCTGGCCGCAATGGGTTAGCTGCTGGCCCCGCAGGGTTTGCCTCCGGCGGCGCAGGGTTGGCCCCTGACAGCGCAGGGTTGGCCGCTGGCCCCGCAGGGTTGGCCGCTGGCCACGCAGGGTTGGTTGCTCGCTGCTGGCAGTGTAGGGTTGGCCGCTGGCCGGGCAGGGTTGGCCTCCGGTGGCACAGGGTTGGCCTCCGACGGCGCAGGTTGGTCGCTCGCCGCGCAGGGTTGGCCGCTGGCCGGGCAAGGTTGGTTGATGGCTGGGCAGGGTTGGCCGCTGACCACTGGCCGCTGGCCGCGCAGGGTTGGCCAATGGCTGGGCAGGGTTGGCCGCTGGCCACGCAGGGTTGGTCGCTCACAGCTGGCTGCGCAGGGTTGGCCTCCGGCGGCGCAGGTTGGTCGCCCCCTGCTGGCCGCGCAGGGTTGGTCGCTCGCCACTGCCCGCGCAGGCTTGGCCCCAGGGCTCCAGCGCCGCTCCCATGGCAGGACCCTGCCAGGACACCTGCGGCCTCTCACGCCCCTTTTATACTCGAGGCAAGCCCCGCCCTCTCCCCGACAGCCAATGGCAGCTCAGTGACCTTCTCGGCGTCAGGCACCGAGCGGCCGGGCCCTTTGTGATGTCACAATGGGGGCGCAGAGCCAGCGAGACGGAGCCATCTGATTGGTCGCTGCGGCAGGTGTTACTGCTGGCATTGTGCACGGCGGCGCTGATTGGTTCGTTCCATGCTGAGGGTGGGGTAAGGCGGGAAGCGGGTGCGGGGGTCCCAGCCCCATTGTGGGGGTCCCGGCCCCATGCTGGGCATGCCCAGGCCCATTCTGGGGCTTCTCGAGCCCATTCCGGGGGTCCCAGCCCCACTTTTGGGGTGCCTGGGCTCATTGCTTGGAGGGCTCCATGAGGGGTGGGGCTCGGGGCCGGGGGCGGTGTCAGAGCGGGGGGGAGGGGCCGTTTCCAGCCTGGGATTTGGGCTGAGTTGGGCTGGGATTGGGGCCGAGGGGGGCTCAGAGCTGGCACTGGGGCCAGCGCTGGCTGTGGGCTGGGGGTTATGGCTGGACCATCCACATTGTGCCAAGGAAACTGGAACCACAGGGAGCGGGCAATTGGTCTTGTACTGGGAGCAGCCACTCCCCTCTCCCACCCATCCTGCTCCTGCAGCCCCAGGCTAAATGGGCCTCTAGTCATACAAAATGATCTAAAATCCACCTTAATCCACCTTAAAACTGCGCATGTTATTTGACATTCACCCAAATGGGACTAAACCCCAGATATGGCCTAAAATCAAACACATCTGCTTAAAGTCCACACTAAGCCTGCCCAGTTTGGCATAAAATCACCCAAATGAGCCCAAAAGCTCTGGGAGTGTGTCCTGGTTTGAGGGGAAGTGAGTTTTTTTCAAGAGGCTGTAGTCAAACCAATCAGGGGTCAGGTTTGAATGTTGGCACTTTCAGTGGCCACTGAAGTGTTAGACATGCCTCCGAGGACACAAGGAGTTAAAAGCAAGGACTCTCAGAGGGTCTGCCTCTTTTGGGTTTGGTTTCAGCAGGGAAACATCTCCTATCCCCTGCTCAGCTTCAGGCTGAGTGGGAGAGGGGAGCCACGTGGCTGAGCTGAGGAGAACCACGCGGCCAGACTGAAGTAAGCTGGGCCCTGGGGCGGGAAGAGAGTGGACAAGACTGGAGCTGAGCTGGCCCCATCCAGGATGGAGGGGTGGAAAACTGTGGAGGTGCCTTCCGTCCCCCTCCTGCCCCCCTCCCAGAGAAGATGCTTAGCCAGGTGTGGGAGTTGCGGAGCCTGGGAGTGCCTGAGCCCGAGAACCAGAAACTGTTAACCCTTTCTTGGCAGAAGGAAACTTTTTCCCAGACATTGATTCTCATGGCTAGTAGTTTCAGAAGAGAAAGAAAAAACAGCCTAGGGCTGAAATGATAAAGTCAGAAGATGAAAAGAACTCTAGATGGGCAAAGAATGAGAGGCGTAGCTTTCTGAGCTGGACTTTTCTTGCACAATGTCAGCCATAGACTGAACTCAAGTCTCTTTTAACCATAAACTGCATTTGAGTAGATACAGCCGCCTTTGCTTTTGCTACGGTGACTGGCACTTTAAGAGTAGAGCAAGCAGAGAAGAGAGGGGGAGGGTGTGGTGGTGCCCTCTGCCCTCAAGGGAGACCTGCTCTTGGAACCCTCAGGCCCAAGAGAAAAATGGGGAGAGCTTGGCATGCAAGCATCCTTAAAAGAGCCCTATATGCAGCTTTAGTCCATAGACAGTAGTGAGAGCACTGGACATAGAAAAGAGAGTGTCACCCTGGCAGACTTCTCCGGGCAGTGCCACAGGTGACATGGAAACCCATAAGGGGTGGACCCGTGTTTTCTAAGGAGCAATCTGTAGTGCGAGAGAGGCTCCTCTCTCCCTTGCTGAATTGAAGATAAGTTTTTTGAGTAGTGATTGTTTGATGTAAAACCCAAAGGTTTGGTCTATGGAGGGTAACATGTGGGGGGTGGAAATTGGGGGAGGAGAAAAACTGTTCAGGGAAGGTTTCATTTCTGTTTTGTGTGTGTGTTTAGAGTTTTCCTTTCTATTTCCTTTCCTATGTAATGTAATAAAGTTTTGTTCTCTGTTTTCAAGTTTTAAGCCTGCTCTGCTCTGTTCTTGACCACATCTCACAGTAGCTCATTAAGAAAAACTTACACTCATGAGTGCATTAACATCTAGCCAGTGCTAACCCATGACAGTCCTCCAGCCTGGGACTGCACAGAGCGGGACCATCGGGATCAGGAGCATCCAGAGTGGGATGATGGGACTGGGCCCTTGTAGGGCTGGGATTGTCTGGGTTGGGATCACATGTCCTGCAGTTTCACAGGCTGGCACCATCTGGATCAGAACCACGCAGACTGGGATTGCACAAACTGGGATCATCCAGACTGGCATGGCTGCACCAGAACGATGTGAACCGAGGCGGTCCCGCCCAGCCCAGGGCTCCCTCCAAGTCCCTCCCAGTCCTTAACTGGGCTGCAACCAGAACTGCCCGGAGCAAATGTGGAAGTCCTGGAGCGATCCCAGAGCCAAACCCGGTGCTCGTTCCAGCCTCGGTCTCAGTTTCGGTCCTGGAGCGGTGCCAGTCTTGGTGCCAGTGCCAGTTCCAGTTCTGGTTTCAATCCCGGTCCCAGTCTCTGTCTCAGTGCAGACTCAGTCCCAGTGCCGGTCCTGGTACCAGTCTTGGTCCCAGAGTGCTCCCAGTGCCAATCTCAAGTTTGGTCCTGGAGCGGTGCCACTGTTGGTGCTGGTTCTGGCACTGGTCTTGGTCTCAGTCTTGGTCCCAGTGCCAGTTCTGGTGCCGGTTACGGTCTCAGTCCTAGTCCTGGTGCCAGTGCAGTGCCACTCTCAGTTCTGGTGTCGATTCTGGTCCCAGTCTTGGTCTCAATGCCCATCCCAGAGCGGCGCCGCTCTTGGTGCCAGTCTCAGTGCCGGTGTTGGTCTCAGTCTTGGTGCTGGGTCTGGTTCTGGTGCTCATCTTTGTCTCGCTCTCGGTAGCACTCCCAGAGCTTTTGGGTTCATTTGGGTGATTTTAGGCCAAACTGGGCAGGCTTAGTGTGGACTTTAAGCAGATGTGTTTGATTTTAGGCCAAATCTGGTGGGGTTTAGTTCCATTTGGGTGAATGTCAAATAACGTGCGCAGTTTTAAGGTGGATTTTAGATCCTTTTGTATGACTTGACACCCATTTAGGTGATTTTAAGCCAAACCAGGTAGTTTTAGGGTTTATTATACACCAATTTGGAAGATTTACGTGTGACTTGAAGCCATTTTGTGTGTGTTTTAAACGACTTTGAGAAATTTATGATCCGTTTTAGTTGTTTTTGACCCATTTGGATGATTTTAATGCCATTTCTCTGATTTTAGGCCAAACCATGTGGTTTTAGGCTGGTTTTTACTTCCCTTGGGGTGATTTTAGTCCACATTGAAGGGATATGATGCTTCCTTGCGTGATTCGAGGCCCAACCTGATCAGTTTTCATGTGGATTTCAGGCCCCTTAGGAGAATTTGAGGCCCTTGTGGGTGATTTTAGGACAAATTGGACCCTTTTAGGACCGTGCATCCCCAGTTCTTTGTCCAGTGAATGCACCTGCGGATAAACCTGGCAGACATCCCACCCCAGTCAAGCCAGAGCTCCTGTGCTGTGGTTTTAGAGTCCTTGGGGGTTTCAGCCTCTGTCCTTGTTCGACAGTCCTGAGACAGATGAGGGATCTTGGGGCCGTGTCTTACAGGGGGATGTTTGGAGCTCACAGGGCTCCAAAGCCGAGCCCGAGACGCCCCTTGGGGGGACATCAGGGGCTCCCCAAGAGGTGTTTTTGGGGCCCCGAGTGGCAGCAGAGACCCGATAGGGGCGGGGGAGCACCGGGTTTAGAGAGCTCTGGGAGAGCCTCAGCTTCCCTAAGCGAGACCCTGGAGAGAGGAGACCCCCAGAAGCGGGGACCCCGAGAGGAGGGGGGGCCTGGGATTGCCGGGACCATGGTGGGGGGCACTGGGGCTGGAGGGGCGGGATGGGCGGGAAAGGGGAGTGGCTGCTCCCAGTACAAGACCAATTGCCCGCTCCCTGTGGTTCCAGTTTCCTTGGCACAATGTGGATGGTCCAGCCCGAACCCCCAGCCCACAGCCAGCGCTGGCCCCAGTGCCAGCTCTGAGCCCCCCTCGGCCCCAATCCCAGCCCAACTCAGCCCAAATCCCAGGCTGGCAACGGCCCCTCCCCCCCGCTCTGACACCGCCCCCGGCCCCGAGCCCCACCCCTCATGGAGCCCTCCAAGCAATGAGCCCAGGCACCCCAAAAGTGGGGCTGGGACCCCCGGAATGGGCTTGAGAAGCCCCAGAATGGGCCTGGGCATGCCCAGCATGGGACCGGGACCCCCACAATGGGGCTGGGACCCCCGCACCCGCTCCCCGCCTTACCCCACCCTCAGGATGGAACGAACCAATCAGCGCCGCCGTGCACAATGCCAGCAGTAACACCTGCCGCAGCGACCAATCAGATGGCTCCGTCTCGCTGGCTCCCCGCCCCTATTGTGACATCACAAAGGGCCCGGCCGCTCGGTGTCTGACGCCGAGAAGGTCACTGAGCTGCCATTGGCTGTCGGGGAGAGGGCGGGGCTTGCCTCGAGTATAAAAGGGGCGTGAGCGCCCGCAGGTGTCCTGGTGAGGTCCTGCCATGGGAGCGGCCTTTGAGCCCTGGGGCCAACCCTGCGCGGGCAGCGGCCCGGCCAAGGGGGAAGAGGGCAGGTGGGCGGGAGGGAGGTGGGACTGTCTTGTCGTGGGATGTGCAGGGGGAGGGATGGACACCGGCCTGAGCGTGCCCCGGGGCCAGGATGATGGTACCAGCCATGGCTGGCCACTGACATCTGCCGGAGCATCCTCCTGGGGCCACGGCCCAGGGCAAGGACCGCAGAGAGCGGCAGAGTGTCCGCCGGGGCCAGAGGACGGCACGGGGCACTTGTGTGGGGCTGTCTGCGAGGGAGGGACGGAGGAAGGGGGGATGCGCCGATGCGCCGCTTCTCACCGCCGCCCTTCTCGGGGACCTGCACCCGCCCCTCCCAATGGGAGGGGCACCGGCACCAGCCCCGGCTCTGCAAAGGCAGGGACCGAGGGCCGCCGGGCAACACAGGGACCGTGTCGGCCCCTGCAAACCAGAGGGCTTTGGCCATCGCCCTGGCCTGCCAAATAAATAAAATAAAATGAATAAAATTATAAGACAAAAATCCCCAAATAAAAATAAAACAAAATTTAAAACAATAAAATAAAAAAATTGAAATCAAAGGTACTTTCAAATAAAATTGGCAAAAATCACTTCAAATGCTCTGACTGGTCTTTGCTTGCCCAACGAGTCCTTGGCGACGCAAACAAACCCCAAAGCCCCCGCCCTCCCCATGGCACAGGAGCACAGAGAGCCCCGGGCCTCAGGCGGGGCCAGGAGCACGCATGGCCCGGCCTTGTCTCCCTCCCTCTCCTCCCTGCGCACTCCTGGGGGGGCTCCAGTCCTCTCCTTGCAGCAATGCTCGGGCCTGGGGGGGTCTCTGTCCCTGTCACACCGGGGGATGCTCGGGGCCCTCAGCCCAGCGCTGAGAGGGACAGAGACGCCTCCGCGTGTCCCCTGCTACCAGAGATGGAGACTGTGAAAAACGAGCTTCACTTGCCTGGTAAAATTAAAAAGAGCTTGAATTAAACACAAATTAAGACCAGTAGGAGACAGAAAGCAAAGGGTTCATAGGCTCCACCTGGTACCTTGGCCCATCTGCCGTGACTGGGCATTCGGCCAAGTGCTCACCTGCTGTCTCACAGACATTCTTGAAATACCCTTTCCATTGCATCACTCTCCTGCATATTCAAACTCTTCTACCAACTCCTTTCCACATTCCAGGAGCTGTTTAGCAGGGTCCCTCCTTGCCTCTGCCTCCTTAGAGCACGCCTGTTTCTCGGCTGTGCCTCCACCATCGCTTCCAGCTCGGGCTGTGCTCCACGCCTTCCTCAGGCGCAGGTGCCCATCCTTTGGCACATCAACGGCAGGCTCCTCCTCACACCTTCACTGGATGTTATCCCAACTGTAAGATACGCCAATCACTCACTTTTGGGATTTTTGGAAATTTAATAAAAATAAAAAATGGTTATAAAAAATAATAATACAAATACAATAATAAAAGTTAAACGATTTAGAGTAGGACAATTTATGAGACAATAAGAACAAAGGGAGAGGCCCGGGCCGGGTCTCCTCCCATCTAGACAAAAGCTAGCTAGGAGAGAAGGCAAAGAAAAGAGAGAAATCTCTCTCTTTTTGAGGATCCTCTTCATGACGATGCATATTTTATTTAAAACAAGTAATTTCAGCTGGTTCTTGTCACAAAAGCTTTCTGTTAATTTCCAGACGCCTGTAAGTCTGTTGGTTGTTGAAGAGGTTTCTTTTCTGTTGATAAGGAAGGCCATAAATTCTTCTTCACTAGAAAATTTAAAGTCTCTGCAACCGTTATCTCTGTGCAAAGAATTCTTGATTATTTTCTCTTTCTTAAGCTAAAAAGAATATCACACACACATAGCTTCAGTTTTAATTACTAAAGCTTATTTTTAATTACAAAACTACATTCACTATATTATTTAAATGTTAATACAGCATAACTTTTCTACCTAGCATATCACATATAGTAAATATCTGCATAGAGCCACACAATATGTCTTTTTCACACCAATCACACAGACACTTCAATTGCAAGCATGGCTCTAGATCGGCTGTCCCACCGCTAGGACTGAGCAAAACCATCAAATCTACATCCTCACGGCAGAGTTATTTCAACACCACACATCTAACAATCGTTTCAATCTTGGCCAAAAGCCAAACCTGGAACAGGGATCTGGAACAGAGACTCCAGCCCCCGAGCGTGCCCCACAGGGAGAGGGACAGAGAGCCCCCGGTGTCGCTGCAGGACACCAACAAAAGAGCAAAGACTGCGACTATTTCAGAAGGCAAAAGGCATAAAAGCCCCTTGAATTGTCTCCTTTTGGAAGGTGTTCCCGTACAGACTTAACACCATGGATGAACAAGAGCGACACCTTCCTAATGCCACTGGTCAAAGTAGAGACGGGCCAAAATGTTTTTTCTCTGAGAAGCAGAAAAGCAACACGCCACCTGGAGAGAGATTGTTTTGGGAAAGGATAGGTGTTTTGCCGAGGTTGTTTTGGGAAGAAGCTTTCCTAAGAAACTTTTCCCTTGGGAAAGGAGTTAGGAGCTACCAGCAAGCTCAGATCTCTAAGGCCCAAAAAGATCAGGCCCAAAGCCTGGCCCCCGGCCCCCACAAGCATTTCCCACACCCACAGGGATGGAGACCCCTCCAGCATCCCTGGGCACCAGCCAAAAGAAAATTGGTGGAAATCAAACTTTGAACACCGCAGCAAACGCTCTGGCCCAGATTTGCTTTTGCCAGGCCCCGCTGTGTCACCAGGGACACTGGGTTGCCTCAGGTGCCCTGGTGTCACAGCGCTGCCCTGGGCTCCAGCAGGCCCTGCTGTGTCCCAGGACAGCCTGGCTTCCAGGACATTCCATGGCCCAGCGCTCTCACGCCATGGAATTCTCTGGAATTGATGGAATCTGTCGTCATCCCGGCGTCAGAGGAGCTGACAGCCCCAGGCAGGCCAGCGGATTTCTGCCTGGCTGCTGCCTTGGGACACGGCTGGACGGGGCTCGGAGCAGCCCGGGACAGTGGGAGGTGTCCCTGCCATGGCAGGGGTGGCACTGGGTGGGCTTGAAGGTGCCTTCCAAGCCAAACCATGGCTTCATTCTCATCCTGGCGAGCCCCACAAGAGCAGGACGAGGGAAAGAGCCCCACAGAGGCCCAGAATCCTGGAGGATTCCCTCTCCAGGGCAGGAGGGTGCTGAAAGCCAGAGGAGCCCCCCAGTTGCCCACGCTGCTGACTTTGAAGCCCCTTGCCAGGCTCCTCTCCCTCTCCTCACTGCATTCTCCAGCCACGAGGGGATCGCCCTGCTCCAGAGCCGCTGTCCGGCAAGAACGCCGAGGGAGCTGCCCGGCCACGCTCCCTCATTCACAAAGTCACCTCCAACCACCACCCAAGCATCGTCCCCGCCTCTGTGGGCTGGCCAGGGACACGGACACCACTGGTGGAGCAGTTCCCGGCCCCAGCACCCACCCCAAATTCAGCCCGAGCTCCCTCCTCCAGCCCAGCCCCAGCCCGCACTGCAGTCACAGGTTCAGCTCCAACTGCCCCATCTCTGAGGGCATTTGGGTTATCCCCTGTTCTTGAGGGGTTTTTTGGGTACTTCCCAGTTTTGAGGAGGCAACGCAGGGAGGCAGGGGAGGACACATGGCTCCAGCACTTGGAGTGGGCACCACAGGGAGGGACATGTGGAGCCCATTTTTGGGAAGATCCTCCTGATTCTTGCCAGGTTTGCAGGTTATAAATGGCTTTTGGAGTTTTCCTGCTAATTTCAGGAAGCTGACATCCCCTCCTCATTTTATGACGGTGAGGAGACACCAGTTTTGGGGGGATCCTGCTGCTTTCCTCCATTTTATGGGGGATATAAATGGCTTGTGGGCCCCCTGCCTCATTCTGGGAGGTTGGGGTGACCCCGTGGTTCCACTGCTGTCTGAGGGAAGGCTGTGACTCCCAGTTTGGGTGGTTTTAGGCAGCTTGTGGGGGTCCCACGTTTGACAGAGGGAGTGTCCTGACTGCCCCCAGCTCCCACCCCAGAGCAGCCTCTGGCCAGTCAGAGGGCGTGGTGGTGATGACTCTGCAGTTGCCATAGGGATGTGCAGAGACCACAACACTTTGAAGCCAATCAGAAAATGCACAAAGTGGTTTTTACTCAATCTGAGCTTTTCTCCCCAGTGACTCCTGTACTGGTTTTGCACTGCCTGGTTTTTGGTAGCAGGGGCCACAGAGGTGGCTTCTGTGAGAAGCTGCTGGAAGCTTCCACCGTGTCCAGCAGAGCCAGTCCCTGATGTCTGTGAGGATGGACACGCTGCTGGCCAAAGCTGGGCCAATTAGAGAGGCTGGAAACGCCTCTGTGATGACATTTCAGAAGAAAATCAAAACAAAGGCACACAGTTTTTCCTCTAGTCAGAGAAGAGGAGGAGGTGAAAACATGTGAGGGAGAACAACATGGAGACACCAAGGTCAGTGGAGGAGGAGGATCAGGATGGGCTCCAGGCACTGGGGCTGAGATTCCTCTGCAGGCCATGGTGAAGCAGCTGAGCCCCTGCAGCCCCTGGGGATCCACGGGGGATGCAGAGATCCACCCACAGCCTGTGGGGATCCACGGGGGATGCAGAGATCCACCCACAGCCTGTGGGGATCCACGGGGGATGCAGAGATCCACCCACAGCCCATGGGGATGCATGGGGGATGCAGAGATCCACCCACAGCCCGTGGGGCAATGCCCACGCCAGAGCGGGTGGATGTCTGGAGGAGGCTGTGATCCGGTGGGAGACCCGGTGGAGAGAGGGGCCCTGCTTCCATGCTGGAGCAGCCTGTCCTTGGGGGACTGTGCCCCGTGGGAAGAGAGACCCACGTTGCAGCAGCTTTGGAAGAACTCTTTGCCTGTGGAGAGGAATTGACATTGCAGGAGGTGCAGTAGGACTGCTGCTCGGGAGAGTGGACCCACATTGGAGGAGTTCACAGAGAACTGTCTCCCGTGGGAGGGACCTCACGGTCTCACAGGGGAGGGACTCCTCTCCCAGAGCAGCAAAAGAAAATCTCGGTGATGAACTGACCACAACCCCCATGCCCTGTGTCCCTGCACTGTTAGTGGGAAGGAAGGAAGGGCTGGGGAGAAAAATGGTGTTTTAAGGGCTTATTTTACTTCTTATTATCCTCCTCTGATTCCATTAGTAATAAATTCACTTTGCAAGTCATGTCGAGCCTGTTTGCCCTTGAAATATTTCTTGGTCCTTATCTCACTTATGAAACCTTTGTTACCTTTTTTGTCCTTTTCCCTCCTCTACCCAGCTGTGGCAGGGAAGGGTGAGCGAGAGACTCTGTGGGTGCCTGGTGTTGGGCAAGGGTCAAACCATGACACTGGGACGTGCCAAAAAGCCACCCAGTTTGTCCCAACCCCCTCCCAATCCAGCCCAACGTCACCTCCAGTTGGCTTCAAAATGCCCCAAAAGTTCTGCACGGCTGGGGGGGGGGAAGGGGAGGAACATCAGGACCCTCCTCCACCACTGTGTCCCAGCAGCTCCATGCCCAGCCAGGAGGAGCAGCAGGGCCACAGTTGACAGGGCATTCCCCCAAATTTCCCCCACACTGATGACACAGCCGGACAACTGGGAGGCTGCCTCAGGCTTTATTGCCCACCAGCATCCCAGGAGGGAGCAGAAAATCCACCTGCAGATGCTGATTGCAGAGGCTCACAATGCTTCCTTGCTTCCATGAGGTTCTGTCAGGTCACAGTGGAACCTTGGTGCCAAATTGTTCCATGGGCTCACAGTGCTCTCCTGGCTTCCCTGGGGTCCCTGTGTGACACACTGCAGCCTTGGCTCCATCAGGGTCTCCTGGCTTCCCTGGGGTCCCTGTGGGACACACTGCAGCCTTGGCTCCATCAGGCTCTCCTGGCTTCCCTGGGGTCCCTGTGTGACACACTGCAGCCTTGGCTCCATCAGGCTCTCCTGGCTTCCCTGGGGTCCCTGTGTGACACACTGCAGCCTTGGCTCCATCAGGCTCTCCTGGCTTCCCTGGGGTCCCTGTGTGACACACTGCAGCCTTGGCTCCATCAGGGTCTCTTGGCTTCCATGATGCTCCACTATGTCCCAAGGGGCATCTGTGGCTTGGCTTTGGAGTCCTGCAAGATCCAAAGATTCCCCCCAAAAAGCACCAGCCCAGGGTTGCCCAGGATGTTTGGACCAGGCCCCACTCCCTGAGCACCCACATGGAACCCCAGTGACGCTGTGACTCCATAGAATCTCACGGAACAAAGTGTCACTTGTGACACAGCAGGGTGTCATGGAACACAGGTGCCCCTGGGACAGTGCCACTGCTCATGGAACCCAGTGTCCATTGGGACATAGCCAGCCCCAGGGGAACACAGGAGACCACTGTGACCCAATGGAAACTCATGGAACCAAGTGTCCACTGTTCCACGGTGCAGCCTTAGAGAGTGCTGGAGACCACTGTGTCACAATGGAATATCCTGAGACCAAGGATCCATTGTGACAAACCTGGGCTTTATGAAACCTAGGACACCACTGCCATTCAATCGAATCTCAAGGAACCCAGGGTCAATTGTCCACACATCAGCTTCTCAGGAAACCAAGGAGAACATTGTGACACAGTGGAATGTCATGGATCCAAGGCTCTACTTTGATCAAGGGGGGCCTCGTGGAACCCATGTTCCACTGGGACACTGCCAGGCCTCGTGCAAGCAAGGTTCCACTGTGACCAAGAAAGGCCTGAGGGCAAATGTCCACTGCTTCACACTGCGGCCTCCTAGAGCACTGGAGACTGTTGTGACACAATGGCAACAGAGCAGGCTGTGACACCGCAGTGTGGCTGTGTGACATCATAGAGTGGGCTGTGACATCACAGTGTGGCTGTATGACATCATAGACTGGGCTGCATGACATAACAGTGGGTTGTGACATCACAGAGCAGGCTGTGACATCATAAAGTGCACTGTGAGGTCACAGTGCAAGCGCTGCCATCACAGACGGAGGCTCTGTCACATTAGAGGGCAGCTCTGTGATGTCTCAGAGAAGGATGTGTGACATCACTGAGTGGGGTGTGACATCACAGAGCTGGCTGTGACATCACAGTGTAACTGTAAGACGTCAGAAAGATGGCTGTGAGGTCAAAGTGTGTGCTGTGACATTACAGGGTGGCAGTATGACACCAGAGAGAGGGCTGTGTGACATCATGCTGGTGGTGTGACATCATGGGGGTGGTGTGATATCACAGGAGGGTGTGTGACATCACAGAGTGGTGTGACATCACAGGGGCAGTGTGAGGTCACTGCAGAGGTCAGTGGGGAGGTCACTCCACCCCGGCCCCCCTCACAGTTCCCCCAGAGGAGTCCAACGCTGCTCGTGCACAGCAGGGTCCCCTGTCCCCCCACGTCCCCCCCACCCCTGGTGCCGCAGCCTCCCCCAGAGGATGTTCCACGAGATCGACCCCAGAGCCTGACATGGGGACAGGGGGGGATGGGACAGGGGGACAGGGACCCCCTGGCAGTGTCCCCATGTCCCCCAGGGCCAGAGCCTGGGCCAGGGCTCCTTCACCCTGTTACAAACAAGGACTTGAGAGCGCTTAAAAAATCCCTGGCAAGGGATCAGCAAAAACCAGATTTAATATTAGGTGAAAGCATGACAAAGTTCCTCGGCAAGAGTCACTCTGCCCCTGCGTGGACACTTCAGGCACAGCAAGGAAACAAAGAAAAGTGCAACAAGCAAAGTGCAACAAGCCAAGGGCAGCAAGATCCTACAGGGACATTTCACTGCCAGCCTCCAGAACTTCACCCACACTTGATGTAGCCCCTGCATTGGGAATTCAGTCAGGGCAGGGTCTTGGGTGGGAGCTGCCCTGGCTCAAGGGAGACACTGAGAGACAAAGAGAGCAGGCAGGAGAGGCAGGAGAGAAAGGAGGACACCAACACAATCAGCTGAGAAGGTGGCACTGTGAGAACAGAACTGACACTGACTGAAAATGAATGGGACAGAAATCAAGAACTCTCAAAGTCTAATTTGCTATCAAAACACATCCCACCCACCCAGCCCCACACAATCCAAATCCCACTGCTACAAATTTGGATCCCACTTCTCCCAATCTCCTTCCAACCTCATCTCACCCTGGTGGCTGTGGAATCGAGTAACTTTGGAGTGGGATTGAGTTTTTCTGAGGTGGGAACAAGCCACTTTGAGGTGGGATTGAGCCCTTTTGGGTTAAAAATGAGTTGTTCTCAGTCGGACTGGAGCAGTTTTGAGGTGATAGACTGATCCCTCTTGGATTCTTGAGTGCAAAGAGAGGGAGAAGAGAAAAAAATTAAGGCCAAAACAAAAGGATAACCAGCCAGGTGTCTTCCCATTCTATGAATTATAAGGAATGTGGGTCACCAGGGCTCTGCCCAACTTGAGTCCTGCAGTGGGGGGGATGGAGCTGAGCAGCGCATGAAGCTCTTCCTGCACTAGGGGCACTTGCAGGGCCTTCCCTTACTGGTGGCTCTGTTGGTGTCTGGTCAAGCTTGAGCTCCTGGAGAAGCTCTTCCCACACTGGGGACACTTGAATGGCCTTTCCCCAGTGTGGATGCGCCGGTGGATGATGAGGGTGCAGTTCTGTGTGAAGCCCTTCCCACAGTCGGGGCAGTGGAAGGGCCTCTCATCCGTGTGAATCTGCTGGTGCAGGAGGAGATGGGAGCTGGTGGGAAACCTCTTCCCACACTCGGAACACTCATAGGGCTTCTCCCCAGTGTGGATTTTTTGGTGGACAATCAGGTTGGCGCTGTGCTTGAAGCCCTTCCCACATTCCCTACACTCATATGGCCTTTCCCCAGTGTGGATGTTCTGGTGCTGGATCAGGTGTTCCCTCTGTCTGAAGCTCTTCCCACACTCTGCACACTCGTAGGGCCGTTCCCCAGTGTGGGTCCTCTGATGGCAGATCAGGTTGGAGCTCTGGCTGAAGCTCATCCCACATTCCTCACACTTGTAGGGTCTCTCCCCGGTGTGGATGCGCCGGTGCTTCATGAGAGTGGAGTTTTGCTTGAAGCCCTTCCCGCAGTCGGGGCAGCGGAAGGGCCTCTCCTCCGTGTGCGTGCGCTGGTGCACGAGGAGACTGGAGCTGAGCTGAAACCTCTTCCTGCATTTATCACACTCGTAGGGCCTCTCCCCAGTGTGGATGCGCCGGTGCCTGCTGAGTGTGGAGTTTTGCTTGAAGCCCTTCCTACAGTCGGGGCAGCGGAAGGGCCTCTCCTCTGTGTGAATCCGCTGATGCCTAAGGAGATCGGAGCTGGTCTGAAACCTCTTCCTGCATTTATCACACTCGTAGGGCCTCTCTCCAGTGTGGATCCTCTGGTGGGCACTCAGGGCAGAGCTCTGCCTGAAGCATTTCCCACATTCCCGACACTCGTAGGGCCTCTCCCCACTGTGGATCATCTGGTGCTTTATCAGTTCAGAGCTCGTCTTGAAGCTCTTCTTACATTCCCCACACTCGTAGGGTCTCTCACCAGTGTGGATCATCTGGTGACAGAGCAGGTGGGCATTGTTCTGAAACCTCTTTCCACATTCCCCACACTCGTAGGGTCTCTCCCCAGTGTGGATCCTCTTGTGCTGGACCAGTTGGTTGCTGTTCCTGAAGCTCTTCCCACATTCCGCACATGGGTAGGATCGTTCCCCGGTGTGGATCCTCTGGTGGCACATCAGGACAGACCTCAGGCTGAAACTCTTCCCACATTCCCCACACTCGTAGGGTCGTTCCCCAGTGTGGATCCTCTGGTGGCGGATCAGGCTGGACCTCAGGCTGAAGCTCTTCTCACACTCCAAGCATTTGTGGGGCTTCTCCCCATCAGGAAGCTGCTCATGCACCACCAGCGCTGAGCTCTGGCTCGATCTTTGACTGCCTTCTTGGCACAGGGTGGGACTTTTCTCCTCAAATCCCCCTGATCCGCGTTTGCAGCCCCTCCTCGTGAGGGATCTCCGGGGATTTTCCTCCCCACTAGATTCCTGTGCTGTGGAGCCACTCCAAACACCCTCTCCCACAAGGTTCTGCTGCAGAGATTTGTCCTCCCTGGTCTCCATGCTCAGCTCCTTGTCTGGGGAAGGAAGGACAAGGAGAGGATGGGATTTGCCTCCGTTCCAGAGGGAAGGGGAAGGAGATCCCCCCCTGCTCTGTCCCCAGCCTCCCCAGGCTGCTGGGAGTCCCAGGAACCCAAAAAGACCCCTCCTCTTCTGTCTCCCCACTTAGGGAAACTGGGAGTGACTGGGCTCATACTGGGAGTGCTGAGAAAAGTGGAACCACACGGGGGAGGGGCAGGGTGCAACTGGGCTCATACTGGGAGCAGCCACTTCCAGCACCGGCACCCCCAAACCCCTTTCCCGCTCATCCTACCCCTCCAGCCCCAGCACCCCTTGCAAAGGTCCCGGCAATCCCAGGGGTCCCCCCCTCTCGGGGTCCCTGCTTTGTGCTTCTGGGGCTCTTGTCTCCCCAGAGTCCCTTTAAGTGAAGCTGCACCTGTCCCAGGGGTCCCAAAACCGGTGTCCCCCCGCCCCTGCCGGGGCTCTGCCACCACAAGGACACCCCAAAAACACCTCCCGGGAGCCCCCGATGTCCCCCAGAGGGGCAGCTGCGCCTCTGCTTTGGAGCCCTGCAAGCTCCAAACATGTCCCCCAAAAAACCCCAAACCCAGGGACGCCCCCGGGATATTTGGGGCGAGCTCCCCCTCCTCGGGCACCTGCGGGATGGGGGCGATGCTCCCCGGCCGTGCTGCGAGTTCAGGGAGCGCTGGAGCCGCCTCTGCCTCCTCTGCCCTTCTCCTCCTGCTCCCTGCTGCCGCTCCGCCTCTTCCTCCCTCCCTCCTCCTCCTCCCCCGTTCCCAGCCCCGAACTGTGGGGGCGGGGTCAGGGAAAGGGCGGGAACTGTGAGGGGAAAGGGGCGGGGTCAAGGACAGGGCGGGAATTATGAGGGAAAGGAGCTCGGCCAAGGGGACGTGCGGTGCTAAAAGGGCCTGGTTTGGCTTAAAATCACCCAAAGAGGCCTAAAATAATTCAAAGGGACTTAAAATCCACCATTATTCCACATGCTTTGGGCCAGAATCAGCCAAATGGGGTTAAAATCGTCCAAAGGGGTCTAAAATCCAACCAAAGGGTCCTAAAACTGCACAAACTGGTTTTAAACCCTCAAAAAAATTGCTTCAAATCACCCTTAAATCTCCCAAATGGGCATAAAATCCACCCTCAAAAAACCTAGGATTGCCTAAAATCACCCAAAGGGCCCTGAGGTCAACCCTAACACCTTACCAGATTTGGCCCAAAATCACCCAAACATACCTAAGCCCCATGGAAGTAGACCTAAAATCCTCCAAAGGGATCTAAAATCCACCCTGAAACTGCCCGGGTTATCCCAAAATCACCCAAATGGGACTAAACTCCACCAGATTTGGCCAAAAATCACCCAAAGGAACCTAAAACCTTGTTGGAAAAACCGGGACCACACTGAGAACAACTGGGACCATGCTGGGGGACACTGGGAGTGAGTGGGGGTGACTGGATCTTCACTGGGGGAACTGGGCATGACTTGGGACCATGCTGGGAGGGACTTGGATCATCTACAGACTCACTGGGTCTACACCGGGGCAACTGGGATCCCACTGGGAGGAACAGGGAGACACTGGAACCATGCTGGGGGCAACTGGGATCCCACTGGGAGGAACAGGGAGACACTGGAACCATGCGGGGGGCAACTGGAATCAGACTGGGATCACAGTGGGAGCAGCTGGGCGATGCTCGGGAAGACTGGGAACATACTGGATTATACTGGTAACAACTGGGACAGCACTAAGGGTGACTGGGAGTGGCTGTGAGCAACTGGGATAAGGCTTGAAGAAAATCTGAGTATCTTGGAGTGACTGGGAACATGCTGGCAGCAACTGGGATATACTGGGAGAGACTGAAACCACAGTGGAGGTAAATGGGAACAACTGGAACCACACTGGATGATCATGGGAGCAGCTGTGCCCATGTCGGGGTCATACTGGGATCCTACTAGAACTGACTGGCATCATACTGGGAGTGACTGAAATAGTACTGGAAGTATATGAGAGTAGTGGGATCATACTGGAATCACACTGGGCCTGACTGGAAAGGTGCTGGCCGTGACTGGAACATACTGGGAGTGACTGGGAGTAACTGGGCCCACACTGGGAGTGCCAGGGAGTCACTCTGGGCATGGCTGTGCCCAAACCCGGTGTCCCCCCGGCCCCGCCGCTCCCGCGCGCTCCCCACGTGGCCCCGGCAGAGCTCGCAGGGCCCGGCCCGGGAAGCCCAACCCCCACCGCGGGGGGACCCGCATCCCCCGACCCCCAACGGGGCTCTGCCGCCACCGGGACACCCCAGAAACACCTCCCGGGAGCCCCCGATGTCCCCCCGAGGGGCAGCTGCACGTCGGCTTTGGAGCCCTGCAAGCTCCAAACATCCCCCCGAAAAAACCCCAAACCCAGGGACGCCCCCGGGATATTTGGGGCGAGCTCCCCCTCCCCGGGCACCTGCGCGATGGGGGCGGTCCGGGGGGCTGCGAGTTCAGGGAGCGCTGGAGCCGCGCGGTTCCTCCGCTCGTTGTCTCCTCCCGCTCCCTCCTGCCGCTCCGCCTCTTCCTCCCTCCCTCCTCCTCCTCCCCCGTTCCCGGACCCGTCGAAGCCCACGGAGGGAGCGGGAATGGAGCCGGGCCAGGTGGGAACGCAGAGAGGGTTGGGGAATGGCAGGAGTGGGATCACTGGGAGTGACTGGGCTGTACTGGGATCATACTGGGAGCAGCTCCTTTGTGACTGAGTTATACTGGGATCATACTGGGATCATACCGGGAGTGAGTAGGAGCAGCGCGATGGCTCCAGCGCTGGGGCTGGCGGCGCTGCTGGGATGGCGAGGGGGCAGTGGGACCTCCGGCAGCGGGACCCGAACGGGACCGAGACCCCCCTGCTCCCCTTATCCTGCACAGGGACCCCCCTGAATCCCCTATTTCTGGACATCAGGACCCCCTGCTCCCCTTTTCCCGGTCATCCCATGTCTCCCAGCCTCCAGAGTTCCCGTGTGCTTGACCCTGGGATGCCCTGGAATACCTTGGACCCCCATTCCTGCCTTTCCCAGCCCCCAGCCCTACATTTCTACAAAACCAGAGACCCCTGAAGTCCCTCTTCCCGAATATCCCGGGTTTCCCCAGCCTGTGACCCTCCTGTTTTGGGAAAACCTGGACTCCCCTTTCCTGGGCTCAAGGACCCCCTGGAACTCCCTTCTACCTCTCCCAGTCCTTGCTCCCCATTTCATTGACCCTGAGACCCCCCTGACCCCCCATTCCTGAGAACTGAGACACCCTTTTGCCGCTTTGCCCAGCACTGACACCCCCTGCACCCCCTTATCCGGCACCAACTCAACCTTTTCCTGGCCACCCCGCCTTTCCCAGCCCCCAGAGCCACCCTTTTCCTTGACCCTGGCACCCCTGGGCCCCCATTCCTGCATTTCCCATCCCCCAGCCCCTCCTTTCCTCACCCCGAGGAGCCCTGGCACCCCCTTTGCTGGGCACAGGATTCCCTGGACACCCCATCCCACCTCTCCCAGTGCCTGCCCTCCCCTTTCCTTGACTCTGAGCCCCTGAACCTCCTTCCCAGCTCTCCCAGGTCTTCAAGTCCCTCCTTTCCTTGACCTGTTGACCCCCCTGGATCCCCAAACTCTCCCATTCAGTCTCCCCAGCTCCCCCAAATCTCTGTGTCCCCCCAGTGTCCCACTGCCTGCAGTGCCTGGAAGTGGCGCTGTCAGAGCCCGGCCCAGGGAACCCCCAGTCCTTGATTGTGGGCGGGACCCCCTGTGAGCGCTGGGACAGCGAGCGGGGCTGGATGGAGCTGCAGAGAGCGGGGATGGCAGCGGGAGCTGAGCTGGGACATTGGGATAGGCAGAGCCGGGATATTGGGATAGGCAGAGCTGGGATATTGGGATAGGCAGAGCTGGGACACTGGGATAGGCAGAGCTGGGATACTGGGATAGCCAGAGCTGGGATATTGGGATAGGCAGAGCTGGGACATTGGGATAGGCAGAGCTGGGACATTGGGATAGGCAGAGCTGGGACATTGGGATAGGCAGAGCTGGGACATTGGGATAGGCAGAGCAGAGACATTGGGATAGCCAGAGCTGGGATAGTGGGATAGGCAGAGCTGGGATATTGGGATAACCAGAGCTGGGATATTGGGATTGCCATAGCTGGGATATTGGGATAGCTGAGCCAGCTCAAGGACAGGAACCGGCACGTGGCCGACAGTGACCTGGAAACGGGGCCGGTGCCACCAGAGCCAGGGGTGACTGGAGGGAGCCGGGGGCTGGGCTGGGATCTGTGGGAATGGAGGATTCTGAGGGGCTGGGCTGGGATCTGTGGGGGTGGAATGGGAATCCAGGGAGTTCCAAGGGGCTCTGAGGGGCTGGGACACATCTCCATGGGTCCATTCTCCCCTCCTTCCCAGGTCTCCACACAGTGCAGGTGGTTTCCAGCTGTGACCTCCTGTCCAATGGAGCATCCCTGGATCCCACCGGTACGGCTCCGACGGGTGGGATTTCATCTTCTTCCAGCTGGGATCTGGGAGCTTTGCAGTGTCCATTGGTGCCACCTGGATCACCCAGAGGTGCTGGGAATCCAAAGGGATCACGGTGGAGCAGATGAAGCATTACCTGGGGCACACTGATGTGGAAGATCTCCCAAAATACATCAGATATGGTCAGGAGGCTGTGGAGTACAAAGGTGGGTGTGGGAGAGGGAGGGGAATTCCTATGGGAATGTTGGAATTCCGGAATGCAAGACGTCGGAATGCAGAAATTCCCATGGAATTTCCATGGCTGGATCTCACTCTCATCCCAGTTAGGTGAGAATTCCATGGATGGATCTCCCCTCCAACCCACTGCCATGGGAATTCCATGAGGAAATGATTTGAATTGATGAGCAATGCACAGACAGCAGTGAAATGAGAAGCAATCCCTGCTGGGATTCCATGGGACACAAATCCCAATCCTGTCCCCAGGCCGGCTCTGTTGTGCCCGTGGCAGCACCAGGGGAGTGCCCTGTTCCTGCCCTGAGCCCAGCACAAGCCTTTCCTTGGGTGTTCTCTGCCCTGCCCGGGGCAGGAGGGCACTGCCGCAGTGGCTTTGGTGGCCCCGGGCACCCGGCCGGGCTGCAGCCCCTGCAGGGCTCCTTGGGAATGTCCAAGAGCAAAGTTTCAAGCAAACAACAGTTTCTGGAGGGGCTTCTCCCCCTTGGCCTGTGCTGGGAGCCCAAAGGCAACAGCGCGGGCACAACAGCTCAGAGTGCTGGAGCTCAGTGTCCCTCGGCCAGGCCGTGTTCCCTGGCTGTCCCCTGTCCCTTAGCTGTCCCCTGTCCCTCAGCTGTCCCCTGTCCCTCGGCTGTCCCCTGTCCCTCGGCTCTGTGGGACCAGGGGTGGCAGCAGGACCTGGGGCAGTCCTGGGGGAGAACAACCCTGAGCCCCAGCTGGGCCAGTTCCCCCAGTTCCACGCGGGGGAGGGACCCAGGTCACTCCCAGCATGGGCCCTGTGGCTCCCAGTCACCCCCAGTATGATCCCAGTCACTTTCAGTGACACTCAGTATGATCCCAGTACCAGCCCAGTCACTCCCATTATGATCCCACTATGATCCCAGCATGGTCCCAGGTGTTCCCATTCAGTCCCAGCATGGTTCCAGCCGCTCCCAGTACAGTTCGAGTCACTTCCAGATACTCCCAGTATTCTTCCTTTATGCTTCCTCTGTGATCCCAGTCACCGCCAGTCTCTCCCAGTATATCCCAGTGTCCCCCAGTGTCCTTTCACTCACTCCCAGTTGCTCCCAGTAGCTTCCAACAGGATTCCAGTTGCTCACAGCCATTCCCAGTCAATTCCAACATGATTCCAGTCACTCCCTGTATATCCCAGTTGCCATCAGCATAGTCATAGTCATTGTCAGTCACAGCCACTTGGCCCAGTAAGGTCCCAGTTTCCACCAGTGTGATCCCAGTCACTCCAGAACTTTGGAAAAGCATGAAATATATGTCAATTACAAATGGAATCGATTTCATTTCTTTATTCAGTACTAATCTGTTATTACAAACAAAAACATGTTTCTGGGCTGAAGCTGTCACACACCGCAAAGATTTTTTGGTTGCTTTATTAATTAAAGGCTGTCCAGAGCCTGTGGAGCAGCCCGGCTCCCTGCCCCTCTGCCCACAGGGGTGCAGCACTGTAAGCTCCCCCAGGAGCCACAGGAGCACTGGCAGAAGGGCAGAGCATCCTCAGAAGTGACCCCAGCACTGCACAGTTCTCACTGCTCTGCTCCTGCACAGACTCGGGATGGCCAAATCCCCCCAGGCTGCGCATTCCACAGCAGGGCCCCCATTCCCCTGGGGAGCAGCCCAGGCCCAGTTTGGCTCTGGGATGGGGTGATGAGTCCTGTCCCAGGAAGAGGCAGCCAGGGCCGGGCTGCTGCCCCTTGCTGCTCCAAGTGCCTCCTTCCAGCCGGGCTCTGGGGGTGCTGAGGCTGCTCTGGGCTCTGCCAGGGCTCTGCTGGGCTCAGCTCTCGGCCACGCTGGGCCTGCTGCCCCTCACATTGCTCCAGGCACCTGAATCCCACCGGGAAAGAAGAGAAACTTGCAAGGGAGTTGAGGTTTAAGGGAGTTTTTATTCAAAAATTCCTAGGTAGCACAACAAAAAGCTGTCCTCAAGTGCTGCATCTCCACTGCACCCACATGTCCTGCCTGCTCCGTGCCAGCTCTTGCTCTCCAGTTGCTCCTCAGAGGCCACGAGGGGCTGGCAAAGCCCCTGAGCAGGCACCATGGACAGGTTTGAAATGGTAAGTTCAATTGATCTTCAACTAGTCAGTTTGGTAGTAGAATTAACCTTTCCTCAAAATATAGCCTCTGCTTGCCCATTTTGAAAGCACTCACATAGTGTGAATTTGCCTTATCTTGTATGTGTTATGTTTACCTGAAAAACCTTTTGAAGAGAAAAACACATTTACTGTTTGTTACGTCTTTCACATTTCCTAAGGACATCTGGCTGGTTTTGGTATGTTCTGTTACTGCAGGCATCAGGCCCAGTGCTTGCAGTCTAATTGAAGATGTGTTTCATGGAAAAGAATAGAAGAATCTACCACAGAGAGCGAAGGGTAATGGTGGAAAATTAATTCTATTTGGCCCATTACTTGTGGTCCTTTTAAACCCACTGTGCAAGGGCTGGGTTTGCAAGCTGCAGGTTGAAGTACAGTGAGTTTGTCTGGATAATGCTGTAGCCCCATCTCACAGATGCAGAAAGGGGCCAGAAATCGGCATTTGGAGTGTGAATTTGGGGTGCTGGCCTTGCCCCAGAGGAGAGGCAGGATGTTCCCTGCAGGGTCTGCATGGAGCAGACAGAAGAGATGGGCAAGTGTTTGCAGGGCCCCTGGGAGGGGATCTTGGGGTTCCTGTCAGCAGGATCCTTGTGCAGCTCAGGCTGGGCTGGGCAGCAGCTCCATCTGCAGCTTCCATGTGCTGCTGCAGCAGCTGCTGCTGGGGACCCTGAGGGAAGAGGCCGCGGCAGGGATGGAAATGCTGCAGGGACAGCTCCAGCCAGGGCCAGCAATGAGCTTTGCCTTCCTGCCTGGGGAAATGAGGCTCCTCTAGTGCAAGAGGAGGCAAAGACAAAATCAAGTTCAACACTTCAAGGAACACTGTAGAAAATTGGAAGCCTCTCCAAATGTCACACACATTCATCTGTTAGCTCTTCAGTGTCGGTTCTTGTAAAAAGCCTTTCCAGTTTTGCCTGGGATCTGAGATTGCAGGGCCCACAGCTGGGCTTCAGAGTTCAATTGATTTTTATTTTCCAGGTTTTTAAACAGAGCTCCAAATTGGGCATCTTGTGCCGTTTTTTCTGCTCAGAATCTTGAAAACGGTTCTGTGCTCCTGTGAGCCACCTCTTGAAGGGTGGTTGGCAACCCTGGAATCCTCTGGGAAAGCACTTGATTGACTTCAGGGCCAGGCTGGAAAGCTCAGCCTGAGGAAAGAACTGTTCCAGATGCCTCTGTCCATGTCCAGCTCCTCCCAGCTGAGTCCCTGAACACACAGGGTGCTTCATAGGGATTTCTTTTCCTTTCCTGTTCACTTGGAGGTGCTTTTGCCTCTCTCCTTTAGACAAATATCTGACCAGGCCCTGCCCCCATTCCATTTTATTCCCTCCACTTTGGAGTTGGCCTGCTGGGTTGGACATGGAAATTGGTGGTGCCACCCTGTTCTTCCCTCCAGCTGTGAATTTTAGCTTGTATGAAACACTGCAAAGGGCCTTGTTTCTCTGGTGGGGAAGATGTGAGGTGGAGATAATTAACAGGATTTGTTTTCATGAACCTTTTGATAATAAAGAAAAATGTGGTGTAGAAAAATTTTGGTGAGGTGCTGGGATTTGAGGGTTTATTTTTTATTATTATTTTTTGCATTTATTAGTATTACTTCTAATTGTTAAGACTATTAAATCCCAGACATTATTACCAATGGCTGGATGTCACTCACTGGGAACATTACCTCCTCCCACTGGGATTAATCTGTACAGTCTATTTCAAGTTGTCAGTGGATTCTAAAGATGGAAAGTGCAATTAATGGTGGATTTGGTGTGGTTTGGACCTGAAGAAGGGTCTCCTCCTCTCCTAGAGGTGCCTCCAGACTGCTTTGCCACCACATCTGTTTGTGGCCCCTCACGGCTGCCCTGCCCTGGGGACATGGTGGGACACCCGTCCTGTCAGGGCTGAGGCTCCTCATGGCCCAGCACAACCCCACATTGCCCCTCACATCCCCTCACAGCCCCTCACATCCCCTCACATCCCCTCACATCCCCTCACATCCCCACACAGCCCCTCACATCCCCTCACATCCCCTCACTGCCCCTCACGGCCCTTCAGCCCCAGGCGCGCGGCTCCTCCCAAAGGAGAAGGGGTCGGGCCCTGCTTGTTCTCCTTTTATTTCGCTCCCTTCACAGCCACCAGTCAAGAAAGGCTGAAATGGAGCCTTTCCCCAGGGCTCCCCTCGGGGTTAATCGCGGCTGCAGCTCTGTGCTGCCGCTGGCCCCAGCGCCAACATCCCCGCAGCCCCGCAGGCCTTTGCTGTCCCCCCGTGTCCATTCGCTGTCCCCGAGTCCCGCCCGGCTCTGGCAGCAGCAGCAGCCGCAGCGCAGCGGGCGCCGGCCCGGCCCAGCCGCGGCTCCCGGCCAGGAGCAGCAGCAGCGCCGGCCCCTTCCCGCCTGCTCCTGCCTCGCCTGCCAAGGGCCTTTTCCAGCTGGACTCTGCACTGCAGCAGCCATCACCCACACACAGCCCTGACTGCCCAGGGCCCGCCTGGGCTGCCCTCAGCAGCCTCCAGAGAAAGAAAGGCTCGGCTTCCAGCGCTCTTTGCAGCGCTCTTTGACTCACCCTCAGGTGACAGCAGCAGGCTGCTCTTGCCTTTGCCTCGGCAATTGGAGATGGTGTCTGCTCTTGCACCCTTCTGGCTGCCAAGTGAATTTGAGCAGCTCAACTGCAATTGCCTTTTTCCACCATTGCTACCCACTGTGCTTTTGTGACAGTGAACTCAGGAGTTTTGTGGCAGGCACCATGATAAGAAGAGATTGAAATGCTCCCAAGTCCCTGGGCACTGAGTCGAGGGGAATTAAAGCCACACAGGTCCCGTTTGCAGAGCTCCAACACAGCCCTGGTGCTGCTGCTGCTGCTGAAATCAAATCAACTTACAGAGGCCATCACAGAAATTGCCCTCTGGAGTGTCAAATAAAATGAAAAAAAAAACCACCAGGAGAAAGACAAATCTCAACTTCTTCACTCGCTTCATTGCTTGCTCTGAGCAGCAGAAAGTGGGGATGCCCAGAGGTATTTGCAGCTGCTGCTGATCCCAGCTGCAGCTCAGCCCTGTGCAGAGTCCCAGCAGGAAGCTGAGCCCAGCCCGGGGAGCTCACACAGTGTCAGGGAGATTCTTTCTCTGAATTCACTCAGCCTTGCATTCCCCAGCTACGCCTGGTACCACCTCCTGTTTTCTTGGCTTAGAACAGGAGCAATGCAAACCTTACCAATGGCACAACTGCCCAGTCCACAGGAAAAAGGACAGAGAAATGGTAAAGTTCTCCAGACATTTGTCCTGCTTTGCTGGAAAAGTCGTGCTGCACTCACAGGATGGAAATCCAAGAGAAGCTGGAGTTGCTGGCACATCTTGTAACAGAAGCTGGACCTCGTTCTCCATGAAAGGTTCTTGGAAAGAGCAGCTGGGACTGTGGAGAAGATTGCTGGAAAACTCAAACAGCTTTCCAGAAGTGAAATGAAAATGAAAGAAACAAACCAAGCTGTTTTCCTCTATTTTTTTCTATGCTTCCCTTTTCCATGTTGCACTACTTGTCCATGCCATTAATTCCAAAGAGATGTCACCTCGAAGATCGGTGACTTAGTGAGTTTTAGACACTCTAAAATACCATGGGCTGTACACACAGTTTGCCTTCCCCTGTTTTTGTTGTCAAGCAATGCCAGAGACATAAATGTAGTGCTTGGGTCGGGCACGAATCCTGCAGGCAGGGAATGTGCCCCGGCAGTGTGTGAGCCTGAGCAGGGACAATGCAGAGCAGCAAGCGAGGGGATTCCTCTGGCACAGCGCAGGAGTCAGGACTCTGGGTCTGGGCTGCACAGGGCCAAGTTCCCGTGTTTGGACAGGCTCAGGGGCTGCCCCCGGGGCGCGCGGGGCTCGGCCGTGGAACGGACACGCGGACAAACGGCCCCGGGGCTTCGGCGGCAGCGGCGGCAGCGGCGGCAGCGGCGGCAGCAGCAGCAGCGGCGGCAGCGACTTTGCGGAGTCTCCGAACTCTGCGACCCTCCTCACCTCCTGTTCCCCCTCTCCCTCTCCCACTGTCCTGCACTGTCTCTCCGTGTCCCGCAGTCTCTCCTGGTGTCCCTTTCCCGGTCTCCCCAGCCCCTCTCGGTGTCCCCGTCCCGGCCTTTCCCTCTCCCCCTGCCGGGCCGGGCCATGCCCCCGGCCCGCCCCCGGCCCCGGGCGGGGCTGCCCCGTCCCCGGGCGTCCCTCCGCGGTCTCGCCTGGGCCCGGCTCTGGCCGTGCTGGCGGTGGCGCTGCTGGGCCGGGATCAGTGCCTGGGGCTGGGGCGGCATCGCCACCCTTTGGCTGCGCCTGGGCCGGGCACGGCCTCGGCCCCGGTGCCGACCCCGAGCCCGGCGCCGCCTCCTCCCGGGCCCCGCGGAGGACACACGCGGCGCGGCCGCTCCCGCCGCCTCCGCTGCGGCTTCCCCGGCCCGAGCTCCGCCGCTCGGCAGCGCAGCCGCCGGCCCCGAACCGCCGGGGCCCGGCGCGGGTGGGGATGCCCGGCCCGGGCCGCTCGGGGGGCGCTCGGGGGCCGTGTCTGGCCCCGGGCCGAGCGCTGACGGCCGCGTGTCGCCCGCAGGGAAGGCGCAGGAGGCCCTGCAGGACCGGTACCGGCTGGGTTCGCTGCTGGGGCGCGGAGGATTCGGCAGCGTCTACTCGGGGACACGAGTGTCGGACGGCGCCCCGGTGAGCGGCGGGGCCGGGGGCGGGCGGAGGAGAACGAGGAGGGCGGAGCAGGAGGAGAAGATCGGACCGCAGCGGGGCGGTCGGTGAGCTCAGCCCGCTGCTGTCCCTTGCTCGCAGGTGGCCATCAAATGCGTGCCGCGGGATCGCATCCGGCTCTGGGGCGAGCTGGTGAGTGAGCGGGGCCAGCGGCAGAAGCCGGGCCGTGGCGGGCGGCGAGGAGCCGGGGCCCGGCAGGGTGGGAGCCGCCGGGAGCCGTGCAGGGAGAGCGGGCCTGGGCTGAGCGGGGCGCCCAGAGCAGCCGGGGCTGGCTGAGGGCTCCCAGAGCCCCGGCACGGCCTCAGCCCCACTGACGGCATCGTGCTCCTCCCGCAGCCCAACGGCGCCCGTGCGCCCCTGGAGATCGTGCTGCTGGACAAGGTGTCCGCTGGCTGTGCTGGTGTCATTCAGCTCCTGGAGTGGCTTGAGCCCCCCACCAGCTTCTTGTTGGTGCTGGAGCGTCCCGAGCGGTGCCAGGACCTGTCGGCTTTCCTGGCGGAGCGGAGGTTCCTGCCGGAGGAGGAGGCGCGGGCGCTGTTCCGCCAGGTGCTGGAGGCCGTGCGGCACTGCACCAGCTGCGGGGTCCTGCACAGGGACATCAAGCCCGAGAACATCCTGCTCGACCTGGCCACAGGAGAACTCAAATTGATCGACTTTGGCTGTGGCGCCTTCCTCCAAGACACAGCCTACACCCAGTTTGCAGGTGAGCCCCCTCAGGGGATGTTCCTGGTCATCTCCTGGCCCAGCCTGGCTGTAGCACCGGGCCTTCCCCCTCTTGCTGCTGGCAACAGCATGATGTCTTGAGCCAAGTTCCTTTTGTCTGGGGGTGGGAGGGGGCCAGCCCCCACATGCCCAGGGATGCTGGGGCCAGGCTCTAGGAGTTCATCCCCTGATGAACTGTGTCTGTGTTCCACAGGAACCCTGTCCTACAGCCCACCAGAGTGGATCCACCAGCAGCGCTACCACGGCGAGGCAGCAACGATCTGGTCCCTGGGCCTCGTGCTGTACCACCTGGTCGTGGGGAAGCACCCGTTCAGGAGGGGCCAGCAGATCATCTGGGGCCGCATCTTGTTCCCACGATGGCTCTCTCCAGGTGGATCCTCATCTCTGGGCACAGGGGAATACCAGTGCTGGGAGACAGCAGCAGCCTCATGAGCACCCTGCTCTGGCAGCTGCTGGGGAGGGGGCACATGTCCTGCTCTGCCGCTCTCCTCCAAACAGACAGTGCATCGGGAAGTTTAGGCACAGCTCTGGTCAGACCCAGCATGGCCTGGGCGTGGGAATGGGGGGCCAAAACAGACGGGATCCTTCTCCAAGTGACTGGTGGATTCTGGTTTGTCTCTTCAGAGTGCCAGGATGTCATTAAGAGGTGTTTGTCCATGCAACCCTTGGACAGGCCATCCTTAGAAGACCTCTTCAATGATCCTTGGCTGCAGGGCATTCATCTGCCCTAGAAGATGGGAGAGGTCCATGTGCACAATTGGATCCAAAACCTGGCAGGTAACAACTCCACACATCTCATGGCAATCAGTGCTAAAGAAGAGCAGACTGTTTTTGTCCTGCCTGTAGCTCTGAGCAGGGATCATGAGATGGGAACATCTGTGCTGGAGCTTAGCTGGAGACCTGCTCCAGCAAGCACTGGTAGCCACCATCCATCCTAGTTTTTCTTGTCGTGCTTCCTTGACGGCTGGGGCCCTGGGCAGAACAGTGACAGCCTGCTCTGGCCCCCAGGGAAGGAGGAGCCTCTGGAGAAGCTCTGTCAGGTGGGGCTGCTGCTGGACACACCAAGGACAACCTCAGGGATGACAATCTCTTCCTCTACCTGGTCACCAGCAGCTGAAGATGATGGAGTTTGATTTTGGTACCTTCTTCAGAGACACGCTCCATGCCCAGTCTGCAGGTGAGTCCACAGCCAGGGGGATGCTCCCAGATCCGGGCATGGCACAGCCTGGCTGGGCACCAAAGGTTCCTCCCTTTTCTGGGGCGGAGGCAACAAATCCTTCCCTGGGCTGTCCAGCTGCTTTTTGGCTCTGGGCAGCTGCTGAGGGGCTGGATGTGGCATGGCTGGCTGCAGGCTGGGCACATGTGCTGCCCTCCTGCTCTGCCCCCAAGGGCAGCAGTGATGGGGAGGTTTGGGCCCAGCTCTGAGCACGGCCAGCACGGCCTGGGTACTGCGGGCGGCTGGGACAAGGGCACAGGAGCCCTCAGCTGACGGGCAGTTTCTGGTTTCTGTCCTTGCAGCCGGGCTCTGCGGGTGCTGAGGCTGCTCTGGGCTCTGCCAGGGCTCTGCTGGGCTCAGCCCTGGGCACGGCTGGGCTCGCTCTGCCCTCACATTGCTCTGACAGCTTTGCAGCACACCAGCCCCTTCTGAGCACAGCGCCTGAGCTTTCTGCTTTGGCAGCTGAGTGAGACTCTCCTGCTGGCCCAGAGATTGCAGGTAGGGATCCACATCCAATTGGCAAGAACCCAAACACTCCACAGTCCCAGCTGAATGCCTGGATCTTCACGGGATGTTTTGTCTGTCCCACTCTTCCTTCCTTTTTGGCTGGAATTGTGCAATTGCCCTTTCTTCCTCCTCTAGGAGTGCCACAACTGAGCAAAACCTGGCGAGTGGATGGTGTTCCTAAGGCAGTGCAGTCTGGAGCTGATGGATGAAGAATTAATTGCCCTTCTGCACCTCGAAACCAGAGCAAAAAGCTGTGAGTGGGACTTTGTGTCTTTAAAAATCTCTGAAAACTTCCAAGGGAATGTGCAGCTCCTTCAGGGAGTGAGAAGGAAGGTCATCTTCTAAAGGATTTGGGGTTTGACAAAATTTAGATTCCCAGTCCTGCTTAGATCTGGTGGGGCAGAAAGCAATTTCCTATTCTTTCTACCACAATTTAAAATAATACTGGAAACAATCTGCAAAATCTTTTTAAAGGGCTGCTGAGGTCAGTAGAATGGATCCATGCCATCAACACATTTACAAAGTAAATAACCTAGATCTCATTTTAAAAAGATTAATTATCTCTTTATCCAAAGTTACTAAGTCTTTTTCACTATAGATTTGGGATTTGTTTTTATTGTTCTCATTTTTTCTTTTTTTTTTTCCTTTTTTTTCTTTTCTTTTTCTTTTAATAGAAAAACCTTCCTAAGAAAGGAGTGTCCTTTGCTGCTGGTTCCCGTGTGGAGCAGCTCCCTTCCCGCTGGCTGAGCTGCTCAGGCACAGCCCGGCAGCTCCTGGCCCTGCAGGGCTGAGGCTTTTCCCCGGTGCTGGGCACAGACTGATGGAGCAGCACTGCTCAACACGGGCACACACAGAGGGAGCAGAAGCAGCTGCCTTTGCCCACCTGCAGCTCCAGGGCGCAAACTCTGAGCACACAGGGCTGGAAGGGACTGGCAGCTCCCTGTTTGCTGTGCTGCCCCACTTGTGCCCGGCCCAGCTCTGCAGCCCTGGGCTTTGTGCAAGGAACAGAGGTGAGGACTCCCTCTCCCTGTGCAGCTTCTAGATGGAAAAGGCTGCTGTGAGCAGGCAGCTCCAAGGGCAGAGAAAGGAGGGTCTCCACCACTGGATCTGTGCCACTTCCACCGTCCTGGGCAGCAGCCACTGAGCCCAGGGGAACAGAGGGCACAGCAAGAGGGACAAAACCAGGCAAGGTCAGAGCCTGGGAGGAGCCAGAGCTGGGAGCAGGAACAGCTGCTCCATTGCACTCTTGGAGAAAGCTCTGGGCTGTTTGTGAGCACTGAAAGGCGTGAAGGGCAGAGAGGAGGCCACAGCAAACAATGCTCCTGTTTCCACACCCTCCCCTCTCAGTGTCCCAGAAGGAATTGCATGAACTGTGTTCTTCTCTCGGAGTCGTCTCGTTCAGCATGAGCAGCTTTGCACCAGGAGCTGAAGGAGCTGAAGCCTTGGGCCACAAGAGCTGAGCAAGAGGGAACTTCTTGACCAAAGTAATGCTGCTAACATGGACCTGACTGAATGCAGTAGATAAATCATGGAAATATAGAATCCTTTCTGTTGGAAAAGACCTCTGAGCTCATCAAGTGCAAGTGTTAAGCCAGCACTGTCAAGTCCAGCACTAAACCCTGAAAGGCCAAGGCCTGGACAAGAGGCCTGAGTGAGGCCTGAACAACAGGCCCTGAGCCAAAGGCGACCTCTGGATGAACCTCCCAGCCAAAGGGTATCTTTGTATCTGCTCCTTAACAAAATATGCATGGTCATTAGCCTTGTACTAGATGTATCCACTCCTTAGTGAAACAGGTCTTGACCTTTCTGTATTTGGAAGCCAGACAAGGCCATGAAATCTGACATCTGGCCTTGTCTGGGGGTGTATGGTCAAAGGCAACTCCCTTGGTTCCTCCCTGGGCCCTGGCCAGGCTTTGGGAGGGACCCAAGAGGAGGATGAAACCAGATGTTCCTGCACTAGAAGTGCTGTCAGTTTGTTTATCCATCTCTATCAAAGCTGGGCTCTCTCACAGCCAGGCTGGAGCCTCAGCTGTGGCTGGAGGCACCTGCAGGAATTCCCAGTGCCCGGGAGTGGCTCTGCAGTCCTTGGCTGTGACAGCTTCCCCCAGCTGATGTGTGGGTGTGGGTGATGGGAAAGTGTGAGGGGAACTGGTGATGGATCTTTCTTCATCACTGCGGGCAATCTTTGGTAGTGATGCTTGGGGGCATTGCTGAGCTGCTCCTTTTGTGCTCCTTTGCTGCTTTGAGCTGTAGGAAATGACACTGATTCCTTCAGGGGGTGTCTGTGTCTTTGGTGCTGACCCTGCCCACTGGTCAAACAAAATTGGCATTGTTTGGCCAGAGCAGCACAAAATGTCACTTTCTCAGTCTAAATGGGAGGAATCAGTCCTATCTGACATTCCCAGATGGGAAGCCCTTCCCTAGAGTTCTCTGGCTCTGGAGTGGGCTGAGGTGGGAGCGGATTTTTGACAGGGGCCACTGCATTAGAGGGTGTAAAGTGTCCCACCCTGGCTCTAAAATGGCTCACTGCTCAGCCTGGGTGGGTACCACAGTGGTCCTTAAAAAGGAGAAACTAGATGCCCTAAGAACCCTGGTACAGGAACAACTGGTTCAAGGACACATAGAGCCATCTATGAGCCCTTGGAACACCCCAGTATTTGTTATAAAAAAGAAATCTGGATAGTGGAGGTTACTCCATGAGCTGAGAAAAATCCATTCTGTGATGGAGAGAACGGGCACGTTGCAGCCTGGTCTGCCATCTCCTGCAGTGATTCCTGCCTCCTGGGACATCCTGACTGTGGACTTAAAGGACTGTTTGTTCACTCTTCCATTGCACCCAGAGGACACCCCAAAGTTTGCCTTTACCCTGCCTTCTGTCAATAACACTGCACCAGTGCAAGGTTCTCAATGGAAAGTACTTTCCCAAAACAGGGGAAACAGCCCCACAATCTGTCAGGGCTGTGCTGCTCAGGTACTCTCATCAGTGAGAGAACCATTCCCAGGGGCATACTGTTCCCATGACATGGATGACATTTTGATTGCAGCCCAAACCAAAAATGAACTCTCCCTGATTCAGCCAAGCCTGCTGCAAGCATTAAAAACATTTGGGCTGCAGGTAGCACCAGAGAAAGTGCAGCAGCAACCAGCCTGGAAATATTTGGGACTCAAAATAATGGACCAGACTATACAGCCACAAACAATTCAATTATCAACCAAAATTCTAACTCTAACGACGCACAAAAACTCTTGGATACCATCAGCTGGGTCAAACCTAGGACTGACCAACTCTCAATGACCACTTTTAGTTCACCTCCTAAAGGGTGACTCTGAATTAACTTCCCCCAGAAAATGAACCCCAGAGGCAAAAGCTGCTCTCCAAACAGCAGAGCAAGCTAGCACAAACAGACAAGTCCACAGGACATGCCCAGAGGTGTGTATCACTGTGTTTATTCTCATTGTCATTTTTCATCCTACTGCTATTACTGGACAGTGGAATACACACTGGCCTGATCCTTTGCACATTCCAGAATGAATGTTTCCACCTCATCCACCAAAAAAGATGACACCCACTGTCTTTGAACTAATTGCACAGTCAGTTATCAAATGTTGTCCCAGGTGTTTACAATTGAATGCTAGAGCTCCTTTAAGAATTATCTTGTGTCTGTGACACAAGAGCAATTGGAATGGTGTTTGCTGACAGTACAGCCCTGCCTAGTGCTTTGCAAGGACACTGGAAGACTTTGGGTACCTGCCAGACGTGTCCATCCTGCCTTAGGTCCTGTCCAAGAGCACAAGCAGCATTCTCCTGAGGGCCCTCAGCAGACGCTGTGGAGCTGTGTGTGGAACAGGGACAGAAACAGCTTCTTCACCCACCTCATGGGGATCTGGGACTCTTCAAGTGACAGTTCACTGAAGGGTTCTATTTGTTTACAAACTGTTGTGATGTTTACAAGGTATTTTTTTATGTTTAAGAACTGTTTTTCTGTTCATTGTTTTTTCTCCCATTTTTCAAAGTTGAATGTTTCCTTGTTTCAGTGCTAAGCTGTAATTTGTACCCATAAGCGTTAACCTGTCCCATGCTAGCCTAGAAGATTGTGATCTGGCCTGACAGCTCCTGGCAGTGAGTGCTGTGACTCCAGGGCTACATGGGACACATCACTGCCTGAGGAGGATTAAGCTGGACAAAACCTCCTTCAAATTAAACCCATGCTGTCTGCTGTTACCCCATCTGTAAAAGGGCCCTTGCAAATGGGATAACAGCAAACAATTGGCATTTGAATCAAAAACAAGGGAGGAGATGTAGCAAGGTCCAGCTGGTTTACAGCTGGACATAAGGAGTCTGATCATAACAGACCCAACTGGGCTTGCCTGGCTTGTTCTAGAAGTGCCATGGGGAGCAAAGAGCTCAGGCAACCCCATCCAAGCCCTGGATGCAGACACAGCACTGGCCAGAGATCTGGGCAGGGCACAGATTCCCAACCAGCAGGCTTCCCAAGGCTGGGAAATTCAAACTCACTGTCAAAGGGAGCTTGGAACAATAAATTGTGGCTGTTGGTCTGAGCCCAAGAAGATCCTGTGTCGTGTGTCTCTCTCCAACCCACCAGCCTCATGTTACACTATATCTATATCTAAATCTATGTTTCTCTCTATATCTTTATGTATACATTGAAAATCTCTTCAGCTTCTCTCATTAGACTGAAATTTCATTACTGCTTTGATTGCACACCTCTTTCAGGCAGGCTTTTCCTCTCTCCTTGCCTGCACTTGTCAGGCCTGAGAAGAGAAATTTTGTCGAGCCTTGAGACCGTTCCCATCATCTATCCCTGCTCCTAATGCTGCTTTGAATCATCCTGGGAATCTGAGCATGAGGGAAACTGGGGGGACTTTAGTGAGAGGAAAAGTGAGGCCCCGAGGCCAAAGTGTAAATGCAGAGGCTGGGTTCCCCCAGTCTGCAGTGCTGTGGGGATTGGGGCCTTGCAAACTGCTGTTTTTCTCTGTCAATGGCTGATTCCTTCTGTGGATCTCCTCCTGGAATTCCTGTGCACCAGGGCTGGTGCTGGAGCTGCAGACACACCAAGTGCCCAAAAGCTGTGTGGGACTCATTGGGAATCATTGCTTTGCTGCTTTTGGTGAAAAGTTGTGACGTGACCCTCAGTGTCAGGGAGGTGACACCTTGATGCTGCTGCAGAGCCCACACACCGTGTGTGGAGAGAGCTCAGGAGAAGGTGAAGAAAAAGCAGGATTAAATGCCATGTGCTGCTGAGCTCTGTCAGAAAGTGCTTGGAGTGAAGTGTGTGAAGTGACTGGGAGAGCTGGATAGAAGGGACAGCTCTGAGAGGTGTGTGCTCCATCAGTGCCGTCCTAAGAATGATCTTTGCACAGAGGTGAAAAAGGATCAGTTTGCATGGCCTGCATGTCTGGCTCTGGAAATTCTGTGTGTTGCACAAGCTGAGTGCTGAGCTCATCTGGCTCTGAAATATCATCTCTGCACCTTAGGCAGGAACAGCTTCAGAGTTCTGAACAGGTTCATAAAAATCCGTCATAACCCAGAAGCAAACCTCAGCAATACACATCTGTGACAGGTGAGGAGACTGAAAGCTTTCATTCTGTCCTTGGAGAATGAATTCAGCAATACAAAGCCTCTCTCTTGCCATTAAAATACTTGAGTTTCAGCTCTGTCCCAGGCTCCCAATGTCAAGGATTTCTCTGTGTGGTTGGGGGTAGGTCCTGCCCCCGTAGCTCTCTGCAGGTTGGTGCTAATTCAAGATGTTCTGGAGGGTTCAGATGTTTGGGTGCCCAGGCAGGGAGTGCAGAACAGGGATGACAAGCGCTGACCTTTGCTGTGCCAGAAAGTGCAAGGGACAAATTGGTGCCAGTGAAGGTCATGCCTTTCCCTGGGAGGATCAGTTCTTGTTGTGCTTGTGGCAGAGTGTGGTGCCAGAGGGGTTTGCAAAGGCAATCTTGGTGCATGCAGGCCAGAGGCCCCTGTGCTGCAGCTCCCTCCAGGCTGGCTGCAGCCCCTCAGGGTGCCCAGGAGCAGGGCTTGCCCGCAGCCCAGTGCAGCCTCGGGAGCCCTGGGGCTGCCCAGGGAAGAGCCATGGCTGAGGCTCTGCAGGACCAGGCAGGCTCAGCCCTGCTCCCTCCTGGCATCCCATGGCACAGGGCCCACGGGGATTTGGCCCTGCACACCCAAAGGGTGTCCCGAGAAAGGACAAGCAGAGGGTGACCTCTGTCAGGGGGAGCCCTCTGTGCACAGGGACCCCCACTCCTGGGCTGGCTGTGCCAGCTCCCCCAGGCACCTCCAGCCCTGGCAACCTGCACCAAGTGGAGACCACCCCTTTGGAAATGCTGCCTGTGCCCAAAGCAAATGCAGAGAGACCTGGGCTGTGAAAAACAGAGTTTGTTTATTTACAGAAGAACAGTAACAAACATGAACTAGAGAACATATTTACATTGTAAGAATATTTGTAACAGCAACAATCTGTAGAACGTATTTACATGAGAACATATCTACAAAAACATAGGAAACATATTTACAAAAGATAAAAAAGAAACCCTAAAACCTATATCCTAAAGACAACAAAGTCAAAAATGTATATCCTAAATAGAACAACAAACTCCAAAATGTATATACAGAAGGCTGGTGGGTGTCCTGGATGTCTCTCAGACCTGGAAGAAAAGCAAGTGCAAGTCAGGCACCAGGGCTGTTCCAGGTGCTCCCAGGCTGGCACAGGCTGGCACAGGGGGTCTCTGCTGCCACAGCTGAGCCTGCCTGGGGCTGGGGGCTGTGCCCCAGCTGGGATGGGGCTTGTGTGGCCCCAAGCAAGCCCAGGACAGGCCGGGGAAGGCCACCAGGATCCAGTGCCCAGGGCACCGTGTCCCTGAGCAGGGAGCACCCAGCCCAGCCCCAGCCTGGCAGCAGGGGGCCCACTCTGCCTGTGGGGAGCACATGCCTGTTCTGCTGCTGGCATGGTCCTCATCCCAACACCATGGCCTCCACCTCATCTTCTGCATCAATCTCCATATCTTCAATCTCCACTTCCACATCAACCTCCATGTCTTCCTACTGTATCCTCCGACACATCCACCTCCATTACTTCCTCTGTCTCTTCCACCATATCCACATCCATTTCTTCATCTCCGCTCTCATCCCTGTCCACCTCCATGTTCTCCTCTCTATCAAGCTCTATATCTACATCCATGTCTTCCACTCCTTCCTCCTCTACATCCACTTCCATCTCTTCCATTCCACTCTCTTCTCCATCAACTTCCATCTCTTCCTCTCTATCCAGCTGTGCATCCACTTCCATATCTTCCACACTATCTGTGACAGCCTGCAGAGATAGCAAAACCTCAGAGTGGGGTCCCCACACCATCCCCACAGAGCTGCAGCCCAGCCCGGATGTCCATGGGTGTCCAACTCCAAGGAATGGCACCGTACCTCCATTGGGACAACTGTGAGCATCCAGCAGCAGAAACTGTTGGCCAAATCCCAAAAATAGGCAGCTTTCAGGGTGGTTGAAGCCTGCAGAGGCAGCAAAACGTCACTGTGGGGTCCCTGTTCCACACCACCCTCACACAGCTCCAGCCGAGCCAGGACGTCCAGGGGTGTCCACCTCCCTGCAATGGCACCGTACCTTCCTCAGAAGAAAGGTGAACATCCTGCAGGAATGGATGACAAAAGCCAGGCAATAGGGAGTTCACAGGCCGGACGGGGTTGTCAGGGGGCACAGGACAAGCAGGGTGACAGCAGTGCTCTTGGAGCAGGGTGAAGGCTGGGCTGACACAAGGGCCAATGGTTGTGTTGTGCTCTTTGCTGGGTGCTGCCAGTTCCACTTGGAACATGCACTGTGACATCCCAGCTGCCACGAGTCCAGGCTGGCTCTCAAGTGGACACTGGCAACCAGAGAATGATGGAAGCCCTGAGCGCTTGGGCTTGGGCGGGAGCCTGAAGATCATCTTGTGTCAGCCTGAGCAATCTTGCCCACACCCTGTTGCTCAGAGCCCTGTTCCCACCTGGCCTTGGCTGTTGCCAAGGATGGGGCATCCACAGCCTGCGTGCACAGCCTGGCCCAGTGCCTCAGCACCCTCAGTGCAAAAGAACATCTTCCTGAACCTTCCACTCCCACCTCCAATCCACCTCCTGCCCTTGAAAGCCATCCCCCCTTGCCCTCTCTGCACAGGCCCTGCTGAACACTCTGTGCCCATCTTTCCTGGGGGACCCTTCCAGCCCTGCACAGCTGCACTGAGGCCTCCCCATGGCCCTCTCTTTGCAGGCTGAGCATCCCCAGCCCCACATGCACAGCAGGCAGGCAGATCAGTGGCAGTCAGGGCTGAGGGGCAGCAAACAGCATCAGGGACTGAGAGATGGCAGCTTTAGAGCCAGGTTTGTCTCCAAATGTGCAAAATTAATACTGGTGGAGCGGGAGATGGTGGGATACTGACTCTGTTCCAACTGGTGAATATTTTCTTTCATTTTCCTTCTTTTCTGTCATGCTGACCCCTGTGTTGCTGTTTGAAAGGAAGCTTGGCACAAGATCCATTGTCTTGTCCATTTGTGAAACGCTGAGCAGAGTCAGGGCAAGCTGATGATGCAGAGCAAAACTTGCAAATGTAGTGGTGATCCTGAGCCTGGGGGATGAAGATAAACTCAGTCAAAAGGAATCTCTGGAAAGCTGAGCCTGGTTCACAATTCCTGGAGTTTGGCTCCGTCAAGACCCTTCATGACTGACAATCAATCACTCTTTGTCCCCACACCCTGCCCAGCATTTCCCTCATCCCACCCCTGGCACTCCCACGGATCAGGAGCAGTGTGGCCAGCAGGACCAGAGCAGTGATTCTTCCCCTGTGCTGGGCACTGCTTGGGCAGAACCTCGAGGGCTCTGCCCAGTTCTGGGGCCCCCAATTCAGGAAGGACGTGGAGGGGCTGGAGCGTGTCCATAGAAGGGCAGCAAGGTTGGTGAGGGCTCTGGAACACAAGGCCTGGGAGGAGCAGCTGAGGGAGCTGGGCTTGTTTATCCTGGAGAAGAGGAGGCTCAGGGGAGACAAGGTGATATCAGGGCACAGGTTGGACTTGATGATGTCCAAGGTCTTTTCCAACCTTGCTGATTCTGGGATTCTCTGAAACCACCCTTTCAGCAGCTACAGGATGAGCCTTGGTCCTCCTTTTCAAAAGGCCCAGTAGCCCACGTCCCTCATGTTCTCCTCACAGCCCCAAAGCCCATCCTGCCAGTCCTGCAGAGCCTCTGCAGCCCCTCCTCATTGCCCAGAGCAGGGAGCCCTACAGCCAGACACAGCAGCCCAGATGTGCCCCCCTGGCCTGCTGTGCCTCTGGCAAGGGAGCAGCAGGAGGCACTGCAGGAGCCTGCAGACAATTCCTGAAGCACTTGGAGGATGATCCTGCTCCCCAAGGGACGTTCCCATGGTGACACCTCAGGAACTGAAATGGGGAGTGGGGCCAGGGAGGAAAGGGCAACCAGGGATGGGCTGTTTGCAGGGCAGGGAACAGGGATGGGCAATAGGAAGAAATTTTTTCCAGGAAGAGTAAAGAAAGCCAAGGGAAAGCAAAGGAAATGCTCCGGGCAGTTTGGGGGTGCCCTGGCTCTGAGCAACAAAGTCTGCAGTGGGACAGGAAACTCACAGCTGATGGGAACAAACTTTCTGGCTGACTTCAGAGGCCACCACAAACCTGAGTGGTTTCTCCCCTGTCCTCCAGCCCCTCCAGGCCCCAGGGGCTGATGGCATTTGTGCTCACTCAGGTTCATCTCCCCACACCAGCACCACGGGAGTGCTGACGCCTGCTCTGTGCAGTGCAAACAGGGGCTCCTGAGGCAGTGCTGCCGTGTCTGTGCCTGCAAGGATGCGGCCCCTGTGCGTGCTGGGGGAGAGGCCAGGGCTGCAGAGGGGGGATGTTGTTGGCAGGTGCATGAGGATGCTCTGGGACGCTGCCCTGGGGTGTCCAGCGCAGTGGGGATGGATCAGCCCCTGCTCTGCTGCTCCTTCCTGTCTCCCCCAGGGTCCCTGCAGAGCCCCAGCCATGCTCTTTGCTCCCACCATGTGCACAGCCAACCTGGGGCTGCTCGTGGGGCTTTTCTCTGCTAAGCATTGGCCTGGGTATGTTCTGGAGAGAGCCTGGGCAAGGAGCCTGCAGCCCCCAGGCCCTGGCCTGAGGCGTCAGTGCTGCCCCAGCAGTGCCCATGGCCTGTCCCTGCTGCAGCCCCGGCACTGCCACCCCCAGCCCTGTGCCCGGCCCCGAGAGCACTCAGGCCCTACAGCAACAGCAGGGCCAGGAGGGCAGCGGGGCAGGGCCACGGCAGCAGCACTGGCAACACCAAGTGCTGCTGCTGCTGCTGGGCACAGCTGCTGTGCCAGCACTGATCTGCCCCAGCTCTGCACACAGACATTGCTGCTGCAGCCCCAGAGAAGGGAACCAAAGGGGCATCTCTGCAGAAAACTTGTCTGGGAGATCCTTGAGTTCCTTTAAAGCCACCAAGAGGGCAGCCCCTCATTGACACAGTCTGTGGCCACAGGGAAGGTGGAGAGAAACAAAATGAGAAATGGCACGAAGAATGACATGTCTTTGTGGACAATATTTAAAAATGAAAACAAAGGAAAAGAACCTCCAAAAGAAACCAACGGGAAGTTTCAAAGACGGCTTTTATTAGGAGGGTTTGCAGAAATTGGCCAGCACTTGAATGTTGCTGAAACCATCCAGTCATCATTCTTCACACTGCAGCCTTGACCTCCTGGTCCCTCAGGCTGTAGATGAGGGGATTCAGGGCTGGAGGCAGCACCAAGTACAGAACTGACAGGGCCAGATCCAGGGATAGGGAGAAGATGCAGGGGGGCTTCAGGTAGGCCAACACTGCAGTGCTGAGGAACAGAGAGACCACGGCCAGGTGAGGGAGGCAGGTGGAAAAGGCTTTGTGCCCTCCCTGCTCAGAGGGGATCCTCAGCACAGCCCTGATGATCTGCACATAGGAGAAAACAATGAACACACAACAACCAAATACCAAAGAGGCACTAACTGCAATGAGTCCAAGTTCCCTGAGATAGGATTTGGAGCAGGAGAGCTTGAGGATGGGGGGATTACATAAAAGAACTGGCGCAGAGCTCTGCCCTGGCACAGGGGCAGGGAAAATGTATTGGCCATTTGCATGAGAGCATTGAGAAAGGCACTGGGCCAGGCAGCTGCTGCCATGTGGGCACAAGCTCTGCTGCCGAGGAGGGTCCCGTAACGCAGGGTTCTGCAGATGGACACGTAACGGTCATAATACATGATGGTCAGCAGGAAATACACTACTGACATAAGAAAAATAAAGAGGAAAACTTGAGCAGCACATCCTGTCTAGGAGATGTGCCTGGTGTCTCAAAGGGAATTGTGCCAGGCTTTGGGGACAGTGGTGCAGATGGAGCCCAGGTCACTGAGGGCCAGCTTGAGCAGGAAGAAGAACATGAGGGTGTGCAGGAAGTGGTTGCAGGCTACGGTGCTGATGACGAGGCCCTTGGCCAGGAGGGCAGCTAGGGAGATGCCCAGGAAGGAGCAGAAGTGCAGGAGCTGCAGCTGCCACTGTTCATGGACAAAGGACAGTGACAAGTTAGGACAGGCTGCTTTGAGCCAAACTCATGCCATTCCCTGTAGACTGTCCTGCGGTGTTGGTGTCTTTGCTGCAGATCCTGACTGCTGACAAAACATCAACACATTCACTTCAGAGTTAGACTAGCTCAATGCACAAGATGGCGGCCAGGGCTGAGGCAGACACACACAAGATGGCGGCTGGGCTCAGGCTGTGCCTCCCAGCGCCATCTGCGGCCCCTGCCAGCCCAGCCCCAGCCCCGGAGCCGCATAGACCAGGCACAGCCCCCCCTTCAGCCCTCTGTGTAAATGGACATTGACAGACACCCGGGAAACGGACACGGTGTGGCACCTTTGCTCTGTGCACACAAACACAGACCAGCCCGTTCGGAGCGTCAGCTGGCAGTATATTGATGTCAAGGCAATTCAAATAGGTGAAAATAGGAAAAAACTCCAGGGACTGAACATTTTGAAATAAAAACTTTCTTTTTTCCAAAAGAGGGCCAAAAGCGTTTCCTGTGCAGATGGACTTTGCTTAGCTAAAGAAGCATCACAGGTGGTTTTGTCCAGGCAGGAGTCACAGTGACTGTGAGGTGCTGAAAGCAGAGATGGGATCTGCTTGAGGCCGAGGGTGCAGCGGCTGCTCACCTGCAATGTGTATCCCTCAGGGTACCTCTTTCTTTAGAACACTAGTGTTATAAATGAAAAGGTCCCAAAAACATCCAAGTTAAAATTTAGCAGCAAATTTTAATTGAGATGAATATAATTAAATAAAAGGATACATTCAAATAAAAATGTATTGCATTCTTTATAAAAGTAATTTAACAGTAAATGGACCTGGTATCAATAAAGCATGAGCATAAGGCTGGCTGGCCAGGCCAGGGTACATGTGCAGAGTTCAGGACCCTACCCCATGTACAAATCAAAGACTGTTTCATCTATACATTTATACTGTAGCCAACAACCTATCTTCCTATCTTTAATTGTCTCCTCCCAGTTTCGATTCTTGAAGTTTGCGTCACTTTCTTCATCGCGCATGCTCCAGTTGTTTTTGAGGGTCTTTGACTCCTTGCGGTGGTGGCAGGTGATGAAGGCTACTCCTCTTCCTTGTATGTCCTTTGTATGACCTTGCTAGTTATATGTGTGTGCCTAAATAGTTAAGTACCATTATAAAAAAAAAAAAGAAATGAACATCTGGATATTTGGGCTTATCTCAATGTTCCTGGACTCTTCTCAATCCCTTTTTCGCATCTTCAAGGATACTACTCTCTAACTGTCCTTGGTCTCATGTCCTGTTCTCATAGTATTTTGCCAAGGAAAAAGGGCGGGGGGACTCTTCTAATACTATGTCTTTATCTGAAGTTAGTTTTACTAATTCTGCTAATATTGATAAAATATAAAGTTACAATACTAACCTATTGATATTAAGTAATATTGAGTATATATATAGTTACAATTTAGCACGAACCATACTCATTCATTACACTAGTGTTCTAAAGAAAGAGGTATCCTGAGGGATACACAGCGCAGGTGAGCAGCCGCTGCACCCTCGGCCTCAAGCAGATCCCATCTCCGTTTTCATCACCTCACCGTCACTCTGACTCCTGCCTGGACAAAACCACCTGTGATGCTTCTTTAGCTAAGCAAAGTCCATCTGCACAGGAAACGCTTTTGGCCCTCTTTTGGAAAAAAGAAAGTTTTTATTTCAAAATGTTCAGTCCCTGGAGTTTTTTCCTATTTTCACCTATTTGAATTGCCTTGACATCAAAATACTGCCAGCTGACGTTCCGAACTGGCTGGTCTGTGTTTGTGTGCACAGAGCAAAGGTGCCACACCGTGTCCGTTTCCCGGGTGTCTGTCAATGTCCATTTACACAGAGGGCTGAAGGGGGGGCTCTGCCTGGTCTGTGCGGCTCCGGGGCTGGGGCTGGGCTGGCAGGGGCCGCAGATGGCGCTGGGAGGCACAGCCTGAGCCCAGCCGCCATCTTGTGTGTGGCTGCCTCAGCCCCAGCCGCCATCTTGTGTGTGTCTGCCTCAGCCCCAGCCGCCATCTTGTGTGAGTCTGCCTCAGCCCCAGCCACCATCTTGTGTGTGGCTGCCTCAGCCCCGGCCGCCATCTTGTGCATTGAGCTAGTCTAACTCTGAAGTGAATATGTTGATGTTTTGTCAGCAGTCAGGATCTGCAGCAAAGACACCAACACCGCAGGACAGTCTACAGGGAATGGCATGAGTTTGGCTCAAAGCAGCCTGTCCTAACTTGTCACTGTCCTTTGTCCAGGAACAGTGGCAGCTGCAGCTCCTGCACTTCTGCTCCTTCCTGGGCATCTCCCTGGCTGCCCTCCTGGCCAAGGGCCTCGTCATCAGCGCCGTAGCCTGCAACCACTTCCTGCACACCCTCATGTTCTTCTTCCTGCTCAAGCTGGCCCTCAGTGACCTGGGCTCCATCTGCACCACTGTCCCCAAAGCCTGGCACAATTCCCTCTGGGACACCAGGCACATCTCCTACACAGGATGTGCTGCTCAAGTTTTCCTCTTTATTTTTCTTATGTCAGTAGAGTATTTCCTGCTGACCATCATGTATTATGACCGCTACGTGTTCATCTGCAAACCCCTACACTACGGTACTCTCCTGGGCAGCAGAGCTTGTGCCCACATGGCAGCAGCTGCCTGGCCCAGTGCCTTTCTCAATGCTCTCATGCAAATGGCCAATACATTTTCCCTGCCCCTGTGCCAGGGCAATGCCCTGGGCCAGTTCTTCTATGAAATCCCCCCATCCTCAAGCTCTCCTGCTCCCAATCCTATCTCAGGGAACTTGGGCTCATTGCAGTTAGTGCCTCTTTGGTATTTGGTTGTTTTGTGTTCATTGTTTTCTCCTATGTGCAGATCATCAGGGCCATGCTGAGGATCCCCTCTGAGCAGGGAGGGCACAAAGCCTTTTCCACCTGCCTCCCTCACCTGGCCGTGGTCTCTCTGTTCCTCAGCACTGCAGTGTTGGCCTACCTGAAGCCCCCCTGCATCTTCTCCCTATCCCTGGATCTGGCCCTGTCAGTTCTGTACTTGGTGCTGCCTCCAGCCCTGAATCCCCTCATCTACAGCCTGAGGGACCAGGAGCTCAAGGCTGCAGTGTAAAGAATGATGACTGGATGGTTTCAGCAACATTCAAGTGCTGGCCGATTTCTGCAAATCCCTTCTAATAAAAGCCGTCTTTGAAACTTCCCGTTGGTTTCTTTTGGAGGTTCTTTTCCTTTGTTTTCATTTTTAAATATTGTCCACAAAGACATGTCATTCTTTGTGCCATTTCTCATTTTGTTTCTCTCCACCTTCCCTGTGGCCACAGACTGTGTCAATGAGGGGCTGCCATCTTGGTGGCTTTAAAGGAACTCAAGGATCTCCCAGACAAGTTTTCTGCAGAGATGCCCCTTTGGTTCCCTTCTCTGGGGCTGCAGCAGCAATGTCTGTGTGCAGAGCTGGGGGCAGATCAGTGCTGGCACAGCAGCTGTGCCCAGTAGCAGCAGCAGCAGCACTTGGTGTTGCCAGTGCTGCTGCCGTGGCCCTGCCCCGCTGCCCTCCTGGCCCTGCTGTTGCTGTAGGGCCTGAGTGCTCTCGGGGCCGGGCACAGGGCTGGGGGTGGCAGTGCCAGGGCTGCAGCAGGGACAGGCCATGGGCACTGCTGGGGCAGTGCTGACGCCTCAGGCCAGGGCCTGGGGGCTGCAGGCTCCTTGCCCAGGCTCTCTCCAGAACACGGCCAGGCCAATGCTCAGCACAGAAAAGCCCCATGAGCAGCCCCAGCTTGGCTGTGGGCAGGCTGGGAGCAAAGAGCATGGCTGGGGCTCTGCAGGGACCCTGGGGGAGATGGGAAGGAGCAGCAGAGCAGGGGCTGATCCATCCCCACTGCGCTGGACACCCCAGGGCAGCGTCCCAGAGCATCCTCATGGACCTGCCAACAACATCCCCCCTCTGCAGCCCTGGCCTCTCCCCCAGCACGCACAGGGGCCGCATCCTTGCAGGCACAGACACGGCAGCACTGCCTCAGGAGCCCCTGTTTGCAGTGCACAGAGCAGGCGTCAGCACCCCCATGGTGTTGGTGTGGGGAGATGAACCTGAGTGAGCACAAATGCCATCAGCCCCCGGGGCCTGGAGGGGCTGGAGGACAGGAGAGAAACCACTCCGGTTTGTAGTGGCCTCTGAAGTCAGCCAGAAAGTTTGTTCCCATCAGCTGTGAGTTTCCTGTCCCACTGCAGACTTTGTTGCTCAGAGCCAGGGCACCCCCAAACTGCCCGGAGCATTTCCTTTGCTTTCCCTTGGCTTTCTTTACTCTTCCTGGTTAAATGTTCTTCCTATTGTCCACCCCTACCCTGCAAACAGCCCATCCCTGGTTGCCCTTTCCTCCCTGGCCCCACTCCCCATTTCAGTTCCTGACCTGGCACCATGGGAACGTCCCTTGGGGAGCAGGATCATCCTCCAAGTGCTTCAGGAATTGTCTGCAGGCTCCTGCAGTGCCTCCTGCTGCTCCCTTGCCAGAGGCACAGCAGGCCAGGGGGGCACATCTGGGCTGCTGTGTCTGGCTGTAGGGCTCCCTGCTCTGGGCAATGAGGAGGGGCTGCAGAGGCTCTGCAGGACTGGCAGGATGGGCTTTGGGGCTGTGAGGAGAACATGAGGGACCTGGGCTACTGGACCTTCAGCAGAGGAGGCCCAGGGCTCATCCTGCAGCTGCTGAAAGGGTGGTTTCAGAGAATCACAGAATCAGCAAGGTTGGAAAAGACCATGGCCATCATCAAGTCCAACCTGTGCCCTGATATCACCTTGTCTCCCCTGAGCCTCCTCTTCTCCAGGATAAACAAGCCCAGCTCCCTCAGCTGCTCCTCCCAGGCCTTGTGTTCTAGACCCTTCACCAGCCTTGCTGCCCTTCTCTGGACACGCTCCAGCCCCTCCATGTCCTTCCTAAATACAGGAGCCCAGAACTGGGCAGAGCACTGGAGGTGCTGCCCAAGCAGTGCCCAGCACAGGGGAAGAATCACTGCCCTGGTCCTGCTGGCCACACTGCTCCTGATCCGTGGGAGTGCCAGGGGTGGGATGAGGGAAATGCTGGGGAGGGTGTGGGGACAAAGAGTGATTGATATCAGCCATGAAGGGTCTTGATGGAGCCAAACTCCAGGATTGAGAACCAGGCTCAGCCTTCCAGAAATTCCTTTTGACTGAGTTTAGCTGCATCCCCCAGGCTCAGGATCACCACTGCATTTGCAAGTTTTGCTCTGCATCATCAGCTTGCCCTGACTCTGCTCAGCGTTTCACAAATGGACAAGACAATGGATCTTGTGCCAAGCTTCCTTTCAAACAGCAACACAGGGGTCAACATGACAGAAAAGAAGAAAAAAGAAAGAAAGAAATAATTCACCAGTTGGAACAGAGACCGCATCACACCATCTTCCCCTCCACCAGTGTTATCTTGTACATTTAGAGACAACCCTGGCTCTAAAGCTGCCATCTCTCAGTCCCTGATGCTGTTTGCTACCCCTCAGCCCTGACTGCCCCTGATCTGCCTGCCTGCTGTGCATGTGGGGCTGGGGATGCTCAGCCTGCAAAGAGAGGGCCATGGGGAGGCCTCAGTGCAGCTGTGCAGGGCTGGAAGGGTCCCCCAGGAAAGATGGGCACAGAGTGTTCAGCAGGGCCTGTGCAGACTGGGCAAGGGGGGATGGCTTTCAAGGGCAGGAGGTGGATTGGAGGTGGGAGTGGAAGGTTCAGGAAGATGTTCTTTTGCACTGAGGCTGCTGAGGCACTGGGCCAGGCTGTGCACGCAGGCTGTGGATGCCCCATCCTTGGCAACAGCCAAGGCCAGGTGGGAACAGGGCTCTGAGCAACAGGGTGTGGGCAAGATTGCTCAGGCTGACACAAGATGATCTTCAGGGTCCCTTCCAAGCCCAAGCGCTCAGGGCTTCCATCCTTCTCTGGTTGCCAATGTCCACTTGAGAGCCAGCCTGGACTCGTGGCAGCTGGGATGTCACAGTGCATGTTCCAAGTGGAACTGGCAGCATCCAGCAAAGAGCACAACACAACCATTGGCCCTTGTGTCAGCCCAGCTTCACCCTGCTCCAAGAGCACTGCTGTCACCCTGCTTGTCCCGTGCTCCCTGAGAACCCCATCAGGCCTGTGAGCTTTCAGCTGCCTGGATTTTTCTATCCTTACCTGCAGGATGTTCACCTTTCTCATGAGGAAGGTATGGTGCCATTCCAGGGAGGTGGACACCCCTGGATGTCCTGGCTGGGCTGGAGCTGTGTGGGGATGGCGTGGGACAGGGACCACACTCTGAGGTTTTGTTTCTTGTGCAGGCTGCAGCAGTCGTTAAAGCTGCCTATTTTCTGCATTTTGACAACTCTTTCTGCTGCTGGATGCTCACAGTTTTCCCAATGGAAGTACAGTGCCATTCCATGGAGGTGGACACCCCTGGACGTCCTGCCTGGGCTGGAGCTGTGTAGGGATGGTGTGGGACAGGGACCCCACTCTGAGGTTTTGCTACCTCTGCAGGCTGTCACAGATGGAGAGGAAGATATGGAAGTGGACGGAGAAGAGAGTGCAGTGGAAGAGATGGAAGTGGATGTAGAGGAGGAAACAGTGGAAGACATGGACATAGATAGAGATCTTGATACAGAGGAGGAAATGGAGGTGGACGAAGTTGAGACGAGAGAAAGAAATGGAGGTGGATATGGAAGAGGAGATGGCAGAGGACATGGAGGTGGATGTGGAGGAGGACAGTGAAGATATGGACATTGATGCAGAAGATGAGGTGGAGGCCATGGTTTTGGGATGAGGACCGTGCCAGCAGCAGAACAGGCATGTGCTCCCCACAGGCAGAGTGGGTCCCCTGCTGCCAGGCTGGGGCTGGGCTGGGTGCTCCCTGCTCAGGGACACGGTGCCCCTGCACTGGATCCTGGTGGCCATCCCCGGCCTGTCCTGGGCTTGCTTGGGGCCACACAAGCCCCGTCCCAGCTGGGGCACAGCCCCCAGCCCCAGGCAGGCTCAGCTGTGGCAGCAGAGACCCCCTGTGCCAGCCTGTGCCAGCCTGGGAGCACCTGGAACAGCCCTGGTGCCTGACTTGCACTTGCTTTTCTTCCAGGTCTCAGGAAGAGCCCGGAAAGAGATGCATCAATTCTGTATATATGTCCTACAGCTTGTTATTTTCTTCAGGATTTACGTTTCAGAGTTCGTTGTCTTTAGGATCTATGTTTTTGGGTTTCTTTTTTTCTCCTGTAAATATGTTTCATGTGTTTTTGTTAGATATGTTCTTATGTAAATACGTTCTACAGATTGTTGCTGTTACAAATATTCTTACAATGTAAATATGTTCTCTAGTTCATGTTTGCTGCTGTTCTTCTGTAAATAAACAAACTCTGTTTTTCACAGCCCAGCTCTCTCTGCATTTGCTTTGGGCACAGGCAGCATTTCCAAAGGGGTGGTCTCCACTTGGTGCAGGTTGCCAGGGCTGGAGGTGCCTGGGGGAGCTGGCACAGCCAGCCCAGGAGTGGGGGTCCCTGTGCACAGAGGGCTCCCCCTGACAGAGGTCACCCTCTGCTTGTCCTTTCTCGGGACACCCTTGGGGTGTGCAGGGCCAAATCCCTGTGGGCCCTGTGCCATGGGATGCCAGGAGGGAGCAGGGCTGAGCCTGCCTGGCCCTGCAGAGCCTCAGCCATGGCTCTTCCCTGGGCAGCCCCAGGGCTCCCGAGGCTGCACTGGGCTGCGGGCAAGCCCTGCTCCTGGGCACCCTGAGGGGCTGCAGCCAGCCTGGAGGGAGCTGCAGCACAGGGGCCTCTGGCCTGCATGCACCAAGATTGCCTTTGCAAACCCCTCTGGCACCACACTCTGCCACAAGCACAACAAGAACTGATCCTCCCAGGGAAAGGCATGACCTTCACTGGCACCAATTTGTCCCTTGCACTTTCTGGCACAGCAAAGGTCAGCGCTTGTCATCCCTGTTCTGCACTCCCTGCCTGGGCACCCAAACATCTGAACCCTCCAGAACATCTTGAATTAGCACCAACCTGCAGGGAGCTACAGGGGGAGAACCTACCCCCAACCACACAGAGAAATCCTTGACATTGAGAGTCTGGGGCAGAGCTGAAACTCAAGTATTTTAATGGCAAGAGAGAGGCTTTGTATTGCTCAATTCATTCTCCAAGGATAACAATAATGAAAGCTTTCAGTCTCCTCACCTGCCACAGATGTGTATTGCCGAGGTTTGCTTCTGGGTTATGACAGATTTTTATGAACCTTTTCAGACCTCTGATGCTGTTCCTGCGTAAGGTGCAGAGATGATATTTCAGAGCCAGATGAGCTCAGCACTCAGCTTGTGCAACACACAGAATTTCCAAAGCCAGACATGCAGGCCGTGCAAACTGATCCTTTTTCATCTCTGTGAAAAGATCATTCTTAGGACGGCACTGATGGAGCACACACCTCTCAGAGCTGTCCCTTCTATCCAGCTCTCCCAGTCACTTCACACACTTCACTCCAAGCACTTTCTGACAGGGCTCAGCAGCACATGGCATTTAATCCTGCTTTTTCTTCACCTTCTCCTGAGCTCTCTCCACACACGGTGTGTGGGCTCTGCAGCAGCATCAAGGTGTCACCTCCCTGACACTGAGGGTCATGTCACATCTTTTCACCAAAAGCAGCAAAGCAATGATTCCCAATGACTCCCACACAGCTTTTGGGCACTTGGTGTGGCTGCAGCTCCAGCACCAGCCCTGGTGCACAGGAATTCCAGGAGGAGATCCACAGAAGGAATCAGCCATTGACAGAGAAAAGCAGCTTGCACAGCCCCAGTCCCCACAGCACTGCAGACTGGGGGAACCCAGCCTCTGCATTTACATTTGGCCTCGGGGCCTCACTTTTGCTCTCACTAAATTCCTCACAGTTTCCCTCATGCTCAGATTCCCAAGATGATTCAAAGCAGCATTAGGAGCAGGGATAGATGATGGGAACTGTCCCAAGGCTTGACAAAATCTCTCTTCTCAGGCCTGACAAGTCCAGCCAAGGAGAGAGGAAAAGCCTGCCTGAAAGAGGTGTGCAATCAAAGCAGTAATGAAATTTAGGTCTAATGAGAGAAGCTGAAGAGATTTTCTATGTATACATAAAGACAGAGAGAAAAACATAGATTTAGATATAGATATAGTGTAACATGAGGCTGGTGGGTTGGAGAAAGACACACGACACAGGATCCTCTTGGGCTCAGACCAACAGCCACAATTTATTGTTCCAAGCTCCCTTTGATAGCGAGTTTGAATTTCCCAGCCTTGGGAAGCCTGCTGGTTGGGTATCTCTGCCGTGCCCAGATCTCTGGCCAGTGCTGTGTCTGCATCCAGGGCTTGGATGGGGTTGCCTGAGCTCTTTGCTCCCCATGGCACTTCTAGAACAAGCCAGGCAAGCCCAGTTGGGTCTCTTATGGTCAGACTCATTATGTCCAGCTGTAAACCAGCTGGACCTTGCTACATCTCCTCACCTTGTTTGGATTCAAATGCAAATTGTTTGCTGTTATCCCATTTGCAAGGGCCCTTTTGCAGATGGGGTAACAGCAGAAAGCATGGGTTTAATTTGAAGGAGGTTTTGTCAGGCTTAAACCTCCTCAGCCAGTGATGTGTCCCATGAAGCCCTGGAGCACTCACTGCCAGGAGCTGTCAGGCCAGATCACAATCTTCTAGGCAAGCATGGGACAGGTTAACTGCTTATGGGTACAAATTACAACTGAACAATGAAATAAGGAAATATTCAACTTTGAAAACTGGGAGAAAAAACAATTAAAAGAAAACCAGTTTGTAAACAGAAAAACCACACTGTAAACAGAACAACAGTTTGTAACCAAATAGAACCCTTCAGTGAACTGTCACTTGCAGAGTCCCAGATCCTCATGAGGTGGGTGAAGAAGCTGTTTCTGTCCCTGTTCCACACACGGCTCCACAGCGTCTGCTGAGGGCCCTCAGGAGAATGCTGCTCGTGCTCTTGGACAGGACCTAAGGCAGGACGGACACGTCTGGCAGGTACCCAAAGCCTTCCACTGTCCTTGCAAAGCACTTGGCAGGGCTGTACTGTCAGCAAAACACCATTCCAATTGCTCTTGAGTCACAGACACAAGATCATTCTTGAAGGAGCTCTAGCATTCAATTGTAAACACCTGGGACAACATTTGATAATTAACTGTGCAATTAGTTCAAATATGGTGGGTGTCATCTTTTTTGGTGGATGAGGTAGAAACATTCATTCTGGAATGTGCAAAGGATCAGGCCAGTGTGTATTCCACTGTCCAGTAATAGCAGTAGGATGAAAATTAACAATGAGAATAAACACAGTGATACACACCTCTGGGCATGTCCCCTGGACTTGTCTGTTTGTGCTAGCTTGCTCTGCTGTTTGGAGAGCAGCTTTTGCCTCTGGGGTTCATTTTCTGGGGGAAGTTAATTCAGAGTCACCCTTTAGGAGGTCAACTAAAGGTGCTCATTGAGAGTTGGTCAGTCCTAGGTAAGGCCTGACCCAGCTGATGGTACCCAAGAGTTTTTGTGCATCGTTTAGAGTTAGAATTTTGGTTGATAATTGAATTGTTTGTGGCTGTATAGTCTGGTCCATTATTTTGAGTCCCAAATATTTCCAGGCTGGTTGCTGCTGCACTTTCTCTGGTGCTACCTACAGCCCAAATGTTTTTAATGCTTGCAGCAGGCTTGGCTGAATCAGGGAGAGTTCTTTTTTGGTTTGGGCTGCAATCAAAATGTCATCCATGTCATGGGAACAGTATGCCCCTGGAAATGGTTCTCTCACTGATGAGAGTACCTGAGCAGCACAGCCCTGACAGATTGTGGAGCTATTTCCCCTGTTTTGGGGAAGTACTTTCCATTGAGAACCTTGCACTGGTGCAGTGTTATTGACAGAAGGCAGGGTAAAGGCAAACTTTGGGGTGTCCTCTGGGTGCAATGGAAGAGTGAACAAACAGTCCTTTAAGTCCACAGTCAGGATGTCCCAGGAGGCAGGAATCACTGCAGGAGATGGCAGACCAGGCTGCAATGTGCCCGTTCTCTCCATCACAGAATGGATTTTTCTCAGCTCATGGAGTAACCTCCACTATCCAGATTTCTTTTTTATAACAAATACTGGGGTGTTCCAAGGGCTCATAGATGGCTCTATGTGTCCTTGAACCAGTTGTTCCTGTACCAGGGTTCTTAGGGCATCTAGTTTCTCCTTTTTAAGGACCACTGTGGTCCCCACCCAGGCTGAGCAGTGAGCCATTTTAGAGCCAGGGTGGGACACTTTACACCCTCTAATGCAGTGGCCCCTGTCAAAAATCCGCTCCCACCTCAGCCCACTCCAGAGCCAGAGAACTCTGGGGAAGGGCTTCCCATCTGGGAATGTCAGATAGGATTGATTCCTCCCATTTAGACTGAGAAAGTGACATTTTGTGCTGCTCTGGCCAAACGATGCCAATTTTGTTTGACCAGTGGGCAGGGTCAGCACCAAAGGCACAGACACCCCCTGAAGGAATCAGTGTCATTTCCTACAGCTCAAAGCAGCAAAGGAGCACAAAAGGAGCAGCTCAGCAATGCCCCCAAGCATCACTACCAAAGATTGCCCGCAGTGATGAAGAAAGATCCATCACCAGTTCCCCTCACACTTTCCCATCACCCACACCCACACATCAGCTGGGGGAAGCTGTCACAGCCAAGGACTGCAGAGCCACTCCCGGGCACTGGGAATTCCTGCAGGTGCCTCCAGCCACAGGTGAGGCTCCAGCCTGGCTGTGAGAGGGCCCAGCTTTGATAGAGCTGAATAAACAAACTGACAGCACTTCTAGTGCAGGAACATCTGGTTTCATCCTCCTCTTGGATCCCTCCCAAAGCCTGGCCAGGGCCCAAGGAGGAACCAAGGGAGTTGCCTTTGACCATACAGCCCCAGACAAGGCCAGATGTCAGATTTCATGGCCTTGTCTGGCTTCTAAATACAGAAAGGTCAAGACCTGTTTCACTAAGGAGTGGATACATCTAGTACAAGGCTAATGACCATGCATATTTTGTTAAGGAGCAGATACAAAGATACCCTTTGGTTGGGAGGTTCATCCAGAGGTCACCTTTGGCTCCGGGCCTGTTGTTCAGGCCTCACTCAGGCCTCTTGTCCAGGCCTGGCTCTTCAGGGTTTAGTGCTGGGCTTGACAGTGCTGGCTTAACACTTGCACTTGATGAGCTCAGAGGTCTTTTCCAACAGAAAGGACTCTATATTTCCATGATTTTATCTGCTGCATTCAGTCAGGTCCATGTTAGCAGCATTACTTTGGTCAAAAAGTTCCCTCTTGCTCAGCTCTTGTGGCCTAAGGCTTCGGCTCCTTCAGCTCCTGGTGCAAAGCTGCTCATGCTGAACGAGACGACTCCAAGAGAAGAACACAGTTCATGCAATTCCTTCTGGGACACTGAGAGGGGAGGGTGTGGAAACAGGAGCATTGTTTGCTGTGGCCTCCTCTCTGCCCTTCACGCCTTTCAGTGCTCACAAACAGCCCAGAGCTTTCTCCAAGAGTGCAATGGAGCAGCTGCTCCTGCTCCCAGCTCTGGCTCCTCCCAGGCTCTGACCTTGCCTGGTTTTGTCCCTCTTGCTGTGCCCTCTGTTCCCCTGGGCTCAGTGGCTGCTGCCCAGGACTGTGGAAGTGGCACAGATCCAGTGGTGGGGACCCTCCTTTCTCTGCCCTTGGAGCTGCCTGCTCACAGCAGCCTTTTCCCTCTGGAAGCTGCACATGGAGAGGGAGTCCTCACCTCTGTTCCTTGCACAAAGCCCAGGGCTGCAGAGCTGGGCTGGGCACAAGTGGGGCAGCACAGCAAACAGGGAGCCTGCCAGTCCCTTCCAGCCCTGTGTGCTCAGAGTTTGGGCCCTGGAGCTGCAGGCAGGCAAAGGCAGCTGCTTCTGCTCCCTCTGTGTGTGCCCGTGTTGAGCAGTGCTGCTCCATCAGTCTGTGCCCAGCACCGGGGAAAAGCCTCAGCCCTGCAGGGCCAGGAGCTGCCGGGCTGTGCCTGAGCAGCTCAGCCAGCGGGAAGGGAGCTGCTCCACACGGGAACCAGCAGCAAAGGACACTCCTTTCTTAGGAAAGTTTTTCTATTAAAAGAAAAAGAAAAGAAAAGAAAAAAAAAAAAAAAGGAAAGAAAAAATGAGAACGATAAAAACAAATCCTAAATCTGTAGTGAAAAATACTTAGTAACTTTGGATAAAGAGATAACTGATCTTTTTAAAATGAGATTTCAGTTATTTGCTTTGTAAATGTGTTGATGGCATGGATCCATCCTACTGACCTCAGCAGCCCTTTAAAAAGATTTTGCAGATTGTTTTCAGTATTGTTTTAAATTGTGGTAGAAAGAATAGGAAATTGCTGTTCCCACCAGATCTAAGCAGGACTGGGAATCTAAATTTTGTCAAACTCCAAATCCTTTAGAAGATGACCTTCCTTCTCACTCCCTGAAGGAGCTGCACATTCCCTTGGAAGTTTTCAGAGATTTTTAAAGACACAAAATCCCACTTACAGCTTGTTGCTCTGGTTTCGAGGTGCAGAAGGGCAATTAATTCTTCATCCATCAGCTCCAGACTGCACTGCCTTAGGAACACCATCCACTCGCCAGGTTTTGCTCAGTTGTGGCACTCCTAGAGGAGGAAGAAAGGGCAATTGCACAATTCCAGCCAAAAAGGAAGGAAGAGTGGGACAGACAAAACATCCCGTGAAGATCCAGGCATTCAGCTGGGACTGTGGAGTGTTTGGGTTCTTGCCAATTGGATGTGGATCCCTACCTGCAATCTCTGGGCCAGCAGGAGAGTCTCACTCAGCTGCCAAAGCAGAAAGCTCAGGCGCTGTGCTCAGAAGGGGCTGGTGTGCTGCAAAGCTGTCAGAGCAATGTGAGGGCAGAGCGAGCCCAGCCGTGCCCAGGGCTGAGCCCAGCAGAGCCCTGGCAGAGCCCAGAGCAGCCTCAGCACCCACAGAGCCCGGCTGCAAGGACAGAAACCAGAAACTGCCCGTCAGCTGAAGGCTCCTGTACCTTGTCCCAGCCGCCTGCAGTGCCCAGGCTGTGCTGGCCGTGCTCAGAGCTGGGCCCAAACCTCCCCATCACTGCTGCCCTTGGAGGCAGAGCAGGAGGGCAGCACATGTGCCCAGCCTGCAGCCAGCCATGCCACATCCAGCCCCTCAGCAGCTGCCCAGAGCCAAAAAGCAGCTGGACAGCCCAGGGAAGGATTTGTTGCTTCCGCCCCAGCGAAGGGAGGAACCTTTGGTGCCCAGCCAGGCCGTGCCATGCCCGGATCTGGGAGCATCCCCCTGGCTGTGGACTCACCTGCAGATTGGGCATGGAGCATGTCTCTGAAGAAGGTGCCAGAATCAAACTCCATCATCTTCAGCTGCTGCTGACCAGGTGGAGGAAGAGATTGTCATCCCTGAGGTTGTCCTTGGTGTGTCCAGCAGCAGCCCCACCTGACAGAGCTTCTCCAGAGGCTCCTCCTTCCCTGGGGGCCAGAGCAGGCTGTCACTGTTCTGCCCAGGGCCCCAGCCATCAAGGAAGCACGACAGGCAAAACTAGACTAGATGGTAGCCACCAGTGCTTGCTGGAGCAGGTCTCCAGCTAAGCTCCAGCACAGATGTTCCCATCTGATGATCCCTGCTCAGAGCTACAGGCAGGACAAAACCAGTCTGCTCTTCTTTAGCACTGATTGCCATGAGATGTGTGGAGCTGTTACCTGCCAGGTTTGGATCCAATTGTGCACATGGACCTCTCCCATCTTCTAGGGCAGATGAACGCCCTGCAGCCAAGGATCATTGAAGAGGTCTTCTAAGGATGGCCTGTCCAAGGGTTGCATGGACAAACACCTCTTAATGACATCCTGGCACTCTGAAGAGACAAACCAGAATCCACCAGTCACTTGGAGAAGAATCCTGTCTACTCTAGCTGCCCATTCCCACGCCCAGGCCATGCTGGGTGTGCCCAGAGCTGTGCCTAAACTTCCCGATGCATTGTCTGTTTGGAGGAGGGCAGCAGATCAGGACATGTGCCCCCTCCCCAGCAGCTGCCAGAGCAGGGTGCTCATGAGGCTGCTGCTGTCTCCCAGCACTGGTATTCCCCTGTGCCCAGAGATGAGGATCCACCTGGAGAGAGCCATCGTGGGAACAAGATGCGGCCCCAGATGATCTGCTGGCCCCTCCTGAACGGGTGCTTCCCCACGACCAGGTGGTACAGCACGAGGCCCAGGGACCAGATCGTTGCTGCCTCGCCGTGGTAGCGCTGCTGGTAGATCCACTCTGGTGGGCTGTAGGACAGGGTTCCTGTGGAACACAGACGCAGTTCATCAGGGGATGAACTCCTAGAGCCAGGCCCCAGCATCCCTGGGCATGTGGGGGCTGGCCCCCTCCCACCCCCAGACAAAAGGAACTTGGCTCAAGACATCATGCTGTTGCCAGCAGCAAGAGGGGGAAGGCCCGGTGCTACAGCCAGGCTGGGCCACGAGATGCCCAGGAACATCCCCTGAGGGGGCTCACCTGCAAATTGGGTGTAGGCTGTGTCTTGGAGGAAGGCGCCACAGCCAAAGTCGATGAGTTTGAGCTCTCCGGTGGCCAGGTCGAGCAGGATGTTCTCGGGCTTGATGTCCCTGTGCAGGACCCCGCAGCTGGTGCAGTGCCGCACGGCCTCCAGCACCTGGCGGAACAGCGCCCGCGCCTCCTCCTCCGGCAGGAACCTCCGCTCCGCCAGGAAAGCCGACAGGTCCTGGCACCGCTCGGGACGCTCCAGCACCAACAAGAAGCTGGTGGGGAGCTCAAGCCACTCCAGGAGCTGAATGACACCAGCACAGCCAGCGGACACCTTGTCCAGCAGCACGATCTCCAGGGGCGCACGGGCGCCGTTGGGCTGCGGGAGGAGCACGATGCCGTCAGTGGGGCAGAGGCCGTGCCGGGGCTCTGGGAGCCCTCAGCCAGCCCCGGCTGCTCTGGGCGCCCCGCTCAGCCCAGGCCCGCTCTCCCTGCACGGCTCCCGGCGGCTCCCACCCTGCCGGGCCCCGGCTCCTCGCCGCCCGCCACGGCCCGGCTTCTGCCGCTGGCCCCGCTCACTCACCAGCTCGCCCCAGAGCCGGATGCGATCCCGCGGCACGCATTTGATGGCCACCTGCGAGCAAGGGACAGCAGCGGGCTGAGCTCACCGACCGCCCCGCTGCGGTCCGATCTTCTCCTCCTGCTCCGCCCTCTTCGTTCTCCTCCTCCTCCGCCCGCCCCCGGCCCCGCCGCTCACCGGGGCGCCGTCCGACACTCGCGTTCCCGAGTAGACGCTGCCGAATCCTCCGCGCCCCAGCAGCGAACCCAGCCGGTACCGGTCCTGCAGGGCCTCCTGCGCCTTCCCTGCGGGCGACACGCGGCCGTCAGCGCTCGGCTCGGGGCCAGACACGGCCCCCGAGCGCCCCCCGAGCGGCCCGGGCCGGGCATCCCCACCCGCGCCGGGCCCCGGCGGTTCGGGGCCGGCGGCTGCGCTGCCGAGCGGCGGAGCTCGGGCCGGGGAAGCCGCAGCGGAGGCGGCGGGAGCGGCCGCGCCGCGTGTGTCCTCCGCGGGGCCCGGGAGGAGGCGGCGCCGGGCTCGGGGTCGGCACCGGGGCCGAGGCCGTGCCCGGCCCAGGCGCAGCCAAAGGGTGGCGATGCCGCCCCAGCCCCAGGCACTGATCCCGGCCCAACAGCGCCACCGCCAGCACGGCCAGAGCCGGGCCCAGGCGAGACCGCGGGGGGACGCCCGGGAACGGGGACGGGGCAGCCGCGCCCGGGGCCGGGGGCGGGCCGGGGGCATGGCCCGGCCCGGCAGGGGGAGAGGGGAAGGCCGGGACGGGGACACCAAGAGGGACTGGGGAGACCGGGAAAGGGACACCAGGAGAGACTGCAGGAATGTGGAAGAGGGAGAGGAGGAACGAGAGATGAGGAGGGTTGCTGAGTTCGTAGACTCTGTGGAGTCGCTGCCGCCGCTGCCGCCGAAGCCCCGGGGCCGTTTGTCCGCGTGTCCGTTCCACGGCCGAGCCCCGCGCGCCCCGGGGGCAGCCCCTGAGCCTGTCCAAACACGGGAACTTGGCCCTGTGCAGCCCAGACCCAGAGTCCTGACTCCTGCGCGGTGCCAGAGGAATCCCCTCGCTTGCTGCTCTGCATTGTCCCTGCTCAGGCTCACACACTGCCGGGGCACATTCCCTGCCTGCAGGATTCGTGCCAGACCCAAGCACTACACTTATGTCTCCAGCACTGCTTGACAACAAAAACAGGGGAAGGCAAACTGTGTGTACAGCCCATGGTACTTTAGAGTGTCTAAAACTCACTAGGTCACCGATCTTCGAGGTGACATCCCTTTGGAATTAATGGCATGGACAAGTAGTGCAACATGGAAAAGGGAAGCATAGGAAGAAATAGAGGAAAACATCTTGGTTTGTTTCTTTCATTTTCATTTCACTTCTGGAAAGCTGTTTCAGTTTTCCAGCAATCTTCTCCACTGTCCCAGCTGCTCTTTCCAAGAACCTTTCATGGAGAACGAGGTCCAGCTTCTGTCACAAGATGTGCCAGCAACTCCAGCTTCTCTTGGATTTCCATCCTGTGAGTGCAGCACGACTTTTCCAGCAAAGCAGGACAAATGTCTGGAGAACTTTACAATTTCTCTGTCCTTTTCCCTGTGGACTGGGCAGTTGTGCCATTGGTAAGGTTTGCATTGCTCCTGTTCTAAGCCAAGAAAACAGGATGCGGTACCAGGCATAGCTGGGGAATGCAAGGCTGAGTGAATTCAGAGAAAGAATCTCCCTGACACTGTGTGAGCTCCCCGGGCTGGGCTCAGCTTCCTGCTGGGACTCTGCACAGGGCTGAGCTGCAGCTGGGATCAGCAGCAGCTGCAAATACCTCTGGGCATTCCCATTTTCTGCTGCTCAGAGCAAGCAATGAAGCGAGTGAAGAAGTTGAGGTTTGTCTTCCTCCTGGTGGTTTTTTTTTTCATTTTATTTGACACTCCAGAGGGCAATTTCTGTGATGGCCTCTGTAAGTTGATTTGATTTCAGCAGCAGCAGCAGCACCAGGGCTGTGTTGGAGCTCTGCAAACGTGGCCTGTGTGGCTTTAATTCCCCTCGACTCAGTGCCCAGGGACTTGGGAGCATTTCAATCTCTTCTTATCATGGTGCCTGCAACAAAAATCCTGAGTTCACTGTCACAAAAGCACAGTGGGTAGCAATGGTGGAAAAAGGCAATTGCAGTTGAGCTGCTCAAATTCAGGTGGCAGCCAGAAGGGTGCAAGAGCAGGCGTCATCTCCAATTGCTGAGGCAAAGGCAAGAGCAGCCTGCTGCTGTCACCTGAGGGTGAGTCAAAGAGCGCTGCAAAGAGCGCTGGAAGCCGAGCCTTTCTTTCTCTGGAGGCTGCTGAGGGCAGCCCAGGCGGGCCCTGGGCAGTCAGGGCTGTGTGTGGGTGATGGCTGCTGCAGTGCAGAGTCCAGCTGGAAAAGGCCCTTGGCAGGCGAGGCAGGAGCAGGCGGGAAGGGGCCGGCGCTGCTGCTGCTCCTGGCCGGGAGCCGCGGCTGGGCCGGGCCGGCGCCCGCTGCGCTGCGGCTGCTGCTGCTGCCAGAGCCGGGCGGGACTCGGGGACAGCGAATGGACACGGGGGGACAGCAAAGGCCTGCGGGGCTGCGGGGATGTTGGCGCTGGGGCCAGCGGCAGCACAGAGCTGCAGCCGCGATTAACCCCGAGGGGAGCGCTGGGGAAAGGCTCCATTTCAGCCTTTCTTGACTGGTGGCTGTGAAGGGAGCGAAATAAAAGGAGAACAAGCAGGGCCCGACCCCTTCTCCTTTGGGAGGAGCCGCGCGCCTGGGGCTGAGGGGCCGTGAGGGGCCGTGAGGGGATCTGAGGGAATGTGAGGTGTGAAAAAGGCATATTGTGTAGCTCTACGCAGATATTTACTGTATGTGATATGCTAGGTAGAAAAGTTATAATGTATTAACTTTTGAATGATATAGTGAATGTAGTTTTGTAATTAACATTAAGCTTTAGTAATTAAAACTGAAGCTAAGTGTGTGTGATATTCTTTTTAACTCAAGAAGGAGAGCAAATAATCAAGAATTCTTTGCACAGAGATAATGGTTGCAGAGACTTTAAATTTTCTAGTGAAGAATTTATGGCCTTTTCTTACCAAAAAGAAAGGAAAACTCTACAAGGACCCACAGACTTACCGGCGCCTGGATTAACAGAAAACTTTCGTGACATGAACCAGCTGACATTACATGTTTTAAATAAAATATGCATAGTCATGAGGACGATCCTCAAAAGAGAGGGATTTTTCCCTAGTTTTTTTGCCTTCCCTCCTAGCTAGCTTTTGTCTAGAAGGGAGGAGGCCTGGCCCAGGCTGCTCCCTTTGTTCTTATTGTCTCATAAATTGTCCTACTCTAAATTATTTAACTTTTATTATTGTATTTGTATTACTATTTTTTATAACTATTTTTAAATTTTTATTAAATTTCTAAAAATCCCCAAAGCGAGTGATTGGCATTTGTTACATGAGGGGATGTGAGGGGCTCTGAGAAGATGTGAGGGGCCGTGAGGGGCTGTGAGGGGCAATGTGGGGTTGTGCTGGGCCATGAGGAGCCTCAGCCCTGACAGGACGGGTGTCCCACCATGTCCCCAGGGCAGGGCAGCCATGAGGGGCCACAAACAGATGTGGTGGCAAAGCAGGCATGAGGCACCTCTAGGAGAGGAGGAGACCCTTCTTCAGGTCCAAACCACACCAAATCCACCATTAATGGGAATTTCCATCTTTAGAATCCACTGACAACTTGAAATAGACTGTACAGATTAATCCCAGTGGGAGGAGGTAATGTTCCCAGTGAGTGACATCCAGCCATTGGTAATAATGTCTAGGATTTAATAGTCTTAACAATTAGAAGTAATACTAATAAATGCAAAAAATAATAATAAAAAATAAACCCTCAAATCCCAGCACCTCACCAAATTTTTTCTACACCACATTTTTCTTTATTATCAAAAGGTTCATGAAAACAAATCCTGTTAATTATCTCCACCTCACATCTTCCCCACCAGAGAAACAAGGCCCTTTGCAGTGTTTCATACAAGCTAAAATTCACAGCTGGAGGAAAGAACAGGGTGGCACCACCAATTTCCATGTGTAACCCAGCAGGCCAACTCCAAAGTGGAGAGAATAAAATGGAATGGGGGCAGGGCCTGGTCAGATGTTTCTCTAAAGGAGAGAGGCAAAAGCACCTCCAAGTGAACAGGAGGGGAAAAGAAATGCCTATAAAGCACCCTGTGTGTTCAGGGACTCAGCTGGGAGGAGCTGGACATGGACAGAGGCATCTGGAACAGTTCTTTCCTCAGGCTGAGCTTTCCAGCCTGGCCCTGAAGTCAATCAAGTGCTTTCCCAGAGGATTCCAGGGTTGCCAACCACCCTTCAAGAGGTGGCTCACAGGAGCACAGAACCGTTTTCAAGATTCTGAGCAGAAAAAACGGCACGAGATGCCCAATTTGGAGCTCTGTTTAAAAACCTGGAAAATAAAAACCTGGAAAATAAAATTGAACTCTGAAGCCCAGCTGTGGGCCCTGCAATCTCAGATCCAAGGGAAAACTGGAAAGGCTTTTTACAAGAACCAACACTGAAGAGCTAACAGATGAATGTGTGTGACATTTGGAGAGGCTTCCAATTTTCTACAGTGTTCCTTGAAGTGTTGAACTTGATTTTGTCTTTGCCTCCTCTTGCACTAGAGGAGCCTCATTTCCCCAGGCAGGAAGGCAAAGCTCACTGCTGGCCCTGGCTGGAGCTGTCCCTGCAGCATTTCCATCCCTGCCGGGGCCTCTTCCCTCAGGGTCCCCAGCAGCAGCTGCTGCAGCAGCACATGGAAGCTGCAGATGGAGCTGCTGCCCAGCCCAGCCTGAGCTGCACAAGGATCCTGCTGACAGGAACCCCAAGATCCCCTCCCAGGGGCCCTGCAAACACTTGCCCATCTCTTCTGTCTGCTCCATGCAGACCCTGCAGGGAACATCCTGCCTCTCCTCTGGGGCAAGGCCAGCACCCCAAATTCACACTCCAAATGCCGGATTCTGGCCCCTTTCTGCATCTGCTGAGATGGGGCTACAGCATTATCCAGACAAACTCACTGTACTTCAACCTGCAGCTTGCAAACCCAGCCCTTGCACAGTGGGTTTACAAGGACCACAAGTAATAGGCCAAAGAGAATTATTTTCCACCATTACCCTTCCGTCTCTGTGGTAGATTCTTCTATTCTTTTCCATGAAACACATCTTCAATTAGACTGCAAGCACTGGGCCTGATGCCTGCAGTAACAGAACATACCAAAACCAGCCAGATGTCCTTAGGAAACGTGAAAGACATAATAAACAGTAAATGTGTTTTTCTCTTCAAAAGGTTTTTCAGGTAAATATAGCACATACAAGATAAGGCAAATTCACACTATGTGAGTGTTTTCAAAATGGGCAAGCAGAGGCTATATTTTGAGGAAAGGTTAATTCTACTACCAAACTGACTAGTTGAAGATCAATTGAACTTACCATTTCAAACCTGTCCATGGTGCCTGCTCAGGGGCTTTGCCAGCCCCTCGTGGCCTCTGAGGAGCAACTGGAGAGCAAGAGCTGGCAGGAGCAGGCAGGACATGTGGGTGCAGTGGAGATGAAGCACTTGAGGACAGCTTTTTGTTGTGCTACCTAGGAATTTTTGAATAAAAACTCTCTTAAACCTCAACTCCCTTGCAAGTTTCCCTTCTTTCCCGGTGGGATTCAGGTGCCTGGAGCAATGTGAGGGGCAGTGGGCCCAGTGTGGCCGAGAGCTGAGCCCAGCAGAGCCCTGGCAGAGCCCAGAGCAGCCTCAGCACCCCCAGAGCCCGGCTGGAAGGAGGCACTTGGAGCAGCAAGCGGCAGCAGCCCGGCCCTGGCTGCCTCTTCCTGGGACAGGATTCATCACCCCATCCCAGAGCCAAACTGGGCCTGGGCTGCTCCCCAGGGAAATGGGGGCCCTGCTGTGGAATGCGCAGCCTGGGGGGATTTGGCCATCCCGAGTCTGTGCAGGAGCAGAGCAGTGAGAACTGTGCAGTGCTGGGGTCACTTCTGAGGATGCTCTGCCCTTCTGCCAGTGCTCCTGTGGCTCCTGGGGGAGCTCGCAGTGCTGCACCCCTGTGGGCAGAGGGGCAGGGAGCCGGGCTGCTCCACAGGCTCTGGACAGCCTTTAATTAATAAAGCAACCAAAAAATCTTTGCAGTGTGTGACAGCTTCAGCCCAGAAACATGTTTTTGTTTGTAATAACAAATTAGTACTGAATAAAGAAATTAAATCAATTCCATTTGTAATTGACATATATTTCATGCTTTTCCAAAGTTCTGGAGTGACTGGGATCACACTGGTGGGAACTGGGACCTTACTGGGCCAAGTGGCTGTGACTGACAATGACTGTGACTATGCTGATGGCAACTGGGATATACAGGGAGTGACTGTAATAATGCTGGAATTGACTGGGAATGGCTGTGAGCAACTGGAATCCTGTTGGAAGCTACTGGGAGCAACTGGGAGTGAGTGGAAGGACACTGGGGGACACTGGGATATACTGGGAGAGACTGGCGGTGACTGGGATCACAGAGGAAGCATAAAGGAAGAATACTGGGAGTATCTGGAAGTGACTCAAACTGTACTGGGAGCAGCTGGAACCATGCTGGGACTGAATGGGAACACCTGGGACCATGCTGGGATCATAGTGGGATCATAATGGGAGTGACTGGGCTGGTACTGGGATCATACTGAGTGTCACTGAAAGTGACTGGGATCATACTGGGGGTGACTGGGAGCCACAGGGCCCATGCTGGGAGTGACCTGGGCCCCTCCCCCGGGTGGAACTGGGGGAACTGGCCCAGCTGGGGCTCAGGGTTGTTCTCCCCCAGGACTGCCCCAGGTCCTGCTGCCACCCTGGTCCCACAGAGCCAAGGGACAGGGGACAGCTGAGGGACAGGGGACAGCCAAGGGACAGGGGACAGCTGAGGGACAGAGGACAGCCAAGGGACAGGGGACAGCTGAGGGACAGGGCACAGCTGAGGGACAGGGCACAGCTGAGGGACAGGGCACAGCCAAGGGACAGGGGACAGCCAGGGAACACAGCCTGGCCGAGGGACACTGAGCTCCAGCACTCTGAGCTGTTGTGCCCGCGCTGTTGCCCTTGGGCTCCCAGCACAGGCCAAGGGGGAGAAGCCCCTCCAGAAACTGTTGTTTGCTTGAAGCTTTGCTCTTGGACATTCCCAAGGAGCCCCTGCAGGGGCTGCAGCCCGGCCGGGTGCCTGGGGCCACCAAAGCCACTGCGGCAGTGCCCTCCTGCCCCGGGCAGGGCAGAGAACACCCAAGGAAAGGCTCGTGCTGGGCTCAGGGCAGGGACAGGGCACTCCCCTGGTGCTGCCACGGGCACAACAGAGCCGGCCTGGGGACAGGACTGGGATTTGTGTCCCATGGAATCCCAGCAGGGATTCCTTCTCATTTCACTGCTGTCTGTGCATTGCTCATCAATTGAAATAATTTCCTCATGGAATCCCCATGGCAGTGGGTTGGAGGGGAGATCCATCCATGGAATTCTCACCTAACTGGGATGAGAGTGAGATCCAGCCATGGAAATTCCATGGGAATTTCTGCATTCCGACGTCTTGCATTCCGGAATTCCAACATTGCCATAGGAATTACCCTCCCTCTCCCACACCCACCTTTGTACTCCACAGCCTCCTGACCATATCTGATGTATTTTGGGAGATCTTCCACACCGGTGTGCCCCAGGTAATGCTTCATCTGCTCCACCGTGATGCCTTTGGATTCCCAGCACCTCTGGGTGATCCAGGTGGCACCAATGGACACTGCAAAGCTCCCGGATCCCAGCTGGAAGGAGATGAAATCCCACCCGTCGGAGCCGTACTGGTGGGATCCAGGGATGCTCCATTGGACAGGAGGTCACAGCTGGAAACCACCTGCACTGTGTGGAGACCTGGGAAGGAGGGGAGAATGGAGCCATGGAGATGTGTCCCAGCCCCTCAGAGCCCCTTGGAGCTCCCTGGATTCCCATTCCAGCCCCACAGATCCCAGCCCAGCCCCTCAGAGTCCTCCATTCCCACAGATCCCAGCCCAGCCCCTGGTTCCCTCCAGTCACCCCTGGCTCTGGATGCACCAGCCCCGTCTCCAGGTCACTGTCGGCCACGTGCCGGTTCCTGTCCTTGAGCTGGCTCAGCTATCCCAATATCCCAGCTATGGCAATCCCAATATCCCAGCTCTGGTTATCCCAATATCCCGGCTCTGCCTATCCCAATATCCCAACTCTGGTTATCCCAATGTCCCAGCTCTGCCTATCCCAATGTCTCAGCTCTGCCTATCCCAATGTCTCAGCTCTGCCTATCCCAATGTCCCAGCTCTGCCTATCCCAATGTCTCAGCTCTGCCTATCCCAATGTCCCTGCTCTGCCTATCCCAATGTCCCAGCTCTGCCTATCCCAATATCCCAGCTCTGCCTAGTCCAATGTCCCAGCTCTGCCTAGTCCAATGTCCCAGCTTTGCCTATCCCAATATCCCAGCTCTGGCTATCCCAATATCCAAGCTCTGGCTATCCCAATATCCCAGCTCTGCCTATCCCAATGTCCCAGCTCTGCCTATCCCAATGTCCCTGCTCTGCCTATCCCAATGTCCCAGCTCTGCCTATCCCAATATCCCAGCTCTGCCTAGTCCAATGTCCCAGCTCTGCCTAGTCCAATGTCCCAGCTTTGCCTATCCCAATATCCCATCTCTGGCTATCCCAATATCCAAGCTCTGGCTATCCCAATATCCCAGCTCTGCCTATCCCAATGTCCCAGCTCAGCTCCCACTGCCATCCCCGCTCTCTGCAGCTCCATCCGGCCCCGCTCGCTGTCCCAGCGCTCACAGGGGTCCCGCCCACAATCAAGGACTGGGGGACCCCTGGGTCGGGCTCTGACAGCGCCGCTTCCAGGTACTGCAGGCAGTGGGACACTGGGGGGACACAGAGATTTGGGGGAGCTGGGGGGACTGAATGGGAGAGTTTGGGATCCAGAGGTGTCAACAGGTCAAGGAAAGGAGGGACTTGAAGAGCTGGCAGAGCTGGGAAGGAGGTTCAGGGGCTCAGAGTCAAGGAAAGGGGAGTGCAGGCACTGGGAGAGGTGGGATGGGGTGTCCAGGGAATCCTGTGCCCAGAAAAGGGGGTGCCAGGGCTCCTCAGGGTGAGGAAAGGAGGGGCTGGGGGCTGGGAAATGCAGGAATGGGGGTCCAGGGGTCCCAAAGTCAAGGAAAAGGGTAGATCTGGGGGCTGGGAAAGGTGGGGTGGCCAGGAAAAGGTTGAGTTGGTGCCGGATAAGGGGGTGCAGGGGGGTGTCAGTGCTGGGCAAAGGGGTAAAAGGGTGTCTCAGTTCTCAGGAATGGGGGGTCAGGGGGGTCTCAGGGTCAAGGAAATGGAGGGCAAGGACTGGGAGAGGTAGAAGGGAGTTCCAGGGGGTCCTTGAGCCCAGGAAAGGGGAGTCCAGGGTTTCCCAAAACAGGAGGGTCACAGGCTGGGGAAACCCGGAATATTCGGGAAGAGGGAGTTCGGGGGGTCTCTGGTTTTGCAGAAAGCTGGGGCTGGGGGCTGGGAAAGGCAGCAATGGGAGTCCAAGGTATTCCAGGGCATGCCAGGGTCAAGCACACGGGAAGTCTGGAGGCTGGGAGACATGGGATGACCGGGAAAAGGGGAGCAGGGGGTCCTGATGTACAGAAATAGGGGATTCAGGGGGGTCCCTGTGCAGGATAAGGGGAGCAGGGGGGTGGCAGTACCGTTCAGGGTCCCGCTGCCGGAGGTCCCACTGCCCCCTCGCCGCCCCCAGCAGCGCCCCCAGCCCCAGCGCTGGAGCCATCGCGCTGCTCCTACTCCCAGTGTGATCCCAGTATGATCCCAGTATAACTCAGTCACTCCCAGTGATCCCACTCCTGCCATCCCCCAACCCTCTCTGCGTTCCCACCTGGCCCGGCTCCATTCCCGCTCCTCCCGCGGGCTTCGACGGGTCCGGGGAACGGGGGAGGAGGAGGAGGGAGGGAGGAAGAGGCGGAGCGGCAGGAGGGAGCGGGAGGAGACGACGAGCGGAGGAACTGCGCGGCTCCAGCGCTCCCTGAACTCGCAGCACCCCCGGACCGCCCCCATCCCGCAGGTGCCCGGGGAGGGGGAGCTCGCCCCAAATATCCCGGGGGGGTCCCTGGGTTTGGGGTTTTTTGGGGGGGATGTTTGGAGCTTGCAGGGCTCCAAAGCTGAGGCGCAGATGACCCTCGGGGGGACATCGGGGGCTCCCCGGGAGGTGTTTTTGGGGTGTCCCGGTGGCGGCAGAGCCCCGTTGGGGGTCGGGGGGATGCGGGTCCCCCCGCGGTGGGGGTTGGGCTTCCCGGGCCGGGCCCTGCGAGCTCTGCCGGGGCCACGTGGGGAGCGCGCGGGCATTTTTGGGGATCTATTGGGGTTTTAGGGCGTCCCTAAAGGGGGCTGGGGGGGCTGTCGGGGCTCTGTCAGTGTCTTGGGGGTCTATAGAGGGTCCAGAAGGGTCCATAAAGTGTGTCCGGGCGTCTCTGAATCGGGTCTGGGGGTCTCTATAGGGGATATGGGGGGGTCTGTGTGGCCTTTTGGCTGGTTGGGGGGGCGGTCTATAGGGGTCTGCGGGAGCCTATAGCGGGTATGGTGTGGTCTGGGGGTGTCTGTGGATCCCTGGGAGGGGGCTGGGGGGTCTGGTCGGGTCTGGGGTTCACTAAAGGGGGTCTGAGGGGTCTATAGAGGATCTATATAGGGCCAAGAGGAGCCTAGGGGTCCCTATAGAAGATTTGAGTAGGGTCTGGGGGTCCCTGTAGGGGATCTGGGGGTCTCTCTAGGGGATTTAGGGGGTGCCTGGAGGGTCTATAGGGGCTCTGGGGGTCTCTATGGGGGATTTGGGGGATCTTTGGGACATCTATAGGGGCTCTGTAGGGGTTTTGGGGTAGCCTATAGAGGGTCCGGGGGTGTCTGGGGGGTCTGAGGGGGGTCTCGGGATCTCGATAGGGGAATTCTGGGGTGCTTCAAGGGAATTTTTTGGAAATTTTGGGCTCTGTACAGGGAATTCTTGGGTTTCAAATGAGACAATTTTGGGTTTTCTATTGGGAAATTGTTTGAATTTTGGGGCCTCTATTGGGAATTTTGGATCCAAACGCAGGATTTTGGAGTATTTCAGGTACAAACGTGGGTATTTTTTGATCTCTAGTGGGGAATTGTGGGAGTTTTGCAGTCCCCAGAGGAGATTTTAGGTGCAAACTTTGGAATTTGGGGTCCCCAAAGGGATCTTTTGGGAAATTTGGGTCCAAACTTGGGAACTGTGGGCTCTCTAGAGAGGATTTTGAGGGAATTTTGGGTCCAATCATAGGAAGTTTGGGAATTTTTTTCCCAGATTTCCTCTTCAAGTTCTTGGTGATCAGTAGTGCTGTAAATGGCAAGTCCTGCCTGCTGCACAACTTCATTGAAAGCAAGTGTAGGAAATTCTGGGAATTTTCAGGGATTTACAGAATTTCAGGGGGGTCCAGGGCATTTTTGTGTTTGGGGGGATTTTTAAAGTATTTTTAGGAAATTTTGGTGTTTTCGTTTTGTTGGTTTTTTGGGTTCTTTTGCATTTTGGAGTTTTTTCTGCTGGTATTTGAGGGCTTTGGGGAATGTTTTGGGAATTCTGAGAAGTTTAGGAGTTTTTTAAGGAATTTTTGAGAATTTTGGGAGATTTTAAAATTTATTTTCTGTATTTATTTCGGCCCTACATGTGTGAGGAATGTGGGAAGAGCTTCAGCCAGAGGAAACAGCTGATCCAGCACCAGAACATGCACACTGGGGAATGGCCCTACAAATGTGAATTTTAAGTGTTTGGTTGTTTTTCTTTTTTTTCTTTTCATTTTCTGGGTCCGTTTTTTGATGTTAGGGGTAATTTTTTTTGTGATTTTTTTTGAATTTGAGAAAGATGGGGTAGTCTGGGAAATTTTGGGAATAATACTGGAATTTTTGGAGGCATTTTCAGGTGTTTTTTTTTTTCTTTTTTTGAGCCATTTTGTGGCTTTTTTTAGTTCTTATTTTATATAAATTTGCTTTTTAATGCAATTTTGGTTGGATTTTTATGATTTTTTTAAATTCTGCATCCCTCTGGGCTCTCCCCAATCTCACAGCATCTTGGAGCATTTTCTGTCACTTTTTGAGTATTTTTGGACTCTTAGCGGCATTTTCTGTGACTTTTGAGCCCTTTTTGCCAATTTCCATCCCAGTCTCAGTCTCAGTCTCAGCACGCTCCCGGTTCCAGTGCCGGTACTGGTGCCGCTCTTGGTCCCGCAGTGCTCCCAGTGCCAGTCTCAGTCTCAGTCCCAGTCCCTGGGCGGTGCCAGTCTCGGTGCTGGTTCCGGTGCCGGTCTTGGTCTCAGTCTTGGTCCCAGTGCCAGTTCTGGTGCCGGTTACGGTCTCGGTCCTAGTCCTGGTGCCAGTGCAGTGCCGGTCTCTGTTGTGGTGTCGGTTCTGGTCCCAGTCTTGGTCTCGGTGCCGGTCCCAGAGCGGCGCCGCTCTCAGTGCCAGTCTCAGATCCGGTGTCGGTCTCAGTCTTGGTGCTGGTGCCGGTTCTGGTGCTGATCGTGGTCTCGGTCTCAGTCCCGGTCCCAGAGATTTTAGGCCAGTTTGGGGGATTTTAGGCCAAACGGGGCAAGCTTAGAGTGGATTTTGTACAGCTTTGGATGCTTTTAGGCCAAATCTGGTGGGTTTTCGGGTGGATTTTAGATCCCTTTGGATGACTTTTGGCCCATTTGGGTGATTGTAGACCAAACTGGGCAGGTTTAGTTTGGGTATTCGAGGCTTTTAGTGTGGATTTTAGACCCCTTTGTCTGATTTTAGGCCAAATTTTGTGGGGTTTCGTCCCATTTGACTGATTTTAAGAAAAGCTGGTCAGTGTCAAGGTGGATTTTAGATCCTTTTGGATGATTCTAGGCCCATTGGGTGGGGTTTAGCATAGTTTGGGTGATTTTTAAGCCAAATCTGTTGGGTTTTAGGGGGGATTTTAGGTCCCTTTGGGTGATTGTAAACCAAACCAGGTACTTTCAGTGTTGTTTTTACACCAATTTGGGAGACATAAGTGTGATTAGAGGCCCTTTTGTGTGGGTTTTAAACCAGTTTGGGCAATTTTAGGCTCCTTTGTTTGGATTTTATAGCCCTTTGGCTGATTTGAACCCCATTTGTCTGATTTAAGGCCAAACCATGTGGATTTAGGGTGGATTTTATGGTCCTTAGGGTGATTTTAGCCCACAGTGAGGGGATTTTAGGGCCCTTTGGGTGATTTGAGGCCAAACCGGGCCCTTTGAGGACCGCACGTCCCCTTTGCCACGCCCCTTTCCCCTCACAGTTCCCGCCCTTTCCTTGACCCCGCCCCCACAGTTCGGGGCTGGGAACGGGGGAGGAGGAGGAGGAGGGAGGGAGGAAGAGGCGGAGCGGCAGCAGGGAGCAGGAGGAGAAGGGCAGAGGAGGCAGAGGCGCCTCCAGAGCTCCCTGAACTCGCAGCACGGCCGGGGAGCATCGCCTGGATCCCGCAGGTGCCCGGGGAGGGGGAGCTCGCCCCAAATATCCCAAGGGCATCCCTGGGTTTGGGGTGTTTTTTGGGGGGGATGTTTGGAGCTTTCAGGACTCCGAAGCCGAGGCGCAGATGCCCCTTGGGGCAACATCCGGGATTCCCGGGAGGTGTTTTTGGGGCGGTCGTGGTGGCAGCAAAAGCCCGTTGGAGGTCGGGGGGATGCGGGTCCCCCCGCGGTGGGGGTTGGGCTTCCCAGGACGGATTCTCTGGGCTTTGCCAGGGCCCCGTGAGGAGCGGGATGGTCAGGAAAGGGGTTCGGGGGTGCCAGTGCTGGAACTGGCTGCTCCCTGTATGAGCCCCCCATGTGGTTCCAGTTTCCTCAGCACTCCCAGTATGAGCCCAGTCACTGCCAGTATCCGTAAGTGGGGAGACAGAAGAGGGGGGAGCTTTTTGGGTTCCTGGGACTCCCAGCAGCCTGGGGAGGGCAGGGACTGAGCAGACGGGGGATCTCCTTCCCCTTCCCTGTGGCACAGAGGCAAATCCCATCCTCTCCTTGTCCTTCCTTCCCCATACAAGGAGCTGAGCATGGAGAGCAGGGAGGACAAATCCCTGCAGCAGAACCTCGTGGGTGAGGTCGTTTGGAGCGGCTCCACTGCTCAGGAATCCAGCGGGGAGGAAAATCCCCGGAAATCCCTCACAAGGAGGGGCTGCAAATGCAGATTGGGGGGATGTGAGGAGGAAAGACCCACCCTGTGCCGGGAAGGCGGCCAGAGATGGAGCCAGAGCTCAGAGCTGGTGGAGCATGAGCAGCTTCATGATGGGGAGAAGCCCCACAAGTGCTTGGAGTGTGGGAAGAGCTTCAGCCAGAGGTCCAACCTGATCTGTCACCAGAGGATCCACACTGGGGAACGGGGCCCTACACTTGTGGGGAATGTGGGAAGAGCTTCAGGCAGCGTACCAACCTGATCCTCCACCAAAAGATCCACACTGGGGAGAGGCCATACGAGTGTTCCGAGTGTGGGAAGGGGTTTTGGGTCAGCACCCAGCTCCTGCTGCATCAGCAGACACACACAGAGGACTGGCCCTTCCGCTGCCCTGACTGCGGGAAAGGCTTCATGCAGAACTCCACTCTCACCACCCACCGGCGCATCCACACTGGGGAACGGCCCTACGAGTGTGGGGAATGTGGGAAGAGCTTCAGCCAGAGGGAACACCTGATCCAGCACCAGAACATCCACACTGGGGAATGGCCCTACGAGTGTGGGGAATGTGGGAAGGGCTTCAGCTTCCGTTCCCAGCTTGACATCCACCAGCGCATGCACACAGGGGAGAGGCCCTATGGGTGTGATAAATGCAGGAAGAGATTTCAGACCAGCTCCAGTCTCCTCCTGCACCAGCGCACACACACAGAGGAGAGGCCCTTCTGCTGCCCTGACTGCAGGAAGGGATTCAAGCACAACTCCACCCTCATCAGGCACCGTCGCATCCACACCGGAGAGAGGCCCTACGAGTGTCCCCAGTGTGGGAAGAGCTTCTCCAGGAGCTTTTCCTTGACTCAACACAAACGGAGGCACCAGTAAGGAAAGGCCTGCGAGTGCTCCCAGTGCAGGAAGTGTTTTGTGTGCTGCTCCAGCTCCATCCCCCACTGCAGGACCCACGTTGGGCAGAGCCCTGGTGACCTACATTCCCCGTGATCGTGTTGAGAAGACACCTGGCTGGTTGTCCTTTTTTTTGGCCTTCATTTGTTACTCTTCTCCTACTCTTTGAACTTCAAAACCCAAAAGCGATCCGTCTGTCACCTCAAAAGCACTTTAGTCCTACTGAAAACAACTCAATCCCACCTCAAGGTGCTGGTTTTTGTCCCGGAGTGCTCCCAGTGCCAGTCTCTCTCTGTCTCAGTCCCAGAGCGGTGCCACTCTCCATGCTGGTTCCAGTGCTGGTCTTGGTCTCAGTGCTGGTCCGAGTGCCAATTGTGGTTCTGGTTTTAGTTTTTGTCTTTGCCCAGGTTGACACATTCCAGTGCCAGATGTGTGCTGGTCTCAGCTCCGGCCTCGGTCTCAGTCTTGGTGCTGGTGCCTGCTGTAGTGTTCTTGGTGTCAGACCTGCTGCCAGAGATTTTAGCCCCATTTTGGTGATTTTAGGCCAAACCAGGTACTTTCAGGTAGATTTTATGCCCTTTTGGGGATTTAAGGGTGATTTTTGGGCATTTTCTGTGGGTTTTAAAAGACTTTGGGCAATTTCATGCCTGTTTTGGTTGGATTTTAGACTCCTTTGGATAATTTTAGCGGCCTTTGCTGATTTTAGGCCAAACCATTTCGATTTAGGGTATGATTTTAAAGCCCTTTGTGTTATTTTAGGCTGCTTTGTTGGCATTTTTGACCTCTTTGGTTGATTTGAGGCCAGACCTGATCAATGATAGGGTGGATTTTAGGCCAAACGAGGCCCTTTTTTAACTGCTTGTCCCCTTGGGCACGCCCCTCTCCTCTCATAGTTCTCCGCCCTTCTTTACCCCGCCCCTTTCCCTTCATATTTCCCGGCTTTTCGGCTTTTTGTTAAACCGGCCCCTTTCCCCTCACAGTTCCCGCCCTTTCCTTGACCCCGCCCCTTTCCCCTCACAGTTCCCGCCCTTTCCCTGACCCCGCCCCCACAGTTCGGGGCTGGGAACGGGGGAGGAGGAGGAGGGAGGGAGGAAGAGGCGGAGCGGCAGCAGGGAGCAGGAGGAGAAGGGCAGAGGAGGCAGAGGTGGCTCCGGCGCTCCCTGAACTTGCAGCCTGCCCGGGGAACATCGGCCCCATCCCGCAGGTGCCTGGAGAGGGGGAGGTCGCCCCAAATATCCCGGGGGTGTCTCTGGGTTTGGGGTTTTTTGGGGGGAATGTTTGGAGCTTGCAGGGCTCCAAAGCCAAGGCGCAGATGACCCTCGGGGAACATCCAGGGCTCCCCGGGAGGTGTTTTTGGGGTGTCCTGGTAGCAGCAGAGCCCTGGCGGGGGCAGGGGGACACTGCGTCTGGGGAGCCCCAGGAGAGCCACAGCTTTCCTGAGGGGGACCCCAGAGAGAGGAGAGCCACAGAACCGCAAAGCGGGGACTCCGAGAGGGGGGCACCCCTGAGATAGCCAGGACCCCGGTGGAGGTTGCTGGGGCTCGAGGGGTGGGATGAGTGGGAAGGGGGTTTGGGGGTGCCAGTGCTGGAAGTGGCTGCTCCCAGTATGAGCCCAGCTGCACCCCCCATGTGGTTCCAGTTTCCTCAGCACTCCCAGTATACGTAAGTGGAGAGACAGAAGAGGGGGGAACTTTTTGGTTTCCTGGCACTCCCAGCAGCCTGGGGAGGGCAGGGACCGAGCAGAGGGGGGATCTCCTTCCCTGTGGTGAGCCGTGGAAAAACTAAAACTCAAACGCAAAGAGAGTTTTAAAGCAGGTTTGTAATTTATTCAGTGCTGGGCGTGATAGGGGATAGCTCCCAAAGGCATGCGCGCCCCTTGCTCACTCCTGTTTTCTTTTGTCCTCTAGAATGTTACACATGCACCAAGTTTCCCAATACCACCATGCATATTCATCCTTTGGCTCCCCCACCCTCCCCTCCGTATGCTAATTGGTTATCAGTCCTTGTGCCTGTGCAGTTGTCTCTGGTGGTCTTCTCGGGGGTCTTGGACATGAAGGAAATAGTCTTCCTCTTGAGATGAGCTTCTGACCCCACTGCCTTGGGGACGCTCACTGATCCTCTGCTCATAGTCCAGGCTATGAGACCAGTCCTACCTGGTCCTGGGGCCTGAGGAGCCTCCTTATCTCAGTATCTCTGCTAATCTCGTATTCTTGTCTCCTGTTTTGGTAAACATCTTTCCCCTTGTCAGACATCCTTGCATTCCTCCTTATTGTTCCTGCACACAGCCCCATCTCTTCTCCCCTTAGGCAACTGATGCAGCAGAGCAGTGGAGGAGTAAGCAACACACATCATCTGAATGCCTATTCCTAATAAATATCTACCAATGTCTGTGGTTAATGTTCACTAGTTTCTAATCTCATATTTCATGGGGAGGGCAGGGACCGAACAGACGGGGGATCTCCTGCCCCTTCCCTGTGGCATGGAGGCAAATCCCATCCTCTCCTTGTCCTTCCTCCCCCAGACAAGGAGCTGAGCATGGAGAGCAGGGAGGACAAATCCCTGCAGCAGAACCTCATGGGAGAGGCCGTTTGGAGCGGCTCCATGGCACAGGAATCCAGCGGGGAGGAAAATCCCTGGAGATCCCTCAGGAGGAGGGGCTGCAAACACAGATCTGGGGGATGTGAGGAGGAAAGAGCCACCCTGTGCCGGGAAGGCGGCCGGAGATGGAGCCAGATCTCAGAGCTGGTGGATCATGAGCAGCTTCATGATGGGGAGAAGCCCCACAAGTGCTCGCAGTGTGGGAAGAGCTTTAGCTGGCGGTGCCACCTGCTCTGCCACCAGAGGATCCACACAGATGAACGGCCCTACGAGTGTGGGGAATGTGGGAAGAGCTTCAGGCAGCATAGCCACCTCATCCTCCACCAAAAGATCGACACTGGGGAAAGGCCTTATGAATGTTCCGAGTGTGGGAAGGGGTTTCTGACCAGCACTCAGCTCCTCGTACATCAGCAGATTCACACAGAGGAGAGGCCCTTCCTCTGCCCTGACTGCGGGAAGGGCTTCAAGCACAACTCCACCTTCATCATCCACCGGCACACACACACACACACAGGGGAGAGGCCCTACGAGTGTGATAAATGCAGGAAGAGGTTCCAGACCAGCTCCAATCTCCTCCTGCACCAGCGCACACACACGGAGGAGAGGCCCTTCTGCTGTCCTGACTGCGGGAAGGGCTTCAGGCAAAACTCCACAGTCAACAGGCACTGGTGCATTCACACTGGGCAGAGACCCCACGAGTGTGGGGAATGTGGGATGAGCTTCAGAGAGAGAGCCACCCTGATCCAGCACCAGAACATCCACACTGGGGAAAGGCCATACAAGTGTGAGCAATGTGGGAAGGGCTTCAGCTGCCATTCCCACCTTGTCGTCCACCAATGCACGCACACAGGGGAGAGGCCCTGTGGGTGTGATAAATGCAGGAAGAGGTCTCAGACCAGCTCAAATCTCCTCCTGCCCCAGCGCACACACACAGAGGAGAGGCGCTTCCGATGCCCTGACTGCGGGAAGGGTTTCAAGGAGAACTCCACACTCAAGAATCACCGTCGCATCCACACCGGGGAGAGGCCCTACAAGTGTCCCCATTGTGGGAAGAGCTTCTCACAGAGCTCTCACTTGATCAAACACCAATGGAGGCACCGGTAAGGGAAGGCCCTGCGAGTGCTCCCAGTGCAGGAAGAGCTTCGTGCCCTTGTCCAACTCCATCCCCCTCTGGAGGAGCCATGTTGGGCTGGTGATGCACTGGTGTGCATGTGCCCTGGTGATGCACATTCCCTGTGATCCGTGTTGGGAAGAGCCCTGGCTGGTTATCCTTTTGTTTTTGCCTTAATTTTCTTCTGAATTATCTTCATCATTTCACAGGTTTTAGACGGTGAATTTACGATTTGGGGTCAGATTCTGGAGAATTTTTGTGTTCTTAGGGGATTTTGGGCAGTGTTCTTTGTCTCTGCACTCCAAAAGCCAAGAGGGATCAATCTGTCCCCTCAAAATCACTTAAATCCACTCAAATTTTTGGAATTTTGAGGTCCTTAAAGGGAATTTTGAAGTCTCTGTAGGGAAATGTTTGGCATTTTGGGGCCTACACTGAGAGTTTTGGGAATTGTGGAGTGTTTGCAGGGAATTTGTTTTGTATTTTTGCTCCAGACATGGAATTTTTTAGGTTTCTTTTGGGAATTTTTAGATTTTGGGGTCCCCACAGGGGACTTTTTGGGGTTCCCAGAAGGAATTTTTTATTCTATTTTAGCATCTCTTTAGAGAATTTTGGCTCCAAACATGGGAGGTTTGGGGTTTGTGTTGGAAACTTTGGGGAATTTTGGTGTCTCTGTAGGGATTATTTGGGATTTTTGGGCCTAAATGTGGGCATTTTGGGGTCTCTAGAGGGAATTTTTGGTTCCTAAATATGTTGGTGAACAGCTTGCCTGAAGCCTTACAGCCCCCTGACCTAGACTTGATAAGCCTATTCCTGTGAAAGAAGAGAAGTAAAACCTTTGGCAGAGAGGGCACTGAGAAGAGGGACTCGGTCAGAGAACAGATGCCAGCCAATCCCTGACGAGCATGTACGCAGGCAGCTATTGGTCAGTGAAGTGGGTGGCACCAGGGTTCCAGCCAATCCCTGATGAGCACATATGCAGACAGCTATTGGTCAGTGAAGTGGGTGGCACCAAGGTTCCAGCCAATCCCTGACGAGCATGTACGCAGGCAGCTATTGGTCAGTGAAGTGGGTGGCACCAAGGTTCCAGCCAATCCCTGATGAGCATGTATGCAGGCAGCTATTGGTCAGTGAAGTGGGTGGCACCAAGGTTCCAGCCAATCAGGTTTGGACGTGGGGTTTTTCTACAGCCCCGTATAGGAGAGAAGCACAGAACGAAAGCCGTTATTGCCATGTGAACTTCGGTGCATCGTGTTATCTGTTCTCAGATTCTCATCCCCAAGATTCGGTGGTTAAGTGTCTTTTGCCCTCTGAAACACCTCATGCCAGAAGTAGAAGAAGAGTGAGGAATTGCCATCTCAGGTTTTCCAGGGCTGTTTATTCTTTCTGTGCTCTGCCAAGGTTCCTCCTGCAGCAGAAAACTCGTGGCGATTCCCCCCTGGTCGTCGGTCTTGATCCTTTTGTACCATTCGGTTATAAATGCCAATACAATATTCCAATTAAAATTATAATTTTGGTTTATTAACAAAAAGATCGAATTACAGAATTTCAGCAAAACCACCCACAACGGAGATACTTGATTATTTTTACCTGGGAAAATGCCAAGGGTGAGCCGGGACGCAATACCTGGCCGATTGCCGTCCCCCCTAGGTCCTCGAATTGGCCTTGTTCGGGGCTTAGTTTTTATACACTTTATTCCGCCCCTGGCAAAAATTTCCTCATAGTCCCTTTGTGTCCAAGCTAGTGATTCAAATTCATAGTCATCTCCAGCTTAGCTGAAAAGAGTTCCTTCTCTGCTGCGAGATGTCAATTTCTGGTTTCTCCTGAGTGTATTGATGCCCAGTTTGATGAATGGTAAAAGTTCATCTCCGGAGATGTGGGTGATGATAAGTCCTCTAATGGTGGTGTTCTGATGTTCGGATGAGGGTGTTGGCTGATGATGATGACTCTGCCATCCAGGGTAGAGAAGACTGATACTTAATGTGTCTTCTCCTGATGCTGAGGAGATGGCCGGGTTTCCCGTAAGTCCTTTGTCTCCTTTCTGAATGTTAAATTCCAGGGTGCCTGCTTTTTGTTTTAACAAATTTTCAAGGCAGACTGTCGTGGTTTGAAGGGAAGTGAGTTTTTTTGGAAGTAGTGGTCAAACCAATCAGTCCTTAGGTCTGAGTACTGGCACCTTTGTTGGCCACTAAGAGGTTGGACACGCCTCTGAGGACACGAGGGGTTAAAAGCCGGATTTCCCAGCAGGACTCTCTTTTTCCCTGCTCTGCTTTCGGAGAGGGAGCGTCTTCTCCTCTCCCCTGCCCAGGCCTGGCTAGGCCGGGTGGGGGAGGGGAGCAAGGTGGGCCTGGCTGAGCAAGGTGGGCCTCGGGGTGGGGAACAGAGGGAGCTGGAGTGGAGCTGGTCCAGCTTCCATCTAGAATGGAGGGGTGGAGGGAGAACTTTGGAGGTGCCTTCCGTCCCCCTCCCTGTCCCATCCCGTTCCCCCCCCCCCCCCCCGGTCCCGTCTCTCTCCTCCCCCCACAGAGAGAAGGTGCCGAGCTGGAGCTGCTTGTGAGAGCTGCAGTGCCTGCGATCGCCTGTGCCTGACCTTGGTGGTGGGAGATAAAGCTTTTAACTCTTTCTAAGGCAGAAGAGAGTTATCCCTGGACGCTGTATTCTCATAGTTGGTGGTTTTAGAAGAGAGAGGACAGCCTGGGACCGAGAGGGTAATGTGAGATGAAAAGAAGCCCCTTCGATTGCCGGAATGAAGAGGAGTGGCCTATTGGGCCGGACCTTTCCTGCATAATGATAGCCATAGACGGACCCTGGACCCTCCTGACTATAAATAAGACTGTGTTTGGGTGGATGTTTTTGGCTCAAACCCAGAGACGTTTTGGCCTGCTTCGTGGAGCCCCCGGCCCCAGGGGTAAATGGGGGGGACCTGAGTCCCAAAATGAGAAGATGGCTGGTTTTTGGTACTTGGCCAAAACATCCTTAAAAAGAGCCCTGTTGCAGTGCAGGTCCATGGACGGCAGTGAGAGTGCTGGACATGGAAAGGAGGGTGTCACCCTGGCAGACTCCTCCAGGCAGTGCCATGGGTGACGTGGGAACACGGGATGGTGGACCTGTGTTTCCTGTGGGGGGGGGTCTGTGGTGCGAGAGAGACTCCTCTCGTCCTGGATGGAATGTGGATTGTCTGAATTTTGAAGGATGATGATTTTGGATTAGGAACCCAGGGTTGTTGAGGGATTAAGCAAGTAGATGAAGGTAATGTGCTGGAGTCAACTGAGTGAGCATGTATGGAATGGAAATTGGGGGGAGGAGAAGCAGTGTTTTGGGAGGTTTTCTCTTCTGCTTTTGGGTGGTTGGGTTTTTCTTTCCTTTTCTATTGTCCATTGTTATGTAGTATAATAAATTGTCTGTCTGTTTCAAGTATTAGGCCTGCTCTGCTCTGTTCTTGACCACATCTCACAGTAGTTCATTAGGTAAAATATACCCTCATGGGTGCATTGCCATTTTGCCTAATGTCAACCCATGACACAGACTGAAACTTATATTCTCATATAACACATATACACAGTGATTTTCATACTTTTAATATGTCATAACCTATAAGAACATGAATTAACATCCCATATTTTTCACACATTCCTCGACCCAACAATTGTCCACAGCGTATTCTCTGTTTACAATTAATTACCAATGCCTATCACCTACACTAACCATGTCATCTCTACTCTAAACCAATCTCTTGTGACCCAGCACCGCAGAAGATGGAGGGCAAGAACAAGAAAGAAGAAGAACAGGTCCACACCCTGATTCCCCCATCTTGGCTCTCCAGCCTCCATTCTAAGAAACCTCAAATTCTACTTTTCCACCCTGTGATAAACGAACAACTACTTATTTCACACTCTTGAGACTTGTAATTCCTCCTGGGCTCTGTGCCAAGGTTTCCAACCCCCCTGTACAGACTCCAAACCCCCCTGTACTGGTTCCAAACCTCCTGCTCGTGTCTCAGACCCTCCAGGGCAATCATAGAGATGCTCTGGACTCCGACAGTCTGCCCGTCTCAGCTAAGACAATCAGTGAACCCCAGTGTGATGGTGATAGCCCAGCTGTGTGGAGAGTGGGGAGACAGAGCCCAGCGGGGAACAGAGCAACCTGTGAGAGCTGCCAGCAGCGTGGAGAGCTGTAACAGGCCGGTGCCGCTCTGTTCTTCTGGATTTTTCTTAGCCTTCTGATTGTTTACTTTCTTAGAGTCAGATTCTCATGCTTCTAAAAGTCTTATAATGTAAAAATAGCTCTGTTTACTTAAACGTAGTTTTTGTTTACATTACTTTTTAGAAGAGGAGAAAAACTGATTGACTGTCTGTTTGACTGATTGACTGACTGTTTGGAGGAGTCGTGATCCTATCCTCCAATCCACAGCTGGTGCCAAAAATGTATAAATATGAAAGAAAGTAAAGTTCTTCCGCCTTCTTTCCTGCTGAGACATCTGTGAGTTGTGTAGTTCTTTCATGTCCAACTGTGTCAGTCCAGACGTGTAAAAAATAGAAGAAACCTCTAGGGACACCGGGACACAAGTCTTGATGATAGAAAAAGCCGTAGTGAAGGTATGGACCCTCTTTTTAAGCAACCTGGGGATAAAAAAAGCCATAGTGAAAGTACGGTCCCTCTTTTTAAGTAAACGGGATAGAACACAACAAATAGGCTCTGCAAACCTTGATGTGGTGGTGCAAGAGCCAGGGAATAGACACTGCCACAGAAGCTGCTTTTAGTATTAAGAACTGGGAACGAGCTGGTGAATTGGTGTTTGACTCTGCTTCTCGAGGCAATGAAACTGCCCTGAGTGTTCCAACTACCTGGAGGCTCGTGCTGGAAACGTTAAAACCAATAAAAGCCGAGCGGAACGCAAAAGCAGCAGCAGAGGCACCGCCTGCTGAAATATCCCCGGATGGCGGAGAGTGAAATATCCCCAGATGGCGAAGAGCAGAGGGAAGCGAGCTGTCGCTATAGGACACGCAGTGAATCACACTGACTCCGTCAATCTTAAGAAGGCTAGAGAGAGATTTATTCAAAACATGATTCTTCCTATACTTTTTACAGAGACCAACATGATTGGATGGCAAAGTTAACACCTCTTCAACCACACTGGTCAAGCCAGAGGGCCATCAAGAAGTCCCTCTTCTGAAAAGGAATGAATAACAAAGATATAATAAGGAAAACATCTCTTTTTGTGTACAGCAAATCGCCTGGGAAAGAAATTTCACAAACCAAAATATCTCAGGCATGAAATCAAAGCTACAGCGATCAGGACAATGGGTGCTGCGTCGGGTTCGCAAGCGGAGAGAGCGAGCGAAAAGCCCCAAAGGGAGCGGCTTTCCCTGAGCTCGCTGTCTCCGCAGAGCCGCCCCGCCCCGCCGCCAACCCCCGCTGCTGCCAGCACCGGGTCTGTCTGAGCCGGAGCCGCTGCGCCCGCCCGAGTTGCAGGAGCCCGTCCCGACACTGCCACCGCCGTGCCGCCCTGCCGAGCAGCCGCCAGGGCCCGGGACCGCGTTTAATTTGGGGCCCCCGCCCCCCTCATCCCGCGGCCGGGGGCGCTCCCAGCCCCACCAGTGCCACCAGCGCGGCACCATCCCGGCCCCAGCGTCACCTCCCCCTCCCCGAATTCCGCTCCTCGCTGCACGTCTGCCTGACAACTGATGAGTAATCAGGGAGAAAAGCTCTGATTGGCTGGACATTGCCCCGCGGGGTCTCTGATTGGCTGGCGCTGTGAGAGGTGCTGGGCTCCGCCTGGCAACAGTGAGTCAGAGGCGCGCCGGGCGCCGATTGGCTGGAAATTGCTGGGTGGGGCCAGTGCGCTGAATTTCTGCCCGGCACCTGGTTCGTCATCAGCGCCGCGCGTTCTGATTGGCCAGGATCTATTTTGGGGTAGGGACGGGAGGACTTGGGGACCAGGAGACACCCGGCTTTTGGGGTTCCGATTCCCCTGTGGCCACCGGGGGGTTTTGCGGTCACCCCAACACCCCCAAAATTGCGGGGGGGGGTCCCCGGAGCCCTTTGGAACCCCCCAAAATGGGCTGAAAGTGGCAGGAGCCATCCAAAAAAGGGATTGAAGAGTCCAATCAAGGATTGGGGAGGGGATGGGAATGTGGGGAGGGGTCTAGGATCGAGGGAGGGTCTGGGATTGGAGAGAGGTTTGGGATTGAGGGGGGTCTAGGACTGGGGAGGGGTCTGAGAATGGGGGAGGAATCTGGGGATGGAGAAAGGTGGAGGAGTGTTGAAGTGTCCGGAATTGGGCAGGATCTGGAGATGGGGAGGGGTCTGGGATGGTGGGGGGGGGGGGGGTCCTGGATTGTGGGGAGGGGTCCATTCTGGGACTGGGGCAGGATCTCTTCCTGGAGGAGGGGGAGGGGGGGGTCCGTTTTTGGGACGGGGTCTGTTCCCGATCCCGTTCTTGTTCCCAATCCCATTCCCGATCCCATTCCCATTCTCATTCCCATTCCTGTTCCCATTCTTGTTCCCAATCCCATTCCCAATCACAATCCCAATACCATTCCCATTTCCTTTGGAGTCCAGGGCATCCCGCTGGCTGTCCTGGATGGTCCGAGACCCTGGCAGAGGGGTTTCAGACCCTGAGAGGGGGTTTTGGGACCCTGGCAGAGGGGTCTGAGACCCTCGCACAGGGCCCAAAGTGCCGGTTACGGTCTCGGTCCAAGTCCTGGTGCCAGTGCAGTGCCACTCTCAGTTCTGGTGTCGATTCTGGTCCCGTTCTTGGTCTCAATGCCCATCCCGGAGTGGCGCCGCTCTTGGTGCCAGTCTCGGTGCCGGTGTCGATCTCAGTCTTGGTGCTGGGTCTGGTTCTGGTGCTCATCTTTGTCTCGCTCTCGGTAGCACTCCCAGAGCTTTTGGGTTCATTTGGGTGATTTTAGGCCAAACTGGGAAGCCTTAGTGTGCATTTTAAGAACATTTGTATGATTTTAGGCCAAATCTGGTGGGGTTTGGTTCCGTTTGGGTGAATTTCAAAAAGCCTGGGCAGTTTTAAGGTGGATTTTAGATCCTTTTGTATGACTTGAGGCCCATTTGTGTGATTTTAAGCCAAACCAGGTAGTTTTAGAGTTTATTATACAACAATTTGGAAGATTTACGTGTGATTTGAAGCCATTTTGTGTGTGTTTTAAACCACTTTGAGAAATTTATGATCCGTTTTAGTTGTTTTTGACACATTTGGATGATTTTAGTACCATTTCTGTGATTTTAGGCCAAACCATGTGGTTTTAGGCTGGTTTTTACTTCCCTTGGGGTGATTTTTGTCCACATTGAAGGGATATGATGCTTTCTTGCGTGATTCGAGGCCCAACCTGATCAGTTTTCATGTGGCTTTAGGCCCCTTAGGAGAATTTGAGGCCCTTGTGGGTGATTTTAGTACAAATTGGACCCTTTTAGGACCGTGCATCCCCAGTTCTTGGTCCAGTGAATGCACCTGCGGAGAAACCTGGCAGACATCCCACCCCAGTCAGGCCAGAGCTCCTGTGCTGTGGTTTTAGGATCCTTTGGGGGTTTCAGCCTCTGTCCTTGTTTGACAGTCCTGAGACAGATGAGGGATCTTGGGGCCGTGTCTTACAGGGGGATGTTTGGAGCTCACAGGGCTCCAAAGCCGAGCCCGAGACAACCCTTGGGGGGACATCAGGGGCTCCCCAAGAGGTGTTTTTGGGGGCCCTAGTGGCAGCAGAGACCCGATAGGGGCGGGGGAGCACCGGGTTTAGGGAGCTCCGGGAGAGCCACAGCTTCCCTAAGCGAGACCCTGGAGAGAGGAGAGCCCCAGAAGCGGGGACCCCGAGAGGAGGGGGGGAGCCCTGGGATTGCCGGGACCATGGTGGGGGGCGCTGGGGCTGGAGGGGCGGGATGGGCGGGAAAGGGGAATGGCTGCTCCCAGTACAAGACCAATTGCCCGCTCCCTGTGGTTCCAGTTTCCGTGGCACAATGTGGATGGTCCAGCCCTAACCCCCAGCCCACAGCCAGCGCTGGCCCCAGTGCCAGCTCTGAGCCCCCCTCGGCCCCAATCCCAGCCCAACTCAGCCCAAATCCCAGGCTGGCAACGGCCCCTCCCCCCCGCCCTGACACCGCCCCCGGCCCCGAGCCCCGCCCCTCATGGAGCCCTCCAAGCAATGAGCCCAGGCAGCCCAAAAGTGGGGCTGGAACCCCCGGAATGGGCTTGAGAAGCCCCAGAATGGGCCTGGGCATGCCCAGCATGGGGCCGGGACCCCCACAATGGGGCTGGGACCCCCGCACCCGCTCCCCGCCTTACCCCACCCTCAGCATGGAACGAACCAATCAGCGCCGCCGTGCACAATGCCAGCAGTAACACCTGCCGCAGCGACCAATCAGATGGCTCCGTCTCGCTGGCTCCCCGCCCCCATTGTGACATCACAAAGGGCCCGGCCACTCGGTGCCTGACGCTGAGAACGTCACTGAGCAGCCATTGGCTGTCGGGGAGAGGGCGGGGCTTGCCTCGAGTATAAAAGGGGCGTGAGAGGCCGCAGGTGTCCTGGCAGGGTCCTGCCATGGGAGCGGCGCTGGAGCCCTGGGGCCAAGCCTGCCCGGGCAGTGGTGAGCGACCAACCCTGCGTGGCCAGCGGCCAACCCTGCCCAGCCATTGGCCAACCCTGCGTGACTAGCGGTCAGCGGCTAACCCTGCGCAGCCAGCGGCCAACCCTGTGCTGCCAGCGGCCAACCCAGCGCGCCCAGCAGCCAGCCCTGCGTGGCCAGTGGCCAGCGGCCAACCCTGCCTGGCCAGTGGCCCACCCTGCCAGGCCAGCGGCCGACCCTGCCCGGCCAGCGGCCAGCGGCCAACCCTGCACTGTCAGCAGCGAGCGACCAACCCTGCCCGGCCAGCGGCCAACCCTGCACTGTCAGCAGCGAGCGACCAACCCTTCATGGCCAGCGGCCAACCCTTCGGGGCCAGCGGCCAGCGGCCAACCCGGCGCGGTCAGCGGCCAACTCTTCGCCTCCAGCGACCAGCGGCCAACCCTGCGCGCCCAGCAACCAGCCCTGCGTGGCCAGTGGCCAGCGGCCAACCCTGCCCAGCTAGTGGCCCACCCTGCCAGGCCAGCGGCCAACCCTGCGCGGCCAGCTGCCATCAACCAACCCTGCCCAGCCAGCGGCCAACCCTGCACTGTCAGCAGCGAGCGACCAACTCTGCATGGCCAGCGGCCAACCCTTCGGGGCCAGCGGCCAGCGGCCAACCCGGCGTGGTCAGCGGCTAACCCACTGCGGCCAGCGGCCAGCGGCAACCCTGCACCACCAGCGGCCAGCAGCCAACCCTTCGCAGCCAGCGGCCAACTCTTCGCCTCCAGCGGCCAGCGGCCAACCCTGCGCGGCCAGCAGCCAACCCTGCGTGGCCAGCGGCCAACCCTGTGTGGCCAGTAGCCAGCAGCCAACCCTGCGCGGCCAGCGGCCAACTCTTCGCCTCCAGTGGCCAACCCTGCCCGGCCAGCTGCTATCAGCCAACCCTGCCCGGCCACCGGCCAACCCAGCGTGGCCAGCGGCCAACCCTGCCCAGCCATCGGCCAACCCCGCCCGGCCAGCGGCCAACCCTGTACAGCCAGCGGCCATCAGCCAACCCTGCCCAGACATCAGCCAACCCTGCGCCACCAGCAGCCAACCCTTCACCCCCAGCGGCCAGCGGCAAACCCTGCCTGGCCATCGGCCAACTCTGCGCAGCCAGCAGCCAACCCTGCACGGCCGCGGCCAACCCTGTGCGGCCGGCAGCCAACCCTGCCCGGCCAGCTGCTATCAGCCAACGCTGCCCGGCCATCAGCCAACCCTGCGCAGCCAGCAGCCAACCCTGAGCAGCCAGCGGCCCGGCCCAGGGGGAAAGGTGCAGGTGGACGGGAGGGAGGCAGCAGCACCGCATGTGTGTCTGCGCCCCATCGTGTCGTGGGATGTGCAGGAGGAGGGATGGACACCGGCCAGAGACTCCAACCCCCGAGCGTGCCCTGCAGGGAGAGGGACAGAGAGCCCCCGGTGTCGCTGCAGGACACCAACAAAAGAGCAAAGACTGCGACTATTTCAGAAGGCAAAAGGCATAAAACCCCCTTGAATTGTCTCATTTTAGAAGGCGTTCCCATACAGACTTAACACCATGGGTGACCAAGACTTGCAACTCTCCAATGCCACTGGGCAAAGTAGAGAAAGGGCCAAAATGTTTTTTCTCTGAGAAGCAGAAAAGCAACACGCCACCTGGAGAGAGATTGTTTTGGGAGAGTTGTTTTGCCAAGATTGTTTTGGGAAGAAGCTTTCCTAAGAAACTTTTCCCTTGGGAAAGGAGTTAGGAGCTACCAGCAGGCTCCAATCTCTAAGGCCCAAAAAGATCAGGCCCAAAGCCTGGCCCCCGGCTCCCACAAGCATTTCCCACACCCACAGGGATGGAGACCCCTCCAGCATCCCTGGGCACCGGCCAAAAGAAAATTGGTGGAAATCAAACTTTGAACACCGCAGCAAACGCTCTGGCCCAGATTTGCTTTTGCCAGGCCCCGCTGTGTCACCAGGGACACTGGGTGTCCTCAGGTGCCCTGGTGTCACAGCGCTGCTCTGGGCTCCAGCAGGCCCTGCTGTGTCCCAGGACAGCCTGGCTTCCAGGACATTCCATGGCCCGGCACTCTCACGCCATGGAATTCTCTGGAATTGATGGAATCTGTCATCATCCCGGCGTCAGAGGAGCTGACAGCCCCGGGCAGGCCAGCGGATTTCTGCCTGGCTGCTGCCTTGGGACACAGCTGGACGGGGCTCGGAGCAGCCCGGGACAGTGGGAGGTGTCCCTGCCACGGCAGGGGTGGCACTGGGTGGGCTTGAAGGTGCCTTCCAAGGCAAACCATGGCCGCATTCTCATCCTGGGGAGCCCCACAAGAGCAGGACGAGGGAAAGAGCCCCGCAGAGACCCAGAATCCCGGAGTGTCGGAGTCTAGAACATCCCTCTGGCCACCCTGGAGGGTTTGGAGACCGGACAGGGGGGTCTGGGATCTGTACAGGGGGGTCAGTTAGACCCACACAGGTCCCAGGAGGACACTGACTCTGATTCCTGTCCATGGGAGTGAACACTCACATGCAGGAAGAATCACAAATCCTAAGAATTTGAAATAAGTAGTGGATGGTTTGTTGTAGAATATAAATATAGAAATTAGGATTCTTAGCATATGGGGCTGAAGAGACAAGATGGAGGAATTGGGGAGTGGCCCCTGTGCTCCTTGTTCTTGTTCTCGTCCCCCATCTTGTGCTGAGTTGGGTTTTAGAGATTGGTTTAGAGTAGAACTGACATGTTAGTATAGGTAATAGGTATTGGTAAAATTTTGTAAATAAAAAATACGTCTCGGACAGTGGTTGGGTCAAGGGGACCGTACATAAGGTACGGGGCTCTCTGATCCGCCCAGTCTGCCGCGTGTCCTGCTCTGTGGAGACACCTTGCAGAGCTGAGAAAGAACTAAGATAAGGTACCCTGCCAGGAAGGCCTGGCAGAGTTGAAAAAGGACTGAGATAATGAAGAATAAACAACCTTGGAAATGTGCACCGGCAGACTCAGTTTGTCGTCCCTGCCTCTGGTGTGTAACACTTAGGGCAAAGAGAAGACCGAAAACCTTATTACCTCTGGGAACAGCAACCCAGGGGAAACTCCTAGGGAACAGCAACCTTGGGAGACCCTTATTACCTTGGGGAACACCAACCCCAAGGAGAATCTCAGGAAAACTACAACCCTGAGATATGGCGCCCGAACTTATCCGAACAGCCACGGACCCTCAGAAGAAGATAAAAACTCCATCATTAGAAGATAAGAACAGATTCAGCAAGTCGCCGACCTTGGAACTTCAGCCGAACCGACGTGGACCCAGGGCCCAGGGCTGCGTCATCCCACAGCTGCCGGACAGCAGGGACAACACCGGTTCCAGTTCCACAGCCAGGAAAGGCTGCACCTAGGTGAGACCGGTCAAAAACCCAGAACACGGGGGGGAATGCATTCCAGAAATAGCTACGTATCTTATTAACTTGGCAAAGCATTACTGCTGCATAATTTGCGGCTTCAATTGAAAGAGCCAGCAGCTCTCTAATAATGGGTTTGCCTCGCAATCCTACAACACAAATCGGAACTAAAGTTCCAGATAGAATTTTGGAAAGAGGTAAACAAAAAAACACTATATCAAAATGCAATAAGGAGAGATAAAAAAGCTCTCAAATTAATGGCATTGGCAAGTGTACTGCTGCAAATAACATTACAGAATTCCAGGGAAGAATTAAAACTCCCACAACAGCAGAGAGGCAAAGAGGAATTAGATTCCCAGCCCTCTGAGAAGCGAGCCCACACGTTGACCGCAACGCCAGAAAAGGGAGGGGATGCTCAAAAGCAGTCTCTAACAGTCCCTCGGACATCCCCCACTCCGCACCTTACCCCGCACCCCGAAAAGAACACTGAAGTGGGCGGCCCGCGGCCGTGCGGCGCAGCTCCCCCCATCCCCCACTGCAAAACAGCAAGGGAAAGAGGGGAAAGGGCAGACGGAGCACCAGCCGTGCCACCAAGGCGGGGGGAGGACACACCGCGCGGGGGAGGGCGGCCCGCAGACGCCCTGCACTGGGAAGGAAACAGCCGGGAAGAGAGTTTGGAAACAGGGTGAAGAAATACATTAAGGAGAAGGCAAGCTTTCACAGTCACTTTTGAATCGGTCAGAGCAAGAAAGTGAGGAGAATGAATTGTTTCTGAGTGATTTTTATGAAATGCCGTTTGCACCAAGAATACAGAGCAGGTTTAGTGGCCGTGCATGCTCGCACATCTCAGAGCTGGAGCGAAAGCGGCCGGCGGTGTCGCCGTGCATCGCGGGACGGGAAAGCCGGGATTGGGTCCACCACGCGAGCTTTTGCGGACCCCGCTGCACTCGTCGTGCGCCCGGTGGCAGAGGCTGCTGCCCCCCCAGCAGGGAGGCGGAGACGGGGCAGTGCCGCGGCACAGCGCGAGCAAAAGGAGGCTTGTTCCCTCCCCACCCCCCCCCGTTTCCCCCCCCCACCCCGTTCCCCGTCCGCCACGATACGTGTTCCCCGGGAAGGAGGTGCGGGGAGTCCAACACAGACCCCGCCTCCATGTCCCCAAAGCTCCCTCCCTCCAAACATCGAACACGGAAGGACAAAGCACTGCCCCCCCTCCCGCCCCCCCCCAGCGGGACAGGGAGAGACGAAGGGGAAAAGAATACAAGGATCACAGGCAGCGGTCACCGAGCGCGGGAATGCAGAAGCGCGGAAAGCGGGAATGCGGAAGCGTGGGCAGGGCGCACGCTGATGTCGCGGACGGTGAAAACCGAGGCAGGGACTGGGGGCACCACTCCAGCACAAGCTGCGGGGATGCAGGAAGCACGGGCGCCGGCGGCATTTGTAAGGACCGCCAGCGCAGATCAGGGCGGGGCGGACCCCGGGAGAGAGCAGGAAGAGTGCGTCTTTTCGGGCTTTGCCACGCCAAGTCAGGCAGAGGAGGGGCATGGCCACACCGGCGGCGTTTCGTTCCACGCCCCCATGCCGGCGCAGACAGGGGCAAGGTGGGGCCAGAGTGGGATTTCCCTCTGGGCAGCGTCCCCTGTCCCACCCCCTCGCAACGGCCGTTCTATCTATTCCCTCATAGCAGCAGTGCTCAGGCAGCGGGACGTCCCGCAGTAACCCCGATGCACAACCAAAATTAAAAGCAATTATGCAGCAATGCCAAGGCATAGAAATAATGAAAACTAAGCAGCAAATATGCTCGCAGCACCCAGCCGGAGCTACGGGATTGACAAAATTGTGAAAGTGCAGCTTTTTAAAGCAAGCATCACAAAGATTATAAGTCCCCATCCTCAGAAAGGAGAGGGGAAGATGATGATTGCATGATGGCAACACATGACATTTAAGATTTATAAGAAACACGCAGCAACGCGCAAAAGCTACAGTGATCAGGGCAAAGAATTTTTCACAAATACGCCCGTTGTATCACAACATTGGCACGGATTGGCCGTGCCAGGGACCCCTCGATGTTTTTTATCAAGCCCAAATCCCTCAGCTCAGTCAGAACGGCCTGGCCAGCCGGACAAGCTGAAACTGAACCCAGCCGGTTCAGCATCACCACCATGCATGGTGGAACAGAAGCATTGCAACAATTTCTAAGCAGATTGCACAGCTTCAACAACAAAAATAGTAACAAAGGAAGCTTTCATTAACTCCTGAAGACAACAAAGTTCAAGATATGCTAGCTCAGAAGCAGCAGCAAATATTCACCGTTGGTGACAGTAAGTCAGTTCAAACTCCACATGATTTTTGGACTGTAGCCCAAGCTTCTTTTGCCACTCAATCACAATCATCTTTATTTTCAAAAGATTTCTTTTTATAAAAAAAAAAAAAAAAAAAAAAAAAAAAAAAAAAAAAAAAAAAAAAGCAAGCAATTATTTCTTCAGTTGAAAGACTGTGCTCTGGAATTTTATCCGAATTTAGCAATGCATTTCCCTCAATCACCCCTTCCAGCATAAGGTAGTCACACCCTTTCTGAATCCTCTGCAAATAATTCCTACACATTTACATCAAGGCTACCTGCTGGGTCAGCGGCACGTTCAGCCATGATTTCCCTTCACCGTGCCACATAGGTATTATGTGCAGCACACAGAAAAAGTAATACCCCAGTCCTTATAGAGGAGGGGGAAAATGATTTACAATATCCACTCCTCATCCAGGAGAGGGAGAAAAGTTAGAAATGTTAGCAAGCTCCAAAATAGAAGAAAGAGCATCATGGTAATAGCAATTGAATCACATTCCTGCAAATTCACAGGATGAAAGAGTTATAACAGACTGCAAAGAAATCAAAAAGAAAACATTGAAAGAGAAAAACTGTGATATAGTGAAGCATGGAAAGTATTGTGTTACCAATGACTTATGATCTACAGGATGAAAACTCAAGATAGGGGCAATTGTATCACGATGTGCTCAGAGACTGAAAGAAAGTCATGCGAGAAAAGGGTTTGAAATTTCTGTACTTCAAACAGTTTTTGAAGGAATGCTAAATGGAGGAAAGCCCTCGATGAACTAAGGAACAAATAGCAGGGAGTGAATGCAACCCTCACCATGTTGCAGGTGGCAGGGGACATACCACATGACAGAGCCAAAATTCAAGCCAGGGATTTGCCACAACAGGTGCAGGCAGACATCAGAAGTACACCACAAAAAACAATTTTGTAAGTTCCATCGATTGAAACACCTGAAAACATTTGTACATATATATCTATACATATATAATAATCCAGCAAGGACCTTCAAAGTCTTTCATGTCATTCCCTGGTTGCCTCACCAAGACAATGAACAGGCAAGTAAACAATGAAATAGCAAAGCTACACCTGCTTCAATTCTTTGCGTTTGGGGAATGCCAACGCAGAATGCAGATGCATCATCAATGTAATGCCTGGTCGACTGTCTCAGGCAGAGATGGTGAAGGCAGAGATGGTGAAGGCAGAGATGGTTGAGGCAGAGATGGTGGAGGCAGAGATGGTGAAGGCAGAGATGGTAGAGGCAGAGATGGTGAAGGCAGAGATGGTGAAGGCAGAGATGGTTGAGGCAGAGATGGTGGAGGCAGAGATGGTGAAGGCAGAGATGGTTGAGGCAGAGATGGTGGAGGCAGAGATGGTGAAGGCAGAGATGGTTGAGGCAGAGATGGTGGAGGCAGAGATGGTGAAGGCAGAGATGGTAGAGGCAGAGATGGTGAAGGCAGAGATGGTGGAGGCAGAGATGGTGAAGGCAGAGATGGTGAAGGCAGAGATGGTGAAGGCAGAGATGGTGGAGGCATGCAGTGAAGTGGACACACCTCAGCACGGCACATCAGTGCAGGCAGGCATCTGAAGAAACCAGCTTGAAAGAATCCTCCAAGCCCGGGATGAAGGAATTCTCACAGCACTTCAACAAGTGATTCAACAGAACAGCATGTGAACATTGTAAGAAAAGATCAGAAGAAGAAAATACAATCCTTTGTCCCTTTGTTGTGGAGCAATCCATCATTGTGTGAGAAACACAAAATGTGAGAAAGGGACATCCTATTATAAAGAAGAAAAATAGAAAATGAAATGAAGATGAGCTTTTAGCCAGAGTTAATCATTATTTGTTAATTTGAGTTATGTTTCCACATTTTATTGTTGTTGAAATTTTTGTGTGGTTTGGTTCGAGTTTAAGTTACATATTGTTAAATATATAATTCTAAAATTTATTTCAAGTTTGGGCCCTGAAGAGTTTAAATTAAGTTTGTATTTGAGTTTCATGAAGTTTAATTAGTAATTAATTTATATTTTATTGATTTATTATATATGGATTTTATAAGGTTACTGCAAGTTGTAGATTTTTTATCAAGCTTTATTTATGTTGAATTCAAGTCTTTGTTGATTTAAAAGGTGATTTACAATTTATAGAAGGTATGTTTGTTTAATTTGCAAAGTTTAGTTATTTTTCTTCAACAAAGAAACAGCTTCAACTGAAATGATGATGATGGAACATTGATAAATAAGATTTGAGGAGAAGATACAATTTGTTAGATCCCTGATTTTATTGTTGGTTATGAATTGTTTCAGTCTTTTGTGTTTCATTTTAAATTAATAAGTGTATGAGAGTTTTGAAATGCAATTTAACATGTTAAGTATTGATACATTGATTATATAGTATGGAAACATATATAAAAATTGATAGTACTTGTAAGTTAATATTACCGTTAAGCCTTTATGCTTTGTCATTTATTTATAGGATTTTTCAAAAGGCATTTGTAATTTTGAATATTTTCTATTTGTTTTTAACCATTTAAGTATTTCGTAAATGCTGTTGTTGAAAAATGTAGTTGTATTATTAAGTGCAAGTCAGAATTTTTTCTTAAGCTTCATTTTAAGTATATAATTTGTCTCTTTTATAATCAATCTTGTATGTTTTATGCAATGTTTTAGCATGTCCTTTTGAATTTCATTTGAATTTTTAACTGTGTTATGCATTTCGTTTGAAATGAGATTTTGGGCTTGCTTTGGTACCTCTTGTGTGAGTAGAGACATTGCATTTCAGTTTGTTAAATCTTTAAGTGTTTTTCAGAAGGTCTTGGAGAGAGATACCTGAAGCATCATTGATGATTTTTCCATCAGCTGTTGATCCTGTGATTGTTCCAATTGGTATTCAACTGTTTTCAAGAAAAGTTCCAGAAAAGACGAGCTCCTGAGTGATCTGATCAATTTTTCATCTTAAATTTTAAATGTTTCTTTTATGTAAAAACGTTATGACAGTTTGTTGTATATGGGGCATTTGATGCTCATTGTTATTAGAGGATTTATTTGGAGAATGTGCTAAAGAGCATCACTCCAACTTGAAGTTTGAGTTCTGGCCAAACTCTGATTTTAACTTGGACGGATGCTGTTTGCCAACAAAGCCCAGAGATTTCTGCTCCAAAAAATAATATGCAAGTTATTTTGACTTGGCAATTTGATCTTATTAATATAACAGCTGAATCAACTTTGTCGTGAGACCTGATGTCTTGCCTGGGAAAGAACATTGGGATCTCCACTGAAGGAAAGTGTTTCAGCAGTTTGCAGTCTCTGAGGTGATGGCACAAATGATTTGATAATCACATTTCATTTTCATTGGTATGCCGAATTTTTCCTTTGTGTTGAGCATTTCTTTATAGAATTCTTTTGTCATGCTTTATAGTACTCATGTTATGTTTTATATCTCCAAAAAATTGAAATAACCTCCATGATGCAAAAGGAGAGGGGAGGAATGCTGAGTGTAAATTTAAGCAGAATGTTGAGGAAAAAATAGTATGTTTTAAACTTTTGATAAGTTTTTTTGTAGAGTCCACTTCACCGAGCAGCAAGTGGAACGGGAAGAGAAACGTGAAGAGAATCCTTTAGTCTTGAGCAGAAACCCAGAGACAGGATGGATTGGAAAATCATTTAAATTTAAGGTTTGGGGCAGGGATTGTGCTTGTGTTTTCACAGGAGCCGAAAATGAGCATCAGCAAGGCATGAGAACCTCTGCCAAAGTCAACGGCATCAGGCGTTGGTCCAGAAATGGAAAAGCAGGCACACAGACGTGGCTGTCAAGACTGCGGACATTTCTTCGTTCGGAATGCAAAAGATTTTGGGACTTGGGATTTCTCTGGGACTTGAGTAGTGTTGCATTTCAGAGATTCCCACAGAGAGTGAGGCCTTTGAACAAGCAGTTTAATCAAGTGTTATACTTGTGCATTGTGTTCTCACTGATTGTCTTGGGCAGTGGGGTGGTTTTGCCCATGATTCAGTCAAGGAAGAATGGTTGGGAAACTCTGGCCAATGTATCAGAGCTGAGCATCTTTCATTTGACATACTCAAGATCAGGGAAATTCTTTTCATCATGTTTTATATGAGTTTGTTAGTAGGCAGGTGATTGAACAAGTAGTCGATCCCAGAGAACATCCCTCCAGCAATTTCACAGTTCATTTTCAACCTGGTGGGCAAATGGGATGTTCAAATTAAATTCTTTTCTATGGTTCTTTGTGAACCTCGAAAATGAAAACCTTTGGTTCAGCAAAAGAGAATTTTTGCAGAAAATTTGGTCTTTCCTGGAGTGACACAAAAAAGATAATATCGTAGACGTCACTCCAAATCATATGATTTGTAAAAGTGCATCAGCTTGGTGTAACTACACTGAGATGTCAGATAAACTAGCAAGTCCGGTTTCAATGTTATTCCCGAAAGAAATCCTTTTCATTTGTGAAGACAGGATTCAGTTTGTGCTCCTTGCAGATGTCAAGGATGGTCCATGCAGCAACAAGAAATGTTCTTTGTTAACACAGGTTAACACCCAGAGTGACATTGATAAAAGAGCAAGAGAGGAAAGATCTGTTGAACAATATGATCCAAGTTGTGATGGTAATGCAGACAGTATCAGGGATGATTTAATACTATTGGATCAAAAGGGCTGTTGTCAGAACAAGTATGCCCATGCCACTTCTTTTACACTGAATGATTTGTTAACTGATATTGACAGTGTGAGACAAAAACAGAACAGCAATTAATTATTCATTGCTGATGCTAAGACACAAGTAAATAAGTTTGAAGGAATATCATGAGAACATAAGACAACTGGAAAAAGGCTGTGAACCAACTTATTATAAGAACTGAGCCTTGAATGGATGGAGTGTTCAATGTGTTTAACCTTTTATCATGGTAGAGGGAACTTTTGAGAGTACGTGTGTATTTCCTGTTGAAGTTTGTGATTCTTCTGATGTATGTGCCGTGTTTGCTTCAATGCATACAGCGGACCAGGAACAGAGTTGTCAGAGAAGCATTTTTACTGCAAAGAGGAGGGGGAGATGTCAGAGTCTAGAACATCCCTCTGGCCACCCTGGAGGGTTTGGAGACCGGACAGGGGGGTCTGGGATCTGTACAGGGGGGTCAGTTAGACCCACACAGGTCCCAGGAGGACACTGACTCTGATTCCTGTCCATGGGAGTGAACACTCACATGCAGGAAGAATCACAAATCCTAAGAATTTGAAATAAGTAGTGGATGGTTTGTTGTAGAATATAAATATAGAAATTAGGATTCTTAGCATATGGGGCTGAAGAGACAAGATGGAGGAATTGGGGAGTGGCCCCTGTGCTCCTTGTTCTTGTTCTCGTCCCCCATCTTGTGCTGAGTTGGGTTTTAGAGATTGGTTTAGAGTAGAACTGACATGTTAGTATAGGTAATAGGTATTGGTAAAATTTTGTAAATAAAAAATACGTCTCGGACAGTGGTTGGGTCAAGGGGACTGTACATAAGGTACGGGGCTCTCTGATCCGCCCAGTCTGTCGCGTGTCCTGCTCTGTGGAGACACCTTGCAGAGCTGAGAAAGAACTAAGATAAGGTACCCTGCCAGGGAGGCCTGGCAGAGCTGAGAAAGAACTGAGATAATGAAGAATAAACAACCTTGGAAATGTGCACCGGCGGACTCAGTTTGTCGTCCCTGCCTCTGGTGTGTAACACTTAGGGCAAAGAGAAGACCAAAAACCTTATTACCTCTGGGAACAGCAACCCAGGGGAAACTCCTAAGGAACAGCAACCTTGGGAGACCCTTATTACCTTGGGGAACACCAACCCCAAGGAGAATCTCAGGAAAACTACAACCCTGAGACCGGAGGATTCCCTCTCCAGGGCAGGAGGGTGCTGAAAGCCAGAGGAGCCCCCCAGTTGCCCACGCTGCTGTCTTTGAAGCCCCTTGCCAGGCTCCTCTCCCTCTCCTCACTGCATTCTCCAGCCACGAGGGGATCGCCCTGCTCCAGAGCCGCTGTCCGGCAAGAACGCCGAGGGAGCTGCCCGGCCACGCTCCCTCATTCACAAAGTCACCTCCAACCACCCCCCAAGCATCGTCCCCGCCTCTGTGGGCTGGCCAGGGACACGGACACCACTGGTGGAGCAGTTCCTGGCCCCAGCACCCACCCCAAATTCAGCCCGAGCTCCCTCCTCCAGCCCAGCCCCAGCCCGCACTGCAGTCACAGGTTCGGCTCCAGCTGCCAAACTCAGCCCCAGTTCCTGCCCTGAGCCCATCACCATCATCAGCCTCAGCCCCAGGCCAGCCCCAGAGCCACTGCCTCCCCCGAGCCAGCCCTAACCCCCAGCCCACAGCCAGCGCTGGTCCCAGTGCCAGCTCTGAGCCCCCCTCGGCCCCAATCCCAGCCCAACTCAGCCCAAATCCCAGGCTGGCAACGGCCCCTCCCCCCCGCCCTGACACCGCCCCCGGCCCCGAGCCCCGCCCCTCATGGAGCCCTCCAAGCAATGAGCCCAGGCACCCCAAAAGTGGGGCTGGGACCCCCGGAATGGGCCTGGGCACCCCAAAAGTGGGGCTGGGACCCCCGGAATGGGCCTGGGCACCCCCACAATGGGGCTGGGAGCCAAGAATAGCAATGGGCACCTGCACAATCGGGCTGGGCATCCCCGGGATGCTGCTGAGACCTCCAGAATGGAGCTGGGCAATGCCAGAATAGGCCTGGGCACCTCCAGAATGGGGCTGGAAACCCAAGAATAGGTATGGGGGGTCTATAGGGGATCTATAGGGGTCTGGGGGGTCCTGGGAGTCTCTTTAGGGGATGTACTGCCATGTCTACAGGGGATGTAGAGGAGTCTATGAGGCATTTTTGGGGATCTATTGGGGTTTTAGGGTGTTCTGGCTCTGCCTAAAGGGGGCTTGGGGGCTTATAGGGGACCTCTCGGGGTCTGAGGGGTCTACAGAGGGTCCGGAGGAGTCCATAAAGTGTGTCTGGGCATCCCTAAATGGGGTCTGGGGGTCTCTGTAGGGGATTTGGGGGGTCTGGGTGGCCTTTTGGCTGACTGGGGGGGTCTTTAGGGGCCTGCAGGAGCCTGTAGCGGGTGCGGAGAGGTCTGGGGGTGTCTTTGGATCCCTGTGAGGGGGCTGGGGGGTCTGGTGGGGTCTGGGGGTCTCTAATGGAGGTCTGAGGGGTCTATAGGGGATCTATGGGAGGTCTTTAGAGGGCTGAGGGGGGCCTGGGGATCCCTATAGAAGATTTGAGTAGGGTCTGGGGGTCCCTGTAGGGGATCCAAGGGTCTCTGTGGGGGATTTGGGGGGGTCTTTAGGGGATCTGGGGTTCCCTCTAGGAGATGGGGGGTGCCTGGGGGGTCTATAGGGGCTCTGGGGGTCTCTATGGGGGATTTGGGGGGGTCTTTGGGGCATCTATAGGGGCTCTGTAGGGGTTCTGGGGTAACCTATAGAGGGTCCAGGGGTATCTGGCGGGTCTGAGGGGGGTCTCGGGATCTCGATAGGGGAATTCTGGGGTGCTTCAAGGGAATATTTTGGGAATTTTGGGCTCTGTTCAGGGAATTCTTGGTATTCAAATGGGGCAATTTTGGGTTTTCTATTGGGAAATTGTTTGAATTTTGCAGCCTCTATTGGGAATTTTGGGTCCAAACGCAGGAATTTGGAGCATTTTGGGTACAAACGTGGGAATTTGGGGATCTCTAGAGGGGAATTGTGGGAGTTTTGCAGTCCCCAGAGGAGATTTTGGGTCCAAACTTTGGAATTTGAGGTCCCCAAAAGGATCTTTTGGGAAATTTGGGTCCAAACTTGGGAACTGTGGGCTCTCTAGAGAGGATTTTGAGGGAATTTTGGGTCCAAGCATGGGAATTTGGGGAATTTTTTCCCAGATTTCCTCTTCAAGTTCTTGGTGATCAGCAGTGCTGTAAATGGCAAGTCCTGCCTGCTGCACCCCTTCATTGAAAGCAAGTGTAGGAAATTCTGGGAATTTTCAGGGATTTTGGGAATTCTTGGGGGTTGGAGGGATTTTGTATTTTTTTTATTTTTAAAGTATTTTTAGGAAAATTTTGGTGTTTTCATTTTGTTGGTTTTTGGTTGGGTTTTTTTCTGGTTTTTTTTTTTTTTTTTGCAATTTTTTTTGCATTTTAAGGGTGGTTTTTGCTGACATTTGGGGGCTTTTGGGGGATGCTTTTGGAATTCTAAAGAGTTTGGGAGTTTTTTAGGGAATTTTTGAGAATTTGGGGATTTTGGTGATACTTTTTAATATATTTCTGGGCATCTTAATGGTTAGGTTGTTCTATTTTTTTCATTTTCTGGGTGGTTTTTGTTGGTGTTTGGGGGAAATTTTTTGTGACTTTTTGGGAACTTGATAAATTCAGGCTACTCTGAGAATAATATTGGAATTTTTGGAAGCATTTTCAGGTTTATTTTTCTCTTTTGAGACATTTTGAGGCTTTTCTCAGTTCTTGTTTTATATAATTTTGCTTTTTAATGCAAATTTTGGGGGATGTTTTTTAATTCTTGGGAATTCTGTGTCCCTCCGGGCTCTCCCCAATCTCACAGCATCTTGGGGCATTTTCTGTCACTTTTTGAGTATTTTTTGACTCTTTAGGGTAATTTCCTGTGACTTTTCAGCCATTTCTGCCAGTTCCAGTGCCAGTCTCAGTCTCGGTCTCAGCACGCTCCCGGTTCCAGTGCCGGTACTGGTGCCGCTCTTGGTCCCGCAGTGCTCCCAGTGCCAGTCTCAGTCTCGGTCCCAGTCCCTGGGCGGTGCCAGTCTCGGTGCTGGTTCCGGTGTTGGTCTTGGTCTCAGTCTTGGTCCCAGTGCCAGTTCTGGTGCCGGTTACGGTCTCGGTCCTAGTCCTGGTGCCAGTGCAGTGCCGGTCTCTGTTGTGGTGTCGGTTCTGGTCCCAGTCTTGGTCTCGGTGCCGGTCCCAGAGCGGCGCCGCTCTCAGTGCCAGTCTCAGATCCGGTGTCGGTCTCAGTCTTGGTGCTGGTGCTGGTTCTGGTGCTGATCGTGGTCTCGGTCTCAATCCCGGTCCCAGAGATTTTAGTCCTGTTTGGGTGATTTTAGGCCAAACTGGGCAAGCTTAGGGTGGATTTTGTACAGCTTTGGATGCTTTTAGGCCAAATCTGGTTGGTTTTCGGGTGGATTTTAGATCCCTTTGGATGACTTTTGGTCCATTTGGGTGATTGTAGACCAAACTGGGCAGATTTAGTTTGGGTATTCGAGGCTTTTAGTGTGGATTTTAGGCCCCTTTGTCTGATTTTAGGCCAAATCTTGTGGGGTTTAGTCCCATTTGACTGATTTTAAGAAAAGCTGGTCAGTGTCAAGGTGGATTTTAGATCCTTTTGGATGATTCTAGGCCCATTGGGTGGGGTTTAGCATGGTTTGGGTGATTTTTAGGCCAAATCTGTTGGGTTTTAGGGGGGGCTTTAGGTCCCTTTGGGTGATTGTAAGCCAAACCATCTATTTTCAGTGTTGATTTTACACCAACTTGGGAGACTTAAGTGTGATTTTAGGCCATTTTGTGTGGGTTTTAAAGCAGTGTCTTGGGTTGAGAATTGTAACCAAAAGTGTGTATTCTATTTTCATCTGCTGAAGTCGGTTGGGAGATATTGTTCCTTATCTTTGGTAACTCTAGGGGTGGAAAGAGGGCGGATGCCCTCTGTTAATGGGACACCTGATGACACCAGATAAGGCAGGGCCTTCTTATCTCTTCCTCCACCCATCCTCCTCCGAGGGATATCACCTGTGAATGGGCCATTGAAGGCCTCTCACATGACTGATAACATCACCTCATTCCATTGTGAGATGCTCCACCCAGTGGGAGGAGCCAAAGCCTTTCCACCGGGATAAAACCAGCAACCCCAAACACCAAGGGAGCCTGTTTGCACTGGATTCCCAGAGGATGACTGGACCCTTTCTTGAGGATCATCTCTACTTCAACAGAGCCACAACTGTCACTGTGGGAGGACTCAGTGTGGGCTGCTTCCAACAGCCTGACCAACAGGGTGCCAGGTTTGCATTCTGACTCTGTCAGTGTCCTGTGTACTGTTGCATTTATCTTATTTTATTTTTACTTTATTTTTATCTTTCTTGTTGTTTGTTCTGTCTCTATTAAATTGTATTTCTGACTTGGAGTCTCACTGGTTTTGCTTTCAAAGCAGCACACATTTGCAAGCAGGCAGCTTTGTGAATGTTTTCCAGGGGCTGTTTGGGAAAGGTAAAGAGACAGAGCTGGGGGAGGGGAACTCACTCTTGCTCTCAGCATCGAGGAGGACGGTCAAGCTGCCCCTCGCTGCAGGAAGAGTTCACGGCCATCACTCTGCTTCGTCCTGGGAAATCTACTGTCATCTGCTCGTGTACCCAGGAATCCTGAGCTGGCTTTCTCCAGTCCTCCCCCCACTGCTGCTGCTTCTTCAGAGTTTTGAGGCTCTCCTGCTACTCTGTAGCCCTGCACTGCCCAGCCCTGCCGGGACACCCCTGCTGCTCCAGCTACCAGCACAGAGCTCCTCATCTCATCCACCAGCCCGGGACTTTCCTCCTTCCAGCTCGGCCTCTCGGAGTCCTGCAGGGCACCGAGATCAAACTGCCCCGGGGTTTTTGTGAAAGAAAGCCCTCAAGGTTCTTGGTTCTGTTTATTATTAATGTTTTAGTTGTTGTTTGTTTGTTATTTTGTCATATATACTAGTAAAGAACTGTTATTCCTATCTCCATACCTCTGTCTGAAAGCTCCTTTAATGTTTTAAATTAGAATAATTTGGAGGGAGGGGATTCGAGTTTTCCATCTCTAGGGAGGTCCTGCCCCCTTCCTAGCAGATATCTGTCTTTCAAACCAAGACAAAGGCCATTAAAAGAGGCTTGTGTTTGCCTTGCTCCGCAGAAGTGCTGGAGGTATTTCCAGGAGAAAAGCAAAAAATTACTGTCCTGTTGTGTGGTAGAAATCCCACCACAATTGTGACTCTGTGAGCAAAGACAGCCAGTGCTTTTTGGGTTCTAACAGCTGAGAGTGTCACAGAGCAGTTTTTACATTATTTTTAGAGTTCTGAAAGCATTGTTGCCAAAACAGTCTTTCTCTCCTGTCTTCTGTCATGAACTGTGGAACAGAGAAAACGGAAACGGGTTGAGATTTGACTAAATTGCCTGTTTTAAAAAAAGTCCTAAATAGTGTCAGCTTGATGCCTGATAGTTTAGAAATTGCATTAGTATCACTTATTTCAGCCCACCAGATAGATGGGATTAAGACTTCCAACAACACAAACACTGCATGTGTAAGAGCTCAGTTTTCCACCACTTACTCCTTTCCAACTCAACACTGGGATTTGCTGCTCCCAAGCATGGACCCCACATCCCTGCAGCCCCTTTCCATCCAGGAATGGGGTGGAGAGTCCCCAGGATGTGATGAGAGGAATTTTCCACATCAGCCCTTTCTTGCTGTGTTCTTTCCTCCCATTGTGAGATGATGTGCTGGGATCCCTTTCACAGGCGTTTGTTACTAAGTGAAACATTCAGGATTTTTCTGCTGTTTGTCGCATCCCTCCTGTTCCTGGAGCTGGTGCTCTTGTTCTGACCCTTGAAAACCTCCTCAGCTTCTCTCCTTAGACTGAAATTTCATTACTGCTTTGATTGCACACCTCTTTCAGGCAGGCTTTTCCTCTCTCCTTGGCTGCACTTGTCAGGCCTGAGAAGAGAGATTTTGTCAAGCCTTTGGACAGTTCCCATCATTTATCCCTGCTCCTAATGCTGCTTTGAATCATCTTGGGAATCTGAGCATGAGGGAAACTGGGGGGACTTTAGTGAGAGGAAAAGTGAGACACAGAGGCCAAATGTAAATGCAGAGGCTGGGTTCCCCCAGTCTGCAGTGCTGTGGGGATTAGGGCCTTGCAAACTGCTGTTTTTCTCTGTCAATGGCTGATTCCTTCTGTGGATCTCCTCCTGGAATTCCTGTGCACCAGGGCTGGTGCTGGAGCTCCAGCCACCCCAAGTGCCCAAAAGCTGTGTTGGAGCCAGTGGGAATCATTGCTTTGTTGCTTTTCGTGAAAAGTTGTGACGTGACCCTCAGTGTCAGGGAGGTGACACCTTGATGCTGCTGCAGAGCCCACACACCGTGTGTGGAGAGAGCTCAGGAGAAGGTGAAGAAAAAGCAGGATTAAATGCCATGTGCTGCTGAGCTGTGTCAGAAAGTGCTTGGAGTGAAGTGTGTGAAGTGACTGGGAAAGCTGGATAGAAGGGACAGCTCTGAGAGGTGTGTGCTCCATCAGTGCTGTACTAAGAATGATCTTTGCACAGAGATGAAAAAGGATCAGTTTGCACGGCCAGCATGTCTGGCTCTGGAAATTCTGTGTGTTGCACAAGCTAAGTACTGAAATCAGCTGGCTCTGAAATATCATCTCTGCACCTTAGGCAGGAACAGCATCAGAGGTCTGAACAGGTTCATAAAAATCTGTCATAACCCAGAAGCAAACCTCGGCAATACACATCTGTGGCAGGTGAGGAGACCGAAAGCTTTCATTATTGTTATCCTTGGAGAATGAATTCAGCAATACAAAGCCTCTCTCTTGCCATTAAAATACTTGAGTTTCAGCTCTGCCCCAGACTCTCAATGTCAAGGATTTCTCTGTGTGGTTGGGGGTAGGTTCTCCCCCCTTAGCTCTCTGCAGGTTGGTGCTAATTCAAGATGTTCTGGAGGGTTCAGATGTTTGGGTGGCCAGGCAGGGAGTGCAGAACAGGGATGACAAGCACTGACCTTTGCTGTGCCAGAAAGTGCAAGGGACAAATTGGTGCCAGTGAAGGTCATGCCTTTCCCTGGGAGGATCAGTTCTTGTTGTGCTTGTGGCAGAGTGTGGTGCCAGAGGGGTTTGCAAAGGCAATCTTGGTGCATGCAGGCCAGAGGCCCCTGTGCTGCAGCTCCCTCCAGGCTGGCTGCAGCCCCTCAGGGTGCCCAGGAGCAGGGCTTGCCCGCAGCCCAGTGCAGCCTCGGGAGCCCTGGGGCTGCCCAGGGAAGAGCCATGGCTGAGGCTCTGCAGGACCAGGCAGGCTCAGCCCTGCTCCCTCCTGGCATCCCATGGCACAGGGCCCACGGGGATTGGCCCCTGCACACCCCAAGGGTGTCCCGAGAAAGGGCAAGCAGAGGGTGACCTCTGTCAGGGGGAGCCCTGTGTGCACAGGGACCCCCACTCCTGGGCTGGCTGTGCCAGCTCCCCCAGGCACCTCCAGCCCTGGACACCTGCACCAAGTGGAGACCACCACTTTGGAAATGCTGCCTGTGCCCAAAGCAAATGCAGAGAGACCTGGGCTGTGAAAAACAGAGTTTGTTTATTTACAGAAGATCAGCAACAAACATGAACTACAGAACATATTTTCATTGTAAGACTATTTGTAACAGAAACAATCTGTAGAACGTATTTACATAAGAATATATCTCATAAAAACATAGGAAACATATTTACAGAAGATAAAAAGAAACCCTAAAACCTACATCCTAAAGACAACAAACCCTGAAACCTATATCCTAAAGAAAAACAGCAAACTCCAAAACATATATACAGAATTGTGGCCTCTCTTTCCGGGATGTCCCTCAGACCTGGAAGAAAAGCAAGTGCAAGTCAGGCACCAGGGCTGTTCCAGGTGCTCCCAGGCTGGCACAGGCTGGCACAGGGGGTCTCTGCTGTCACAGCTGAGCCTGCCTGGGGCTGGGGGCTGTGCCCCAGCTGGGACGGGGCTTGTTTGGCCCCAAGCAAGCCCAGGGCAGGCCGGGGACGGCCACCAGGATCCAGTGCAGGGGCACCATGTCCCTGAGCAGGGAGCACCCAGCCCAGCCCCAGCCTGGCAGCAGGGGACCCACTCTGCCTGTGGGGAGCACATGCCTGTTCTGCTGCTGCCACAGTCTTCATCCCAACACCATGGGCTCATCCTCATCTTCTACATCCACCTCCATATCTTCAATCTCCACTTCCACATCAACCTCCATGTCTTCTACTGTATCCTCCTCCACATCCACCTCCATTTCTTCCTCTGTCTCTTCCACCATATCCACATCCATTTCTTCATTTCTGCTCTCATCCCTGTCCAGCTCCATGTCCTCCTCCTTATCAAGCTCTGTATCTACATCCATGTCTTCCACTCCTTCCTCTTCTACATCCACTTCCATCTCTTCCATTCCACTCTCTTCTCCATCAACTTCCATCTCTTCCTCTCTATCCATCTTTAAATCCACTTCCATGTCTTCCACACTATCTGTGACAGCCTGCAGAGGTAGTAAAACCTCAGAGTGGGGTCCCTGTCCCACACCATCCCCACACAGCTCCAGCCCAGCCAGGAAGACCAGGGGTATGCATGTCCCTGGAATAGCACTGTACTTTCGTTAGAGCAAACATGAACATCCTGCTCAGATGGATGGGAAAATCCAAGCAATAAGGAAGGTTTGAGGCCTGATGGGGTTCTCAGGGTGCCAGGGACAAGCAGGGTGCCAGCAGTGCTCTTGGAGCAGGGTGAAGGCTGGGCTGATACAAGGGCCAATGGTTGTGTTGTGCTGTTTGCTGGGTGCTGCCAGTTCCACTTGGAACATGCACTGTGACATCCCAGCTGCCAGGAGTCCAGGCTGGCCATCAAGTGGACACTGGCAACCAGAGAATGATGGAAGCCCTGAGCGCTTGGGCTTGGAACAGACCCTGAAGATCATCTTGTGTCAACCTGAGCAATCTTGCCCACACCCTGTTGCTCAGAGCCCTGTTCCCACCTGGCCTTGGCTGTTGCCAAGGATGGGGCATCCACAGCCTGCGTGCACAGCCTGGCCCAGTGCCTCAGCACCCTCAGTGCAAAAGAACATCTTCCTGAACCTTCCACTCCCAGCTCCAATCCACCTCCTGCCCTTGAAAGCCATCCCCCCTTGCCCTCTCTGCACAGGCCCTGCTGAACACTCTGTGCCCATCTTTCCTGGGGGACCCTTCCAGCCCTGCACAGCTGCACTGAGGCCTCCCCATGGCCCTCTCTCTGCAGGCTGAGAATCCCCAGCCCCACATGCACAGCAGGCAGGCAGATCAGAGCCAGTCAGGGCTGAGGGGTAGCAAACAGCATCAGGGACTGAGAGATGGCAGCTTTAGAGCCAGGGTTGTCTCTAAATGTGCAAAAGTAGTACTGATGGAGAGGAAGATAGTGGGACGCTGGCTGTGTTCCTACTGGTGAATATTTTTTTTCTTTTTCCTTCTTTACTGTCATGCTGACCAAGGTTTTCCCATCTGAAAGGAAGCTTGGCACAAGATCCATTGTCTTGTCCATTTGAGAAACACTGAGCAGTGTCAGGAAAGGCTGATGATGCAGAGCAAAACTTGCAAATGTAGTGGTGATCCTGAGCCTGGGGGATGCAGCTAAACTCAGTCAAAAGGAATTTCTGGAAAGCTGAGCCTGGTTTACAATTCTGGAGTTTGGCCCCATCAAGACCCTTCAAGGCAGACAATCAGTCACTCTTTGTCCCCACAGCCTCCCCAGCATTTGCCTCGTCCCACCCCTGGCACTGCCATGGATCAGGAGCAGTGTGGCCAGCAGGACCAGGGCAGTGATTCTTCCCCTGTGCTGGGCACTGCTTGGACAGCACCTCGAGTGCTGTGTCCAGTTCTGGGGTCCCAATTCAGGAAGGACGTGGAGGGGCTGGAGTGTGTCCAGAGAAGGGCAGCAAGGCTGGTGAGGGGTCTGGAACACAAGGCCTGGGAGGAGCAGCTGAGGGAGCTGGGATTGTTTTTCCTGGAAAAGAGGAGGCTCAGGGGAGACAAGGTGATAGCGGGGCACAGGTTGGACTTGATGATGTCCAAGGTCTTTTCCAACCTTGCTGATTCTGTGATTCTCTGAAACCACCCTTTCAGCAGTTGCAGGATGAGCCCTGGGCCTCCTCTTCAGAAGGTCCAGTAGCCCAGGTCCCTCAGGTTCTCCTCACAGCCCCAGAGCCCATCCTGTCAGTCCTGCAGAGCCTCTGCAGCCCCTCCTCATTGCCCACAACAGGGAGCCCCACAGCCAGACACAGCAGCCCAGATGTGCCCCCCTGGCCTGCGGTGCCTCTGGCAAGGGAGCAGCAGGAGGCACTGCAGGAGCCTGCAGACAATTCCTGAAGCACTTGGAGGATGATCCTGCTCCCCAAGGGACATTCCCATGGTGACACCTCAGGAACTGAAATGGGGAGTGGGGCCAGGGAGGAAAGGGCAACCAGGGATGGGCTGTTTGCAGAGCTGGGAACAGGGGTGGGCAATAGGAAGAACAATTAACCAGAAAGAGTAAAGAAAGCCAAGGGAAAGCAAAGGAAATTCTCCGGGCAGTTTGGGGGTGGCTGCCAGGCAGCCCCGGCTCTGAGCAACAGCATCTGCAGTGGGACAGGAAACTCACAGCTGATGGGAACAAACTTTCTGGCTGACTTCAGAGGCCACCACAAACCGGAGTGGTTTCTCTCCTGTCCTCCAGCCCCTCCAGGCCCCAGGGGCTGATGGCATTTGTGCTCACTCAGGTTCATTTCCCCACACCAACACCATGGGGGTGTTCACACCTGCTCTGTGCAGTGCAAACAGGGGCTCCTGAGGCAGTGCTGCCGTGTCTGTGCCTGCAAGGATGTGGCACCTGTGTGAGCTGGGGGAGAGACCAGGGCTGCAGAGGGGGGATGTTGTTGGCAGGTGCATGAGGACGCTCTGGGACTCTGTCCTGGGGTGTCCAGTGCAGCGGGGATGGATCAGCCCCTGCTCTGCTGCTCCTTCCCGTCTCCCCCACCGTCCCTGCAGAGCCCCAGCCATGCTGTTTGCTCCCACCATGTGCACAGCCAACCTGGGGCTTCTCACGGGGCTTTTCTCTGCTGAGCATTGGCTTGGGTGTGTTCTGGAGAGAGCCTGGGCAAGGAGCCTGCAGCCCCCAGGCCCTGGCCTGAGGCGTCAGTGCTGCCCCAGCAGTGCCCATGGCCTGTCCCTGCTGCAGCCCCGGCACTGCCACCCCCAGCCCTGTGCCCGGCCCCGAGAGCACTCAGGCCCTACAGCAACAGCAGGGCCAGGAGGGCAGCGGGGCAGGGCCACGGCAGCAGCACTGGCAACACCAAGTGCTGCTGCTGCTGCTGGGCACAGCTGCTGTGCCAGCACTGATCTGCCCCAGCTCTGCACACAGACATTGCTGCTGCAGCCCCAGAGAAGGGAACCAAAGGGGCATCTCTGCAGAAAACTTGGCTGGGAGATCCTTGAGTTCCTTTAAAGTCACCAAGAGGGCAGCCCCTCATTGACACAGTCTGTGGCCACTGGGAAGGTGCAGGGAAACAAAATGAGAAATGGCACAAACAACGACATTTCTTTGTGGACAATATTTAAAAATGAAAACAGAGAAAAAGAACCTCCAAAAGAAACCAACAGGAAGTATCAAAGACGACTTTTAGTATAAGGGATTTGCAGAAATTGGCCAGCACTTTAATGTTGCTGAAACCATCCAGTCATCATTCTTTACACTGCAGCCTTGAGCTCCTGGTCCCTCAGGCTGCAGATGAGGGGGTTCAGGGCTGGAGGCAGCACCAAGTACAGAACTGACAGGGCCAGATCCAGGGATAGGGAGAAGATGCAGGGGGGCTTCAGGTAGGCCAACACTGCAGTGCTGAGGAACAGAGAGACCACGGCCAGGTGAGGGAGACAGGTGGAAAAGGCTTTGTGCCCTCCCTGCTCAGAGGGGATCCTCAGCACGGCCCTGATGATCTGCACATAGGAGAAAACAATGAACACAAAACAACCAAATACCAAAGAGGCACTAACTGCAATGAGCCCAAGTTCCCTGAGATAGGATTTGGAGCAGGAGAGTTTGAGGATGGGGGGATTTCACAGAAGAACTGGCCCAGGGCATTGCCCTGGCACAGGGGCAGGGAAAATGTGTTGGCCATTTGCATGAGAGCATTGAGAAAGGCACTGGGCCAGGCAGCTGCTGCCATGTGGGCACAAGCTCTGCTGCCCAGGAGAGTACCGTAGCGCAGGGGTTTGCAAATGGAGTCATAGCAGTCGTAGCACAGGCTGGTCAGCAGGAAATACTCTATTGACATAAGAAAAAAGAAGAGAAAAACTTGAGCAGCACATCCTGTGTAGGAGATGTGCCTTGTGTCCCAGAGGAAATTGTGCCAGGCTTTGGAGACAGTGGTGCAGATGGAGCCCAGGTCACTGAGGGCCAGCTTGAGCAGGAAGAAGAACATGGGGGTGTGCAGGAGGTGGCCGCAGGCTACGGCGCTGATGACGAGGCCCTTGGCCAGGAGGGCAGCCAGGGAGATGCCCAGGAAGGAGCAGAAGTGCAGGAGCTGCCGCTGCCACTGTTCATGGACAAAGGACAGTGACAAGTTAGGACAGGCTGCTTTGAGCCAAACTCATGCCATTCCCTGTAGACTGTCCTGCGGTGTTGGTGTCTTTGCTGCAGATCCTGACTGCTGACAAAACAGCAACACATTCGCTTCAGAGTTGGACCAGCTCAATGTACAAGATGGCGGCCAGGGCTGAGGCAGCGACACACAAGATGGCGGCTGGGGCTGAGGCAGACACACACAAGATGGCGGCTGGGGCTGAGGCAGACTCACACAAGATGGCAGCTGGGCTCAGGCTGTGCCTCCCAGCGCCATCTGCGGCCCTGCCAGCCCAGCCCCAGCCCCGGAGCCGCACAGACCAGGCAGAGCCCCCCCTTCAGCCCTCTGTGTAAATGGACATTGACAGACACCCGGGAAACGGACACGGTGTGGCACCTTTGCTCTGTGCACACAAACACAGACCAGCCAGTTCAGAACGTCAGCTGGCAGTATATTGATGTCAGGCAATTCAAATAGGTGAAAATAGGAAAAAACTCCAGAGACTGAACATTTTAAAATAAAAACATTCTTTTTTCCGAAAGAACGCCAAAAGCATTTCCTGTGCAGATGGACTTCGCTTAGCATCAAGAAGCATCTGTCATGAGCCAAAGGATGGTCGTGATGGTTCATTTTGATTTCAGAGTGCAAAAAGAGGCAATGAGAACTTAGTTCAAGGAAAATCAATTGTATCTTTATTGATACACACAATTATGCGATAGTAGAGAAGAGAAAGAGAGAGAGAGAGAGAGAAAAGAGAAAAAGGGTGGTTTAGCTACTGACTGAACAGACGAGAGTCCTTGTGACGCTGGTACCAATAGACCACCTTTGCAGTCTTCGTGGCGCAGGCCAATAGATCCGTCGTTCGCCGGGGAGGGCCTCAAAGTGTGAGTCGCAGGGGGAAGCTTTTATAGTCATTTCAGAAGCAGGGGGAACCCGGCCAATGCAGGCAGAAGTGGGGGGCACCTGGCCAGTGTGGGGGGAGCACCCATGAGTCACTGTGAGGAGCCCCGTTGCTCTGGGAATCAGGTGCAACCATTCAGATCAGGCAGGTTTGGGGCAAGCAGGTCTGGGCTCTGCAGCAGGTACAGCACAGTCAGTCAACACAAACACAGCCTCTGCAAACACGGCCCAGGAACCGTGACAGTGTCCATTGTTCATGCACGGGTCCCTGAGGAGGGCGTCTTGGTCCAGTAGGTGCAGCTGCAGGGAGAAGCTTGGATCTTTCATCAATCAGGCCAGAACTCCTGTGCTGTGGCCCAGGGTCCATGGGGGTCTGAGCCTCTGACAGTCGTGAGGCAGATGAGGGATTTTCAGACCGACTCTTACAGCATCACAGGTGGTTTTGTCCAGGCAGGAGTCAGAGTGACTGTGAGGTGATGAAAACAGAGATGGGATTTGCTTGAGGCCGAGGGTGCAGCAGCTGCTCACCTGCCATGTGTATCCCTCAGGGTACCTCTTTCTTTAGAACACTAGGAAGACTATATGGAATTGAAATACAAACCAACACTGCAGCAGGAAGCCCGCTGCAGTTTAGGTTGTTCTTCATGAGATTCTTCAAGTTGAGCACAGACATTCTGTTCAGCAGAGGCACAGGCAGGGGCTTCTTGGAGCGCTGCCCTGGCACCCATTCTTTGGAGTAGGGGAGTGCAGGAAAAAAAGAAGAGAAGCCCAGCAACTACTGAAGGGGAACAGTCACTGACAGGAACCAGTGGGTTAAGAAGTGTGAGGGGAAAAAAGGCAGAAAACGTGAGGTGACAAGTGTGAGAAATGGGAGTGAAAAAAAAGAGAGAAGTGTGAGGGAGAAAATGCTAGGAAACCTGTGTGGGAAAAGGTGAGAAAACTGAGGGGAAAATGGTGAAAAATGTGATTGAAAATAGGAGAGGAAGGTGAGAGGAGGAAAAGGCAGGGATGGCAAAATGCTAAGAAACATGAGCAAAAATGGTGAAAAACATAGGGGAAAATATGGAGGGAAACATGAGGGCAAGAAAGTGAGAAACTTTACTGGCAAAGAGAGAGAAACAGGCAGCAAATGTGAGGGGAACATGTTGAGAATCCTGAGGGGAAAAGAATGAGAAACCAGAGGGCAGAAAAAGGCAGAAAACACGAGGGGAAATGTCACCCTGGTTTTGAAGACCTTTTTAAGCCTTCTGTTATATTCTTCATATTGGAGTCAGAAATTTCACCTTATCACATTTTCTACTATAAACACTGGCCATGTTTTGCTAACTGTCTTTTATTGTTTACATATTTCTAGGTAGGAGGAGAAATGTGATTGACAGTTAGCTCAACCAACGTGGATTGAGAGGTGGAATTCCATCCTCCAATCCACGGGCACCATGGGAAATGTATAGAACTGGGTTTTGTAAATAAACTCACCCCTTTTTCCTGCTTCGCTCACCAGCGTGTCCTCGTGTGGTTCTTCCCGTGTCCACTGTGACAGGGAAAAACGGTGGGAAGTTTGATGGGAAAAGTGGCAGAAAACAGGAGTGAAAAAAGGGCACAAAATGCAACAGGAAAAGTATAAGGAACATGAGGGGGAAAGAATGAGAAACGTGAGGGGAAAAGTGTGAGAAATGTGAGAGGGAAAGGGCGAGAAACATGAGGGCAGAAGTGAGAAACACAAGGAGAAAACTTGGAGAAAAATGACTGAGAAAAGGAGAGAAACATGAGGGGAGAAAAAACAGGAAACAGTGGGAAGTCGGGGAAATGTGAGGGGTGAAGTGTGAGGAAAGTGAGCTGAAATGGGTGGGCAAAAGGAGTAAAAATTGTGGGGTAAACATGACAGGAAAACTGTGAGACTCGAGAGGGGGCAGGGGTGGAAATGTGAGAGGAAATAGAACAGGAAATGTGAAGAGAGAAAAGGAGAGAAAGCAGTATTGGCCTACCAGCTGAAATAACTCCTAAGACATTCCCCCTACATTTGCCCATTTCTTGCACAAGCCCAGGCCTTCTCTGTATGTGTGTCTCCACCTCTGCCCTGATTCCTGTTTGGAAGCAGCAGAAGTGGCAGGAGGTGCCCAGCAGCAGGAGCCGCTCCAAGCTGGGAAGGCCACAGGTGGTGCAGATTTCCAGAGGCTTCTGTCTCCCAGGGGAAGCCAAGGCAGGAGGGGTTGAAAGGTGCTGGCGCTGCTGCTGCTCTGTGCCAGAGAGCCCTGGCTGGGCAGGGCACGGCGCCCACTGCCCTGCGGGCTCTTTCTCCTGCCACAGCTGGGCACACCCAGCAACAAATCTTCAGGACTGGGGGAAACCAAGGGCTTTGTGGAGGCTGCACTGCTGTGCACACACCCGGGCCACCTGCAGCACAGAGCTCTGGGCCCCAAAAAGGTCATCCTGAGGGAAACAGCTGGAAAAGGTTTCATTTCCACCTTTCAATAGAAGGGACTAAAATGAAAGTTACCAAGCAGGGCCTGATCCCCAGTGCCAGCTCAGTGTGAGAAAGGAGGCATGACTTTATTTCAGTGCGGGGTGCATGGGGAATCACTTTTCTAACATGTGCTCACTCAGAAATCTCACCTACTCATTTGTAGCCATGCAGATAAGACCTACTCATTACTTTGCTGAAACTCACAGGCTAAACATTCCCTCCAGTTATTGGACATGTTTAAATCACTTCTCATAAGTTACTGACAGGAGAGTAGGGGTCTCTTGAGGGTCTCTGGTGGTCATTTGGGGAACATCCCATTCCTCAAATTCTCCTCTGCTGCTCAAGAGCCTCCTGCAAGCACTTTCTTCCCCTTGAATGCATTCTAGCTCCCTTCTTAGGAGGACTATTCTATTCTCAAGGCTGAGGTAGCCACTTGCACACACCAATCACTGCACTGGGGGAAGAGAGGGCTCAACACTGTCTGTTAATGCCAACGGAATTCCTGATTTGTTCCAGTTCAACATTTTCTCAACACCTTCCTTCTCTGGGAATTGCCCACAAGCATTTCCTCAATGTACCTTGAAAATGGTTTTGGTGACTGAAGGCACATTGTGTCTTTCCTTCAGCAATTAAGAAACAAAACACCAATTGCTGGCTAAAACCCTTCTGCTCCCTTCCAAATCAGTTCACTGCTCAAGCACAAGCCACAGGCTCATCTCTGATCCCCTTGGTGAGATATGAGATAATATTTTGCTGTAGCCAAAAGACTTTTAGAAAAAAGAAGGGAAGTTGTTGGTTCTAGGTGTTGTTATTTAGGGTTTGGATTTGTTCTCGTTAATTTGTTTGGTGTGTCTGTGAGCTGGGACAGGGGCCAAGTTGAAGACCAGGCCAAAAGGGAAGTAGGATAAGAGGAGAAGGGACAGACAAGAAGGCTGTGGGGAGAGAATCTAAGTTCCTTAGTACCCAGCCAAAGGGAAAGGGGGCACGGTTGGCCCTGGGCTGGGAAAGGTAATAAAAAGCAGCATTCTGTTGGAGTGTGTGTGTGTGTGTGTTTGGCTCTTGGGAGAGTGAGATACACACCCAGCTCAGGTGACTCCTTCCTAAGAAACAGTTCTCTTTTGCTTTGATGACTTTTGTCCCCATTTAATTTCATCTCAGAGTTGGCTCCCAGCAGCTCAGGGCTATATTGCACCGTGCTTGCTGTGTGCCAGACAGCACAAAGCAGGCTGGCCTGGTGGCCCTGAATATTTCTGCCAAACACTCTGCATTTCACCCCTTTGCTGTGGCTCAGTGCAGAGCCCCAGGACTGCAGGCGCTTCCTGGCAGAGCTGTGTGAGGCTCTGGCTCCTGCAGATGTGACCTGCCAAGCTGTCCTTGCCCGGTGCTGCCCTCGGCTCCCCCGGCAGAAGGGCCGTGCCTGAAGGACGCTGCCCTGTGCTGGAGCCTGCGGAGCAGCCCAGCTCCCTGCCCTGTGCCCAGAGTGCTGCACACAGCGCTCACCTTTGCCAGGAGGGACAGGGCAGCCGGCACCAGAGCAGGAATCCTCAGCCAGGGCTCAGCCCTGGGCTGTGCTTTGCCTTTCTCTGCTCCTGTGCAGGCTGCAGACGGCCAATGGCACCAGGCTGTGCTGTGCCCAGCACGGCTGAGCTTCCCCTGGGGAGCAGCCAGCTGCCAGCTGGGCTCTGAGAGCCCAGGATTGGCCCGGGGCCACCAAGAGGCACCCAGGGCCGGGCTGCTGCCTCTGTGCAGCCTCCTGTGCCCAGGCTCAGGCTGCTCTGGGCTCTGCCAGGGGGTCTTTGGTCCGACTCTGACACCACCCCGTGACTCAGGATCGTCGTTGAGAGAGCTCCAGCAGCTGGGTTTGTTGCATTGCTACAAAGTCTTTAGGGCTCAATGTTGGTAGCATACCCCAGAAAACAGAGAGGAGAGAGAGAGAGAACAAGAGAACAGAGGGGAAAAAAGGAAAACAAGAGAAAAAGATAGGCAACAACAATTAATATTGATTAATAAACAAATCAAAATGGTCAAACTTCAAAACAAAACACAATGATAATCAATATTGATTCTAAAATGAATTACAATGATAAAACTTGAAAACAAGTCACAATGATCATAATGATAAATGATTCACAAAATCATGACATCAAATAATCAAAATAAAATCATGACAATAGTAATTACAACAATTTTCAAATCATCAAAACAAAACAAACTCTTAAAATAATCAAAGAAGTCACACAAAATCAAAAATACATAATTAGCCTAAAATATGCATATCAAAAATCTCTTATCTTACTTTGGCAAAAATCCATTTTACAATCCACGACTATGGCCTACTTGTATGGTTTGTCTTGTGTCAATATCTCTACGTGCATCTATAGGAGGGGGGATAGAAACCAAATTGTGTGCATACATTACACAGGTTAATAGTTTTAGCTGTTTCATCACTCTCCAATTCATAAAGAATGAGATTGCTGACAAAACAAAGCCAATCAAAACTAAAGTCAAAAGAACAATGATGGGATGACATAATTTGTTCAGGACACTCGAGGCCGTAGGGAACCATCTAAAGAGAGGATCCATCCCTCTGTGTTCAGCATCTCGCTTTACTCTTTCTAGGACACAATGGATTGCTTCCACATTGTGATGAACAGCTACCAAAGTCTTTTGTCCATTTTTCTTCATTTTCTCTAAAATTTCAATTCAATCTGATGGAGCAACAATTGCTTCATCAAAGTAAGGTTCATCCTAATTGGGGTAGGCCATAACTTGTGGATTAGTGTGTAATTAGATTGTAAAAGGTGCTGTAAAGGTAAAAGAAGTAACTGGAGCTGAGTAAGAAAAATCACAGGCTGTGATTTTGGTAAAGTTACAAACACAAAAATTTGAATGATTTTTTAGGGTCCAATATTACATTTCCTACAGCTACAATGTCACAAGCAGTTCTAAAGCATGCACACCCATTGCCTATATACACAAGTACTGTTTCAGGAGTCTTGTTAGGATAAACTTTAAAATAACAAATATTTTGTTCTGTGCCCAAACAAATGTTCTAAGCTATAATTGTATTACTTTCACAAATAAACCCTTCCTGTTCCCAAACAATACAAAATTCTAAATTAACAGTTTGCAATGTCTCAGCAACTTGATGGGCCCATTCTCTGTGCTCCAAAGGATAGAGAATAGCTCCATCATGATTCAATCTTAATACAATAACAGGGAATATCAAATGAACTAAAGCATTCCGTATGGCCAATACAGAAGTTGTGGCTGTGTTTATCACTGGCTTGTATCCCACCAAGACTGAAATTCTCTTTCAAAATCATTGGCATGGTCCCAAATTACTTTCTGAATTCCAGTAGAAAGACTGCCTTCTTTTATAATTGAGACAGCCACTAACTGCATCCACAACTGAGACTGGAGGCAGCTAAGAGCCAAAAGATGTTGTTTTGTGCAACGCTGAGCACATCAATTATCAATTTGTGGTTATTCACATTTACCTGTTCTCAATTTGGTAATATGTTTGATAATAGCCACTGAGACATTCCCAAGGCCAGTAAGGACAACTGTAAAGGGTGTTGTCAAATTCGTAATTGTAACAAGCACTTTCTTCATTAGTATTTCTATATAATAAATACTATGTAAAATTCGCAATTTTGTTCCTATAACACAAAAAATGTTTAAAATATCACCAGTTTTATCAGGCTTTTATGTGGTCTTAATGTCCCTCGGAGTTCTCCTGGGAAAAGTAAACACAATGGAGTCTGCCTCCAAAGGCAGAAAAGATAGTGAAGGAATGAAGGAATTAGCCAGCATGTATTTATGCTTGGAGCTATCAGGCAAAAAGCAGTGATTTTGGGACACCTGTTAACCCCCATCCATAAGGGGGATGAGAATGGCATTTGATCCTTTCACCTTTTGCCCAGTCCTGGAGAATTTCTGCAGTAAAGTGAGACCCATTATCAGACAGGATTTCCTGTGGTTTTAGGAAAGTTCCAAAGCATTCCTGCAATGCTTTAACGGTATTGTCTCTTGCTAGATTTCCATCTATCTGCTGAGAAGACACCCATCCCACAGCAAAGTTCCCTTGGCTTGCAATATTTAGAATTTCTTGCCACTTTTCCTTTTTCCACACTGGGATTCTGTTGACCTCACCATCAATTGCTGACTGCTCAGGGAAAAAGGAAGGGGCTCTTTCAGTGACTGAGGCAGGTTTGTCTGGGCTGCTATCCAAGTTCACTGACAGATTTTTTACAGCTCCTACTGAGGCTCTTTTGGCCACCCCGTCAGGTGAGGGGGTTGAATATGGAGTAACAGCTTTAATCACTTTCAAATGGACTCTCAGGACAATAGGTTGTTGTACTGACAGTCCTGAGGAAGCCAAACCCCATTCCACCTGGAAAGGATCTGTAGGATGACTAGGACCAAGTGCTTGGTGAGCAGTTGCTTCAAAAATCAACAATTTTATTGCTTCTCCCTGAGAAGCACACCATTTCCCTTTCACTCCTTTTCTAAGCAAGTTATAAAGGGGTCTGGCAATTATAGAAAAATCTGGGATGTGTTTTCTCCAAACACTAGTAATCCTAAAACATATTGCAGCTCGTTCTTAGATTCTGGCATTTTCTTTTGATCCAAGGAGGTTCATGTATCTGGGGGTATACACGTCATTCCTCTTTTCCACCAAATACACAGAAATTTTACTTCATGGCAAGGTTTTGGGACTTTTGAACTTTTTCATTTTGTTTGATTAGGAGCCCTTGCAAAGAATACATGCTGACCCCTTGACTGGTGAGAAGCTGCTGAGCAGCAGCAGCAGATGGAGCATGATGCTCAGGTGGGAGAGGCAGTTGGGCCATCCACCTTCAGGGCATCCCCTGCATCAGAAGGGCATGCATTATGTCCTTCCCACTCCTCTACCCCAGAACCAGGCCTCATACCTCCTCCTCTGAAATGGAGTTTTTCCAGTTACAACATCATCTCCCACTTGGCCAGTGCATGAGATGAGGTCACAACGGTGATGACACCTCCGTGCCAACAACAGCTCCACTGTGTAATGTTCCTCTTCCACAGGTTAACCTCCCAACAATTGACCAATCCATTGTTTCTCTCAAGGGTCAAATCCCCACCAATTAAACCATAACATTCTCTTCCTTGTCTGTTCTTCATTGTCTTGTGCACAACAGCGGACCAAATATGGCAGGGCCTTAGACATGACCTTGGTCCCTGACACACAGGCTCCTCGTGCCACTACCGGCCTTCAGTGTGCTCAGCAAGGCCTTAAACTCCACAGTGTTGTGGGACTTCAGCACAGGGACCTTTCCAGCCTGATTTGCCCTCGTTCCTCTGGGTTTCTGCACAAAACACGGCACAGAAGAGAACGGCAGCCGGGGCCTGTGTGTCCCAGGGCTCAGGTTTTCGTGCCACATCAGCTCCACAGAGATGCAGGGAAAGTGAAGAAGCCAAACTGTTTATTGACGCAAGGCGAAGCAAAGGGGATAAGCTGGGAGGGAAAAAATGGGGATGGCCAGGGTCTAAAGGCTGGAGGTAAGGAGCTGTCAGAAGGGAGGGAGAGAGCTGAAGCAACGTGAGCATTCCACAGGCTCAGCTGTGCCAGTCATGAGCTGTGCCTGGAGCTGCAGCAGCATTGTGGGCTGTGGTGTCCTCTTCAGTGGCTGCTGGTGCTGTTCTTGGGACACTGTTTCACTGCGTCCTGAAGACAAACCCAATTCCTCAGCTCTTCTGGCAAACTGCCCCTGAATATTCAGATTACTGAGGCATAGACTGGTGTCTTTCCTTAGGGCGTGAATGGCTGGAACAGAGAGGAAGAGAGACATGGTCAGGGCCTGCATCTGCAGCATTTCTAGGAGACCGTCCTGCCAAGGGCATCCCACTCGGCTCTTGCAACGGCCACAAGAGAGAGTCCAACGTGATCAGCCAGAAGGTGCTGACCTTAATCCTCCCCGTGTCCCTGAAATCCCTTTATGCTTTACCCACGCCACCTCTCATCCATACAGGAGTGAAGCTTTCCGCAGCCAGGGCAGGGATTGCAGCTCCCCACCAGCCCCCGCTGCCAGCCCGCTGCCCTTTACCTCACAGAGCACCTGGAGCTCTTCCTGCTGCCCTCTCCTGAGCACCGCGGCAGTCCCTGGGAACACAGAGCGTGTCACGGCCCCAGCGGCACAGCTCCGTGCCAGCGGCGCTGCCAGCCCTGCGGCCACACGGCCTCCTGCCCCGGCACGGCTCAGCCCGGGCCCTTGCCCTTCCTGCCGCCCAGGGGCGGGCACGGCTGCCAGAGGGCGGCAGCAGCCCCGAGGGCAGGCGGGGCTCCACGGCGCCGGGCCCGGAGGCCGCTGCCGGGGCTGCAGCCGGGGCTGGGGCCGAGCTGCGGCGGGCCGGGGAGGGAGCCCGGGCTCGTGGCTCACCCATGAACCTGATGGCCGCCGCTCGCAGGGGCTCCTGTGGCTTCTGCAGGTACGGCAGCACCCGGCGCAGGTGCTCGGCCGCTCGGCTCCTGTCCTCTGCCAGCTGCAGAGAGCGGCAGCAGGGAAGGCTTGGCGCGGGCTCAGCCCCTCGGCCGGGCTCTCGCTGCGCCCAGCCCCGGCCTCCCCTGCCCGCACAGCCCTGAGGCCCGGCCAGCAGCCGCTGTTGCCGGGCTCTGGAGGGGGCCGAGGGCCGGCTGCTGCCCGGGGAGCCGCGGTGCCGCCCCGCCCCGCAGCCCCGCTGTGCCGGGCTCCATCGGCACCCGGCTCGGGCCCACAGGAGCCTGGAGAAGGTCCCGTGTGGCCCAGGGAAGGGAGCGGCGTGTGGGGCGCAGGCTGGCGCCCCTGGGTGCAGCACTGGGCAGGGGCCACAGCTGCCAGCCCCCCACACACTGAACACCAGGGGCAGGGGTTCTTTCCAGCCTGAGGCTAGGGCTTCATCCAGGCTATCCTTACCAGACACTCATCGATCTTCAACTGCTCCTTCTTCAGCACCTTCTTGAGATTCCTCCTCTTCAAGAACCTGGCCGCACAATGCAGCGTTTCCCGAGAGGCCTGGAGAGCAGCAGAGACACGGATATGGCACTGCAGCTCAGGGCACAGGACCCGTCCCTGTGCCACGGCCTGGAGGAAGCTGCAGCCCTGGAGGCACCAGGGCAGGAGGCAGCCCAGCCCCCTCCCAGCAGAACACCAGCAGCACACAAAACCTCACCTTTGCCACCTGCTGGTTCTTATCATGGCAGTAGATGAAAAGTGTGTACACGCCCTTGTTGACAAATTCCTTCAGAGGCTTTTTTCCCTCGTCCACTACCAACTCCATCACCTTACAGAAGAGGTGAATGGAGAGCACTTGTACGTGGCTATTGTCCTAGATGGACAGGAGAAAACCTAAGCACCAACTACTCCAGGCCCACCCAGGCAAATGCTTGAAAATGCAGACGGCACTGGGAAGCACCCAGTGCCTGTGGTTAGGGACGCAGAATCTCACGTGGTTAAAGAGTTCCAGGAGTGCCTCAGCCAGCTTTGGGGCAGTGGTGCTCGAAACCCGGATGCCTTTGTTATTGAACACATTCGTGAACACACAGAGGGACATGCTGACCACCTCTCCATCTGCATCATCCAGCAGCTCCAGAAAGCTTGAAGACAGACTACACATTATTCTGGCCTGTGTGGAACACAAGGCTGTGCTGTGAAGCCATGAACAGCTGCACCGCCAACACCACCCTGCTGGTGCAGGGCCCAGAGCCCAAAGGCCTGTCCCAAAGCACTCAGGCAGGTGAGGCAGGACAGCTGGGAGCAGCTGCCTCGGCTCCTGAAGCCCAGCCAGCCCATGGGGCTGCTTTCCCCAGTGCAGCTTCAGCTGCTGCCACCTTCTCACCATGAAGGGATCCTTGCTGAGCACCACGAGGCCTCTGAGTGCCAGGCGACATCTCTGCCTGCAATTGCCCAGCAGGTACCTCGACATGAACCAGAGGATGCTGGCGTGGCATCGAGTCAAATCCATGCACTCGAGGACCTGAAAGGCACAGGGCAGTTACAGGAGACCCGGCTGGCAGGAGCCCAGAACCACACAGGGCCAGGCCCAGGCAGCAGCACAGGGCACAGGCACCGTCCCAGGCAGCAGCGGCTACGAGAGGGCAGAGAGCTGGGAGGCAGCTCAGAGAGGCAGCGCTGGCCTTCAGGCTCACCTCCACAAGGAACGCCAGTAAAGGCAAATCCCAGCTTGGCTGCTCCGTGCTGAGCAGGCGGAGGAGCTGGAGTGCAATGCGGGAACACAAAGGGACCAAGACACGGCGCATCTCCCTGTCAGGGGAAAAAGACCCTGAGGTGGAGGTGGCAAACCTCTCAGGGAGAGGACTGGCTCACAGAGGTCCAGTCTTTCCCCAGCATCCCTGGCGATGATGTGGGCCCACTGAGAGGCAGCTCCTTCTGGGCACCCTCCTCTCCCAGCCTTTCCCAGTCTGCTTGGCCTTCGCTCAGTGATGAGGCCCTGTGGCCCATGACCACAGGGACTGTGTGGGGCACCCCGAGCACAGGCACAAATGCCGGGGACAGCGGGGAGAAGGGGCTCTCACCTGGCCAGCAGACCCATGGCATAGTGCTGGGTGTCAGCACAGAGCAGCGTGTCCCAGCCACGCTTGCGCTCCATGGCCATCACCTCTCTGTCACACTGCAGCCGGTAGAGCAGAGCCTTCATGGCCTGCACTGCAAACCTGTGTGCAGAGCAAAGCCCAGGTCACACTGGGGGCACTGGCACTGGCCACAAGGGCATGGGAAGGACGGGAGGACTGGAACCTGTTGGGGTTGCTGGGAAGGCGGTGTTCCTCCTGGCATGCTGTCCAGAAGTTATCAACTTCCTTGGGTGGCCTCTGCTGTGTGGTGATGACAATATGGAGAAGCAGAGCCACAGACAGGCGGGAGGAATAAAGGGTCATTGCCTCATCGCACTCAGGCTCCTGGAGAATCACCCAGAGCACCAGAGTTGCCTGAAATAGAAGAAGCCCGAGACAGCGCTCAGTGCCGAGGTGTCAGGTCACAAGGGGAGACGCAGGGGGAGCAGCGGGCCTGGTGCCCCCTGAGCCTGCCCCTAGCCCAGGTTTTAGCACCTGAGGCAGGGAGAGGATGGAGAGCTGCTGGAGAGGCAACCTGGGGGTGAGCAAAGGCCCAGAAACTCACAGCCAGGGCAAAAACATCCTTGTTATCCCCATCAGAGGTGCACATCCTGTACAGTGGCCAGTGCTCCATTACACAGACCAGTGTTGGCAGCACCTTCTCCACTGCTGGTCCCGACGAGCCTATGGTTCTCCAGATCATTGAAGCAGCTCTGTGGGATCAGAGCTCTGTGTCAGGGGCATCTCAGTCACACTGCCATGCCCTGTGCAGCTCTGGGGCCCAGGTGACAGAGCCCCGGTGCCCTGAAGGGCAGGGAGGGAGCATTGGCAGCAGGCTCAGGAAACAGAAGGTCCTGAGGGTCCTGGACCTCTCTGCCTGTCTGGCACACCCCATTGCACAGGCTGTGCAGGGCGATGGGCCCTAAAGGCTCGTGAGCCCTGAGCTCTCAAGGCAGGTACATCCTGTACCTGTCACACGTTGGGGCACAGCACAGGAGGGTCAGCACCACATCAGCTGGATGCTCTTCAGCCAGCCTCACAATGTCTGTTTGCAGCCTGGCATTCACAGTGACATGGGATGCCAGTCTCTGGTGAATGTTCCTTACAATGGCTGGCACCTGGAAGAGGCATGGGAAACACTTGGAGAACTGTCCAAAGGAGCAACTTCCCCAGCTTCCCCCAAGAAGTGCTTCCCTCCCTGGCACACTGTGCTGGCCTCAAAGGCTGAGGGCGCCCAGTGGCCATGGCTTGAGGGGGCACATGATCCTGAGAGGCCTCCAGGCCTGGCCTCAGGCTGGTTACCTGCTGCTCAGAAGAAATACCCTTCTTCTGGAAAAAATCCATAGGAGGAGCATGAATCACAGTGGGAGTGGGCATGGTGTTGGAATTTGCAATGCCCTCAGTCCCTCCATCGTTGGTGATTGTGATTGCCACATCCTCAGTCACTGCCATGTCAGCCTTTGCCCAGTTATCATTCGCAGCACTGTCAGAGTCTTCTGAGCACTCAGCCGAATCTGTGCTGACATCAGGCTCTGCCAGGAGCTCGATCAGCCCAGAGTCAGGCTCAGCTGTGCCCTCAGTTGCTGTGGTGCTGGTCTTTCCGCGTCGAATGCGCAGGAACTTCCGGAACATCTGCAGAAGAACAAAGGACAGGGAAGAGAGACACGTTCCATGGAGTGCTCCAAGTGTGGTGCTGGGCTGAGCAGTGACAGCAGCCCCAGCCCAGGTGGGGATGGCTGCAGGTACCTTCAGTGTCCTGCGGAAGCGGCCACGGGCGGGCTCCTGCTCTTGTGTCCACTCCATGGCTGCATGTGGCAAAGAGTGAGCGCAGCAAGAGATGAGGGGCTGCGGGAGAGGCCGGAGAACAGAGCCCAGCCCTGGGCTCCGCAGGCAGGGACAGCCCCGGGATGCCCCAGGGGATGGAGCACGGCCACGGCACGGTTCAGCCCCAGCTCCTCTTCTGTCCTGTGCATGGGCATGTCCACAGCAGGTGGGATGGGATGGGGCCAAGCTGGCTGCAGCCATCAGCCCTGGGGCCCAGTTCTGTCACTCACTGTCCTGCACTGGCCGGTACTGCTCCGGCTCTTCAGGCTGTTGTGCTCCAGGGTCTTTCTTTTTTGTCCCCGTGAAGACTTTGAACAGGCCGTGAAATCTGCCCGCCATGTCTGCCCCTGAGGGTACCTTCTAGAGAGGTGCCTCAGGAAAGCTCCAAGTTAACACGTCCTCAAGGGCACCTGCAAAAGAGAAGTCTCGGGTAGGCCACAGGTCACCAAGTGCTGTGGTCTGGCCTCGAGGTCACCTGCAGGAAAAACGCCTCGAAAAGCTCCAGGTCAGACAGGAATGAGTGTGCTGTGGGGAGGCTCCTCTCAGCACCGCTCTGTCCTGTCCTGTCCTGTCGCGTGCTCCGAGCACTGTGGTGTGGCTGTGTCACTGCCAGCACCGATGTCACCACGTGTCACAAAGGGCCCATGTGACACCCTGTCCCATTGCATCCCATGGTGACCATGCTGCACCGTGTCACAAAGGGCCCTTGCACACCCTGCCACCTGCCCTGGGGCCACCCAAAATGGCCCAGACTGGAAGGAATCCCTCTCCCCAAGTGTCTGAGACATTCCCACAGGATCTTTAGGAACAGCTCCAACCATCAGCAAACGCTGCCCTGCTCTGTGGGCTCAGGGCAGCAGAAGGAGCCCCCAGGGCTGCCGACGGCTTTCCCCAGAAGCTGGCACGGCCTCCTTGGGACACGCCCTGGCTGGAGGACATCCTAAACCTGCGAGTGTGACACACACAAGGAACTTTGTATTTGCCCCAAAGCCGGGGCACAAGTGCTGCTCTGAGCCCTGGGGCCAGGGGAGCACTGAAATCAGCAGGTGTGGCAGAGTCCCACCCAAGCACACCTGTCACCCCCTGAGCCCTGGCAGTGCTGGTGTCCTCTCCTGCCCCAGAGACCTGTGCCCCAGGGGGCTTCTCTGCCAGAGGCAGCCAAGGCCAAAGTGCACTGGGGCTGTGCTCCTTCCTGCAGGGCTGTTGGCAGGAGCACCCAGAGCAACTGCTGGCAAAACTTGGTCTCTGTTCAAAGCTCTTCCTTCATGGTGGAATTATTTTCTCACTAAAGTCATTTCCTTTAGCCAAAAATCTCATTTGCCAAGAAGGCACAGAAGAATCTGGCATTTAAGAATCTTCAGTTCAGGGAAGCTTTCCTTCCCCTTTGCTCAACTGAAGTAGTTTCAAGAAGTTGCAAAGTTAAATGAATGGCAATGGCCTGACAATGTGAAAGGTTTGGCAGTTTGCATCCCATCTCAAAGCTGCAACCCATTTGCCTTAACATCATCCATTGAAAGTCACTTCACAAAACATAACACTACACAGAGGCAATAAAATGTCTATTCTTTGGTTTGTGAACGGTTTTCCATGAAGGGATGATAATAACCTCATTCCCTTAAGGAATCAAATCTCTCAAGGAATGGAAGTTCTCTCAGTGTTACAAAAGTAGCCCAAACAAATGAGTAGATTGCTAAAAGGTTAATCCTTCCCCTGGTACAGATATCTAAGTTGCCAATAAATCACAGCTCTCCCCTCGTGTTTTCTGCAGGAGAATCAGTACTGGTAAGGGATGGAGAACAGCCTGGCAAGCTCCTTCTCCAAACTCCCTCTTTACTCTCAGGGCAGGTAGAACATTCCACAGGAAAGCAACTGGTGCCACAAGGAGTGGCCGATATTCGGCAGTTTTTGGGAGACCCCTCAGGACTGCCCTATCCTGAGGGAACACCCTTGGCCTTGACCTGTGGGTACCCACACAAACGTAAAGTCAGCCGCCTTAGTTTCCAGGACAGTCCTGTGTTGGCCAGCATCCTGACATGGATGCAGGAGTGCTGAGAGGCACTGCTGGGATTCTGTAGGTCAGGACTGTCTGTCTCGTTTACATGTTGAAAAAGAAAGAGATCGTATTTAGCTGAAAATTTAGTGATCCCTGAATTTGATAAGGATCTGTGCCATCATAAGCAAAGAAATTTTTTTTTTGATCCTATATTTTAGCTGTTTTTTAGTATTTAATTTTGTCTGAAGACAGCAAAATAGAGACCCTGGTTTTGGTTTGGATTCTTTAAGGAATTTTTTCCCATTTGAAAGGAAGATCCTCTGAAGGGAGCAGTTGTGCAGAGGACAATTAGGGGTAATGAAGAAACAAAAGACATGGTCAGACCTCTTACATCCCACACTAAGGAGTCAGGCAAGGGAAAGGAGCATTTGGGAGTCATACCTGGGGCAGGGGGAGAGGCTGTGGGGCTGTTCTGTCCCTTAGCTGTGGGGCACGGCTTGGAAGGCAAATGGTTGAGGTTTTGGTGTTGGACTGCTGCTGCTGCTGCCCAGAGGATTCGCTGCTACTGCAGAGCTTTTCCTTCACTGCTTCTCCTGACTGTGGGTGAGGCTCTGCTTGCAAGTGTGCCCATTGAACTGGGGCCTTTCAATACCCCACCACTCTGGGAGGGATCTTCACCATCTGCTTAGGTGCCTCCAGGGAAAACCAGGACAACAACCCCCTCCCAAAGGGAGCGTCTCAGGGCTGCTTGCGGGAGCCCAAAACGATTCCCCCATCACCCAGGGCTGCCAAGCCCCCGCTGATTTTGCCACTGCTCTGCATTTTTAGTAGACTTTTAGCTCAGCACCCCTGGGTCCGCCCGGCCCCTGCTGCTCCTGCCACAGCTTTGGGCTTATTGCTAAACTTTGTTTGTCACCCTGGGCCTGCACTCCTCTGCTGTTCTGGCCTGCTGCCCGAGGTTCCTGCTAGAGTCCATTTCACCACCTCTATCTGGCCCCATGTTCAGGCACCAAAATGACTGTAGAGGGTCGACCCTGGTTGGGTGCCAGGTGCCCACTCCATCGCTCTATCATTCTCTTTCCCACTGGGACAGGGGAGAGAATAAGATGGAGAACAACCAGCAGGGTGAGATAAAGCAGTTTTATTACAGTAAAAGGAAGAAAGAAGCAGAGATCTGCACGTGCATGGGCTAAGGAGAAAAAAAGTCAGTCTATACTTCCCATCAGCAATGATGTTTGGACATTTTCTGGAAAGAAGGGCTTCAGCATGCATTATGGTTCCTCTGGAAGGCAAACACTGAAAACTGACAAATGCCCCCCCTTCTTCCTCTCTCCTTTTTAGCTTAGATATCTGAGCTGTCGTCACATGGTGTGGAATATCCCATTGGCTAATTTGGGTCAGTTGGCTTGGTTGTGTCCCCTCCAAGGATCTTGCCCACTCCCATCCCCTTTGACAGGGGAAGGAATGTCAGAGGGACAGCGCTGCTCAGCAGGAGCCAAAACACTGCTCTGTCATCAGCACCTGTCCAGCTACCACTGCAAAGCACAGCACTGTAAGGGTTGTGAACGTGACCTTGCTCAGAAGCAGTCGAGATGGTAGGGAAACTTTTGGCTTCTGGGCTGTGAGTGTCCTTTTGCACCATAGGCCAGACCCTCCTGACAAAACATTCAACATCCAGCAGAATTGCACATTGGGCGGGAGGAAGAAATTCCAGAAGAAAGGGGAACCTACCTCAACCCCTAAGCTGTCAGCTAAGAATATCTCTGCTGCTGCTGCAAAACCTCCTTATTTACCAACAAAACACAAACGTGCAGATGACAAGATTCCAACCTCTGCAGAAAGGATTCTGAATGTATTAAGAGCTTTTGTGAAAGGGACCCCAACTGTACTAAGAGATTGTTTAGTGGGGAAGTGGCACAAAGTCAGGGGAGATTTTGTGTGCAGTGATACTTTGCACAGCCTGCAAACCCCAAGAAAAACAATCCCTACATGGGGAAACCTCCTACATCTCATGATGTCTCATTCATGGATACCTCAGCCAAACACATCAGGTATGTGTAAAGATAAAGGTATAGAGCCATTAGTCTTGAAACAGGAATGGAAATCGTAGAAGGAAACAAAAAGGTACATGGGTAAGTGTGAGAAAGAAGCAAGCCTGACAGTGCAGAAGAATCCTGGGAAGCATGGAAGAAAGTGGATTACACACTGTCTGAGAACAGGAAAGGCGTCCTGTTTTGTTGGAGTCCAGAGGATCCCTCTGACAGCCCTGGAGAGTCAGGGGGCTGTACAGGGGTGTCTGGGATCTGTACAAGGGGGTCAGCCAGCCTCCCACAGAGCCCAGGAGGACTCTGATTCTGGCTTCTATCCATGGAAGTGAATGCTCACATGAAGGAAGAATCACAGATCCTAAGAATTTAGAAGTAGATAGTAGTTTGTTATAGAGTATAAATATAGAGATTAGGATTCATAGTATACGGGGCTGAGAGGACAAGATGGAGGAATTGGGGAGTGGCCCCTAGTTTCCTTGTTCTTGTCCTCATCCCCCATCTTTTGCTGATTTGGAGTTTAGAGATTGGTTTAGAATAGAACTGACATGTTAGCGTAGCAAGTTAGTATTGGTAATGTTCTGTAAACAATAAATACGTCTTGGACTGTGGTTGGGTCGGGGATACGGTACATAAGGTACGGGGCTCTCTGATCCGCCCCAGTCCAGCGGCAGCCCAGCGCCGGTCCAACGGCGCGTCTTGCTTTGCTGGGGACGCCTTGCAAAGCCGAACAAGAACTGTTAGATAATATGAAATAAACAACCTTGATAACTTGAGCTGCTGGACTCACAGTGTCGTCTCTGCCTTCGGTGTGAAACGCTCAGGGCAAAGAGAAGACAGAAAACCTTATTATCTTGGGGAACAGCAACCCCAGGAAAATACCCAGGGAACAGCAACCCTGGGGGAAGATTTCACCACCTCGGGGAACGGCCGCCCCGAGGGGAATCTCGGGGAACATCAACCCCGAGAGCCTCTGTAAGTTGATTTGATTTCAGCAGCACCAGCAGCACCAGGGCTGTGTTGGAGCTCTGCAACTGTGGCCTGTGTGCCTTTAATTCCCCTCGACTCAGTGCCCAGGGTTCTTGGGAGCATTTCAATCTCTTCTTATCATGGTGCCTGCCACAAAACTCCTGAGTTCACTGTCACAAAAGCACAGTGGGTAGCAATGGTGGAAAAAGGCAATTGCAGTTGAGCTGCTCAAATTCACTTAGCAGCCAGAAGGGTGCAAGAGCAGGCGCCATCTCCAGTTGCCAAGGCAAAGGCAAGAGCAGCCTGCTGCTGTCACCTGAGGGTGAGTCAAAGATGCTGCACAGAGCGCTGGAAATCCGAGCCTTTCTTTCTCTGGAGGCTGCTGAGGGCAGCCCAGGCGGGCCCTGGGCAGTCAGGGCTGTGTGTGGGTGATGGGTGCTGCAGTGCAGAGTCCAGCTGGAAAAGGCCCTTGGCAGGCGAGGCAGGAGCAGGCGGGAAGGGGCCGGCGCTGCTGCTGCTCCTGGCCGGGAGCCGCGGCTGGGCCGGGCCGGCGCCCGCTGCGCTGCGGCTGCTGCTGCTGCCAGAGCCGGGCGGGACTCGGGGACAGCGAATGGACACGGGGGGACAGCAAAGGCCTGCGGGGCTGCGGGGATGTTGGCGCTGGGGCCAGCGGCAGCACAGAGCTGCAGCCGCGATTAACCCCGAGGGGAGCGCTGGGGAAAGGCTCCATTTCAGCCTTTCTTGACTGGTGGCTGTGAAGGGAGCGAAATGAAAGGAGAACAAGCAGGGTCCGACCCCTTCTCCTTTGGGAGGAGCCGCGCGCCTGGGGCTGAGGGGCCGTGAGGGGCCGTGAGGGGATGTGAGGGGATGTGAGGGGATGTGAGGGGCTGTGAGGGGATGTGAGGGGATGTGAGGGGCTGTGAGGGGATGTGAGGGGATGTGATGGGCCGTGAGGGGATGTGAGGGGATGTGAGGGGCTGTGAGGGGATGTGAGGGGATGTGAGGGGCCGTGAGGGGCCGTGAGGGGATGTGAGGGGATGTGTGGGGATGTGAGGGGATGTGAGGGGATTTGAGGGGCTGTGAGGGGATTTGAGGGGCTGTGAGGGGATGTGAGGGGCAATGTGGGGTTGTGCTGGGCCATGAGGAGCCTCAGCCCTGACAGGACGGGTGTCCCACCATGTCCCCAGGGCAGGGCAGCCGTGAGGGGCCACAAACAGATGTGGTGGCAAAGCAGGCTCGAGGCACCTCTGGGAGAGGAGGAGACCCTCCCCCAGCTCCAAACCACACCAAATCCACCATTAATGGCACTTTCCATCTTTAGAATCCACTGGCAATTTGAAATAGACCGTTCAGGTTAATCCCAATGGGAGAAGGAGGGAATTTTCCCAGTGAGTGACATCAAGCCTTTGGTAATAATGTCTAGGATTTAAAAGTCTTAACAATAAAAATAATAATAATTAATAATAACAAGAAATAAACTCCCAAATCCCAGCACCACACTAAAATAACGAACCACATTTTTCTTTATTATCACAAGGTTCATGGAGACAAATCCTTTCAACTCTCCATCTCACATCTTCCCCACCAGAGAAACAAGGCCATTTGCAGTGTTTCATACAAGTTAAAATTCACAGCTGGAGGGAAGAACAGGGCAATACCACCAATTTCCGTGTCCAACCCAGCAGTTTTGACTCCAAAGTGGAGGGAATAAAATGGAATGGGGGCAGGGGCTGGTCAGATATTTCTCTAAAGTATGAGAAATCACCTCCAAGTGAACAGGAAGGGAAAAGAAATGCCTATAAAGCACCCTGTGTGTTCAGGGACTCAGCTGGGAGGAGCTGGACATGGACAGAGGCATCTGGAACAGTTCTTTCCTCAGGCTGAGCTTTCCAGCCTGGCCCTGAAGTCAATCAAGTGCTTTCCCAGAGGATTCCAGGGTTGCCAACCACCCTTCAAGAGGTGGCTCACAGGAGCACAGAACCATTCTCATGGTTCTGAGCAGAAAAAAGGGCAAGAGATGCCCAATTCAGAGCTCTGTGTAAAAACCTGGAAAATAAAAATCAGTTGAACTCTGAAGCCCAGCTGTGGGCCCTGCAGTCTCAGATCCAAGGGAAAACTGGAAAGGCTTTTTACAAGAACCAACACTGAAGAGCTAACAGATGAATGTGTGTGACATTTGGAGAGGCTTCCAATTTTCTACAGTGTTCCTTGAAGTGTTGAACTTGATTTTGTCTTTGCCTCCTCTTGCACTAGAGGAGCCTCATTTCCCCAGGCAGGAAGGCAAAGCTCACTGCTGGCCCTGGCTGGAGCTGTCCCTGCAGCATTTCCATCCCTGCCGGGGCCTCTTCCCTCAGGGTCCCCAGCAGCAGCTGCTGCAGCAGCACATGGAAGCTGCAGATGGAGCTGCTGCCCAGCCCAGCCTGAGCTGCACAAGGATCCTGCTGACAGGAACCCCAAGATCCCCTCCCAGGGGCCCTGCAAACACTTGCCCATCTCTTCTGTCTGCTCCATGCAGACCCTGCAGGGAACATCCTGCCTCTCCTCTGGGGCAAGGCCAGCACCCCAAATTCACACTCCAAATGCCGGATTCTGGCCCCTTTCTGCATCTGTGAGATGGGGCTACAGCATTATCCAGACAAACTCACTGTACTTCAACCTGCAGCTTGCAAACCCAGCCCTTGCACAGTGGGTTTACAAGGACCACAAGTAGTAGACCAAACAGAATTAATTCTCAACTGTGACCCTTCATTCTCGGTGGTAGATTCTTCTATTCTTTACCATGAAACACCTCTTCAATTAGACTGCAAGCACTGGGCCTGATGCCTGCAGTAACAGAACAAACCAAAAGCAGCCAGATTTCCTTATGAAAATAGAAAGACATAATAAATAGTTGTTGGAGTCTAGAACATCTCTCTGGCTACTTTGGAGGGTTTGGAGACTAGACAGGGGGGTCTGAGATCTGTACAAGGAGGTCAACTAACTTCACACAGAGCTCAAGAGGATACTGCTTCTAATCTTTGGCTATGGGAATGAATGCTCACATTGTATGAAGAATCACAAGCCGAGAGATTTCAAAAGAAGTAGTAGTTAGTTAATTATAGAGTGTAAATGTAGAATCTACGATTTTTAGTATATGAGTTTGAAGAGGCAAGATGGAGGAATTGGGGAGTGGTCCTGTCCTCCTTGTTCTTGTTCTTTCCCCCCATTTTCTGCTGAGTTGTATTACAAGGATGAGTTTAGAGTAGAAATGACATGTTAACATAGGTAGTAAGTATTGGTAAAATTCTGTAACTAAAAGGTTCGTTTTGGACGGTGGTTGGGTCAGAGAAATGGTACAAAAGGTCCGGGACCCTCTGATCCGCCCAGTCCGCCACGTGTCCTGCTCTGCTGGAGATGCCTGGCAGAGCTGAGAAAGAACTGAGAGATAATGAAGAATAAACAACCTTGGAAACACGGATGGGCAGACTCAGCTTGTCGTCTCTGGCTCCGGCGTGAAACACTTAGGGCAAAGAGAAGACGAAAAACCTTATTACCTCGGGGAACAGCAACCCTGAGATTGTGGAAAGAACTAATGGTCTCCTGAAACGATTCCTTAAACCTCAGGATGGAGGTTGGGATCTTCGGCTGTGGGAGGCTTTGACAGCTGTGAATGACAGATGGGGAGTAAATGGCTGTCCCAAAATCACTGCATTTTGCCCAAAGGCCCCAAGCATAATTCCTGTCTTAGGGGGACCAAATGATTCGAAAATCCCAAGTCACTATCCTGGACAGCCTGTCTTGGCGGGCCTCCCTACAGTGGGAGAAGTACAACTTGTGTTAAAAACTCCTCTGAATAAATATGCATGGGTTGCATCTGGTTCTCTTGGGAAAGAACATCAGATAAGTACACATTGGATAATTCCATCACTTTAATTTTCTGCCCCTTTTAGTGGCAGGCTCTGTTGTCTTTGCTTTTTACAGGAGAACGCCGGAGGACGTGGAGCAGATAAACCATGATACCACTAACACTTCTCTGCATCCTACCACAATACCATGGCCAAAACCCTGTCGAGTGGCCGTGGTCAGAAGCTGCTGTCAGGTTTACCAGCATGCAAGGATCCTTTCCCAGGGATCGTCGCCCAAACGCAGCAACTGTGGTACTGCATGACTCTGAGGTGAACCATTTGAGTGACTGGGGTTGGGACCAGAAAGATTGGTCCAGAACACTAACTGGGACTTTTGGTGAGAGAATTCAGGTAGGGTGCAGCAAAGTAGAAGGTCTTTCACATGAGAAAGCTTCCAGTATTGCCATTGCCAGAAATGTTTTGGAATCAAACATTACAAGCAATTTACACCCCAACATAACAGCAAATCTTTGCCATATAACAGTGTGGGCATGTGAGAAACAAGTTCCTTTTATAGTGTGTTGTCGTCAAAAGAAAGTAGGTAACTTTCCTTTAGACCCCAGTACTAACAATGTTGAAATCACAAGGCTTTGTAAAAATGAGTCTGGTGACTGTTGGCATAACTTCACATTAACCAAACCCACCTATGTATCATGTAATTGGCAAAAAAATGGATCAATCAGGCTTGCAAGGTTTGGTTTATAAATTTAAAATGAATGTTGTGGCAAAACCCATATTGAGTGTAATGGTAGTGAACCATGGTCAAAATGTCCCCCTAGTGGTGGATGATAAAAATAAAGTTTTCCCTCCTTTTGTGGTATCACAAGGTGATGGCATAGCAATGAGATGTGGACTGAATAATGGATCACACATAGAACCAGTACACAGTTATAGTACAGGGCCTCATGGCTGTATTTTGTCTTGTGAATTTCAAAATCAGAACTGTTGGTTAAATCTAACTGATGTAAGATTTCCCATAAAATCATGTCTGGAAAAAATGACACTAAATATTGGGGAAAACTTGATGTTGATGTTGTGATATGCACTTCCCAACCCCTGTTTGTGTTAATCCCAAAAGGCTCTGCCCTGCTTACAGCATGGGCTGAGGCTGGGAGAGCTCCATTTCCTCCTGCAGGTTTTGGAGACAGGGGCTTTCATCCTCCTTAGAGGGCTGCCCCTCTCTCCAGGCAGGGAAACAAGCACCATGGCAGAAGACCAACGATCCAGCCTTGTACACAGGGAGGCTGTCCAGTGCAAAGCCAGCCACAGCACCCTGGAGATGCTCACTGCACTCTCATGGATCCCTGCCCTGGAATGCCAGGAATGCCCTTGGCCCACAGGGCCTTTCTGTGGCCCTTCTCGGCTCAAAGCTGCTGCTCTTCTCGCTCAGTCATGCCTAAAGCCACAGAGCTCGGCCTCCCACACCACAACAGGGACAAGACTCAGCAGCCAGGCAGTCGAGCTCAAGGCCGAAGGCTGAGGGGCCGTGGGCTCGAGTCCTGAGGACAGGGGGGTCACACGCCCTGCCCCACAACTCCTGGGCCCACACCTCTGAAAGGCTGTGACCAGGGTTACACACCTGATTACAGGGGCTCCCTCCAGCTGCCCTCTGAGGAAGCACCAGAGCAGGTGGGTGGCACGAACAAGGCGGCTGCCTGGGGGCTACTTATGGCCCACTGCCCCAGCCCCTCAGGGTCTCCCCTAGCCCGGCCAACCTGCCCGGCAGCAGCGACGCAGCCCTGCAGGAGCTCCAGAGGAGCCCAGTCAAGAGCACCTCAGAGCCCTCAGCAATCCAGCCAGCAACACACAGGCAGGAAAGTGCAGATGGCCGTTCCTGGCTGGCACAGGGCTTGTGGCCGTCTCCAGGCACCGGTCTCGCAGAGACCCCAGCAGCTCTGGCCCCTGCCCAGCCGCCCTTTGGTCAGCACAAAGGCTGCAGCAGAACTATAAAAAGCCAAGGGCCTTCTGGGCATTTTCTCTTCAACACTGCATGCCTGGGTAGCTTGCTGAGCATATGCACTGTTTTTCCACGTTTTCCCCAAAGCCCTGAGGACCCTGGGCAGCAAAAGAAAACTCCAGAGAGTCCATATTAGAACACATTCTATATTTACATGCTACAAAAAATGGAAAAGAAGAAAACATCAGTCTTAAAGGAAAGAAAAATCACTGCTGGCTCAGGTGCTGACCCAGCAGAGAGAGCCTCCCAGACCAGCTCTCAGCAGAACTCCAGCAGCGCAGCCAGCCGAGGCCCAACAGACGAGGTCGTGTCTTCCATGCCCTGCAGAATTGATCTTGCAGTCTCCGGAAGACAGAATATCCCCCACTCTGCAGTGCCTGGAGGACATACAAGGTTTGAAGTGCCAGGTCTGACAACGGCACTGCTGATGTCCTCTGTAAGGTGTTCAAGGGCTACAAGAGAGAGGAACAGAGCCAAGGTAAAATCCTGGATCTGCAAGGACCCGAGGAGAGCCCTTGAGCCAGGGCCATCCCAGCCTGATCTTGCCATGGCCAGGAGGGAACAGGGACCAACAGGATCTGCTGGAAGGTGCTGGCCACAAAACCCTCAGGTCGCCTGAAATCTCGGTGTGCTCTGCCCATGCCAGCCCTTGTCTGCACAGGGAGCAGAGCCCTCCACAGCTGGGCCGGGGCTTGAAGCTTCCCCTGCCAGCCCCTGCTGAAAGCCTGCTGCCCACATTCACCTTTGCAGATCAGCTGGAGCTCTTATTGCTGCTCCCTGAGGTGCAAATAAACGCTGCTCTAAGCCCTGGGGCCAGGGGAGCACTGAAATCAGCAGGTGTGGCAGAGTCCCACCCAAGCACACCTGCCACCCCTGAGCCCTGGCAGTGCTGGTGTCCTCTCCTGCCCCAGAGACCTGTGCCCCAGGGGGCTTCTCTGCCAGAGGCAGCCAAGGCCAAAGTGCACTGGGGCTGTGCTCCTTCCTGCAGGGGCTGCTGGTAGGAGCACCTGGAGCTACTGCTGGCAACTCTTGGTCTCTGTCAGAAGCTGTTACTCCATGCTGGAATTTTCTCATTGGCATCATTTCCTGCAGCACAAAAACATCTTTGCTCTCTAGGCACAGAAGAATCCTCAGTTCAGGAAAGCTTTCCTTCCCCTTTGCTCAGCTCAAGGAGATCCAAAAAGTTGCAAACTTCCCAAAAAATCAAGATGCCGTGAGAATATGAAAGGTTTGAAAGTTTGCTTTAAGGTCATCCATTGAGAGTCACTTCACAAAAAATAACACTACACAGAGGTAATAAAAAGGCCATTCTTTGGTTTGTAAATGGTTTTCTGTGAAGGGGTGATAATAATCTAATTCTCTTAAGGAATAAAAGCTCTCAAGGATTGAAAGTCCCCTCAGTGTTACAAAAGTAGTCCAAACAAATAAGTAGATTGCAAAAGGGCTAATGCTCCCACTGGTACAGATATTGAGGTGGCAAATCAAATACAGCTCTCCCCTCTTCTTCCCTGCAGGAGAATCAGGACCATTAACAGAAAAAGTCACAGCTATTCCTTCTGCCTTCCAGAACCTCTGTCCAAAGGGGGGTAACACCCCCTGCTGCAGGTGCTTGGCTTGGCCTCCACAGGACCAGGTGGATGCCAAACGTGCTCCTCAAAGCCTTTTCCCTTCCCCTTTCTCTCTGCCAAGTGCAACAGGCCTCAAGGACTGAAAGGACCACAGAGAGCCAAAGGGAGACACTTGCACCTACCTCACTGGAGCTCCTGGGAAAGCACTTTCCTAGAGCAGCAGGTCCCTTTTCCCCAAGGGCGTTTTCCCCAAGTGTGTAGCTTTCCTGGGGAAGACCAATGCACTCTTCAGAAACCCTGGCAAGGCTTAATTACTTCTGGTCCTTTTAAGAAAGGCACTGCAGCTCTAGCTCATATTCCCCCAAGTGTGTTTGGGGTGCCTCTTCGCCTGCCTCAACTCCTGCCTGCAATCATGGCAACAAAACCAGGCTGTTCCCAGAGCCCTGTGCCCACAGGACGCTCTTGCCAGCACCTTCCAGGACTCTCTGCTGTGCACACAGCACTTTTCATGCCCGCTCTCAACAGCCTTTGGAACACAGAGCACAGCCTGGCTGGTGCTGCCCTCAGCACACCCCAAGCACAGGCAGAGGAAGAAGCAGGGGCTGCTTTGCGGCCATGCCCCAGAGAGACTGGATGGCTGCCCTCCCTCTGGTCTCACTTGGTTGGCTTTCTGACTGGGTTTGAGGCAGGGGCTGCCATTCCTCAGTTGTGGGGACCAGAACCACACCCGGGATCCCGGCACTGCCTGACAGCGCTCCGGGCACTGTCACGGTCGCACGTCCCAGTCTCGGCCACCGTGCTGCTGCTTCACTTGCCCTTAGGCACACCCAAAGCTCCCTGTTAAGCCCTGATGGTCTCTGCTTCTGCCCTCTTCCTGACCCTGTGTAGGGGTGCAGCACTGCTGTGCTTTCAGGAAGCGATTCTTGAAAGCTTCCAGCATTCCAAGCTCCTTTGCCCTCAGTGGATGCTTGCCATGGAATCCCTCACAGCTGAGTTCAGAGCATACTCATGTTGGCTGTTCCAAAATCCAGGGGCTTCAGAGTGCTCAGCAAGACATTAAACTTCCAAATGTTGTGGAAGGGGAGCTTCAGCACAGGGACCTTTGCAGACTGATCTGCCCTTGTTCCTCTGGGTCTCTGTACAGCACACGGCGCAGAAGAGAACAGCAGGAGGGGCCTGTGTGTCCCTGCACTCTGGATTTGTACTGCTTCAGCTCCACAGAGATGCAGGCCAAGTGAAGAAGCCAAACTGTTTATTAATGGAAGGCAAAAAAAAGGGATGATATGGGGTGGAAAAAGGGGATGGGCATGGTCTGAGGGCTCCTGAGGTGGAACTGTCAAAAGGGATGGAGAGTGATGGGTAAAATGGGGATGGACAGTCTCTGGGGGCTAGAGGGAGGGAACTATCTACAGGCAAAGAGAGGGTTGAAGCCCTGAGAGCTTCCTGCAGGCTCAGCTGTGCCAATCATCAGCTGTGCCTGGAGCTCCAGCAGCACTGGGAGGTTGTACTACAGGTGTTGTTCTTGTGACAATGGTTCAGTGGTTCCAGCAGATAACCCTACTTCTTTAGCTCCTAGGGCAAACTGGGTACGATTTTCAGTAATCGAACAGGATGGGCTGGCACTGTTCCTTGGGGCTTGAAGGCCTGGAACACAGAGGAAGAGAGCCATGGTCAGAGCCTGGATCTGCGGCGACCTGAGGAGACCGTCCTGCCAGGGCAACCCTACCCAACTCTGGCTATGGCCAGCAGAGAGGCGCTGCCAAAAGGATCAACTGGAAGGTGTTGGCCACAAATCCCCTACGTGCCCCTGAAATCTCTCTGTGCTCTGCCCACGCCAGCCCTTGTCCGCACAGGGAGCAGAGCCCTCCGCAGCCGGGCCAGCGCTTGCAGCTCCCCCCCGCCAGCCCCCGCTGCCAGCCCGCTGCCCTCACTCACCCTCCCTGAGGGCCTGGAGCTCTTCCTGCTGCCTCCTCCGGCGCCGCCAGACCCTTCCTGGGAACACAGAGCGTGTCACGGCCCCAGCGGCACAGCTCCGTGCCAGCGGCGCTGCCAGCCCTGCGGCCACACGGCCTCCTGCCCCGGCACGGCTCAGCCCGGGCCCTTGCCCTTCCTGCCGCCCAGGGGCGGGCACGGCTGCCAGAGGGCGGCAGCAGCCCCGAGGGCAGGCGGGGCTCCACGGCGCCGGGCCCGGAGGCCGCTGCCGGGGCCGCAGCCGGGGCTGGGGCCGAGCTGCGGCGGGCCGGGGAGGGAGCCCGGGCTCGTGGCTCACCCATGAACCTGATGGCCGCCGCTCGCAGCGGCTCCTGTGGCTTCTGCAGGTACGGCAGCACCCGGCGCAGGTGCTCGGCCGCTCGGCTCCTGTCCTCTGCCAGCTGCAGAGAGCGGCAGCAGGGAAGGCTTGGCGCGGGCTCAGCCCCTCGGCCGGGCTCTCGCTGCGCCCAGCGCCGGCCTCCCCTGCCCGCACAGCCCTGAGGCCCGGCCAGCAGCCGCTGTTGCCGGGCTCTGGAGGGGGCCGAGGGCCGGCTGCTGCCCGGGGAGCCGCGGTGCCGCCCCGCCCCGCAGCCCCGCTGTGCCGGGCTCCATCGGCACCCGGCTCGGGCCCACAGGAGCCTGGAGAAGGTCCCGTGTGGCCCAGGGAAGGGAGCGGCGTGTGGGGCGCAGGCTGGCGCCCCTGGGTGCAGCACTGGGCAGGGGCCACAGCTGCCAGCCCCCCACACACTGAACACCAGGGGCAGGGGTTCTTTCCAGCCTGAGGCTAGGGCTTCATCCAGGCCATCCTTACCAGACACTCATCGATCTTCAACTGCTCCTTCTTCAGTAGCTTCTCGAGATTCCTCCTCTTCAAGAACCCGGCCGCACAATGCAGCGTTTCCCGAGAGGCCTGGAGAGCAGCAGAGACACGGATATGGCACTGCAGCTCAGGGCACAGGACCCGTCCCTGTGCCACGGCCTGGAGGAAGCTGCAGCCCTGGAGGCACCAGGGCAGGAGGCAGCCCAGCCCCCTCCCAGCAGAACACCAGCAACACACAAAACCTCACCTTTGCCACCTGCTGGTTCTTATCATGGCAGTAGATGAAAAGTGTGTACACGCCCTTGTTGACAAATTCCTTCAGAGGCTTTTTTCCCTCGTCCACTACCAACTCCATCACCTTACAGAAGAGGTGAATGGAGAGCACTTGTACGTGGCTATTGTCCTAGAGGAAAGGAGAAAACCTAAGCACCAACTACTCCAGGCCCACCCAGGCAAATGCTTGAAAATGCAGACGGCACTGGGAAGCACCCAATGCCTGTGGTTAGGGACGCAGAATCTCACGTGGTTAAAGAGTTCCAGAAGTGCCTCAGCCAGCTTTGGGGCAGTGGTGCTCAATACCCGGATGCCTTTGTTATTGAACACATTAGTGAACACACAGAGGGACATGCTGACCACCTCTCCATCTGCATCATCCAGCAGCTCCAGAAGGCTTGAAGACAGACTGCACATTATTCTGGCCTGTGTGGAACACAAGGCTGTGCTGTGAAGCCATGAACAGCTGCACCGCCAACACCACCCTGGCACTGCAACCCCACCCTGCTGCTGCAGGGCCCAGAGCCCAAAGGCCTGTCCCAAAGCACTCAGGCAGGTGAGGCAGGAGAGCTGCCTCGGCTCCTGAAGCCCAGCCAGCCCATGGGGCTGCTTTCCCCAGTGCAGCTTCAGCTGCTGCCACCTTCTCACCATGAAGGGATCCTTGCTGAGCACCACGAGGCCTCTGAGCGCCAGGCGACGCCTCTGTCTGCAATTGCCCAGCAGGTACCTCGACATTACCCTGAGGATGCTGGCACGGCATTTAGTCAAATCCATGCACTCGAGGACCTGAAAGGCACAGGGCAGTTACAGGAGACCCGGCTGGCAGGAGCCCAGAACCACACAGGGCCAGGCCCAGGCAGCAGCACAGGGCCTGGGCACCGTCCCAGGCAGCTGCGGCTACGAGAGGGCAGAGAGCTGGGAGGCAGCTCAGAGAGGCAGCGCTGGCCTTCAGGCTCACCTCCACAAGAAATGCCAGTAAAGGCAGATCCCAGCTTGGCTGCTTCATGCTGAGCAGCCTGAGCAGGTGAAGTGCAATGCGGGAACACAAAGGGATCAAGACACGGCGCATCTCCCTGTCAGGGGAAAAAGACCCTGAGGTGGAGGTGGCAGACCTCTCAGGGAGAGGACTGGCTCACAGAGGTCCAGTCTTTCCCCAGCATCCCTGGCGATGATGTGGGCCCACTGAGAGGCAGCTCCTTCTGGGCACCCTCCTCTCCCAGCCTTTCCCAGTCTGCTTGGCCTTCGCTCAGTGATGAGGCCCTGTGGCCCATGACCACAGGGACTGTGTGGGGCACCCCAGGCACAGGGCACAAATGCCGGGGACAGCGGGGAGAAGGGGCTCTCACCTGGCCAGCAGACCCATGGCATAGTGCTGGGTGTCAGCACAGAGCAGCGTGTCCCAGCCACGCTTGCGCTCCATGGCCATCACCTCTCTGTCACACTGCAGCCGGTAGAGCAGAGCCTTCATGGCCTGCACTGCAAACCTGTGTGCAGAGCAAAGCCCAGGTCACACTGGGGGCACTGGCACTGGCCACAAGGGCATGGGAAGGACGGGAGGACTGGTGACGTGGAACCCTGGAAAGACTGGGGACTAGAATAACGTGCGTCCACACCAATATGGTTCTAAGCACGTAATCCGCTTTATTCTGTGAGATGGCCGGTTAAGTACAGAGCGAATAGTTTACAGTAGCAGGTGCATTGTGATAGGCGGTGAACATACAGAAGTATGTAAGCTATTGCAGTTTAAGGTAGCCACCGTGTCATCCCAGTAACTGTTCTATGTTAGTGACACTACCACCTTAAGACATCCTTAGTAGTAGATAAGTTTATCTGTCAGTACGTATGCTGAACGTACTGAGGCCTGCTAGACCAGGCCTGAGGCCTGGTCTGAGGCCTAGTTTGAGGCCCAGGTGTGGATAGCTCTACCTTATGATACAAGCTATCCTCCTACACATCCCCCCTTTTTTCTTTAGAGCTATCCAAACTGGGTCTGTGACACGGTTGGCTGCTTCTACATATACTGTTATGAGCAAAGCACTATTTGAGTTACCTAAGAAAAACTCAAAGATCTTAGCTGCTAAAAGCAAAAAGATGAGAGCACACTATATTCAGTCCTTGCTCTTCATTCATACGCAGGTTCTAGATTAAAGTTTCAAATCATCTGCTGTCTCCTCTTCTTCTGCACTGCCTGATGATGTTTCACAGCTGAAGACTTCTCTGCTGTCACTGAGCAGCCAGGGTTACTTCTGTCAACGCAGCTGCAATGCTGTGTCTGTGTTGCTGTCTTCTCATCTGGTTCAGCTTTTGTTAGTATCTCATCGAGTCTACAGCTTGCAGAAAAGAAACTAAAACAGACCTGGTATGTGAGTTAGCATTCTCAGAGACAAGGAAATAGAATAGGAATTTTGCTTACTAATGAAAGTGATAAGCGATTATCAAACTATTTCTGCTATCACCCCAGAGACTGCAAACTGCTGAAACGCTTTTCTTTAGTGAACCTTGACATCTTCCCCCGGGTAAAGATGGCAATCTTCACTCCAAGCTGATTCAGCTGTCATTCTGATCGGATCAAATTGTCAAGTTAAGATAACTTGCATATTATTTTTTGGAGCAGAAACCTCTGGGCTTCGTTAACAAACACCATCCGTCCAAGTTAGAGTTAGAGTTTGGCCAGAACTCAAACTCCAAAATGGAGTGATGTCTTTAGCATATCTTTTAAAGACAATTTCTAACAACAATAAACATAAAATGCCTAAGATACAACGAACTGTCATAATATCATTACATAAAAGAGACATTTAAAAGTTAAGATAAAAAATTGTTCCGATCACTCGGGAACTCGTCTTTTCTGGAACTCTTCTTGAAAACAGTTGAGTACCAATTGGAGCAATCACGGGATCAACACCTGATAGAAAAATCATCAATGATGCTTCAGGTATCTCTCTCTCCAAGACCTTCTGAAAAATACTTAAGGATTTAGCAGACTGAAATGCAATGTCTTGACTCACACAAGAGGTACCAAAACAAGCCTAAAATCTCATTTCAAGCAAAATGCGTAACACAGTTAAAAGAATCAAATGAAGCTTCAAAAGGACATGCTAAAACATTGCATAAAACATACAAGATTGATTACAAAAGAGACAAACTATATACTTAACATGACACTTAAGAAAAAATTCTGACTTGCACCTAATAATACAACCATATCTGTTAACAACATTCATGAAATATTTAGATGGCTAAAAAGATAAATAGAATCATTTAAAATGACAAGTACTTGTTAGAAAACCCTATCGACAAATAACACAACATAAAAACTTGAACATCAACTTACTAATGCTACTAATTTATATACTTAACATGTCATCGAATTATATTTTAAAACTCTTATCTTTTAAAACTCTCATACACTAAGACAACTCACAACTAACAATACAATTAAGGATCTAACAATTTGCATCATTTTAAATCTTCTTTATCAATGTTCTGTTATTATCATTTCAGTTAAACCTGTTTCTTCCCTCTTTCTCGCTTTTTCTTTTTTCTTTTTTTTTTTTTTTTTTTTTTGGTTCTAAGCACAGTTATAACGTCAAACTTGTTTTCACTGGGCAAAACTGTTTATTTATTCATTGCCCTAAGACCTTTCTCAAAAATTTCTTGACTCCACTGCTACCGCTGGCAGGATTATCAGTGAATTTCTGCTGCCCTGGCATCCTCCTGCCCAGGAAGATTGCTGGCTCTGCTAACTGCCTCTTGAATGTCAGGTAGTTCAAAATGTTGTGAATCATGTTTCCAAACGCTCTTATGTGGCTGACAAACGACAAACGTGGACTTTACAAGTACAATTTCAGCCTGTAGATTACTTAGCTGTTTCAGGAAACATTATTCTCAACTCACTGGCTGTGGTCGAAGCTGGGAAGATTTGCTATTTGGAGAACCTGGGAGAAGGTCACTCAGCTTGAGAGAATTTGTGCCACATGACTTTGCTCAGCAGAAGGCTGGGCTGTCATGGCCCTGAATTCAAATTACCTCTATTATAACTTATCTTGATCCTCTCAAAATTCACACTGACTGAAAAGTCTCACTGGCTAAAGTCCCTTACCCTTGTCCCATTCTGTCAGGCATGGGGACATCACGGCTCTCAGCTCTCTCACTAGTGCCATCACTGAACAAAACACACCACCACAGTCCTCAGGCTCTGAAACTCATCCCCTGAGGCACACTACTGTGCGTCCCCATCGCTGCAGCACAGGACATGCTCGCCTGGGACTAAGCCAGCACAAACTCCCTGAAAAATGACCCGCTGGTCACCGCCTCAACCCGCCAAGGAGGGGTCATAAAAACAGATTCTCTCAGGCCATTCACTCCCCAGCCTCAGGAGTGACAAAGCACTAAAAGCTAATGTGTAAGACAGCCTTCTCTCATCTCTCTCCCTAGCACAGAAGACCAAACTCAAGAGCAGTAGCACAGCCTCTCTGCCCAAACAGATGTGCCAGGGGCTGGCTTCAGCCAGCTGCACCCACCTCTCTAGGCAGGACAACAACGCTGAGAGTTCTGAGATGAGACTTTGTTCAGCTCTGAGAATCATTCTCAAAAGCAACTACTAGAAGACCTAGCAGTGAAGCAGGGGACCACTCCAGCTGGAGATGTCAGCTAGAGCCCTCTCAGCACCACTTACTCAAATGCAGCTAGCATGGCACTAATAACTATTTTCATGTAATTTTAAATCTAGTTTCTTTTTTTTCTTTTTTTCTTTTTTTTTTTTTTTTTTTTTTTTTTTGAATTTATTGACAGCTTTATTGCACGTACTTAATGAAGCCTCCATCGCCTCCCCCACCCACCGTTTCCAGGCTTATTTTAAATGCAAGTTAAACCTTTAATAACCTTTCATTCCCACCATTTATTTTTTCCCCCCTCTAATTTTAAATGTTAAGGTTCTGGGTCACCCAGGAGAGACAGAAGCCCTGAACTCATACGTGGAACCATGCGGCACTCGGGGGAGCAAGCCTTGGGTGCTCTGCAAGCAAACTCAGACTCTGCACAGGGAGAAACATCGGAATCATGGACTGGAACCTCAGTGGGCACTGAATTAAATAGGTGAGACTGCAGCTGGAGCTCAGTCAGTCGCTGGTTCTGGTGGAAAGCTGCCCTCAGGTCAAGCCTTCTTCTTGCCTTCGCTCTCTTCCTTCCCTGCTGCTTCTTTCTCTTCCTTCTCCTTCCTCTTCCCCCGCTTTTTCTTTTTTCTTTTTTTTTTTTTTTTTTTTTTTTTTTTTTTTTTTTTTGTTCTAACTAAACTTTACAAATTAAACAACTATACCTTTTACAAATTATAAAACACTCTTTAAATCAACTAACTCTTAAATCTAACATAAGTACGTCTCAACAAAAATCTACAACCTTCATTAACTTTATAAACTCTATATGTGTGGTAACTCACTAAAAAATCATTACTAATTAAACTCCTTAACATTTAAGTATAGACTCAAACTTAACTTAAACTTATCAGGGCCCAAATCCTAAAAACAAGCTTTAAAACTATATGTTTAACAATAATTAACTCAAATTCAAATTAATTCACACAAAAATTAATTTTAACAACATCAAAATGTAGAAACAACTCATCCTTACACAGAGTTAATAACTCTAGCTAAGAACTCATTTCTATTTCATTTTTTGCTTTGTCTTTTTCATGATAGGATGTATCTTTTTCACATTGTATTTCTCACACAGTGATGGATTCTTTCACAACAGAGGGACAGATGACTATTTTCCCTTCTTTTTCTGGTGTTTTTCTTGCAATGTCCACTTGTTGCATGTTTTCACTGTCTCTGTTTAACAATCTTGAAAGCTTCCTGGGTAATAGCACGACACAGGGTCGAGTTACGATGCTTGCTTATCTTCAAAGACGACACTGACATGCCTCTACACTCAGCGAAAGGGGGGGGGGGTAAGAAGATTTCAGAGCCCAGTCCGTCGGCTAGTGCAGTTGATTGGCAGACTGCGGGGGCATAGGAGCCTCTAATTGAGCTGACGGTGTGCTGGCATTCTCATTAGTAGACATCTTGTTTATTATGTTTTTGAGCGGGACAGAGAAAGAAAAAAAAAAAAAAAAACACGGCTCAGCCAGGAACATTGCCGGTCGCTCCGCTGCTGCTGCCGCCCTGAGATCCGCCTCCTTGCTGCATCACTTGTGCCCTCCTTGTTCCGCCTTCGGCCCCTCTTGCCTTCTCATCTTTCGCACCGCCTCCCGGGTCTGGCAGCTGAGTAACTTCTTGTTTGTTTTCATTCGGCCCGAGAGGTGCAGGGAGCATTTCCTGCCTTTTCCCTGCACGGACAGCCAGAGACGAACAAAGGGAGGGCCAAAGCGAAGCTGCATTCTCACTCTCGAAATGCGTGGAATGCATGGAATCTCCACTGAAGCGTCTGGCTACCTTAGATTTTTCCTGTTGTTCCTTTTTCTTGGAGAGGGAAGCAGAGGGACAGGGAATCTGTTTTTCTCCGGCTAAAATTACGGTTTTGCTCTTTTCTGTGAATGTTTGCAAGGTATTTATTGCTTTTTCCCAAATTACACTTAACTCTGAACGTCTCTTTGCTCTTTTTCCGGGTAAAACTACAACGTCCCATAGCAATCTGCCTTTCTCTTTCCGTCCTGCTTCTCTGCAAAGAGATGCTGGCCGCTTTCGCTTTTGTTCTTTCTGAATCCATAGGATTACGTGATTTCTATCAGAGTCTTTGATATTTTCGCCTCTTTTCGAGACAATGGACGCTACAAGCTGCATGGCAGCCAAAAGGTACCGGTCCATAATTGAATCCCTCCGCGTCTGCCGCTCTTACCTTCTCTCTGCTGACAGTAGGTGGTACTGTCGCCTTTTCTGATCAATCCAATCGACAGACGCTCCCCAGCCTGCCTCGGGAATTCTGGACTGTAGTTCGCAGGCGACACACACACGTCCAAAATCAAGCGAGGACTTCCAGCATTTAAGCTAATTAATTAACAGCATTGAAGCTAAATAATCCACAGCATTGAAGCTAAATTATCCACAGCATTTAAGCTAAATAATCACACAGCATCGAAGCTTTATATTTCATTAAAATCCAGGGCTCTGTCTCTATTCAGGCGCCACATGACGTGGAACCCTGGAAAGACTGGGGACTAGAATAACGTGCGTCCACACCAATATGGTTCTAAGCACGTAATCCGCTTTATTCTGTGAGATGGCCGGTTAAGTACAGAGCGAATAGTTTACAGTAGCAGGTGCATTGTGATAGGCGGTGAACATACAGAAGTATGTAAGCTATTGCAGTTTAAGGTAGCCACCGTGTCATCCCAGTAACTGTTCTATGTTAGTGACACTACCACCTTAAGACATCCTTAGTAGTAGATAAGTTTATCTGTCAGTACGTATGCTGAACGTACTGAGGCCTGCTAGACCAGGCCTGAGGCCTGGTCTGAGGCCTAGTTTGAGGCCCAGGTGTGGATAGCTCTACCTTATGATACAAGCTATCCTCCTACAGACTGGAACCTGTTGGGGTTGCTGGGAAGGCGGCGTTCCTGCCGGCATGCTGTCCAGAAGTTATCAACTTCCTTGGGTGGCATCTGCTGTGTGGTGATGACAACATGGAGAAGCAGAGCCACAGACAGGCGGGAGGAATAAAGGGTCATTGCCTCGTGGCACTCAGGCTCCTGGAGAATCACCCAGAGCACCAGAGTTGCCTGAAATAGAAGAAGCCCAAGACAGCGCTCAGTGCCGAGGTGTCAGGTCATAAGAGGAGACGCAGGGGGAGCAGCGGGCCTGGTGCCCCCTGAGCCTGCCCCTAGCCCAGGTTTCAGTGCCTGAGGCAGGGAGAGGATGGAGAGCTGCTGGAGAGGTGACTCGGGGTGAGCAAAGGCCCAGAAACTCACAGCCAGGGCAAAAATGTCCTTGTTATCCCCATCAGAGGTGCGCATCCTGTACAGTGGCCAGTGCTCCATTACACAGACCAGTGTTGGCAGCACCTTCTCCACTGTTGGTCCCGACGAGCCTATGGTTCTCCAGATCATGGCAGCAGCTCTGTGGGATCAGAGCTCTGTGTCAGGGGCATCTCAGTCACACTGCCATGCCCTGTGCAGCTCTGGGGCCCAGGTGACAGAGCCCCGATGCCCTGAAGTGCAGGGAGGGAGCATTGGCAGCAGGCTCAGGAAACAGAAGGTCCTGAGGGTCCTGGACCTCTCTGCCTGTCTGGCACACCCCATTGCACAGGCTGTGCAGGGCGATGGGCCCTAAAGGCTGGTGAGCCCTGAGCTCTCGAGGCAGGTACATCCTGTACCTGTCACACGTTGGGGCACAGCACAGGAGGGTCAGCACCACATCAGCTGGATGCTCTTCAGCCAGCCTCACAATGTCAATTTGCAGCCTGGCATTCACAGTGACATGGGATGCCAGTCTGCGGTGAATGTTCCTTACAATGGCTGGCACCTGGAAGAGGCATGGGGAACACTTGGAGAACTGTCCAAAGGAGCAACTTCCCCGGCTTCCCCCAAGAAGTCCTTCCCTCCCCGGCACACTGTGCTGGCCTCAAAGGCTGAGGGCTCCCAGTGGCCATGGCTTGAGGGGGCACATGATCCTGAGAGGCCTCCAGGCCTGGCCTCAGGCTGCTTACCTGCTGCTGAGGAGAAAAAGCACTCTCCTCTAAAAAATCTATTGTGGGAGCATGAATCACAGTGGGAGTGGGTGTGATGGCAGTATTTGTGATGCCGTGAGTCTTTCTGGTGTCAGTGTTTGTGCTGACCATGCCCTCAGTCATTGACATGAGAACAGTCTTCGCCCTGTGATCATTAATTACAGTGTCAAAATTTTCTGAGCGTGCAGTCGAATCTGTGCTGACATCAGACTCTGCCTGGGACTTAGTCAGCCTAGAGTTAAGCTGTGCTGTGCCCTCAGTTGCTGTGCTGCTGGTCTTTCCACGTCGAATGCGCAGGAACTTCCGGAACATCTGCAGGAGAACAAAGGACAGGGAAGAGAGACACGTTCCATGGAGTGCTCCAAGTGTGGTGCTGGGCTGAGCAGTGACAGCAGCCCCAGCCCAGGTGGGGATGGCTGCAGGTACCTTCAGTGTCCTGCGGAAGCGGCCACGGGCGGGCTCCTGCTCTTGTGTCCGGTCCATGGCTGCATCTGGCAAAGAGGGAGCGGAGCCAGAGCTGAGGGGCTGCGGGAGAGGCCGGAGAACAGAGCCCAGCCCTGGGCTCCACAGGCAGGGACAGCCCCGGGATGCCCCAGGGGATGGAGCACAGCCTCTGCCAGGTTCAGCCCCAGCCCCTCTTCCCTCCTGTGCATGGGCATGTCCACAGCAGGTGGGATGGGATGGGGCCAAGCTGGCTGCAGCCATCAGCCCTGGGGCCCAGCTCTGTCACTCACTGTCCTGCACTGGCCGGTACTGCTCTGGCTCTTCAGGCTGTTGTGCTCCAGGGTCTTTCTTTTTTGTCCCCCTGAAGACTTTGAACAGGCCGTGAAATCTGCCCGCCATGTCTGCCCCTGAGGGTACCTTCTAGAGAGGTGCCTCAGGAAAGCTCCAAGTTAACACGTCCTCAAGGGCACCTGCAAAAGAGAAGTCTCGGGTAGGCCACAGGTCACCAAGTGCTGTGGTCTGGCCTCGAGGTCACTTGCAGGAAAAACGCCTCGGAAAAGCTCCAGGTCAGACAGGAATGAGTGTGCTGTGGGGAGGCTCCTCTCAGCACCGCTCTGTCCTGTCCTGTCCTGTCGCGTGCTCCGAGCACTGTGGTGTGGCTGTGTCACTGCCAGCACCGATGTCACCACGTGTCACAAAGGGCCCATGTGACACCCTGTCCCATTGCATCCCATGGTGACCATGCTGCACCGTGTCACAAAGGGCCCTTGCACACCCTGCCACCTGCCCTGGGGCCACCCAAAATGGCCCAGACTGGAAGGAATCCCTCTCCCCAAGTGTCTGAGACATCCCCACAGGATCTTTAGGAACAGCTCCAACCATCAGCAAACGCTGCCCTGCTCTGTGGGCTCAGGGCAGCAGAAGGAGCCCCCAGGGCTGCCGACGCAGCCGCAGCAGGAAGGGCACGGGGCCTTCCCCAGAAGCTGGCACAGCCCCCTTGGGACACATCCTGGCTGGAGGACATCCTAAACCTTCGAGTGTGACACACACAAGGAACTTTGTCTTTGCCCCAAATCCGGGGCACAAGTGCTGCTCTGAGCCCTGGGGCCAGGGGAGCACTGAAATCAGCAGGTGTGGCAGAGTCCCACCCAAGCACACCTGCCACCCCCTGAGCCCTGGCAGTGCTGGTGTCCTCTCCTGCCCCAGAGACCTGTGCCCCAGGGGGCTTCTCTGCCAGAGGCAGCCAAAGCCAAAGTGCACTGGGGCTGTGCTCCTTCCTACAGGGCTGTTGGCAGGAGCACCTGGAGCAACTGCTGGCAAAACTTGGTCTCTGTTCAAAGCTCTTCCTTCATGCTGGAATTATTTTCTCATTAAAGTCATTTCCTTTAGCACAAAATCTCATTTGCTGAGAAGGCACAGAAGAATCTGGCATTTAAGAATCATCAGTTCAGGGAAGCTTTCCTTCCCCTTTGCTCAACTGAAGTAGTTTCAAGAAGTTGCAAAGTTCCTAAATTATTGGGAATGGCCTGACAATGTGAAAGGTTTGACAGTTTGCATCCCATCTCAAAGCTGCAACTCATTTGCCTTAACATCATCCATTGAAAGTCACTTCACAAAACATAACACTACACAGAGGCAATAAAATGTCTATTCTTTGGTTTGTAAATGGTTTTCTGTGAAGGGCTGATGATAACCTCATTCCCTTAAGGAATCAAATCTCTCAAGGAATGGAAGTTCTCTCAGTGTTACAAAAGTAGCCCAAACAAATGAGTAGATTGCTAAAAGGTTAATCCTTCCCCTGGTACAGATATCTAAATTGCCAATAAATCACAGCTCTCCCCTCGTGTTTTCTGCAGGAGAATCAGTACTGGTAAGGGATGGAGAACAGCCTGGCAAGCTCCTTCTCCAAACTCCCTCTTTACTCTCAGGGCAGGTAGAACATTCCACAGGAAAGCAACTGGTGCCACAAGGAGCGGCCGATATTCGGCAGTTTTTGGGAGACCCCTCAGGACTGCCCTATCCTGGGGGAACACCCTTGGCCTTGACCTGTGGGTACCCACACAAACGTAAAGTCAGCCGCCTTAGTTTCCAGGACAGTCCTGTGTTGGCCAGCATCCTGACATGGATGCAGGAGTGCTGAGAGGCACTGCTGGGATTCTGTAGGTCAGGACTGTCTGTCTCGTTTACATGTTGAATAAGAAAGAGATCGTATTTAGCTGAAAATTTAGTGATCCCTGAATTTGATAAGGATCTGTGCCATCATAAGCAAAGAAATTTTTTTTTTGATCCTATATTTTAGCTGTTTTTTAGTATTTAATTTTGTCTGAAGACAGCAAAATAGAGACCCTGGTTTTGGTTTGGATTCTTTAAGGAATTTTTTCCTATTTGAAAGGAAGATCCTCTGAAGGGAGCAGTTGTGCAGAGGACAATTAGGGGTAATGAAGAAACAAAAGACATGGTCAGACCTCTTACATCCCACACTAAGGAGTCAGGCAAGGGAAAGGAGCATTTGGGAGTCATACCTGGGGCAGGGGGAGAGGCTGTGGGGCTGTTCTGTCCCTTAGCTGGGGTTGAGGTTTTGGTGTTGGACTGATACTGCTGCCCAGAGGATTCGCTGCTACTGCAGAGCTTTTCCTTCACGGCTTCTCCTGACTGTGGGTGAGGCTCTGCTTGCAAGTGTGCCCATTGAACTGGGGCCTTTCAATACCCCACCACTCTGGGAGGGATCTTCACCATCTGCTTAGGTGCCTCCAGGGAAAACCAGGACAACAACCCCCTCCCAAAGGGAGCGTCTCAGGGCTGCTTGTGGGAGCCCAAAACGATTCCCCCGTCACCCAGGGCTGCCAAGCCCCCGCTGTTTTTGCCACTGCTCTGCATTTTTAGTAGACTTTTAGCTCGAAACCCCTGGGTCTGCCCAGCCCCTGCTGCTCCTGCCACAGCTTTGGGCTTATTGCTAAACTTTGTTTGTCACCCTGGGCCTGCACTCCTCTGCTGTTCTGGCCTGCTGCCCGAGGTTCCTGCTAGAGTCCATTTCACCACCTCTATCTGGCCCCATGTTCAGGCACCAAAATGACTGTAGAGGGTCGACCCTGGCTGGGTGCCAGGTGCCCACTCCATCGCTCTATCATTCTCTTTCCCATTGGGACAGGGGAGAGAATAAGATGGAGAACAACCAGCAGGGTGAGATAAAGCAGTTTTATTACAGTAAAAGAAAGAAAGAAGCAAAGAACTGCATTTGCATGGGCTAAGGAGAAAAAAAGTCAGTCTATACTTCCCATCAGCAATGATGTTTGGACATTTTCTGGAAAGAAGGGCTTCAGCATGCATTATGGTTCCTCTGGAAGGAAACACTGAAAACTGACAAATGCCCCCCCTTCTTCCTCTCTCCTTTTTAGTTTAGATATCTGAGCTGTTGTCACATGGTGTGGAATATCCCATTGGCTAATTTGGGTCAGTTGGCTTGGTTGTGTCCCCTCCCAGAATCTTGCCCACTCCCATCCCCTTTGACAGGGGAAGGAATGTCAGAGGGACAGCGCTGCTCAGCAGGAGCCAAAACACTGCTGTCATCAACACCCGTCCAGCTACCACTGCAAAGCACAGCACTGTAAGGACTGTGAACGTGACCTTGCTCAGAAGCAGTCCCGATGGTAGGGAAACTTTTGGCTTCTGGGCTGTGAGTGTCCTTTTGCACCATAGGCCAGACCCTCCTGACAAAACATTCAACATCCAGCAGAATTGCACATTGGGCGGGAGGAAGCAATTCCAGAAGAAAGGGGAACCTACCTCAACCCCTGAGCTGTCAGCTAAGAATATCTCTGCTGCTGCTGCAAAACCTCCTTATTTACCAACAAAACACAAACGTGCAGATGACAAGATTCCAACCTCTGCAGAAACGATTCTGAATGTATTAAGAGCTTTTGTGAAAGGGACCCCAACTGTACTAAGAGATTGTTTAGTGGGGAGGTGGCACAAAGTCAGGGGAGATTTTGTGTGCAGTGATACTTTGCACAGCCTGCAAACCCCAAGAAAAACAATCCCTACATGGGGAAACTTCCTACATCTCATGATGTCTCATTCATGGATACCTCAGCCAAACACATCAGGTATGTGTAAAGATAAAGGTATAGAGCCATTAGTCTTGAAACAGGAATGGAAATCGTAGAAGGAAACAAAAAAGTACATGGGTAAGTGTGAGAAAGAAGCAAGCCTGACAGTGCAGAAGAATCCTGGGAAGCATGGAAGAAAGTGGATTACACACTGTCTGAGAACAGGAAAGGCGTCCTGTTTCTTCAAAGCTTGCAAATCTTGAGCAAAGGAACAAACTGTCAGGCTGAGGGATTTATTACAGGCCTGCAGCTGGGTTGCACACGAAGAACTGAACAGATGTTCTCACACTAAGTGTATAAGTACTGTCGTAACTCTGCAATAGACAGATTCAGTTTGCTCTCAGCTTGTGAGCCTCTCATTCATACGGCAACAAATTGCTCCTGATTTACAGGGGCTTCAGTCCTACTGACGTGATCCAGGCCGGTGGTGTACTGTCGGAGTCTAGAACATCCCTCTGGCCGCCCTGGAGGGTTTGGAGATCGGACAGGGGGTCTGGGATCTGTACAAGGGGGTCAACCAGCCTCACACAGAGCCCAGGAGGACACTGCCTCTGATCCCTGGCCATGGGAGTGAATGTCCACATTGTATGAAGAATCACAAGCTGAGACAATTCAAAATAAGTAGTATTTAGTTTATCATAGAATGTGAATGTAGAATCTAGAATTTTTAGTATATGGGGTTGAAGAGGCAAGATGGAGGAATTGGGGAGTGGCCCCTGTGCTCCTTGTTCTTGCTCTCGTCCCCCATCTTTTGCTGAGTTGGATTTGAGAGATTGGTTTAGAGTAGAAACAACTTTAGCATAGGTAGTAGGCATTGGTAAAGTTTTGTAAATAAAAAGTATGTTTTGGACGGTGGTTGGGTCAAGGGTACCGTACATAAGGTCCGGGGCTCTCTGATCCGCACAATCCGCCGCGTGTCCTGCTCTGCTGGGGATGCCTCGCAGAGCTGAGAAAGAACTAAGATAAGGTACCCTGCCAGGGAGGCCTGGCAGAGCTGAGAAAGAACTGAGAGATAATGAAGAATAAACAACCTTGGATACATGCACTGGCGGACTCAGCTTGTCGTCTCTGGCTCTGGTGTGAAACACTTAGGGCTAGGGAAGATGAAAAACCTCAATACCTCGGGGAACAGCAGCCCTGAGGAGAATCTCAGGGAACAGTATCCTGAGGAGACAGCAACACTGCAGGGCAGCCCGTGGAGGAGGGAGCGCAGCCTGTGAGAACAAACTGCGCGCTGCTCCCCCTCCGCTCCCAGAGCCGACCCTAAAGGCACCGAATGCAACACCCAGCACAGCCCAACAGACGGCTGGGGATACAAACACCGTAACGGCACCCTGGGACACAGACCCATCCCAGAATGCCAAACCCATCGCGGAATGCCAAACCCATCCCAGAATGCCAAACCCATCCCGGAATGCCAAACCCATCCCAGAATGCCAAACCCATCCCAGAATGCCAAACACATCCCAGAATTCCAAACCCATCCCAGAATGCCAAACCCATCCCAGAATGCCAAACCCATCCCGGAATGCCAAACCCATCCCAGAATGCCAAACCCATCCCAGAATGCCAAACCCATCCCGGAATGCCAAACACATCCCAGAATTCCAAACACATCCCGGAATGCCAAACACATCCCAGAATTCCAAACACATCTCGGAATGCCAAACACATCCCAGAATGCCAAACACATCCCAGAATGCCAAACCCATCTCGGAATGCCAAACACATCCCGGAATTCCAAACACATCCTGGAATTCCAAACATATCCCAGAATTCCAAACCCATCCCAGAATCCCAAATACATCCCACATTTCCAAACACATCCCGGAATTCCAAACACATCCCAGAATCCCAAACGCATCCCAGAATTCCAAACCCAACCCTGAATTCCCAGAATGTCAAACTCAGCTCGTAATTCCAAACCCATGCTGGAATTCCAAACACATACCGGAATTCCCATTCCAGAATTCCCAGAATTCTGAGTATGACAAACGCATCCTGGAATCCCCGGAATTCCAAACCCATCCCAGAATTCCAAACACTTCCTAGAATTTCTGGGATTCCAAACACATCCCGGACTTCCAAACACGTCCCAGAATGCCAAACCCATCCCGGAATGCCAAACCCAACCCAGAATGCCAAACCCATTCCAGAATTCCAAACACATGCCGGAGTGCTAAACACCATCCCGGAATTCCAAACACATCCCGAAATTCCAAACACATCCCAGAATTCCAAACACATCCCGGCATTCCAAACACATCCCAGCATTCCAAACATATCTCATAATGCCAAACACATCCCACAATTCCAAACCCATCCCAGAATTCTATATACTTCCTAGAATTTCTGGAATTCCAAACACATCCCGGACTTGCAAACACATCCCGGAATGCCAAACACATCCCGGAATTCCAAACACATCCCAGAATGCCAAACTCATCCCGGAATGCCAAACCTATCCCGGAATTCCAAACACATCCCGGAATTCCAAACCCATCCCGGAATTCCAAACCCATCCTGGAATTCCAAACCCATCCCAGAATGCCAAACCCATCCCAGAATTCCAAACACATCCCACAATTCCAAACACATCCCGGAATTCCAAACACATCCCAGAATGCCAAACCCATCCCGGAATCCCAAACCCATCCCAGAATTCCAAAGACTTCCTAGAATTTCTGGAATTCCAAACCCATCTCAGAATGCCAAACCCATCCCACAATTCCAAACCAATCCTGGAATTTCAAACCCATCCCACAATTCCAAACCCATCCCGGAATTCCAAACACATCCCAGAATGCCAAACCCTTCCCAGAATTCCAAACACAACCTGGAATTCCAAACCCATCCCAGAATGCCAAACCCATCCTGGAATTCCAAACCCATGCTGGAATTCCAAACCCATCCCGGAATGCCAAACCCATCCCACAATTCCAAACGCATCCCAGAATTCCAAACCCATCCTGGAATTCCAAACCCATCTCACAATTCCAAACCCATCCCGGAATTCCAAATACATCCCGGAATTCCAAACCCATCCCAGAATGCCAAACCCATCCCAGAATGCCAAACCTATCCCGGAATTCCAAACACATCCCGGAATTCCAAACCCATCCCGGAATTCCAAACCCATCCTGGAATTCCAAACCCATCCCAGAATGCCAAACCCATCCCAGAATTCCAAACCCATCCTGGAATTCCAAACCCATCCCAGAATGCCAAACCCATCCCAGAATTCCAAACACATCCCACAATTCCAAACACATCCCGGAATTCCAAACACATCCCAGAATGCCAAACCCATCCCGGAATCCCAAACCCATCCCAGAATTCCAAACCCAACCCTGAATTCCCAGAATGCCAAACCCAGCTCGTAATTCCAAACCCATGCTGGAATTCCAAACACATACCGGAATTCCCATTCCAGAATTCCCAGAATTCTGTGTATGCCAAACACATCCTGGAATCCCTAGAATTCCAAACCCATCCCAGAATTCCAAAGACTTCCTAGAATTTCTGGAATTCCAAACCCATCTCAGAATGCCAAACCCATCCCACAATTCCAAACCAATCCTGGAATTTCAAACCCATCCCACAATTCCAAACCCATCCCGGAATTCCAAACACATCCCAGAATGCCAAACCCTTCCCAGAATTCCAAACACAACCTGGAATTCCAAACGCATCCCAGAATTCCAAACCCATCCTGGAATTCCAAACCCATCTCACAATTCCAAACCCATCCCGGAATTCCAAATACATCCCGGAATTCCAAACCCATCCCAGAATGCCAAACCCATCCCAGAATGCCAAACCTATCCCGGAATTCCAAACACATCCCGGAATTCCAAACCCATCCCGGAATTCCAAACCCATCCTGGAATTCCAAACCCATCCCAGAATGCCAAACCCATCCCAGAATTCCAAACCCATCCTGGAATTCCAAACCCATCCCAGAATGCCAAACCCATCCCAGAATTCCAAACACATCCCACAATTCCAAACACATCCCGGAATTCCAAACACATCCCAGAATGCCAAACCCATCCCGGAATTCCAAACACATCCCAGAATGCCAAACCCATCCCGGAATCCCAAACCCATCCCAGAATTCCAAACCCAACCCTGAATTCCCAGAATGCCAAACCCAGCTCGTAATTCCAAACCCATGCTGGAATTCCAAACACATACCGGAATTCCCATTCCAGAATTCCCAGAATTCTGTGTATGCCAAACACATCCTGGAATCCCTAGAATTCCAAACCCATCCCAGAATTCCAAAGACTTCCTAGAATTTCTGGAATTCCAAACCCATCTCAGAATGCCAAACCCATCCCACAATTCCAAACCAATCCTGGAATTTCAAACCCATCCCACAATTCCAAACCCATCCCGGAATTCCAAACACATCCCAGAATGCCAAACCCTTCCCAGAATTCCAAACACAACCTGGAATTCCAAACCCATCCCAGAATGCCAAACCCATCCTGGAATTCCAAACCCATGCTGGAATTCCAAACCCATCCCGGAATGCCAAACCCATCCCACAATTCCAAACGCATCCCAGAATTCCAAACCCATCCTGGAATTCCAAACCCATCTCACAATTCCAAACCCATCCCGGAATTCCAAATACATCCCGGAATTCCAAACCCATCCCAGAATGCCAAACCCATCCCAGAATGCCAAACCTATCCCGGAATTCCAAACACATCCCGGAATTCCAAACCCATCCCGGAATTCCAAACCCATCCTGGAATTCCAAACCCATCCCAGAATGCCAAACCCATCCCAGAATTCCAAACACATCCCACAATTCCAAACACATCCCGGAATTCCAAACACATCCCAGAATGCCAAACCCATCCCGGAATCCCAAACCCATCCCAGAATTCCAAACCCAACCCTGAATTCCCAGAATGCCAAACCCAGCTCGTAATTCCAAACCCATGCTGGAATTCCAAACACATACCGGAATTCCCATTCCAGAATTCCCAGAATTCTGTGTATGCCAAACACATCCTGGAATCCCTAGAATTCCAAACCCATCCCAGAATTCCAAAGACTTCCTAGAATTTCTGGAATTCCAAACACATCCCAGAATGCCAAACACATCCCTAGAATTCCAAACCCATCCCAGCATTTCAAAGACTTCCTAGAATTTCTGGAATTCCAAACACATCCCGGAATTCCAAACACATCCCGGAATGCCAAACCCATCCCACAATTCCAAATGCATCCCACAATTCCAAACCCATCCTGGAATTCCAAACCCATCCCACAATTCCAAACCCATCCCGGAATTCCAAACACATCCCGGAATTCCAAACCCATCCCGGAATGCCAAACCCATCCCAGAATGCCAAACCTATCCCGGAATTCCAAACACATCCCGGAATTCCAAACCCATCCCAAAACACCCAGAATTCCAAACTCATCCCAGAATTCCCATCCCAGAATTCCAAATCCATCCCAGAATTCCCATCCCAGAATTCCAAACCCATCCCAAAATTAACATACCAGAATTCCCGGAATTCCCAGAATTCCAAACCCATCTTGGAATTCCCATTCCAAAATTCCCAGAATTCCTGGAAGTCCCAGAATTCCAAACCCATCTTGGAATTCCAAACACATCCCAGAATTCCAAACCCATTTCAGAATTCCCAGAATTCCCAGAATTCCAAACCCATCCCAGAAATCCAAATCCATCGCAGAATTCCAAACTCATCCCAGAATTCCCAATCCAGAATTCCAAACCCATTCCAGAATTCCAAACCCATCTCAGAATTCCTGGAATTCCAAACCCATCTCAGAATTCCAAGCCCAGAATTCCAAACCCATCCCAAAATTCTTGGATTCCAAATCCCATCCCAGAATTCCTGGAATTCCCAGAATTGCAAACCTATCCTGGAATTCCCATTCCAAAATTCCCAGCATTCCCAGAATTCCCGGAATTCCAAACCCATGCCAGAATTTCCATCCCAGAATTCCAAACCCATCCCAAAATTCCCAGAATTCCAAACCCATCCCAGAATTCCAAGCCCAGAATTCCAAACCCATCCCAAAATTCCTGGATTCCAAATCCCATCCCAGAATTCCCATTCCAGAATTCCCATTCCAGAATTCCTGAAATTCCCAGAATTCCAAACCCATCCTGGAATTCCCATTCCAAAATTCCCAGTATTCCCAGAATTCCCAGAATTCTAAACCCATGCCAGAATTTCCATCCCAGAATTCCAAACTCATCCCAAAATCCCCAGAATTCCAAACCCATCCAAGAACTCCAAGCCCAGAATTCCTGGAATTCCCAGTATTCTATACCCATCCTGGAATTCCAAACCCATCCGAGAATTTCCAGAATTCCAAACTCATTCCAGAATTCCCACCTCAGAATTCCAAATCCATCCCAGAATTCCAAACCCATCCCAGAATTCCTGAAATTCCAAACCCATTCCAGATTTCCAAGTTCCCCCCAGAATTCCCAGAATTCCAGACCCATCCCGGAATTCCCAGGATTCCTGGAATTTCAAATCCATCCCAGCATCCCAAACCCATGCCGTAATTGCAAACCATCCCAGAATTCCCAGAATTCCAAACCCATCCCAGAATTCCCACCGTTCCCTCCTCACCCTGCGGTGCCGTGGACTCTCCGTGCCCCTTCATCCCCAGCGCCAGCACCCGGAACCCGGCCTCGGCCAACACCGGCATCTGTGCGAGACCTGAAATTCCAAATGTTCCCAAACCCGCAATTCCTGGGAATTTCCAGCATTTCCCCCGAATCCTGGGATTTTTTGTTACCTGGAAGCGCCAGGAGAGCCAGGACTCCGGGAATCCGTGGCACAGGCAGAGCGCCGGGCCCTGGCCCAGCTCGGCAAAGTGCAGCCGCACTCCCGGCTGGAAAAAAACCATCGGGAATTCCTCCCTGTCTCGGGTGATGTCACCAAACCAATGTGGATTCTATTTCATCTGCAGAAAGCAGTTGGGGATGGTTTCTTTTCTCTTTATCTCTTGTAACTCCGGGGGAGGAGGGCGGATGCCTTCTGATAACAGCCCAGCTGTTAAACCAGGTGGGGCAGGGTTTCTTATCTCTGTCATCAGCTGTGTCCACCCTCGGGGATATCTTCTGTCAATGGGCCATTGAGGCTCACCAGTGACATGAATTACATGTCATTGTAATGTCCTGTCCGGCCCGGGGATATCTTCTGTCAATGGGCCATTGATGGTCACCAATGACATTAATTACATGTCATTGTACTGTCCTGTCACTGCAGGGGGGATATCTTCTGTTAATGGGCCATTGAGGCTCACCAGTGACATTAATTACATGTCATTGTAATGTCCTGTCACTGCAGGGGGATATCTTCTGTCAATGGGCCATTGATGGTCACCAGTGACTGACACATTACATCATCCCACTCTGAGATGCTCCACCCCGTGGGGAGGAGCCAACCATTCCCTACCCAGATAAAAACAGGGACACAGGAACCCCCGACATTCCTCTTTTCCATTGGATTCCCAGAAGAAGACCGGACTCATCTCAGCACTACTGAACCTGTCTGCAGGATCATCTCTACTCCAACAGAACCACATCTGTCATCATCTCTACTCCAATCGAACCACATCTGTCACTCCAGGAGGACTTTTTTTGGACTACTTCCAACACCCTGGCCAACAGGGACTCAGGTCGTATTCCTGACTCCATTAGGGTTTTGTAAGACTTTTGTTTGTTTGTTCGCTTGCTTGGTTTTTTGTATTGCTGCATTTGCATTTTTAATATTCCTAGTATAAAACTGTTATTCCTATTCCCATATTTTTGCCTGAAAGCTCCTAATTGCAAAATTATAAAAATTTGGAGGCAAGGGTTTTGCCATTCTCCATTCCAAGGGAAACTCCAGTTTTCCCTGACAGATACCTGTCTTTCCAAACCAAGACAGTGGGTGTTTGTCCCCAGGCAGCCACGCAAAGCTAACTGGGCAGAGGTGCCCAGTCCGGAGGATGGATGTCAGTCCCCTGCCAGCATCTCTTATAAGCCCTGTTTCCTCAGGGCCTGAAGCACCAGGAAGACCCTGAGCATTCTGGGGCATCCAAGAAGTGAAAATCCGCTGAGAAGTGGTTCCTGAGAGCTGTCTCCGTGTCCCTCCCGCATCCCCTGACCTCGCTGCTGCTGGGCACACACCTTCCTCCTCTGCCTGATTTCCACACGAGAGTCCTGCTCAGCCCAGCCGCCCTTCTGCCGCGTCTGCTTGACTTCAGACACTTGGGAATTCCCTGCCCCTGTGCCCTTTGGAGGTGATGTTCAACGAGTGACCAGCACTGAGGGAACCCAGCACCTGCAAAACCATTTTCCATGGAGGCTTTCCTCACCAGTTCCCTGAGCACAGGGAGCTGCTCTCCAAGCTAAAATTGCACAGGTGTACCCTGGCATTTGGGTATTTACATTGTGCAAAGGAGTTCCAAACTGAAATCCTGTCCAAAGGCAAAAGGGGACAGTCCTGGGCAACAGGGATTGAGGTGCAAACCCATGCAAGCACACCAGTGGGGACAGCTGAGAGGCCTTTGGGGCACTCATGTCCAGGCCTTGGTTGTGCCAGGCTGCTGCCGAGCTCTGCTGGAGCAGGCAGGGCAGGGGGTGGAAATGGCCGTGCCAGCTTGTCTGGGACTGCTGGCCCTGGTTCCCAGGGGCTGCCCAGGGGAATGCTGCCCGCTGCCAGCAGCTCTCACTGGGATGCCAGGACCCCCAGGGGGTGTCAGCCCCCATCTCTGGGTCAGTGCCCAGCCTGGACATCGGTACCTTGGCCACGCTGGGGGCCAGTCACTCATGTGAAGGAGGAGTCACACCAGGGCCTTCCACGCGTATTTCTTCATGATGTGCTTGTCCCTCCACACCGTTTTGCCCAGCAGGTCTCTGAAGAGGCAGATGCAGCTCTCCTGCACACACTCTTCCTCCTGCTAGGAAGGAAGAAAGGTGAGCTTCGCACACAGCGTCTCCCTGCCCGCGGCCCCCAGGGCTGAGCTGAGGGGGCTGAGGCGAGGGGCGATGCCCCGGGGTCCCAGCCCAGAGCAGCCAGAGGCAGAGCTGGGCTGCAAGGCTCCAAATCCAGCCCAGGAGAGCCCAGGGGAGCGGGGCCTGCTGCCAGTGCTGCTTGCAGGGCTGTGCTGCAGGACAGCTGTCATTGCCCAGGGGCCCTCTGAGGGGCTCAGGCTCCCACATCAGCCTCACCGCATCAAAGAGGCGCCAGAGACTGTGCACCACCCTCACAGCAATGGGGCTGGCCTCGCTCTTCTTCAGGTGCTTCAGGACATTTTAGAATGAAGCATTAGCAGAATTTTAGAAGATGTCCATGGCCATCATTGAGATGTCCCAAGACCGATGCCACAGGAATTGTGCCAAATCTTGCAGGAGGCCCTTCATTTTTCTTGCCTATTACAAAGACAGTTTCCATTCTGTGAGAACTTTTGTACCTGGCTGGTCCCCAAGACACCCCCAGGCCACACCATGGCAGGCAGGGCCTTTGGAGCAGTCGCCCCAGCACCTGACTCCCAGCCCAGGCCAAGCCAGCACCTTCCCTGAGACCTCAGAGTCCAGGTGCCACATGTGTGCCCCTGACAGCAGCCTGCTCACCGTCTCGGCTCTCTCCGACAACATCACCGGAGCCCTGAGCACCAGAGGGACCATTTCCATTCTTGGATACCTCAGAAAACTCGAGGCTTTGTACAATGGACCCAGCTCTGGCTCTTGCACATGATCAGAGGCCAGCATCTGACTAAGACAGATAAAATTGGTACCTCAAGAACACTTCTGGGGATCCCCAGCACCAAGATCAGAAGAGCCAGCGATAGGTGACAGTGACCCACATTTTGGTGACTATCTATGTAATGTGTTGGTGTGTGTCTCTTTCTCCTACTCACTCTCCTCTTTTTCTACCTCCCATTTACTCTTATATTTAACCCATACTATTGACCTTGGCTCATGGTCTTGTTCACACCTTAACTTTGGCTGAGGCCTCATTTAATGACCCGACCCTAACATTATTTGGGGGTCAGAAGCAGGATCCTAACACCCTTTCTGCTGCCTCAAGGTGTCTTCAGGAGCCTCACAATCCCGGCTTTGGCAGGAAGGGAGGCAGGAACCTGACAGGGCTCAAGGGTAGGGCAACCCAGCCACAGGCCACTTACATCCATCAGCCACAGCTCAAGGGGTTTCATGGCCACCTCCAGAAACTCCACTGGTGCTTTCTTGTCCAGGAGGCTGGAGCGTCCCAAGATCTCGATGGCAGCGAGGACGATGCCTGTCCTCTCAGCAGGCCTGAGGAATCTCCCAAAGGCCTGTGGCAGGAAGGAATTGATCAGAGGCAGTGCCAGCCAGTGCCCCGAGGGCGCTGCTTGGCTGGGCAGTGCCAGCAGCCCTGGCCAGAGGTGCTGGGCAGTGCTGGTGGCAGGGGCCACAGGAAAGCTGGCAGCAGTGCCCACAGTCCCCGTGCAGGGGAGGATGAGGATGGCACCAGGGCGGGGAGGAGGGCTGAGCTCTGGGACATGGGGCGTGGGCCCTAGCAGGACCCAGGGCTCGCTGGTGGCCAGCAGGGCTGGGGAGCTGCTGCTGCTGCTGGGACACCACAGTGTTCCCTGCTGGGGGACAGTGGGACCCCTCTCGCCAGGCACAGCCCCGCTGATTCTGCACCCATTGCACACAAATCCCCGGCTGGTGCCACAGATGACAGGCCCAGCAAGGGGGAGGGCTTGGTACCTGAACTCTCCAGGTGCTGGGCGTATCCAGCAAGGAGATGATCTCACATTCCCAGTGTGCTGGAGGCAGGGCATGAAGCTCTGGCCGTGTGGCACCTAAAGAGAGGGGAGACACGGACGCCTGAGTGAGACGCAGGCGCTGTGCCAGCAGCTGACCCCGCCCTGACAAGCGTCGGGAGGCAGGAATGGCTGGGGAGCAGTGGGACACAGGAGGAGGTGGTGGGCACTGGTGGAAAGGGGGCCCTGCCTCCCCTGTGTGCACCCAGTGCTGCTGGGCCGGGAAGCTCCGAGCCCCTGCAGCTCTGCATGCAGCCCCCGGTTACACCGTGGCTGCAGTCCTGGTCAGGGGGAAGGGCTCACAGGGCTGGAGCTGGCAGGGTGGAGCAGTCCAGGGGACGCGGGGAAGGGGAGGAGTGGGGCTGAGTCCTGCCTGGAGGAGCAGCTCAGCCACATGGGACCAGCAAGAGCCTGGAAGAGAGAGTGTGGGGCAGGAGCAGAGGTGGCAGCAGCGCTGGGGACATGGTGGCAGCTGCAGCAGGCACAACAAGGGGACATCACAAGAACAAGGAAGACAAGCAGGTGTATCTGGGGGTGTGGCCATGCACGGGGATGCAGCCCACCACAGCTTCTCTTACATTTCTGCTTAGAGATGAATGTGAAGAGGGAGCAGAGAATGTCCAGCACCATCAAGCTGGTTTCTTCTTTCCTGAACAGCTTGAAAAAGAGATGGCCTAGCAGCTTGCCCAGGACTGGGATTTGGATCTCTCCACAGGCAGCACCACTGTCCTCATTTTGACCAGTCTGGGGGAGGCAGGCAGAAGAGAAGAAGGGCTGAGGGTGGGCAGCTGAGGCCGTGCAGGGTTGGCCACTGTTTGCCAACTGCGCCGGGTTGGACGCTGGTCATGCAGGGTTGGCTGTTAGCCGATGGCAGCACAGGGTTGGCCTCTGGCCACGCAGGGTTTGCCGTTGGCTGCTGACCACGCAGGGTGGGCTGCTGGCTGCTGACCGCACAGGTTTGGCCACTGGCCACATCTGCCTGCTGGTAGATGGCCCCTGGCCGCGCAGGGTTGGCCGTGGGCCACGCAGGGTTTGCCGCTTGCCGCGCAGGGTTGGCCTCTGGCCACGCAGGGTTGGCCGTTGGCCGCTTGTTGCAGAGGGTTGGCCGTTGGCCAGTGACCACGCAGGGTTGGCCGCTGGCCGCGCAGGGTTGGCTGTTGGCTGCTGGCTGCGCAGGGTTGGCCCCTGGCCACACAGGGTTGGCCGCTTGCCGCGAAGGGTTGCCCGCTGGTCAATGGCCCCTGGCCACGCAGTGTTGGCTGCTGGCCGTGCAGGGTTGGCTGCTGGCTGCGCAGGGTTGGCCTCTGGCCGTGCAGAGTTGGCCACTGGCTGCTTGCCATGGAGGGTTCACCATTTGCCGCTGACCATGCAGGGTTGGCCCCTGGCCACGCAGGGTTGGCCGCTGGCTGCTTGCCACGCATGGTTGACCGCTGGCCGCGATGGGTTGGCCCCTGGCAGTGCCGGGTTGGCTGCTGGCCACGGGCTGTGCAGGGTTGACCACTGGCCGCTGGCTGCACAGGGTTGGCCGCAGGCTGCGCAGGGTTGGCCGCTGTTTGCCAGCCGCGCCAGGTTGGCTGCTGGCCCCGCAGGGTTGGCCGCTGGTCACGCAAGGTTGGTTGCTGGCCGCTGACCGCACGCGGTTGGCCTCTGGCCGCACAGGATTGGCCGCTGGCTGTGCAGGGTTGGACACTGGCCACGCAGGGTCCAACCCAGGGTTCCAGGGCCGCTCCCATGGCAGGACCCTGCCAGGAGACCTGCGGGTGCTCACACCCCTTTTATACTCGAGGCAAGCCCCGCCCTCTCCCCGACAGCCAATGGCAGCTCAGTGACGTTCTCGGTGTCAGGCACCGAGCGGCCGGGCCCTTTGTGATGTCACAATGGGGGCGGGGAGCCAGTGAGACGGAGCCATCTGATTGGTCGCTGCGGCAGGTGTTACTGCTGGCATTGTGCACGGCGGCGCTGATTGGTTCGTTCCATGCTGAGGGTGGGGTAAGGCGGGGAGCGGGTGCGGGGGTCCCAGCCCCATTCTGGGGGTCCCAGTCCCATGCTGGGCATGCCCAGGCCCATTCTGGGGCTTCTCAAGCCCATTCCGGGGGTCCCAGCCCCATTCTGGGGCTTCTCAAGCCCATTCCGGGGGTCCCAGCCCCACTTTTGGGGTGCCTGGGCTCATTGCTTGGAGGGCTCCATGAGGGGCGGGGCTCGGGGCCGGGGGCAGTATCAGGGCGGGGGGGAGGGGCCGTTGCCAGCCTGGGATTTGGGCTGAGTTGGGCTGGGATTGGGGCCGAGGGGGGCTCAGAGCTGGCACTGGGGCCAGCGCTGGCTGTGGGCTGGGGGTTAGGGCTGGACCATCCACATTGTGCCACGGAAACTGGAACCACAGGGAGCGGGCAATTGGTCTTGTACTGGGAGCAGCCACTCCCCTCTCCCGCCCATCCTGCTCCTGCAGCCCCAGGCTAAATGGGCCTCTAGTCATACAAAATGATCTAAAATCCACCTTAATCCACCTTAAAACTGCGCATGTTATTTGACATTCACCCAAATGGGACTAAACCCCAGATTTGGCCTAAAATCAAACACATCTGCTTAAAGTCCACACTAAGCCTGCCCAGTTTGGCATAAAATCACCCAAATGAGCCCAAAAGCTCTGGGAGTGTGTCCTGGTTTGAGGGGAAGTGAGTTTTTTTCAAGAGGCTGTAGTCAAACCAATCAGGGGTCAGGTTTGAATGTTGGCACTTTCAGTGGCCACTGAAGTGTTAGACACGCCTCTGATGACACAAGGAGTTAAAAGCAAGGACTCTCAGAGGGTCTGTCTCTTTTGGGTTCCGGTTTCAGCAGGGAAACATCTCCTCTCCCCTGCTCAGCTTTAGGGTGAGTGGGGGAGGGGAGCCATGTGGCTGAGCTGAGGAGAACCACGCGGCCAGACTGAAGTAAGCTGGGCCCTGGGGCGGGAAGAGAGTGGACAAGACTGGAGCTGAGCTGGCCCCATCCAGGATGGAGGGATGGAAAACTGTGGAGGTGCCTTCCGTCCCCCTCCCGCCCCCCTCCCAGAGAAGATGCCTAGCCAGGTGTGGGAGTTGCGGAGCCTTGGAGTGCCTGAGCCCTCACCCTGCCGAGAACCAGAAACTGTTTTTTCTTGGCAGAAGGAAACTTTTTCCCAGACATTGATTCTCATGGCTAGTAGTTTCAGAAGAGAAAGAAAAAACAGCCTAGGGCCGAAATGATGAAGTCAGAAGACGAAAAGAACCCTAGATGGGCAAAGAATGAGAGGCGTAGCTTTCTGAGCTGGACTTTTCTTGCACAATGTTAGCCATAGACTGAACTCAAGTCTCTTTTAACCATAAACTGCATTTGAGTAGATACAGCTGCCTTTGCTTTTGCTACGGTGACTGGCACTTTAAGAGTAGAATGAGCAGAGAAGAGAGGGGGAGGGTGTGGTGGTGCCCTCTGCCCTCAGGGGAGACCTGCTCTTGGAACCCTCAGCCCCAAGAGAAAAATGGGGAGAGCTCGGCATGCAAGCATCCTTAAAAGAGCCCTATATGCAGCTTTGGTCCATAGACAATAGTGAGAGCACTGGACATAGAAAAGAGAGTGTCACCCTGGCAGACTTGTCCGGGCAGTGCCACAGGTGACATGGAAACCCATAAGGGGTGGACCCATGTTTTCTAAGGAGCAGTCTGTGGTGCAAGAGAGACTCCTCATTCCCTTGCTGAATTGAAAATTAGTTTTTTGAGTAGTGATTGTTTGATGTGAAACCCAAAGGTTTGGTCTATGGAGGGTAACGTGTGGGGGGTGGAAATTGGGGGAGGAGAAGAACTGTTCAGGGAAGGTTTCATTTCTGTTTTGTGTGTGTGTTTAGAGTTTTCCTTTCTATTTCCTTTCCTATGTAATGTAATAAAGTTTTGTTCTCTGTTTTCAAGTTTTAAGCCTGCTCTGCTCTGTTCTTGACCACATCTCACAGTAGCTCATTAGGAAAAACTTACACTCATGAGTGCATTAACATCTAGCCAGTGCTAACCCATGACAGTCCTCCAGCCTGGGACTGCACAGAGCGGGACCGTCGGGATCAGGAGCATCCAGAGTGGGATGATGGGACTGGGCCCTTGTAGGACTGGGATTGTCTGGGTTGGGATCACATGTCCTGCAATTTCACAGGCTGGCACCATCTGGATCAGAACCACACAGACTGGGATTGCACAAATTGGGATCATCCAGACTGGCATGGCTGCACCAGAACGATGTGAACCGAGGTGGTCCCGCCCAGCCCAGGGCTCCCTCCCAGTCCCTCCCAGTCCTTAACTGGGCTGCAACCAGAACTGCCGGAGCAAATGTGGAAGTCCTGGAGCGATCCCAGAGCCGAACACGGTGCTCGTTCCAGCCTCGATCTCAGTCTGGGTCCTGGAGCGGTGCCAGTCTTGGTGCCAGTGCCAGTTCCAGTTCTGGTTTCAATCCCGGTCCCAGTCTCTGCCTCAGTGCAGACTCAGTCCCAGTGCTGGTACTGGTACCAGTCTTGGTCCCAGAGTGCTCCCAGTGCCAATCTCAAGTTTGGTCCTGGAGCGGTGCCAGTGTTGGTGCTGGTTCTGGCACTGGTCTTGGTCTCAGTCTTGGTCCCAGTGCCAGTTCTGGTGCCGGTTACGGTCTCAGTCCTAGTCCTGGTGCCAGTGCAGTGCCACTCTCAGTTCTGGTGTCGATTCTGGTCCCGTTCTTGGTCTCAATGCCCATCCCAGAGTGGCGCTGCTCTTGGTGCCAGTCTCGGTGCCGGTGTCGATCTCAGTCTTGGTGCTGGGTCTGGTTCTGGTGCTCATCTTTGTCTCGCTCTCGGTAGCACTCCCAGAGCTTTTGGGTTCATTTGAGTGATTTTAGGCCAAACTGGGCAGGCTTAGTGTGGACTTTAAGCAGATGTGTTTGATTTTAGGCCAAATCTGGTGGGGTTTAGTCCCATTTGGGTGAATGTCAAATAACGTGCGCAGTTTTAAGGTGGATTTTAGATCCTTTTGTATGACTTGACACCCATTTAGGTGATTTTAAGCCAAACCAGGTAGTTTTAGGGTTTATTGTACACCAATTTGGAAGATTTATGTGTGACTTGAAGCCATTTTGTGTGTGTTTTAAACCAGTTTGAGAAATTTATGATCCGTTTTAGTTGTTTTTGACCCATTTGGATGATTTTAATGCCATTTCTCTGATTTTAGGCCAAACCATGTGGTTTTAGGCTGGTTTTTACTTCCCTTGGGGTGATTTTAGTCCACATTGAAGGGATATGATGCTTCCTTGCGTGATTCGAGGCCCAACCTGATGGGTTTTCATGTGGATTTCAGGCCCCTTAGGAGAATGTGAGGCATTTGTGGGTGATTTTAGGACGAATCGGACCCTTTTAGGAATGCACATGCCCAGTTTTTGGTCCAGTGAATGCACCTGCGGAGAAACCTGGCAGACATCCCAGCCCAGTCAGGCCAGAGCTCCTGTGCTGTGGTTTTAGGATCCTTTGGGGGTTTCAGCCTCTGTCCTTGTTCAACAGTCCTGAGACAGATGAGGGATCTTGGGGCCGTGTCTTACAGGGGGATGTTTGGAGCTCACAGGGCTCCAAAGCCGAGCCCGAGACGACCCTTGAGGGGACATCAGGGGCTCCCCAAGAGGTGTTTTTGGGGGCCCGAGAGGCAGCAGAGACCCGATAGGGGTGGGGGAGCACGAGGTTTAGGGAGCTCTGGGAGAGCCTCAGCTTCCCTAAGCGAGACCCTGGAGAGAGGAGAGCCCCAGAAGCGGGGACCCCGAGAGGAGGGGGGGAGCCCTGGGATTGCCGGGACCATGGTGGGGGGCGCTGGGGCTGCAGGAGCAGGATGGGCGGGAGAGGGGAGTGGCTGCTCCCAGTACAAGACCAATTGCCCGCTCCCTGTGGTTCCAGTTTCCTTGGCACAATGTGGATGGTCCAGCCCTAACCCCCAGCCCACAGCCAGCGCTGGCCCCAGTGCCAGCTCTGAGCCCCCCTCGGCCCCAATCCCAGCCCAACTCAGCCCAAATCCCAGGCTGGCAACGGCCCCTCCCTCCCACCCTGACACCGCCCCCGGCCCCGAGCCCCGGCCCTCATGGAGCCCTCCAAGCAATGAGCCCAGGCACCCCAAAAGTGGGGCTGGGACCCCGGAATGGGCTTGAGAAGCCCCAGAATGGGCCTGGTCATGCCCAGCATGGGAGCGGGACCCCCACAATGGGGTTGGGACCTCCGCACCCACTCCCCGCCTTACCCCACCCTCAGCATGGAACGAACCAATCAGCGCCGCCGTGCACAATGCCAGCAGTAACACCTGCCGCAGCGACCAATCAGATGGCTCCGTCTCGCTGGCTCCCCGCCCCCATTGTGACATCACAAAGGGCCCGGCCGCTCGGTGCCTGACGCCGAGAACGTCACTGAGCTGCCATTGGCTGTCGGGGAGAGGGCGGGGCTTGCCTCGAGTATAAAAGGGGCGTGAGAGCCCGCAGGTGTCGTGGCAGGGTCCTGCCATGGGAGCGGCGCTGGAGCCCTGGGGCGCGGGCAGCGGCCCAGCCAAGGGGGAAGGGGGAAGGGGGCAGGTGGGCGGGAGGGAGGTGGGACTGTCTTGTCGTGGGATGTGCAGGGGGAGGGATGGGCACCGGCCTGAGCGTGCCCCGGGGCCAGGACGATGGCGCCAGCTATGGCTGGCCACTGACATCTGCCGGAGCGTCCTCCTGGGGCCACGGCCCAGAGCAAGGACCACAAAGAGCGGCAGAGTGTCCGCCGGGGCCAGAGAACGGCACGGGGCGCTTGTGTGGGGCTGTCTGCGACGGAGGGAGGGATGAAGGGGGGATGCGCCGATGCGCCGCTTCTCGCCGCCGCCCTTCTCAGGGACCTGCGCCCGCCCCTCCCAATGGGAGCGGCACCGGCACCAGCCCCGGCTCTGCAAAGGCAGGGACCGAGGGCCGCCGGGCCACGCAGGGACCATGTCGGCCCCTCCAAACCAGAGGGCTTTGGCCATCACCCTGGCCTGCCAAATAAATAAAATTAATAAGACCAAAAAAGAACCCAAATAAAAATAAAACAGAATTTTAAAAAATAAAATGAAAGAATTGAAATCAAAGGTATTTTCAAATAAAACTGGCAAAAATCACTTCAAATGCTCTGACTGGTCTTTGCTTGCCCAACAAGACCTTGGCGATGCAAACAAACCCCAGAGCCCCCGCCCTCCCCATGGCACAGGAGAACTGAGAGCCCCGGGCCTCAGGTGGGGCCAGGAGCACGCATGGCCCGGCCTTGTCTCCCTCCCTCTCCTCCCTGCGCACTCCTGGGGGGGCTCCAGTCCTCTCCTGGCGGCAATGCTCGGGCCTGGGGGGGGTCTCTGTCCCTGTCACACCGGGGGATGCTCGGGGCCCTCAGCCCAGCACTGAGAGGGACAGAGACGCCTCCGCGTGTCCCCTGCTACCAGAGATGGAGACTGTGAAAAACGAGCTTCACTTGCCTGGTAAAATTAAAAAGAGCTTGAATTAAACACAAATTAAGACCAGTAGGAGACAGAAAGCAAAGGGTTCATAGGCTCCACCTGGTACCTTGGCCCATCTGCCGTGACTGGGCATTCGGCCAAGTGCTCACCTGCTATCTCACAGACATTCTTGAAATACCCTTTCCATTGCATCACTCTCCTGCATATTCAAACTCTTCTACAAAGTCCTTTCCACATTCCAGGAGCTGTTTAGCCTGGTCCCTCCTTGCCTCTGCCTCCTTAGAGCACGCCTGTTTCTCGGTTGCGCCTCCACCATCGCTTCCAGCTCGGGCTGTGCTCCACGCCTTCCTCAGGCGCAGGTGCCCATCCTTTGGCACATCAACGGCAGGCTCCTCCTCACACCTTCACTGGATGTTATCCCAACCACACAGACATTTCAATTGCAAGCGTGACTCTAGATCGGCTGTCCCACCGCTAGGACTGAGCAAAACCATCAAATCTACATCCTCACGGCAGAGTTATTTAACACCACACATCTAACAATCGTTTCAATCTCGGCCAAAAGCCAATCCTGGAACAGGGATCTGCAACAGAGACTCCAGCCCCCGAGCTTGCCCCGCAGGGAGAGGGACAGAGAGCCCCCGGTGTCGCTGCAGGACACCAACAAAAGAGCAAAGACTGCGACTATTTCAGAAGGCAAAAGGCATAAAACCCCCATGAATTGTCTCATTTTAGAAGGTGTTCCCATACAGACTTAACTCCATGGGTGAAAAAGAGTGACACCTCCCCAGTGCCACTGGGCAAAGTAGAGAAAGGGCCAAAATGATTTTTCTCTGAGAAGCAGAAAAGCAACACGCCACATGGGGAAAGATTGTTTTTGGAAAGGATAGGTTTTTTGCCAAGATTGTTTTGGGAAGAAGCTTTCCTAAGAAGCTTTTCCCTTGGGAAAGGAGTTAGGAGCTATCAGCAGGCTCCAATCTCTAAGGCCCAAAAAGATCAGGCCCAAAGCCTGGCCCCCGGCTCCCACAAGCATTTCCCACACCCACAGCGATGGAGACCCCTCCAGCATCCCTGGGCACCGGCCAAAAGAAAATTGGTGGAAATCAAACTTTGAACACCGCAGCAAATGCTCTGGCCCAGATTTGCTATTGCCAGGCCCCGCTGTGTCACCAGGGACACTGGGTGTCCTCAGGTGCCCTGGTGTCACAGCGCTGCCCTGGGCTCCAGCAGGCCCTGCTGTGTCCCAGGACAGCCTGGCTTCCAGGACATTCCATGGCCCGGCGCTCTCACGCCATGGAATACTCTGGAATTGATGGAATCTGTCGTCATCCCGGTGTCAGAGGAGCTGACAGCCCCGGGCAGGCCAGCGGATTTCTGCCTGGCTGCTGCCTTGGGACACGGCTGGACGGGGCTCGGAGCAGCCTGGGACAGTGGGAGGTGTCCCTGCCACGGCAGGGGTGGCACTGGGTGGGCTTGAAGGTGCCTTCCAAGGCAAACCATGGCCGCATTCTCATCCTGGGGAGCCCCACAAGAGCAGGACGAGGGAAAGAGCCCCACAGAGGCCCAGAATCCCGGAGGATTCCCTCTCCAGGGCAGGAGGGTGCTGAAAGCCAGAGGAGCCCCCCAGTTGCCCACGCTGCTGACTTTGAAGCCCCTTGCCTGGCTCCTCTCCCTCTCCTCACTGCATTCTCCAGCCACGAGGGGATCGCCCTGCCCCAGAGCCGCTGTCCGGCAAGAACGCCGAGGGAGCTGCCCGGCCACGCTCCCTCATTCACAAAGTCACCTCCAACCACCCCCCAAGCATCGTCCCCGCCTCTGTGGGCTGGCCAGGGACACGGACACCACTGGTGGAGCAGTTCCCGGCCCCAGCACCCACCCCAAATCCTGCCCGAGCTCCCTCCTCCAGCCCAGCCCCAGCCCGCACTGCAGTCACAGGTTCGGCTCCAGCTGCCAAACTCAGCCCCAGTTCCTGCCCTGAGCCCATCACCACCATCAGCCCTCAGCCCAAGGCCAGCCCCAGAGCCACTGCCTCCCCCGAGCCAGCCCTAACCCCCAGCCCACAGCCAGCGCTGGCCCCAGTGCCAGCTCTGAGCCCCCCTCGGCCCCAGTCCCAGCCCAACTCAGCCCAAATCCCAGGCTGGCAACGGCCCCTCCCCCCCGCCCTGACACCGCCCCCGGCCCCGAGCCCCGCCCCTCATGGAGCCCTCCAAGCAATGAGCCCAGGCACCCCAAAAGTGGGGCTGGGACCCCCGGAATGGGCCTGGGCACCCCCACAATGGGGCTGGGCATCCCCGGAATGGGGCTGGGCACCCCCACAATGGGGCTGGGACCCCCGGAATGGGCCTGGGCACCCCCACAATCGGGCTGGGAGCCAAGAATAGCAATGGGCACCCCCACAATGGGGCCGGGCATCCCCGGGATGCTGCTGAGACCTCCAGAATGGAGCTGGGCAATGCCAGAATAGGCCTGGGCACCTCCAGAATGGGGCTGGAAACCCAAGAATAGGTATGGGGGATCTATAGGGGATCTATCGGGGTCTGAGGGGTCCTGGGAGTCTCTTTAGGGGATGTAGTGCCATGTCTACAGGGGATGTAGAGGAGTCTATAAGGCATTTTTGGGCATCTATTGGGGTTTTAGGGTGTTCTGACTCTGCCTAAAGGGGCTTGGGGGCTTATAGGGGATCTCTCGGGGTCTGAGGGGTCTACAGAGGGTCCGGAGGAGTCCATAAAGTGTGTCTGGGCATCCCTAAATGGGGTCTGGTGGTCTCTGTAGGGGATTTGGGGGGTCTGTGTGGCCTTTTGGCTGACTGGGGGGGTCTGTAGGGGCCTGTGGGAGCCTGTAGTGGGTGCGGGGAGGTCTGGGGGTGTCTTTGGATCCCTGTGAGGGGACTGGGGGGTCTGGTGGGGTCTGGGGGTCTCTAATGGAGGTCTGAGGGGTCTATAGGGGATCTATGGGGGGTCTTTAGAGGGCCGAGGGGGGCCTGGGGATCCCTATAGAAGATTTGAGTAGGGTCTGGGGGTCCCTGTAGGGGATTTGAGTAGGGTCTGGGGGTCCCTGTAGGGGATCCAAGGGTCTCTCTGGGGGATTTGGGGGGGTCTTTAGGGGATCTGGGGGTCCCTCTAGGGGATGGGAGGTGCCCGGGGGGTCTATAGGGGCTCTGGGGGTCTCTATGGGTGATTTGGAGGTCTCTATGGGTGATTGGGGGGGGTCTTTGGGGCATCTATAGGGGCTCCGTAGGGGTTCTGGGGTAGCCTATAGAGGGTCCAGGGGTATCTGGCGGGTCTGAGGGAGGTCTCGGGATCTCGATAGGGGAATTCTGGGGTGCTTCAAGGGAATATTTTGGGAATTTTGGGCTCTGTTCAGGGAATTCTTGGGATTCAAATGGGGCAATTTTGGGGTTTCTGTTGGGAAATTGTTTGAATTTTGGGGCCTCTATTGGGAATTTTGGGTCCAAACGCAGGAATTTGGAGCATTTTGGGTACAAACGTGGGAATTTGGGGATCTCTAGAGGGGAATTGTGGGAGTTTTGCAGTCCCTAGAGGAGATTTTCGGTCCAGACTTTGGAATTTGAGGTCCCCAAAGGGATCTTTTGGGAAATTTGGGTCCAAACTTGGGAACCTTTGGCTCTCTAGAGAGGATTTTGAGGGAATTTTGGGTCCAAGCATAGGAAGTTTGGGAATTTTTTTCCCAGATTTCCTCTTCAAGTTCTTGGTGATCAGCAGTGCTGTAAATGGCAAGTCCTGCCTGCTGCACCCCTTCATTGAAAGCAAGTGTAGGAAATTCTGGGAATTTTCAGGGATTTTGGGAATTCTTGGGGGTTGGAGGGATTTTGTATTTTTTTATTTTTAAAGTATTTTTAGGAAATTTTGGTGTTTTCATTTTGTTGGGTTTTGGTTGGGTTTTTTGTGTTTGTTTTTTTGTTTTTTTGTTTGGTTGGTTTGTTTTTTGGGGTTTTTTTTGCATTTTTAAGCGTGGTTTTTGCTGACTTTGGGGGCTTTTGGGGGATGCTTTTGGAATTCTAAAGAGTTTAGGAGTTTTTTAGGGAATTTTTGAGAATTTGGGGATTTTGGTGGGATTTTTTAATATATTTCTGGGCATCTTAATGGTTAGGTTGTTCTATTTTTTTCATTTTCTGGGTGGTTTTTGTTGGTGTTTGAGGGAAATTTTTTGTGACTTTTTGGGAACTTGATAAATTCGAGCTACTCTGAGAATAATATTGGAATTTTTGGAGGCATTTTCAGGTTAATTTTTCTCTTTTGAGCCATTTTGAGGCTTCTTTCAGTTCTTGTTTGGTATAATTTTGCTTTTTAATGCAAATTTTGGGGGATGTTTTTTAATTCTTGGGAATTCTGTGTCCCTCCGGGCTCTCCCCATTCTCACAGCATCTTTGAACATTTTCTGTCAATTTTGAGTATTTTTGGATTCTTCAGGAGCATTTTCTGTGACTTTTGAGCCCTTTTTGCCAATTTCCATCCCAGTCTCAGTCTCGGTCTCAGCACAGTCCCAGTCCCAGTGCCGGTACCGGTGCCGCTCTTGGTCCCGCAGTGCTCCCAGTGCCAGTCTCAGTCTCGGTCCCAGTCCCTGGGCGGTGCCAGTCTCGGTGCTGGTTCCGGTGCCGGTCTTGGTCTCAGTCTTGGTCCCAGTGCCAGTTCTGGTGCCGGTTACGGTCTCAGTCCTAGTCCTGGTGCCAGTGCAGTGCCACTCTCAGTTCTGGTGTCGATTCTGGTCCCAGTCTTGGTCTCGGTGCCGGTCCCAGAGCGGCGCCGCTCTCAGTGCCAGTCTCAGATCCGGTGTCGGTCTCAGTCTTGGTGTTGGGTCTGGTTCTGGTGCTCATCTTTGTCTCGCTCTCGGTAGCACTCCCAGAGCATTTGGGTTCATTTGGGTGATTTTAGGCCAAACTGGGCAGGCTTAGTGTGGACTTTAAGCAGATATGTTTGATTTTAGGCCAAATCTGGTGGGGTTTAGTCCCATTTGGGTGAATGTCAAATAACGTGCGCAGTTTTAAGGTGGATTTTAGATCTTTTTGTATGACTTGACACACATTTAGGTGATTTTAAGCCAAACAAGGTAGTCTTAGGGTTTATTGTACACCAATTTGGAAGATTTACGTGTGACTTGAAGCCATTTTGTGTGTGTTTTAAACTAGTTTGAGAAATTTATGATCTGTTTTAGTGGTTTTTGACCCATTTGGATGATTTTAATGCCATTTCTCTGATTTTAGGCCAAACCATGTGGTTTTAGGCTGGTTTTTACTTCCCTTGGGGTGATTTTAGTCCACATTGAAGGGATATGATGCTTCCTTGCATGATTCAAGGCCCAACCTGATCAGTTTTCATGTGGATTTCAGGCCCCTTAGGAGAATTTGAGGCCTTTGTGGGTGATTTTAGGACGAATCAGACCCTTTTAGGACTGTGCATGCCCAGTTCGTGGTCTGTTGTATGCACCTACGAGAGAATCCTGGCAGACATCCCAGCCCAGTCAGGCCAGAGCTCCTGTGCTGTGGTTTTAGGATCCTTTGGGGGTTTCAGCCTCTGTCCATGTTCAACAGTCCTGAGACAGATGAGGGATCTTGGGGCCGTGTCTTACAGGGGGATGTTTGGAGCTCACAGGGCTCCAAAGCCGAGCCCGAGACGACCCTTGGGAGGACATCAGGGGCTCCCCAAGAGGTGTTTTTGGGGGCCCGAGTGGCAGCAGAGACCCGATAGGGGCGGGGGAGCACCGGGTTTAGAGAGCTCCGGGAGAGCCTCAGCTTCCCTAAGCGAGACCCTGGAGAGAGGAGAGCCCCACAGGCGGGGACCCCGAGAGGAGGGGGGGAGCCCTGGGATTGCCGGGACCATGGTGGGGGGCGCTGGGGCTGCAGGAGCAGGATGGGCGGGAAAGGGGAGTGGCTGCTCCCAGTACAAGACCAATTGCCCGCTCCCTGTGGTTCCAGTTTCCTTGGCACAATGTGGATGGTCCAGCCCTAACCCCCAGCCCACAGCCAGCGCTGGCCCCAGTGCCAGCTCTGAGCCCCCCTCGGCCCCAATCCCAGCCCAACTCAGCCCAAATCCCAGGCTGGCAACGGCCCCTCTCCCCGCCCTGACACCGCCCCCGGCCCCGAGCCCCGGCCCTCATGGAGCCCTCCAAGCAATGAGCCCAGGCACCCCAAAAGTGGGGCTGGGACCCCCGGAATGGGCTTGAGAAGCCCCAGAATGGGCCTGGGCATGCCCAGCATGGGAGCGGGACCCCCACAATGGGGCTGGGACCCCCGCACCCGCTCCCCGCCTTACCCCACCCTCAGCATGGAACGAACCAATCAGCGCCGCCGTGCACAATGCCAGCAGTAACACCTGCCGCAGCGACCAATCAGATGGCTCCGTCTCGCTGGCTCCCCGCCCCCATTGTGACATCACAAAGGGCCCGGCCGCTCGGTGCCTGACGCCGAGAACGTCACTGAGCTGCCATTGGCTGTCGGGGAGAGGGCGGGGCTTGCCTCGAGTATAAAAGGGGCGTGAGAGGCTGCAGGTGTCCTGGCAGGGTCCTGCCATGGGAGCGGTGCTGGAGCCCTGGGGCCAAGCCTGCCCGGGCAGTGGTGAGCGACCAACCCTGCGCGGCCAGCAGGGGGCGACCAACCTGCGCCGCCGGAGGCCAACCCTGCGCAGCCAGCGGTGAGCGACCAACCCTGCGTGGCCAGCGGCCAACCCTGCCCAGCCATTGGCCAACCCTGCGCGGCCAGCGGCCAGTGGTCAGCGGCCAACCCTGCCCAGCCATCAACCAACCTTGCCCGGCCAGCGGCCAACCCTGCGCGGCGAGCGACCAACCTGTGCCGTCGGAGGCCAACCCTGTGCCACCGGAGGCCAACCCTGCCCGGCCAGCGGCCAACCCTACACTGCCAGCAGCGAGCAACCAACCCTGCGTGGCCAGCGGCCAACCCTGCGGGGCCAGCGGCCAACCCTGCGCTGTCAGGGGCCAACCCTGCGCCGCCGGAGGCAAACCCTGCGGGGCCAGCAGCTAACCCATTGCGGCCAGCGGCCAGCGGCAACCCTGCACCACCAGCGGCCAGCAGCCAACCCTTCGCAGCCAGCGGCCAACTCTTCGCCTCGAGCGGCCAGCGGCCAGCGGCCAGCGGCCAACCCTGCGCGGCCAGCAGCCAGCCCTGCCCGGCCATCGGCCAACCCTGCACGGCCAGCAGCCAGCGGCCAACCCTGCATGGCCAGCGGCCAGCAGCAACCCTTCGCGGCCAGCGACCAACTCTTTGCCTCCAGCAGCCAGCGGCCAACCCTGCACGGCCAGCGGCCAACCCTACGCAGCCAGCGGCCAGCAGCCAACCCTTCGCGGCCAGCGGCCAACTCTTTGCCTTCAGCAGCCAGCGGCCAACCCTGCACAGCCAGCGGCCAGCAGCCAACTCTGCGCCACCAGAGGCCAACCCTGTGCGGCCAGTGGCCAACCCTGCACAGCCAGTGGCCAGCGGCCAACCCTGCACAGCCAGTGGCCAGCGGCCAACCCTGCACGGCCAATGACCAACCCTTTGCGGCTGGCGGCCAACCCTGCGTGACTAGCGGTCAGCGGCTAACCCTGCGCAGCCAGCGGCCAACCCTGTGCTGCCAGCGGCCAACCCAGCGCGCCCAGCAGCCAGCCCTGCGTGGCCAGTGGCCAGCGGCCAACCCTGCCTGGCCAGCGGCCAGCGGCCAACCCTGCACTGTCAGCAGCGAGCGACCAACCCTGCCCAGCCAGCGGCCAACCCTGCACTGTCAGCAGCGAGCGACCAACCCTTCATGGCCAGCGGCCAACCCTTCGGGGCCAGCGGCCAGCGGCCAACCCGGCGCGGTCAGCGGCCAACTCTTCGCCTCCAGCGACCAGCGGCCAACCCTGCCCGGCCAGCAGCCAGCGGCCAACCCTGCGCGCCCAGCAACCAGCCCTGCGTGGCCAGTGGCCAGCGGCCAACCCTGCCCAGCCAGTGGCCCACCCTGCCAGGCCAGCGGCCAACCCTGCCCGGCTAGCGGCCAGCGGCCAACCCTGCGCGGCCAGCTGCCATCAACCAACCCTGCCAGGCCAGCGGCCAACCCTGCCCGGCCAGCGGCCAGCGGCCAACCCTGCGCGGCCAGCTGCCATCAACCAACCCTGCCCAGCCAGCGGCCAACCCTGCACTGTCAGCAGCGAGCGACCAACTCTGCATGGCCAGCGGCCAACCCTTCGGGGCCAGCGGCCAGCGGCCAACCCGGCGTGGTCAGCGGCTAACCCACTGCGGCCAGCGGCCAGCGGCAACCCTGCACCACCAGCGGCCAGCAGCCAACCCTTCGCAGCCAGCGGCCAACTCTTCGCCTCCAGCGGCCAGCGGCCAACACTGCGCGGCCAGCGGCCAACCCTGTGTGGCCAGTAGCCAGCAGCCAACCCTGCGCGGCCAGCGGCCAACTCTTCGCCTCCAGTGGCCAACCCTGCCCGGCCAGCTGCTATCAGCCAACCCTGCCCGGCCACCGGCCAACCCAGCGTGGCCAGCGGCCAACCCTGTGTGGCCAGTAGCCAGCAGCCAACCCTGCGCGGCCAGCGGCCAACTCTTCGCCTCCAGTGGCCAACCCTGCCCGGCCAGCTGCTATCAGCCAACCCTGCCCAGCCATCAGCCAACCCTGCGCCACCAGCAGCCAACCCTTCACCCCCAGCGGCCAGCGGCAAACCCTGCCCAGCCATCGGCCAACTCTGCGCAGCCAGCAGCCAACCCTGCACGGCCAGCTGCTATCAGCCAACCCTGCCCGGCCATCAGCCAACCCTGCGCAGCCAGCAGCCAACCCTGCGCAGCCAGCGGCCCGGCCCAGGGGGAAAGGTGCGGGTGGACAGGAGGGAGGTAGCAGCACCGCATGTGTGTCTGCGCCCCATCCTGTCGTGGGATGTGCAGGAGGAGGGATGGACACCGGCCAGAGACTCCAACCCCCGAGCGTGCCCTGCAGGGAGAGGGACAGAGAGCCCCCGGTGTCGCTGCAGGACACCAACAAAAGAGCAAAGACTGCGACTATTTCAGAAGGCAAAAGGCATAAAAGCCCCTTGAATTGTCTCATTTTAGAAGGCGTTCCCATACAGACTTAACACCATGGGTGACCAAGACTTGCAACTCTCCAATGCCACTGGGCAAAGTAGAGAAAGGGCCAAAATGTTTTTTCTCTGAGAAGCAGAAAAGCAACACGCCACCTGGAGAGAGATTGTTTTGGGAGAGTTGTTTTGCCAAGATTGTTTTGGGAAGAAGCTTTCCTAAGAAACTTTTCCCTTGGGAAAGGAGTTAGGAGCTACCAGCAGGCTCCAATCTCTAAGGCCCAAAAAGATCAGGCCCAAAGCCTGGCCCCCGGCTCCCACAAGCATTTCCCACACCCACAGGGATGGAGACCCCTCCAGCATCCCTGGGCACCAGCCAAAAGAAAATTGGTGGAAATCAAACTTTGAACACCGCAGCAAACGCTCTGGCCCAGATTTGCTTTTGCCAGGCCCCGCTGTGTCACCAGGGACACTGGGTGTCCTCAGGTGCCCTGGTGTCACAGCACTGCCCTGGGCTCCAGCAGGCCCTGCTGTGTCCCAGGACAGCCTGGCTTCCAAGACATTCCATGGCCCGGCGCTCTCACGCCATGGAATTCTCTGGAATTGATGGAATCTGTCATCATCCCGGTGTCAGAGGAGTTGACAGCCCCGGGCAGGCCAGCGGATTTCTGCCTGGCTGCTGCCTTGGGACACGGCTGGACGGGGCTCGGAGCAGCCCGGGACAGTGGGAGGTGTCCCTGCCACGGCAGGGGTGGCACTGGGTGGGCTTGAAGGTGCCTTCCAAGCCAAACCATGGCTGCATTCTCATCCTGGGGAGCCCCACAAGAGCAGGACGAGGGAAAGAGCCCCGCAGAGACCCAGAATCCCGGAGTGTCGGAGTCTAGAACATCCCTCTGGCCACCCTGGAGGGTTTGGAGACCGGACAGGGGGGTCTGGGATCTGTACAGGGGGGTCAGTTAGACCCACACAGGTCCCAGGAGGACACTGACTCTGATTCCTGGCCATGGGAGTGAACACTCACATGCAGGAAGAATCACAAATCCTAAGAATTTGAAATAAGTAGTGGATGGTTTGTTGTAGAATATAAATATAGAAATTAGGATTCTTAGCATATGGGGCTGAAGAGACAAGATGGAGGAATTGGGGAGTGGCCCCTGTGCTCCTTGTTCTTGTTCTCATCCCCCATCTTGTGCTGAGTTGGGTTTTAGAGATTGGTTTAGAGTAGAACTGACATGTTAGTATAGGTAATAGGTATTGGTAAAATTTTGTAAATAAAAAATACGTCTCGGACAGTGGTTGGGTCAAGGGGACCGTACATAAGGTACGGGGCTCTCTGATCCGCCCAATCCGCCGCGTGTCCTGCTCTGTGGAGACACCTTGCAGAGCTGAGAAAGAACTAAGATAAGGTACCCTGCCAGGAAGGCCTGGCAGAGTTGAAAAAGGACTGAGATAATGAAGAATAAACAACCTTGGAAATGTGCACCGGCAGACTCAGTTTGTCGTCCCTGCCTCTGGTGTGTAACACTTAGGGCAAAGAGAAGACCGAAAACCTGATCACCTCTGGGAACAGCAACCCAGGGGAAACTCCTAGGGAACAGCAACCTTGGGAGACCCTTATTACCTTGGGGAACACCAACCCCAAGGAGAATCTCAGGAAAACTACAACCCTGAGATATGGCGCCCGAACTTATCCGAACAGCCACGGACCCTCAGAAGAAGATAAAAACTCCATCATTAGAAGATAAGAACAGATTCAGCAAGTCGCCGACCTTGGAACTTCAGCCGAACCGACGTGGACCCAGGGCCCAGGGCTGCGTCATCCCACAGCTGCCGGACAGCAGGGACAACACCGGTTCCAGTTCCACAGCCAGGAAAGGCTGCACCTAGGTGAGACCGGTCAAAAACCCAGAACACGGGGGGGGAATGCATTCCAGAAATAGCTACGTATCTTATTAACTTGGCAAAGCATTACTGCTGCATAATTTGCGGCTTCAATTGAAAGAGCCAGCAGCTCTCTAATAATGGGTTTGCCTCGCAATCCTACAACACAAATCGGAACTAAAGTCCCAGATAGAATTTTGGAAAGAGGTAAACAAAAAAACACTATATCAAAATGCAATAAGGAGAGATAAAAAAGCTCTCAAATTAATGGCATTGGCAAGTGTACTGCTGCAAATAACATTACAGAATTCCAGGGAAGAATTAAAACTCCCACAACAGCAGAGAGGCAAAGAGGAATTAGATTCCCAGCCCTCTGAGAAGCGAGCCCACACGTTGACCGCAACGCCAGAAAAGGGAGGGGATGCTCAAAAGCAGTCTCTAACAGTCCCTCGGACATCCCCCACTCCGCACCTTACCCCGCACCCCGAAAAGAACACTGAAGCGGGCGGCCCGCGGCCGTGCGGCGCAGCTCCCCCCATCCCCCACTGCAAAACAGCAAGGGAAAGAGGGGAAAGGGCAGACGGAGCACCAGCCGTGCCACCAAGGCGGGGGGAGGACACACCGCGCGGGGGAGGGCGGCCCGCAGACGCCCTGCACTGGGAAGGAAACAGCCGGGAAGAGAGTTTGGAAACAGGGTGAAGAAATACATTAAGGAGAAGGCAAGCTTTCACAGTCACTTTTGAATCGATCAGAGCAAGAAAGTGAGGAGAATGAATTGTTTCTGAGTGATTTTTATGAAATGCCGTTTGCACCAAGAATACAGAGCAGGTTTAGTGGCCGTGCGTGCTCGCACATCTCAGAGCTGGAGCGAAAGCGGCCGGCGGTGTCGCCGTGCATCGCGGGACGGGAAAGCCGGGATTGGGTCCACCACGCGAGCTTTTGCGGACCCCGCTGCACTCGTCGTGCGCCCGGTGGCAGAGGCTGCTGCCCCCCCAGCAGGGAGGCGGAGACGGGGCAGTGCCGCGGCACAGCGCGAGCAAAAGGAGGCTTGTTCCCTCCCCACCCCCCCCCGTTTCCCCCCCCCACCCCGTTCCCCGTCCGCCATGATACGTGTTCCCCGGGAAGGAGGTGCGGGGAGTCCAACACAGACCCCGCCTCCATGTCCCCAAAGCTCCCTCCCTCCAAACATCGAACACGGAAGGACAAAGCACTGCCCCCCCTCCCGCCCCCCCCCAGCGGGACAGGGAGAGACGAAGGGGAAAAGAATACAAGGATCACAGGCAGCGGTCACCGAGCGCGGGAATGCAGAAGCGCGGAAAGCGGGAATGCGGAAGCGTGGGCAGGGCGCACGCTGATGTCGCGGACGGTGAAAACCGAGGCAGGGACTGGGGGCACCACTCCAGCACAAGCTGCGGGGATGCAGGAAGCACGGGCGCCGGCGGCATTTGTAAGGACCGCCAGCGCAGATCAGGGCGGGGCGGACCCCGGGAGAGAGCAGGGAGAGTGCGTCTTTTCGGGCTTTGCCACGCCAAGTCAGGCAGAGGAGGGGCATGGCCACACCGGCGGCGTTTCGTTCCACGCCCCCATGCCGGCGCAGACAGGGGCAAGGTGGGGCCAGAGTGGGATTTCCCTCTGGGCACCGTCCCCTGCCCCACCCCCTCGCAACGGCCGTTCTATCTATTCCCTCATAGCAGCAGTGCTCAGGCAGCGGGACGTCCCGCAGTAACCCCGATGCACAACCAAAATTAAAAGCAATTATGCAGCAATGCCAAGGCATAGAAATAATGAAAACTAAGCAGCAAATATGCTCGCAGCACCCAGCCGGAGCTACGGGATTGACAAAATTGTGAAAGTGCAGCTTTTTAAAGCAAGCATCACAAAGATTATAAGTCCCCATCCTCAGAAAGGGAAGGGGGAAGGTGATGTTGCATGATGGCAACACATGACATTTAAGATTTATAAGAAACACGCAGCAACGCGCAAAAGCTACAGTGATCAGGGCAAAGAATTTTTCACAAATACGCCCGTTGTATCACAACATTGGCACGGATTGGCCGTGCCAGGGACCCCTCGATGTTTTTTATCAAGCCCAAATCCCTCAGCTCAGTCAGAACGGCCTGGCCAGCCGGACAAGCTGAAACTGAACCCAGCCGGTTCAGCATCACCACCATGCATGGTGGAACAGAAGCATTGCAACAATTTCTAAGCAGATTGCACAGCTTCAACAACAAAAATAGTAACAAAGGAAGCTTTCATTAACTCCTGAAGACAACAAAGTTCAAGATATGCTAGCTCAGAAGCAGCAGCAAATATTCACCGTTGGTGACAGTAAGTCAGTTCAAACTCCACATGATTTTTGGACTGTAGCCCAAGCTTCTTTTGCCACTCAATCACAATCATCTTTATTTTCAAAAGATTTCTTTTTATAAAAAAAAAAAAAAAAAAAAAAAAAAAAAAAAAAAAAAAAAAGCAAGCAATTATTTCTTCAGTTGAAAGACTGTGCTCTGGAATTTTATCCGAATTTAGCAATGCATTTCCCTCAATCACCCCTTCCAGCATAAGGTAGTCACACCCTTTCTGAATCCTCTGCAAATAATTCCTACACATTTACATCAAGGCTACCTGCTGGGTCAGCGGCACGTTCAGCCATGATTTCCCTTCACCGTGCCACATAGGTATTATGTGCAGCACACAGAAAAAGTAATACCCCAGTCCTTATAGAGGAGGGGGAAAATGATTTACAATATCCACTCCTCATCCAGGAGAGGGAGAAAAGTTAGAAATGTTAGCAAGCTCCAAAATAGAAGAAAGAGCATCATGGTAATAGCAATTGAATCACATTCCTGCAAATTCACAGGATGAAAGAGTTATAACAGACTGCAAAGAAATCAAAAAGAAAACATTGAAAGAGAAAAACTGTGATATAGTGAAGCATGGAAAGTATTGTGTTACCAATGACTTATGATCTACAGGATGAAAACTCAAGATAGGGGCAATTGTATCACGATGTGCTCAGAGACTGAAAGAAAGTCATGCGAGAAAAGGGTTTGAAATTTCTGTACTTCAAACAGTTTTTGAAGGAATGCTAAATGGAGAAAAGCCCTCGATGAACTAAGGAACAAATAGCAGGGAGTGAATGCAACCCTCACCATGTTGCAGGTGGCAGGGGACATACCACATGACAGAGCCAAAATTCAAGCCAGGGATTTGCCACAACAGGTGCAGGCAGACATCAGAAGTACACCACAAAAAACAATTTTGTAAGTTCCATCGATTGAAACACCTGAAAACATTTGTACATATATATCTATACATATATAATAATCCAGCAAGGACCTTCAAAGTCTTTCATGTCATTCCCTGGTTGCCTCACCAAGACAATGAACAGGCAAGTAAACAATGAAATAGCAAAGCTACACCTGCTTCAATTCTTTGCGTTTGGGGAATGCCAACGCAGAATGCAGATGCATCATCAATGTAATGCCTGGTCGACTGTCTCAGGCAGAGATGGTGGAGGCAGAGATGGTGAAGGCAGAGATGGTGGAGGCAGAGATGGTGAAGGCAGAGATGGTGAAGGCAGAGATGGTGGAGGCAGAGATGGTGAAGGCAGAGATGGTGGAGGCAGAGATGGTGGAGGCAGAGATGGTGGAGGCAGAGATGGTGAAGGCAGAGATGGTGAAGGCAGAGATGGTGGAGGCAGAGATGGTGAAGGCAGAGATGGTGGAGGCAGAGATGGTGAAGGCAGAGATGGTGAAGGCAGAGATGGTAGAGGCAGAGATGGTAGAGGCAGAGATGGTGAAGGCAGAGATGGTGAAGGCAGAGATGGTGAAGGCAGAGATGGTGGAGGCAGAGATGGTGAAGGCAGAGATGGTGAAGGCAGAGATGGTGGAGGCAGAGATGGTGGAGGCATGCAGTGAAGTGGACACACCTCAGCACGGCACATCAGTGCAGGCAGGCATCTGAAGAAACCAGCTTGAAAGAATCCTCCAAGCCCGGGATGAAGGAATTCTCACAGCACTTCAACAAGTGATTCAACAGAACAGCATGTGAACATTGTAAGAAAAGATCAGAAGAAGAAAATACAATCCTTTGTCCCTTTGTTGTGGAGCAATCCATCATTGTGTGAGAAACACAAAATGTGAGAAAGGGACATCCTATTATAAAGAAGAAAAATAGAAAATGAAATGAAGATGAGCTTTTAGCCAGAGTTAATCATTATTTGTTAATTTGAGTTATGTTTCCACATTTTATTGTTGTTGAAATTTTTGTGTGGTTTGGTTCGAGTTTAAGTTACATATTGTTAAATATATAATTCTAAAATTTATTTCAAGTTTGGGCCCTGAAGAGTTTAAATTAAGTTTGTATTTGAGTTTCATGAAGTTTAATTAGTAATTAATTTATATTTTATTGATTTATTATATATGGATTTTATAAGGTTACTGCAAGTTGTAGATTTTTTATCAAGCTTTATTTATGTTGAATTCAAGTCTTTGTTGATTTAAAAGGTGATTTACAATTTATAGAAGGTATGTTTGTTTAATTTGCAAAGTTTAGTTATTTTTCTTCAACAAAGAAACAGCTTCAACTGAAATGATGATGATGGAACATTGATAAATAAGATTTGAGGAGAAGATACAATTTGTTAGATCCCTGATTTTATTGTTGGTTATGAATTGTTTCAGTCTTTTGTGTTTCATTTTAAATTAATAAGTGTATGAGAGTTTTGAAATGCAATTTAACATGTTAAGTATTGATACATTGATTATATAGTATGGAAACATATATAAAAATTGATAGTACTTGTAAGTTAATATTACCGTTAAGCCTTTATGCTTTGTCATTTATTTATAGGATTTTTCAAAAGGCATTTGTAATTTTGAATATTTTCTATTTGTTTTTTAACCATTTAAGTATTTCGTAAATGCTGTTGTTGAAAAATGTAGTTGTATTATTAAGTGCAAGTCAGAATTTTTTCTTAAGCTTCATTTTAAGTATATAATTTGTCTCTTTTATAATCAATCTTGTATGTTTTATGCAATGTTTTAGCATGTCCTTTTGAATTTCATTTGAATTTTTAACTGTGTTATGCATTTTGTTTGAAATGAGATTTTGGGCTTGCTTTGGTACCTCTTGTGTGAGTAGAGACATTGCATTTCAGTTTGTTAAATCTTTAAGTGTTTTTCAGAAGGTCTTGGAGAGAGATACCTGAAGCATCATTGATGATTTTTCCATCAGCTGTTGATCCTGTGATTGTTCCAATTGGTATTCAACTGTTTTCAAGAAAAGTTCCAGAAAAGACGAGCTCCTGAGTGATCTGATCAATTTTTCATCTTAAATTTTAAATGTTTCTTTTATGTAAAAACGTTATGACAGTTTGTTGTATATGGGGCATTTGATGCTCATTGTTATTAGAGGATTTATTTGGAGAATGTGCTAAAGAGCATCACTCCAACTTGAAGTTTGAGTTCTGGCCAAACTCTGATTTTAACTTGGACGGATGCTGTTTGCCAACAAAGCCCAGAGATTTCTGCTCCAAAAAATAATATGCAAGTTATTTTGACTTGGCAATTTGATCTTATTAATATAACAGCTGAATCAACTTTGTCGTGAGACCTGATGTCTTGCCTGGGAAAGAACATTGGGATCTCCACTGAAGGAAAGTGTTTCAGCAGTTTGCAGTCTCTGAGGTGATGGCACAAATGATTTGATAATCACATTTCATTTTCATTGGTATGCCGAATTTTTCCTTTGTGTTGAGCATTTCTTTATAGAATTCTTTTGTCATGCTTTATAGTACTCATGTTATGTTTTATATCTCCAAAAAATTGAAATAACCTCCATGATGCAAAAGGAGAGGGGAGGAATGCTGAGTGTAAATTTAAGCAGAATGTTGAGGAAAAAATAGTATGTTTTAAACTTTTGATAAGTTTTTTTGTAGAGTCCACTTCACCGAGCAGCAAGTGGAACGGGAAGAGAAACGTGAAGAGAATCCTTTAGTCTTGAGCAGAAACCCAGAGACAGGATGGATTGGAAAATCATTTAAATTTAAGGTTTGGGGCAGGGATTGTGCTTGTGTTTTCACAGGAGCCGAAAATGAGCATCAGCAAGGCATGAGAACCTCTGCCAAAGTCAACGGCATCAGGCGTTGGTCCAGAAATGGAAAAGCAGGCACACAGACGTGGCTGTCAAGACTGCGGACATCTCTTCGTTCGGAATGCAAAAGATTTTGGGACTTGGGATTTCTCTGGGACTTGAGTAGTGTTGCATTTCAGAGATTCCCACAGAGAGTGAGGCCTTTGAACAAGCAGTTTAATCAAGTGTTATACTTGTGCATTGTGTTCTCACTGATTGTCTTGGGCAGTGGGGTGGTTTTGCCCATGATTCAGTCAAGGAAGAATGGTTGGGAAACTCTGGCCAATGTATCAGAGCTGACCATCTTTCATTTGACATACTCAAGATCAGGGAAATTCTTTTCATCATGTTTTATGAGTTTGTTAGTAGGCAGGTGATTGAACAAGTAGTCGATCCCAGAGAACATCCCTCCAGCAATTTCACAGTTCATTTTCAACCTGGTGGGCAAATGGGATGTTCAAATGAAATTCTTTTCTATGGTTCTTTGTGAACCTCGAAAATGAAAACCTTTGGTTCAGCAAAAGAGAATTTTTGCAGAAAATTTGGTCTTTCCTGGAGTGACACAAAAAAGATAATATCGTAGACGTCACTCCAAATCATATGATTTGTAAAAGTGCATCAGCTTGGTGTAACTACACTGAGATGTCAGATAAACTAGCAAGTCCGGTTTCAATGTTATTCCCGAAAGAAATCCTTTTCATTTGTGAAGACAGGATTCAGTTTGTGCTCCTTGCAGATGTCAAGGATGGTCCATGCAGCAACAAGAAATGTTCTTTGTTAACACAGGTTAACACCCAGAGTGACATTGATAAAAGAGCAAGAGAGGAAAGATCTGTTGAACAATATGATCCAAGTTGTGATGGTAATGCAGACAGTATCAGGGATGATTTAATACTATTGGATCAAAAGGGCTGTTGTCAGAACAAGTATGCCCATGCCACTTCTTTTACACTGAATGATTTGTTAACTGATATTGACAGTGTGAGACAAAAACAGAACAGCAATTAATTATTCATTGCTGATGCTAAGACACAAGTAAATAAGTTTGAAGGAATATCATGAGAACATAAGACAACTGGAAAAAGGCTGTGAACCAACTTATTATAAGAACTGAGCCTTGAATGGATGGAGTGTTCAATGTGTTTAACCTTTTATCATGGTAGAGGGAACTTTTGAGAGTACGTGTGTATTTCCTGTTGAAGTTTGTGATTCTTCTGATGTATGTGCCGTGTTTGCTTCAATGCATACGGCGGACCAGGAACAGAGTTGTCAGAGAAGCATTTTTACTGCAAAGAGGAGGGGGAGATGTCGGAGTCTAGAACATCCCTCTGGCCACCCTGGAGGGTTTGGAGACCAGACAGGGGAGTCTGGGATCTGTACAGGGGGGTCAGTTAGACCCACACAGATCCCAGGAGGACACTGACTCTGATTCCTGTCCATGGGAGTGAACACTCACATGCAGGAAGAATCACAAATCCTAAGAATTTGAAATAAGTAGTGGATGGTTTGTTGTAGAATATAAATATAGAAATTAGGATTCTTAGCATATGGGGCTGAAGAGACAAGATGGAGGAATTGGGGAGTGGCCCCTGTGCTCCTTGTTCTTGTTCTCGTCCCCCATCTTGTGCTGAGTTGGGTTTTAGAGATTGGTTTAGAGTAGAACTGACATGTTAGTATAGGTAATAGGTATTGGTAAAATTTTGTAAATAAAAAATACGTCTCGGACAGTGGTTGGGTCAAGGGGACTGTACATAAGGTACGGGGCTCTCTGATCCGCCCAGTCTGTCGCGTGTCCTGCTCTGTGGAGACACCTTGCAGAGCTGAGAAAGAACTAAGATAAGGTACCCTGCCAGGGAGGCCTGGCAGAGCTGAGAAAGAACTGAGATAATGAAGAATAAACAACCTTGGAAATGTGCACCGGCAGACTCAGTTTGTCGTCCCTGCCTCTGGTGTGTAACACTTAGGGCAAAGAGAAGACCGAAAACCTGATCACCTCTGGGAACAGCAACCCAGGGGAAACTCCTAGGGAACAGCAACCTTGGGAGACCCTTATTACCTTGGGGAACACCAACCCCAAGGAGAATCTCAGGAAAACTACAACCCTGAGACCGGAGGATTCCCTCTCCAGGGCAGGAGGGTGCTGAAAGCCAGAGAAAGCCCCCGTTGCCCACACTGCTGACTTTGAAGCCCCTTGCCAGGCTCCTCTCCCTCTCCTCACTGCATTCTCCAGCCACGAGGGGATCGCCCTGCTCCAGAGCCGCTGTCCGGCAAGAACGCCGAGGGAGCTGCCCGGCCACGCTCCCTCATTCACAAAGTCACCTCCAACCACCACCCAAGCATCGTCCCCGCCTCTGTGGGCTGGCCAGGGACACGGACACCACTGGTGGAGCAGTTCCCGGCCCCAGCACCCACCCCAAATTCAGCCCGAGCTCCCTCCTCCAGCCCAGCCCCAGCCTGCACTGCAGTCACAGGTTCGGCTCCAGCTGCCAAACTCAGCCCCAGTTCCTGCTCTGAGCCCATCACCACCATCAGCCTCAGCCCCAGGCCAGCCCCAGAGCCACTGCCTCCCCCGAGCCAGCCCTAACCCCCAGCCCACAGCCAGCGCTGGCCCCAGTGCCAGCTCTGAGCCCCCCTCGGCCCCAATCCCAGCCCAACTCAGCCCAAATCCCAGGCTGGCAACGGCCCCTCCCCCCCGCCCTGACACCGCCCCCGGCCCCGAGCCCCGCCCCTCATGGAGCCCTCCAAGCAATGAGCCCAGGCACCCCAAAAGTGGGGCTGGGACCCCCGGAATGGGCCTGGGCACCCCCACAATGGGGCTGGGACCCCCGGAATGGGCCTGGGCACCCCCACAATGGGGCTGGGACCCCCCGCACCCGCTCCCCGCCTTACCCCACCCTCAGCATGGAACGAACCAATCAGCGCCGCCGTGCACAATGCCAGCACTAACACCTGCCGCAGCGACCAATCAGATGGCTCTGTCTCGCTGGCTCCCCGCCCCCATTGTGACATCACAAAGGGCCCGGCCGCTCGGTGCCTGATGCTGAGAACGTCACTGAGCTGCCATTGGCTGTCGAGGAGAGGGCGGGGCTTGCCTCGAGTATAAAAGGGGCGTGAGAGCCCGCAGGTGTCGTGGCAGGGTCCTGCCATGAGAGCGGCGCTGGAGCCCTGGGGCGCGGGCAGCGGCCCGGCCAAGGGGGAAGGGGGCAGGTGGGCGGGAGGGAGGTGGGACTGTCTTGTCGTGGGATGTGCAGGGGGAGGGATGGACACCGGCCCGAGCGTGCCCCAGGGCCAGGACGATGGCGCCAGCTATGGCTGGCCACTGACATCTGCTGGAGCGTCCTCCTGGGGCCACGGCCGAGAGCAAGGACCGCAGAGAGCGGCAGAGTGTCCGCTGGGGCCAGAGGACGGCACGGGGCGCTTGTGTGGGGCTGTCTGTGAGGGAGGGAGGGTGGGGGGATGCGCCGATGCGCCGCTTCTCGCCGCCGCCCTTCTCGGGGACCTGCGCCGGCCCCTCCCAATGGGAGCGGCACCGGCACCAGCCCCGGCTCTGCAAAGGCAGGGACCGAGGGCCGCCGGGCAACACAGGGACCGTGTCGGCCCCTGCAAACCAGAGGGCTTTGGCCATCGCCCCGGCCTGCCAAATAAATAAAATTATTAAGACCAAAAAAGAACCCAAATAAAAATAAAACAGAATTTTAAAAAATAAAATAAAAGAATTGAAATCAAAGGTATTTTCAAATAAAACTGGCAAAAATCACTTCAAATGCTCTGCCTGGTCTTTGCTTGCCCAACGAGTCCTTGGCGACGCAAACAAACCCCAGAGCCCCCGCCCTCCCCATGGCACAGGAGCACGGAGAGCCCCGGGCCTCAGGCGGGGCCAGGAGCACGCATGGCCCGGCCTTGTCTCCTTCCCTCTCCTCCCTGCGCACTCCTGGGGGGGCTCCAGTCCTCTCCTGGCGGCAATGCTCGGGCCTGGGGGGGGGGGGTCTCTGTCCCTGTCACACCGGGGGATGCTCGGGGCCCTCAGTCCATCACTGAGAGGGACAGAGACGCCTCCGCGTGTCCCCTGCTACCAGAGATGGAGACTGTGAAAAACGAGCTTCACTTGCCTGGTAAAATTAAAAAGAGCTTGAATTAAACACAAATTAAGACCAGTAGGAGACAGAAAGCAAAGGGTTCATAGGCTCCACCTGGTACCTTGGCCCATCTGCCGTGACTGGGCATTCGGCCAAGTGCTCACCTGCTATCTCACAGACATTCTTGAAATACCCTTTCCATTGCATCACTCTCCTGCATATTCAAACTCTTCTACCAACTCCTTTCCACATTCCAGGAGCTGTTTAGCAGGGTCCCTCCTTGCCTCTGCCTCCTTAGAGCACGCCTGTTTCTCGGCTGTGCCTCCACCATCGCTTCCAGCTCAGGCTGTGCTCCACGCCTTCCTCAGGCGCAGGTGCCCATCCTTTGGCACATCAACGGCAGGCTCCTCCTCACACCTTCACTGGATGTTATCCCAACTGTAATAAACGCCAATCACTCGCTTTTGGGATTTTCGGAAATTTAATAAAAATAAATAATGGTTATAAAAAATAATAATACAAATACAATAATAAAAGTTAAACGATTTAGAGTAGGACAATTTATGAGACAATAAGAACAAAGGGAGCGGCCCGGGCCGGGTCTCCTCCCATCTAGACAAAAGCTAGCTAGGAAAGAAGGCAAGGAAAAGAGAGAAATCTCTCTCTTTTTGAGGATCCTCTTCATGACTATGCATATTTTATTTAAAACAAGTAATTTCAGCTGGTTCTTGTCACAAAAGCTTTCTGTTAATTTCCAGGCGCCTGTAAGTCTGTTGGTCCTTGAAGAGGTTTCTTTTCTGTTGATAAGGAAGGCCATAAATTCTTCTTCACTAGAAAATTTAAAGTCTCTGCAACCGTTATCTCTGTGCAAAGAATTCTTGGTTATTTTCTCTCTTTCTTGAGCTAAAAAGAATATCACACACACATAGATTCTAAAGCTTAATGTTAATTACAAAACTACATTCACTATATTATTCAAATGTTAATAGAGCATAACTTTTCTACCTAGCATATCACATATAGTAAATATCTGCATAGAGCCACACAATATGTCTTTTTCACACCAATCACACAGACACTTCAATTGCAAGCGTGACTCTAGATCGGCTGTCCCACCGCTAGGACTGAGCAAAACCATCAAATCTACATCCTCACGGCAGTTATTTCAACACCACACATCTAACAATCATTTCAATCTCGGACAAAAGCCAATCCTGGAACAGGGATCTGGAACAGAGACTCCAGCCCCCGAGCGTGCCCTGCAGGGAGAGGGACAGAGAGCCCCTGGTGTCGCTGCAGGACACCAACAAAAGAGCAAAGACTGCGACTATTTCAGAAGGCAAAAGGCATAAAACCCTCTTGAATTGTCTCATTTTAGAAGGTGTTCCCATACAGACTTAACACCATGGGTGAACAAGAGTGACACCTCCCCAGTGCCACTGGTCAAAGAAGAGAAAGGGCCAAAATGTTTTTTCTCTGAGAAGCAGAAAAGCAACATGTCACCTGGAGAAAGATTGTTTTTGGAAAGGATAGGTGTTTTGCCGAGATTGTTTTGGGAAGAACCTTTCCTAAGAAGCTTTTCCCTTGGGAAAGGAGTTAGGAGCTACCAGAAGGCTCCAATCTCTAAGGCCCAAAAAGATCAGGCCCAAAGCCTGGCCCCCGGCCCCCACAAGCATTTCCCACACCCACAGGGATGGAGACCCCTCCAGCATCCCTGGGCACCGGCCAAAAGAAAATTGGTGGAAATCAAACTTTGAACACCGCAGCAAACGCTCTGGCCCAGATTTGCTTTTGCCAGGCCCCGCTGTGTCACCAGGGACACTGGGTTGCCTCAGGTGCCCTGGTGTCACAGCGCTGCCCTGGGCTCCAGCAGGCCCTGCTGTGTCCCAGGACAGCCTGGCTTCCAGGACATTCCATGGCCCGGCGCTCTCACGCCATGGAATTCTCTGGAACTGATGGAATCTGTCGTCACCCTGGTGTCAGAGGAGCTGACAGCCCCGGGCAGGCCAGCGGATTTCTGCCTGGCTGCTGCCTTGGGACACAGCTGGACGGGGCTCGGAGCAGCCCGGGACAGTGGGAGGTGTCCCTGCCACGGCAGGGGTGGCACTGGGTGGGCTTGAAGGTGCCTTCCAAGCCAAACCATGGCCGCATTCTCATCCTGGGGAGCCCCACAAGAGCAGGATGAGGGAAAGAGCCCCGCAGAGGCCCAGAATCCCGGAGGATTCCCTCTCCAGGGCAGGAGGGTGCTGAAAGCCAGAGGAGCCCCCCAGTTGCCCACGCTGCTGACTTTGAAGGCCCTTGCCAGGCTCCTCTCCCTCTCCTCACTGCATTCTCCAGCCACGAGGGGATCGCCCTGCTCCAGAGCCGCTGTCCGGCAAGAACGCCGAGGGAGCTGCCCGGCCACGCTCCCTCATTCACAAAGTCACCTCCAACCACCACCCAAGCATCGTCCCCGCCTCTGTGGGCTGGCCAGGGACACGGACACCACTGGTGGAGCAGTTCCCGGCCCCAGCACCCACCCCAAATTCAGCCCGAGCTCCCTCCTCCAGCCCAGCCCCAGCCCGCACTGCAGTCACAGGTTCGGCTCCAGCTGCCAAACTCAGCCCCAGTTCCTGCCCTGAGCCCATCACCACCATCAGCCTCAGCCCCAGGCCAGCCCCAGAGCCACTGCCTCCCCCGAGCCAGCCCTAACCCCCAGCCCACAGCCAGCGCTGGCCCCAGTGCCAGCTCTGAGCCCCCCTCGGCCCCAATCCCAGCCCAACTCAGCCCAAATCCCAGGCTGGCAACGGCCCCGCCCCCCGCCCCGACACCGGCCCCGGCCCCGAGCCCCGACCCTCATGGAGCCCTCCAAGCAATGAGCCCAGGCACCCCAAAAGTGGGGCTGGGACCCCCGGAATGGGCCTGGGCACCCCAAAAGTGGGGCTGGGACCCCCGGAATGGGCCTGGGCACCCCCACAATAGGGCTGGGAGCCCCGGAATGGGCCTGGGCACCCCCACAATGGGGCTGGGAGCCAAGAATAGCAATGGGCACCTGCACAATCGGGCTGGGCATCCCCGGGATGCTGCTGAGACCTCCAGAATGGAGCTGGGCAACGCCAGAATAGGCCTGGGCACCTCCAGAATGGGGCTGGAAACCCAAGAATAGGTATGGGGGATCTATAGGGGATCTATAGGGGTCTGGGGGGTCCTGGGAGTCTCTTTAGGGGATGTAGTGCCATGTCTACAGGGGATGTAGAGGAGTCTATAAGGCATTTTTGGGGATCTATTGGGGTTTTAGGGTGTTCTGACTCTGCCTAAAGGGGCTTGGGGGCTTATAGGGGATCTCTCGGGGTCTGAGGGGTCTACAGAGGGTCCGGAGGAGTCCATAAAGTGTGTCTGGGCATCCCTAAATGGGGTCTGGGGGTCTCTGTAGGGGATTTGGGGGGTCTGGGTGGCCGTTTGGCTGACTGGCGGGGTCTGTAGGGGCCTGTGGGAGCCTGTAGTGGGTGCGGGGAGGTCTGGGGGTGTCTTTGGATCCCTGTGAGGGGGCTGGGGGGTCTGGTGGGGTCTGGGGGTCTCTAATGGAGGTCTGAGGGGTCTATAGGGGATCTATGGGGGGTCTTTAGAGGGCTGAGGGGGGCCTGTGGATCCCTATAGAAGATTTGAGTAGGGTCTGGGGGTCCCTGTAGGGGATCCAAGGGTCTCTATGGGGGATTTGGGGGGGTCTTTAGGAGATCTGGGGGTCCCTCTAGGGGATGGGGATTGCCCTGGGGGTCTATAGGGGCTCTGGGGGTCTCTATGGGTGATTTGGGGGGTCTATAGGGGCTCAGGGGGTCTCTATGGGGGATTTGGGGGGGTCTTTGGGGCATCTATAGGGGCTCTGTAGGGGTTCTGGGGTAGCCTATAGAGGGTCCAGGGGTACCTGGGGGGTCTGAGGGGGGTCTCGGGATCTCGATAGGGGAATTCTGGGGTGCTTCAAGGGAATATTTTGGGAATTTTGGGCTCTGTTCAGGGAATTCTTGGGATTCAAATGGGACAATTTTGGGTTTTCTGTTGGGAAATTGTTAGAATTTTGTGGCCTCTATTGGAAATTTTGGGTCCAAACGCAGGAATTTGGAGCATTTTGGGTACAAATGTGGGAATTTGGGGATCTCTAGAGGGGAATTGTGGGAGTTTTGCAGTCCCCAGAGGAGATTTTGGGTCCAAACTTTGGAATTTGAGGTCCCCAAAAGTATCTTTTGGGAAATTTGGGTCCAAACTTGGGAACTGTGGGCTCTCTAGAGAGGATTTTGAGGGAATTTTGGGTCCAATCATAAGAAGTTTTGGAATTTTTTTCCCAGATTTCCTCTTCAAGTTCTTGGTGATCAGCAGGGCTGTAAATGGCAAGTCCTGCCTGCTGCACAACTTCATTGAAAGAAAGTGTAGGAAATTCTGGGAATTTTCAGGGATTTGGGGAATTCTTGGGGGTTGGAGGGACTTTGTAATTTTTTTATTTTTAAAGTATTTTTAGGAAATTTTGGTATTTTCATTTTGTTGGTTTTTGGTTGGGTTTTTTTGGTTTTTTGGGGTTTTTTTTGGGTTTTTTTGGGGTTTGTTTTGTTTTGGTTTGGTTTTATTGGGGTTTTTTTTTGTTTTTTGCATTTTTAAGGGTGGTTTTTACTGACATTTGGGGGCTTTTGGGGGATGTTTTTGGAATTCTAAAGAGTTTGGGAGATTTTTAGGGAATTTTTGAGAATTTGGGGATTTTGGTTGGATTTTCAATATATTTCTGGGCATCTTAAGGGTTTGGTTGTTCTATTTTTTTCATTTTCTGGGTGGTTTTTGATGTTGTTTGGGGGAAATTTTTTGTGACTTTTTGGGAACTTGATAAATTCGGGCTACTCTGAGAATAATATTGGAATTTCTGGAGGCATTTTCAGGTTTACTTTTCTCTTTTGAGCCATTTTGAGGCTTCTTTCAGTTCTTGTTTTATATAATTTTGCTTTTTAATGCAAATTTTGAGGAATGTTTTTAATTCTTGGGAATTCTCTGTCCCTCCAGGCTCTCCCCAATCTCACAGCATCTTGGGGCATTTTCTGTCACTTTTTGAGCATTTTTTGACTCTTTAGGGTAATTTCCTGTGACTTTTCAGCCATTTCTGCCAGTTCCAGTGCCAGCCTCAGTCTCTGTCTCAGCACGGTCCCGGTCCCAGTGCCGGTACCGGTGCCGCTCTTGGTCCCGCAGTGCTCCCAGTGCCAGTCTCAGTCTCGGTCCCAGTCCCTGGGCGGTGCCAGTCTCGGTGCTGGTTCCGGTGCCGGTCTTGGTCTCGGTCTTAGTCCCAGTGCCAGTTCTGGTGCCGGTTACGGTCTCGGTCCTAGTCCTGGTGCCAGTGCAGTGCCGGTCTCTGTTGTGGTGTCGGTGCTGGTCCCAGTCTTGGTCTCGGTGCCGGTCCCAGAGCGGCGCCGCTCTCAGTGCCAGTCTCAGATCCGGTGTCGGTCTCAGTCTTGGTGCTGGTGCCGGTTCTGGTGCTGATCGTGGTCTCGGTCTCAGACCTGGTCCCAGAGATTTTAGGCCAGTTTGGGGGATTTTAGGCCAAACTGGGCAAGCTTAGGGTGGATTTTGTACAGCTTTGGATGCTTTTAGGCCAAATCTGGTGGGTTTTCGGGTGGATTTTAGATCCCTTTGGATGACTTTTGGTCCATTTGGGTGATTGTAGACCAAACTGGGCAGGTTTAGTTTGGGTTTTCGAGGCTTTTAGTGTGGAATTTAGGCCCCTTTGTCTGATTTTAGGCCAAATCTTGTGGGGTTTAGTCCCATTTGACTGATTTTAAGAAAAGCTGGTAAGTGTCAAGGTGGATTTTAGATCCTTTTGGATGATTCTAGGCCCATTTGCGTGGGGTTTAGCATGGTTTGGGTGATTTTTAGGCCAAATCTGTTGGGTTTTAGGGGGGGCTTTAGGTCCCTTTGGGTGATTGTAAGACAAACCATCTATTTTCAGTGTTGATTTTACACCAACTCGGGAGGCTTAAGTGTGATTTTTGGCCATTTTGTGTGGGTTTTAAAGCAGTGTCTTGGGTTGAGAATTGTAATCAAAAGTGTGTATTCTATTTTCATCTGCTGAAGTCGGTTGGGAGATATTGTTCCTTATCTTTGGTAACTCTAGGGGTGGAAAGAGGGCGGATGCCCTCTGTTAATGGGACACCTGATGACACCAGATAAGGCAGGGCCTTCTTATCTCTTCCTCCACCCATCCTCCTCCGAGGGATATCACCTGTGAATGGGCCATTGAAGGCCTCTCACATGACTGATAACATCACCTCATTCCATTGTGAGATGCTCCACCCAGTGGGAGGAGCCAAAGCCTTTCCACGGGATAAAACCAGCAACCCCAAACACCAAGGGAGCCTGTTTGCACTGGATTCCCAGAGGATGACTGGACCCTTTCTTGAGGATCATCTCTACTTCAACAGAGCCACAACTGTCACTGTGGGAGGACTCACTGTGGGCTGCTTCCAACAGCCTGAGCAACAGGGTGCCAGGTTTGCATTCTGACTCTGTCAGTGTCCTGTGGACTGTTGCATTTACTTTGCTTTACTTTACTTTACTTTACTTTGCTTTACTTTACTTTACTTTACTTTACTTTACTTTACTTTACTTTACTTTACCTTACTGTGCTTTACCTTACTGTTCTTTAGTTTACTGTACTTTACTGTACTTCTTTATTTTTATCTTTCTTGTCGTTTGTTCTGTCTCTATTAAATTGTATTTCTGACTTAGAGTCTTGCTGGTTTTGCTTTCAAACCAGTACAGGCAGTTTGAGCAATTTTAGGCACCTTTGGTTGGATGTTAGACCTCTTAGGATAATTTTAACCCCATTTGTTTGATTTAAGGACAAACCATGTGGATTTAGGGTGGATTTTAGTGCCCTTAGGGTGATTTTAGGCCACAGTGAGGGGATTTTAGGCCTCTTTGGGTGATTTCAGGCCAAACCTTATCAGTGTCAGAGTGGATATTAGACCCCTTAGGAGAATTTTAGGCCCCTTTGGGTGATTTGAGGTGAAACTGGGCCCTTTTAAAACAACCTTTCCCCTTGACCCTACCCCTTTCCCCTCGCAGTTCCCGCCCTTTCCTTGACCCCGCCCCCACAGTTCGGGGCTGGGAACGGGGGAGGAGGAGGAGGGAGGGAGGAAGAGGCGGAGCGGCAGCAGGGAGCAGGAGGAGAAGGGCAGAGGAGGCAGAGGCGGCTCCAGCGCTCCCTGAACTCGCAGCACGGCCAGGGAGCATCGCCCCCAATCCCGCAGGTGCCCGGGGAGGGGGATCTCGCCCCAAATATCCCGGGGAGTCCTTGGGTTTGGGGATTTTTGGTGGAGGGAAGTTTGGAGCTTGCAGGGCTCCAAAGCTGAGGTGCAGATGCACTTTAGGGGTCATTGGGTGCTCCCCGGGAGGTGTTTTTGGTGTGTCCCGGTGTCGGCAGAGCCCTATTGGGGGTCGGGGGGATGCGCGTCCCCCCGCGGTGGGGGTTGGGCTTCCTGGGCCGGGCCCTCCGAGCTCTGCCGGGGCCACGTGGGGAGCGCGCGGGAGCGGCGGGGCCGGGGGGACACCGGGTTTGGGGAGCCCCGGGAGAGCCGCGGCTTCCCTGAGCTGGACCCCAGAGAGAGGAGAGCCCCAGAACTGCAAAGTGGGGGTCTCGAGATGGGGGGACCCCTGGGATTGCTGGGACCCCGGCAGGGGGTGCTGGGGCTGGAGGGATAGGATGGGCGGGAAAGGGGTTCGGGGGTGCCGGTGCTGGAAGTGGCTGCTCCCAGTATGAGCCCAGTTCCCCCCCCCTCCATGTGGTTCCAGTTTCCTCGACACTCCCAGTATGAGCCCAGTCACTCCCAGTATCCCTAAGTGGGGAGACAGAAGAGGGGGGAGCTTTTCAGGATCCTGGCACTCCCAGCAGCCTGGGGAGGGCAGGGACCGAGCAGAGGGGGGATCTCCTGCCCCTTCCCTCTGGCAGGAAGACAAATTCCATCCTCTCCTTGTCCTTCCTTCCCCAGACAAGGAGCTGAGCATGGAGAGCAGGGAGGACAAAGGCAGCCAGAGATGGAGCCAGAGCTCAGAGCTGGTGGTCCATGAGCAGCTTCCTGATGGGGAGAAGCCCCACAAGTGCTTTGGGTGTACAAAGAGCTTCATCTGGCGGTGCCACCTGCTCCGCCACCAGAGGATCCACACAGACGAACGGCCCTACGAGTGTGGGGAGTGTGGGAAGAGCTTCAGGAAGAGCTCCCAGCTGACTGCCCACCAGAGGATCCACACTGGGGAACGACCCTACGAGTGTGGGGAATGTGGGAAGAGGTTTCAGAACAGCTCCAGCCTGATCCGGCACCGTCACGTCCACACTGGGGAGAGGCCCCATGAGTGTGGGGAGTGTGGGAAGAGCTTCAGGCAGCGCTCCCACCTGATCCGTCACCAGAAGATCCACTCGGGGGAGAGACCCTACGAGTGTGAGCAATGTGGGAAGAGCTTCAGGCAGAGAAGTGACCTAAACTTCCACCAAAAGATCCACACTGGGGAGAGGCCCTACAAGTGTTCTGAGTGTGGGAAGGGGTTTCTGACCAGCACAAGGCTCCTCATACATCAGCAGACACACACAGCAGAGAGGCCCTTCCACTGCCCCAAGTGCGAGAGGGGCTTCAAGAGGAAATCCACCCTGACAAGCCACCAGTGCCTCAGCAGCACTGGGGAGAGGCCCCACAAGTGTGAGGAATGTGGGAAGAGCTTCAGTCAGAGGAAACAGCTGATCCAGTACCAGAACATCCACACTGGGGAAAGGCCGTACAAGTGTCAGCTATGTGGGAAGGGCTTCAGGCACCGTGCCCACCTGATCCGCCACCAAATGATCCACACGGGGGAGAGGCCCTACGAGTGTGATAAATGCAGGAAGAGGTTTCAGACCAGCTCCAGTCTCCTCGTGCACCAGCGCATTCACACAGAGGAGAGGCCCTTCCGCTGTCCCGACTGCGGGAAGGGCTTCAAGGAGAACTCAACCCTCATCAAGCACCGGCGTATCCACACCGGGGAGAGACCCTACAAGTGTGAGGAATGTGGAAAGAGCTTCTCTCAGAGCTCTAACTTGACCAGACATCAACGGCGGCACCGGTAAGGGAAGCCCTGTGAGTGCCCCCAGTGCAGGAAGAGCTTCATGCACTGCTCCAGCTCCATCCCCCACTGGAGGATCCACGTTGGGCAGAGCCCTGGTGACCCACATTCCTTGTGATCCATGTTGGGAAGACATCATGCTGGTTATCTTTTTGTTTTGTCCTTCATTTTTTTCTCCTCTCCCTCTGTTTGCATTGCAGAAGCCAAGAGGGATGGGTCTGTCACCTCAAAACCACTCAAAACCTGAAGAAGCAAAACTCCATTCACCCTGGAAATGATCTGCAGCATTAATAGGGCCAAGTGCTTGGTAAGCAGTTGCTTCAAAAATCAACAATTTTATTGCTTTTTCTTGAGAAGCTCCCCATTCTCCTTTTTTTTTTCTTTTCTCAGCAGGTTATAAAGGGGTCCGGCAATTATAGAAAAATCTGGGATGTGTTTTCTCCAAAACACTAGTAATCCTAAAATTTGTTGTAGCTCTTTCCTAGATTCTGGCATTTTAATTTGATCGAAGGAGGTTATCACATGCATGTATGTCGTGGTTGCAGGGGGAGGTCAGTTTTTCTAGGGAGATGTGAGCAGGCTAATCAGTGATCAGCTTTTCTGCTGGCACCTGGATTGGTCACTGAGAGGTTTGGACACGCCTTTGAGGACACAAAGAGTTAAAAACAGGACTCCAGCGGGGTTCGGCCTCTTTTTAGATTCCGGTTTCAGCAGAGAGACGTCTCAGGCCTCCTTCCCCTGCCCAGCCACGAGGCTGGGTGGGGGAGGGGAAACACGTGGTCGGGCTCAGGTAAGCCGGAGCCCCGGGGGGAGAAGAGAGTGGACAGGACTGGAACTGAGCTGCCCCGTCCAGGATGGAGGGGTGGAAAACTGTGGAAGTGCCTTCGGTGTGTGCTCACCCCCCTCCCCCCCAAACTCCGGGAGAAGGTGCCCAGCCACGTGGGAGTTGCCCAGCCTGGGAGTGCCTGAGCCTGCAGCCCTGCCGGGAGCCAGAAACTGTTAACCCTTGCTTGGCAGAAAGAAACTTTTCTTAGACATTGATTCTCATGACTGGTGGTTTCGGAGGAGAGAGGGAAGCGGCCTGGGACCGAGATGATAAAGCACGATTGGAAGGAACCCGATGGGCAAAGAATGAGAGGAGTAGCTTTCTGAGCTGGACTTTTCTTGCATAATGTCAGCCATGGACTGAACTTAAGTCTCTTTTGAACATAAACTGCATTTTGGGTGGATACAGCTGCCCTTGCTTTTGCTACAGTGACTGGCACTTGAAGAGTGGAGCGAGCAGAGAAGAGAGGGGGAGGGTGTGGTGGTGCCCTCTGCCCTCAGGGGAGACCTGCTCCTGGAACCCTCAGCCCCTGGGTAAAAAGAGACAGAGCTCGGCATGCAAGTATCCTTAAAAGAGCCCTGTATGCAGCTTTCAGCCTATGGACAGCGGTGAGAGCGCTGGACATAGGAAAAAGAGAGTGTCACCCTGGCAGACTTCTCCAGGCAGTGCCAGGGGTGACATGGAAACACATAAGGGGTGGACCCGTGTTTTCTGAAGAACAGTCTGTGGTGCGAGAGAGAGACTCCTCTCTCCCTTGCTGAATTGAAGATTGGTTTGTGGTTTTTTTTGAGTGGTGATTGTTTGATCTAAAACCCAAAGGTTTGGTCTGTGAAGAGTAATGTGTGGGGGGTGGAAACTGGGAGAAGAGAAGAAATGATTTGAGAAGTTTTTATTTCTGTCTCTGTGTGTGTTTAAGAGTTTTTCTGTCTCTGTTCTTATGTAAAGTAATAAAGTTTTGGTGTTTTTTTTGTTTTCAAGATTTAAGCCTGCTCTGCTCTGTCCTGATCACATCCCACAGTAGTTGTTAGGGAAAAAACATATATTCATGTGTGCATTAACATCTGGCCAGTGCCAACCCATGACAGTAACTAAAGATAATAATTCAGATTTCAACATGTTCCTTTGTCCAAAGATTAGAGCAACAGCTATGGAAAGCAAGACTGAGCAGGCTCAAGCCTTTTAGTGTCACAGAGTGTATTTTACAGCAGTTGCATTGTTCTTGTCAAAATTCATTCTCAATTGACCCATGTTCTCTCAAACAGCTGAGCTGTCTTTTATGCAGTTTTATTGTTTCTTTTCTTTGCATCCTAAGACTTCAGCCATGGGCATGTACACAGGGAAAAAGGGCTGGAATATATGTGGGGTTTTATTTGCTGCTGTTTGTTAGTTGTTGCTCATGACTCAACTGCTGCTGGAAAAATACATCATTTTTGGTGGCTGTATCATTCTGCACATGTGAGAGGACACCATTGATTTCACCCACACTGCAAAGGATTCTAAGATAAAAATTTAATTTTGCATTCAGCCTGAAGCTTGAAAGAAATGGTTTCTTTGAATTCATGTCCACTGCAAGTTTCCTGGTCCAAGCCAGAAGTTGATCGGACTGCTTGCTCCACAGGCCAAAGAGAATAACCAGCAAACCTAAGAGTAGGTTTTACAGAGCGTGTGATAAGGAAGTAGGGCACAGATTCCAATCTTCTGTAGCCAAACCATGTGGAAATGTGAGAACTCCTGAAACTATGTAAGATGAACTATTTAGCTCTCAGTCTGGCAACAGAAGACTTAGGCACTAAAATTATTTGGAAACAACGAAGATGATTTAAGTAAAAGCTGTGAGGCTTCAGAAGCTCAGTGTGGAAGACCACAATGTTTCCTACTGTCCATGAACTCAAATAGCAGATCATCACACACACTGGGGCATATTGTGAGCTGGAATGGGCTGGAAGCAGGATGACAGGAGGGGCAGAGCAGAGGCCTGTGACAAGGCTGCTGTGACAAGAATGAGGGTGGCTGAGTTTGTGTTTCATGTAGATAGACTCTGAAACCTTATTGTGTTCCCAGTTCAAAGTAATCCTTTTGGGGTGTAGTTTGGAAACGCTGCCTCTCTCACTGCTGCACCAGGGGCTTGTGCCAGCTCTCACACCCACGGCAGCTCCACGTGCAGGTGCTGTGGCAGCGCTTTGGGTGGTGCCCCCACACACGGATCTGTGTCAGTCCATGCGCTTATGCAGGGGCAGTGACCTGCTGCCCCTCTGGGACAGCTGCCATCCTCACCCTTCCCAGACACACACACCTCCAAATATCCTTGCTGTCTGCAGCCCTTGCTGCTCCCCTGTGTGTGCCCAGCTGCACTCCCTGCCCCACTCCCTGTGGAAGAGCTTCTCTACATCACATCAACCCTATTCTCCTACTTTATTCTGATTTTCCTCTTCTCTGGTCCTGAGAAGGAAATCAATATTCTGGCACCTGTGGGTTCTGAACAGATCACTTGGAAACATTGATCTGGAAGAAACATTTTCTGGGGAGAAAAGGTTTGCATGCCTGTGATAAAAGTTCTGCCAAACATAAAACACTGGGCAGAAAACACATCAGTGCCTCTTACAGAAAGCCTAAAATGTCAGAGGGGAAAGGAAAAGCAATACCCAATACAAGTTGGAAAGTGAATTTGAGATCCAATTCCTAGGGAAAAGGAGTCCTTTCTTTTTCAGGATGGATTGACTTACATCCGAATTTTTCCTTTTAACATAGTTGAATATTTGAATTTATTTTCATTCATTTTCTTCCAAACCAATGTTTCTGTTGGTATCTAATGTTATTGATGATGTATTTATTGCTGTCTATAAAGATGGCAAATTAGTACACAGAACTGATAGGAGAAGGTCCATTATTTTTGCAGTTAATAGAAGTGAAATATATGCAGAGGTGTCCTTCAGACACATTTTGAAGTCTTTATTAAAATACAACTAAAAGGCATTGCATAAAACAATATATCTCATTAAAATCTCACCATATACTCTTGCTATGAACATCTTCCCTTCTTAGCACTAAATTTAGAAATCTGGGGAATCACTTGCATCTTTTTCTCTGAAAAACCATTCAGCAATCCAGGGAGAGATATGATGGAATTATTCCGGTTCTCATCACAGCTGAAAAAATCTCCTCTGTTCTTATTAAAAATATTCATTATTATTTCATCAGGTAATGTCAGTGGCAAAGCCACAGAATTAGGTTCTGTTGCCTTTCAGTGTGTTTGGAATAGAAAATTAGTTCCTTTTCCTGAGATATTTGAAAATAAATGTCCTCTGGAAATCTGGATTTCCCGAGAGATTTGAAAGTAAATGTCCTCTAAAAATCTGGCAGGATAAAAAAGACAATACCAAATTAAAGCGCAGCAGACACAGTTCTTACATGGCTGCTGTGAAGCAAGTCCTAAACTTCAAAGCATTTCATTTTTCAAGGTCAAATTCAGGATCTAGTTGCATTTTCCTGTGCACTTCAATGACTAAAGATGCAGTTCAACCCACTTGCACCTCAAAACTGTCGGTGAGGGCTTTCCCAAGCAGAATTCCAAAGCAGCCCAACAACAGAACAAAGCAGGTTTCAGTGGCTTCAGGAGCCCTTAAACAGTGCATATGAACTGGAGGGGCTGGTCCACCCTTAAGGAGACAAAGCTGTGCACGTCTCTTTAGCAGAGATATCTATTAGCCCAATTTCTTCTTTCTTACTATTTCACTACTTAAAGCGAAGGAGTCCAAAGGCCAGCAAGCTGAAGGGAGGTGTTCCTGGTTACCTAGCTACTGCAACAACACACTCATCTGTAACAGTGAGAAATATGATTGGACAGAGATGTTCTGCTTCAGCTATTTCCAACCATACCATCTATCAGCAGTGGAACGGTTGTTTTAAAAGTATAGGTAGAACATGTATTCTAAAGCGAATTTGTACATCTTAATCTCCTGAAAAGTGTTTTTCAGAAAAAAACCAAAAAGATATTACATCTGATTTTATGTAAAGACTTGACCATATATTTCACCTTTTACTGTATAGACCGTAAGGAATTGTAAGTACTTGTCGAACACAATCTTTCCCAAACATAAGTTCTCTCTTCTTTGCTAGAACAGAATTAATTCCCCAAGTTTGTTTCCACGTGTGGCTTTGGGCGCGCAGCCCCGGGCCCCCTACAAACACCAGCTGCCCGCTGCCACTTCACCTGCCTGAGCTCCTGCCTGCGGCCTCGGCACCAAAACCAGGCTGTGGGCAGCCAGGGAGCAGAGCCCTGTTCCCGCAGGAGGCTCTCCTGCCTCACCTTCCAGGACGCTCCGCTGTGCGCAGCCCTTCTCCCGCCCGCCCGGAACGCTCTTGGGACAACAGAGCACAAGCTGGCCAGCTCTGGGGCAGCAGAGCCCAAACACAGGCACAGGGAGATGCAGCGGCTGTTTTGAAGCCGTGCCCCAGAGAGATGGGGAGGGTCCCCTGTCTCTGGTCTCTCTGGGCTGGGTTTTGGAATGGGTCTGAGCCAGGGGCTGCCGTTCCTCGCTTGTGGGCAGAGCACAAGCGCCACAACTGCAGCCAGCATGCAGGCACTGCCTGACAGTGCTGCCTCCACTGGCACGCTCACGCCTCTGGTCTCAGCCGCTCGGCTGCTGCTGCTGCTGTTCCATTTGCTTTAGGCACAGGCAGAGCTCACTGCTAGGCCACCATGGCCTCTGGTTCTGCCCTCCTCCTGTCCCCGTGCGGGGATGGAGCATTGCTGTGCTTGCAGGAAGCTCTTGGTGAAAACTTCCAGCACGGCAAGCTCCTCTGCCCTCCGTGGATGCTTGCCCTGCAATCCCTCACGGCTGGCTTCAGAGCATACTCAAGCTGGCTCTTTTAAAACCCAGGGTCCTTGTTCCCTTCCGCGTGCTCAGCACGACCCTGAAGTGCTCCATGCTGTGCAACTGGACCTGCAGGACCTGTTCCTCTGCAGCCTGAGGTGCCCTTGCTCCCCTGTGTCTGTGCACAAAGCACAGCACGCAGGAGAAGGGCAGCAGGGCTCTCCTGTGTGTCCCAGGGCTCAGGTTTTGCGCCGCTTCAGCTGTGCAGAGTCACAGGTGAAGTCAAAGAAAGCCAACTTTATTAAAGGAAGGCGAAGCAAAGGGGTGAGCTGGGAGGCAAAACACAGGATGGGTAGAAAAGGGTCTGAGAGCTGCAGGGAGGGAGGGAGCTGCCAACAGGAAGGGAGACGGCAGGGAGCTCCTGGAGCTTCCCACAGGCTCAGCTGTGAGCAGCAACAGCTCTGCCTGGAGCACAGAATGGTCTGCTCTGCAGGTGGTGCCATCTTCACAAGGATGTGGAGATCACCGGAGGACGCCAGTTCTCCTCATCCAGCAGAGTAGGGCTGATCTTCTGTCAAACAGCAGCTGGATGAACTGGCTGATGAAGGAGGGGCTCTCGTATTCCCTCAGGGCTTGAAGGGCTGCAAGAGAGAGGAACGGAGCCACGGTCAGAGGCTGGATTGCAGGAATGCAAGGACACTCTCCTGCCAGGGCCATGCCATCCGTCTCTTGCCATGGCCAGGAGGGAGCGGGAGACAAGGGCACGGTGCCGCAAGGTGCTGGCCACGGATCCCGCAGGTGTCCCTGGAAGCTCTCCGCGCCGGGCCCGCGCCGCCCCTCGTCCGCACAGGGAGCAGAGCAGAGCCCTCCGCAGCCTGGGCAGGGCTTGGAGCTCCGTGCCCGGGATCTGCAGCTGCCCCGGCGGCCACGCTGCCCCGCGGCTGCCCTCACTCACCCTCAGTGAGGAGCTGGAGCTCCTCCTTCTGCCCCATCATGAGCACTCCGGCAAGCCCTGGCAAGACAGAGCGTGTCGCGGCCCCGGGCGGCACAGCTGCTCCCCACGGGCGCTGCCGGCGCTGTGGCCACACGGCCTCGTCCCCCGCGGGGCTCAGCCGGGCCCTGGCGCACGCTGAGCCCAAGGAGGGCACGGCTGCGGGAGGGCGGCGGCAGCGCCGAGGGCGGGCGGGGCAGCGGCGCCCGGGCCCGGCTCCCGCTGCGGGGGAGCAGCCGGGCGGGGAGGCGGGCAGGGCCGCCGGGCTGGTGGCTCACCGAGGCACCTGACGGCCGCCTGTCGCAGGGGCTCCTGCGGGCTCTGCAGGCACGGCAGGGCCCAGCGGAGGTGCTCGGCCGCTCGGCTCTCGTCCTCCAGCAGCTGCGGAGAGCGCCAGCAGGGAAGGCTTGGCGCGGGCTCTGCCCCTCGGCCGGGCGCTCCCTGCGCCCAGCGCCGGCCTCCCCGGCCCGCACAGCGCCGAGGGGCAGAGGGCCGGCAGCTGCCCGGGGAGCCGCCGTGCTCCAGGCCCGCAGCCCGGCCGGGGCTCCGTGGGCACCCGGCTCGGGGCCGGAGGAGCCCGGGCCAGAGCCCGGGCAAGGGAGCGGCGTGTGGGGCGCGGGCTGGCTCCCCTGGGTGCGGCGCTGGGCAGGGGGACAGCTGCCAGCCCCGCACGCTGAGCACCGGGGCCAGGGCGCTTCTCCAGGCTGCGCCTGGGCCTTCCAGGCTGTCCTTACCAGGCACTCGGCGAACTTCATCCGCTGCTCCATCGGCGGCTCCTCCCTCAGCAGCTCCTCGAGATCCCTCCTCCTCAGGAGGCGTGCCGCACGAAGCAGAGCTTGGCGGGAGGCCTGGAGAGCAGCAGAGAGGCCGAGCTGGTACCAGAGCCCAGGGCACAGGAGGCGCGTCCCTGTGCCAAGGCCGGGCGAGGCTGGAGCCCGCCAGGCGGCAGGGCCGGAGGCAGCCGAGCCCCCTCCCAGGGGTGCAGCAACATCCCACAAAACCTCACCTCTGCCACATGCTTGTTCTCGTCATGCCAGCGCAGGAAGAGTGGGAACAGGCTCCGGCTCACAATTCTCGTGAGAGGATTTTCCCCCTCTTCCGCTACCAGCTCCATCACCTTGCAGAAGAGCTGGATGGAGAGCAGCTGCACATGGCTGTTGTCCTGGAGGAAAGGAGAAGACCTCAGCACCAGCTACTCGGGGCCCAGCAGGGCAAAGGCCCAAAGGTGCACAGGGCACAAAGTTTCCAGGCACATCCAGTGCCCGTGGCTGGGGGCACAGAGCCTTATGTTCTGAAAGTGTGGCAGGAGTGGCTCAGCCAGCTTCGAGACGGTGACACTGGGTATCTGGAGGTCTTTCTCCTGGAGCATACACGTGAGCACAGTGAGGCTCATGGCGACCATCTCTCCGTCTGGGTCGGCCAGGTGCTCCACCAGGTGTGGATACATGCCGCGTATGCCTCCGCCCTGGGTGCAACACAGGGCTGTGCTGTGAAGCCGTGAACAACCGCAGCACCACCAGCGGCCTGGCCCTGCAAGCCCAGCCAGCTGCCGCAGAGCCAAAGGCCTGTCCCGAGGCACTGGGGCAGCTGAAGCGGGAGGCAGCAGAGCTGGGAGCAGCTGCCTCAGCCGCTGAAGCCCAGCCCAAGGGGCTGCCTTCCCCAGCCCCACGCTGCCAGCACGGCTCCAGCCGCTGCCCCCTTCTCACCAGCGAGGGCTCCTTGCTGAGCAGCACGGGGCCTCTGAGCCCCAGGCGCAGCCTGTCCCTGCACTTGCTGGGCAGGTGCCTGGACATGACCGTCAGGGCACTCTGACCGTGTTTGCTCAAGTCCAGGCACTCCAGGACCTGGAAGGCACAGAGCAGTGACGGGAGCCGGCCGGCAGGAGCCTGGAAGCGCACAGGGCACGGGCACCGTCCCAGGCGGCTGCAGCTGCGAGAGGCCAGAGAGCTGGCAGGCAGCGCAGCCAGGCAGCGCTGGCCCTCAGGCTCACCTCCACAAAGAAGGCCAGGGCAGGCAGATCCCAACGTGGCTGCTCCTCGAGCAGGGTGAGCAGGCAGAAGGCGATGCGGGGACACAAGGAGGTCAAGCCACGGCGCATCTCCCTGCCAGGGGGAAAAAGGCAGCAAGGCCCTCAGCCGGGCTGGCAAAGCTCTCCCAAAACTGAGTGGCAGAGGTTTGATCTTTGCCCGGCACCCTGCCAGGGGACATGGGCCCATTGGGAGGTGGCTGTTCCTGGGCACCCTCTTTCCTCTCCCAGCCCTTTCCAGTCTGCTGGGCCGTCCCTTGGTGACAAGGCACTCTCGCCCACAAGCACGAGGGGGCAGTGCGGGGCCCTCTGGGCACAGGGCACAAACGGTGGTGGTGGCAGGGAGAAGGGGCTCTCACCTGGCCAGCAGACCCGCTGCATAGTGCTGGGTGTGGGCACAGAGCAGGGTGTCCCAGATGCGCTTGCGCTCCAGATCCAGCAGCCCATTGTGCCAGCTCAGCTGGCACAGCAGAGCCTTCATGGTCTGCACTGCAAACCTGTGTGCAGAGCAAAAGCCGCGTCACACCAGGAGTGCTGGCCCTGGCCCCAAGGGCTTGGAGAAAAGGACAGGATGATTGGGACCTGTTTGGGTTGCTGGGAAGGTGGTGTTCCTCCTGGCACGCTCTCCAGAAGCTCTCAACCTCCTGTGGCATCTGCTGTGTGGTGTTGACAATTTGGAAGAGCAGAGCCACGAAGAGCTGGGAGGAAAGAGAGCCGGCGGTGCCGTGCCACTCGGGCACGTGGGCACTCACCCACCACTGGACCAGAGTTGCCTGCAAAAGACAAAGCACCCCGGGGTGACACTCAGTCCCGAGGTGTCTGTGTGATGCGGGGGTAGTACCCGACCTGCTGCCCCCGAGCTTTCCCCTAGCCCATCTTTGGGCCCAGCTCCTGAGGCAGGGAGAGCATGGAGAGCTGCTGGAGAGGTGAGCTGGAGGCCGAGCAAAGGCCAGCTCCAGAGACTCACAGCCAGGGCAAAGACGGCCTCGCTGTCCCCTCTGCAGAAGAATCTGCTGTGCAGTGGCCCGTCCCCCATCACAGAGAGCAGTGCGCAGAACACCTTCTTCACTGCTGGCCTGGACGAGCCGATGGTTCTCCACATCAGCGTGGCAGCCCTGTGGGACCAGAGCTGTGCGTCACTGCCGTGCCCTGTGCAGCTGCCCAGGGCCGGGTGACAGAGGCCCGGGGCACTGAGGGGCAGGCAGGGAGCATGGCAGCAGGCTCAGGGAACAGAGGGGCACGAGGGTCCCGGAGCTCTCCGCCTGTCTGGCGGACCCCACTGGACAGGCTCTACAGGGCCATGGGCCCTACAGACCCGTGAGCCCTGAGCTCTCGAGGCACTTGTGCCCCGTACCTGTCACAGGATGGGGCACAGCGCAGGAGGCTCATCACCAGGTGAGCAGGGTGTTCTAGAGCCAGCCTCAGAATGTCCATTTGCAGCCTGGCCTCCACAGTGACACAGGACGTGAGTCTCTGGTGAATGTCCCTCACCATGGCCGGCACCTGCAGGAGGCGCAGGAAGACTTGGAGTGCTGTCCAAGGGAGCAACTTGCCCAGCTTCCCCCAAGAAGCGCCTGCCTTCCCACCACATTGTGCTGGCCTCAGAGGCTGAGGGGGCCCAGCAGATGTGGCTTGAGGGGCCACACGGTCCTGGGAGGCCTTCAGGCCTGGCCGTAAGCTGCTTACCTGCAGGTGAGAAGAAAAACCCTTCTCTTTAAAAACCTCCAGAAGGGGAGCTGGAGTGGCAGTCCCAGTGCGCGTGGCATCCGTCTTGGAGATGCCCCACGTGTGGGTGTTTGTGGTGGCCACGGCCTCAGTCAGGGCCACGCCAGCCTTCGCCCTCACCTCAGCCGTTGCCCTGGCTGTGCCCTCGGTGGAGGCTGTGCTGGCACCAGGCTTTGCCTGCAGCTCGGTGGGCCTGGAGTCAGGCTGGGCTGTGGCCGTGGTTGCTGCGGCGGTTCTCCTCCTACGCCGAATGTGCAGGAACCTCCACAAGATCTGCAGCACAAGGAAGGGCGGGAGGAGAGAGACGTTCCCTGCTACGCTCCAAGCGTGGAGCTCGGCCCAGCAGGGACAGCAGGCCCGGCCCAGGTGGGGATGGCCGCAGTACCTGCGCTGCTCTGCAGAAGCGGCCACGGGCGGGCTCCTGCTCTTGTGTCCCGTCCTTCCCTGCATCTGCCAAAGAGCGAGCGCAGCCAGAGCTGAGGGACCGTGGGAGAGGCCGGAGAACAGAGGCCAGGCCTGAGGCCCCCAGGCAAGGACAGCCCCCGGATGGCCAGGGGACAGAGCACGGCCTCCAGGGGGCCAGCCCCAGGCCCTGTTCCATCCTGTCTGCTGCCATGTCCACAGGGATGGGATGGAATGGCGCCAAGCTGGCTGCAGGCACTGGCTCTGCTGCCTGGCTCTGCAACTCACCATCCTGCAGCGGCTGCAACTGCTGCGGCGCTTCAGGCTCCTGTGCTGGGGCAGCTGCAGGGCTTCTCCTGTTTCTGCCCCGAAGCAGCCTGAACAGCTGAGCACTCTGCCCGCCATCGCCTGTCTGACCTTGAGGGTACCTTTGAGACAGGTGCCTCAGGAAAGGTCCCAGTCAAGGAGTGTCGCAGTTGTGCCTTCGAGGCACCTGCCACACAGAAGCCTCAGGAAGGCTACAGGACAGCAAGTCCTGCCCTCTGCTCTCAAGGGGCTCCTTCCACAAGAGCAGGAGACTCCTCGTGAGCAACTGAGGTCACAAGTCCCACGGCCTGGCCACAATGGCACTGGCCGCAGGGATGGGAGATGCCTCGGGAAAGCTCCGAGTCACCAAGTCCTGCAGGCTGGCCGGGAGGCTGGCCGCAGGAGCAACGCCTCGGAAAAGCTCTGGGTAGGCAAGGAACAAGCTGCTGGGTGGAGGTTCCTCACAGCACCGATCTCTCGCCTCCTGTCCCGTTGCGTGCTCCGAGCACTGTGGCGCGGCTGCGTCACCGCCAGCGCCTGTGTCAGCGCGTGTCACAAAGGGCCGCTTTGACACCCTGTCCCACGGTGACCGTGCTGCGCCGTGTCACAAAGGGCCATGGACACGCTGCCTCCTGTCCTGGGGCCACCCCAGGACATGCTGAACCCATGCTGAACGTGCCCCTGGTTGGAAAGAATCCATTGTCCCGAGTGTCTAAGACAGCCTGGGACACTCCTGGACCGGCCAAGTGCTCAGGGATGGAATCTCCACGGTGCCTGGCCCACACAGCCCAGCTCGGTGCTGGCTGGCAGCACAGCAGCTTCCAGCAAGCAAGAGGCAAAGGCATCTTGCCAAGAGTTGAAACACACCTGATAGGGAAGATGGCATTTGTGTGTGCATGAAGGCCTTTGAATTCACAGCTCTCCAAGAGAGCTCTGGGCCTCTCAGCTGGACAGAGAGGATCCACCTCAGACCTGTGCTCAAACAGGAGGGGAACACACCCTGCTGCAGGTGCCTGGCTTGGTCTCCGCAGGCCCAGGCAGATGCCAAAGCTGCTCCTCACAGCCTTTCCGTAATTTGTATTTCTGCATGTAGATATCATGTATTCTGATCTTTTTAATATACATCCTACAGGATTTCATACTACACTCTTAGTCAGACTGAAAAGGAAGAGGAGACACCTGAGGAAGATAGATGGAGTTTCAAGTACATTGATACAAGTTGATATAACCCTGGAGATAGTTATCCTATATTTAGGAAACTTTTTTCTGTGAAGTTCTTTCAGGAGTACTTCTGTCGCCCCCCCGAGTAATGATCCAAATGTGGGCCTAGCTCTGCTCTGTTCCTGATCACATCCCACAGTAGTTGTTGGGGAAAAAAACATATATTCATGGGTGCATTAACATCTGGCTAGTGCTAACCCATGACATTGCTAGAGGAATGGGAGGAGGTATAAGACAGTAGTGGAACACGTGAAATATTTGCTGCAGCCTTTTTGCATGCTGTTTGTAGTATTTCTTCAGCACTAGGGCCTGCTGCGGCGACAGCACGTACTGGGGCTAAAGGAGGATATAAATCTGGTTCTTGTCCAGAATCACTAGGACTAGGATCAAACGGATCCTTTTTCTCTGGATCATTATCCTCAGGTGATGTTTTGTTAATAGAAACAACATAATCTGATGGCGATGCAGGCAGAGAATCCATTAGAGACATGATCTGCTTCCTTAAATTGTTGCAAAGCTGAGTATACCCCACGCCAAGTAATAATATCATCAGGGTGGACATGGTGATGAGAAATTAGGTGGGTTTTTAAACATTCACCAACCTTTTGCTGGTGACTGAGGTCACCAGAACCATCTGATGGATACCAGGACAAAATTGTTTGACCCATAGAAGTAATAGGATGAGGCTTTGGCCTTGGAGTTTGTAACTCTGTTCCCTGGTGATGTGCAACAGACTGTTTTTATGCCGTTTTGGGGATTTTGTGTCACCTTTCCCATGATAAGAAATGCTGCCCAACTATTCACAAAAGGCTAACTTGTTTCACAGCCAGCGATGAAAGGAGCTCCTTCGTGATCAGCTGAACACACGCACCCTTGATTCAGTAGCGGTACGCCACCAGCCTGGATCACGTCAGTAGGACTGAAGCCCCTGTAAATCAGGAGCAATTTGTTGCCGTATGAATGAGAGGCTCACAAGCTGAGAGCAAACTGAATCTGTCTATTGCAGAGTTACAACAGTACTTATACACTTAGTGTGAGAACATCTGTTCAGTTCTTCGTGTGCAACCCAGCTGCAGGCCTGTAATAAATCCCTCGGCCTGACAGTTTGTTCCTTTGCTCAAGATTTGCAAGCTTTGAAGAAACAGGACGCCTTTCCTGTTCTCAGACAGTGTGTAATCCACTTTCTTCCATGCTTCCCAGGATTCTTCTGCACTGTCAGGCTTGCTTCTTTCTCACACTTACACATGTACCTTTTTGTTTCCTTCTATGATTTCCATTCCTGTTTCAAGACTAATGGCTCTATACCTTTATCTTTACACATACCTGATGTGTTTGGCTGAGGTATCCATGAATGAGACATCATGAGATGTAGGAAGTTTCCTCATGTAGGGATTGTTTTTCTTGGGGTTTGCAGGCTGTGCAAAGTATCACTGCACACAAAATCTCCCCTGACTTTGTGTCACCTCCCCACTAAATAATCTTTTAGTACAGTTGGGCTTTCAACTGTACTAAAGCTTTCAGAAAAGCTCTTAATACATTCAGAATCATTTCTGCAGAGGTTGGAATCTTGTCATCTGCACGTTTGTGTTTTGTTGGTAAATAAGGAGGTTTTGCAGCAGCAGCAGAGATATTCTTAGCTGACAGCTTAGGGGTTGAGGTAGGTTCCCCTTTCTTCTGGAATTTCTTCCTCCCGCCCAACGTGCAATTCTGCTGTTTTGTCAGGAGGGTCTGGCCTATGGTGCAAAAGGACACTCACAGCCCAGAATCCAAAAGTTTCCCTACCATCTGGACTGCTTCTGAGCAAGGTCACGTTCACAGCCCTTACAGTGCTGTGCTTTGCAGTGGTAGCTGGACGGGTGTTGATGACAGAGCAGTGTTTTGGCTCCTGCTGAGCAGCGCTGTCCCTCTGACATTCCTTCCCCTGTCAAAGGGGATGGGAGTGGGCAAGATCCTTGGAGGGGACACAACCAAGCCAACTGACCCAAATTAGCCAATGGGATATTCCACACCATGTGACGACAGCTCAGATATCTAAGCTAAAAAGGAGAGAGGAAGAAGGGGGGCATTTGTCAGTTTTCAGTGTTTCCTTCCAGAGGAACCATAATGCATGCTGAAGCCCTTCTTTCCAGAAAATGTCCAAACATCATTGCTGATGGGAAGTATAGACTGACTTTTTTTCTCCTTAGCCCATGCAAATGCAGTTCTTTGCTTCTTTCTTTCTTTTACCGTAATAAAACTGCTTTAACTCACCCTGCTGGTTGTTCTCCCTCTTATTCTCTCCCCTGTCCCAGTGGGAAAGAGAATGATAGAGCGATGGAGTGGGCACCTGGCACCCAGCCAGGGTCGACCCTCTACAGTCATTTTGGTGCCTGAACATGGGGCCAGATAGAGGTGGTGAAATGGACTCTAGCAGGAACCTCGGGCAGCAGGCCAGAACAGCAGAGGAGTGCAGGCCCAGGGTGACAAACAAAGTTTAGCAATAAGCCCAAAGCTGTGGCAGGAGCAGCAGGGGCCAGGCAGACCCAGGGGTTTCGAGCTAAAAGTCTATTAAAAATGCAGAGCAGTGGCAGAAACAGCGGGGGCTTGGCAGCCCTGGGTGACGGGGGAATCGTTTTGGGCTCCCACAAGCAGCCCTGAGACGCTCCCTTTGGGAGGGGGTTGTTGTCCTGGTTTTCCCTGGAGGCACCTAAGCAGATGGTGAAGATCCCTCCCAGAGTGGTGGGGTATTGAAAGGCCCCAGTTCAATGGGCACACTTGCAAGCAGAGCCTCACCCACAGTCAGGAGAAGCAGTGAAGGAAAAGCTCTGCAGTAGCAGCGAATCCTCTGGGCAGCAGCAGCAGCAGTCCAACACCAAAACCTCAACCATTTGCCTTCCAAGCCGTGCCCCACAGCTAAGGGACAGAACAGCCCCACAGCCTCTCCCCCTGCCCCAGGTATGACTCCCAAATGCTCCTTTCCCTTGCCTGACTCCTTAGTGTGGGATGTAAGAGGTCTGGCCATGTCTTTTGTTTCTTCATTACCCCTAATTGTCCTCTGCACAACTGCTCCCTTCAGAGGATCTTCCTTTCAAATGGGAAAAAATTCCTTAAAGAATCCAAACCAAAACCAGGGTCTCTACTTTGCTGTCTTCAGACAAAATTAAATACTAAAAAACAGCTCAACTATAGGATCAAAAAAAATTTCTTTGCTAATGATGGCACAGATCCTTATCAAATTCGGGGATCACTAAATTTCTAGCTAAATATGATCTCTCTCTTTTTCAACATGTAAACGAGACAGACAGTCCTGACCTACAGAATCCCAGCAGTGCCTCTCAGCACTCCTGCATCCATGTCAGGATGCTGGCCAACACAGGACTGTCCTGGAAACTAAGGCGGCTGACTTTACGTTTGTGTGGGTACCCACAGGTCAAGGCCAAGGGTGTTCCCCCAGGATAGGGCAGTCCTGAGGGGTCTCCCAAAAACTGCCGAATATCGGCCACTCCTTGTGGCACCAGTTGCTTTCCTGTGGAATGTTCTACCTGCCCTGAGAGTAAAGAGGGAGTTTGGAGAAGGAGCTTGCCAGGCTGTTCTCCATCCCTTACCAGTACTGATTCTCCTGCAGAAAACACGAGGGGAGAGCTGTGATTTATTGGCAACTTAGATATCTGTACCAGGGGAAGGATTAACCTTTTAGCAATCTACTCATTTGTTTGGGCTACTTTTGTAACACTGAGAGAACTTCCATTCCTTGAGAGATTTGACTCCTTAAGGGAATGAGGTTATCATCATCCCTTCACAGAAAACCATTTACAAACCAAAGAACAGACATTTTATTGCCTCTGTGTAGTGTTATGTTTTGTGAAGTGACTTTCAATGGATGATGTTAAGGCAAATGAGTTGCAGCTTGGAGAAGGGATGCAAACTGCCAAACCTTTCACATTGTCAGGCCATTGCCATTAATTTAACTTTGCAACTTCTTGAACCTACTTCAGTTGAGCAAAGGGGAAGGAAAGCTTCCCTGAACTGAAGATTCTTAAATGCCAGATTCTTCTGTGCCTTCTTGGCAAATGAGATTTTGTGCTAAAGGAAATGACTTTAATGAGAAAATAATTCCAGCATGAAGGAAGAGCTTTGAACAGAGACCAAGTTTCACCAGCAGTTGCTCCAGGTGCTCCTGTCAATAGCCCCTGCAGGAAGGAGCACAGCCCCAGTGCACTTTGGCTTTGGCTGCCTCTGGCAGAGAAGCCCCCTGGGGCACAGGTCTCTGGGGCAGGAGAGGACACCAGCCCAGGGCTCAGGGGTGGCAGGTGTGCTTGGGTGGGACTCTGCCACACCTGCTGATTTCAGTGCTCCCCTGGCCCCAGGGCTCAGAGCAGCGTTTGTGCCCTGGCCCACGCGTTCCTTGTATCTGTCACACCTGCGGGTTTAGGATGTCCTTCAGCCAGGACGTGTCCCAAGGAGGCCGTGCCAGCTTCTGGGGAAGGCCCTGTCCCCTTTCTGCTGTGGCTGCATCGGCAGCCCTGGGGGCTCCTTCTGCTGCCCTGAGCCCACAGAGCAGGGCAGCGTTTGCTGATGGTTGGAGCTGTTCCTAAAGATCCTGTGGGGATGTCTCAGACACTTGGGGAGAGGGATTCCTTCCAGCCTGGGCCACTTTGGGTGGCCCCAGGGCAGGTGGCAGGGTGTGCAGGGGCCCTTTGTGACACGGTGCAGCATGGTTACCATGGAATGGAATGGAATGGAATGGAATGGAATGGAATGGAATGGAATGGAATGGAATGGAATGGAATGGAACAAGGTGTTACTCGGGCCCTTTGTGACACATGGTGACATAGGTGCTGGCGGTGGCACAGCCACACCACAGTGCTCAGAGCACGCAACAGGGCAGGACAGGACAGAGCGGTGCTGAGAGGAGTCTCCCCACAGCACACTCGTTTCTGTCTCACTCGGAGCTTTTCCGTGGAGTTACTCCTGCAGGTGACCTTGCGGCTACATTGTGGGAATTGGTGACACGGAGGTTTTCCAAAGCATCTCCTATCGCTGTGGTTTGTGCCCTCCAGGCCAGACTGTGGCATGGCAGGCAGATTTCTTGGTCTGTTCAAAGTGTTAAGAGGGAAAAGAAAGAATGACCCTGGAGCTACCCCAGCACAACAGCCTGAAGAGCCGGAGCAGTTCGAGACACTGCAGGATGGTGAGTGGAAGAGCTGGGCCCCAGGGCTGATGGCTGCAGCCAGCTTGGCCCCATCCCATCCCACCTGCTGTGGACATGCCCATGGATGGGATGGAAGAGGGGCTGGGGCTGCCCTCCCCGCAGTGGCCGTGCTCCATCCCCTGGGGCATCCCGGGGCTGTCTGTGCCTGCGGAGCCCAGGGCTGGGCTCTGTTCTCCGGCCTCTCCCGCAGCCCCTCATCTCTTGCTGCGCTCACTCTTTGCCACATGCAGCCATGGAGTGGACACAAGAGCAGGAGCCCGCCCGTGGCCGCTTCCGCAGGACACTGAAGGTACCTGCAGCCATCCCCACCTGGGCTGGGGCTGCTGTCACTGCTCAGCCCAGCACCACACTTGGAGCACTCCATGGAACGTGTCTCTCTTCCCTGTCCTTTGTTCTCCTGCAGATGTTCCGGAAGTTCCTGCGCATTCGACGCGGAAAGACCAGCACCACAGCAACTGAGGGCGCAGCTGAGCCTGACTCTGGGCTGATCGAGCTCCTGGCAGAGCCTGATGTCAGCACAGATTCGGCTGAGTGCTCAGAAGACTCTGACAGTGCTGCGAATGATAACTGGGCAAAGGCTGACATGGCAGTGACTGAGGATGTGGCAATCACAATCACCAACGATGGAGGGACTGAGGGCATTGCAAATTCCAACACCATGCCCACTCCCACTGTGATTCATGCTCCTCCTATGGATTTTTTCCAGAAGAAGGGTATTTCTTCTGAGCAGCAGGTAACCAGCCTGAGGCCAGGCCTGGAGGCCTCCCAGGATCATGTGCTCCCTCAAGCCATGGCCACTGGGAGCCCTCAGCCTTTGAGGCCAGCACAGTGTGCCAGGAAGGGAAGCACTTCTTGGGGGAAGCTGGGGAAGTTGCTCCTTTGGACAGTTCTCCAAGTGTTCCCCATGCCTCTTCCAGGTGCCAGCCATTGTAAGGAACATTCACCAGAGACTGGCATCCCATGTCACTGTGAATGCCAGGCTGCAAACAGACATTGTGAGGCTGGCTGAAGAGCATCCAGCTGATGTGGTGCTGACCCTCCTGCACTGTGCCCCAACGTGTGACAGGTACAGGATGTACCTGCCTCGAGAGCTCAGGGCTCAGCAGCCTTTAGGGCCCATCGCCCTGCACAGCCTGTGCAATGGGGTGTGCCAGACAGGCAGAGAGGTCCAGGACCCTCAGGACCTTCTGTTTCCTGAGCCTGCTGCCAATGCTCCCTCCCTGCCCTTCAGGGAACCGGGGCTCTGTCACCTGGGCCCCAGAGCTGCACAGGGCATGGCAGTGTGACTGAGATGCCCCTGACACAGAGCTCTGATCCCACAGAGCTGCTGCCATGATCTGGAGAACCATAGGTTCGTCGGGACCAGCAGTGGAGAAGGTGCTGCCAGCACTGGTCTGTGTAATGGAGCACTGGCCACTGTACAGGATGTGCACCTCTGATGGGGACAACAAGGATGTTTTTGCCCTGGCTGTGAGTTTCTGGGCCTTTGCTCACCCCCAGGTTGCCTCTCCAGCAGCTCTCCATCCTCTCCCTGCCTCAGGCACTGAAACCTGGGCTAGGGGCAGGCTCAGGGGGCACCAGGCCCGCTGCTCCCCCTGTGTCTCCCCTTGTGACCTGACACCTCGGCACTGAGCGCTGTCTTGGGCTTCTTCTATTTCAGGCAACTCTGGTGCTCTGGGTGATTCTCCAGGAGCCTGAGTGCGATGAGGCAATGACCCTTTATTCCTCCCGCCTGTCTGTGGCTCTGCTTCTCCATATTGTCATCACCACACAGCAGATGCCACCCAAGGAAGTTGATAACTTCTGGACAGCATGCCAGGAGGAACACCGCCTTCCCAGCAACCCCAACAGGTTCCAGTCCTCCCGTCCTTCCCATGCCCTTGTGGCCAGTGCCAGTGCTCCCAGTGTGACCTGGGCTTTGCTCTGCACACAGGTTTGCAGTGCAGGCCATGAAGGCTCTGCTCTACCGGCTGCAGTGTGACAGAGAGGTGATGGCCATGGAGCGCAAGCGTGGCTGGGACACGCTGCTCTGTGCTGACACCCAGCACTATGCCATGGGTCTGCTGGCCAGGTGAGAGCCCCTTCTCCCCGCTGTCCCCGGCATTTGTGCCCTGTGCCTGGGGTGCCCCACACAGTCCCTGTGGTCATGGGCCACAGGGCCTCATCACTGAGCGAAGGCCAAGCAGACTGGGAAAGGCTGGGAGAGGAGGGTGCCCAGAAGGAGCTGCCTCTCAGTACACCCACATCCTCTCCAGGGATGCTGGGGAAAGACTGGACCTCTGTGAGCCAGTCCTCTCCCTGAGAGGTCTGCCACCTCCACCTCAGGGTCTTTTTCCCCTGACAGGGAGATGCGCCGTGTCTTGGTCCCTTTGTGTTCCCGCATTGCACTTCACCTGCTCAGGCTGCTCAGCATGAAGCAGCCAAGCTGGGATTTGCCTTTACTGGCATTTCTTGTGGAGGTGAGCCTGAAGGCCAGTGCTGCCTCTCTGAGCTGCCTCCCAGCTCTCTGCCCTCTCGTAGCCGCTGCTGCCTGGGACCGAGCCTGTGCCCTGTGCTGCTGCCTGGGCCTGGCCCTGTGTGGTTCTGGGCTCCTGCCAGCCGGGTCTCCTGTCACTGCCCTGTGCCTTTCAGGTCCTCGAGTGCATGGATTTGACTCGATGCCACGCCAGCATCCTCTGGTTCATGTCGAGGTACCTGCTGGGCAATTGCAGGCAGAGATGTCGCCTGGCACTCAGAGGCCTCGTGGTGCTCAGCAAGGATCCCTTCATGGTGAGAAGGTGGCAGCAGCTGAAGCTGCACTGGGGAAAGCAGCCCCATGGGCTGGCTGGGCTTCAGGAGCCGAGGCAGCTGCTCCCAGCTCTCCTGCCTCACCTGCCTGAGTGCTTTGGGACAGGCCTTTGGGCTCTGGGCCCTGCAGCAGCAGGGTGGTGTTGGCGGTGCAGCTGTTCATGGCTTCACAGCACAGCCTTGTGTTCCACACAGGCCAGAATAATGTGTAGTCTGTCTTCAAGCTTTCTGGAGCTGCTGGATGATGCAGATGGAGAGGTGGTCAGCATGTCCCTCTGTGTGTTCACGAATGTGTTCAATAACAAAGGCATCCGGGTATCGAGCACCACTGCCCCAAAGCTGGCTGAGGCACTCCTGGAGCTCTTTAACCACGTGAGATTCTGCGTCCCTAACCACAGGCATTGGGTGCTTCCCAGTGCCGTCTGCATTTTCAGGCCTTTGCCTGGGTGGGCCTGGAGTAGTTGGTGCTTAGGTTTTCTCCTTTCCTCTAGGACAATAGCCACGTACAAGTGCTCTCCATTCACCTCTTCTGTAAGGTGATGGAGTTGGTAGTGGACGAGGGAAAAAAGCCTCTGAAGGAATTTGTCAACAAGGGCGTGTACACACTTTTCATCTACTGCCATGATAAGAACCAGCAGGTGGCAAAGGTGAGGTTTTGTGTGTTGCTGGTGTTCTGCTGGGAGGGGGCTGGGCTGCCTCCTGCCCTGGTGCCTCCAGGGCTGCAGCTTCCTCCAGGCCGTGGCACAGGGACGGGTCCTGTGCCCTGAGCTGCAGTGCCATATCCGTGTCTCTGCTGCTCTCCAGGCCTCTCGGGAAACGCTGCATTGTGCGGCCGGGTTCTTGAAGAGGAGGAATCTCAAGAAGGTGCTGAAGAAGGAGCAGTTGAAGATCGATGAGTGTCTGGTAAGGATGGCCTGGATGAAGCCCTAGCCTCAGGCTGGAAAGAACCCCTGCCCCTGGTGTTCAGTGTGTGGGGGGCTGGCAGCTGTGGCCCCTGCCCAGTGCTGCACCCAGGGGCGCCAGCCTGCGCCCCACACGCCGCTCCCTTCCCTGGGCCACACGGGACCTTCTCCAGGCTCCTGTGGGCCCGAGCCGGGTGCCGATGGAGCCCGGCACAGCGGGGCTGCGGGGCGGGGCGGCACCGCGGCTCCCCGGGCAGCAGCCGGCCCTCGGCCCCCTCCAGAGCCCGGCAACAGCGGCTGCTGGCCGGGCCTCAGGGCTGTGCGGGCAGGGGAGGCCGGGGCTGGGCGCAGCGAGAGCCCGGCCGAGGGGCTGAGCCCGCGCCAAGCCTTCCCTGCTGCCGCTCTCTGCAGCTGGCAGAGGACAGGAGCCGAGCGGCCGAGCACCTGCGCCGGGTGCTGCCGTACCTGCAGAAGCCACAGGAGCCCCTGCGAGCGGCGGCCATCAGGTTCATGGGTGAGCCCCGAGCCCGGGCTCCCTCCCCGGCCCGCCGCAGCTCGGCCCCAGCCCCGGCTGCGGCCCCGGCAGCGGCCTCCGGGCCCGGCGCCGTGGAGCCCCGCCTGCCCTCGGGGCTGCTGCCGCCCTCTGGCAGCCGTGCCCGCCCCTGGGCGGCAGGAAGGGCAAGGGCCCGAGCTGAGCCGTGCCGGGGCAGGAGGCCGTGTGGCCGCAGGGCTGGCAGCGCCGCTGGCACGGAGCTGTGCCGCTGGGGCCGTGACACGCTCTGTGTTCGCAGGGACTGCCGCGGTGCTCAGGAGAGGGCAGCAGGAAGAGCTCCAGGTGCTCTGTGAGGTAAAGGGCAGCGGGCTGGCAGCGGGGGCTGGTGGGGAGCTGCAGTCCCTGCCCTGGCTGCGGAAAGCTTCACTCCTGTATGGATGAGAGGTGGCGTGGGTAAAGCATAAAGGGATTTCAGGGACACGGGGAGGATTAAGGTCAGCACCTTCTGGCTGATCACGTTGGACTCTCTCTTGTGGCCGTTGCAAGAGCCGAGTGGGATGCCCTTGGCAGGACGGTCTCCTAGAAATGCTGCAGATGCAGGCCCTGACCATGTCTCTCTTCCTCTCTGTTCCAGCCATTCACGCCCTAAGGAAAGACACCAGTCTATGCCTCAGTAATCTGAATATTCAGGGGCAGTTTGCCAGAAGAGCTGAGGAATTGGGTTTGTCTTCAGGACGCAGTGAAACAGTGTCCCAAGAACAGCACCAGCAGCCACTGAAGAGGACACCACAGCCCACAATGCTGCTGCAGCTCCAGGCACAGCTCATGACTGGCACAGCTGAGCCTGTGGAATGCTCACGTTGCTTCAGCTCTCTCCCTCCCTTCTGACAGCTCCTTACCTCCAGCCTTTAGACCCTGGCCATCCCCATTTTTTCCCTCCCAGCTTATCCCCTTTGCTTCGCCTTGCGTCAATAAACAGTTTGGCTTCTTCACTTTCCCTGCATCTCTGTGGAGCTGATGTGGCACGAAAACCTGAGCCCTGGGACACACAGGCCCCGGCTGCCGTTCTCTTCTGTGCCGTGTTTTGTGCAGAAACCCAGAGGAACGAGGGCAAATCAGGCTGGAAAGGTCCCTGTGCTGAAGTCCCACAACACTGTGGAGTTTAAGGCCTTGCTGAGCACACTGAAGGCCGGTAGTGGCACGAGGAGCCTGTGTGTCAGGGACCAAGGTCATGTCTAAGGCCCTGCCATATTTGGTCCGCTGTTGTGCACAAGACAATGAAGAACAGACAAGGAAGAGAATGTTATGGTTTAATTGGTGGGGATTTGACCCTTGAGAGAAACAATGGATCGGTCAATTGTTGGGAGGTTAACCTGTGGAAGAGGAACATTACACAGTGGAGCTGTTGTTGGCACGGAGGTGTCATCACCGTTGTGACCTCATCTCATGCACTGGCCAAGCATGAGATGACATTGTAACTGGAAAAACTCCATTTCAGAGGAGGAGGTATGAGGCCTGGTTCTGGGGTAGAGGAGTGGGAAGGACATAATGCATGCCCTTCTGATGCAGGGGATGCCCTGAAGGTGGATGGCCCAACTGCCTCTCCCACCTGAGCATCATGCTCCATCTGCTGCTGCTGCTCAGCAGCTTCTCACCAGTCAAGGGGTCAGCATGTATTCTTTGCAAGGGCTCCTAATCAAACAAAATGAAAAAGTTCAAAAGTCCCAAAACCTTGCCATGAAGTAAAATTTCTGTGTATTTGGTGGAAAAGAGGAATGACGTGTATACCCCCAGATACATGAACCTCCTTGGATCAAAAGAAAATGCCACAATCTAAGAACGAGCTGCAATATGTTTTAGGATTACTAGTGTTTGGAGAAAACACATCCCAGATTTTTCTATAATTGCCAGACCCCTTTATAACTTGCTTAGAAAAGGAGTGAAAGGGGAATGGTGTGCTTCTCAGGAAGAAGCAATAAAATTGTTGATTTTTGAAGCAACTGCTCACCAAGCACTTGGTCCTAGTCATCCTACAGATCCTTTCCAGGTGGAATGGGGTTTGGCTTCCTCAGGACTGTCAGTACAACAACCTATTGTCCTGAGAGTCCATTTGAAAGTGATTAAAGCTGTTACTCCATATTCAACCCCCTCACCTGAAGGGGTGGCCAAAAGAGCCTCAGTAGGAGCTGTAAAAAATCTGTCAGTGAACTTGGATAGCAGCCCAGACAAACCTGCCTCAGTCACTGAAAGAGCCCCTTCCTTTTTCCCTGAGCAGTCAGCAATTGATGGTGAGGTCAACAGAATCCCAGTGTGGAAAAAGGAAAAGTGGCAAGAAATTCTAAATATTGCAAGCCAAGGGAACTTTGCTGTGGGATGGGTGTCTTCTCAGCAGAGAGATGGAAATCTAGCAAGAGATAATACCGTTAAAGCATTGCAGGAATGCTTTGGAACTTTCCTAAAACCACAGGAAATCCTGTCTGATAATGGGTCTCACTTTACTGCAGAAATTCTCCAGGACTGGGCAAAAGGTGAAAGGATCAAATGCCATTCTCATCCCCCTTAATGGGTGGGGGTTAATAGGTGTCCCAAAATCACTGCTTTTTGCCTGATAGCTCCAAGCATAAATACATGCTGGATAATTCCTTCATTCCTTCACTATCTTTTCTGCCTTTGGAGGCAGACTCCATTGTGTTTACTTTTCCCAGGAGAACTCCGAGGGACATAAAGACCACATAAAAGCCTGATAAAACTGGTGATATTTTAAACATTTTTTGTGTTATGGGAACAAAATTGGGAATTTTACATAGTATTTATTATATAGAAATACTAATGAAGAAAGTGCTTGTTACAATTACGAATTTGACAACACCCTTTACAGTTGTCCTTATTGGCCTTGGGAATGTCTCAGTGGCTATTATCAAACATATTACCAAATTGAGAACAGGTAAATGTGAATAACCACAAACCGATAATTGATGCGCTCAGCGTTGCACAAAACAACATCTTTTGGCTCTTAGCTGCCTCCAGTCTCAGTTGTGGATGCAGTTAGTGGCTGTCTCAATTATAAAAGAAGGCAGTCTTTCTACTGGAATTCAGAAAGTAATTTGGGACCATGCCAATGATTTTGAAAGAGAATTTCAGTCTTGGTGGGATACAAGCCAGTGATAAACACAGCCACAACTTCTGTATTGGCCATACGGAATGCTTTAGTTCATTTGATATTCCCTGTTATTGTATTAAGATTGAATCATGATGGAGCTATTCTCTATCCTTTGGAGCACAGAGAATGGGCCCATCAAGTTGCTGAGAAATTGCAAACTGTTAATTTAGAATTTTGTATTGTTTGGGAACAGGAAGGGTTTATTTGTGAAAGTAATACAATTATAGCTTAGAGCATTTGTTTGGGCACAGAACAAAATATTTGTTATTTTAAAGTTTATCCTAACAAGACTCCTGAAACAGTACTTGTGTATATAGGCAATGGGTGTGCATGCTTTAGAACTGCTTGTGACATTGTAGCTGTAGGAAATGTAATATTGGACCCTAAAAAATCATTCAAATTTTTGTGTTTGTAACTTTACCAAAATCACAGCCTGTGATTTTTCTTACTCAGCTCCAGTTACTTCTTTTACCTTTACAGCACCTTTTACAATCTCATTACACACTAATCCACAAGTTATGGCCTACCCCAATTAGGATGAACCTTACTTTGATGAAGCAATTGTTGCTCCATCAGATTGAATTGAAATTTTAGAGAAAATGAAGAAAAATGGACAAAAGACTTTGGTAGCTGTTCATCACAATGTGGAAGCAATCCATTGTGTCCTAGAAAGAGTAAAGCGAGATGCTGAACACAGAGGGATGGATCCTCTCTTTAGATGGTTCCCTACGGCCTGAGTGCCCTGAACAAATTATGTCATCCCATCATTGTTCTTTTGACTTTAGTTTTGATTGGCTTTGTTTTGTCAGCAATCTCATTCTTTATGAATTGGAGAGTGATGAAACAGCTAAAACTATTAACCTGTGTAATGTATGCACACAATTTGGTTTCTATCCCCCCTCCTATAGATGCACGTAGATATATTGACACAAGACAAACCATACAAGTAGGCCATAGTCGTGGATTGTAAAATGGATTTTTGCCAAAGTAAGATAAGAGATTTTTGATATGCATATTTTAGGCTAATTATGTATTTTTGATTTTGTGTGACTTCTTTGATTATTTTAAGAGTTTGTTTTGTTTTGATGATTTGAAAATTGTTGTAATTACTATTGTTATGATTTTATTTTGATTATTTGATGTCATGATTTTGTGAATCATTTATCATTATGATCATTGTGACTTGTTTTCAAGTTTTATCATTGTAATTCATTTTAGAATCAATATTGATTATCATTGTGATTTGTTTTGAAGTTTGACCATTTTGATTTGTTTATTAATCAATATTAATTGTTGTTGCCTATCTTTTTCTCTTGTTTTCCTTTTTGCCCCCCTATTCTCTTGTTCTCTCTCTCTGTTTTCTGGGGTATGCTACCGACATTGAGCCCTGAAGGCTTTGTAGAAACGCAACAAACCCAGCTGCTGGAGCTCTCTCAATGACGATCCTGAGTCACGGGGTGGTGTCAGAGTTGGACCAAAGACCCCCTGGCAGAGACCGGAGCAGCCTGAGCCTGGGCAGAGGAGGTTGCACAGAGGCAGCAGCCCGGCCCTGGGTGCCTCTTGGTGGCCCCGGGCCAATCCTGGGCTCTCAGAGCCCAGCTGGCAGCTGGCTGCTCCCCAGGGGAAGCTCAGCCGTGCTGGGCACAGCACAGCCTGGTGCCATTGGCCGTCTGCAGCCTGCACAGGAGCAGAGAAAGGCAAAGCACAGCCCAGGGCTGAGCCCTGGCTGAGGATTCCTGCTCTGATGCCGGCTGCCCTGTCCCTCCTGGCAAAGGTGAGCGCTGTGTGCAGCACTCTGGGCACAGGGCAGGGAGCTGGGCTGCTCCGCAGGCTCCAGCACAGGGCAGCGTCCTTCAGGCACGGCCCTTCTGCCGGGGGAGCCGAGGGCAGCACCGGGCAAGGACAGCTTGGCAGGTCACATCTGCAGGAGCCAGAGCCTCACACAGCTCTGCCAGGAAGCGCCTGCAGTCCTGGGGCTCTGCACTGAGCCACAGCAAAGGGGTGAAATGCAGAGTGTTTGGCAGAAATATTCAGGGCCACCAGGCCAGCCTGCTTTGTGCTGTCTGGCACACAGCAAGCACGGTGCAATATAGCCCTGAGCTGCTGGGAGCCAACTCTGAGATGAAATTAAATGGGGACAAAAGTCATCAAAGCAAAAGAGAACTGTTTCTTAGGAAGGAGTCACCTGAGCTGGGTGTGTATCTCACTCTCCCAAGAGCCAAACACACACACACACACTCCAACAGAATGCTGCTTTTTATTGCCTTTCCCAGCCCAGGGCCAACCGTGCCCCCTTTCCCTTTGGCTGGGTACTAAGGAACTTAGATTCTCTCCCCACTGCCTTCTTGTCTGTCCCTTCTCCTCTTATCCTACTTCCCTTTTGGCCTGGTCTTCAACTTGGCCCCTGTCCCAGCTCACAGACACACCAAACAAATTAACGAGAACAAATCCAAACCCTAAATAACAACACCTAGAACCAACAACTTCCCTTCTTTTTTCTAAAAGTCTTTTGGCTACAGCAAAATATTATCTCATATCTCACCAAGGGGATCAGAGATGAGCCTGTGGCTTGTGCTTGAGCAGTGAACTGATTTGGAAGGGAGCAGAAGGGTTTTAGCCAGCAATTGGTGTTTTGTTTCTTAATTGCTGAAGGAAAGACACAATGTGCCTTCAGTCAGCAAAACCATTTTCAAGGTACATTGAGGAAATGCTTGTGGGCAATTCCCAGAGAAGGAAGGTGTTGAGAAAATGTTGAACTGGAACAAATCAGGAATTCCGTTGGCATTAACAGACAGTGTTGAGCCCTCTCTTCCCCCAGTGCAGTGATTGGTGTGTGCAAGTGGCTACCTCAGCCTTGAGAATAGAATAGTCCTCCTAAGAAGGGAGCTAGAATGCATTCAAGGGGAAGAAAGTGCTTGCAGGAGGCTCTTGAGCAGCAGAGGAGAATTTGAGGAATGGGATGTTCCCCAAATGACCACCAGAGACCCTCAAGAGACCCCTACTCTCCTGTCAGTAACTTCTGAGAAGTGATTTAAACATGTCCAATAACTGGAGGGAATGTTTAGCCTGTGAGTTTCAGCAAAGTAATGAGTAGGTCTTATCTGCATGGCTACAAATGAGTAGGTGAGATTTCTGAGTGAGCACGTGTTAGAAAAGTGATTCCCCACGCACCCCGCACTGAAATAAAGTCATGCCTCCTTTCTCACACTGAGCTGGCACTGGGGATCAGGCCCTGCTTGGTAACTTTCATTTTAGTCCCTTCTATTGAAAGGTGGAAATGAAACCTTTTCCAGCTGTTTCCCTCAGGATGACCTTTTTGGGGCCCAGAGCTCTGTGCTGCAGGTGGCCCGGGTGTGTGCAGAGCAGTGCAGCCTCCACAAAGCCCTTGGTTTCCCCCAGTCCTGAAGATTTGTTGCCGGGTGTGCCCAGCTGTGGCAGGAGAAAGAGCCCGCAGGGCAGTGGGCGCCGTGCCCTGCACAGCCAGGGCTCTCTGGCACAGAGCAGCAGCAGCGCCAGCACCTTTCAACCCCTCCTGCCTTGGCTTCCCCTGGGAGACAGAAGCCTCTGGAAATCAGCACCACCTGTGGCCTTCCCAGCTTGGAGCAGCTCCTGCTGCTGGGCACCTCCTGCCACTTCTGCTGCTTCCAAACAGGAATCAGGGCAGAGGTGGGGACGCACATACAGAGAAGGCCTGGGCTTGTGCAAGAAATGGGCAAATGTAGGGGGAATGTCTTAGGAGTTATTTCAGCTGGTAGGCCAATACTGCTTTCTCTCCTTTTCTCTCTTCACATTTCCTGTTCTATTTCCTCTCACATTTCCACCCCTGCCCCCTCTCGAGTCTCACAGTTTTCCTGTCATGTTTACCCCACAATTTTTACTCCTTTTGCCCACCCATTTCAGCTCACTTTCCTCACACTTCACCCCTCACATTTCCCCGACTTCCCACTCTTTCCTGTTTTTTCTCCCCTCATGTTTCTCTCCTTTTCTCAGTCATTTTTCTCCAAGTTTTCTCCTTGTGTTTCTCACTTCTGCCCTCATGTTTCTCGCCCTTTCCCTCTCACATTTCTCACACTTTTCCCCTCACGTTTCTCATTCTTTCCCCCTCATGTTCCTTATACTTTTCCTGTTGCATTTTGTGCCCTTTTTTCACTCCTGTTTTCTGCCACTTTTCCCATCAAACTTCCCACCGTTTTTCCCTGTCACAGTGGACACGGGAAGAACCACACGAGGACACGCTGGTGAGCGAAGCAGGAAAAAGGGGTGAGTTTATTTACAAAACCCAGTTCTATACATTTCCCATGGTGCCCGTGGATTGGAGGATGGAATTCCACCTCTCAATCCACGTTGGTTGAGCTAACTGTCAATCACATTTCTCCTCCTACCTAGAAATATGTAAACAATAAAAGACAGTTAGCAAAACATGGCCAGTGTTTATAGTAGAAAATGTGATAAGGTGAAATTTCTGACTCCAATATGAAGAATATAACAGAAGGCTTAAAAAGGTCTTCAAAACCAGGGTGACATTTCCCCTCGTGTTTTCTGCCTTTTTCTGCCCTCTGGTTTCTCACTCTTTTCCCCTCAGGATTCTCAACATGTTCCCCTCACATTTGCTGCCTGTTTCTCTCTCTTTGCCAGTAAAGTTTCTCACTTTCTTGCCCTCATGTTTCCCTCCATATTTTCCCCTATGTTTTTCACCATTTTTGCTCATGTTTCTTAGCATTTTGCCATTCCTGCCTTTTCCTCCTCTCACCTTCCTCTCCTATTTTCAATCACATTTTTCACCATTTTCCCCTCAGTTTTCTCACCTTTTCCCACACAGGTTTCCTAGCATTTTCTCCCTCACACTTCTCTCTTTTTTTCACTCCCATTTCTCACACTTGTCACCTCACGTTTTCTGCCTTTTTTCCCCTCACACTTCTTAACCCACTGGTTCCTGTCAGTGACTGTTCCCCTTCAGTAGTTGCTGGGCTTCTCTTCTTTTTTTCCTGCACTCCCCTACTCCAAAGAATGGGTGCCAGGGCAGCGCTCCAAGAAGCCCCTGGCTGTGCCTCTGCTGAACAGAATGTCTGTGCTCAACTTGAAGAATCTCATGAAGAACAACCTAAACTGCAGCGGGCTTCCTGCTGCAGTGTTGGTTTGTATTTCAATTCCATATAGTCTTCCTAGTGTTCTAAAGAAAGAGGTACCCTGAGGGATACACATGGCAGGTGAGCAGCTGCTGCACCCTCGGCCTCAAGCAAATCCCATCTCTGTTTTCATCACCTCACAGTCACTCTGACTCCTGCCTGGACAAAACCACCTGTGATGCTGTAAGAGTCGGTCTGAAAATCCCTCATCTGCCTCACGACTGTCAGAGGCTCAGACCCCCATGGACCCTGGGCCACAGCACAGGAGTTCTGGCCTGATTGATGAAAGATCCAAGCTTCTCCCTGCAGCTGCACCTACTGGACCAAGACGCCCTCCTCAGGGACCCGTGCATGAACAATGGACACTGTCACGGTTCCTGGGCCGTGTTTGCAGAGGCCGTGTTTGTTTTGACTGACTGTGCTGTACCTGCTGCAGAGCCCAGACCTGCTTGCCCCAAATCTGCCTGATCTGAATGGTTGCACCTGATTCCCAGAGCAACGGGGCTCCTCACAGTGACTCATGGGTGCTCCCCCCACGCTGGCCAGGTGCCCCCCACTTCGGCCTGCATTGGCCGGGTTCCCCCTGCTTCTGAAATGACTATAAAAGTTTCCCCCTGCGACTCACACTTTGAGGCCCTCCCCGGCGAACGACGGATCTATTGGCCTGTGCCACGAGGACTGCAAAGGTGGTCTATTGGTACCAGCGTCACAAGGACTCTCGTCTGTTCAGTCAGTAGCTAAACCACCCTTTTTCTCTTTTCTCTCTCTCTCTCTCTCTCTTTCTCTTCTCTACTATCGCATAATTGTGTGTATCAATAAAGATACAATTGATTTTCCTTGAACTAAGTTCTCATTGCCTCTTTTTGCACTCTGAAATCAAAATGAACCATCACGACCATCCTTTGGCTCATGACAGATGCTTCTTGATGCTAAGCGAAGTCCATCTGCACAGGAAATGCTTTTGGCGTTCTTTCGGAAAAAAGAATGTTTTTATTTTAAAATGTTCAGTCTCTGGAGTTTTTTCCTATTTTCACCTATTTGAATTGCCTGACATCAATATACTGCCAGCTGACGTTCTGAACTGGCTGGTCTGTGTTTGTGTGCACAGAGCAAAGGTGCTACACCGTGTCCGTTTCCCGGGTGTCTGTCAATGTCCATTTACACAGAGGGCTGAAGGGGGGGCTCTGCCTGGTCTGTGCGGCTCCGGGGCTGGGGCTGGGCTGGCAGGGCCGCAGATGGCGCTGGGAGGCACAGCCTGAGCCCAGCTGCCATCTTGTGTGAGTCTGCCTCAGCCCCTGCCGCCATCTTGTGTGAGTCTGCCTCAGCCCCAGCCGCCATCTTGTGTGTGTCTGCCTCAGCCCCAGCCGCCATCTTGTGTGTGTCTGCCTCAGCCCCAGCCGCCATCTTGTGTGTCGCTGCCTCAGCCCTGGCCGCCATCTTGTGTGTGTCTGCCTGAGTCCCAGCCGCCATCTTGTGCATTGAGCTGGTCCAACTCTGAAGCGAATGTGTTGCTGTTTTGTCAGCAGTCAGGATCTGCAGCAAAGACACCAACACCGCAGGACAGTCTACAGGGAATGGCATGAGTTTGGCTCAAAGCAGCCTGTCCTAACTTGTCACTGTCCTTTGTCCAGGAACAGTGGCAGCGGCAGCTCCTGCACTTCTGCTCCTTCCTGGGCATCTCCCTGGCTGCCCTCCTGGCCAAGGGCCTCGTCATCAGCGCCGTAGCCTGCGGCCACCTCCTGCACACCCCCATGTTCTTCTTCCTGCTCAAGCTGGCCCTCAGTGACCTGGGCTCCATCTGCACCACTGTCTCCAAAGCCTGGCACAATTTCCTCTGGGACACCAGGCACATCTCCTACACAGGATGTGCTGCTCAAGTTTTTCTCTTCTTTTTTCTTATGTCAATAGAGTATTTCCTGCTGACCAGCCTGTGCTACGACTGCTATGACTCCATTTGCAAACCCCTGCGCTACGGTACTCTCCTGGGCAGCAGAGCTTGTGCCCACATGGCAGCAGCTGCCTGGCCCAGTGCCTTTCTCAATGCTCTCATGCAAATGGCCAATACATTTTCCCTGCCCCTGTGCCAGGGCAATGCCCTGGGCCAGTTCTTCTGTGAAATCCCCCCATCCTCAAGCTCTCCTGCTCCAAATCCTATCTCAGAGAACTTGGGCTCATTGCAGTTAGTGCCTCTTTGGTATTTGGTTGTTTTGTGTTCATTGTTTTCTCCTATGTGCAGATCATCAGGGCCATGCTGAGGATCCCCTCTGAGCAGGGAGGGCACAAAGCCTTTTCCACCTGTCTCCCTCACCTGGCCGTGGTCTCTCTGTTTGTCAGCACTGCAGTGTTGGCCTACCTGAAGCCCCCCTGCATCTTCTCCCTATCCCTGGATCTGGCCCTGTCAGTTCTGTACTTGGTGCTGCCTCCAGCCCTGAACCCCCTCATCTGCAACCTGAGGGACCAGGAACTCAAGGCTGCAGTGTAAAGAATGATGACTGGATGGTTTCAGCAACATTCAAGTGCTGGCCAATTTCTGCAAATCCCTTATACTAAAAGTCATCTTTGATACTTCCTGTTGGTTTCTTTTGGAGGTTCTTTTTCTCTGTTTTCATTTTTAAATATTGTCCACAAAGAAATGTCATTGTTTGTGCCATTTCTCATTTTGTTTCCCTGCACCTTCCCAGTGGCCACAGACTGTGTCAATGAGGGGCTGCCCTCTTGGTGGCTTTAAAGGAACTCAAGGATCTCCCAGCCAAGTTTTCTGCAGAGATGCCCCTTTGGTTCCCTTCTCTGGGGCTGCAGCAGCAATGTCTGTGTGCAGAGCTGGGGGCAGATCAGTGCTGGCACAGCAGCTGTTCCCAGCAGCAGCAGCAGCACTTGGTGTTGCCAGTGCTGCTGCCGTGGCCCTGCCCCGCTGCCCTCCTGGCCCTGCTGTTGCTGTAGGGCCTGAGTGCTCTCGGGGCCGGGCACAGGGCTGGGGGTGGCAGTGCTGGGGCTGCAGCAGGGACAGGCCATGGGCACTGCTGGGGCAGCACTGACGCCTCAGGCCAGGGCCTGGGGGCTGCAGGCTCCTTGCCCAGGCTCTCTCCAGAACACACCCAAGCCAATGCTCAGCAGAGAAAAGCCCCACGAGCAGCCCCAGGTTGGCTGTGCACATGGTGGGAGCAAACAGCATGGCTGGGGCTCTGCAGGGACGGTGGGGGAGCAGGGGCTGATCCATCCCCACTGCGCTGGACACCCCAGGGCAGCGTCCCAGAGCATCCTCATGCACCTGCCAACAACATCCCCCCTCTGCAGCCCTGGTCTCTCCCCCAGCTCACACAGGTGCCACATCCTTGCAGGCACAGACACGGCAGCACTGCCTCAGGAGCCCCTGTTTGCAGTGCCCAGAGCAGGCGTCAGCACCCCCATGGTGTTGGTGTGGGGAGATGAACCTGAGTGAGCACAAATGCCATCAGCCCCTGGGGCCTGGAGGGGCTGGAGGACAGGAGAGAAACCACTCAGGTTTGTGGTGGCCTCTGAAGTCAGCCAGAAAGTTTGTTCCCATCAGCTGTGAGTTTCCTGTCCCACTGCAGATGCTGTTGCTCAGAGCCGGGGCTGCCTGGCAGCCACCCCCAAACTGCCTGGAGAATTTCCTTTGCTTTCCCTTGGCTTTCTTTACTCTTTCTGGTTAATTGTTCTTCCTATTGCCCACCCCTGTTCCCAGCCCTGCAAACAGCCTGTCCTTGGTTGCCCTTTCCTCCCTGGCCCCACTCCCCATTTCAGTTCCTGACCTGGCACCATAGGAACGTCCCTTGGGGAGCAGGATCATCCTCCAAGTGCTTCAGGAATTGTCTGCAGGCTCCTGCAGTGCCTCCTGCTGCTCCCTTGCCAGAGGCACCACAGGCCAGGGGGGCACATCTGGGCTGCTGTGTCTGGCTGTGGGGCTCCCTGTTGTGGGCAATGAGGAGGGGCTGCAGAGGCTCTGCAGGACTGACAGGATGGGCTCTGGGGCTGTGAGGAGAACATGAGGGACCTGGGCTGCTGGACCTTCAGCAGAGGAGGCCCAGGGCTCATCCTGCAACTGCTGAAAGGGTGGTTTCAGAGAATCCCAGAATCAGCAAGGTTGGAAAAGACCTTGGACATCATCAAGTCCAACCTGTGCCCCGATATCACCTTGTCTCCCCTGAACCTCCTCTTTTCCAGGAAAAACAATCCCAGTTCCCTCAGCTGCTCCTCCCAGGCCTTGTGTTCCAGACCCCTCACCAGCCTTGCTGCCCTTGTCTGGACACACTCCAGCCCCTCCACGTCCTTCCTGAATTGGGACCCCAGAACTGGACACAGCACTCGAGGTGCTGTCCAAGCAGTGCCCAGCACAGGGGAAGAATCACTGCCCTGGTCCTGCTGGCCACACTGCTCCTGATCCGTGGGAGTGCCAGGGGTGGGATGAGGGAAATGCTGGGGACGCTGTGGGGACAAAGAGTGACTGATTGTCAGCCATGAAGGGTCTTGATGGGGCCAAACTCCAGAATTGTAAACCAGGCTCAGCTTTCCAGAAATTCCTTTTGACTGAATTTAGCTGCATCCCCCAGGCTCAGGATCACCACTACATTTGCAAGTTTTGCTCTGCATCATCAGCCTTTCCTGACACTGCTCAGTGTTTCTCAAATGGACAAGACAATGAATCTTGTGCCAAGCTTCCTTTCAGATGGGAAAACCTTGGTCAGCATGACAGTAAAGAAGGAAAAAGAAAGAAAATATTCACCAGTTGGAACACAGCCAGCGTCCCACTATCTTCCTCTCCACCAGTACTAATTTTGCACATTTAGAGACAACCCTGGCTCTAAAGCTGCCATCTCTCAGTCCCTGATGCTGTTTGCTACCCCTCAGCCCTGACTGCCACTGATCTGCCTGCCTGCTGTGCATGTGGGGCTGGGGATGCTCAGCCTGCAGAGAGAGGGCCATGGGGAGGCCTCAGTGCAGCTGTGCAGGGCTGGAAGGGTCCCCCAGGAAAGATGGGCACAGAGTGTTCAACAGGGCCTGTGCAGAGAGGGCAAGGGGGGATGGCTTTCAAGGGCAGGAGGTGGATTGGAGGTGGGAGTGGAAGGTTCAGGAAGATGTTCTTTTGCACTGAGGCTGCTGAGGCACTGGGCCAGGCTGTGCACGCAGGCTGTGGATGCCCCATCCTTGTCAACAGCCAAGGCCAGGTGGGAACAGGGCTCTGAGCAACAGGGTGTGGGCAAGATTGCTCAGGTTGACACAAGATGATTTCAGGGTCCCTTCCAAGCCCAAGAAAGCTCAGTCCTTCCTTCATTCTCTGGTTGCCACTGTCCACTTGAGAGCCAGCCTGGACTTGCGGCAGCTGGGATGTCACAGTGCATGTTCCAAGTGGAACTGGCAACATCCACCAAAGAGCACAACACAACTATTGGCCCTTGTGTCAGCCCAGCTTCACCCTGCTCCAAGAGCACTGCTGTCACCCTGCTTTTCCCCTGCTCCCTGAGAACCCCATCAGTCCTGAAAGCTCCTTATTGCCTGGATTTTTCTATCCTTCCCTGCAGGATGTTCACCTTTCTCCTGAGGAAGGTACAGTGCCATTGCAGGGAGATGGACACCCCTGGATGTCCTGGTTGGGCTGGAGCTGTGTGGGGATGGTGTGGAACAGGGACCCCACTCTGAGGTTTTGCTTCCTCTGCAGGCTGCATCCATTCTGAAAGCTGGCTGTTTGCTGGATTTGGCCAATTCTTTCTGCTGCTGGATGCTCACAGTTGTCCCAATGGAGGTACAGTGCCATTCCAGGGAGGTGGACACCCCAGGACGTCCTGGCTGGGCTGGAGATCTGTGGGGATGGTGTGGGACAGGGACCCCACTCTGAGGTTTTGCTACCTCTGCAGGCTGTCACAGATGGAGAGGAAGACATGGACGTGGATTTACAGAAGGATACAGAGGAAGACATGGAGGTGGAGGAAGAAGGGAGCAGAGTAGAAGAGATGGAAGTAGATGTAGAAGAGGAAAGAGTGGAAGACATGGATATAGATGTAGAGCTTGATACAGAAGAGGACATGGAGGTGGACAGAGATGAGAGTGGAGAGGAAGATATGGAGGTGGATATGGAGGAGGAGACAGAGGAAGATATGGAGGTGGACATAGAAGACCAGATTGAATATATGGAGATTGATGATAACAATGAGGAGGAGGCCATGGTGTTGGGATGAAGACCGTGGCAGCAGCAGAACAGGCATGTGCTCCCCACAGGCAGAGTGGGTCCCTTGCTGCCAGGCTGGGGCTGGGATGGGTGCTCCCTGCTCAGGGACACGGTGCCCAAGGCACTGGATCCTGGTGGCCGTCCCTGGCCTGCCCTGGGCTTGCTTGGGGCCACACAAGCCCCGTCCCAGCTGGGGCACAGCCCCCCGCCCCAGGCAGGCTCAGCTGTGACAGCAGAGACCCCCTGTGCCAGCCTGTGCCAGCCTGGGAGCACCTGGAACAGCCCTGGTGCCTGACTTGCACTTGCTTTTCTTCCAGGTCTGAGAGACATCCCAGAAAGAGAGGCCACAATTCTGTATATATGTTTCGGAGTTGGCTGTTTTCTTTAGGATATATGTTTTAGCGTGTGTTGCCATTAGGATATAGGTTTTAGGGTTTCTTTTTTATGTTTTGTAAATATGTTTCCTATGTTTTTGTAGATATGTTCTTATGTAAATACGTTCTGCACATTGTTGCTGTTACAAATATTCTTACAATGCAAATATGTTCTCTAGTTCATGTTCGTTGCTGTTCTTCTGTAAATAAACAATCTCTGTTTTTCACAGCCCAGGTCTCTCTGCATTTGCTTTGGGCACAGGCAGCATTTCCAAAGTGGTGGTCTCCACTTGGTGCAGGTTGCCAGGGCTGGAGGTGCCTGGGGGAGCTGGCACAGCCAGCCCAGGAGTGGGGGTCCCTGTGCACAGAGGGCTCCCCCTGACAGAGGTCACCCTCTGCTTGTCCTTTCCTGGGACACCCTTGGGGTGTGCGGGGCCAAATCCCCGTGGGCCCTGTGCCATGGGATGCCAGGAGGGAGCAGGGCTGAGCCTGCCTGGTCCTGCAGAGCCTCAGCCATGGCTCTTCCCTGGGCAGCCCCAGGGCTCCCGAGGCTGCACTGGGCTGTGGGCAAGCCCTGCTCCTGGGCACCCTGAGGGGCTGCAGCCAGCCTGGAGGGAGCTGCAGCACAGGGGCCTCTGGCCTGCATGCACCAAGATTGCCTTTGCAAACCCCTCTGGCACCACACTCTGCCACAAGCACAACAAGAACTGATCCTCCCAGGGAAAGGCATGACCTTCACTGGCACCAATTTGTCCCTTGCACTTTCTGGCACAGCAAAGGTCAGCGCTTGTCATCCCTGTTCTGCACTCCCTGCCTGGGCACTCAAACATCTGAACCCTCCAGAACATCTTGAATCAACACCAACCTGCAGGAAGCTCTGGGGGGAGAACCAACCCCCAACCACACAGAGAAATCCTTGACATTTAGAGTCTGGGGCAGAGTTGAAACTCAAGTATTTTAATGGCAAGAGAGAGGCTTTGTATTGCTCAATTCATTCTCCGAGGACAATAATGAAAGCTTTCAGTCTCCTCACCTGCCACAGATGTGTATTGCCAAGGTTTGCTTCTGGGTTATGACAGATTTTTATAAACCTGTTCAGAACTCTGATGCTGTTCCTGGCTGAGGGGCAGAGATGATATTTCAGAGCCAGATGAGCTCAGCACTCAGCTTGTGCAACACACAGAATTTCCAGAGCCAGACATGCAGGCTGTGCAAACTGATCCTTTTTCATCTCTTTGCAAAGATCATTCTTAGGATGGCACTGATGGAGCACACACCTCTCAGAGCTGTCCCTTCTATCCAGCTCTCCCAGTCACTTCACACACTTCACTCCAAGCACTTTCTGACAGAGCTCAGCAGCACATGGCATTTAATCCTGCTTTTTCTTCACCTTCTCCTGAGCTCTCTCCACACACGCTGTGTGGGCTCTGCAGCAGCATCAAGGTGTCACCTCCCTCACACTGAGGGTCACGTCACAACTTTTCACCAAAAGCAACAAAGCAATGATTCCCAATGAGTCCCACACAGCTTTTGGGCACTTGGTGTGGCTGCAGCTCCAGCACCAGCCCTGGTGCACAGGAATTCCAGGAGGAGATCCACAGAAGGAATCAGCCATTGACAGAGAAAAACAGCAGTTTGCAAGGCCCCAATCCCCACAGCACTGCAGACTGGGGGAACCCAGCCTCTGCATTTACACTTTGGCCTCTGTGCCTCACTTTTGCTCTCACTAAAGTCCCCCCAGTTTCCCTCATGCTCACATTTCCAAGATCATTCAAAGCAGCATTAAGAGCAGGGATAGATGATGGGAACTGTCCCAAGGCTTGACCAAATTTCTCTTCTCAGGCCTGACAAGTGCAGGCAAGGAGAGAGGAAAAGCCTGCCTGGAAGAGGTGTGCAATCAAAGCAGTAATCAAATTTCAGTCTAAAAGCAACTGAAGAGGTTTTCAATGTTCACAACAAGTTCAGCAGCTCCAGGCACAGGAGGGATGCGACAAAAAGCAGAAAAATCCTGAATGTTTAACTTAGTAACAAACCCCTGTGAAAGGGATCCCAGCACATCATCTCACAACAGGAGGAAAGAACACAGCAAGAATGGGCTGATGTGGAGAATTCATCTCATCACATCCGCAGGGGCTCTCCACCCTTTTTCACCCCATTCCTGGATGGAAAGGGGCTGCAGGGATGTGGGGTCTGTGCTTGGGAGCAGAAAATCTCAGTGTTGAGCTGGCAGGGTTCTGCCAGCTTCTCCTGCTCCTCTGGGTCACTGTCCCGTTCCCTTGGCGAGCACAGCTTCTGGAACCTGAGAGCAGCTCCAGCCCCCAAAGAAAGTCTTGTTTGCTGTTACTGGAGCAGCACAACTCTGGTTTCAGATCCTCCCCCTGCTCATTAATTCAATTAAATCATCAGCACAGTAGCAGTTGCAGCAGGGCTGGGCTGGTGGGCGCACACCGCCTGCAGGCCTCTCCACAGCATCCCTGTGGAACAGAGCTCTTCTTCCTCAGCATTTCAGGGCTGGTGTTCCCCCTCCCAATTTTTGCCCTCTTTCTGATAGAAGGCAGCAGAAAGAGCTTTTTTGCATTAGTAGGGTATGTGTTTTGGGCTGATTTTGGACAAGAAGCCCGGTGAGACCTCATTCCTCTCCCTGATGCCTTGGGCTGCCACACTCCGGATGGGAGTTTCTGCAGCAGGACCTGATCCTCTGCCAAAAGGCACGAAACCCTCTGATTTCACCTCGTGTGGCCACAGCACTAATTATTTCTCACAGGGCCTTTGATGCTGCTAAAAACTCAGTCAATTCCCTCTAAGCTGTCTCAGCTTTGGCTGAGGGCACAGGGCCCCTGCAGGCCCAAGTGCCTCACACAAAGCCACCTCGGTGCCACCATGCAGGCAGGGTGAGGCAGGATGGTCTCATCCAGGACACCATCCCCAGGGATGCAAAGAGAACAGAAAGCTCTGTCAAACATGGGTTAAAATCAGGCAGAGAAACTGTCCCTGACCAGCTGTCTCTGCAAGCCCTGCTTCCAGGGCTGGCAGCAGCAAATGGGCTCTTATGTGAATAGATCTGTCAAAACCCATGGGAGCAGTTCCCACCCCAGCCCTGCCTACTCCAAGCGGCATCATTTTGGTACCTGACTACTTCAAAGGTGAAAGCATATTCTCTCTAATTTGCTAAATTGACAAATTTACTCCTCTCAGGAGGCAATCTCATTTCCATCTTCTACCTCGTTAGCGTTGTACATTCAGTCCATAACATGAAAATATTTTTCCTTAATTTCTTCTCCAGGAAAGAAGGAGTTGATCTTTTATTTGCAGCACTTTCAATTGGCATGTTGACTACAAAAATCCACTGCTCATCACACTGAAAGCTGTTCCAACAGTTCCAATTCCTCCAGTAATGGAGATCTTTAGAGGGATGGGTGGGAGGGACAGGATCCCAATGGATGGGTCTTCTCACATGGAAGGAGGCAGAGCAAGAAGCAGAATCTGGGAAGAGAGCACTGCTTCAAATTGGGATATCTGCTGTGCATGGCAAGACAAAACACGACCCCTTCCTCATCCTGTCTCTGGATGTGGTTCAACCCTCTCATCCCCACCTGTAGAAGTGTGGTGCAGAGTCTGGTCCTTACTGCCCTGGCAAACAACAGAGCTGAGCTGATCTCAGCCTGCAATCCCTCTGGATTGACAGAAAGGACTCCTACAAGATGTAACTCCTGTGTTTGCCACAAGCACAGCATCCACTGGCAGGAAATGATTTTCTCTCCATCCTTCCCACTCTCCAGGTATTTCTCTAGGAAAATGCACTCTCTAGTGCAGACAAAGCAGTAGAGACAGAAGGTTCTGTATGCCCCCAAAAGCCATCAGCCTGTTCATCCCACAGCTCTCCCCTCACAGCCATCAGCTGTGCACAGAGCAGGCAGGAAACTGCTCACTGCTGGCACTGCCTGTGCTCTCAGCTGGGAGCAGTGGATCACCATCAAGCTTCAAGTGTTTTCTGGTGGGAAGTATTTGACACAGTTCCCTACAGATTCTGCTCTGGGTCAGTCCCCCAGCAGGTTTGGGGAGTGTTTAGGTCAAAAGGTCCGCAGGCTGCAGCTGGAGCTTGGGGCCTCCCTGCAAACTACAGCACAGTAAAAAATATGTACTAAGGTCACAACGAAAAATCCCCTGCTAAGCCTTCTTTAGTGTCTCCCAACTCCTAATTCTGGTTGCAAAATGCTATTTAGGAAGATCAGATGGCTCAAAATTGGGACAGTTCTGTGGATTGTTGTAAAAATGCTTTTGGAAGATTTAAAATGGAGGGATTTTCACTGAAGTCATTATTCCTCTTACAAATTTTTCAGTATCCTGTTGTTTTAACTTTCCACTCTTACCTTCCGCCAAATTTTACGTGCCTAGAGCCAATCGTTTTGTTGACAGCAAAGCAGGGATTCCAGGAGGAGATCCACAGAAGGAATCAGCCATTGACAGAGAAAAACAGCAGTTTGCAAGGCCCCAATCCCCACAGCACTGCAGACTGGGGGAACCCAGCCACTGCATTTGCATTTGGCCTCTGTGCCTCACTTTTGCTCTCACTAAAGTCCCCCCAGTTTCCCTCATGCTCAGATTCCCAGGATGATTCAAAGCAGCATTAGGAGCAGGGATAGGTGATGGGAACTGTCCCAAGGCTCGACAGAATTTCTCTTCTCAGGCCTGACAAGTGCAGACAAGGAGAGAGGAAAAGCCTGCCTGAAAGAGGTGTGCAATCAAAGCAGTAATGAAATAAAGGTCTAATGAGAGAAGCTGAAGAGATTTTCAATGTAGATATAGATATAGATATAGATATAGATATAGATATAGATATAGATATAGATATAGATATAGATATAGATATAGATATAGATATAGATATAGATATAGATATAGATATAGATATAGATATAGATAGTGTAACACGAGGCTGGTGGGTTGGAGACAGACACACAACACAAGATCCTCTTGAGCTCAGACCAACAGCCACAATTTATTGTTCCAAGCTCCCTTTGATAGTGAGTTTGAATTTCCCAGCCTTGGGAAGCCTGCTGGTTGGGAATCTGTGCCCTGCCCCGATCTCTGGCCAGTGCTGTGTCTGCATCCAGGGCTTGGATGGGGTTGCCTGAGCTCTTTGCTCCCCATGGCACTTCTAGAACAAGCCAGGCAAGCCCAGTTGGGTCTGTTATGGTCAGACTCCTTATGTCCAGCTGTAAACCAGCTGGACCTTGCTACATCTCCTCCCTTTGTTTTGATTCAAATGCCAGTTGTTTGCTGTTATCCCATTTGCAAGGGCCCTTTTACAGATGGGGTAACAGAAGACAGCATGGCTTTAATTTGAAGGAGGTTTTGTCCAACTTCATTCTCCTCAGCCAGTGATGTGTCCCATGTAGCCCTGGAGTTGCAGCACTCACTGCCAGGAGCTGTCAGGCCAGATCACAATCTTCTAGGCTAGCATGGGACAGGTTAACGCTTATGGGTACAAATTACAACTTAGCACTGAAACAAGAAAACATTCAACTTTGAAAACTGGGAGAAAAAAACAATGAACAGAAAAACAATTTGTAAACAGAAAAACCACACTGTAAACAGAACAACAGTTGGTAAACAAATAGAACCCTTCAGTGAACTGTCACTTGCAGAGTCCCAGATCCCCATGAGGTGGGTGAAGAAGCTGTTTCTGTCCCTGTTCCACACACGGCTCCACAGCGTCTGCTGAGGGCCCTCAGGAGAATGCTGCTCGTGCTCTTGGACAGGACCTAAGGCAGGACGGACACGTCTGGCAGGTACCCAAAGCCTTCCAGTGTCCTTGCAAAGCACTTGGCAGGGCTGTACTGTCAGCAAAACACATTCCAATTGCTCTTGAGTCACAGACACAAGATCATTCTTGAAGGAGCTCTAGCATTCAATTGTAAACACCTGGGACAGCATTTGATAATTAACTGTGCAATTAGTTCAAAGACAGTGGGTGCCATCTTTTTTGGTCGATGAGGTAGAAACATTCATTCTGGAATGTGCAAAGGATCAGGCCAGTGTGTATTCCACTGTCCAGTAATACCAGTAGGATGAAAATCAACAATGAGAATAAACACAGTGATACACACCTCTGGGCATGTCCTGTGGACTTGTCTGTTTGTGATAGCTTGCTCTGCTGTTTGGAGAGCAGCTTTTGCCTCTGGGGTTCATTTTCTGGGGGAAGTTAATTCAGAATCACCCTTTAGGAGGTCAACTAAAGGTGCTCATTGAGAGTTGGTCAGTCCTAGGTAAGGTCTGACCCAGCCGATGGTACCCAAGAGTTTTTGTGCATCGTTTAGAGTTAGAATTTTGGTTGAAAATGGAATTGTTTGTGGCTGTATAGTCTGGTCCATTATTTTGAGTTCCAAATATTTCCAGGCTGGTTGCTGCTGCACTTTCTCTGGTGCTACTTGCAGCCCAAATGTTTTCAATGCTTGCAGCAGGCTTGGCTGAATCAGGGAGAGTTCATTTTTGCTTTGGGTTGCAATCAAAATGTCATCCATGTCATGGGAACAGTATGCCCCTGGGAATGGTTCTCTCACTGATGAGAGTACCTGAGCAGCACAGCCCTGACAGACTGTGGGGCTGTTTCCCCTGTTTTGGGGAAGTACTTTCCATTGAGAACCTTGCACTGGTGCAGTGTTATTAATAGAAGGCAGGGTAAAGGCAAACTTTGGGGTGTCCTCTGGGTGCAATGGAAGAGTGAACAAACAGTCCTTTAAGTGCACAGTCAGGATGTCCCAGGAGGCAGGAATCACTGCAGGAGATGGCAGACCAGGCTGCAACATGCCCGTTCTCTCCATCACAGAATGGATTTTTCTCAGCTCATGGAGTAACCTCCACTATCCAGATTTCATTTTTATAACAAATACTGGGGTGTTCCAAGGGCTCATAGATGGCTCTATGTGTCCTTGAACCAGTTGTTCCTGTACCAGGGTTTTTAGGGCATCTAGTTTCTCCTTTTTAACGACCACTGTGGTCCCCACCCAGGCTGAGCAGTGAGCCATTTTAGAGCCAGGGTGGGACACTTTACACCCTCTAATGCAGTGGCCCCTGTCAAAAATCCGCTCCCACCTCAGCCCACTCCAGAGCCAGAGAACTCTGGGGAAGGCCTTCCCATCTGGGAATGTCAGATAGGACTGATTCCTCCCATTTAGACTGAGAAAGTGATATTTTGTGCTGCTCTGGCCAAACGATGCCAATTTTGTTTGACCAGTGGGCAGGGTCAGCACCAAAGACACAGACACCCCCTGAAGGAATCAGTGTCATTTCCTACAGCTCAAAGCAGCAAAGGAGCACAAAAGGAGCAGCTCAGCAATGCCCCCAAGCATCACTACCAAAGACTGCCCGCAGTGATGAAGAAAGATCCATCACCAGTTCCCCTCACACTTTCCCATCACCCACACCCACACATCAGCTGGGGGAAGCTGTCACAGCCAAGGACTGCAGAGCCACTCCCGGGCACTGGGAATTCCTGCAGGTGCCTCCAGCCACAGCTGAGGCTCCAGCTTGGCTGTGAGAGAGCCCAGCTTTGATAGAGATGGATAAACAAACTGACAGCACTTCTAGTGCAGGAACATCTGGTTTCATCCTCCTCTTGGGTCCCTCCCAAACCTGGCCAGGGCCCAAGGAGGAACCAAGGGAGTTGCCTTTGACCATACAGCCCCAGACAAGACCAGATGTCAGATTTCATGGCCTTGTCTGGCTTCTAAATACAGAAAGGTCAAGACCAGTTTCACTAAGGAGTGGATACATCTAGTACAAGGCTAATGACCATGCATATTTTGTTAAGGAGCAGATACAAAGATACCCTTTGGTTGGAAGGTTCATCCAGAGGTCGCCTTTGGCTCAGGGCCCGTTGTTCAGGCCTCACTCAGGCCTCTTGTCCAGGCCTTGGCCTTTCAGGGTTTAGTGCTGGACTTGACAGTGCTGGCTTAACACTTGCACTTGATGAGCTCAGAGGTCTTTTCCAACAGAAAGGATTCTATATTTCCATGATTTTATCTACTGCATTCAGTCAGGTCCATGTTAGCAGCATCACTTTGGTCAAGAAGTTCCCTCTTGCTCAGCTCTTGTGGCCTAAGGCTTCGGCTCCTTCAGCTCCTGGTGCAAAGCTGCTCATGCTGAACGAGACGACTCCGAGAGAAGAACACAGTTCATGCAATTCCTTCTGGGACACTGAGAGGGGAGGGTGTGCAAACACAAGCATTGTTTGCTGTGGCCTCCTCTCTGCCCTTCACGCCTTTCAGTGCTCACAAACAGCCCAGAGCTTTCTCCAAGAGTGCAGTGGAGCAGCTGTTCCTGCTCCCAGCTCTGGCTCCTCCCAGGCTCTGACCTTGCCTGGTTTTGCCCCTCTTGCTGTGCCCTCTGTTCGCCTGGGCTCAGTGGCTGCTGCCCAGGACGGTGGAAGTGGCACAGATCCAGTGGTGGAGAGCCTCCTTTCTCTGCCCTTGGAGCTGCCTGCTCACAGCAGCCTTTTCCATCTGGAAGCTGCACATGGAGAGGGAGTCCTCACCTCTGTTCCTTGCACAAAGCCCAGGGCTGCAGAGCTGGGCTGGCCATAAGTGGGGCAGCACAGCAAACAGGGAGCCTGCCAGTCCCTTCCAGCCCTGTGTGCTCAGAGTTTGGGCCCTGGAGCTGCAGGTGGGCAAAGGCAGCTGCTTCTGCTCCCTCTGTGTGTGCCCGTGTTGAGCAGTGCTGCTCCATCAGTCTGTGCCCAGCACCGGGGAAAAGCCTCAGCCCTGCAGGGCCAGGAGCTGCCGGGCTGTGCCTGAGCAGCTCAGCCAGCGGGAAGGGAGCTGCTCCACACGGGAACCAGCAGCAAAGGACACTCCTTTCTTAGGAAGGATTTTCTGTTAAAAGAAAAAGAAAAGAAAAAAAAAGGAAAAAAAAAAGAAAAAATGAGAACAATAAAAACAAATCCGAAATCTATAGTGAAAAAGACTTAGTAACTTTGGATAAAGAGATAATTAATCTTTTTAAAATGGGATCTCAGTTATTTACTTTGTAAATGTGTTGATGGCATGGATCCCTCCTACTGACCTCAGCAGGCGTTTACAAAGATTTTGCAGTTTGTTTCCAGTATTATTTTAAATTGTGGCAGAAGCAATAGGAAATTGCTGTGCCCCACCAGATCTAAGCAGGACTGGGAATCTAAATTTTGTCAAACTCCAAATCCTTTAGAAGATGACCTTCCTTCTCACCCTGTGAAGGAGCTGCACATTCCCTTCGAAGTTTTCAGGGGTTTTTAAAGACACAAAGTCCCACTTACAGCTTTTTGCTCTGGTTTCGAGCTGCAGAAGGGCAATTCTTCATCCATCAGCTCCAGACTGCACTGCCTTAGGAACACCATCCACTCACCAGGTTTTGCTCAGTTGTGGCGCTCCTAGAGGAGGAAGAAAGGGCAATTGCACAATTCCAGCCAAAAAGGAAGCAAGAGTGGGACAGACAAAACATCCCGTGAAGATCCAGGCATTCAGCTGAGACTGTGGAGTGTTTGGGTTCTTGCCAATTGGATGTGGATCTCTACCTGCAATCTCTGGGCCAGCAGGAGAGTCTCACTCAGCTGCCAAAGCAGAAAGCTCAGGCGCTGTGCTCAGAAGGGGCTGGTGTGCTGCAAAGCTGTCAGAGCAATGTGAGGGCAGAGCAAGCCCAGCCGTGCCCAGGGCTGAGCCCAGCAGAGCCCTGGCAGAGCCCAGAGCAGCCTCAGCACCCGCAGAGCCCGGCTGCAAGGACAGAAACCAGAAACTGCCCGTCAGCTGAAGGCTCCTGTGCCTTGTCCCAGCCACCCGCAGTGCCCAGGCCGTGCTGGCCGTGCTCAGAGCTGGGCCCAAACCTCCCCATCACTGCTGCCCTTGGAGGCAGAGCAGGAGGGCAGCACATGTGCCCAGCCTGCAGCCAGCCATGCCACATCCAGCCCCTCAGCAGCTGCCCAGAGCCAAAAAGCAGCTGGACAGCCCAGGGAAGGATTTGTTGCCTCCGCCCCAGCAAAGGGAGGAACCTTTGGTGCCCAGCCAGGCCGTGCCATGCCCGGATCTGGGAGCATCCCCCTGGCTGTGGACTCACCTGCAGATTGGGCATGGAGCGTGTCTCTGAAGAAGGTACCAAAATCAAACTCCATCATCTTCAGCTGCTGGTGACCAGGTGGAGGAAGAGATTGTCATCCCTGAGGTTGTCCTTGGTGTCTCCAGCAGCAGCCCCACCTGACAGAGCTTCTCCAGGGGCTCCTCCTTCCCTGGGGGCCAGAGCAGGCTGTCACTGTTCTGCCCAGGGCCCCAGCCGTCAAGGAAGCACAACAAGGAAAACTAGGCTGCATGGTGGCCACCAGTTCTTGCTAGAACAGGTCTCCAGCTAAGCTCCAGTACAGATGTTCCCATCTGATGATCCCTGCTCAGAGCTACAGACAGGAAAAAAACAGTCTGCTCTTCTTTAGCACTGATTGCCATGAGATGTGTGGAGCTGTTACCTGCCAGGTTTTGGATCCAATTGTGCACATGGACCTCTCCCATCTTCTAGGGCAGATGAACGCCCTGCAGCCAAGGATCATTGAAGAGGTCTTCTAAGGATGGCCTGTCCAAGGGTTGCATGGACAAACACCTCTTAATGACATCCTGGCACTCTGAAGAGACAAACCAGAATCCACCAGTCACTTGGAGAAGAATCCTGTCTACTCTAGCTGCCCATTCCCACGCCCAGGCCATGCTGGGTCTGACCAGAGCTGTGCCTAAACTTCCCGATGCATTGTCTGTTTGGAGGAGGGCAGCAGAGCAGGACATGTGCCCCCTCCCCAGCAGCTGCCAGAGCACGGTGCTCATGAGGCTGCTGCTGTCTCCCAGCACTGGTATTCCCCTGTGCCCAGAGATGAGGATCCACCTGGAGAGAGCCATCGTGGGAACAAGATGCGGCCCCAGATGATCTGCTGGCCCCTCCTGAACGGGTGCTTCCCCACGACCAGGTGGTACAGCAGGAGGCCCAGGGACCAGATCGTTGCTGCCTCACCGTGGTAGCGCTGCTGGTGGATCCACTCTGGTGGGCTGTAGGACAGGGTTCCTGTGGAACACAGACGCAGTTCATCAGGGGATGAACTCCTAGAGCCTGGCCACAGCATCCCTGGGCATGTGGGCGCTGGGCCCCTCCCACCCCCAGACAAAAGGAACTTGGCTCAAGACATCATGCTGTTGCCAGCAGCAAGAGGGGGAAGGCCCGGTGCTACAGCCAGGCTGGGCCAGGAGATGCCCAGGAACATTCCCTGAGGGGGCTCACCTGCAAATTGGGTGTAGGCTGTGTCTTGGAGGAAGGCGCCACAGCCAAAGTCGATGAGTTTGAGCTCTCCGGTGGCCAGGTCGAGCAGGATGTTCTCAGGCTTGATGTCCCTGTGCAGGACCCCGCAGCTGGTGCAGTGCCGCACGGCCTCCAGCACCTGGCGGAACAGCGCCCGCGCCTCCTCCTCCGGCAGGAACCTCCGCTCCGCCAGGAAAGCCGACAGGTCCTGGCACCGCTCCGGACGCTCCAGCACCAACAAGAAGCTGGTGGGGAGCTCAAGCCACTTCAGGAGCTGAATGACACCAGCACAGCCAGCGGACACCTTGTCCAGCAGCACGATCTCCAGGGGCGCACGGGCGCCGTTGGGCTGCGGGAGGAGCACGATGCCGTCAGTGGGGCTGAGGCCGTGCCGGGGCTCTGGGAGCCCTCAGCCAGCCCCGGCTGCTCTGGGCGCCCCGCTCAGCCCAGGCCCGCTCTCCCTGCAGGGCTCCCGGCGGCTCCCACCCTGCCGGGCCCCGACTCCTCGCCGCCCGCCACGGCCCGGCTTCTGCCGCTGGCCCCGCTCACTCACCAGCTCGCCCCAGAGCCGGATGCGATCCCGCGGCACGCATTTGATGGCCACCTGCGAGCAAGGGACAGCAGCGGGCTGAGCTCACCGACCGCCCCGCTGCGGTCCGATCTTCTCCTCCTGCTCCGCCTCCTCCTCCTCCGCCCGCCCCCGGCCCCGCCGCTCACCGGGGCGCCGTCCGACACTCGTGTCCCCGAGTAGACGCTGCCGAATCCTCCGCGCCCCAGCAGCGAACCCAGCCGGTACCGGTCCTGCAGGGCCTCCTGCGCCTTCCCTGCGGGCGACACGCGGCCGTCAGCGCTCGGCCCGGGGCCAGACACGGCCCCCGAGCGCCCCCCGAGCGGCCCGGGCCGGGCATCCCCACCCGCGCCGGGCCCCGGCGGTTCGGGGCCGGCGGCTGCGCTGCCGAGCGGCGGAGCTCGGGCCGGGGAAGCCGCAGCGGAGGTGGCGGGGGCGGCCGCGCCGCGTGTGTCCTCCGCGGGGCCCGGGAGGAGGCGGCGCCGGGCTCGGGGTCGGCACCGGGGCCGAGGCCGTACCCGCCCCAGGCGCAGCCAAAGGGTGGCGATGCCGCCCCAGCCCCAGGCACTGATCCCGGCCCAACAGCGCCACCGCCAGCACGGCCAGAGCCGGGCCCAGGCGAGACCGCGGGGGGACGCCCGGGGACGGGAACGGGGCAGCCCCGCCCGGGGCCGGGGGCGGGCCGGGGGCATGGCCCGGCCCGGCAGGGGGAGAGGGAAAGGCCGAGACGGGGACACCGAGAGGGGCTGGGGAGACCGGGAAAGGGACACCAGGAGAGAGTGCAGGAATGTGGAAGAGGGAGAGGAGGAACGAGAGATGAGGAGGGTCGCTGAGTTCGTAGACTCTGTGGAGTCGCTGCCGCCGCTGCCGCCGCCGCTGCCGCCGCTGCCGCCGAAGCCCCGGGGCCGTTTGTCCGCGTGTCCGTTCCACGGCTGAGCCCCGCGCGCCCCGGGGGCAGCCCCTGAGCCTGTCCAAACACGGGAACTTGGCCCTGTGCAGCCCAGACCCAGAGTCCTGACTCCTGCGCGGTGCCGGAGGATTCCCTTCGCTTGCTGCTCTGCATTGTCCCTGCTCAGGCTCACACACTGCCGGGGCACATTCCCTGCCTGCAGGATTCGTGCCCGATCCAAGCACTACACTTATGTCTCCAGCACTGCTTGACAACAAAAACAGGGGAAGGCAAACTGTGTGTACAGCCCATGGTATTTTAGAGTGTCTAAAACTCACTAAGTCACCGATCTTCGAGGTGAGATCCCTTTGGAATTAATGGCATGGACAAGTAGTGCAACATGGAAAAGGGAAGCATAGGAAGAAATAGAGGAAAACATCTTGGTTTGTTTCTTTCATTTTCATTTCCCTTCTGGAAAGCTGTTTCAGTTTTCCAGCAATCTTCTCCACTGTCCCAGCTGCTCTTTCCAAGAACCTTTCATGGAGAACGAGGTCCAGCTTCTGTTACAAGATGTGCCAGCAACTCCAGCTTCTCTTGGATTTCTATCCTGTGAGTGCAGCACGACTTTTCCAGCAAAGCAGGACAAATGTCTGGAGAACTTTACAATTTCTCTGTCCTTTTCCCTGTGGATTAGGCAGTTGTGCCATTGGTAAGGTTTGCATTGTTGCTGTTCTAAGCCTAGAAAACAGGAGGTGGTACCAGGCATAGCTGGGGAATGCAAGGCTGAGTGAATTCAGAGAAAGAATCTCCCTGACACTGTGTGAGCTCCCCGGGCTGGGCTCAGCTTCCTGCTGGGACTCTGCACAGGGCTGAGCTGCAGCTGGGATCAGCAGCAGCTGCAAATACCTCTGGGCATTCCCATTTTCTGCTGCTCAGAGCAAGCAATGAAGCGAGTGAAGAAGTTGAGGTTTGTCTTTCTCCTGGTGTTTTTTTTTCATTTTGACACTCCAGAGGGCAATTTCTGTGATGGCCTCTGTAAGTTGATTTGATTTCAGCAGCAGCAGCAGCACCAGGGCTGTGTTGGAGCTCTGCAAACGGGACCTGTGTGGCTTTAATTCCCCTCGACTCAGCGCCCAGGGACTTGGGAGCATTTCAATCTCTTCTTATCATGGTGCCTGCCACAAAAATCCTCAGTTCACTGTCACAAAAGCACAATGATGGAAAAAGGCAATTGCAGTTGAGCTGCTCAAATTCACTTGGCAGCCAGAAGGGTGCAAAAGCAGACACCATCTCCAGTTGCCGAGGCAAAGGCAAGAGCAGCCTGCTGCTGTCACCTGAGGGTGAGTCAAAGAGCGCTGCACAGAGCGCTGGAAGCCGAGCCTTTCTTTCTCTGGAGGCTGCTGAGGGCAGCCCAGGCGGGCCCTGGGCAGTCAGGGCTGTGTGTGGGTGATGGCTGCTGCAGTGCAGAGTCCAGCTGGAAAAGGCCCTTGGCAGGCGAGGCAGGAGCAGGCGGGAAGGGGCCGGCGCTGCTGCTGCTCCTGGCCGGGAGCCGCGGCTGGGCCGGGCCGGCGCCCGCTGCGCTGCGGCTGCTGCTGCTGCCAGAGCCGGGCGGGACTCGGGGACAGCGAATGGACACGGGGGGACAGCAAAGGCCTGCGGGGCTGCGGGGATGTTGGCGCTGGGGCCAGCGGCAGCACAGAGCTGCAGCCGCGATTAACCCCGAGGGGAGCGCTGGGGAAAGGCTCCATTTCAGCCTTTCTTGACGGGTGGCTGTGAAGGGAGCGAAATAAAAGGAGAACAAGCAAAGCCCGACCCCTTCTCCTTTGGGAGGAGCCGCGCGCCTGGGGCTGAGGGGCCGTGAGGGGCAGTGAGGGGATGTGAGGGGCCATGAGGGGCTGTGAGGGGCCGTGAGGGGATGTGAGGGGCGGTGAGGGGATGTGAGGGGCCGTGAGGGGCTGTGAGGGGCTGTGAGGGGCAATGTGGGGTTGTGCTGGGCCATGAGGAGCCTCAGCCCTGACAGGACGGGTGTCCCACCATGTCCCCAGGGCAGGGCAGCTGTGAGGGGCCACAAACAGATGTGGTGGCAAAGCAGGCTGGAGGCACCTCTAGGAGAGGAGGAGACCCTCCCCCAGCTCCAAAGCACACCAAATCTACCATTAATGGGAATTTCCATCTTTAGAATCCACTGACAACTTGAAATAGACTGTACAGATTAATCCCAGTGGGAGGAGGTAATGTTCCCAGTGAGTGACATCCAGCCATTGGTAATAATGTCTAGGATTTAATAGTCTTAACAATTAGAAGTAATACTAATAAATGCAAAAAATAATAATAAAAAATAAACTCTCAAATCCCAGCACCTCACCAAAATTTTTCTACACCACATTTTTCTTTATTATCAAAAGGTTCATGAAAACAAATCCTGTTAATTATCTCCACCTCACATCTTCCCCACCAGAGAAACAAGGCCCTTTGCAGTGTTTCATACAAGCTAAAATTCACAGCTGGAGGGAAGAACAGGGCAACACCACCAATTTCCATGTCCAACCCAGCAGGCCAACTCCAAAGTGGAGGGAATAAAATGGAATGGGGGCAGGGCCTGGTCAGATGTTTCTCTAAAGGAGAGAGGCAAAAGCACCTCCAAGTGAACAGGAAGGGAAAAGAAATCCCTATGAAGCACCCTGTGTGTTCAGGGACTCAGGTGGGAGGAGCTGGACATGGACAGAGGCACCTGGAACAGTTCTTTCCTCAGGCTGAGCTTTCCAGCCTGGCCCTGAAGTCAATCAAGTGCTTTCCCAGAGGATTCCAGGGTTGCCAACCACCCTTCAAGAGGTGGCTCACAGGAGCACAGAACCCTTTTCAAGATTCTGAGCAGAAAAAACGGCATGAGATGCCCAATTTGGAGCTCTGTTTAAAAACCTGGAAAATAAAAATCAATTGAACTCTGAAGCCCAGCTGTGGGCCCTGCAATCTCAGATCCAAGACAAAACTGGAAAGGCTTTTTACAAGAACCAACACTGAAGAGCTAACAGATGAATGTGTGTGATATTTGGAGAGGCTTCCAATTTTCTACAGTGTTCCTTGAAGTGTTGAACTTGATTTTGTCTTTGCCTCCTCTTGCACTAGAGGAGCCTCATTTCCCCAGGCAGGAAGGCAAAGCTCATTGCTGGCCCTGGCTGGAGCTGTCCCTGCAGCATTTCCATCCCTGCCGGGGCCTCTTCCCTCAGGGTCCCCAGCAGCAGCTGCTGCAGCAGCACATGGAAGCTGCAGATGGAGCTGCTGCCCAGCCCAGCCTGAGCTGCACAAGGATCCTGCTGACAGGAACCCCAAGATCCCCTCCCAGGGGCCCTGCAAACACTTGCCCATCTCTTCTGTCTGCTCCATGCAGACCCTGCAGGGAACATCCTGCCTCTCCTCTGGGGCAAGGCCAGCACCCCAAATTCACACTCCAAATGCCGGATTCTGGCCCCTTTCTGCATCTGTGAGATGGGGCTACAGCATTATCCAGACAAACTCACTGTACTTCAACCTGCAGCTTGCAAACCCAGCCCTTGCACAGTGGGTTTACAAGGACCACAAGTAATGGGCCAAATAGAATTAATTTTCCACTGTTACCCTTCGCTCTCTGTGGTAGATTCTTCTATTCTTTTCCATGAAACACATCTTCAATTAGACTGCAAGCACTGGGCCTGATGCCTGCAGTAACAGAACAAACCAAAACCAGCCAGATGTCCTTAGGAAATGTGAAAGATGTAACAAACAGTAAATGTGTTTTTCTCTTCAAAAGGTTTTTCAGGTAAACATAACACATACAAGATAAGGCAAATTCACACTATGTGAGTGCTTTCAAAATGGGCAAGCAGAGGCTATATTTTGAGGAAAGGTTAATTCTACTACCAAACTGACTAGTTGAAGATCAATTGAACTTACCATTTCAAACCTGTCCATGGTGCCTGCACAGGGGCTTTGCCAGCCCCTCGTGGCCTCTGAGGAGCAACTGGAGAGCAAGAGCTGGCACGGAGCAGGCAGGACATGTGGGTGCAGTGGAGATGCAGCACTTGAGGACAGCTTTTTGTTGTGCTACCTAGGAATTTTTGAATAAAAACTCTCTTAAACCTCAACTCCCTTGCAAGTTTCCCTTCTTTCCCGGTGGGATTCAGGTGCCTGGAGCAATGTGAGGGGCAGCGGGCCCAGCGTGGCCGAGAGCTGAGCCCAGCAGAGCCCTGGCAGAGCCCAGAGCAGCCTCAGCACCCCCAGAGCCCGGCTGGAAGGAGGCACTTGGAGCAGCAAGCGGCAGCAGCCTGGCCCTGGCTGCCTCTTCCTGGGACAGGACTCATCACCCCATCCCAGAGCCAAACTGGGCCTGGGCTGCTGCCCAGGGGAATGGGGGCCCTGCTGTGGAATGCGCAGTCTGGGGGGATTTGGCCATCCCGAGTCTGTGCAGGAGCAGAGCAGTGAGAACTGTGCAGTGCTGGGGTCACTTCTGAGGATGCTCTGCCCTTCTGCCAGTGCTCCTGTGGCTCCTGGGGGAGCTCGCAGTGCTGCACCCTGTGGGCAGAGGGGCAGGGAGCCGGGCTGCTCCACAGGCTCTGGACAGCCTTTAATTAATAAAGCAACCAAAAAATCTTTGCAGTGTGTGACAGCTTCAGCCCAGAAACATGTTTTTGTTTGTAATAACAAATTAGTACTGAATAAAGAAATTAAATCAATTCCATTTGTAATTGACATATATTTCATGCTTTTCCAAAGTTCTGGAGTGACTGGGATCACACTGGTGGGAACTGGGACCTTACTGGGCCAAGTGGCTGTGACTGGTAATGACTGTGACTATGCTGATGGCAACTGGGATATACAGGGAGTGACTGTAATAATGCTGGAATTGACTGGGAATGGCTGTGAGCAACTGGAATCCTGTTGGAAGCTACTGGGAGCAACTGGGAGTGAGTGGAAGGACACTGGGGGACACTGGGATATACTGGGAGAGACTGGCGGTGACTGGGATCACAGAGGAAGCATAAAGGAAGAATACTGGGAGTATCTGGAAGTGACTCAAAGTGTACTGGGAGCAGCTGGAACCATGCTGGGACTGAATGGGAACACCTGGGACCATGCTGGGATCATAGTGGGATCATAATGGGAGTGACTGGGCTGGTACTGGGATCATACTGAGTGTCACTGAAAGTGACTGGGATCATACTGGGGGTGACTGGGAGCCACAGGGCCCATGCTGGGAGTGACCTGGGCCCCTCCCCCGGGTGGAACTGGGGGAACTGGCCCAGCTGGGGCTCAGGGTTGTTCTCCCCCAGGACTGCCCCAGGTCCTGCTGCCACCCCTGGTCCCACAGAGCCGAGGGACAGGGGACAGCCAAGGGACAGGGGACAGCCGAGGGACAGGGGACAGCCGAGGGACAGAGGACAGCCGAGGGACAGGGGACAGCTGAGGGACAGGGCACAGCTGAGGGACAGGGCACAGCTGAGGGACAGGGCACAGCCAAGGGACAGGGGACAGCCAGGGAACACGGCCTGGCCGAGGGACACTGAGCTCCAGAACTCTGAGCTGTTGTGCCCGCGCTGTTGCCCTTGGGCTCCCAGCACAGGCCAAGGGGGAGAAGCCCCTCCAGAAACTGTTGTTTGCTTGAAGCTTTGCTCTTGGACATTCCCAAGGAGCCCCTGCAGGGGCTGCAGCCCAGCCGGGTGCCTGGGGCCACCAAAGCCGCTGCGGCAGTGCCCTCCTGCCCCGGGCAGGGCAGAGAACACCCAAGGAAAGGCTTGTGCTGGGCTCAGGGCAGGGACAGGGCACTCCCCTGGTGCTGCCACGGGCACAACAGAGCCGGCCTGGGGACAGGACTGGGATTTGTGTCCCATGGAATCCCAGCAGGGATTCCTTCTCATTTCACTGCTGTCTGTGCATTGCTCATCAATTGAAATAATTTCCTCATGGAATCCCCATGGCAGTGGGTTGGAGGGGAGATCCATCCATGGAATTCTCACCTAACTGGGATGAGAGTGAGATCCAGCCATGGAAATTCCATGGGAATTTCTGCATTCCGACGTCTTGCATTCCGGAATTCCAACATTCCCATAGGAATTACCCTCCCTCTCCCACACCCACCTTTGTACTCCACAGCCTCCTGACCATATCTGATGTATTTTGGGAGATCTTCCACACCGGTGTGCCCCAGGTAATGCTTCATCTGCTCCACCGTGATGCCTTTGGATTCCCAGCACCTCTGGGTGATCCAGGTGGCACCAATGGACACTGCAAAGCTCCCGGATCCCAGCTGGAAGGAGATGAAATCCCACCCGTCGGAGCCGTACTGGTGGGATCCAGGGATGCTCCATTGGACAGGAGGTCACAGCTGGAAACCACCTGCACTCTGTGGAGACCTGGGAAGGAGGGGAGAATGGACCCACGGAGATGTGTCCCAGCCCCTCAGAGCCCCTTGGAGCTCCCTGGATTCCCATTCCAGCCCCACAGATCCCAGCCCAGCCCCTCAGAGTCCTCCATTCCCACAGATCCCAGCCCAGCCCCTGGTTCCCTCCAGTCACCCCTGGCTCTGGTTGCACCAGCCCCGTCTCCAGGTCACTGTCGGCCACGTGCCGGTTCCTGTCCTTGAGCCGGCTCAGCTATCCCAATATCCCAGCTCTGCCTATCCCAATATCCCAACTCTGGTTATCCCAATGTCCCAGCTCTGCCTATCCCAATGTCCCAGCTCTGCCTATCCCAATGTCCCTGCTCTGCCTATCCCAATGTCCCAGCTCTGCCTATCCCAATATCCCAGCTCTGCCTAGTCCAATGTCCCAGCTCTGCCTAGTCCAATGTCCCAGCTTTGCCTATCCCAATATCCCAGCTCTGGCTATCCCAATATCCAAGCTCTGGCTATCCCAATATCCCAGCTCTGCCTATCCCAATGTCCCAGCTCAGCTCCCGCTGCCATCCCCGCTCTCTGCAGCTCCATCCGGCCCCGCTCGCTGTCCCAGCGCTCACAGGGGTCCCGCCCACAATCAAGGACTGGGGGACCCCTGGGTCGGGCTCTGACAGCGCCGCTTCCAGGTACTGCAGGCAGTGGGACACTGGGGGGACACAGAGATTTGGGGGAGCTGGGGGGACTGAATGGGAGAGTTTGGGATCCAGGGGTGTCAACAGGTCAAGGAAAGGAGGGACTTGAAGAGCTGGCAGAGCTGGGAAGGAGGTTCAGGGGCTCAGAGTCAAGGAAAGGGGAGTGCAGGCACTGGGAGAGGTGGGATGGGGTGTCCAGGGAATCCTGTGCCCAGCAAAGGGGGTGCCAGGGCTCCTCAGGGTGAGGAAAGGAGGGGCTGGGGGCTGGGAAATGCAGGAATGGGGGTCCAGGGGTCCCAAAGTCAAGGAAAAGGGTAGATCTGGGGGCTGGGAAAGGTGGGGTGGCCAGGAAAAGGTTGAGTTGGTGCCGGATAAGGGGGTGCAGGGGAGTATCAGTGCTGGGCAAAGGGGTAAAAGGGTGTCTCAGTTCTCAGGAATGGGGGGTCAGGGGGGTCTCAGGGTCAAGGAAATGGAGGGCAAGGACTGGGAGAGGTAGAAGGGAGTTCCAGGGGGTCCTTGAGCCCAGGAAAGGGGAGTCCAGGGTTTCCCAAAACAGGAGGGTCACAGGCTGGGGAAACCCGGAATATTCGGGAAGAGGGAGTTCAGGGGGTCTCTGGTTTTGCAGAAAGCTGGGGCTGGGGGCTGGGAAAGGCAGGAATGGGAGTCCAAGGTATTCCAGGGCATGCCAGGGTCAAGCACACGGGAAGTCTGGAGGCTGGGAGACATGGGATGACCGGGAAAAGGGGAGCAGGGGGTCCTGATGTACAGAAATAGGGGATTCAGGGGGGTCCCTGTGCAGGATAAGGGGAGCAGGGGGGTGGCAGTACCGTTCAGGGTCCCGCTGCCGGAGGTCCCACTGCCCCCTCGCCGCCCCCAGCAGCGCCCCCAGCCCCAGCGCTGGAGCCATCGCGCTGCTCCTACTCCCAGTATGATCCCAGTATGATCCCAGTATAACTCAGTCACTCCCAGTGATCCCACTCCTGCCATCCCCCAACCCTCTCTGCGTTCCCACCTGGCCCGGCTCCATTCCCGCTCCTCCCGCGGGCTTCGACGGGTCCGGGGAACGGGGGAGGAGGAGGAGGGAGGGAGGAAGAGGCGGAGCGGCAGGAGGGAGCGGGAGGAGACGACGAGCGGAGGAACTGCGCGGCTCCAGCGCTCCCTGAACTCGCAGCACCCCCGGACCGCCCCCATCCCGCAGGTGCCCGGGGAGGGGGAGCTCGCCCCAAATATCCCGGGGGGGTCCCTGGGTTTGGGGTTTTTTGGGGGGGATGTTTGGAGCTTGCAGGGCTCCAAAGCTGAGGCGCAGATGCCCCTCGGGGGGACATCGGGGGCTCCCCGGGAGGTGTTTTTGGGGTGTCCCGGTGGCGGCAGAGCCCCGTTGGGGGTCGGGGGGATGCGGGTCCCCCCGCGGTGGGGGTTGGGCTTCCCGGGCTGGGCCCTCCGAGCTCTGCCGGGGCCACGTGGGGAGCGCGCGGGCATTTTTGGGGATCTATTGGGGTTTTAGGGCGTCCCTAAAGGGGGCTGGGGGGGCTGTCGGGGCTCTGTCAGTGTCTTGGGGGTCTATAGAGGGTCCAGAAGGGTCCATAAAGTGTGTCCGGGCGTCTCTGAATCGGGTCTGGGGGTCTCTATAGGGGATATGGGGGGGTCTGTGTGGCCTTTTGGCTGGTTGGGGGGGCGGTCTATAGGGGTCTGCGGGAGCCTATAGCGGGTATGGTGTGGTCTGGGGGTGTCTGTGGATCCCTGGGAGGGGGCTGGGGGGTCTGGTCGGGTCTGGGGTTCACTAAAGGGGGTCTGAGGGGTCTATAGAGGATCTATATAGGGCCAAGAGGGGCCTAGGGGTCCCTATAGAAGATTTGAGTAGGGTCTGGGGGTCCCTGTAGGGGATCTGGGGGTCTCTCTAGGGGATTTAGGGGGTGCCTGGAGGGTCTATAGGGGCTCTGGGGGTCTCTATGGGGGATTTGAGGGGTCTGTGGGAGGTTTATAGGGGCTCTGTAGGGGTTTTGGGGTAGCCTATAGAGGGTCCGGGGGTGTCTGGGGGGTCTGAGGGGGGTCTCGGGATCTCGATAGGGGAATTCTGGGGTGCTTCAAGGGAATTTTTTGGAAATTTTGGGCTCTGTACAGGGAATTCTTGGGTTTCAAATGAGACAATTTTGGGTTTTCTATTGGGAAATTGTTTGAATTTTGGGGCCTCTATTGGGAATTTTGGGTCCAAACGCAGGAATTTGGAGCATTTTGGGTACAAACGTGGGAATTTGGGGATCTCTAGAGGGGAATTTTGGGAGTTTTGCAGTCCCCAGAGGAGATTTTGGGTCCAGACTTTGGAATTTGAGGTCCCCAAAGGGATCTTTTGGGAAATTTGGGTCCAAACTTGGGAACCTTTGGCTCTCTAGAGAGGATTTTGAGGGAATTTTGGGTCCAAGCATAGGAAGTTTGGGAATTTTTTTCCCAGATTTCCTCTTCAAGTTCTTGGTGATCAGCAGTGCTGTAAATGGCAAGTCCTGCCTGCTGCACAACTTCATTGAAAGCAAGTGTAGGAAATTCTGGGAATTTTCAGGGATTTACGGAATTTCAGGGGGGTCCAGGGCATTTTTGTGTTTGGGGGGATTTTTAAAGTATTTTTAGGAAATTTTGGTGTTTTCGTTTTGTTGGTTTTTTGGGTTCTTTTGCATTTTGGAGTTTTTTCTGCTGGTATTTGAGGGCTTTGGGGAATGTTTTGGGAATTCTGAGAAGTTTAGGAGTTTTTTAAGGAATTTTTGAGAATTTTGGGAGATTTTAAAATTTATTTTCTGTATTTATTTCGGCCCTACATGTGTGAGGAATGTGGGAAGAGCTTCAGCCAGAGGAAACAGCTGATCCAGCACCAGAACATGCACACTGGGGAATGGCCCTACAAATGTGAATTTTAAGTGTTTGGTTGTTTTTCTTTTTTTTCTTTTCATTTTCTGGGTCGGTTTTTTGATGTTAGGGGTAATTTTTTTTGTGATTTTTTTTGAATTTGAGAAAGATGGGGTAGTCTGGGAAATTTTGGGAATAATACTGGAATTTTTGGAGGCATTTTCAGGTGGTTTTTTTTTTCTTTTTTTGAGCCATTTTGTGGCTTTTTTTAGTTCTTATTTTATATAAATTTGCTTTTTAATGCAATTTTGGTTGGATTTTTATGATTTTTTTAAATTCTGCATCCCTCTGGGCTCTCCCCAATCTCACAGCATCTTGGAGCATTTTCTGTCACTTTTTGAGTATTTTTGGACTCTTAGGGGCATTTTCGGTGACTTTTGAGCCATTTTTGCCAATTTCCATCCCAGTCTCAGTCTCAGTCTCAGCACAGTCCCGGTCCCAGTGCCGGTACCGGTGCCGCTCTTGGTCCCGCAGTGCTCCCAGTGCCAGTCTCAGTCTCAGTCCCAGTCCCTGGGCGGTGCCAGTCTCGGTGCTGGTTCCGGTGCCGGTCTTGGTCTCAGTCTTGGTCCCAGTGCCAGTTCTGGTGCCGGTTACGGTCTCGGTCCTAGTCCTGGTGCCAGTGCAGTGCCGGTCTCTGTTGTGGTGTCGGTTCTGGTCCCAGTCTTGGTCTCGGTGCCGGTCCCAGAGCGGCGCCGCTCTCAGTGCCAGTCTCAGATCCGGTGTCGGTCTCAGTCTTGGTGCTGGTGCCGGTTCTGGTGCTGATCGTGGTCTCGGTCTCAGTCCCGGTCCCAGAGATTTTAGGCCAGTTTGGGGGATTTTAGGCCAAACTGGGCAAGCTTAGGGTGGATTTTGTACAGCTTTGGATGCTTTTAGGCCAAATCTGGTGGGTTTTCGGGTGGATTTTAGATCCCTTTGGATGACTTTTGGCCCATTTGGGTGATTGTAGACCAAACTGGGCAGGTTTAGTTTGGGTTTTCGAGGCTTTTAGTGTGGATTTTAGACCCCTTTGTCTGATTTTAGGCCAAATTTTGTGGGGTTTAGTCCCATTTGACTGATTTTAAGAAAAGCTGGTCAGTGTCAAGGTGGATTTTAGATCCTTTTGGATGATTCTAGGCCCACTGGGTAGGGTTTAGCATGGTTTGGGTGATTTTTAGGCCAAATCTGTTGGGTTTTATGGGGGGGCTTTAGGTCCCTTTGGGTGATTGTAAGCCAAACCATCTATTTTCAGTGTTGATTTTACACCAACTTGGGAGACTTAAGTGTGATTTTAGGCTATTTTGTGTGGGTTTTAAAGCAGTGTCTTGGGTTGAGAATTGTAATCAAAAATGTGTATTCTATTTTCATCTGCTGAAGTCGGTTGGGAGATATTGTTCCTTATCTTATGTAACTCTAGTGGTGGAAAGAGGGCGGATGCCCTCTGTTAATGGGACACCTGATGACACCAGATAAGGCAGGGCCTTCTTATCTCTTCCTCCACCCATCCTCCTCCGAGGGATATCACCTGTGAATGGGCCATTGAAGGCTCTCACATGACTGATAACATCACCTCATTCCATTGGGAGATGCTCCACCCAGCGGGAGGAGGCAAAGCCTTTCCACCGGGATAAAACCAGCAACCCCAAACACCAAGGGAGCCTGTTTGCACTGGATTCCCAGAGGATGACTGGACCCTTTCTTGAGGATCATCTCTACTTCAACGGAGCCACAACTGTCACTGTGGGAGGACTCAGTGTGGGCTGCTTCCAACAGCCTGACCAACAGGGTGCCAGGTTTGCATTCTGACTCTGTCAGTGTCCTGTGTACTGTTGCATTTATCTTATTTTTTTTTTATGTTATTTTTATCTTTCTTGTTGTTTGTTCTGTCTCTATTAAATTGTATTTCTGACTTGGAGTTTCACTGGTTTTGCTTTCAAAGCAGCACACATTTGCAAGCAGGCAGCTTTGTGAATGTTTTCCAGGGGCTGTTTGGGACTACCAAGTAAAGTTAAAGTGTCTCCACTTTCCAAGGAGCTAATCCCCCTTGCCCAGTAAGCTGTGCATTGAGTCAGGGACCATGGGTTGCTTTTGTCTCTCGTACTTAAGAAAACTTCATGTCTCCAATACCCACTGGCTTCTTGTTCTGTCAATTTAATTTGATCTCCATTGCTGAGAGATACTCGGAAAACACATTCTGTCTCCGACTAGTGAGGGAGATGTGAGTATGCTCTTTTTAACTTAGATAATTCAGTGGTGGTGTCTGGGATTTCTTTAGTGGTTATATGTGGGTCAGAATCTTAATCATTAATAAAATTGTATTCTGTTTCAACTAAAGGTCTCATGCTAGGGCAGCAGCGTTGCCCACAATTTTTTACTAACACTTGTTCTTTCTGGGGGTAAATCTGATTAATGTGAGGTGTTTCCTTTTCCTCTGCCTTTTTTGGGAAGTCAGCATTCTCTAAGTTTTTAGAATATTCATCTCCCAAGGCAGCCCATAGCAAATAATTTTTGTCTTATACCAAATGGTTTTCATTTTGCACAATTTCAACTACATTTTGAAGGGAGTCTGTTACTGCATTTTCTTCACTTCTTTGCTTAAAGCGAGTTTCTATAGCTCCCTGTTGGGGGTTAGATTTGCCTCTTTTTCACTTACAGAATTTTTTCCCATAAGTTTCCAAGAAACCCTAATGACAGTACCTAGCCAGAACAAAGAGAGTAGTTGAAGAACATGGCAACACAAGGCTACACCTATTGTTTTTGAGTCTCTGGGAGTGTCCCTGAGAGGGGAGAGATGACGAGCTTTGGGAAAGGTAAAGAGACAGAGCTGGGGGAGGGGAACTCACTCTTGCTCTCAGCATCGAGGAGGACAGTCAAGCTGCCCCTCGCTGCAGGAAGAGTTCACGGCCATCACTCTGCCTCGTCCTGGGAAATCTACTGTCATCTGCTCGTGTACCCAGGAATCCTGAGCTCGTTTTCTACAGTCCTTCCCCCACCACTGCTGCTTCTTCAGAGTTTTGAGGCTCTCCTGCTGCTCTGTAGCCCTGCACTGCCCAGCCCTGCCAGGACACCCCTGCTGCTCCAGCTACCAGCACAGAGCTCCTCATCTCATCCACCAGCCTGGGACTTTCCTCCTTCTCCAATTCGGCCTCTTGGAGTCCTGCAGGGCACCGAGATAAAACTGCCCTGGGGTTTTTTTGAAAGAAAGCCCTCAAGGTTCTTGGTTCTGTTTATTATTAATGGTGTACTTTTTGTTTGTTGGTTGTTTTGTTTGTCATATATACTAGTAAAGAACTGTTATTCCTATCCCCATACCTCTGTCTGAAAGCTCCTTTAATTTTTTAACTTAGAATAATTTGGAGGGAGGGGATTCGAGTTTTCCATCTCTAGGGAGGTCCTGCCCCCTTCCTAGCAGATATCTGTCTTTCAAACCAAGACAAAAGGCCATTAAAAGAGGCTCGTGTTTGCCTTGCTTCCCAGAAGTGCTGGAGATATTTCCAGGAGAAAAACAAAAAATTACTGTCCTGTTGTGTGGTAGAAATCCCACCACAATTGTGACTCTGTGAGCAAAGACAGCCAAGTGCTTTTTGGGTTCTAACAGCTGAGAGTGTTGCAGAGCAGTTTTTATATTATTTTAAGAGTTCTGAAAGCACTGTTGCCAAAAGAGTCTTTCTCTCCTGTCTTCTGTCATGAACTGTGGAACAGAGAAAATGGAAAGGGGCTGAGATTTGACTAAATTGCCTGTTTTTAAAAAAGTCCTAAATAGTGTCAGCTTGATGCCTGACAGTTTAGAAATTGCATTAGTATCACTTATTTCATCCCACCAGATAGATGGGATTAAGACTTCCAACAACACAAACACTGCATGTGCAAGAGCTCAGTTTTCCGCCCCTCACACTCTGCCAGCTCAACACTGGGATTTGCTGCTCCCAAGCACGGACCCCACATCCCTGCAGCCCCTTTCCATTCAGGAATGAGGTGGAAAAGGGTGGAGAGTCCACAGGATATGATGAGATGAATTCTCCACATCAGTCGTTTCTTGCTGTGTCCTTTCCTCCTGTTGTGAGATGATGTGCTGGGATCCCTTTCACAGGGGTTTGTTACTAAGTGAAACATTGAGGATTTTTCTGCTTTTTGTCACATCCCTCCTGTGCCTGGAGCTGCTGATCTTGTTCTGAACATTGAGAACACCTTCAGTTTCTGTCATTAGACCGAAAATTGATTACTGCTTTGATTGCACACCTCTTTCAGGCAGGCTTTTCCTCTCTCCTTGCCTGCACTTGTCAGGCCTGAGAAGAGAAATTTGGTCAAGCCTTGGGACCGTTCCCATCATCTATCCCTGCTCCTAATGCTGCTTTGAATGATCTTGGGAATCTGAGCATGAGGGAAACTGGGGGGACTTTAGTGAGAGCAAAAGTGAGGCACAGAGGCCAAAGTGTAAATGCAGAGGCTGGGTTCCCCCAGTCTGCAGTGCTGTGGGGATTGGGGCTGTGCAAACTGCTGTTTTTCTCTGTCAATGGCTGATCCCTTCTGTGGATCTCCTCCTGGAATTCCTGTGCACCAGGGCTGGTGCTGGAGCTGCAGCCACACCTAGTGTCAAAAGCTGTGTGGGAGCCAGTGGGAACAGCATCAGAGTTCTGAACAGGTTCATAAAAATCTGTCATAACCCAGAAGCAAACCTTGGCAATACACATCTGTGGCAGGTAAGGAGACCAAAAGCTTTCATTATTGTCCTTGGAGAATGAATTCAGCAAGAAATAGCCTCTCTCTTAGCATTAAAATACTTGAGTTTCAGCTCTGCCCCAGACTCTCAATGTCAGGGATTTCTCTGTGTGGTTGGGGGTAGGTTCTCCCCCCGGAGCTTCCTGCAGGTTGGTGCTAATTCAAGATGTTCTGGAGGGTTCAGATGTTTGGGTGGCCAGGCAGGGAGTGCAGAACAGGGATGACAAGCGCTGACCTTTGCTGTGCCAGAAAGTGCAAGGGACAAATTGGTGCCAGTGAAGGTCATGCCTTTCCCTGGGAGGATCAGTTCTTGTTGTGCTTGTGGCAGAGTGTGGTGCCAGAGGGGTTTGCAAAGGCAATCTTGGTGCATGCAGGCCAGAGGCCCCTGTGCTGCAGCTCCCTCCAGGCTGGCTGCAGCCCCTCAGGGTGCCCAGGAGCAGGGCTTGCCCGCAGCCCAGTGCAGCCTCGGGAGCCCTGGGGCTGCCCAGGGAAGAGCCATGGCTGAGGCTCTGCAGGACCAGGCAGGCTCAGCCCTGCTCCCTCCTGGCATCCCATGGCACAGGGCCCACGGGGATTTGGCCCTGCACACGCCAAGGGTGTCCCGAGAAAGGACAAGCAGAGGGTGACCTCTGTCAGGGGGAGCCCTGTGTGCACAGGGACCCCCACTCCTGGGCTGGCTGTGCCAGCTCCCCCAGGCACCTCCAGCCCTGGCAACCTGCACCAAGTGGAGACCACCACTTTGGAAATGCTGCCTGTGCCCAAAGCAAATGCAGAGAGACCTGGGCTGTTAAAAACAGAGATTGTTTATTTACAGAAGAACAGCAGCAAACATGAACTAGAGAACACGTTTACATTGTAAGAATATTTGTAACAGCAACAATGTGTAGAACGTATTTACATAAGAACAAACTAGCAAAAAATTTGGAAACGTATTTACAGGAGATAAAAACAAATTCTAAAACATGTATTCTAAAGAGAACAAACTCTAAATCCTATATCCTGAATACAACAACAAACTTCAAAACGTATATACAGAAGGATGTTGTATTTCCGGGATGTCCCTCAGACCTGGAAGAAAAGCAAGTTCAAGTCAGGCACCAGGGCTGTTCCATGTGCTCACAGGCTGGCACAGGGGGTCTCTGCTGCCACAGCTGAGCCTGCCTGGGGCTGGGGGCTGTGCCCCAGCTGGGACGGGGCTTGTGTGGCCCAAAGAGAGCACTGGGCAGGCCAGGGATGGCCACCAGGATCCCGTGCCCGGGACACTGTGTCCAACAGCAGGGAGCACCCAGCCCAGCCCCAGCCTGGCAGCAGGGGACCCACTCTGCCTGTGGTGAGCACATGCCTGTCCTGCTGCTGGCACAGTCTTCATCCCAACAACATGGGCTCATCCTCATCGTCTACATCGATGTCCATATCTTCAACCACCTCTTCCACATCCACCTCCATGTCTTCTAGTGTCTCCTCTTCCACATCAACCTCCATTTCTTCCTCTCCGCTCTCATCTCTGTCCACCTCCATGTCCTCTTCTGTATCAAGCTCTACATCTATATCCATGTCTTCCACTCCTTCCTCCTCTACATCCACTTCCATCTCTTCTACTCTGCTCCCTTCTTCCTCCACTTCCATGTCTTGCTCCGTATCCTTCTGTAAATCCACATCCATGTCTTCCTCTCCATCTGTGACAGCCTGCAGAGGTAGCAAAACCTCAGAGTGGGGTCCCTGTCCCACACCATCCCCACACAGCTCCAGCCCAGCCAGGACATCCAGGAGTCTCCATCTCCCTGGAATGGCACCGTACCTCCATTGGGACAAAAATCAGCATCCAGCAGCAGAAACAGTTGGCCAAATCCAGCAAACAGCCAACTTTCAGGACTGATGCAGCCTGCAGAGGAAGCAAAACCTCAGAGTGGGGTCCCTGTCCCACACCATCCCCACACAGCTCCAGCCCACTCAGGACATCCAGGGGTGTCCATCTCCCTGCAATGGCACTGTACCTTCCTCATGAGAAAGGTGAACATCCTGCAGGTAAGGATAGAAAAATCCAGGCAGTTCCGAGCTCACAGGTCTTATGGAGTTCTCAGGGATCAGGGGAAAAGCAGGGTGACAGCAGTGCTCTTGGAGCAGGGTGAAGGCTGGGCTGACACAAGGGCCAATGGTTGTGTTGTGCTCTTTGCTGGGTGCTGCCAGTTCCACTTGGAACATGCACTGTGACATCCCAGCTGCCAGGAGTCCAGGCTGGCTCTCAAGTGGACAGTGGCAACCAGAGAAGGATGGAAGCCCTGAGCGCTTGGGCTTGGGCAGGAGCCTGAAGATCATCTTGTGTCAACCTGAGCAATCTTGCCCACACCCTGTTGCTCAGAGCCCTGTTCCCACCTGGCCTTGGCTGTTGCCAAGGATGGGGCATCCACAGCCTGCGTGCACAGCCTGGCCCAGTGCCTCAGCACCCTCAGTGCAAAAGAACATCTTCCTGAACCTTCCACTCCCACCTCCAATCCACCTCCTGCCCTTGAAAGCCATCCCCCCTTGCCCTCTCTGCACAGGCCCTGTGGAACACTCTGTGCCCATCTTTCCTGGGGGACCCTTCCAGCCCTGCACAGCTGCACTGAGGCCTCCCCATGTCCCTCTCTTTGCAGGCTGAGCATCCCCAGCCCCACATGCACAGCAGGCAGGCAGATCAGTGGCAGTCAGGGCTGAGGGGCAGCAAACAGCATCAGGAACTGAGAGATGGCAGCTTTACAGCCAGGGTTGTCTCCAAATGTGCAAAATGAATACCAGTGGAGGGGAAGATGGTGGGATGCTGTCTCTCTTCCAAGTGGTGGATATTTTCTTTCTTTTTCCTTCTTTTCTGTCATGCTGTCCCCTGTGTTGCTGTTTGAAAGGAAGCTTGGCACAAGATCCATTGTCTTGTCCATTTGTGAAACGCTGAGCAGAGTCAGGGCAGGCTGATGATGCAGCGCAAAACTTTAAAATGCAGTGGTGATCCCGAGCCTGGGGGATGAAGGTAAACCCAGTCAAAAGGAATCTCTGGAAAGCTGTGCCTGGCTTACAATTTCTGGAGTTTGGCTCCATCAAGACCCTTCATGGCTGACAATCAATCACATTTTGTCCCCACACCCTCCCCAGCATTTCCCTCATCCCACCCCTGGCACTCCCATGGATCAGGAGCAGTGTGGCCAGCAGGACCAGGGCAGTGATTCTTCCCCTGTGCTGGGCACTGCTTGGGCAGCACCTCGAGGGCTGTGTCCAGTTCTGGGCTCCTGTATTTCGGAAGGACATGGAGGGGCTGGAGCGTGTCCAGAGAAGGGCAGCAAGGCTGGTGAGGGGTCTGGAACACAAGGCCTGGGAGGAGCAGCTGAGGGAGCTGGGCTTGTTTATCCTGGAGAAGAGGAGGCTCAGGGGAGACAAGGTGATATCAGGGCACAGGTTGGACTTGATGATGTCCAAGGTCTTTTCCAACCTTGCTGATTCTGTGATTCTCTGAAACCACCCTTTCAGCAGTTGCAGGATGAGCCCTGGGCCTCCTCTGCTGAAGGTCCAGTAGCCCAGGTCCCTCATGTTCTCCTCACAGCCCCAGAGCCCATCCTGTCAGTCCTGCAGAGCCTCAGCAGCCCCTCCTCATTGCCCAGAGCAGGGAGCCCCACAGCCAGACACAGCAGTCCAGATGTGCCCCCCTTGCCTGCGGTGCCTCTGGCAAGGGAGCAGCAGGAGGCACTGCAGGAGCCTGCAGACAATTCCTGCAGCACTTGGAGGATGATCCTGCTCCCCAAGGGACGTTCCCATGGTGCCAGGTCAGGAACTGAAATGGGGAGTGGGGCCAGGGAGGAAAGGGCAACCAGGGATGGGCTGTTTGCAGGGTAGGGAACAGGGGTGGGCAATAGGAAGAAACTTTTTACCAGGAAGAGTAAAGAAAGCCAAGGGAAAGCAAAGGAAATGCTCCGGGCAGTTTGGGGGTGCCCTGGCTCTGAGCAACAATGTCTGCAGTGGGACAGGAAACTCACAGCTGATGGGAACAAACTTTCTGGCTGACTTCAGAGGCCACCACAAACCCGAGTGGTTTCTCTCCTATCCCCCAGCCCCTCCGGGCCCCAGGGGCTGATGGCATTTGTGCTCACTCAGGTTCATCTCCCCACAGCAACACCATGGGGGTGCTGACGCCTGCTCTATGCAGTGCAAACAGGGGCTCCTGAGGCAGTGCTGCCGTGGCTGTGCCTGCAAGGATGTAGCACCTGTGTGAGCTGGGGGAGAGACCAGGGCTGCAGAGGGGGGATGTTGTTGGTAGGTGCATGAGGAAGCTCTGGGACGCTGTCCTGGGGTGTCCAGTGCAGTGGGGATGGATCAGCCCCTGCTCTGCTGCTCCTTCCCGTCTCCCCCAGGGTCCCTGCAGAGCCCCAGCCATGCTGTTTGCCCCCAGCCTGCCCACAGCCAGCCTGGGGCTGCTCACGGGGCTTTTCTGTGCTGAGCATTGGCCTGGGTATGTTCTGGAGAGAGCCTGGGCAAGGAGCCTGCAGCCCCCAGGCCCTGGCCTGAGGCATCAGCGCTGCCCCAGCAGTGCCCATGGCCTGTCCCTGCTGCAGCCCCGGCACTGCCACCCCCAGCCCTGTGCCCGGCCCCGAGAGCACTCAGGCCCTACAGCAACAGCAGGGCCAGGAGGGCAGCGGGGCAGGGCCACGGCAGCAGCACTGGCAACACCAAGTGCTGCTGCTGCTGCTGGGAACAGCTGCTGTGCCAGCACTGATCTGCCCCCAGCTCTGCACACAGACATTGCTGCTGCAGCCCCAGAGAAGGGAACCAAAGGGACATTTCTGCAGAAAACTTGGCTGGGAGATTCTTGAGTTCCTTTAAAGCTACCAAGAGGGCAGTCCCTCATTGACACAGTCTGTGGCCACTGGGAAGGTGCAGGGAAACAAAATGAGAAATGGCACAAACAATGACATTTCTTTGTGGGCAATATTGAAAAACTAAAACAAAGGAAAAGAACGTCCAAAATAAACCAACAGGAAGTATCAAAGACGGCTTTTAGTATAAGGGATTTGCAGAAATTGGCCAGCAGTTTAATGTTGCTGAAACCATCCAGTCATCATTCTTCACACTGCAGCCTTGAGCTCCTGGTCCCTCAGGCTGTAGATGAGGGGATTCAGGGCTGGAGGCAGCACCGAGTACAGAACTGACAGGGCCAGATCCAGGGATAGGGAGAAGATGCAGGGGGGCTTCAGGTAGGCAAACACTGCAGTGCTGAGGAACAGAGAGACCACGGCCAGGTGAGGGAGGCAGGTGGAAAAGGCTTTGTGCCCTCCCTGGTCAGAGGGGATCCTCAGCACAGCCCTGATGATCTGCACATAGGAGAAAACAATGAACACAAAACAACCAAATACCAAAGAGGCACTAACTGCAATGAGCCCAACTTCCCTGAGATAGGATTGGGAGCAGGAGAGCTTGAGGATGGGGGGATTTCACAGAAGAACTGGCCCAGGGCATTGCCCTGGCACAGGGGCAGGGAAAATGTATTGGCCATTTGCATGAGAGCATTGAGAAAGGCACTGGGCCAGGCAGCTGCTGCCATGTGGGCACAAGCTCTGCTGCCCGGGAGGGTTCTGTAGTGTAGGGGTTTGCAGATGAACACGTAGCGGTCATAGTACATGATGGTCAGCAGGAAATACTCTAGTGACATAAGAAAAAAGAGGAGGAAAACTTGAGAAGAACATCCTGTGTAGAAGATGTGCCTGGTGTCCCAGAGGGATTTGTGCCAGGCTTTGGGGACAGTGGTGCAGATGAAGCCCTCGCGGTCACTGAGGAGGAAGAAGAACATGGGGCTCTGGAGGAGATGGCCGCAGGCCTAGTGTTCTAAAGAAAGAGGTATCCTGAGGGATACACAGCGCAGGTGAGCAGCTGCTGCACCCTCGGCCTCAAGCAGATCCCATCTCTGTTTCCATCACCTCACAGTCACTCTGACTCCTGCCTGGACAAAACCACCTGTGATGCTTCTTGATGCTAAGCCAAGTCCATCTGCACAGGAAATGCTTTTGACCCTCTTCTGGAAAAAAGGAAGTTTTTATTTCAAAATGTTCAGTCCCTGGAGTTTTTTCCCATTTTCACCTATTTGAATTGCCTTGACATCAATATACTGCCAGCTGACGTTCCGAACTGGCTGGTCTGTGTTTGTGTGCACGGAGCAAAGGTTCCACACCGTGTCCTTTTCCCGGGTGTCTGTCAATGTCCATTTACACAGAGGGCTGAAGGGGGGGCTCTGCCTGCCCCGCGCGGCTCCGGGGCTGGGGCTGGGCTGGCAGGGCCGCAGATGGCGCTGGGAGGCACAGCCTGAGCCCAGCCACCATCTTGTGTGTGTCTGCCTCAGCCCCAGCCGCCATCTTGTGTGTGTCTGCCTCAGCCCTAGCCGCCATCTTGTGTGTGTCTGCCTCAGCCCCAGCCGCCATCTTGTGTGTGTCTGCCTCAGCCCCACCCGCCATCTTGTGTGTGGCTGCCTCAGGCCAGTCGCCATCTTGTGTGTGGCTGCCTCAGCTCCTGCCGCCATCTTGTGTGTGCCTGCCTCAGCCCCAGCCGCCATCTTGTGTGTGGCTGCCTCAGCCCAGCCGCCATCTTGTGCATTGAGCTAGTCCAACTCTGAAGCGAATGTGTTGCTGTTTTGTCAGCAGTCAGGATCTGCAGCAAAGACACCAGCACCAGCACGACTTTCTACAGGGAATGGCATGGGTTTGGCTCAAAGCAGCCTGTCGTAACTTGTCACTGGTTTTTGTTCATGAACAGTGGCAGCTGCAGCTCCTGCACTTCTGCTCCTTCCTGGGCATCTCCCTGGCTGCCCTCCTGGCCAAGGGCCTCGTCATCAGCGCCGTAGCCTGTGGCCACCTCCTGCACACCCTCATGTTCTTCTTCCTGCTCAAGCTGGCCCTCAGCGACCTGGGCTCCATCTGCACCACTGTCCCCAAAGCCTGGCACAATTCCCTCTGCGACACCAGGTTTCGGAGTCCAGGACATCCCTCTGGCCGCCCTGGAGGGTTTGGAGACTGGACAGGGGGGTCTGGGATCTGTACAAGGGGGTCAGCCAGCCTCACACAGAGCCCAGGAGGACACTGCTTCTGATTCCTGTCCACGGGAGTGAATGCCCACATTGTATGAAGAATCACAAGCCGAAAGAATTCCAAATAAACAGTCGTTAGTTTATCACAGAGTGTAAATGTAGAATCTAGGATTTTTAGTATATGGGCTTGAAGAGGAAAGATGGAGGATTTGGGGAGTGCTCCTGTCCTCCTTGTTCTTGTTCTTGTTCTTGTTCTTGTTCTTGTTCTTGTTCTTGTTCTTGTTCTTGTTCTTGTTCTCGTTCTCGTTCTCGTTCTCGTTCTCGTTCTCGTTCTCGTTCTTGTTCTTTTCCCCCATTTTCTGCTGAGTTGTATCACAAGGATTGGTTTAGAGTAGAAATGACATGTTAACATAGGTAGTAAGTATTGATAAGATTTTGTAAATAAAACTTACATTGTGGACCAGGTGGTTGGACCAGGGAAACGGTACAAAAGGTCTGGGACCCTCTGATCTGCCCCAGTCCGCCGCATGTCCTGCTCTGCTGGGACGCCTTGCAGAGCTGAGAAAGAACTGAGAGATCTTGAAAGAATAAACAGCCTTGGAAACATGCACTGGCAGACTCAGATTGTCTTCTCTGGATCTGGCGCAGGACCTTTCAGGCAAGAAAAGCTTGAAAGCCCTATATACCTCAGGGAACAGCAACCCCGAGGAGAATCTCAGGGAACGGCAACCTGAGAACCGTGCACATCTCGTACAAAGGTTGTGCTGCTCAAGTTTTCCTCCTCTTTTTTCGTATGTCACTAGAGTATTTCCTGCTGACCATCCTGTGCTATGACCGCTACGTGTTCATCTGCAAACCCCTGCACTATGGGACCCTCCCGGACAGCAGAGCTTGTGCCCACGTGGCAGCAGCTGCCTGGCCCAGTGCCTTTCTCAATGCTCTCATGCAAACGACCAATATATTTTCCCTGCCCCTGTGCCAGGGCAATGCCCTGGGCCAGTTCTTCTGTGAAATCCCCCCATCCTCAAGCTCTCCTGCTCCCAATCCTATCTCAGGGAAGTTGGGCTCACTGCAGTTAGTGCCTCTTTGGTATTTGGTTGTTTTGTGTTCATTGTTTTCTCCTATGTGCAGATCATCAGGGCCGTGCTGAGGATCCCCTCTGACCAGGGAGGGCACAAAGCCTTTTCCACCTGCCTCCCTCACCTGGCCGTGGTCTCTCTGTTCCTCAGCACTGCAGTGTTGGCCTACCTGAAGCCCCCCTGCATCTTCTCCCTATCCCTGGATCTGGCCCTGTCAGTTCTGTACTCGGTGCTGCCTCCAGCCCTGAATCCCCTCATCTACAGCCTGAGGGACCAGGAGCTCAAGGCTGCAGTGTAAAGAATGATGACTGGATGGTTTCAGCAACATTAAACTGCTGGCCAATTTCTGCAAATCCCTTATACTAAAAGCCGTCTTTGATACTTCCTGTTGGTTTATTTTGGACGTTCTTTTTCTTTGTTTTAGTTTTTCAATATTGTCCACAAAGAAATGTCATTGTTTGTGCCATTTCTCATTTTGTTTCCCTGCACCTTCCCAGTAGCCACAGACTGTGTCAGTGAGGGGCTGTGCATTTGGTGGCTTTAAAGGAACTCAGGGATCCCCCAGCCAAGTTTTCTGCAGAGATGCCCCTTTGGTTCCCTTCTCTGGGGCTGCAGCAGCAATGTCTGTGTGCAGAGCTGGGGGCAGATCAGTGCTGGCACAGCAGCTGTTCCCAGCAGCAGCAGCAGCACTTGGTGTTGCCAGTGCTGCTGCCGTGGCCCTGCCCCGCTGCCCTCCTGGCCCTGCTGTTGCTGAAGGGCCTGAGTGCTCTCGGGGCCGGGCACAGGGCTGGGGGTGGCAGTGCCGGGGCTGCAGCAGGGACAGGCCATGGGCACTGCTGGGGCAGCGCTGATGCCTCAGGCCAGGGCCTGGGGGCTGCAGGCTCCTTGCCCAGGCTCTCTCCAGAACATACCCAGGCCAATGCTCAGCACAGAAAAGCCCCGTGAGCAGCCCCAGGCTGGCTGTGGGCAGGCTGGGGGCAAACAGCATGGCTGGGGCTCTGCAAGGACGGTGGGGGAGCAGGGGCTGATCCATCCCCACTGCACTGGACACCCCAGGGCAGCGTCCCAGAGCGTCCTCATGCACCTGCCACCAACCTCCCCCCTCTGCAGCCCTAGCCTCTCCCCCAGCTCACACAGGTGCCACATCCTTGCAGGCACAGACACGGCAGCACTGCCTCAGGAGCCCCTGTTTGCAGTGCCCAGAGCAGGCGTCAGCACCCCCATGGTGTTGGTGTGAGGAGATGAACCTGAGTGAGCACAAATGCCATCAGCCCGTGGAACAAGGAGGGGCTGGGAGACAGGAGGGAAACCACTCAGGTTTGTGGTGGCCTCGGAAGTCAGCCAGAAAGTTTGTTCCCATCAGCTGTGAGTTTCCTGTCCCACTCTAGACGCCTCTCAGAGCCATGGCTGCCTGGCAGCCACCCCCAAACTGCCCAGAGAATTTCCTTTGCTTTCCCTTGGCTTTCTTTACTCTTCCTGGTTAAATGTTCTTCTTATTGCCCACCCCTATTCCCTGCCCTGCAAACAGCCTATCCCTGGTCGCCCTTTCCTCCCTGGCCCCACTCCCCATTTCAGTTCCTGACCTGGCACCATGGGAACGTCCCTTGGGGAGCAGGATCATCCTCCAAGTGCTGCAGGAATTGTCTGCAGGCTCCTGCAGTGCCTCCTGCTGCTCCCTTGTGGGCTGCTGCCACAGGCCAGGGGGGCACATCTGGGCTGCTGTGTCTGGCTGTGGGGCTCCCTGCTCTGGGCAATGAGGAGGGGCTGCTGAGGCTCTGCAGGACTGACAGGATGGGCTCTGGGGCTGTGAGGAGAACATGAGGGACTTGGGCTACTGGACCTTCTGAAGAGGAGGCCCAGGGCTCATCCTGCAACTGCTGAAAGGGTGGTTTCAGAGAATCACAGAATCAGCAAGGTTGGAAAAGACCTTGGACATCATCAAGTCCAACCTGTTCTCTGATATCACCTTGTCTCCCCTGAGCCTCCTCTTCTCCAGGATAAACAAGCCCAGCTCCCTCAGCTGCTCCTCCCAGGCCTTGTGTTCCAGACCCCTCACCAGCCTTGCTGCCCTTCTCTGGACACGTTCCAGCCCCTCCATGTCCTTCCTGAATTGGGGGCCCCAGAATTGGACACAGCCCTCGAGGTGCTGCCCAAGCAGTGCCCAGCACAGGGGAAGAATCACTGCCCTGGTCCTGCTGGCCACACTGCTCCTGATCCGTGGGAGTGCCAGGGGTGGGATGAGGGAAATGCTGGGGAGGGTGTGGGGACACAGAGTGATTGATTGTCAGCCATGAAGGGTCTTGATGGAGCCAAAATCCAGAAATTGTAAACCAGGCTCAGCTTTTCAAAGATTCCTTTTGACTGAGTTTAGCTGCATGCCCCTGATTCAGGATCACCACTACATTTGCAAGTTTTGCTCTGCATCATCAGCCTGCCCTGACTCTGCTCGGCGTTTCACAAATGGACAAGACAATGGATCTTGTGCCAAGCTTCCTTTCAGACAGCCAAACTTGGGTCAGCATGACAGAAAAGAAGGAAAAAGAAGGAAAATATTCACCAGTTGGAACAGAGACAGTGTCCCACCATCTTCCCCTCCACCAGTATTAATTTTGTACATTTACAGACAACCCTGGTTCTAAAGCTGCCATCTCTCAGTCCCTGATGCTGTTTGCTACCCCTCAGCTCTGACTGCCACTGATCTGCCTGCCTGCTGTCCGTGTGGGGCTGGGGATGCTCAGCCTGCAGAGAGAGGGCCATGGGGAGGCCTCAGTGCAGCAGTGCAGGGCTGGAAGGGTCCCCCAGGAAAGATGGGCACAGAGTGTTCAGCAGGGCCTGTGCAGAGAGGGCAAGGGGGGATGGCTTTCAAGGGCAGGAGGTGGATTGGAGTTGGGAGTGGAAGGTTCAGGAAGATGTTCTTTTGCACTGAGAGCGCTGAGGCACTGGGCCAGGCTGTGCACGCAGGCTGTGGATGCCCCATCCTTGGCAACAGCCAAGGCCAGGTGGGAACAGGGCTCTGAGCAACAGGGTGTGGGCAAGATTGCTCAGGTTGCACCAAGATGATCTTCAGGGTCCCGCCCAAGCCCAAGCGCTCAGGGCTTCCATCCTTCTCTGGTTGCCAGTGTCCACTTGAGAGCCAGCCTGGACTCCTGGCAGCTGGGATGTCACAGTGCATGTTCCAAGTGGAACTGGCAGCACCCAGCAAAGAGCACAACACAACCATTGGCCCTTGTGTCAGCCCAGCCTTCACCCTGCTCCAAGAGCACTGCTGTCACCCTGCTTGTCCCCTGCTCCCTGACAACCCCGTCAGGGCTGTGAACACCCTATTGCCTGGCTTTTGCCATCCATCCCTGCAGGATGTTCACTTTTCTCGTGAGGAAGGTACAGTGCCATTGCAGGGAGGTGGACACCCCTGGACATCCTGGCTCGGCTGGAGCTGTGTGGGGATGGTGTGGAACAGGGATCCCACTCTGAGGTTTTGCTTCCTCTGCAGGCTGCATCAGTCCTGAAAGTTGGCTGTTTGCTGGATTTGGCCAACTGTTTCTGCTGCTGGATGCTCACAGTTGTCCCAATGGAGGTACAGTGCCATTCCAGGGAGGCGGACACTCCAGGACATCCTGGCTGTGCTGGAGCTGTGTGGGGATGGTGTGGGACAGGGACCCCACTCTGAGGTTTTTCTATCTCTGCAGGCGGTCACAGATGGAGAGGAAGACATGGACGTGGATTTACAGAAGGATACGGAGCAAGACATGGAAGTGGAGGAAGAAGGGAGCAGAGTAGAAGAGATGGAAGTGGATGTAGAGGAGGAAGGAGTGGAAGACATGGATATAGATGTAGAGCTTGATACAGAAGAGGACATGGAGGTGGACAGAGATGAGAGCGGAGAGGAAGAAATGGAGGTTGATGTGGAAGAGGAGACACTAGAAGACATGGAGGTGGATGTGGAAGAGGTGGTTGAAGATATGGACATCGATGTAGACGATGAGGATGAGCCCATGGTGTTGGGATGAAGACTGTGCCAGCAGCAGGACAGGCACGTGCTCCCCACAGGCAGAGTGGGTCCCCTGCTGCCAGGCTGGGGCTGGGCTGGGTGCTCCCTGCTGTTGGACACAGTGCCCCGGGCACGGGATCCTGGTGGCCATCCCCGGCCTGCCCGGTGCTCTCTTTGGGCCACACAAGCCCCGTCCCAGCTGGGGCACAGCCCCCAGCCCCAGGCAGGCTCAGTTGTGGCAGCAGAGACCCGCTGTGCCAACCTGTGCCAGCCTGGGAGCACCTGGAACAGCCCTGGTGCCTGACTTGCACTTGCTTTTCTTCCAGGTCTCAGGAAGTTCCATGAAATACAACATCCTTCTGTATATACGTTTTGAAGTTTGTTGTTGTATTCAGGATATAGGATTTAGAGTTTGTTCTCTTTAGAATACATGTTTTAGAATTTGTTTTTATCTCCTGTAAATACGTTTCCTAAGTTTTTGCTAGTTTGTTCTTATGTAAATACGTTCTACAGATTGTTGCTGTTACAAATATTCTTACAATGTAAATATGTTCTCTAGTTCATGTTCGTTGCTGTTCTTCTGTAAATAAACAATCTCTGTTTTTCACAGCCCAGGTCTCCCTGCATTTGCTTTGGGCACAGGCAGCATTTCCAAAGTGGTGGTCTCCACTTGGTGCAGGTTGCCAGGGCTGGAGGTGCCTGGGGGAGCTGGCACAGCCAGCCCAGGAGTGGGGGTCCCTGTGCACAGAGGGCTCCCCCTGACAGAGGTCACCCTCTGCTTGTCCTTTCTCGGGACACCCTTGGGGTGTGCAGGGGCCAATCCCCGTGGGCCCTGTGCCATGGGATGCCAGGAGGGAGCAGGGCTGAGCCTGCCTGGCCCTGCAGAGCCTCAGCCATGGCTCTTCCCTGGGCAGCCCCAGGGCTCCCGAGGCTGCACTGGGCTGCGGGCAAGCCCTGCTCCTGGGCACCCTGAGGGGCTGCAGCCAGCCTGGAGGGAGCTGCAGCACAGGGGCCTCTGGCCTGCATGCACCAAGATTGCCTTTGCAAACCCCTCTGGCACCACACTCTGCCACAAGCACAACAAGAACTGATCCTCCCAGGGAAAGGCATGACCTTCACTGGCACCAATTTGTCCCTTGCACTTTCTGGCACAGCAAAGGTGAGCACTTGTAATCCCTGTTTTGCACTCCCTGCCTGGGCACCCAAACATCTGAACCCTCCAGAGCATCTTGAATTAGCACCAACCTGAAGGGAGCTACAGGGGGAGAACCTACCCCCAACCACACAGAGAAATCCTTGACATTGAGAGTCTGGGGCAGAGCTGAAACTCAAGTATTTTAATGCTAAGGGAGAGGCTTTTTCTTGCTGAATTCATTCTCCAAGGATAACTATAATGAAAGCTTTCAGTCTCCTCACCTGCCACAGATGTGTATTGCTGAGGTTTGCTTCTGGGCTGTGGCTGATTTTTATGAACCTGTTCAGAACTCTGATGCTGTTCCCACTGGCTCCAACACGGGTTTTGGGCACTTGGTGTGGCTGCAGCTCCAGCACCAGCCCTGGTGCACAGGAATTCCAGGAGGAGATCCACAGAAGGAATCAGCCATTGACAGAGAAAAACAGCAGCTTGCAAGGCCCCAATCCCCACAGCACTGCAGACTGGGGGAACCCAGCCTCTGCATTTACACTTTGGCCTCTGTGCCTCACTTTTGCTCTCACTAAAGTCCCCCCAGTTTCCCTCATGCTCAGATTCCCAAGATCATTCAAAGCAGCATTAGGAGCAGGGATAGATGATGGGAACGGTCCCAAGGCTTGACCAAATTTCTCTTCTCAGGCCTGACAAGTGCAGGCAAGGAGAGAGGAAAAGCCTGCCTGAAAGAGGTGTGCAATCAAAGCAGTAATCAATTTTCGGTCTAATGACAGAAACTGAAGGTGTTCTCAATGTTCAGAACAAGATCAGCAGCTCCAGGCACAGGAGGGATGTGACAAAAAGCAGAAAAATCCTGAATGTTTCACTTAGTAACAAACCCCTGTGAAAGGGATCCCAGCACATCATCTCACAACAGGAGGAAAGGACACAGCAAGAAACGACTGATGTGGAGAATTCATCTCATCATATCCTGTGGACTCTCCACCCTTTTCCACCTCATTCCTGAATGGAAAGGGGCTGCAGGGATGTGGGGTCCGTGCTTGGGAGCAGCAAATCCCAGTGTTGAGCTGGCAGAGTGTGAGGGGTGGAAAACTGAGCTCTTGCACATGCAGTGTTTGTGTTGTTGGAAGTTTTAAATCCCATCTATCTGGTGGGATGAAATAAGTGATACTAATGCAGTTTCTAAACTATCAGGCATCAAGCTGACACTATTTAGGACTTTTTTAAAAACAGGCAATTTAGTCAAATCTCAGCCCCTTTCCATTTTCTCTGTTCCACAGTTCATGACAGAAGACAGGAGAGAAAGACTCTTTTGGCAAAAGTGCTTTCAGAACTCTAAAAATGATATAAAAACTGCTCTGCAACACTCTCAGCTGTTAGAACCCAAAAAGCACTGGCTGTCTTTGCTCACAGAGTCACAATTGTGGTGGGATTTCTACCACACAACAGGACAGTAATTTTTTGTTTTTCTCCTGGAAATATCTCCAGCACTTCTGGGAAGCAAGGCAAACACGAGCCTCTTTTAATGGCCTTTGTCTTGGTTTGAAAGACAGATATCTGCTAGGAAGGGGGCAGGACCTCCCTAGAGATGGAAAACTCGAATCCCCTCCCTCCAAATTATTCTAATTTAAAACATTAAAGGAGCTTTCAGACAGAGGTATGGGGATAGGAATAACAGTTCTTTACTAGTATATATGACAAAATAACAAACAAACAACAACTAAAACATTAATAATACACAGAACCAAGAACCTTGAGGGCTTTCTTTCACAAAAACCCCGGGGCAGTTTGATCTCGGTGCCCTGCAGGACTCCGAGAGGCCGAGCTGGAAGGAGGAAAGTCCCGGGCTGGTGGATGAGATGAGGAGCTCTGTGCTGGTAGCTGGAGCAGCAGGGGTGTCCCGGCAGGGCTGGGCAGTGCAGGGCTACAGAGCAGCAGGAGAGCCTCAAAACTCTGAAGAAGCAGCGGCGGTGGGGGGAGGACTGGAGAAAGCCAGCTCAGGATTCCTGGGTACACGAGCAGATGACAGTAGATTTCCCAGGAGGAGGCAGAGGCAGAGTGATGGCCGTGAACTCTTCCTGCAGCGAGGGGCAGCTTGACCGTCCTCCTCGATGCTGAGAGCAAGAGTGAGTTCCCCTCCCCCAGCTCTGTCTTTTTACCTTTCCCAAAGCTCGTCATCTCTCCCCTCTCAGGGACACTCCCAGAGACTCAAAAACAATAGGTGTAGCCTTGTGTTGCCATGTTCTTCAACTACTCTCTTTGTTCTGGCTAGGTACTGTCATTAGGGTTTCTTGGAAACTTATGGGAAAAAATTCTGTAAGTGAAAAAGAGGCAAATCTAACCCCCAACAGGGAGCTATAGAAACTCACTTTAAGTGAAGAAGTGAAGAAAATGCAGTAACAGACTCCCTTCAAAATGTAGTTGAAATTGTGCAAAATGAAAACCATTTGGTATAAGACAAAAATTATTTGCTATGGGCTGCTTTGGGAGATGAATATTCTAAAAACTTAGAGAATGCTGACTTCCCAAAAAAGGCAGAGGAAAAGGAAACACCTCACATTAATCAGATTTACCCCCAGAAAGAACAAGTGCTAGTAAAAAATTGTGGGCAACGCTGCTGCCCTAGCATGAGACCTTTAGTTGAAACAGAATACAATTTTATTAATGATTAAGATTCTGACCCACATATAACCACTAAAGAAATCGCAGACACCACCACTGAATTATCTAAGTTAAAAAGAGCGTACTCACATCTCCCTCACTAGTGGGAGACAGAATGTGTTTTCCGAGTATCTCTCAGCAATGGAGATCAAATTAAATTGACAGAACAAGAAGCCAGTGGGTATTGGAGACATGAAGTTTTCTTAAGTACCAGAGACAAGCGTAACCCATGGTCCCTGACTCAATGCACAGCTTACTGGGCAAGGGTGATTAGCTCCTTGGAAAGTGGAGACACTTTAACTTTACTTGGTAGTCCCAAACAGCCCCTGGAAAACATTCACAAAGCTGCCTGCTTGCAAATGTGTGCTGCTTTGAAAGCAAAACCAGTGAGACTCCAAGTCAGAAATACAATTTAATAGAGACAGAACAAACAACAAGAAAGATAAAAATAACATAAAAAAATAAGATAAATGCAACAGTACACAGGACACTGACAGAGTCAGAATGCAAACCTGGCACCCTGTTGGTCAGGCTGTTGGAAGCAGCCCACACTGAGTCCTCCCACAGTGACAGTTGTGGCTCTGTTGAAGTAGAGATGATCCTCAAGAAAGGGTCCAGTCATCCTCTGGGAATCCAGTGCAAACAGGCTCCCTTGGTGTTTGGGGTTGCTGGTTTTATCCCGGTGGAAAGGCTTTGGCTCCTCCCACTGGGTGGAGCATCTCACAATGGAATGAGGTGATGTTATCAGTCATGTGAGAGCCTTCAATGGCCCATTCACAGGTGATATCCCTCGGAGGAGGATGGGTGGAGGAAGAGATAAGAAGGCCCTGCCTTATCTGGTGTCATCAGGTGTCCCATTAACAGAGGGCATCCGCCCTCTTTCCACCCCTAGAGTTACCAAAGATAAGGAACAATATCTCCCAAGTGACTTCAGCAGATGAAAATAGAATACACATTTTTGATTACAATTCTCAACCCAAGACACTGCTTTAAAAACCACACAAAATAGCCAAAAATCACACTTAAGTCTCCCAAGCTGGTGTAAAATCAACACTGAAAATAGATGGTTTGTCTTACAATCACCCAAAGGGACCTAAAGCCCCCCCTAAAACCCAACAGATTTGGCCTAAAAATCACCCAAACCATGCTAAACCCCACCCAATGGGCCTAGAATCATCCAAAAGGATCTAAAATCCACCTTGACACTGACCAGCTTTTCTTAAAATCAGTCAAATGGGACTAAACCCCACAAGATTTGGCCTAAAATCAGACAAAGGGGCCTAAAATCCACACTAAAAGCCTCGAAAACCCAAACTAAACCTGCCCAGTTTGGTCTACAATCACCCAAATGGACCAAAAGTCATCCAAAGGGATCTAAAATCCACCCTAAAACCCACCAGATTTGGCCTAAAAGCATCCAAAGCTGTACAAAATCCACTCTAAGCTTGCTCAGTTTGGCCTAAAATCCCCCAAACTGGCCTAAAATCTCTGGGACCAGGACTGAGACCAAGACCACGATCAGCACCAGAACCGGCACCAGCACCAAGACTGAGACCGACACCGGATCTGAGACTGGCACTGAGAGCGGCGCCGCTCTGGGACCGGCACCGAGACCAAGACTGGGACTAGAACCGACACCACAACAGAGACCGGCACTGCACTGGCACCAGGACTAGGACTGAGACCGTAACCAGCACCAGAACTGGCACTGGGACCAAGACTGAGACCAAGACCGGCACCGGAACCAGCACCGAGACTGGCACCGCCCAGGGACTGGGACCGAGACTGAGACTGGCACTGGGAGCACTGCGGGACCAAGAGCGGAACCGGTACCGGCACTGGGACCGTGCTGAGACCGAGACTGAGACTGGGACTGAGACTGGGATGGAAATTGGCAAAAAGGGCTCAAAAGTCACAGAAAATGCTCCTGAAGAGTCCAAAAATACTCAAAATTGACAGAAAATGCTCCAAGATGCTGTGAGATTGGGGAGAGCCCGGAGGGACACAGAATTCCCAAGAATTAAAAAACATCCTCCAAAATTTGCATTAAAAAGCAAAATTATATAAAACAAGAATTGAAAGAAGCCTCAAAATGTCTCAAAAGAGAAAAGTAAACCTGAAAATGCCTCCAAAAATTCCAATATTATTCTCAGAGTAGCCCGAATTTATCAAGTTCCCAAAAAGTCACAAAAAATTTCCCCCAAACACCAACAAAAACCACCCAGAAAATGAAAAAAATAGAACAACCAAACCATTAAGATGCCCAGAAATATATTAAAAAATCCCACCAAAATCCCCAAATCTCAAAAATTCCCTAAAAAACTCTCAGACTCTATAGAATTCCAAAAGCATCCCCCAACAGCCCCCAAATGTCAGCAAAAACCACCCTTAAGAATGCCAAAAAAAATTGCAAAAAAACCACCAAAAAACCAAAAACCAACAAAATGAAGACACCAAAATTTCCTAAAAATACTTTAAAAATAAAAAAAATACAAAATCCCTCCAACCCCCAAGAATTCCCAAAATCCCTGAAAATTCCCAGAATTTCCTACACTTGCTTTCAATGAAGGGGTGCAGCAGGCAGGACTTGCCATTTACAGCACTGCTGATCACCAAGAACTTGAAGAGGAAATCTGGGAAAAAAATTCCCAAACTTCCTATGCTTGGACCCAAAATTCCCTCAAAATCCTCTCTAGAGAGCCCACAGTTCCCAAGTTTGGACCCAAATTTCCCAAAAGATCCCTTTGGGGACCTCAAATTCCAAAGTCTGGACCCAAAATCTCCTCTGGGGACTGCAAAACTCCCAAAATTCCCCTCTAGAGATCCCCAAATTCCCACGTTTGTACCCAAAATGCTCCAAATTCCTGCGTTTGGACCCAAAATTCCCAATAGAGGCCCCAAAATTCAAACAATTTCCCAATAGAAAACCCAAAATTGCCCCATTTGAATCCCAAGAATTCCCTGAACAGAGCCCAAAATTCCCAAAATATTCCCTTGAAGCACCCCAGAATTCCCCTATAGAGATCCCGAGACCCCCCTCAGACCCCCCAGATACCCCTGGACCCTCTATAGGCTACACCAGAACCCCTACAGAGCCCCTATAGATGCCCCAAAGACCCCCCCAAATCCCCCATAGAGACCTCCAAATCCCCCATAGAGACCCCCAGAGCCCCTATAGACCCCCCAGGCACCCCCCATCCCCTAGAGGGACCCCCAGATCCCCTAAAGACCCCCCCAAATCCCCTAGAGAGACCCTTGGATCCCCTACAGGGATCCCCAGACCCTACTCAAATCTTCTATAGGGATCCCCAGACCCCCCTCAGCCCTTTAAAGACCCCCCATAGATCCCCTATAGACCCCCAGACCTCCATTAGAGACCCCCAGACCCCACCAGACCCCCCAGCCCCCCCCAGGGATCCACACACACCCCCAGACCTCCCCGCACCCACTACAGGCTCCCGCAGGCCCCTACAGAGCCCCCCAGTCAGCCAAAAGGCCACCCAGACCCCCCAAATCCCCTACAGAGACCCCCAGACCCCATTTAGGGATGCCCAGACACACTTTATGGACTCCTCCGAACCCTCTGTAGAACCCTCAGACCCCGAGAGATCCCCTATAAGCCCCCAGCTCCCTTTAGGCAGAGCCAGAACACCCTAAAACCCCAATAGACCCCCAAAAATGCCTCATAGACTCCTCTACATCCCCTGTAGACATGGCAGTACATCCCCTAAAGAGACTCCCAGGACCCCCCAGACCCCTATAGATCCCCTATAGATCCCCCATACCTATTCTTGGGTTTCCAGCCCCATTCTGGAGGTGCCCAGGCCTATTCTGGCATTGCCCAGCTCCATTCTGGAGGCCTCAGCAGCATCCCGGGGATGCCCAACCCCATTGTGGGGGTGCCCAGGCCCATTCCGGGCTCCCAGCCCCACTTTTGGGGTGCCCAGGCCCATTCCGGGGGTCCCAGCCCCACTTTTGGGGTGCCCAGGCCCATTCCGGGGGTCCCAGCCCCACTTTTGGGGTGCCCAGGCCCATTCCGGGGGTCCCAGCCCCACTTTTGGGGTGCCCAGGCCCATTCCGGGGGTCCCAGCCCCATTGTGGGGGTGCCCAGGCCCATTCCGGGGGTCCCAGCCCCACTTTTGGGGTGCCTGGGCTCATTGCTTGGAGGGCTCCATGAGGGTCGGGGCTCGGGGCCGGGGGCGGTGTCAGGGCGGGGGGGAGGGGCCGTTGCCAGCCTGGGATTTGGGCTGAGTTGGGCTGGGATTGGGGCCGAGGGGGGCTCAGAGCTGGCACTGGGGCCAGCGCTGGCTGTGGGCTGGGGGTTCGGGCTGGCTCGGGGGAGGCAGTGGCTCTGGGGCTGGCCTGGGGCTGAGGCTGATGATGGTGATGGGCTCAGGGCAGGAACTGGGGCTGAGTTTGGCAGCTGGAGCCGAACCTGTGACTGCAGTGCGGGCTGGGGCTGGGCTGGAGGAGGGAGCTCGGGCTGAATTTGGGGTGGGTGCTGGGGCCGGGAACTGCTCCACCAGTGGTGTCCGTGTCCCTGGCCAGCCCACAGAGGCAGGGACGATGCTTGGGTGGTGGTTGGAGGTGACTTTGTGAATGAGGGAGCGTGGCCAGGCAGCTCCCTCGGCGTTCTTGCCGGACAGCGGCTCTGGAGCAGGGCGATCCCCTCGTGGCTGGAGAATGCAGTGAGGAGAGGGAGAGGAGCCTGGCAAGGGGCTTCAAAGTCAGCAGCGTGGGCAACTGGGGGGCTCCTCTGGCTTTCAGCACCCTCCTGCCCTGGAGAGGGAATCCTCCAGGATTCTGGGCCTCTCCGGGGCTCCTTCCCTCGTCCTGCTCTTGTGGGGCTCCCCAGGATGAGAATGCGGCCATGGTTTGGCTTGGAAGGCACCTTCAAGCCCACCCAGTGCCACCCCTGCCATGGCAGGGACACCTCCCACTGTCCTGGGCTGCTCCGAGCCCCGTCCAGCCTTGTCCCAAGGCAGCAGCCAGGCAGAAATCCGCTGGCCTGCCCGGGGCTGTCAGCTCCTCTGACGCCGGGATGACGACAGATTCCATCAGTTCCAGAGAATTCCATGGCGTGAGAGCGCTGGGCCATGGAATGTCCTGGAAGCCAGGCTCTCCTGGGACACAGCAGGGCCTGCTGGAGCCCAGGGCAGCGCTGTGACACCAGGGCACCTGAGGACACCCAGTGTCCCTGGTGACACAGCGGGGCCTGGCAAAAGCAAATCTGGGCCAGAGCGTTTGCTGCGGTGTTCCAAGTTTGATTTCCACCAATTTTCTTTTGGCTGGTGCCCAGGGATGCTGGAGGCGTCTCCATCCCTGTGGGTGTGGGAAATGCTTGTGGGGGCTGGGGGCCAGGCTTTGGGCCTGATCTTTTTGGTCCTTAGAGATCTGAGCTTGCTGGTAGCTCCTAACTCCTTTCCCGAGGGAAAAGTTTCTTAGGAAAGCTTCTTCCCAAAACAATCTCGGCAAAACACCTATCCTTTCCCAAAACAATCTTTCTCCAGGTGGCGTGTTGCTTTTCTGCTTCTCAGAGAAGAAACATTTTGGCCCTTTCTCTACTTTGCCCAGTGGCACTGGGGAGGTGTCGCTCTTGTTTACCCATGGTGGTAAGTCTGTATGGGAACACCTTCTAAAATGAGACAATTCAAGGGGTTTTTATGCCTTTTGCCTTCTGAAATAGTCGCAGTCTTTGCTCTTTTGTTGGTGTCCTGCAGCGACACCGGGGGCTCTCTGTCCCTCTCCCTGCAGGGCACGCTCGGGGGCTGGAGTCTCTGTTGCAGATCCCTGTTCCAGGATTGGCTTTTGGCCGAGATTGAAACGATTGTTAGATGTGTGGTGTTGAAATAACTCTGCCGTGAGGATGTAGATTTGATGGTTTTGCTCAGTCCTAGTGGTGGGACAGCCGATCTAGAGTCACGCTTGCAATTGAAGTGTCTGTGTGATTGGTGTGAAAAAGACATATTGTGTGGCTCTATGCAGATATTTACTATATGTGATATGCTAGGTAGAAAAGTTATGCTGTATTAACATTTGAATAATATATTGAATGTAGTTTTGTAATTAACATTAAGCTTTAGAATCTATGTGTTTGTGATATTCTTTTTAGCTCAAGAAAGAGAGAAAATAACCAAGAATTCTTTGCACAGAGATAACGGTTGCAGAGACTTTAAATTTTCTAGTGAAGAAGAATTTATGGCCTTCCTTATCAACAGAAAAGAAACCTCTTCAAGGACCAACAGACTTACAGGCGCCTGGAAATTAACAGAAAGCTTTTGTGACAAGAACCAGCTGAAATTACTTGTTTTAAATAAAATATGCATAGTCATGAAGAGGATCCTCAAAAAGAGAGAGATTTCTCTCTTTTCCTTGCCTTCTTTCCTAGCTAGCTTTTGTCTAGATGGGAGGAGACCCGGCCCGGGCCGCTCCCTTTGTTCTTATTGTCTCATAAATTGTCCTACTCTAAATCGTTTAACTTTTATTATTGTATTTGTATTATTATTTTTTATAACCATTTTTTATTTTTATTAAATTTCCGAAAATCCCAAAAGCGAGTGATTGGCGTTTATTACAGTTGGGATAACATCCAGTGAAGGTGTGAGGAGGAGCCTGCCGTTGATGTGCCAAAGGATGGGCACCTGCGCCTGAGGAAGGCGTGGAGCACAGCCCGAGCTGGAAGCGATGGTGGAGGCACAGCCGAGAAACAGGCGTGCTCTAAGGAGGCAGAGGCAAGGAGGGACCCTGCTAAACAGCTCCTGGAATGTGGAAAGGAGTTGGTAGAAGAGTTTGAATATGCAGGAGAGTGATGCAATGGAAAGGGTATTTCAAGAATGTCTGTGAGATAGCAGGTGAGCACTTGGCCGAATGCCCAGTCATGGCAGATGGGCCAAGGTACCAGGTGGAGCCTATGAACCCTTTGCTTTCTGTCTCCTACTGGTCTTAATTTGTGTTTAAGTCAAGCTCTTTTTAATTTTACCAGGCAAGTGAAGCTCGTTTTTCACAGTCTCCATCTCTGGTAGCAGGGGACACGCGGAGGCGTCTCTGTCCCTCTCAGCGCTGGGCTGAGGGCCCCGAGCATCCCCCGGTGTGACAGGGACAGAGACCCCCCCCCCCAGGCCCGAGCATTGCCGCCAGGAGAGGACTGGAGCCCCCCCAGGAGTGCACAGGGAGGAGAGGGAGGGAGACAAGGCCGGGCCATGCGTGCTCCTGGCCCCGCCTGAGGCCCGGGGCTCTCCGTGCTCCTGTGCCATGGGGAGGGCGGGGGCTTTGGGGTTTGTTTGCGTCGCCAAGGACTCGTTGGGCAAGCAAAGACCAGGCAGAGCATTTGAAGTGATTTTTGCCAGTTTTATTTGAAAATACCTTTGATTTCAATTCTTTTATTTTATTTTTTAAAATTCTGTTTTATTTTTATTTGGGTTCTTTTTTGGTCTTATTAATTTTATTTATTTGGCAGGCTGGGCGATGGCCAAAGCCCCCTGGTTTGCAGGGGCCGACACGGTCCCTGTGTGGCCCGGCGGCCCTCAGTCCCTGCCTTTGCAGAGCCGGGGCTGGTGCCGGTGCCGCTCCCATTGGGAGGGGCGGGCGCAGGTCCCCGAGAAGGGCGGCGGCGAGAAGCGGCGCATCGGCGCATCCGCCCTCCGTCCCTCCCTCCCTCGCAGACAGCCCCACACAAGCGCCCCGTGCCGTCCTCTGGCCCCGGCGGACACTCTGCCACTCTTTGTGGTCCTTGCTCTGGGCCGTGGCCCCAAGAGGACGCTCCGGCAGATGTCAGTGGCCAGCCATGGCTGGCGCCATCGTCCTGGCCCCGGGGCACGCTCGGGCCGGTGTCCATCCCTCCCCCTGCACATCCCACGACAAGACAGTCCCACCTCCCTCCCGCCCACCTGCCCCCTTCCCCCTTGGCCAGGCCGCTGCCCGCTCCAGGGGCTCCAGCGCCGCTCCCATGGCAGGACCCTGCCAGGACACCTGCAGGTGCTCAAACCCCTTTTATACTCGGGGCAAGCCCCGCCCTCTCCCCGACAGCCAATGGCAGCTCAGTGACCTTCTCGGTGTCAGGCACCGAGCGGCCGGGCCCTTTGTGATGTCACAATGGGGGCATGGAGCCAGCGAGATGGAGCCATCTGATTGGTCGCTGCGGCAGGTGTTACTGCTGGCATTGTGCACGGCGGCGCTGATTGGTTCGTTCCATGCTGAGGGTGGGGTAAGGCAGGGAGTGGGTGCGGGGGTCCCAGCCCCATTGTGGGGGTCCCGGTCCCATGCTGGGCATGCCCAGGCCCATTCTGGGGCTTCTCAAGCCCATTCCGGGGGTCCCAGCCCCACTTTTGGGGTGCCTGGGCTCATTGCTTGGAGGGCTCCATGAGGGTCGGGGCTCGGGGCCGGGGGCGGTGTCAGGGCGGGGGGATGGGCCGTTGCCAGCCTGGGATTTGGGCTGAGTTGGGCTGGGATTGGGGCCGAGGGGGGCTCAGAGCTGGCACTGGGGCCAGCGCTGGCTGTGGGCTGGGGGTTAGGGCTGGACCATCCACATTGTGCCAAGGAAACTGGAACCACAGGGAGCGGGCAATTGGTCTTGTACTGGGAGCAGCCACTCCCCTCTCCCGCCCATCCTGCCCCTCCAGTCCCAGCGCCCCCCACCATGGTCCCAGCAATCCCAGGGCTCCCCCCCTCCTCTCGGGGTCCCCGCTTCTGGGGCTCTCCTCTCTCCAGGGTCTCGCTTAGGGAAGCTGAGGCTCTCCCAGAGCTCCCTAAGCCCTGTGCTCCCCCGCCCCTATCAGGTCTCTGCTGCCACTAGGGCCCCCAAAAACACCTCTTGGGGAGCCCCTGATGTCCTCCCAAGGGTCGTCTCGGGCTCGGCTTTGGAGCCCTGTGAGCTCCAAACATCCCCCTGTAAGACACGGCCCCAAGATCCCTCATCTGTCTCAGGACTGTCGAACAAGGACAGAGGCTGAAACCCGCAAAGGATCCTAAAACCACAGCACAGGAGCTCTGGCCTGACTGGGCTGGGATGTCTGCCAGGTTTCTCCCACAGGTGCATTCACTGGACCAAGAACTGGGCATGTGCGGTCCTAAAAGGGTCCGATTCGTCCTAAAATCACCCACAAATGCCTCACATTCTCTTAAGGGGCCTGAAATCCACATGAAAACCCATCAGGTTGGGCCTCGAATCACGCAAGGAAGCATCATATCCCTTCAATGTGGACTAAAATCACCCCAAGGGAAGTAAAAACCAGCCTAAAACCACATGGTTTGGCCTAAAATCAGAGAAATGGCATTAAAATCATCCAAATGGGTCAAAAACAACTAAAACGGATCATAAATTTCTCAAACTGGTTTAAAACACACACAAAATGGCTTCAAGTCACACATAAATCTTCCAAATTGGTGTATAATAAACCCTAAAACTACCTGGTTTGGCTTAAAATCACCTAAATGGGTGTCAAGTCATACAAAAGGATCTAAAATCCACCTTAAAACTGCGCACGTTATTTGACATTCACCCAAATGGGACTAAACCCCACCAGATTTGGCCTAAAATCAAACACATCTGCTTAAAGTCCACACTAAGCCTGCCCAGTTTGGCCTAAAATCACTCAAATGAACCCAAAAGCTCTGGGAGTGCTACCGAGAGCGAGACAAAGATGAGCACCAGAACCAGACCCAGCACCAAGACTGAGATCGACACCGGCACCGAGACTGGCACCAAGAGCAGCGCCACTCTGGGATGGGCATTGAGACCAAGAACGGGACCAGAATCGACACCAGAACTGAGAGTGGCACTGCACTGGCACCAGGACTAGGACTGAGACCGTAACCGGCACCAGAACTGGCACTGGGACCAAGACTGAGACCAAGACCAGTGCCAGAACCAGCACCAACACTGGCACCGCTCCAGGACCAAACTTGAGATTGGCACTGGGAGCACTCTGGGACCAAGACTGGTACCAGTACCAGCACTGGGACTGAGTCTGCACTGAGACAGAGACTGGGACCGGGATTGAAACCAGAACTGGAACTGGCACTGGCACCAAGACTGGCACCGCTCCAGGACCCAGACTGAGACCGAGGCTGGAACGAGCACCGTGTTCGGCTCTGGGATCGCTCCAGGACTTCCACATTTGCTCCGGCCAGTTCTGGTTGCAGCCCAGTTAAGGACTGGGAGGGACTTGGAGGGAGCCCTGGGCTGGGTGGGACCACCTCGGTTCGCATCGTTCTGGTGCAGCCATGCCAGTCTGGATGATCCCAATTTGTGCAATCCCAGTCTGTGTGGTTCTGATCCAGATGGTGCCAGCCTGTGAAATTGCAGGACATGTGATCCCAGTCTGTACATACCCAGTCTGTGCAACCCCAGTCCATGTGATCCCAACCCAGACAATCCCAGTCCTACAAGGGCCCAGTCCCATCATCCCACTCTGGATGCTCCTGTAGCATGGTTCCCGATGGTCCCGCTCTGTGCAGTCCCAGGCTGGAGGACTGTCATGGGTTAGCACTGGCCAGATGTTAATGCACTCATGAGTGTAAGTTTTTCCTAATGAGCTACTGTGAGATGTGGTCAAGAACAGAGCAGAGCAGGCTTAAAACTTGAAAACAGAGAACAAAACTTTATTACATTACATAGGAAAGGAAATAGAAAGGAAAACTCTAAACACACACACAAAACAGAAATGAAACCTTCCCTGAACATTTCTTCTCCTCCCCCAATTTCCACCCCCCACACATTACCCTCCATAGACCAAACCTTTGGGTTTTACATCAAACAATCACTACTCAAAAAACTAATCTTCAATTCAGCAAGGGAATGAGGAGTCTCTCTCGCACCACAGACTGCTCCTTAGAAAACATGGGTCCACCCCTTATGGGTTTCCATGTCACCTGTGGCACTGCCCGGAGAAGTCTGCCAGGGTGACACTCTCTTTTCTATGTCCAGTGCTCTCACTATTGTCTATGGACCAAAGCTGCATATAGGGCTCTTTTAAGGATGCTTGCATGCCGAGCTCTCCCCATTTTTCTCTTGGGGCTGAGGGTTCCAAGAGCAGGTCTCCCCTGAGGGCAGAGGGCACCACCACACCCTCCCCCTCTCTTCTCTGCTCATTCTACTCTTAAAGTGCCAGTCACCGTAGCAAAAGCAAAGGCAGCTGTATCTACTCAAATGCAGTTTATGGTTAAAAGAGACTTGAGTTCAGTCTATGGCTAACATTGTGCAAGAAAAGTCCAGCTCAGAAAGCTACGCCTCTCATTCTTTGCCCATCTAGAGTTCTTTTCGTCTTCTGACTTCATCATTTCGGCCCTAGGCTGTTTTTTCTTTCTCTTCTGAAACTACTAGCCATGAGAATCAATGTCTGGGAAAAAGTTTCCTTCTGCCAAGAAAAAACAGTTTCTGGTTCTCGGCAGGGTGAGGGCTCAGGCACTCCCAGGCTCCGCAACTCCCACACCTGGCTAGGCATCTTCTCTGGGAGGGGGGCGGGAGGGGGACGGAAGGCACCTCCACAGTTTTCCACCCCTCCATCCTGGATGGAGCCAGCTCAGCTCCAGTCTTGTCCACTCTCTTCCCGCCCCAGGGCCCAGCTTACTTCAGTCTGGCCGCGTGGTTCTCCTCAGCTCAGCCACGTGGCTCCCCTCCCCCACTCACCCTAAAGCTGAGCAGGGGAGAGGAGATGTTTCCCTGCTGAAACCAAACCCAAAAGAGACAGACCCTCTGAGAGTCCTTGCTTTTAACTCCTTGTGTCATCAGAGGCATGTCTAACACTTCAGTGGCCACTGAAAGTGCCAACATTCAAACCTGACCCCTGATTGGTTTGACTACAGCCTCTTGAAAAAAACTCACTTCCCCTCAAACCAGGACACACTCCCAGAGCTTTTGGGCTCATTTGGGTGATTTTATGCCAAACTGGGCAGCCTTAGTGTGGACTTTAAGCAGATGTGTTTGATTTTAGGCCAAATCTGGGGTTTAGTCCCATTTGGGTGAATGTCAAATAACATGCGCAGTTTTAAGGTGGATTAAGGTGGATTTTAGATCATTTTGTATGACTAGAGGCCCATTTAGCCTGGGGCTCCAGGAGCAGGATGGGCGGGAGAGGGGAGTGGCTGCTCCCAGTACAAGACCAATTGCCCGCTCCCTGTGGTTCCAGTTTCCTTGGCACAATGTGGATGGTCCAGCCCTTATCCCAAGCCCACAGCCAGCGCTGGCCCCAGTGCCAGCTCTGAGCCCCCCTCGGCCCCAATCCCAGCCCAACTCAGCCCAAATCCCAGGCTGGCAACGGCCCCTCCCCCCCGCCCTGACACCGCCCCCGGCCCCGAGCCCCGCCCCTCATGGAGCCCTCCAAGCAATGAGCCCAGGCACCCCAAAAGTGGGGCTGGGACCCCCGGAATGGGCTTGAGAAGCCCCAGAATGGGCCTGGGCATGCCCAGCATGGGACCGGGACCCCCACAATGGGGCTGGGACCCCGCACCCGCTCCCTGCCTTACCCCACCCTCAGCATGGAACGAACCAATCAGCGCCGCCGTGCACAATGCCAGCAGTAACACCTGCCGCAGCGACCAATCAGATGGCTCCATCTCGCTGGCTCCACGCCCCCATTGTGACATCACAAAGGGCCCGGCCGCTCGGTGTCTGACGCCGAGAAGGTCACTGAGCTGCCATTGGCTGTCGGGGAGAGGGCGGGGCTTGCCTCGAGTATAAAAGGGGCGTGAGCACCCCCAGGTGTCGTGGCGGGGTCCTGCCATGGGAGCGGCGCTGGAACCCTGGGTTGGACCCTGCGTGGCCAGTGTCCAACCCTGCACAGCCAGCGGCCAACCCTGTGCGGCCAGAGGCCAACCGCGTGCGGTCAGCGGCCAGCAACCAACCTTGCGTGACCAGCGGCCAACCCTGCGGGGCCAGCAGCCAACCTGGCGCGGCTGGCAAACAGCGGCCAACCCTGCGCAGCCTGCGGCCAGTGGTCAACCCTGCACAGCCCGTGGCCAGCAGCCAACCCGGCACTGCCAGGGGCCAACCCATCGCGGCCAGCGGTCAACCGTGCGTGGCAAGCAGCCAGCGGCCAACCCTGCACGGCCAGAGGCCAACCCTGCGTGGCCAGATGCCATTGACCAGCGGGCAACCCTTCGCGGCTAGCAGCCAACCCTAAGCGGCAAGCGGCCAACCCTGTGTGGCCAGGGGCCAACCCAGCGCAGCCAGCAGCCAACAGCCAACCCTGCGCGGCCAGCGGCCAACCCTGCACGGTCAGTGGCCAACGGCCAACACTGTGCAGCCAGTAGCCATCGACCAGCAGCCAACCGTTTGTGGCCAGCAGCCAACCCTGCGTGGCCAGGGGCCGGCAGCCAACCCTGCCCTGCCAGGGGCCAACCCTGTGCGGCCAGCAGCCAACCCTGAGTGGCCAGGGGCCAAATCTGCGTGGTCAGTGGCAAGCAGCCCACACTGTGCAGCCAGAAGTCAGCAGCCAACCCTGCGCGGCCAGCAGCCAACCCTGTGCAGCCAGCAGCCAGCGTCCAACCCTGCGTGGCTAGCGGCCAACCCTGGACAGCCAGCGGCCAACCCTGCGTGGTCACTGGCCAACGGCCAACCCTCTGCAACAAGTGGCCAACGGCCAACCCTGCGTGGTCAGTGGCCAACGGCCAACCCTCTGCAACAAGCGGCCAACGGCCAACCCTGCGTGGCCAGAGGCCAACCCTGTGCGGTACGCAGCCAACCCTGAGTGGCCAGTGGCCAAACCTGTGCGGTCAGCAGCCAGCAGCCCACCCTGCGTGGTCAGCAGCCAACGGCAAACCCTGCGTGGCCAGAGGCCAACCCTGCACGGCCAGTGGCCATCGACCAGCGGGCAACCTTTCGCGGCTAGCGGCCAACCCTGCCTGGCCAGGGGCAAACCCTGCGCAGCCATCGGCTAACAGCCAACCCTGCGTGACCAGCATCCAACCTGGCGCAGTTGGCAAACAGTGGCCAACCCTGCACGGCCTCAGCTGCCCACCCTCAGCCCTTCTTCTCTTCTGCCTGCCTCCCCCAGACTGGTCAAAATGAGGACAGTGGTGCTGCCTGTGGAGAGATCCAAATCCCAGTCCTGGGCAAGCTGCTAAGCCATCTCTTTTTCAAGCTGTTCAGGAAAGAAGAAACCAGCTTGATGGTGCTGGACATTCTCTGCTCCCTCTTCACATTCATCTCTAAGCAGAAATGTAAGAGAAGCTGTGGTGGGCTGCATCCCCGTGCATGGCCACACCCCCAGATACACCTGCTTGTCTTCCTTGTTCTTGTGATGTCCCCTTGTTGTGCCTGCTGCAGCTGCCACCATGTCCCCAGCGCTGCTGCCACCTCTGCTCCTGCCCCACTCTCTTCCAGGCTCTTGCTGGTCCCATGTGGCTGAGCTGCTCCTCCAGGCAGGACTCAGCCCCACTCCTCCCCTTCCCCGCGTCCCCTGGACTGCTCCACCCTGCCAGCTCCAGCCCTGTGAGCCCTTCCCCCTGACCAGGACTGCAGCCACGGTGTAACCGGGGGCTGCATGCAGAGCTCCAGGGGCTCGGAGCTTCCCGGCCCAGCAGCACTGGGTGCACACACGGGAGGCAGGGCCCCCTTTCCACCAGTGCCCACCACCTCCTCCTGTGTCCCACTGCTCCCCAGCCATTCCTGCCTCCCGACGCTTGTCAGGGCGGGGTCAGCTGCTGGCACAGCGCCTGCGTCTCACTCAGGCGTCCGTGTCTCCCCTCTCTTTAGGTGCCACACGGCCAGAGCTTCATGCCCTGCCTCCAGCACACTGGGAATGTGCGATCATCTCCTTGCTGGATACGCCCAGCACCTGGAGAGTTCAGGTACCAAGCTCTCCCCCTTGCTGGGCCTGTCATCTGTGGCACCAGCCGGGGATTTGTGTGTGCAATGGGTGCAGAATCATCGGGGCTGTGCCTGGCGAGAGGGGTCCCACTGTCCCCCAGCAGGGAACACTGTGGTGTCCCAGCAGCAGCAGCAGCAGCTCCCCAGCCCTGCTGGCCACCAGCGAGCCCTGGGTCCTGCCAGGGCCCACGCCCCATGTCCCAGAGCTCAGCCCTCCTCCCCACCCTGGTGCCATCCTCATCCTCCCCTGCACGGGGACTGTGGGCACTGCTGCCAGCTTTCCTGTGGCCCCTGCCACCAGCACTGCCCAGCACCTCTGGCCAGGGCTGCTGGCACTGCCCAGCCAAGCAGCGCCCTCGGGGCACTGGCTGGCACTGCCTCTGATCAATTCCTTCCTGCCACAGGCCTTTGGGAGATTCCTCAGGCCTGCTGAGAGGACAGGCATCGTCCTCGCTGCCATCGAGATCTTGGGACGCTCCAGCCTCCTGGACAAGAAAGCACCAGTGGAGTTTCTGGAGGTGGCCATGAAACCCCTTGAGCTGTGGCTGATGGATGTAAGTGGCCTGTGGCTGGGTTGCCCTACCCTTGAGCCCTGTCAGGTTCCTGCCTCCCTTCCTGCCAAAGCCGGGATTGTGAGGCTCCTGAAGACACCTTGAGGCAGCAGAAAGGGTGTTAGGATCCTGCTTCTGACCCCCAAATAATGTTAGGGTCGGGTCATTAAATGAGGCCTCAGCCAAAGTTAAGGTGTGAACAAGACCATGAGCCAAAGTCAATAGTATGGGTTAAATATAAGAGTAAATGGGAGGTAGAAAAAGAGGAGAGTGAGTAGGAGAAAGAGACACACACCAACACATTACATAGATAGTCACCAAAATGTGGGTCACTGTCACCTATCGCTGTCTCTTCTGATCTTGGTGCTGGGGATCCCCAGAAGTGTTCTTGAGGTACCAATTTTATCTGTCTTAGTCAGATGCTGGCCTCTGATCATGTGCAAGAGGAGAAGCTGGGTCCATTGTACAAAGCCTCGAGTTTTCTGAGGTATCCAAGAATGGAAATGGTCCCTCTGGTGCTCAGGGCTCTGGTGATGTTGTCGGAGAGAGCCGAGACGGTGAGCAGGCTGCTGTCAGGGGCACACATGTGGCACCTGGACTCTGAGGTCTCAGGGCAGGTGCTGGCTTGGCCTGGGCTGGGAGTCAGGTGCTGGGGCGACTGCTCCAAAGGTCTGCCTGCCATGGTGTGGCCTGGGGGTGTCTTGGGGACCAACCAGGTACAAAAGTTCTCACAGAATGGAAACTGTCTTTGTAATAGGCAAGAAAAATGAAGGGCCTCCTGCAAGATTTGGCACAATTCCTGTGGCATCGGTCATGGGACATCTCAGTGATGGCCATGGACATCTTCTAAAATTCTGCTAATGCTTCATTCTAAAATGTACTGAAGCATCTGAAGAAGAGCGAGGCCATCCCCATTGCTGTGAGGGTGGTGCACAGTCTCTGGCGCCTCTTTGATGCGGTGAGGCTGATGTGGGAGCCTGAGCCCCTCAGAGGGCCCCTGGGCAATGACAGCTGCCCTGCAGCACAGCCCTGCAAGCAGCACTGGCAGCAGGCCCCGCTCCCCTGGGCTCTCCTGGGCTGGATTTGGAGCCTTGCAGCCCAGCTCTGCCTCTGGCTGCTCTGGGCTGGGACCCCAGGGCATCGCCCCTCGCCTCAGCCCCCTCAGCTCAGCCCTGGTGGCCGCGGGCAGGGAGGCGCTGTGTGCGAAGCTCACCTTTCCTCCTTCCTAGCAGGAGGAAGAGTGTGTGCAGGAGAGCTGCATCTGCCTCTTCAGAGACCTGCTGGGCAAAACGGTGTGAAGGGACAAGCACATCATGAAGAAATACGTGTGGAAGGCCCTGGTGTGCCTTCTCCTTCACATGAGTGACCGGCCCCCAGCGTGGCCAAGGTACCGATGTCCAGGCTGGGCACTGACCCAGAGACGGGGGGCTGACACCCCCTGGGGGTCCTGGAATCCCAGTGAGAGCTGCTGGCAGCGGGCAGTGTTCCCCTGGGCAGCCCCTGGAAACCAGGGCCAGCAGTCCCAGACAAGCTGGCACGGCCATTTCCACCCCCTGCCCTGCCTGCTCCAGCAGAGCTCGGCAGCAGCCTGGCACAACCAAGGCCTGGACATGTGTGCCCCAAAGGCTTCTCAGCTGTCCCCACTGGTGTGCTTGCATGGGTTTGCACCTCAATCCCTGTTGCCCAGGACTGTCCCCTTTTGCCTTTGGACAGGATTTCAGTTTGGAACTCCTTTGCACAATGTAAATACCCAAATGCCAGGGTACACCTGTGCAATTTTAGCTTGGAGAGCATCTCCCTGTGCTCAGGGAACTGGTGAGGAAAGCCTCCATGGAAAATGGTTTTGCAGGTGCTGGGTTCCCTCAGTGCTGGTCACTCGTTGAACATCACCTCCAAAGGGCACAGGGGCAGGGAATTCCCAAGTGTCTGAAGTCAAGCAGACGCGGCAGAAGGGCGGCTGGGCTGAGCAGGACTCTCGTGTGGAAATCAGGCAGAGGAGGAAGGTGTGTGCCCAGCAGCAGCGAGGTCAGGGGATGCGGGAGGGACACGGAGACAGCTCTCAGGAACCACTTCTCAGCAGACTTTCACTTCTTGGATGCCCCAGAATGCTCAAGGTCTTCCTGGTGCTTCAGGCCCTGAGGAAACAGGGCTTATCAGAGATGCTGGCAGGGGACTGACATCCATCCTCCGGACTGGGCACCTCTGCCCAGTTAGCTTTGCGTGGCTGCCTGGGGACAAACACCCACTGTCTGGGTTTGGAAAGACAGGTATCTGTCAGGGAAAACTGGAGTTTCCCTTGGAATGGAGAATGTCAAAACCCCTGCCTCCAAATTTTTATAATTTTGCAATTAGGAGCTTTCAGGCAAAAATATGGCAATAGGAATAACAGTTTTATACTAGGAATATTAAAAATGCAAATGCAGTAATACGAAAAACCAAGCAAGCGAACAAACAAACAAAAGTCTTACAAAACCCTAATGGAGTCAGGAGTACGACCTGAGTCCCTGTTGGCCAGGGTGTTGGAAGCAGTCCAAAAAAAGTCCTCCTGGAGTGACAGATGTGGTTCTGTTGGAGTAGAGATGATGACAGATGTGGTTCTGTTGGAGTAGAGATGATCCTGCAGACAGGTTCAGTGGTGCTGAGATGAGTGTGGTCTTCCTCTGGGAATCCAGTGGAAAAGAGGAATGTCGGGGGTTCCTGTGTCCCCATTTTTATCTGGGTAGGGAATGGTTGGCTCCTCCCCACGGGGTGGAGCATCTCACAGTGGGATGATGTCATGTGTCAGTCACTGGTGACCATCAATGGCCCATTGACAGAAGATATCCCCCTGCAGTGACAGGACATTACAATGACATGTAATTAATGTCATTGGTGAGCCTCAATGGCCCATTGACAGAAGATACCCCAGGCCGGACAGGACATTACAATGACATGGAATTCATGTCCCTGGTGAGCCTCAATGCCCCATTGACAGAAGATATCCCCGAGGGTGGACACAGCTGATGACAGCAATAAGAAACCCTGCCCCACCTGGTTTAACAGCTGGGCTGTTATCACAAGGCATCTGCCCTCCTCCCCCGGAGTTACAAGAGATAAAGAGAAAAGAAATCATCCCCAACTGCTTTCTGCAGATGAAATAGAATCCACATTGGTTTGGTGACATCACCCGAGACAGGGAGGAATTCCCGATGGTTTTTTTCCAGCCAGGAGTGCGGCTGCACTTTGCCGAGCTGGGCCAGGGCCTGGCGCTCTGCCTGTGCCACGGATTCCCGGAGTCCTGGCTCTCCTGGCGCTTCCAGGTACCAAAAATTCCCAGGATTCAGAGGAAATGCTGAAAATTCCCAGGAACTGCGGGTTTGGGAACATTTGAAATTTCAGGTCTCGCACAGATGCCGGCGTTGGCCGAGGCCGGGTTCCGGGTGCTGGCGCTGGGGATGAAGGGGTACGGAGAGTCCGCGGCACCGCAGGGTGAGGAGGGAACAGCGGGAATTCTGGGATGGTTTGCAATTACGGCATGGGTTTGGAATGCTGGGATGGGTTTGAAATTCCAGGAATTCTGGGAATTCCGGGATGGGTCTGGAATTCTGGGAATTCTGGGGGGAACTTGGAAATCTGGAATGGGTTTGGAATTTCAGGAATTCTGGGATGGGTTTGGAATTCTGGGATGGATTTGGAATTCTGAGGTGGGAATTCTGGAATGAGTTTGGAATTCTGGAAATTCTTGGATGGGTTTGGAATTCCAGGATGGGTATAGAATACTGGGAATTCCAGGAATTCTGGGCTTGGAGTTCTTGGATGGGTTTGGAATTCTGGGGATTTTGGGATGAGTTTGGAATTCTGGGATGGAAATTCTGGCATGGGTTTGGAATTCTGGGAATTCTGGGAATTCTGGGAATACTGGGAATTTTGGAATGGGAATTCCAGGATGGGTTTGGAATTCTGGGAATTTCAGGAATTCTGGAATGGGAATTCTGGAATGGGAATTCTGGGATGGGATTTGGAATCCAGGAATTTTGGGATGGGTTTGGAATTCTGGGCTTGGAATTCTGGGCTTGGAATTCTGGGATGGGTTTGGAATTCTGGGAATTTTGGGATGGGTTTGGAATTCTGGGATGGAAATTCTGGCATGGGTTTGGAATTCCGGGAATTCTGGGAATGCTGGGAACTTTGGAATGGGAATTCCAGGATAGGTTTGGAATTCTGGGAATTCCAGGAATTCTGGAATGGGAATTCTGGGATGGGATTTGGAATCCAGGAATTTTGGGATGGGTTTGGAATTCTGGGCTTGGAATTCTGAGATGGGTTTGGAATTCCAGGAATTCTGAGATGGGTTTGGAATTCTGAGATGGGTTTGGAATTCTGGATTGGGAATTCTGGGATGAGTTTGGAATTCTGCGATGGATTTGGATTTCTGGGATGGGTTTGGAATTCTGGGAATTCTGGGAATTCTGAAATGGGTTTGGAATTCTGGGATGTGTTTGGAATTCCAAGATGGGTTTGGAATTCTGGGACTTCCAGGAATTCTGGGAATTTTGGAATGGGAGTTCCAAGATGGGTTTGGAATTCCGGGAATTCTGAGAATTCCGTGAATTCTGGAATGTTAATTCTGGGATGGCTTTGGAATTCTGGGATGGGAACTCTGAGATGGATTTGGAATTCTGGGATGGGTTAGGAATTCTGGAGTGGGTTTGGAATTAGGGTTTTTTAGGAATTCTGGGAATCCCAGGAATTCCAGGAATTCCGGATTGGGAATTCTGAGATGTGTCTGGAATTCTGGGATGGATTCGGAATTCTGGGATGGGAATTCTGGGATGAGTTTGGAATTCTGGGTATTTTGGGATGGGTTTGGAATTCCTGGATGGGTATGGAATACTGGGAATTCCAGGAATTCTGGGATTTCTGGGTTCAGAATGCTGGGATGGGTTTGGAAATCTGGGATGGAAATTCTGGGATGGCTTTGGAATTCTGGGATGAGAATTCTGGGATGAGATTGAAATTCCGGGATGGGTTTGGCATTCCGGGACGTGTTTGGCATTCTGGGACGTGTTTGGAATCCCGGGATGGGTTTGGCATTCCGGGATGTGTTTGGAATTGTGGGATGGGTTTGGCATTCCGGGATGTGTTTGGAATTCTGGGATGTTTGGAATTCCAGGATGGGTTTTGCATTCCGGGATGTGTTTGGAATTCCGGGATGGGTTTGGCATTCCGGGATGTGTTTGGAATTCCAGGATGTGTTTGGAATTCCAGGATGTTTTTGGAATTCTGGGATGAGTTTGGAATTCCGGGATGGGTTTGGAATTCCAGAAATTCTAGGAAGTCTTTGGAATTCTGGGATGGGTTTGGAATTCTGGGGATTCCAGGATGTGTTTGGCATACTCAGAATTCTGGGAATTCTGGAATGGGAATTCCGGTATGTGTTTGGAATTCCAGCATGGGTTTGGAATTACGAGATGGGTTTGGCATTCTGGGAATTCAGGGTTGGGTTTGGAATTCTGGGATGCGTTTGGGATTCTGGGATGGGTTTGGAATTCCGGGATGTGTTTGGAATTCCAGGATGTGTTTGGAATTCTGGGATATGTTTGGAATTCCAGGATGTGTTTGGCATTCCGGGATGTGTTTGGAATTCCAGGATGTGTTTGGCATTCCGGGATGGGTTTGGCATTCTGGGATGGGTTTGGCATTCCGGGATGTGTTTGGAATTCCGGGATGTGTTTGGAATTCCAGGATGTGTTTGGCATTCCGGGATGGGTTTGGCATTCTGGGATGGGTTTGGCATTCCGGGATGTGTTTGGAATTCCGGGATGGGTTTGGCATTCTGGGATGGGTTTGGAATTCTGGGATGTGTTTGGCATTCCGGGATGTGTTTGGAATTCTGGGATGTGTTTGGCATTCTGGGATGGGTTTGGCATTCCGGGATGTGTTTGGCATTCCGGGATGGGTTTGGCATTCTGGGATGGGTCTGTGTCCCAGGGTGCCGTTACGGTGTTTGTATCCCCAGCCGTCTGTTGGGCTGTGCTGGGTGTTGCATTCGGTGCCTTTAGGGTCGGCTCTGGGAGCAGAGGGGGAGCAGCGCGCAGTTTGTTCTCACAGGCTGCGCTCCCTCCTCCACGGGCTGCCCTGCAGTGTTGCTGTCTCCTCAGGATACTGTTCCCTGAGATTCTCCTCAGGGTTGCTGTTCCCCGAGGTATTGAGGTTTTTCATCTTCCCTAGCACTAAGTGTTTCACGCCGGAGCCAGAGACGACAAGCTGAGTCCGCCAGTGCATGTATCCAAGGTTGTTTATTCTTCATTATCTCTCAGTTCTTTCTCAGCTCTGCCAGGCCTCCCTGGCAGGGTACCTTATCTTAGTTCTTTCTCAGCTCTGCGAGGCATCCCCAGCAGAGAAGGACACGCAGCGGATTGGGCGGATCAGAGAGTCCCGGACCTTATGTACGGTACCCTTGACCCAACCACCGTCCAAAACGTACTTTTTATTTACAAAATTTTACCAATGCCTACTACCTATGCTAACGTCGTTTCTACTCTAAACCAACCTCTAAAATCCAGCTCAGCAAAAGATGGGGGACGAGTGCAAGAACAAGGAGCACAGGGGCCAATCCCCAATTCCTCCATCTTGGCTCTTCAACCCCATATACTAAAAATTCTAGATTCTACATTTATATTCTGTGATAAACTAAATACTACTTATTTTGAATTCTCTCAGCTTGTGATTCTTCATACAATGTGGGCATTCACTCCCATGGCCAGGGATCAGAGGCAGTGTCCTCCTGGGCTCTGTGTGAGGCTGGTTGACCCCCTTGTACAGATCCCAGACCCCCTGTCCGATCTCCAAACCCTCCAGGGCGGGCAGAGGGATGTTCTAGACTCCGACAGTACACCACCGGCCTGGATCACGTCAGTAGGACTGAAGCCCCTGTAAATCAGGAGCAATTTGTTGCCGTATGAATGAGAGGCTCACAATCTGAGAGCAAACTGAATCTGTCTATTGCAGAGTTACGACAGTACTTATACACTTAGTGTGAGAACATCTGTTCAGTTCTTCATGTGCAACCCAGCTGCAGGCCTGTAATATATCCCTCGGCCTGACAGTTTGTTCCTTTGCTCAAGATTTGCAAGCTTTGAAGAAACAGGACGCCTTTCCTGTTCTCAGACAGTGTGTAATCCACTTTCTTCCATGCCTCCCAGGAATCGTCTGCACTGTCAGGCTTGCTTCTTTCTCACACTTACACATGTACTTTTTTGTTTCCTTCTACGATTTCCATTCCTGTTTCAAGACTAATGGCTCTATACCTTTATCTTTACACATACCTGATGTGTTTGGCTGAGGTATATCCAAGAATGAGACATCATGAGATGTAGGAGGTTTCCCCATGTAGGGATTGTTTTTCTTGGGGTTTGCAGGCTGTGCAAAATATCGCTGCACACAAAATCTCCCCTGACTTTTTGCCACCTCCCCACTAAACAATCTCTTAGTACAGTTGGGGTCCCTTTCAGAAAAGCTCTTAATACATTCAGAATCGTTTCTGCAGAGGTTGGAATCTTGTCATCTGCACGTTTGTGTTTTGTTGGTAAATAAGGAGGTTTTGCAGCAGCAGCAGAGATATTCTTAGCTGACAGCTTAGGGGTTGAGGTAGGTTCCCCTTTCTTCTGGAATTTCTTCCTCCCGCCCAATGTGCAATTCTGTTGGATGTTGAATGTTTTGTCAGGAGGGTCTGGCCTATGGTGCAAAAGGACACTCACAGCCCAGAATCCAAAAGTTTCCCTACCATTGGGACTGCTTCTGAGCAAGGTCACGTTCACAGCCCTTACAGTGCTGTGCTTTGCAGTGGTAGCTGGACAGGTGCTGATGACAGAGCAGTGTTTTGGCTCCTGCTGAGCAGCGCTGTCCCTCTGACATTCCTTCCCCTGTCAAAGGGGATGGGAGTGGGCAAGATCCTGGGTGGGGACACAACCAAGCCAAATGACCCAAATTAGCCAATGGGATATTCCACACCATGTGACGACAGCTCAGATATCTAAGCTAAAAAGGAGAGAGGAAGAAGGGGGGGCATTTGTCAGTTTTCAGTGTTTCCTTCCAGAGGAACCATAATGCACGCTGAAGCCCTTCTTTCCAGAAAATGTCCAAACATCATTGCTGATGGGAAGTATAGACTGACTTTTTTTCTCCTTAGCCCATGCAAATGCAGTTCTTTGCTTCTTTCATTCTTTTACCGTAATAAAACTGCTTTAACTCACCCTGCTGGTTGTTCTCCATCTTATTCTCTCCCCTGTCCCAGTGGGAAAGAGAATGATAGAGCGATGGAGTGGGCACCTGGCACCCAGCCAGGGTCGACCCTCTACAGTCATTTTGGTGCCTGAACATGGGGCCAGATAGAGGTGGTGAAATGGACTCTAGCAGGAACCTCGGGCAGCAGGCCAGAACAGCAGAGGAGCACAGGCCCAGGGTGACAAACAAAGTTTAGCAATAAGCCCAAAGCTGTGGCAGGAGCAGCAGGGGCCAGGCAGACCCAGGGGTGTTGAGCTAAAAGTCTACTAAAAATGCAGAGCAGTGGCAGAAACAGCGGGGGCTTGGCAGCCCTGGGTTAAGGGGGGGGTCGTTTTGGGCTCCCGCAAGCAGCCCTGAGACGCTCCCTTTGGGAGGGGGTTGTTGTCCTGGTTTTCCCTGGAGGCACCTAAGCAGATGGTGAAGATCCCTCCCAGAGTGGTGGGGTATTGAAAGGCCCCAGTTCAATGGGCACACTTGCAAGCAGAGCCTCACCCACAGTCAGGAGAAGCAGTGAAGGAAAAGCTCTGCAGTAGCAGTGAATCCTCTGGGCAGCAGCAGCAGTCCAACACCAAAACCTCAACCCCAGCTAAGGGACAGAACAGCCCCACAGCCTCTCCCCCTGCCCCAGGTATGACTCCCAAATGCTCCTTTCCCTTGCCTGACTCCTTAGTGTGGGATGTAAGAGGTCTGGCCATGTCTTTTGTTTCTTCATTACCCCTAATTGTCCTCTGCACAACTGCTCCCTTCAGAAGATCTTCCTTTCAAATGGGAAAAAATTCCTCAAAGAATCCAAACCAAGACCAGGGTCTCTACTTTGCTGTCTTCAGACAAAATTAAACACTAAAAAACAGCTCAACTATAGGATCAAAAAAAATTTCTTCACTAATGATGGCACAGATCCTTATCAAATTCAGGGATCACTAAATTTTTAGCTAAATATGATCTCTCTCTTTTTCAACATATAAACAAGACAGACAGTCCTGACCTACAGAATCCCAGCAGTGCCTCTCAGCACTCCTGCATCCATGTCAGGATGCTGGCCAACACAGGACTGTCCTGGAAACTAAGGCGGCTGACTTTACGTTTGTGTGGGTACCCACAGGTCAAGGCCAAGGGTGTTCCCTCAGGATAGGGCAGTCCTGAGGGGTCTCCCAAAAACTGCTGAATATCGGCCACTCCTTGTGGCACCAGTTGCTTTCCTGTGGAATGTTCTACCTGCCCTGAGAGTAAAGAGGGAGTTTGGAGAAGGAGCTTGCCAGGCTGTTCTCCATCCCTTACCAGTACTGATTCTCCTGCAGAAAACACGAGGGGAGAGCTGTGATTTATTGGCAACTTAGATATCTGTACCAGGGGAAGGATTAACCTTTTAGCAATCTACTCATTTGTTTGGGCTACTTTTGTAACACTGAGAGAACTTCCATTCCTTGAGAGATTTGACTCCTTAAGGGAATGAGGTTATTATCATCCCTTCATGGAAAACCGTTTACAAACCAAAGAATAGACATTTTATTGCCACTGTGTAGTGTTATGTTTTGTGAAGTGACTTTCAATGGATGATGTTAAGGCAAATGAGTTGCAGCTTTGAGATGGGATGCAAACTGCCAAACCTTTCACATTGTCAGGCCATTGCCATTAATTTAACTTTGCAACTTCTTGAACCTACTTCAGTTGAGCAAAGGGGAAGGAAAGCTTCCCTGAACTGAAGATTCTTAAATGCCAGATTCTTCTGTGCCTTCTTGGCAAATGAGATTTTATGCTAAAGGAAATGACTTTAATGAGAAAATAATTCCAGCATGAAGGAAGAGCTTTGAACAGAGACCAAGTTTCACCAGCAGTTGCTCCAGGTGCTCCTGCCAACAGCCCCTGTAGGAAGGAGCACAGCCCCAGTGCACTTTGGCTTTGGCTGCCTCTGGCAGAGAAGCCCCCTGGGGCACAGGTCTCTGGGGCAGGAGAGGACACCAGCACTGCCAGGGCTCAGGGGTGGCAGGTGTGCTTGGGTGGGACTCTGCCACACCTGCTGATTTCAGTGCTCCCCTGGCCCCAGGGCTCAGAGCAGCACTTGTGCCCCGGCTTTGGGGCAATGACAAAGTTCCTTGTGTCTGTCACACTCGCAGGTTTAGGATGTCCTCCAGCCAGGGCGTGTCCCAAGGAGGCCGTGCCAGCTTCTGGGGAAAGCCCCGTGCCCTTCCCGCTGCGGCTGCGTCGGCAGCCCTGGGGGCTCCTTCTGCTGCCCTGAGCCCACAGAGCAGGGCAGCGTTTGCTGATGGTTGGAGCTGTTCCTAAAGATCCTGTGGGGATGTCTCAGACACTTGGGGAGAGGGATTCCTTCCAGCCTGGGCCACTTTGGGTGGCCCCAGGGCAGGTGGCAGGGTGTGCAAGGACCCTTTGTGACACGGTGCAGCATGGTCACCATGGGATGCAATGGGACAGGGTGTCACATGGGCCCTTTGTGACACGTGGTGACATCGGTGCTGGCAGTGACACAGCCACACCACAGTGCTCGGAGCACGCGACAGGACAGGACGGGACAGAGCGGTGCTGAGAGGAGCCTCCCCACAGCACACTCATTCCTGTCTGACCTGGAGCTTTTCCGAGGCGTTATTCCTGCAGGTGACCTCGAGGCCAGACCACAGCACTTGGTGACCTGTGGCCTACCCGAGACTTCTCTTTTGCAGGTGCCCTTGAGGACGTGTTAACTTGGAGCTTTCCTGAGGCACCTCTCTAGAAGGTACCCTCAGGGGCAGACATGGCGGGCAGATTTCACGGCCTGTTCAAAGTCTTCAGGGGGACAAAAAAGAAAGACCCTGGAGCACAACAGCCTGAAGAGCCGGAGCAGTACCGGCCAGTGCAGGACAGTGAGTGACAGAACTGGGCCCCAGGGCTGATGGCTGCAGCCAGCTTGGCCCCATCCCATCCCACCTGCTGTGGACATGCCCATGCACAGGAGGGAAGAGGAGCTGGGGCTGAACCGTGCCGTGGCCGTGCTCCATCCCCTGGGGCATCCCGGGGCTGTCCCTGCCTGCGGAGCCCAGGGCTGGGCTCTGTTCTCCGGCCTCTCCCGCAGCCCCTCAGCTCTGGCTGTGCTCACTCTTTGCCAGATGCAGCCATGGACCGGACACAAGAGCAGGAGCCCGCCCGTGGCCACTTCCGCAGGACACTGAAGGTACCTGCAGCCATCCCCACCTGGGCTGGGGCTGCTGTCACTGCTCAGCCCAGCACCACACTTGGAGCACTCCATGGAACGTGTCTCTCTTCCCTGTCCTTTGTTCTCCTGCAGATGTTCCGGAAGTTCCTGCGCATTCGACGCGGAAAGACCAGCACCACAGCAACTGAGGGCACAGCACAGCTTAACTCTAGGCTGACTAAGTCCCAGGCAGAGCCTGATGTCAGCACAGATTCGACTGCACGCTCAGAAAATTTTGACACTGTAATTAATGATCACAGGGCGAAGACTGTTCTCATGTCAATGACTGAGGGCATGGTCAGCACAAACACTGACACCAGAAAGACTCACAGCATCACAAATACTGCCATCACACCCACTCCCACTGTGATTCATGCTCCCACTATAGATTTTTTAGAGGAGAGTGCTTTTTCTCCTCAGCAGCAGGTAAGCAGCCTTGGGCCAGGCCTGGAGGCCTCCCAGGATCATGTGCTCCCTCAAGCCATGGCCACTGGGCGCCCTCAGCCTTTGAGGCCAGCACAGTGTGCCGGGGAGGGAAGCACTTCTTGGGGGAAGCCGGGGAAGTTGCTCCTTTGGACAGTTCTCCAAGTGTTCCCCATGCCTCTTCCAGGTGCCAGCCATTGTAAGGAACATTCACCGGAGACTGGCATCCCATGTCACTGTGAATGCCAGGCTGCAAACAGACATTGTGAGGCTGGCTGAAGAGCATCCAGCTGATGTGGTGCTGACCCTCCTGCACTGTGCCCCAACGTGTGACAGGTACAGGATGTACCTGCCTCGAGAGCTCAGGGCTCAGCAGCCTTTAGGGCCCATCGCCCTGCACAGCCTGTGCAACGGGGTGTGCCAGACAGGCAGAGAGGTCCAGGACCCTCAGGACCTTCTGTTTCCTGAGCCTGCTGCCAATGCTCCCTCCCTGAAATTCAGGGCACCGGGGCTCTGTTACCTGGGCCCCAGAGCTGCACAGGGCATGGCAGTGTGACTGAGATGCCCCTGACACAGAGCTCTCATCCCACAGAGCTGCTGCCATGATCTGGAGAACCATAGGCTCGTCGGGACCAGCAGTGGAGAAGGTGCTGCCAGCACTGGTCTGTGTAATGGAGCACTGGCCACTGTACAGGATGTGCACCTCTGATGGGGACAACAAGGATGTTTTTGCCCTGGCTGTGAGTTTCTGGGCCTTTGCTCACCCCCAGGTCGCCTCTCCAGCAGCTCTCCATCCTCTCCCTGCCTCAGGCACTGAAACCTGGGCTAGGGGCAGGCTCAGGGGGCACCAGGCCCGCTGCTCCCCCTGTGTCTCCTCTTGTGACCTGACACCTCGGCACTGAGTGCTGTCTTGGGCTTCTTCTATTTCAGGCAACTCTGGTGCTCTGGGTGATTCTCCAGGAGCCTGAGTGCGATGAGGCAATGACCCTTTATTCCTCCCGCCTGTCTGTGGCTCTGCTTCTCCATATTGTCATCACCACACAGCAGATGCCACCCAAGGAAGTTGATAACTTCTGGACAGCATGCCGGGAGGAACACCGCCTTCCCAGCAACCCCAACAGGTTCCAGTCCTCCCGTCCTTCCCATGCCCTTGTGGCCAGTGCCAGTGCCCCCAGTGTGACCTGGGCTTTGCTCTGCACACAGGTTTGCAGTGCAGGCCATGAAGGCTCTGCTCTACCGGCTGCAGTGTGACAGAGAGGTGATGGCCATGGAGCGCAAGCATGGCTGGGACACGCTGCTCTGTGCTGACACCCAGCACTATGCCATGGGTCTGCTGGCCAGGTGAGAGCCCCTTCTCCCCGCTGTCCCCGGCATTTGTGCCCTGTGCCCGGGGTGCCCCACACAGTCCCTGTGGTCATGGGCCACAGGGCCTCATCACTGAGGGAAGGCCAAGCAGACTGGGAAAGGCTGGGAGAGGAGGGTGCCCAGAAGGAGCTGCCTCTCAGTGGGCCCACATCATCGCCAGGGATGCTGGGGAAAGACTGGACCTCTGTGAGCCAGTCCTCTCCCTGAGAGGTCTGCCACCTCCACCTCAGGGTCTTTTTCCCCTGACAGGGAGATGCGCCGTGTCTTGGTCCCTTTGTGTTCCCGCATTGCACTCCAGCTCCTCCGCCTGCTCAGCACGGAGCAGCCAAGCTGGGATTTGCCTTTACTGGCATTCCTTGTGGAGGTGAGCCTGAAGGCCAGCGCTGCCTCTCTGAGCTGCCTCCCAGCTCTCTGCCCTCTCGTAGCCGCTGCTGCCTGGGACGGTGCCTGTGCCCTGTGCTGCTGCCTGGGCCTGGCCCTGTGTGGTTCTGGGCTCCTGCCAGCCGGGTCTCCTGTCACTGCCCTGTGCCTTTCAGGTCCTCGAGTGCATGGATTTGACTCGATGCCACGCCAGCATCCTCTGGTTCATGTCGAGGTACCTGCTGGGCAATTGCAGGCAGAGATGTCGCCTGGCACTCAGAGGCCTCGTGGTGCTCAGCAAGGATCCCTTCATGGTGAGAAGGTGGCAGCGGCTGAAGCTGCACTGGGGAAAGCAGCCCCATGGGCTGGCTGGGCTTCAGGAGCCGAGGCAGCTGCTCCCAGCTCTCCTGCCTCACCTGCCTGAGTGCTTTGGGACAGGCCTTTGGGCTCCGGGCCCTGCAGCAGCAGGGTGGTGTTGGCGGTGCAGCTGTTCATGGCTTCACAGCACAGCCTTGTGTTCCACACAGGCCAGAATAATGTGTAGTCTGTCTTCAAGCTTTCTGGAGCTGCTGGATGATGCAGATGGAGAGGTGGTCAGCATGTCCCTCTGTGTGTTCACGAATGTGTTCAAGAACAAAGGCATCCGGGTATCGAGCACCACTGCCCCAAAGCTGGCTGAGGCACTTCTGGAGCTCTTTAACCACGTGAGATTCTGCATCCCGAACCACAGGCACTGGGTGCTTCCCAGTGCCGTCTGCATTTTCAGGCCTTTGCCTGGGTGGGCCTGGAGTAGTTGGTGCTTAGGTTTTCTCCTTTCCTCTAGGACAATAGCCACGTACAAGTGCTCTCCATTCACCTCTTCTGTAAGGTGATGGAGTTGGTAGTGGACGAGGGAAAAAAGCCTCTGAAGGAATTTGTCAACAAGGGCGTGTACACACTTTTCATCTACTGCCATGATAAGAACCAGCAGGTGGCAAAGGTGAGGTTTTGTGTGCTGCTGGTGTTCTGCTGGGAGGGGGCTGGGCTGCCTCCTGCCCTGGTGCCTCCAGGGCTGCAGCTTCCTCCAGGCCGTGGCACAGGGACGGGTCCTGTGCCCTGAGCTGCAGTGCCATATCCGTGTCTCTGCTGCTCTCCAGGCCTCTCGGGAAACGCTGCATTGTGCGGCCAGGTTCTTGAAGAGGAGGAATCTCAAGAAGGTGCTGAAGAAGGAGCAGTTGAAGATCGATGAGTGTCTGGTAAGGATGGTCTGGATGAAGCCCTAGCCTCAGGCTGGAAAGAACCCCTGCCCCTGGTGTTCAGTGTGTGGGGGGCTGGCAGCTGTGGCCCCTGCCCAGTGCTGCACCCAGGGGCGCCAGCCTGCGCCCCACACGCCGCTCCCTTCCCTGGGCCACACGGGACCTTCTCCAGGCTCCTGTGGGCCCGAGCCGGGTGCCGATGGAGCCCCGGCACAGCGGGGCTGCGGGGCGCGGCGGCACCGCGGCTCCCCGGGCAGCAGCCGGCCCTCGGCCCCCTCCAGAGCCCGGCAACAGCGGCTGCTGGCCGGGCCTCAGGGCTGTGCGGGCAGGGGAGGCCGGGGCTGGGCGCAGCGAGAGCCCGGCCGAGGGGCTGAGCCCGCGCCAAGCCTTCCCTGCTGCCGCTCTCTGCAGCTGGCAGAGGACAGGAGCCGAGCGGCCGAGCACCTGCGCCGGGTGCTGCCGTACCTGCAGAAGCCACAGGAGCCCCTGCGAGCGGCGGCCATCAGGTTCATGGGTGAGCCACGAGCCCGGGCTCCCTCCCCGGCCCGCCGCAGCTCGGCCCCAGCCCCGGCTGCGGCCCCGGCAGCGGCCTCCGGGCCCGGCGCCGTGGAGCCCCGCCTGCCCTCGGGGCTGCTGCCGCCCTCTGGCAGCCGTGCCCGCCCCTGGGCGGCAGGAAGGGCAAGGGCCCGGGCTGAGCCGTGCCGGGGCAGGAGGCCGTGTGGCCGCAGGGCTGGCAGCGCCGCTGGCACGGAGCTGTGCCGCTGGGGCCGTGACACGCTCTGTGTTCGCAGGGACTGCCGCGGTGCTCAGGAGAGGGCAGCAGGAAGAGCTCCAGGTGCTCTGTGAGGTAAAGGGCAGCGGGCTGGCAGCGGGGGCTGGTGGGGAGCTGCAATCCCTGCCCTGGCTGCGGAAAGCTTCACTCCTGTATGGATGAGAGGTGGCGTGGGTAAAGCATAAAGGGATTTCAGGGACACGGGGAGGATTAAGGTCAGCACCTTCTGGCTGATCACGTTGGACTCTCTCTTGTGGCCGTTGCAAGAGCCGAGTGGGATGCCCTTGGCAGGACGGTCTCCTAGAAATGCTGCAGATGCAGGCCCTGACCATGTCTCTCTTCCTCTCTGTTCCAGCCATTCACGCCCTAAGGAAAGACACCAGTCTATGCCTCAGTAATCTGAATATTCAGGGGCAGTTTGCCAGAAGAACTGAGTAATTGGGTTTGTCTTCAGGACGCAGTGAAACAGTGTCCCAAGAACAGCACCAGCAGCCACTGAAGAGGACACCACAGCCCACAATGCTGCTGCAGCTCCAGGCACAGCTCATGACTGGCACAGCTGAGCCTGTGGAATGCTCACGTTGCTTCAGCTCTCTCCCTCCCTTCTGACAGCTCCTTACCTCCAGCCTTTAGACCCTGGCCATCCCCATTTTTTCCCTCCCAGCTTATCCCCTTTGCTTCGCCTGGAATCAATAAACAGTTTGGCTTCTTCACTTTCCCTGCATCTCTGTGGAGCTGATGTGGCACGAAAACCTGAGCCCTGGGACACACAGGCCCCGGCTGCCGTTCTCTTCCGTGCCGTGTTTTGTGCAGAAACCCAGAGGAACGAGGGCAAATCAGGCTGGAAAGGTCCCTGTGCTGAAGTCCCACAACACTGTGGAGTTTAAGGCCTTGCTGAGTACACTGAAGGCACGAGGAGCCTGTGTGTCAGGGACCAAGGTCATGTCTAAGGCCCTGCCATATTTGGTCCGCTGTTGTGCACAAGACAGTGAAGAACAGACAAGGAGGAAACCTTATGGTTTAATTGGTGGGGATTTGACCCTTGAGAGAAACAATGGATTGGTCAATTGTTGGGAGGTTAACCTGTGGAAGAGGAACATTACACAGTGGAGCTGTTGTTGGCACGGAGGTGTCATCACCGTTGTGACCTCATCTCATGCACTGGCCAAGCATGAGATGACATTGTAACTGGAAAAACTCCATTTCAGAGGAGGAGGTATGAGGCCTGGTTCTGGGGTAGAGGAGTGGGAAGGACATAATGCATGCCCTTCTGATGCAGGGGATGCCCTGAAGGTGGATGGCCCAACTGCCTCTCCCACCTGAGCATCATGCTCCATCTGCTGCTGCTGCTCAGCAGCTTCTCACCAGTCAAGGGGTCAGCATGTATTCTTTGCAAGGGCTCCTAATCAAACAAAATGAAAAAGTTCAAAAGTCCCAAAACCTTGCCATGAAGTAAAATTTCTGTGTATTTGGTGGAAAAGAGGAATGACGTGTATACCCCCAGATACATGAACCTCCTTGGATCAAAAGAAAATGCCACAATCTAAGAACGAGCTGCAATATGTTTTAGGATTACTAGTGTTTGGAGAAAACACATCCCAGATTTTTCTATAATTGCCAGACCCCTTTATAACTTGCTTAGAAAAGGAGTGAAAGGGGAATGGTGTGCTTCTCAGGAAGAAGCAATAAAATTGTTGATTTTTGAAGCAACTGCTCACCAAGCACTTGGTCCTAGTCATCCTACAGATCCTTTCCAGGTGGAATGGGGTTTGGCTTCCTCAGGACTGTCAGTACAACAACCTATTGTCCTGAGAGTCCATTTGAAAGTGATTAAAGCTGTTACTCCATATTCAACCCCCTCACCTGACGGGATGGCCAAAAGAGCCTCAGTAGGAGCTGTAAAAAATCTGTCAGTGAACTTGGATAGCAGCCCAGACAAACCTGCCTCAGTCACTGAAAGAGCCCCTTCCTTTTTCCCTGAGCAGTCAGCAATTGATGGTGAGGTCAACAGAATCCCAGTGTGGAAAAAGGAAAAGTGGCAAGAAATTCTAAATATTGCAAGCCAAGGGAACTTTGCTGTGGGATGGGTGGCTTCTCAGCAGAGAGATGGAAATCTAGCAAGAGACAATACCGTTAAAGCATTGCAGGAATGCTTTGGAACTTTCCTAAAACCACAGGAAATCCTGTCTGATAATGGGTCTCACTTTACTGCAGAAATTCTCCAGGACTGGGCAAAAGGTGAAAGGATCAAATGCCATTCTCATCCCCCTTATGGGTGGGGGTTAATAGGTGTCCCAAAATCACTGCTTTTTGCCTGATAGCTCCAAGCATAAATACATGCTGGATAATTCCTTCATTCCTTCACTATCTTTTCTGCCTTTGGAGGCAGACTCCATTGTGTTTACTTTTCCCAGGAGAACTCCAAGGGACATAAAGACCACATAAAAGCCTGATAAAACTGGTGATATTTTAAACATTTTTTGTGTTATAGGAACAAAATTGGGAATTTTACATAGTATTTATTATATAGAAATACTAATGAAGAAAGTGCTTGTTACAATTACGAATTTGACAACACCCTTTACAGTTGTCCTTATTGGCCTTGGGAATGTCTCAGTGGCTATTATCAAACATATTACCAAATTGAGAACAGGTAAATGTGAATAACCACAAATTGATAATTGATGCACTCAGTGTTGCACAAAACAACATCTTTTGGCTCTTAGCTGCCTCCAGTCTCAGTTGTGGATGCAGTTAGTGGCTGTCTCAATTATAAAAGAAGGCAGTCTTTCTACTGGAATTCAGAAAGTAATTTGGGACCATGCCAATGATTTTGAAAGAGAATTTCAGTCTTGGTGGGATACAAGCCAGTGATAAACACAGCCACAGCTTCTGTATTGGCCATACAGAATGCTTTAGTTCATTTGATATTCCCTGTTATTGTATTAAGATTGAATCATGATGGAGCTATTCTCTATCCTTTGGAGCACAGAGAATGGGCCCATCAAGTTGCTGAGAAATTGCAAACTGTTAATTTAGAATTTTGTATTGTTTGGGAACAGGAAGGGTTTATTTGTGAAAGTAATACAATTATAGCTTAGAACATTTGTTTGGGCACAGAACAAAATATTTGTTATTTTAAAGTTTATCCTAACAAGACTCCTGAAACAGTACTTGTGTATATAGGCAATGGGTGTGCATGCTTTAGAACTGCTTGTGACATTGTAGCTGTAGGAAATGTAATATTGGACCCTAAAAAATCATTCAAATTTTTGTGTTTGTAACTTTACCAAAATCACAGCCTGTGATTTTTCTTACTCAGCTCCAGTTACTTCTTTTACCTTTACAGCACCTTTTACAATCCAATTACACACTAATCCACAAGTTATGGCCTACCCCAATTAGGATGAACCTTACTTTGATGAAGCAATTGTTGCTCCATCAGATTGAATTGAAATTTTAGAGAAAATGAAGAAAAATGGACAAAAGACTTTGGTAGCTGTTCATCACAATGTGGAAGCAATCCATTGTGTCCTAGAAAGAGTAAAGCGAGATGCTGAACACAGAGGGATGGATCCTCTCTTTAGATGGTTCCCTACGGCCTCGAGTGTCCTGAACAAATTATGTCATCCCATCATTGTTCTTTTGACTTTAGTTTTGATTGGCTTTGTTTTGTCAGCAATCTCATTCTTTATGAATTGGAGAGTGATGAAACAGCTAAAACTATTAACCTGTGTAATGTATGCACACAATTTGGTTTCTATCCCCCCTCCTATAGATGCACGTAGATATATTGACACAAGACAAACCATACAAGTAGGCCATAGTCGTGGATTGTAAAATGGATTTTTGCCAAAGTAAGATAAGAGATTTTTGATATGCATATTTTAGGCTAATTATGTATTTTTGATTTTGTGTGACTTCTTTGATTATTTTAAGAGTTTGTTTTGTTTTGATGATTTGAAAATTGTTGTAATTACTATTGTCATGATTTTATTTTGATTATTTGATGTCATGATTTTGTGAATCATTTATCATTATGATCATTGTGACTTGTTTTCAAGTTTTATCATTGTAATTCATTTTAGAATCAATATTGATTATCATTGTGTTTTGTTTTGAAGTTTGACCATTTTGATTTGTTTATTAATCAATATTAATTGTTGTTGCCTATCTTTTTCTCTTGTTTTCCTTTTTGCCCCCCTATTCTCTTGTTCTCTCTCTCTGTTTTCTGGGGTATGCTACCGACATTGAGCCCTGAAGGCTTTGTAGAAACGCAACAAACCCAGCTGCTGGAGCTCTCTCAATGACGATCCTGAGTCACGGGGTGGTGTCAGAGTTGGACCAAAGACCCCCTGGCAGAGACCGGAGCAGCCTGAGCCTGGGCAGAGGAGGTTGCACAGAGGCAGCAGCCCGGCCCTGGGTGCCTCTTGGTGGCCCCGGGCCAATCCTGGGCTCTCAGAGCCCAGCTGGCAGCTGGCTGCTCCCCAGGGGAAGCTCAGCCGTGCTGGGCACAGCACAGCCTGGTGCCATTGGCCGTCTGCAGCCTGCACAGGAGCAGAGAAAGGCAAAGCACAGCCCAGGGCTGAGCCCTGGCTGAGGATTCCTGCTCTGATGCCGGCTGCCCTGTCGCTCCTGGCAAAGGTGAGCGCTGTGTGCAGCACTCTGGGCACAGGGCAGGGAGCTGGGCTGCTCCGCAGGCTCCAGCACAGGGCAGCGTCCTTCAGGCACGGCCCTTCTGCCGGGGGAGCCGAGGGCAGCACCGGGCAAGGACAGCTTGGCAGGTCACATCTGCAGGAGCCAGAGCCTCACACAGCTCTGCCAGGAAGCGCCTGCAGTCCTGGGGCTCTGCACTGAGCCACAGCAAAGGGGTGAAATGCAGAGTGTTTGGCAGAAATATTCAGGGCCACCAGGCCAGCCTGCTTTGTGCTGTCTGGCACACAGCAAACACTGCAGTACAGCCCTGAGCTGCTGGGAGAGAGGTTTTCAAAAGGAGCCAGATCTGAGATGAAATTAAATGGGGACAAAAGTCATCAAAGCAAAAGAGAACGGTTTCTTAGGAAGGAGTCACCTGAGCTGGGTGTGTATCTCGCTCTCCCAAGAGCCAAACACACACACACACTCCAACAGAATGCTGCTTTTTATTACCTTTCCCAGCCCAGGGCAAACCGTGCCCCCTTTCCCTTTGGCTGGGTACTAAGGAACTTAGATTCTCTCCCCACAGCCTTCTTGTCTGTCCCTTCTCCTCTTATCCTACTTCCCTTTTGGTCTGGTCTTCAACTTGGCCCCTGTCCCAGCTCACAGACACACCGAACAAATTAACGAGAACAAATCCAAACCCTAAATAACAACACCTAGAACCAACAACTTCCCTTCTTTTTTCTAATAGTCTTTTGGCTACAGCAAAATATTATCTCATACCTCAGAGGAAATGCATGCAAGCAATTCCCAGAGAAGGAAGGTGTTGAGAAAATGTTGAACTGGAACAAATCAGGAATTCCGTTGGCATTAACAGACAGTGTTGAGCCCTCTCTTCTGGCAGTGCAGTGATTGGTGTGTGCAAGTGGCTACCTCAGCCTTGAGAATAGAGTAGTCCTCCTAAGAAGGGAGCTGGAATGCATTCAAGGGGAAGAAAGTGCTTGCAGGAGGCTCTTGAGCAGCAGAGGAGAATTTGAGGAATGGGATGTTCCCCAAAAGACACCAGAGACCCTAAAGAGACCCCTACTCGCCTGTCAGTAACTTCTGAGGAGTGATTTAAACACGTCCAAGAATTGGAGGGAATGTTTAGCCTGTGAGTTTCAGCAAAGTAATGAGTAGGTCTTATCTGCATGGCTACAAATGAGTAGGTGAGATTTCTGAGTGAGCACATGTTAGAAAAGTGATTCCCCACGCACCCCGCACTGAAATAAAGTCATGCCTCCTTTCTCACACTGAGCTGGCACTGGGGATGGGGCCCTGCTTGGTAACTTTCATTTTAGTCCCTTCTATTGAAAGGTGCAAATGAAACCTTTTCCAGCTGTTTCCCTCTGGCTGACCTTTTTGGGGGCCAAAGCTCTGTGCTGCAGGTGGCCCGGGTGTGTGCACAGCAGTGCAGCCTCCACAAAGCCCTTGGTTTCCCCCAGTCCTGAAGATTTGTTGCAGGATGTGCCCAGCTGTGGCAGGAGAAGGAGCCCGCAGGGCAGTGGGCGCCGTGCCCTGCCCAGCCAGGGCTCTCTGGCACAGAGCAGCAGCAGCGCCAGCACCTTTCAACCCCTCCTGCCTTGGCTTCCCCCGGGAGACAGAAGCCTCTGGAAATCAGCACCACCTGTGGCCTTCCCAGCTTGGAGCAGCTCCTGCTGCTGGGCACCTCCTGCCACTTCTGCTGCTTCCAAACAGGAATCAGGGCAGAGGTGGGGACGCACATACAGAGAAGGCCTGGGCTTGTGCAAGAAATGGGCAAATGTAGGGGGAATGTCTTAGGAGTTATTTCAGCTGGTAGGCCAATACTGCTTTCTCTCCTTTTCTCTCTTCACATTTTCTGTTCTATTCCCTCTCACATTTCCATCCCTGCCCCCTCTCGAGTCTCACAGTTTTCCTGTCATGTTTACCCCACAATTTTTACTCCTTTTCCCCATCCTTTTCAGCTCACTTTCCTCACACTTCACCCCTCACATTTCCCCGACTTCCCACTGTTTCCTGTTTTTTCTCCCCTCATGTTTCTCTCCTTTTCTCAGTCATTTTTCTCCAAGTTTTCTCCTTGTGTTTCTCACTTCTGCCCTCATGTTTCTCACCCTTTCCCTCTCACATTTCTCACACTTTCCCCCTCACGTTTCTCATTCTTTCCCCCTCATGTTCCTTATACTTTTCCTGTTGCATTTTGTGCCCTTTTTTCACTCCTGTTTTCTGCCACTTTTCCCATCAAACTTCCCAGCCTTTTTCCCTGTCACAGTGGACACGGGAAGAACCACACGAGGACACGCTGGTGAGCGAAGCAGGAAAAAGGGGTGAGTTTATTTACAAAACCCAGTTCTATACATTTCCCATGGTGCCCGTGGATTGGAGGATGGAATTCCACCTCTCAATCCACGTTGGTTGAGCTAACTGTCAATCACATTTCTCCTCCTACCTAGAAATATGTAAACAATAAAAGACAGTTAGCAAAACATGGCCAGTGTTTATAGTAGAAAATGTGATAAGGTGAAATTTCTGACTCCAATATGAAGAATATAACAGAAGGCTTAAAAAGGTCTTCAAAACCAGGGTGACATTTCCCCTCGTGTTTTCTGCCTTTTTCTGCCCTCTGGTTTCTCACTCCTTTCCCCTCAGGATTCTCAACATGTTCCCCTCACATTTGCTGCCTGTTTCTCTCTCTTTGCCAGTAAAGTTTCTCACTTTCTTGCCCTCATGTTTCCCTCCATATTTTCCCCTATGTTTTTCACCCTTTTTTGCTCATGTTTCTTAGCATTTTTCCATCCCTGCCTTTTCCTCCTCTCACCTTCCTCTCCTATTTTCAATCACATTTTTCACCATTTTCCCCTCAGTTTTCTCACCTTTTCCCACACAGGTTTCCTAGCCTTTTCTCCCTCACACTTCTCTCTTTTTTTTCACTCCCATTTCTCACACTTGTCACCTCACGTTTTCTGCCTTTTTTCCCCTCACATTTCTTAACCCACTGGTTCCTGTCAGTGACTGTTCCCCTTCAGTGGTTGCTGGGCTTCTCTTCTTTTTTTCCTGCACTCCCCTACTCCAAAGAATGGGTGCCAGGGCAGCGCTCCAAGAAGCCCCTGCCTGTGCCGCTGCTGAACAGAATGTCTGTGCTCAACTTGAAGAATCTCATGAAGAACAACCTAAACTGCAGCGGGCTTCCTGCTGCAGTGTTGGTTTGTATTTCAATTCCATATAGTCTTCCTAGTGTTCTAAAGAAAGAGGTACCCTGAGGGATACACATGGCAGGTGAGCAGCCACTGCACCCTCGGCCTCAAGCAAATCCCATCTCCGTTTTCATCACCTCACAGTCACTCTGACTCCTGCCTGGACAAAACCACCTGTGATGCTGTAAGAGTCGGTCTGAAAATCCCTCATCTGCCTCACGACTGTCAGAGGCTCAGACCCCCATGGACCCTGGGCCACAGCACAGGAGTTCTGGCCTGATTGATGAAAGATCCAAGCTTCTCCCTGCAGCTGCACCTACTGGACCAAGACGCCCTCCTCAGGGACCCGTGCATGAACAATGGACACTGTCACAGTTCCTGGGCCATGTTTGCAGAGGCTGTGTTTGCTCTGACCGACTGTGCTGTACCTGCTGCAGAGCCCAGACCTGCTTGCCCCAAATCTGCCTGATCTGAATGGTTGCACCTGATTCCCAGAGCAACGGGGCTCCTCACAGTGACTCATGGGTGCTCCCCCCACGCTGGCCAGGTGCCCCCCACTTCTGCCTGCATTGGCCGGGTTCCCCCTGCTTCTGAAATGACTATAAAATCTTCCCCCTGCGACTCACACTTTGAGGCCCTCCCCGGCGAACGACGGATCTATTGGCCTGCGCCACGAGGACTGCGAAGGTGGTCTATTGGTACCAGCGTCACGAGGACTCTCGTCTGTTCAGTCGGTAGCTAAACCACCCTTTTTCTCTTTTCTCTCTCTCTCTCTCTCTTTCTCTTCTCTACTATCGCATAATTGTGTGTATCAATAAAGATACAATTGATTTTACTTGAACTAAGTTCTCATTTCCTCTTTGTGCACTCTGAAATCAAAATGAACCATCACGACCATCCTTTGGCTCGTGACAGATGCTTCTTGATGCTAAGCGAAGTCCATCTGCACAGGAAATGCTTTTGGCCTTCTTTTGGAAAAAAGAATGTTTTTATGTCAAAATGTTCAATCTCTGCAGTTTTTTCCTATTTTTCACCTATTTGAATTGCCTTGACATCAAAATACTGCCAGCTGACGTTCCGAACTGGCTGGTCTGTGTTTGTGTGCACAGAGCAAAGGTGCCACACCGTGTCCGTTTCCCGGGTGTCTGTCAATGTCCATTTACACAGAGGGCTGAAGGGGGGGCTCTGCCTGGTCTGTGCAGCTCCGGGGCTGGGGCTGGGCTGGCAGGGCCGCAGATGGCGCTGGGAGGCACAGCCTGAGCCCAGCCGCCATCTTGTGTGTGGCTGCCTCAGCCCCAGCCGCCATCTTGTGTGTGTCTGCCTCAGGCCCAGCCGCCATCTTGTGTGTGGCTGCCTCAGCCCCAGCCGCCATCTTGTGTGTGTCTGCTTCAGCCCCAGCCGCCATCTTCTGTGTGGCTGCCTCAGCCCCAGCCGCCATCTTGTGTGTGTCTGCCTCAGCCCCAGCCGCCATCTTGTGTGTGCCTGCCTCAGCCCCAGCCGCCATCTTGTGTGTGGCTGCCTCAGCCCAGCCGCCATCTTGTGCATTGAGCTAGTCCAACTCTGAAGCGAATGTGTTGCTGTTTTGTCAGCAGTCAGGATCTGCAGCAAAGACACCAACACCGCAGGACAGTTTACAGGGAATCGCATGGGTTTGGCTCAAAGCAGCCTGTCCTAACTTGTCACTGTCCTTTGTACATGAACAGTGGCAGCTGCAGCTCCTGCACTTCTGCTTCTTCCTGGGCATCTCCCTGGCTGCCCTCCTGGGCAAGGGCCTCCTCATCAGCGCCATAGCCTGCAACCACTTCCTGCACACCCCCATGTTCTTCTTCCTGCTCAAGCTGGCCCTCAGTGACCTGGGCTCCATCTGCACCACTGTCCCCAAAGCCTGGCACAATTCCCTCTGGGACACCAGACACATCTCCTACACAGGATGTGCTGCTCAAGTTTTCCTCCTTATTTTTCTTATGTCAGTAGAGTATTTTCTGCTGACCATCATGTACTATGACCGCTACGTGTTCATCTGCAAACCCCTACACTACGGGACCCTCCTGGGCAGCAGAGCTTGTGCCCACATGGCAGCAGCTGCCTGGCCCAGTGCCTTTCTCAATGCTCTCATGCAAACGGCCAACACATTTTCCCTGCCCCTGTGCCAGGGCAATGCCCTGGGCCAGTTCTTCTATGAAATCCCCCCATCCTCAAGCTCTCCTGCTCCAAATCCTATCTCAGGGAACTTGGGCTCATTGCAGTTAGTGCCTCTTTGGTATTTGGTTGTTGTGTGTTCATTGTTTTCTCCTATGTGCAGATCATCAGGGCCGTGCTGAGGATCCCCTCTGAGCAGGGAGGGCACAAAGCCTTTTCCACCTGTCTCCCTCACCTGGCCGTGGTCTCTCTGTTCCTCAGCACTGCAGTGTTGGCCTACCTGAAGCCGCTCTCCATCTTCTCCCTATCCCTGGATCTGGCCCTGTCAGTTCTGTACTTGGTGCTGCCTCCAGCCCTGAACCCCCTCATCTACAGCCTGAGGGACCAGGAGCTCAAGGCTGCAGTGTGAAGAACGATGACTGGATGGTTTCAGCAACATTAAACTGGTGGCCAGTTTCTGCAAATCCCTTCTAATAAAAGTCATCTTTCATATTTTTAGTTGGTTTTTTTTGGAGCTTCTTTTTCTTTGTTTTCGTTTTTCAATATTGTCCACAAAGAAATGTCATTGTTTGTGCCATTTCTCATTTTGTTTCTCTCCACCTTCCCAATGGCCCCAGACTGTGTCAATGAGGGGCTGCCCTCTTGGTGGCTTTAAAGGAACTCAAGGATCTCCCAGCCAAGTTTTCTGCAGAGATGCCCCTTTGGTTCCCTTCTCTGGGGCTGCAGCAGCAATGTCTGTGTGCAGAGCTGGGGGCAGATCAGTGCTGGCACAGCAGCTGTGCCCAGCAGCAGCAGCAGCACTTGGTGTTGGCAGTGCTGCTGCCGTGGCCCTGCCCCGCTGCCCTCCTGGCCCTGCTGTTGCTGTAGGGCCTGAGTGCTCTCGGGGCCGGGCACAGGGCTGGGGGTGGCAGTGCCGGGGCTGCAGCAGGGACAGGCCATGGGCACTGCTGGGGCAACTCTGACACCTCAGGCCAGGGCCTGGGGGCTGCAGGCTCCTTGCCCAGGCTCTCTCCAGAACACGCCCAGGCCAATGCTCAGCACAGAAAAGCCCCATGAGCAGCCCCAGGTTGGCTGTGGGCAGGCTGGGGGCAAACAGCATGGTTGGGGCTGTGCAAGGACCCTGGGGGAGACAGGAAGGAGCAGCAGAGCAGGGGCTGATCCATCCCCACTGCGCTGGACACCCCAGGGCAGTGTCCCAGAGCGTCCTCATGCACCTGCCAACAACATCCCCCCTCTGCAGCCCTGGCCTCTCCCCCAGCTCACACAGGTGCCGCATCCTTGCAGGCACAGCCACGGCAGCACTGCCTCAGGAGCCCCTGTTTGCACTGCACAGAGCAGGCGTCAGCACCGCCAGGGTGTTGGTGTGGGGAGATGAACCTGAGTGAGCACAAATGCCATCAGCCTCCGGGGCCTGGAGGGGCTGGAGGACAGGAGAGAAACCACTCAGGTTTGTGGTGGCCTCGGAAGTCAGCCAGAAAATTTGTCCCCATGAGCTGGGAGTTTCCTGTCCCACTGCAGATGCTGTTGCTCAGAGCCAGGGCTGCCTGGCAGCCACCCCCAAACTGGTTGGAGCATTTCCTTTGCTTTACTTTGGCTTTCTTTACTCTTCCTGGTAAAAATTTCTTCCTATTGCCTACCCCTGTTCCCTACCCTGCAAACAGCCCATCCCTGGTTGCCCTTTCCTCCCTGGCCCCACTCCCCATTTCAGTTCCTGACCTGGCACCATGGGAGTGTCCCTTGGGGAGCAGGATCATCCTCCAAGTGCTTCAGGAATTGTCTGCAGGCTCCTGCAGTGCCTCCTGCTGCTCCCTTGCCAGAGGCACAGCAGGCCAGGGGGGCACATCTGGGCTGCTGTGTCTGGCTGTGGGGCTCCCTGTTGTGGGCAATGAGGAGGGGCTGTAGAGGCTCTGCAGGACTGACAGGATGGGCTCTGGGGCTGTGAGGAGAACCTGAGGGACCTGGGCTACTGGACCTTCTGAAGAGGAGGCCCAGGGCTCATCCTGCAGCTGCCCCAAGGATGGTTTCAGAGAATCACAGAATCAGCAAGGTTGGAAAAGACCTTGGACATTACCAAGTCCAGCCTGTGCCCTGATATCACCTTGTCTCCCCTGAGCCTCCTCTTCTCCAGGATAAACAAGCCCAGCTCCCTCAGCTGCTCCTCCCAGGCCTTGTGTTCCAGAGCCCTCACCAGCCTTGCTGCCCTTCTCTGGACACGCTCCAGCCCCTCCATGTCCTTCCTGAATTGGGACCCCAGAACTGGACACAGCACTCGAGGTGCTGCCCAAGCAGTGCCCAGCACAGGGGAAGAATCACTGCCCTGGTCCTGCTGGCCACACTGCTCCTGATCCATAGGAGTGCCAGGGGTGGGATGAGGGAAATGCTGGGCAGGGTGTGGGGACAAAGAGTGATTGATTGTCCGCCATGAAGGGTCTTGATGGAGCCAAACTCCAGAAATTGTAAACCAGGCTAGCTTTCCAGAGATTCCTTTTGACTGGGTTTATCTTCATCCCCCAGGCTCAGGATCACCACTATATTTGCAAGTTTTGCTCTGCATCATCAGCCTGCCCAGACTCTGCTCGGTGTTTCACAAATGGACAAGACAATGGATCTTGTGCCAAGCTTCCTTTCAAACAGTAACACCTGGGTCAGCATGACAGAAAAGAAGGAAAAAGAAGGAAAATATTCACCAGTAGGAACAGAGCCAGTGTCCCACCATCTCCCCCTCCACCAGGATTAATTTTGTAAATTTAGAGACAACCCTGGCTCTAAAGCTGCCTTCTCTCTGTCCCTGATGCTGTTTGGTACCCCTCAGCCCTGACTGCCACTGATCTGCCTGCCTGCTGTGCATGTGGGGCTGGGGATGCTCAGCCTGCAGAGAGAGGGCCATGGGGAGGCCTCAGTGCAGCAGTGCAGGGCTGGAAGGGTCCCCCAGGAAAGATGGGCACAGAGTGTTCCACAGGGCCTGTGCAGAGAGGGCAAGGGGGGATGGCTTTCAAGGGCAGGAGGTGGATTGGAGGTGGGAGTGGAAGGTTCAGGAAGATGTTCTTTTGCACTGAGGCTGCTGAGGCACTGGGCCAGGCTGTGCACGCAGGCTGTGGATGCCCCATCCTTGGCAACAGCCAAGGCCAGGTGGGAACAGGGCTCTGAGCAACAGGGTGTGAGCAAGATTGCTCAGGTTGACACAAGATGATCTTCAGGCTCCTGCCCAAGCCCAAGAAAGCTCAGGCCTTCCTTCATTCTCTGGTTGCCAGTGTCCACTTGAGAGCCAGCCTGCACTCCTGGCAGCTGGGATGTCACAGTGCATGTTCCAAGTGGAACTGGCAGCACCCAGCAAAGAGCACAACACAACCATTGGCCCTTGTGTCAGCCCAGCTTCACCCTGCTCCAAGAGCACTGCTGTCACCCTGCTTGTCCCTTGCACCCTGATAACCCCATCAGGCCTGAAAGCTTCCATATTGCTTGGATTTTCCCATCCATCCGAGCAGGATGTTCATGATTGCTCTGATGAAGGTATGGTGCCATTCCAGGGGCGTGGACACCCCTGGTCATATCTTGGGTGGACTGGAGCTGTGTGGGGATGGTGTGGGACAGGGACCCCACTCTGAGGTTTTGCTACCTCTGCAGGTTTCATCAGTCCTGAAAACTGCATATTTTTGGGATTTGGCCATCCATCTCTGCTGCTGGATGCTGATTTTTGTCCCAGTGGAGGTACGGTGCCATTCCAGGGAAGTGGACACCCCTGGATGTCTTGGCTGAGCTGGAGCTCTGCGGGGATGGTGTGGGACAGGGACCCCACTCTGAGGTTTTGCTACCTCTGCAGGCTGTCACAGATAGTGTGGAAGATATGGAAGTGGATTTACAGCTGGATAGAGAGGAAGAGATGGAAGTTGATGGAGAAGAGAGTGGAATGGAAGAGATGGAAGTGGATGTAGAGGAGGAAACACTGGAAGACATGGATGTAGATACAGAGATTGAGAAGGAGGAGGACATGGAGGTTGACGGGGATGAGACCGAAGATGAAGTAATGGAGGTTGATGTGGAGGAGGAGGAAGTAGAAGACATGGAGGTAGATGTGGAAGATGAGATGGCGGAACATATGGAGGTGGATGTTGATGAAGAAATTGAAGATATGGAGATTGATTATAATGATGAGGACGAGCCCATGGTGTTGGGATGAAGACTGTGCCAGCAGCAGGACAGGCATGTGCTCCCCACAGGCAGAGTGGGTCCCCTGCTTCCAGGCTGGGGCTGGGCTGGGTGCTCCCTGCTCAGGGACACGGTGCTCCGGGCACTGGATCCTGGTAGCCATCCCCGGCCTGCCCTGGGCTTGCTTGGGGCCACACAAGCCCCGTCCCAGCTGGGGCACAGCCCCCAGCCCCAGGCAGGCTCAGCTGTGGCAGCAGAGACCCCCTGTGCCAGCCTGTGCCAGCCTGGGAGCACCTGGAACAGCCCTGGTGCCTGACTTGCACTTGCTTTTCTTCCAGGTCTGAGGGACATCCCAGAAATACACCATCCTTCTGTATATATGTTTTCTAGTTTGTTGTTGTATTTAGGATATAGGATTTAGAGTTTGTTCTCTTTAGAATACACGTTTTAGAATTTGTTTTTATCTCCTGTAAATACGTTTCCTAAGTTTTTGTTAGATTTGATCTTTTGTAAATATGTTCCACAGATTGTTGCTGTTACAAATATTCTTACAATGCAAATATGTTCTGTAGTTCATGATCGTTGCTGTTCTTCTGGAAATAAACAATCTCTGTTTTTCACAGCCCAGGTCTCTCTGCATTTGCTTTGGGCAAAGGCAGCATTTCCAAAGTGGTGGTCTCCACTTGGTGCAGGTTGCCAGGGCTGGAGGTGCCTGGGGGAGCTGGCACAGCCAGCCCAGGAGTGGGAATCCCTGTGCACACAGGGCTCCCCCTGACAGAGGTCACCCTCTGCTTGCCCTTTCTCGGGACACCCTTGGGGTGTGCAGGGCCAAATCCCCGTGGGCCCTGTGCCATGGGATGCCAGGAGGGAGCAGGGCTGAGCCTGCCTGGTCCTGCAGAGCCTCAGCCATGGCTCTTCCCTGGGCAGCCCCAGGGCTCCCGAGGCTGCACTGGGCTGCGGGCAAGCCCTGCTCCTGGGCACCCTGAGGGGCTGCAGCCAGCCTGGAGGGAGCTGCAGCACAGGGGCCTCTGGCCTGCATGCACCAAGATTGCCTTTGCAAACCCCTCTGGCACCACACTCTGCCACAAGCACAACAAGAACTGATCCTCCCAGGGAAAGGCATGACCTTCACTGGCACCAATTTGTCCCTTGCACTTTCTGGCACAGCAAAGGTCATCGCTGTCATCCCTGTTCTGCACTCCCTGCTTGGACACCCAAACAGCTGAACCCTCCAGAACATCTTGAATTAGCACCAACCTACAGAGAGCTATGGGGGGAGAACCTACCCCCAACCACACAGAGAAATCCTTGACATTGAGAGTCTGGGGCAGAGCTGAAACTCAAGTATTTTAATGGCAAGAGAGAGGCTTTGTATTGCTGAATTCATTCTCCAAGGATAACAATAATTAAAGCTTTTGGTCTCCTCACCTGCCACAGATGTGTATTGCAGAGGTTTGCTTCTGGGTTATGACGGATTTTTATGAACCTGTTCAGAACTGTGATACTGTTCCTGCCTAAGGTGCAGAGATGATATTTCAGAGCCAGATGAGCTCAGCAGTCAGCTTGTGCAACACACAGAATTTCCAGAGCCAGACATGCAGGCCGTGCAAACTGATCCTTTTTCATCTCTGTGCAAAGACCATTCTTAGGACGGCACTGATGGAGCACACACCTCTCAGAGCTGTCCCTTCTATCCAGCTCTCCCAGTCACTTCAAACACTTCACTCCAAGCACTTTCTGACAGAGCTCAGCAGCACATGGCATTTAATCCTGCTTTTTCTTCACCTTCTCCTGAGCTCTCTCCACACACGGTGTGTGGACTCTGCAGCAGCAGCAAGGTGTCACCTCCCTGACACTGAGGGTCACGTCACAACTTTTCAGCAAAAGCAGCAAAGCAATGATTCCCACTGGCTCCCACACAGCTTTTGGGCACTTGGGGTGGCTGCAGCTCCAGCACCAGCCCTGGTGCACAGGAATTCCAGGAGGAGATCCACAGAAGGAATCAGCCATTCACTGAGAAAAACAGCAGTTTGCAAGGCCCCAATCCCCACAGCACTGCAGACTGGGGGAACCCAGCCTCTGCATTTACATTTGGCCTCTGTGCCTCACTTTTGCTCTCACCAAAGTCCCCCCAGTTTCCTCATGCTCACATTTCCAAGATCATTCAAAGCAGCATTAAGAGCAGGGATAGATGATGGGAACTGTCCCAAGCCTTGACAAAATCTCTCTTCTCAGGCCTGACAAGTGCAGCCAAGGAGAGAGGAAAAGCCTGCCTGGAAGAGGTGTGCAATCAAAGCAGTAATGAAATTTCAGTCTAAAAGCAACTGAAGAGGTTTTCAATGTTCACAACAAGTTCAGCAGCTCCAGGCACAGGAGGGATGCGACAAAAAGCAGAAAAATCCAGAATGTTTAACTTAGTAACAAACCCCTGTGAAAGGGATCCCAGCACATCATCTCACAACAGGAGGAAAGAACACAGCAAGAATGGGCTGATGTGGAGAATTCATCTCATCACATCCGCAGGGGCTCTCCACCCTTTTTCACCCCATTCCTGGATAGAAAGGGGCTGCAGGGATGTGGGGTCTGTGCTTGGGAGCAGAAAATCTCAGTGTTGAGCTGGCAGGGTTCTGCCAGCTTCTCCTGCTCCTCTGGGTCACTGTGCCATTCCCTTGGCGAGCACAGCTTCTGGAACCTGAGAGCAGCTCCAGCCCCCAAAGAAAGTCTTGTTTGCTGTTACTGGAGCAGCACAACTCTGGTTCCAGATCCTCCCCCTGCTCATTAATTCAATTAAATCAGCAGCACAGTAGCAGTTGCAGCAGGGCTGGGCTGGTGGGCGCACACCGCCTGCAGGCCTCTCCACAGCATCCCTGTGGAACAGAGCTCTTCTTCCTCAGCATTTCAGGGCTGGTGTTCTCCCTCCCAATTTTTGCCCTCTTTCTGATAGAAGGCAGCAGAAAGAGCTTTTTTGCATTAGTAGGGGATGTGTTTTGGGCTGATTTTGGACAAGAAGCCCGGTGAGACCTCATTCCTCTCCCTGATGCCTTGGGCTGCCACACTCCGGATGGGAGTTTCTGCAGCAGGACCTGATCCTCTGCCAAAAGGCACGAAACCCTCTGATTTCACCTCGTGTGGCCACAGCACTAATTATTTCTCACAGGGCCTTTGATGCTGCTAAAAACTCAGTCAATTCCCTCTAAGCTGTCTCAGCTTTGGCTGAGGGCACAGGGCCCCTGCAGGCCCAAGTGCCTCACACAAAGCCACCTCGGTGCCACCATGCAGGCAGGGTGAGGCAGGATGGTCTCATCCAGGACACCATCCCCAGGGATGCAAAGAGAACAGAAAGCTCTGTCAAACATGGGTTAAAATCAGGCAGAGAAACTGTCCCTGACCAGCTGTCTCTGCAAGCCCTGCTTCCAGGGCTGGCAGCAGCAAATGGACTCTTATGTGAATAGATCTGTCAAAACCCATGGGAGCAATTCCCACCCCAGCCCTGCCTACTCCAAGCGGCATCATTTTGGTACCTGGCTACTTCAAAGGTGAAAGCATATTCTCTCTAATTTGCTAAATTGACAAATTTACTCCTCTCAGGAGGTAATCTCATTTCCATCTTCTACCTCGTTAGCGTTGTACATTCAGTCCATAACATGAAAATATTTTTCCTTAATTTCTTCTCCAGGAAAGAAGGAGTTGATCTTTTATTTGCAGCACTTTCAATTGGCATGTTGACTACAAAAATCCACTGCTCATCACACTGAAGGCTGTTCCAACAGTTCCAATTCCTCCAGTAATGGAGATCTTTAGAGGGATGGGTGGGAGGGACAGGATCCCAATGGACGGGTCTTCTCACATGGAAGGAGGCAGAGCAAGAAGCAGAATCTGGGAAGAGAGCACTGCTTCAAATTGGGATATCTGCTGTGCATGGCAAGACAAAACACGACCCCTTCCTCATCCTGTCTCTGGATGTGGTTCAACCCTCTCATCCCCACCTGTAGAAGTGTGGTGCAGAGTCTGGTCCTCACTGCCCTGGCAAACAACAGAGCTGAGCTGATCTCAGCCTGCAATCCCTCTGGATTGACAGAAAGGACTCCTACAAGATGTAACTCCTGTGTTTGCCACAAGCACAGCATCCACTGGCAGGAAACGATTTTCTCTCCATCCTTCCCACTCTCCAGGTATTTCTCTAGGAAAATGCACTCTCTAGTGCAGACAAAGCAGTAGAGACAGAAGGTTCTGTATGCCCCCAAAAGCCATCAGCCTGTTCATCCCACAGCTCTCCCCTCACAGCCATCAGCTGTGCACAGAGCAGGCAGCAAACTGCTCACTGCTGGCACTGCCTGTGCTCTCAGCTGGGAGCAGTGGATCACCATCAAGCTTCAAGTGTTTTCTGGTGGGAAGTATTTGACACAGTTCCCTACAGATTCTGCTCTGGGTCAGTCCCCCAGCAGGTTTGGGGAATGTTTAGGTCAAAAGGTCCGCAGGCTGCAGCTGGAGCTTGGGGCCTCCCTGCAAACTACAGCACAGTAAAAAATATGTACTAAGGTCACAACGAAAAATCCCCTGCTAAACCTTCTTTAGTGTCTCCCAACTCCTAATTCTGGTTGCAAAATGCTATTTAGGAAGATCAGATGACTCAAAATTGGGACAGTTCTGTGGATTGTTGTAAAAATGCTTTTGGAAGATTTAAAATGGAGGGATTTTCACTGAAGTCATTATTCCTCTTACAAATTTTTCAGTATCCTGTTGTTTTAACTTTCCACTCTTACCTTCCGCCAAATTTTACGTGCCTAGAGCCAATCATTTTGTTGACAGCAAAGCAGGGATTCCAGGAGGAGATCCACAGAAGGAATCAGCCATTGACAGAGAAAAACAGCAGTTTGCAAGGCCCCAATCCCCACAGCACTGCAGACTGGGGGAACCCAGCCTCTGCATTTACACTTTGGCCTCTGTGCCTCACTTTTGCTCTCACTAAAGTCCCCCCAGTTTCCCTCATGCTCAGATTCCCAAGATGATTCAAAGCAGCATTAGGAGCAGGGATAGGTGATGGGAACTGTCCCAAGGCTCGACAGAATTTCTCTTCTCAGGCCTGACAAGTGCAAGTAAGGAGAGAGGAAAAGCCTGCCTGAAAGAGGTGTGCAATCAAAGCAGTAATGAAATAAAGGTCTAATGACAGAAGCTGAAGACATTTTCAATGTAGATATAGATATAGATATAGATATAGATATAGATATAGATATAGATATAGATATAGATATATAGATATAGATATATAGATATAGATATAGATATAGATATAGATATAGATATAGATATATAGATATAGATATAGATATAGATAGTGTAACACGAGGCTGGTGGGTTGGAGACAGACACACAACACAAGATCCTCTTGAGCTCAGACCAACAGCCACAATTTATTGTTCCAAGCTCCCTTTGATAGTGAGTTTGAATTTCCCAGCCTTGGGAAGCCTGCTGGTTGGGAATCTGCCCTGCCCAGATCTCTGGCCAGTGCTGTGTCTGCATCCAGGGCTTGGATGGGGTTGCCTGAGCTCTTTGCTCCCCATGGCACTTCTAGAACAAGCCAGGCCAGCCCAGTTGGGTCTGTTATGGTCAGACTCCTTATGTCCAGCTGTAAACCACCTGGACCTTGCTACATCTCCTCCCTTTGTTTTGATTCAAATGCCAGTTGTTTGCTGTTATCCCATTTGCAAGGGCCCTTTTGCAGATGGGGTAACAGAAGACAGCATGGCTTTAATTTGAAGGAGGTTTTGTCCAACTTCATTCTCCTCAGCCAGTGATGTGTCCCATGTAGCCCTGGAGTCACAGCACTCACTGCCAGGAGCTGTCAGGCCAGATCACAATCTTCTAGGCTAGCATGGGACAGGTTAACGCTTATGGGTACAAATTACAACTTAGCACTGAAACAAGAAAACATTCAACTTTGAAAACTGGGAGAAAAAAACAATGAACAGAAAAACAATTTGTAAACAGAAAAACCACACTGTAAACAGAACAACAGTTGGTAAACAAATAGAACCCTTCAGTGAACTGTCACTTGCAGAGTCCCAGATCCCCATGAGGTGGGTGAAGAAGCTGTTTCTGTCCCTGTTCCACACACAGCTCCACAGCGTCTGCTGAGGGCCCTCAGGAGAATGCTGCTTGTGCTCTTGGACAGGACCTAAGGCAGGACGGACACGTCTGGCAGGTACCCAAAGCCTTCCAGTGTCCTTGCAAAGCACTTGGCAGGGCTGTACTGTCAGCAAAACACATTCCAATTGCTCTTGTGTCACAGACACAAGATCATTCTTGAAGGAGCTCTAGCATTCAATTGTAAACACCTGGGACAGCATTTGATAATTAACTGTGCAATTAGTTCAAAGACAGTGGATGTCATCTTTTTTGGTCGATGAGGTAGAAACATTCATTCTGGAATGTGCAAAGGATCAGACCAGTGTGTATTCCACTGTCCAGTAATACCAGTAGGATGAAAATCAACAATGAGAATAAACACAGTGATACACACCTCTGGGCATGTCCTGTGGACTTGTCTGTTTGTGATAGCTTGCTCTGCTGTTTGGAGAGCAGCTTTTGCCTCTGGGGTTAATTTTCTGGGGGAAGTTCATTCAGAGTCACCCTTTAGGAGGTCCACTAAACGTGCTCATTGAGAGTTGGTCAGTCCTAGGTAAGGTCTGACCCAGCTGATGGTACCCAAGAGTTTTTGTGCATCGTTTAGAGTTAGAATTTTGGTTGAAAATGGAATTGTTTTTGGCTGTATAGTCTGGTCCATTATTTTGAGTTCCAAATATTTCCAGGCTGGTTGCTGCTGCACTTTCTCTGGTGCTACTTGCAGCCCAAATGTTTTCAATGCTTGCAGCAGGCTTGGCTGAATCAGGGAGAGTTCTTTTTTGGTTTGGGCTGCAATCAAAATGTCATCCATGTCATGGGAACAGTATGCCCCTGGAAATGGTTCTCTCACTGATGAGAGTACCTGAGCAGCACAGCCCTGACAGACTGTGGGGCTGTTTCCCCTGTTTTGGGGAAGTACTTTCCATTGAGAACCTTGCACTGGTGCAGTGTTATTGACAGAAGGCAGGGTAAAGGCAAACTTTGGGGTGTCCTCTGGGTGCAATGGAAGAGTGAACAAACAGTCCTTTAAGTCCACAGTCAGGATGTCCCAGGAGGCAGGAATCACTGCAGGAGATGGCAGACCAGGCTGCAACGTGCCCGTTCTCTCCATCACAGAATGGATTCTTCTCAGCTCATGGAGTAACCTCCACTATCCAGATTTCTTTTTCATAACAAATACTGGGGTGTTCCAAGGGCTCATAGATGGCTCTATGTGTCCTTGAACCAGTTGTTCCTGTACCAGGGTTCTTAGGGCATCTAGTTTCTCCTTTTTAAGGACCACTGTGGTCCCCACCCAGGCTGAGCAGTGAGCCATTTTAGAACCAGGGTGGGACACTTTACACCCTCTAATGCTGTGGCCCCTGTCAAAAATCCGCTCCCACCTCAGCCCACTCCAGAGCCAGAGAACTCTGGGGAAGGCCTTCCCATCTGGGAATGTCAGATAGGACTGATTCCTCCCATTTAGACTGAGAAAGTGATATTTTGTGCTGCTCTGGCCAAACGATGCCAATTTTGTTTGACCAGTGGGCAGGGTCAGCACCAAAGACACAGACACCCCCTGAAGGAATCAGTGTCATTTCCTACAGCTCAAAGCAGCAAAGGAGCACAAAAGGAGCAGCTCAGCAATGCCCCCAAGCATCACTACCAAAGATTGCCCGCAGTGATGAAGAAAGATCCATCACCAGTTGCCCTCACACTTTCCCATCACCCACACCCACACATCAGCTGGGGGAAGCTGTCACAGCCAAGGACTGCAGAGCCACTCCCGGACACTGGGAATTCCTGCAGGTGCCTCCAGCCACAGGTGAGGCTCCAGCTTGGCTGTGAGAGAGCCCAGCTTTGATAGAGATGGATAAACAAACTGACAGCACTTCTAGTGCAGGAACATCTGGTTTCATCCTCCTCTTGGGTCCCTCCCAAAGCCTGGCCAGGGCCCAAGGAGGAACCAAGGGAGTTGCCTTTGACCATACAGCCCCAGACAAGGCCAGATGTCAGATTTCATGGCCTTGTCTGGCTTCTAAATACAGAAAGGTCAAGACCAGTTTCACTAAGGAGTGGATACATCTAGTACAAGGCTAATGACCATGCATTTTTTGTTAAGGAGCAGAAACAAAGATACCCTTTGGTTGGAAGGTTCATCCAGAGGTCGCCTTTGGCTCAGGGCCCGCTGTTCAGGCCTCACTCAGGCCTCTTGTCCAGGCCTGGCTCTTCAGGGTTTATTGCTGGGCTTGACAGTACTGGCTTAACACTTGCACTTGATGAGCTCAGAGGTCTTTTCCAACAGAAAGGATTCTATATTTCCATGATTTTATCTACTGCATTCAGTCAGGTCCATGTTAGCAGCATCACTTTGGTCAAGAAGTTCCCTCTTGCTCAGCTCTTGTGGCCCAAGGCTTCAGCTCCTTCAGCTCCTGGTGCAAAGCTGCTCATGCTGAACGAGACGACTCCGAGAGAAGAACACAGTTCATGCAATTCCTTCTGGGACACTGAGAGGGGAGGGTGTGCAAACACAAGCATTGTTTGCTGTGGCCTCCTCTCTGCCCTTCACGCCTTTCAGTGCTCACAAACAGCCCAGAGCTTTCTCCAAGAGTGCAATGGAGCAGCTGTTCCTGCTCCCAGCTCTGGCTCCTCCCAGGCTCTGACCTTGCCTGGTTTTGTCCCTCTTGCTGTGCCCTCTGTTCCCCTGGGCTCAGTGGCTGCTGCCCAGGACGGTGGAAGTGGCACAGATCCAGTGGTGGAGACCCTCGTTTCTCTGCCCTTGGAGCTGCCTGCTCACAGCAGCCTTTTCCATCTGGAAGCTGCACATGGAGAGGGAGTCCTCACCTCTGTTCCTTGCACAAAGCCCAGGAGCCCAGGGCTGCAGAGCTGGGCTGGCCACAAGTGGGGCAGCACAGCAAACAGGGAGCCTGCCAGTCCCTTCCAGCCCTGTGTGCTCAGAGTTTGGGCCCTGGAGCTGCAGGTGGGCAAAGGCAGCTGCTTCTGCTCCCTCTGTGTGTGCCCGTGTTGAGCAGTGCTGCTCCATCAGTCTGTGCCCAGCACCGGGGAAAAGCCTCAGCCCTGCAGGGCCAGGAGCTGCCGAGCTGTGCCTGAGCAGCTCAGCCAGCGGGAAGGGAGCTGCTCCACACGGGAACCAGCAGCAAAGGACACTCCTTTCTTAGGAAGGATTTTCTGTTAAAAGAAAAAGAAAAGAAAAAAAAAGGAAAAAAAAAAGAAAAAATGAGAACAATAAAAACAAATCCGAAATCTATAGTGAAAAAGACTTAGTAACTTTGGATAAAGAGATAATTAATCTTTTTAAAATGGGATCTCAGTTATTTACTTTGAAAATGTGTTGATGGCATGGATCCCTCCTACTGACCTCGGCAGGCGTTTACAAAGATTTTGCAGTTTGTTTCCAGTATTATTTTAAATTGTGGCAGAAGCAATAGGAAATTGCTGTGCCCCACCAGATCTAAGCAGGACTGGGAATCTAAATTTTGTCAAACTCCAAATCCTTTAGAAGATGACCTTCCTTCTCACCCTCTGAAGGAGCTGCACATTCCCTTCGAAGTTTTCAGGGGTTTTTAAAGACACAAAGTCCCACTTACAGCTTTTTGCTCTGGTTTCGAGCTGCAGAAGGGCAATTCTTCATCCATCAGCTCCAGACTGCACTGCCTTAGGAACACCATCCACTCACCAGGTTTTGCTCAGTTGTGGCGCTCCTAGAGGAGGAAGAAAGGGCAATTGCACAATTCCAGCCAAAAAGGAAGGAAGAGTGGGACAGACAAAACATCCCGTGAAGATCCAGGCATTCAGCTGGGACTGTGGAGTGTTTGGGTTCTTGCCAATTGGATGTGGATCCCTACCTGCAATCTCTGGGCCAGCAGGAGAGTCTCACTCAGCTGCCAAAGCAGAAAGCTCAGGCGCTGTGCTCAGAAGGGGCTGGTGTGCTGCAAAGCTGTCAGAGCAATGTGAGGGCAGAGCGAGCCCAGCCGTGCCCAGGGCTGAGCCCAGCAGAGCCCTGGCAGAGCCCAGAGCAGCCTCAGCACCCGCAGAGCCCGGCTGCAAGGACAGAAACCAGAAACTGCCCGTCAGCTGAAGGCTCCTGTGCCCTTGTCCCAGCCGCCCGCAGTGCCCAGGCCGTGCTGGCCATGCTCAGAGCTGGGCCCAAACCTCCCCATCACTGCTGCCCTTGGAGGCAGAGCAGGAGGGCAGCACATGTGCCCAGCCTGCAGCCAGCCATGCCACATCCAGCCCCTCAGCAGCTGCCCAGAGCCAAAAAGCAGCTGGACAGCCAAGGGAAGGATTTGTTGCCTCCGGCCCAGCAAAGGGAGGAACCTTTGGTGCCCGGCCAGGCCATGCCATGCCCGGATCTGGGAGCATCCCCCTGGCTGTGGACTCACCTGCAGATTGGGCATGGAGCATGTCTCTGAAGAAGGTGCCAGAATCAAACTCCATCATCTTCAGCTGCTGGTGACCAGGTGGAGGAAGAGATTGTCATCCCTGAGGTTGTCCTTGGTGTCTCCAGCAGCAGCCCCACCTGACAGAGCTTCTCCAGGGGCTCCTCCTTCCCTGGGGGCCAGAGCAGGCTGTCACTGTTCTGCCCAGGGCCCCAGCTGTCAAGGAAGCAGGACAAGAAAAACTAGGATGGATGGTGGCCACCAGTGCTTGCTGAAGCAGGTCTCCAGCTAAGCTCCAGTACAGATGTTCCCATCTGATGATCCCTGCTCAGAGCTACAGGCAGGACAAAAACAGTCTGCTCTTCTTTAGCACTGATTGCCATGAGATGTGTGGAGCTGTTACCTGCCAGGTTTTGGATCCAATTGTGCACATGGACCTCTCCCATCTTCTAGGGCAGATGAACACCCTGCAGCCAAGGATCATTGAAGAGGTCTTCTAAGGATGGCCTGTCCAAGGGTTGCATGGACAAACACCTCTTAATGACATCCTGCCACTCTGAAGAGACAAACCAGAATCCATCAGTCACTTGGAGAAGGATCCCGTCTACTTTGGCCCCCCATTCCCATGCCCAGGCCATGCTGGGTGTGCCCAGAGCTGTGCCTAAACTTCCCAATGCATTGTCTGTTTGGAGGAGAGCAGCAGAGCAGGACATGTGCCCCCTCCCCAGCAGCTGCCAGAGCAGGGTGCTCATGAGGCTGCTGCTGTCTCCCAGCACTGGTATTCCCCTGTGCCCAGAGATGAGGATCCACCTGGAGAGAGCCATCGTGGGAACAAGATGCGGCCCCAGATGATCTGCTGGCCCCTCCTGAACGGGTGCTTCCCCACGACCAGGTGGTACAGCAGGAGGCCCAGGGACCAGATCGTTGCTGCCTCGCCGTGGTAGCGCTGCTGGTGGATCCACTCTGGTGGGCTGTAGGACAGGGTTCCTGTGGAACACAGACGCAGTTCATCAGGGGATGAACTCCTAGAGCCTGGCCCCAGCATCCCTGGGCATGTGGGGGCTGGCCCCCTCCCACGCCCAGACAAAAGGAACTTGGCTCAAGAAATCATGCTGTTGCCAGCAGTAAGAGGGGGAAGGCCCGGTGCTACAGCCAGGCTGGGCCAGGAGATGCCCAGGAACATCCCCTGAGGGGGCTCACCTGCAAATTGGGTGTAGGCTGTGTCTTGGAGGAAGGCGCCACAGCCAAAGTCGATGAGTTTGAGCTCTCCTGTGGCCAGGTCGAGCAGGATGTTCTCAGGCTTGATGTCCCTGTGCAGGACCCCGCAGCTGGTGCAGTGCCGCACGGCCTCCAGCACCTGGCGGAACAGCGCCCGCGCCTCCTCCTCCGGCAGGAACCTCCGCTCCGCCAGGAAAGCCGACAGGTCCTGGCACCGCTCGGGACGCTCCAGCACCAACAAGAAGCTGGTGGGGAGCTCAAGCCACTCCAGGAGCTGAATGACACCAGCACAGCCAGCGGACACCTTGTCCAGCAGCACGATCTCCAGGGGCGCAGGGGCGCCGTTGGGCTGCGGGAGGAGCACGATGCCGTCAGTGGGGCTGAGGCCGTGCCGGGGCTCTGGGAGCCCTCAGCCAGCCCCGGCTGCTCTGGGCGCCCCGCTCAGCCCAGGCCCGCTCTCCCCGCAGGGCTCCCGGCGGCTCCCACCCTGCCGGGCCCCGGCTCCTCGCCGCCCGCCACGGCCCGGCTTCTGCCGCTGGCCCCGCTCACTCACCAGCTCGCCCCAGAGCCGGATGCGATCCCGCGGCACGCATTTGATGGCCACCTGCGAGCAAGGGACAGCAGCGGGCTGAGCTCACCGACCGCCCCGCTGCGGTCCGATCTTCTCCTCCTGCTCCGCCCTCCGCCTCCTCCTCCGCCCGCCCCCGGCCCCGCCGCTCACCGGGGCGCCGTCCGACACTCGTGTCCCCGAGTAGACGCTGCCGAATCCTCCGCGCCCCAGCAGCGAACCCAGCCGGTACCGGTCCTGCAGGGCCTCCTGCGCCTTCCCTGCGGGCGACACGCGGCCGTCAGCGCTCGGCCCGGGGCCAGACACGGCCCCCGAGCGCCCCCCGAGCGGCCCGGGCCGGGCATCCCCACCCGCGCCGGGCCCCGGCGGTTCGGGGCCGGCGGCTGCGCTGCCGAGCGGCGGAGCTCGGGCCGGGGAAGCCGCAGCGGAGGCGGCGGGAGCGGCCGCGCCGCGTGTGTCCTCCGCGGGGCCCGGGAGGAGGCGGCGCCGGGCTCGGGGTCGGCACCGGGGCCGAGGCCGTGCCCGGCCCAGGCGCAGCCAAAGGGTGGCGATGCCGCCCCAGCCCCAGGCACTGATCCCGGCCCAGCAGCGCCACCGCCAGCACGGCCAGAGCCGGGCCCAGGCGAGACCGCGGGGGGACGCCCGGGGACGGGGACGGGGCAGCCCCGCCCGGGGCCGGGGGCGGGCCGGGGGCATGGCCCGGCCCGGCAGGGGGAGAGGGAAAGGCCGAGACGGGGACACCGAGAGGGGCTGGGGAGACCGGGAAAGGGACACCAGGAGAGAGTGCAGGAATGTGGAATAGGGAGAGGAGGAACGAGAGATGAGGAGGGTCGCAGAGTTCGTAGACTCTGTGGAGTCGCTGCCGCCGCTGCCGCCGCTACCGCCGAAGCCCCGGGGCCGTTTGTCCGCGTGTCCGTTCCACGGCCGAGCCCCGCGCGCCCCGGGGGCAGTCCCTGAGCCTGTCCAAACACGGGAACTTGGCCCTGTGCAGCCCAGACCCAGAGTCCGGACTCCTGCGCGGTGCCAGAGGAATCCCCTCGCTTGCTGCTCTGCATTGTCCCTGCTCAGGCTCACACACTGCCGGGGCACATTCCCTGCCTGCAGGATTCGTGCCCGATCCAAGCACTACACTTATGTCTCCAGCACTGCTTGACAACAAAAACAAGGGAAGGCAAACTGTGTGTACAACCCATGGTACTTTAGAGTGTCTAAAACTCACTAAGTCACCGATCTTCGAGGTGACATCCCTTTGGAATTAATGGCATGGACAAGTAGTGCAACATGGAAAAGGGAAGCATAGGAAGAAATAGAGGAAAACAGCTTGGTTTGTTTCTTTCATTTTCATTTCACTTCTGGAAAGCTGTTTCCGTTTTCCAGCAATCTTCTCCACAGTCCCAGCTGCTCTTTCCAAGAACCTTTCATGGAGAACGAGGTCCAGCTTCTGTTACAAGATGTGCCAGCAACTCCAGCTTCTCTTGGATTTCTATCCTGTGAGTGCAGCACGACTTTTCCAGCAAAGCAGGACAAATGTCTGGAGAAGTTTACAATTTCTCTGTCCTTTTCCCTGTGGACTGGGCAGTTGTGCCATTGGTAAGGTTTGCATTGTTGCTGTTCTAAGCCTAGAAAACAGGAGGTGGTACCAGGCATAGCTGGGGAATGCAAGGCTGAGTGAATTCAGAGAAAGAATCTCCCTGACACTGTGTGAGCTCCCCGGGCTGGGCTCAGCTTCCTGCTGGGACTCTGCACAGGGCTGAGCTGCAGCTGGGATCAGCAGCAGCTGCAAATACCTCTGGCCATCCCCATTTTCTGCTGCTCAGAGCAAGCAATGAAGCGAGTCAAGAAGTTGAGGTTTGTCTTTCTCCTGGTGGTTTTTTTTTCATTTTATTTGACACTCCAGAGGGCAATTTCTGTGATGGCCTCTGTAAGTTGATTTGATTTCAGCAGCACCAGCAGCACCAGGGCTGTGTTGGAGCTCTGCAAACGTGACCTGTGTGGCTTTAATTCCCCTCGACTCAGTGCCCAGGGACTTGGGAGCATTTCACACTCTTCTTATCGTGGTGCCTGCAACAAAAATCCTCAGTTCACTGTCACAAAAGCACAATGATGGAAAAAGGCAATTGCAGTTGTGCTGCTCAAATTCACTTGGCAGCCAGAAGGGTGCAAGAGCAGGCGCCATCTCCAATTGCCGAGGCAAAGGCAAGAGCAGCCTGCTGCTGTCACCTGAGGGTGAGTCAAAGAGCGCTGCAAAGAGCGCTGGAAGCCGAGCCTTTCTTTCTCTGGAGGCTGCTGAGGGCAGCCCAGGCGGGCCCTGGGCAGTCAGGGCTGTGTGTGGGTGATGGCTGCTGCAGTGCAGAGTCCAGCTGGAAAAGGCCCTTGGCAGGCGAGGCAGGAGCAGGCGGGAAGGGGCCGGCGCTGCTGCTGCTCCTGGCCGGGAGCCGCGGCTGGGCCGGGCCGGCGCCCGCTGCGCTGCGGCTGCTGCTGCTGCCAGAGCCGGGCGGGACTCGGGGACAGCGAATGGACACGGGGGGACAGCAAAGGCCTGCGGGGCTGCGGGGATGTTGGCGCTGGGGCCAGCGGCAGCACAGAGCTGCAGCCGCGATTAACCCCGAGGGGAGCGCTGGGGAAAGGCTCCATTTCAGCCTTTCTTGACGGGTGGCTGTGAAGGGAGCGAAATAAAAGGAGAACAAGCAAAGCCCGACCCCTTCTCCTTTGGGAGGAGCCGCGCGCCTGGGGCTGAGGGGCCGTGAGGGGCAGTGAGGGGATGTGAGGGAATGTGAGGTGTGAAAAAGGCATATTGTGTAGCTCTATGCAGATATTTACTGTATGTGATATGCTAGGTAGAAAAGTTATAATGTATTAACTTTTGAATGATATAGTGAATGTAGTTTTGTAATTTACATTAAGCTTTAGTAATTAAAACTGAAGCTAAGTGTGTGTGATATTCTTTTTAACTCAAGAAGGAGAGCAAATAATGAAGAATTCTTTGCACAGAGATAATGGTTGCAGAGACTTTAAATTTTCTAGTGAAGAATTTATGGCCTTTTCTTATCAACAAGAAAGGAAAACTCTACAAGGACCCACAGACTTACCGGCGCCTGGATTAACAGAAAACTTTCGTGACATGAACCAGCTGAGATTACATGTTTTAAATAAAATATGCATAGTCATGAGGACGATCCTCAAAAGAGAGGGATTTTTCCCTAGTTTTTTTGCCTTCCCTCCTAGCTAGCTTTTGTCTAGAAGGGAGGAGGCCTGGCCCAGGCTGCTCCCTTTGTTCTTATTGTCTCATAAATTGTCCTACTCTAAATTGTTTAACTTTTATTATTGTATTTGTATTACTATTTTTTATAAGTATTTTTTAATTTTTATTAAATTTCTAAAAATCCCCAAAGCGAGTGATTGGCATTTGTTACATGAGGGGATGTGAGGGGCCCTGAGCGGCTGTGAGGGGATGTGAGGGGCCGTGAGGGGATGTGAGGGGATGTGAGGGGCCATGAGGGGCTGTGAGGGGCTGTGAGGGGCTGTGAGGGGCTGTGAGGGGCCGTGAGGGGCTGTGAGGGGCCGTGAGGGGCTGTGAGGGGCAATGTGGGGTTGTGCTGGGCCATGAGGAGCCTCAGCCCTGACAGGACGGGTGTCCCACCATGTCCCCAGGGCAGGGCAGCCATGAGGGGCCACAAACAGATGTGGTGGCAAAGCAGGCTGGAGGCACCTCTGGGAGAGGAGGAGACCCTTCTTCAGGTCCAAACCACACCAAATCCACCATTAATGGGAATTTCCATCTTTAGAATCCACTGACAACTTGAAATAGACTGTACAGATTAATCCCAGTGGGAGGAGGTAATGTTCCCAGTGAGTGACATCCAGCCATTGGTAATAATGTCTAGGATTTAATAGTCTTAACAATTAGAAGTAATACTAATAAATGCAAAAAATAATAATAAAAAATAAACCCTCAAATCCCAGCACCTCACCAAAATTTTTCTACACCACATTTTTCTTTATTATCAAAAGGTTCATGAAAACAAATCCTGTTAATTATCTCCACCTCACATCTTCCCCACCAGAGAAACAAGGCCCTTTGCAGTGTTTCATACAAGCTAAAATTCACAGCTGGAGGGAAGAACAGGGTGGCACCACCAATTTCCATGTCCAACCCAGCAGGCCAACTCCAAAGTGGAGAGAATAAAATGGAATGGGGGCAGGGCCTGGTCAGATGTTTCTCTAAAGGAGAGAGGCAAAAGCACCTCCAAGTGAACAGGAGGGGAAAAGAAATGCCTATAAAGCACCGTGTGTGTTCAGTGACTCAGCTGGGAGGAGCTGGACATGGACAGAGGCACCTGGAACAGTTCTTTCCTCAGGCTGAGCTTTCCAGCCTGGCCCCGAAGTCAATCAAGTGCTTTCCCAGAGGATTCCAGGGTTGCCAACCACCCTTCAAGAGGTGGCTCACAGGAGCACAGAACCCTTTTCAAGATTCTGAGCAGAAAAAACGGCACGAGATGCCCAATTTGGAGCTCTGTTTAAAAACCTGGAAAATAAAAATCAATTGAACTCTGAAGCCCAGCTGTGGGCCCTGCAGTCTCAGATGCAAGGCAAAACTGGAAAGGCTTTTTACAAGAACCAACACTGAAGAGCTAACAGATGAATGTGTGTGACATTTGGAGAGGCTTCCAATTTTCTACAGTGTTCCTTGAAGTGTTGAACTTGATTTTGTCTTTGCCTCCTCTTGCACTAGAGGAGCCTCATTTCCCCAGGCAGGAAGGCAAAGCTCATTGCTGGCCCTGGCTGGAGCTGTCCCTGCAGCATTTCCATCCCTGCCGGGGCCTCTTCCCTCAGGGTCCCCAGCAGCAGCTGCTGCAGCAGCACATGGAAGCTGCAGATGGAGCTGCTGCCCAGCCCAGCCTGAGCTGCACAAGGATCCTGCTGACAGGAACCCCAAGATCCCCTCCCAGGGGCCCTGCAAACACTTGCCCATCTCTTCTGTCTGCTCCATGCAGACCCTGCAGGGAACATCCTGCCTCTCCTCTGGGGCAAGGCCAGCACCCCAAATTCACACTCCAAATGCCGGATTCTGGCCCCTTTCTGCATCTGCTGAGATGGGGCTACAGCATTATCCAGACAAACTCACTGTACTTCAACCTGCAGCCTGCAAACCCAGCCCTTGCACAGTGGGTTTACAAGGACCACAAGTAATGGGCCAAATAGAATTAATTTTCAACTGTTACCCTTCGCTCTCTGTGGTAGATTCTTCTATTCTTTACCATGAAACACATCTTCAATTAGACTGCAAGCACTGGGCCTGATGCCTGCAGTAACAGAACAAACCAAAACCAGCCAGATGTCCTTAGGAAATGTCAAAGACGTAACAAACAGTAAATGTGTTTTTCTCTTCAAAAGGTTTTTCAGGGAAACATAACACATACAAGATAAGGGAAATTCACACTATGTGAGTGTTTTCAAAATGGGCAAGCAGAGGCTATATTTTGAGGAAAGGTTAATTCTACTACCAAACTGACTAGTTGAAGATCAATTGAACTTACCATTTCAAACCTGTCCATGGTGCCTGCTCAGGGGCTTTGCCAGCCCCTCGTGGCCTCTGAGGAGCAACTGGAGAGCAAGAGCTGGCATGGAGCAGGCAGGACATGTGGGTGCAGTGGAGATGCAGCACTTGAGGACAGCTTTTTGTTGTGCTACATAGGAATTTCTGAATAAAAACTCCCTTAAACCTCAACTCCCTTGCAAGTTTCTCTTCTTTCCCAGTGGAATTCAGGTGCCTGCAGCAATGTGAGGGGCAGCGGGCCCAGCGTGGCCGAGAGCTGAGCCCTGCAGAGCCCTGGCAGAGCCCAGAGCAGCCTCAGCACCCCCAGAGCCCGGCTGGAAGGAGGCACTTGGAGCAGCAAGGGGCAGCAGCCCGGCCCTGGCTGCCTCTTCCTGGGACAGGACTCATCACCCCATCCCAGAGCCAAACTGGGCCTGGGCTGCTGCCCAGGGGAATGGGGGCCCTGCTGTGGAATGCGCAGCCTGGGGGGATTTGGCCATCCCGAGTCTGTGCAGGAGCAGAGCAGGGAGAACAGTGCAGTGCTGGGGTCACTTCTGAGGATGCTCTGCCCTTCTGCCAGTGCTCTTGTGGCTCCTGGGGGAGCTCGCAGTGCTGCACCCTGTGGGCAGAGGGGCAGGGAGCCGGGCTGCTCCACAGGCTCTGGACAGCCTTTAAATAATAAAGCAACCAAAAAATCTTTGCAGTGTGTGACAGCTTCAGCCCAGAAACATGTTTTTGTTTGTAATAATAGATTAGTACTGAATAAAGAAATGAAATCTTTTAGATTAGTAGTGAATAAAGAAATGAATCTCAATTTGTAATTGAGATGTATTTCATCCTTTTCCAAGGTTCTGGTGCTCTTCCTCCAGTGTAATTTCCTTTCCTCACCCACTCTGGGAGTTGAGCCGGTGGGGGCCGAAGGCGAGCCAGCTCCTGCTTACAATGAGTGAGGAATAAATTCAAGGCCATGGGGATCCTTCCTTTAAGTTAGGTCGAGTTAGCAACCGCTACCCAGAAGTCCCTGAGGTCGTTATGTTAATTAGCGTAAGTTCTGTTCCCCTATTGGCTACTTGTGTTCCTTATATGGTTCTGTTGCTAGAATGTTCCTTCCCTAATGTTATAAATATTGCTGTACCCTCCATTATTCTGGACTTCTGTTGGTTACCCCCATGGAGTTCTCCTGGATACTGCACACGGTTTTGGGGCACCATCCCGATTTTCTTTTATCTGTTATTAAAGTGTTCTTTTTCTAGTGCCAACCTTTGTTCCCACTCCTAATTATTTCCTCTCCACCCTCTGCCCTGAAGTCAGGGCACCTAAAGGTTTGTTGCTGTTACCCTCACTACAACAACCCACTTTCTAATAGTTAGAAGGGAGTTAAGTGCGCCGGAAAAGGCAACAGCTCCTGTTTCAAACAGCAGCAGCCACCACTGCAGGGAACTTGAAATGGCCCCAGGCACATGTCTGCATTTGAAGGGTGAGCAGCTCTTGGGGACAGAGATCTCACACAACTTCTGAGGCTGTGAGAAACCCACAAGTGGCAAAGGATCATTGTGGGTCAACTCCTACTGAAATCCCATTCCCCCACAGCCTCCAAATGGGCAGGCAGGGCTGGGCTCTGGCAGGGTTCAGCTTTGAGTGCCTTGTGCTCCCTGGCGTGTGAGTGATCATCTGAACTCTGGTACTGATTGATTGGGGTATGGCCGCTGAAGGAGAAGGGGGAATCTCGGGAGACAGGAAAGTCTCTGCTTCTCCTTTCTTCCTCCACAACCCCCTCTGGGGCACAAACCTCAAAGAATTAATGATTTTAAAGAAGTCAAGGTTTTAGCTGAAGATAAGCTTTGCTGGAATTAATTAAATAGGTAGATAGGTTTTGCTACAATTAAAAGTTAATACTTAGTTGAAAGAAACTGAACTTGGGATAGCTATCCCAGATCTAAATAACTAATTGCTTGTCAACTTTATGTTTGTTTAGCTGTGATTACAATGAGAAACAGGGAATTTGATAAATAGATCTCAGGAACACAAGACAATTACAAACCTCCTGTATTCAGAAACCCATTGAATAGTCACGGAGACACGGAGCCCTACCAGGGGTTCATTTGTGACATTTGAATTGAAAAGGTAGAAAGGTCAAAACAAGGCAGACTCACTTTACTTCCTCTTTTTAGGGCCCTTCCCCATGGAAAGGACCACCAACCCATTTCAAGGAACAAACCACGCATGCTTAAGAGCTTTTTTGCTATTTACCGTTCAAAGCGGAGAATAGGAGGTAAGTGGGTTATGAATATGCATTTGTATTTTGGTATTCAACACTTCTGTAAATAAAAGGCTTTGTAATCACCTATGATTTTTGCAGTGCATATTAGGGAGTGAACCCACGCGCTGCCCAGTGTCACAATAAACGTGCACTTCCTAACTCTAAACAGTTAGAGAGTCTTTTGTCTGTCACAGTTGAGTATTGATACTAAGATCAATATCCATATTTTTATATATCATCTGGTGGCCACGGCAGGACTCTGCTCTCTCTGGCCGAGGGGCAGCAGGGGTCCAGCACCCCTCGGGCACCCACCCAGAATTTTCTGGGGAGAGGGCTCCTGTGGCCTTACTGCCACTCGGGGGAAAGACCAGGATCCGCCAGAACTATGGACAAAAAGATAAGTTCATAACTAAAAGAGGTACCTTTGAACAGGCGGTTTGGTAAGTCACGGAGACGCCCCGTGTGCAAGATACGCCTGAGTGGGTTCAGTTGTGAGCTCCGCCGAGTCTGCTATTTGTGGTCTGTGTTTCAGGTGGTGCCGGTGACAGCCCCAGGAGTCTGTGGTCTGTGTCCCAGGGCAGGGCAGCGGCGGCAGCAGGACAGCCACTTTTGTGGTGTTTCTGGAGCAGTGGTGGCTCCAGCTCAGTGTATGGTTTAACGTGCCTCGGTGGTTTGTAGTTTCGGGTGTTAGCTGCGAGTCTTTGGGGCATGGGGAGTTCATCTCAGGCTGTGGAAAACCGTAGTGGCAGCTTGCACGCATCGGATGCATGTGTAGGGTGGATGAGTTTTTGTTTTGTGATTCTGAGTGCTTAGGCAGTAAAATAGTTACCAGTGTGCCATATGTGTTGTGGTTTGCGAGGGTTTGTGTTGCAGGTGTTTTTGTTTGTGTGTTTTGAAGTGTGCTAACAGCCTATGGTATGTGTTCTGGGATTTGTGTATGCTTAAAGTTGAGAGAATTTTGAAACCCCCGCCTGATCAGCGGAGGGATATCTGTATTTGTGCCTGGGAGAGCAGAAGGATTTAGAGTGCTTGTGTTGTGCCTGGAGTGTGTGCCACGGGGAATTAGGTTGTGTGTGAGTTTTGGCCACGTGTGTGTGTTGGCAGGGTGATTTTGACTTACTTGGATTACTGGGGATGGGACTAGGGGTTCCAAACACCATGGATTCAGAAGTATTAATGAACAAATTGACAGTAATTGGCAGTGATATGATTCAATTGCAACAACATTTACAATCTTCCTTATTGGCATTAGGTACCAGCCAGTGGAAGTTGTCTAAAATATTACCAGAATGGGAAAATACAGAAGAGCAAGAATTGGTATTTAATACCTTAGGTACAGCTAGTGAGAACATTTCTTTGGCACTTGAGTGTACGCAGGCACAGCCACAGTTATGGATGCAATCAGTAGCAGCTTCAGTCATCAGGGATGGGGGAGAAGGCTGTCTGCTGAAATCCGTCAAGTTGTTTGGGATAATGCCTCAGATCTGGAAATGGAACTCCAATCTTTGTGGGTTTTAGTTAATTTTACTTGTAATCCTGTGACAAGTATGGTAGCAGCTTTTGTTCTAACTATATATGAGGCATCAGTGAGCGTGATACATCCAGTCACTGCTTTAGGGCTAAATCATGAGGCGACCATACCATATCCTTCTGAACACAGGATGTGGGCACGGAAAGTTGAAGGAAGGTGGTGAACTGTTGAGCTGCTTATGGGTTTGGGGTCTTAAAAGGCCAAGAGCATTTTCTGGTTATTACAAATTGTTTATTATATAAATGCATCAGTCTTGAAGGCAAGAGTTCTAAGCATGCAGTCTTATTAAAGGTTATAAAGCTTAAAGTCCCAGTGGGGTGTAACAGCAATTGACAGAGTCCCGACCATGGGAGGAGAACAAACTGACCGGCCCTGTGGTCCCGGCCACAGGGAGAGGCAGATGGACAGGGGGTCCCAGCCACAGGGGAAAGACAGATGGACAAAGGGTCCTGGCCACAGGGAGAGGCAGATGGACAAGGGGTTCTGGCCACAAGGAAAGGCAGATGGACAGGGGGTCCCGGCCACAAGGAAAGACAGATTCCCAGCCCAGAGCCCCATCCGTCCCATTCCCGAGCAGCGCTCTCTGCAGCTGCAGCAGAAACAGCAAAGGCGCTGCCGCAGCAGCAGCAGCAGCCACAGCTGCACCCCCCAAGCAGCAGCAGCAGAGAGGCAGAAGCAGCCCCCAAGCAATGCAAGACCTGACAAAGTCCTGACAACGGCTCCTGGCCACGGCTCCCTGGCAAAGCCCCGTTCTCTCTTGCAGTTGATGGCAGGAGGATGGATCGATCATCAGAGAACTGATGAGTCAATACCATTGCCCAAACCCAGGGGATTTTTATCCATAAACCATAAATGCATATTCATGTCCCTATCTATAGATTGGCCAAACAATTAAGAACACAATGCTAAAACATCCTCTCTACATTAATCTAAACCTAATTTTGAAAGTACGTAAAACTACAAAAAACTTTGAAGGTTGGTATCAATCCTTACACAGAAGCCTATGCATATAGCATATCTATTAATGTAAAAAAGGCTCTATCATACAGTATATCTATTAACGTAAAAGGTTCTATCTCATTCACATAAAAATTTTGCCTGCTGTATCTAGTACTGTGAACAATGTTCTAAAATGTTTTTGTTATGTTTAAAGCTAAACTACCAGGCCTTAGGGCTCTGGGCTCTGTGTTAGCTAGCAAATTCTTAAGGCACTTCAAGTCTGCTTATTTAAAACTAAAGTCTAAACATATACTTCATATTTACGTGGTGTAACATATTTTAGTTTCTCTAAAGGCTTCAATTCAATCCCTGCATCTTTCTCTCTCCCTGGGGAACCCAGGGGGGGCATGAACTCCAAAAGCAAACCATTAACTAGAACCCTGTTCAATGAGGGAGCAGTTGGGGTTTATATGTGAGGGTAATGCAGGTGATGATAAAGATACTTGTTAGCAGACAGAGCAAAACATTTGTCACTTTGAAATGCATCCCATTAATCAAACCACCCTGCCTGTGTACACAGGACAAGGTTGTGTCTGCCTTAGGACAGCATGCCCCGCTGTAATGGTGGATGAGATCACTGTGAATGAAACTCAGTTTAACTTGTGCATTTGTGACTTTGTTAAAATTGAAGGATGTGAGTTCTCCTATCAGGCACTTGTCCTATCACACCAACCTATAAAGGCAAACTTGACTACTGTTCAAGAAATATTGTCTGTGCCTATAGGGACGAACATAACTTTGGTTGCACAATTATTGAAACACAATGAATTAAAAGACGTTCTTAAAGAAATTAAAGATGAAGCAAAGAGAACTTTGATTACAATATATCATGACACAGACACTATACAGTGAGTATTTAAAAGGTTGGAAGAAGGCCCATCCCATCATTGCTGGCATGTGCTTTTTGGGTGGTCACCATCCACAACCAGTCTGCTCAATACCTTGGTTCATCCAATTATTGTTTTTCTTATTTTAGTTGGTATAAGTTTGATTCTGTCTGTCATGATCCTTGTTTGGAATTGAAGAATGCTGAAGTGAGTAGCAGCTTTAACTTCAATATCAAAAGCACATGGTATGGTTTTAAGGGACACCTACCGCACAGCTTTGCTAATGAAGAACAATCTGTATATTAGTAAAAGAATTTACTAACCTTGAAGAAGGAGTGGGGAAATGAATCATGATTTTAAAGAGTTAAGATTTTAGCTAAGGGTTAGAAGCAATTTATATTGATCAAGGTGTAAGTTAGATAAGTAAATGGTAGGTTAATGATTATTAGATGCCTAAGGTAGAGCTAATTGTTATATTGCTTGCTATTATGAGCTTGTTTATAGTAGGAAGTGCAGTAAGTGAACCATTATAAGAACAGATTGAAACCAGGTAGAACAATGGCCAGCACCTGGGCTTTCTATCAATCAATCACCAAGCAGGGGGCCTTGGATCGTGCCAGAGGATCACAGAGACCTGATGAAGACTTTCCTGACTTCATCCTTTGCGACCACTGACCCAATTCAAGAGAACTGCACAAGCATGAAGGACTAATAGCCTCATTTTAATACTGAATGGGAATGGGAGGTGCTGGGGTTATGCATATGTATCATATGTAAGATCTTGGGAAATAAATAGAGGGCAAAGAACCTTGTTCGGGGCAGTCATGCCTTTCAGAGATGATTCCTGTGCTGCCTGCTGGTGAATAAACATACCACTTTGTAAATTTAATTAGTTAGAGAGTCTTTGTCTGTGATCGTATAGGTTTTTATTGATTCACCCACAAAAAAACCCTAAACACAGAGACTCCCCCGGGATATTTGGGGCGAGCTCCCCCTCCTCGGGCACCTGCGGGACTGGGGGCGATGCTCCCTGGCCGTGCTGCGAGTTCAGGGAGCGCTGGAGCCGCCTCTGCCTCCTCTGCCCTTCTCCTCCTGCTCCCTGCTGCCGCTCCGCCTCTTCCTCCCTTCCTCCTCCTCCTCCCCCGTTCCCAGCCCCGAACTGTGGGGGCGGGGTCAAGGACAGGGCGGGAACTTCGAGGGGAAAGAGGCGGGGTCAAGGGAACACACGGTCCTAAAAGGGCCTGGTTTGGCCTAAAATAACACAAATGGGTCTAAAATTGAATTCCAAAAAAGAATTCCCAAAATCCCTGAAAATTCCCAGAATTTCCTACACTTGCTTTCAATGAAGGGGTGCAGCAGGCAGGACTTGCCATTTACAGCACTGCTGATCACCAAGAACTTGAAGAGGAAATCTGGGAAAAAAATTCCAAACCTTCCTATGCTTGGACCCAAAATTCTCTCAAAATCCTCTCTAGAGAGCCCACAGTTCCCAAGTTTGGACCCAAATTTCCCAAAAGATCCTTTTGGGGACCCCAAATTCCAAAGTTTGGACCCAAAATCTCCTCTGGGGACTGCAAAACTCCCAAAATTCCCCTCTAGAGATCCCCAAATGCGCACGTTTGTACCCAAAATGCTCCAAATTCCTGCGTTTGGACCCAAAATTCCCAATAGAGGCCCCAAAATTCAAACAATTTCCCAATAGGAAACCCAAAATTGCCCCATTTGAATCCCAAGAATTCCCTGAACAGAGCCCAAAATTCCCAAAATATTCCCTTGAAGCACCCCAGAATTCCCCTATCGAGATCCCGAGACCCCCCTCAGACCCCCCAGATACCCCTGGACCCTCTATAGGCTACCCCAGAACCCCTACAGAGCCCCTATAGATGCCCCAAAAACCCCCCCAAATCCCCCATAGAGACCTCCAAATCACCCATAGAGACCTCCAGAGCCCCTACAGACCCCCCCAGGCACCCCCCACCCCTAGAGGGACCCCCAGATCCCCTAAAGGCCCCCCCAAATCCCCCACAGAGACCCTTGGATCCCCTACAGGGACCCCCAGACCCTACTCAAATCTTCTATAGGGATCCCCAGGCCCCCCTCGGCCCTCTAAAGACCCCCCATAGACCCCTATAGACCCCTCAGACCTCCATTAGAGACCCCCAGACCCCACCAGACCCCCCAGCCCCCCCCAGGGATCCACAGACACCCCCAGACATCTCCGCACCCGCTACAGGCTCACGCAGGCCCCTACAGACCCCCCCAGTCAGCCAAAAGGCCACCCAGACCCCCCAAATCCCCTACAGAGACTCCCAGACCCCATTTAGGGATGCCCAGACACACTTTATGGACTCCTCCGGACCCTCTGTAGACCCCTCAGACCCCGAGAGATCCCCTATAAGCCCCCAAGCCCCCTTTAGGCACAGCCAGAACACCCTAAAACCCCAATAGATCCCCAAAAATGCCTCATAGACTCCTCTACATCCCCTGTAGACATGGCACTACATCCCCTAAAGAGACTCCCAGGACCCCCCAGACCCCTATAGATCCCCTATAGATCCCCCATACCTATTCTTGGGTTTCCAGCCCCATTCTGGAGGTGCCCAGGCCTATTCTGGCATTGCCCAGCTCCATTCTGGAGGCCTCAGCAGCATCCCGGGGATGCCCAGCCCGATTGTGCAGGTGCCCATTGCTATTCTTGGCTCCCAGCCCCATTGTGGGGGTGCCCAGGCCCATTCTGGGGCTCCCAGCCCCATTGTGGGGGTGCCCAGGCCCATTCCGGGGGTCCCAGCCCCATTGTGGGGGTGCCCAGCCCCATTCCGGGGATCCCAGCCCCATTGTGGGGGTGCCCAGGCCCATTCCGGGGGTCCCAGCCCCACTTTTGGGGTGCCTGGGCTCATTGCTTGGAGGGCTCCATGAGGGGCGGGGCTCGGGGCCGGGGGCGGTGTCAGGGCGGGGGGGAGGGGCCGTTGCCAGCCTGGGATTTGGGCTGAGTTGGGCTGGGATTGGGGCCGAGGGGGGCTCAGAGCTGGCACTGGGGCCAGCGCTGGCTGTGGGCTGGGGGTTAGGGCTGGCTCGGGGGAGGCAGTGGCTCTGGGGCTGGCCTGGGGCTGAGGCTGATGATGGTGATGGGCTCAGGGCAGGAACTGGGGCTGAGTTTGGCAGCTGGAGCCGAACCTGTGACTGCAGTGCGGGCTGGGGCTGGGCTGGAGGAGGGAGCTCGGGCTGAATTTGGGGTGGGTGCTGGGGCCGGGAACTGCTCCACCAGTGGTGTCCGTGTCCCTGGCCAGCCCACAGAGGCGGGGACGATGCTTGGGTGGTGGTTGGAGGTGACTTTGTGAATGAGGGAGCGTGGCCGGGCAGCTCCCTCGGCGTTCTTGCCGGACAGCGGCTCTGGAGCAGGGCGATCCCCTCGTGGCTGGAGAATGCAGTGAGGAGAGGGAGAGGAGCCTGGCAAGGGGCTTCAAAGTCAGCAGCGTGGGCAACTGGGGGGCTCCTCTGGCTTTCAGCACCCTCCTGCCCTGGAGAGGGAATCCTCCGGGATTCTGGGCCCCTCCGGGGCTCTTTCCCTCGTCCTGCTCTTGTGGGGCTCCCCAGGATGAGAATGCGGCCATGGTTTGCCTTGGAAGGCACCTTCAAGCCCACCCAGTGCCACCCCTGCCGTGGCAGGGACACCTCCCACTGTCCCGGGCTGCTCCGAGCCCCGTCCAGCCGTGTCCCAAGGCAGCAGCCAGGCAGAAATTCGCTGGCCTTGGCGGGGCTGTCAGCTCCTCTGACACCAGGGTGACGACAGATTCCATCAATTCCAGAGTATTCCATGGCGTGAGAGTGCCGGGCCATGGAATGTCCTGGAAGCCAGGCTGTCCTGGGACACAGCAGGGCCTGCTGGAGCCCAGGGCAGCGCTGTGACACCAGGGCACCTGAGGCCACTCAGTGTCCCTGGTGACACAGCGGGGCCTGGCAAAAGCAAATCTGGGCCAGAGCGTTTGCTGCGGTGTTCAAAGTTTGATTTCCACCAATTTTCTTTTGCCCGGTGCCCAGGGATGCTGGAGGGGTCTCCATCCCTGTGGGTGTGGGAAATGCTGGTGGGAGCCAGGGGCCAGGCTTTGGGCCTGATCTTTTTGGGCCTTAGAGATCTGAGCTTGCTGGTAGCTCCTAACTCCTTTCCCAAGGGAAAAGTTTCTTAGGAAAGCTTCTTCCCAAAACAATCTCGGCAAAACACCTATCCTTTCCAAAACCAACCTTTCTCCAGGTTTCGTGTTGCTTTCCTGCTTCTCAGAGAAAAAACATTTTGGCCCTTTCTCTACTTTGACCAGTGGCATTGGGGAGGTGTCACTCTTGTTCACCCATGGTGGTAAGTCTGTACGGGAACACCTTCCAAAAGGAGACAATTCAGGGGGGTTTTTATGCCTTTTGCCTTCTGAAATAGTCGCAGTCTTTGCTCTTTTGTTGGTGTCCTGCAGCGACACCGGGGGCTCTCTGTCCCTCTCCCTGCGGGGCAAGCTCGGGGGCTGGAGTCTCTGTTGCAGATCCCTGTTCCAGGATTGGCTTTTGGCTGAGATTCAAATGATTGTTAGATGTGTGGTGTTGAAATAACTGCCGTGAGGATGTAGATTTGATGGTTTTGCTCACTCCTAGCGGTGGGACAGCCGATCTAGAGTCACGCTTGCAATTGAAGTGTCTGTGTGGTTGGGATAACATCCAGTGAAGGTGTGAGGACGACCCTGCCGTTGATGTGCCAAAGGATGTGTTATAAATGCCAATACAATATTCCAATTAAAATAATAATTTGGTTTATTAATAAAAATCGAATCACAGAATTTCTATAACCCACCAACAGCGGAGAAACTTGACAGAGTTTTTCCCGGGAAAATGCCAAGGGTGAACCGTGAGATACAGGGTCTGGCAGCCTGCTATCTCCCCCAACGGTTCACAAATTTGCCTGGTTCGGGGCTTGGTTTTTATACAGTTTATTCTGCCCTCGGCAATAGTTCCCCATATTTCCCATTGTTTCCTGACTAGCTATACAAATTCAGGAGTTTCCCCGACCAGGCAGAAAAGAGTTCTTTTCTCAGTTCATATGTTAATGTCCAGTTTCTATGGATCCTTAAGGTTGATGAATGATCAAGATATGGATGATGTTGCTTGATAGTCTGTGAAGGTGGCAACCAAAGTGTGAGTTGCTGTGCCACCTTATCTTGATGGGTCTCCTCCCGGTACTTGAGAAGGCTGCAGGCTTTCCCGAAAATCCTTTGTTCCTTTCTGAATGGAGGCGCCTGCTTTTTCAGGGTTGTTAGTTTCACCATCTGCTACAAGGTCTCCTAAAACATAGACTTTTACCCAATACAAATTTATACAATTTTATACTTTTCCAATTTACCGTAAGAACCAGAATTAATCATTTCACATTTTTCACAGATGGGCACCTGTGCCTGAGGAAAGCGTGGAGCACAGCCCGAGCTGGAAGCGATGGTGGAGGCACAGCCGAGAAACAGGCGTGCTCTAAGGAGGCAGAGGCAAGGAGGGACCAGGCTAAACAGCTCCTGGAATGTGGAAAGGAGTTGGTAGAAGAGTTTGAATATGCAGGAGAGTGATGCAATGGAAAGGGTATTTCAAGAATGTCTGTGAGATAGCAGGTGAGCACTTGGCCGAATGCCCAGTCATGGCAGATGGGCCAAGGTACCAGGTGGAGCCTATGAACCCTTTGCTTTCTGTCTCCTACTGGTCTTAATTTGTGTTTAAGTCAAGCTCTTTTTAATTTTACCAGGCAAGTGAAGCTCGTTTTTCACAGTCTCCATCTCTGGTAGCAGGGGACACGCGGAGGCGTCTCTGTCCCTCTCAGTGATGGACTGAGGGCCCCGAGCATCCCCCGGTGTGACAGGGACAGAGACCCCCCCCCAGACCCGAGCACTCCCGCCAGGAGAGGACTGGAGCCCCCCCAGAAGTGCGCAGGGACGAGAGGGAGGGAGACAAGGCCGGGCCATGCGTGCTCCTGGCCCCGCCTGAGGCCCGGGGCTCTCCGTGCTCCTGTGCCATGGGGAGGGCGGGGGCTTTGGGGTTTGTTTGCGTCGCCAAGGACTCGTTGGGCAAGCAAAGACCAGGCAGAGCATTTGAAGTGATTTTTGCCAATTTTATTTGAAAATACCTTTGATTTCAATTTTTTTATTTTTTTAAATTTTGTTTTATTTTTATTTGGGGTTTTTTTTGTCTTATAATTTTATTCATTTTATTTTATTTATTTGGCAGGCCGGGGCGATGGCCAAAGCCCCCTGGTTTGCAGGGGCCGACACGGTCCCTGTGTGGCCCGGCGGCCCTCGGTCCCTGCCTTTGCAGAGCCGGGGCTGGTGCCGGTGCCGCTCCCATTGGGAGGGGCGGGTGCAGGTCCCTGAGAAGGGCGGCGGCGAGAAGCGGCGCATCGGCGCATCCCCCCTCCCTCCCTCCCTCACAGACAACCCCACACAAGTGCCCTGTGCCGTCCTCTGGCCCCGGCGGACACTCTGCCGCTCTCTGCGGTCCTTGCCCTGGGCCGTGGCCCCAGGAGGACGCTCCGGCAGATGTCAGTGGCCAGCCATGGCTGGCACCATCGTCCTGGCCCCGGGGCACGCTCGGGCCAGTGTCCATCCCTCCCCCTGCACATCCCACGACAAGACAGTCTCACCTCCCTCCCGCCCACTTTCCCCCTTCCCCCTTGGCTGGCCGCTGGTCGCGCAGGGTTGGCCACTGGCCACACAGGGTCAAACCCAGGGCTCCAGCGCCGCTCCCATGGCAGGACCCTGCCAGGACACCTGCGGGCACTCACGCCCCTTTTATACTCGGGGCAAGCCCCGCCCTCTCCCCGACAGCCAATGGCAGCTCAGTGTCGTTCTCGGCGTCAAGCACCGAGTGGCCGGGCCCTTTGTGATGTCACAATGGGGGCGTGGAGCCAGCGAGACGGAGCCATCTGATTGGTCGCTGCGGCAGGTGTTACTGCTGGCATTGTGCACGGCGGCGCTGATTGGTTCGTTCCATGCTGAGGGTGGGGTAAGGCGGGGAGCGGGTGTGGGGGTCCCAGCCCCATTGTGGGGGTCCCGGTCCCATTCTGGGCATGCCCAGGCCCATTCTGGGGCTTCTCAAGCCCATTCCGGGGGTCCCAGCCCCAATTTTGGGGTGCCTGGGCTCATTGCTTGGAAGGCTCCATGAAGGGCGGGGCTCAGGGCTGGGGGCAGTGTCAGAGCGGGGGGGAGGGGCCGTTGCCAGCCTGGGATTTGGGCTGAGTTGGGCTGGGATTGGGGCCGAGGGGGGCTCAGAGCTGGCACTGGGGCCAGCGCTGGCTGTGGGCTGGGGGTTAGGGCTGGACCATCCACATTGTGCCAAGGAAACTGGAACCACAGGGAGCGGGCAATTGGTCTTGTACTGGGAGCAGCCATTCCCCTTTCCTGCCCATCCTGCCCCTGCAGCCCCAGCGCCCCCCACCATGGTCCCGGCAATCCCAGGGCTCCCCCCCTCCTCTCAGGGTCCCTGCTTGTGGGGCTCTCCTCTCTCCAGGGTCTCGCTTAGGGAAGCTGAGGCTCTCCCAGAGCTCCCTAAACTTGGTGCTTCCCCGCCCCTATCGGGTCTCTGCTGCCTCTCGGGCCCCCAAAAACACCTCTTGGGGAGCCCCTGATGTCCTCCCAAGGGTCGTCTCTGGCTTGTCTTTGGAGCCCTGTGAGCTCCAAACATCCCCCTGTAAGACACGGCCCCAAGATCCCTCATCTGTCTCAGGACTGTCGAACAAGGACAGAGGCTGAAACCCCCAAAGGATCCTAAAACCACAGCACAGGAGCTCTGGCCTGACTGGGCTGGGATGTCTGCCAGGTTTCTCTCGTAGGTGCATTCACTGGATCAAGAACTGGGGATGCGTGGTCCTAAAAGGGTCCAATTTGTCCTAAAATCACCCACAAGGGCCTCAAATTCTCCTAAGGGGCCTGAAATCCACATGAAAACCCATCAGGTTGGGCCTCGAATCACGCAAGGAAGCATCATATCCCTTCAATGTGGACTAAAATCACCCCAAGGGCGGTAAAAACCAGCCTAAAACCACATGGTTTGGCCTAAAATCAGAGGAATGGCATTAAAATCATCCAAATGGGTCAAAAACAACTAAAACGGATCATAAATTTCTCAAACTGGTTTAAAACACACACAAAATGGCTTCAAGTCACACGTAAATCTTCCAAATTGGTGTATAATAAACCCTAAAACTACCTGGTTTGGCTTAAAATCACCTAAATGGGTGTCAAGTCATACAAAAGGATCTAAAATCCACCTTAAAACTGCGCACGTTATTTGACATTCACCCAAATGGAACTAAACCCCACCAGATTTGGCCTAAAATCAAACACATCTGCTTAAAGTCCACACTAAGCCTGCCCAGTTTGGCCTAAAATCACCCAAATGAACCCAAAAGCTCTGGGAGTGCTACCGAGAGTGAGACAAAGATGAGCACCAGAACCAGACCCAGCACCAAGACTGAGATCGACACCGGCACCGAGACTCGCACCAAGAGCGGCGCCGCTCTGGGATGGGCATTGAGACCAAGACTGGGACCAGAATCGACACCAGAACTGAGAGTGGCACTGCACTGGCACCAGGACTAGGACTGACACCGTAACCGGCACCAGAACTGGCACTGGGACCAAGACTGAGACCAAGACCAGTGCCAGAACCAGCACCAACACTGGCACCGCTCCAGGACCAAACTTGAGACTGGCACTGGGAGCACTCTGGGACCAAGACTGGTACCAGTACCAGCACTGGGACTGAGTCTGCACTGAGACAGAGACTGGGACCGGGATTGAAACCAGAACTGGAACTGGCACTGGCACCAAGACTGGCACCGCTCCAGGACCGAGACTGAGACTGAGGCTGGAACGAGCACCGGGTTCGGCTCTGGGATTGCTCCAGGACTTCCACATTTGCTCCGGCCAGTTCTGGTTGCAGCCCAGTTAAGGACTGGGAGGGACTGGGAGGGAGCCCTGGGCTGGGCGGGACCACCTCGGTTCACATCGTTCTGGTGCAGCCATGCCAGTCCGGATGATCCCAGTTTGTGCAATCCCAGTCTGTGTGGTTCTGATCCAGATGGTGCCAGCCTGTGAAATTGCAGGACATGTGATCCCAACCCAGACAATCCCAGTCCTACAAGGGCCCAGTCCCATCATCCCACTCTGGATGCTCCTGATCCCGATGGTCCCGCTCTGTGCAGTCCCAGGCTGGAGGACTGTCATGGGTTAGCACTGGCCAGATGTTAATGCACTCATGAGTGTAAGTTTTTCCTAATGAGCTACTGTGAGATGTGGTCAAGAACAGAGCAGAGCAGGCTTAAAACTTGAAAACAGAGAACAAAACTTTATTACATTACATAGGAACAGAAATAGAAAGGAAAACTCTAAACACACACAAAAACAGAAATGAAACCTTCCCTGAACAGTTCTTCTCCTCCCCCAATTTCCACCCCCCACACATTACCCTCCATAGACCAAACCTTTGGGTTTTACATCAAACAATCACTACTCAAAAAACTAATCTTCAATTCAGCAAGGGAATGAGGAGTCTCTCTCGCACCACAGACTGCTCCTTAGAAAACACGGGTCCACCCCTTATGGGTTTCCATGTCACCTGTGGCACTGCCCGGAGAAGTCTGCCAGGGTGACACTCTCTTTTCTATGTCCAGTGCTCTCACTACTGTCTATGGACTAAAGCTGCATACAGGGCTCTTTTAAGGATGCTTGCATGCCGAGCTCTCCCCATTTTTCTCTTGGGCCTGAGGGTTCCAAGAGCAGGTCTCCCCTGAGGGCAGAGGGCACCACCACACCCTCCTCCTCTTTTCTCTGCTCACTCTACTCTTAAAGTGCCAGTCACCGTAGCAAAAGCAAAGGCAGCTGTATCTACTCAAATGCAGTTTATGGTTAAAAGAGACTTGAGTTCAGTCTATGGCTGACATTGTGCAAGAAAAGTCCAGCTCAGAAAGCTACGCCTCTCATTCTTTGCCCATCTAGGGTTCTTTTCATCTTCTGACTTTATCATTTCGGCCCTAGGCTGTTTTTTCTTTCTCTTCTGAAACTACTAGCCATGAGAATCAATGTCTGGGAAAAAGTTTCCTTCTGCCAATAAAGGGTTAACAGTTTCTGGTTCTCGGCAGGGTGAGGGCTCAGGCACTCCCAGGCTCCGCAACTCCCACACCTGGCTAGGCATCTTCTCTGGGAGGGGGGCGGGAGGGGGACGGAAGGCACCTCCACAGTTTTCCACCCCTCCATCCTGGATGAGGCCAGCTCAGCTCCAGTCTTGTCCACTCTCTTCCCGCCCCAGGGCCCAGCTTACTTCAGTCTGGCCGCGTGGTTCTCCTCAGCTCAGCCACGTGGCTCCCCTCCCCCACTCACCCTAAAGCTGAGCAGGGCAGAGGAGATGTTTCCCTGCTGAAACCAAACCCAAGAGAGGCAGACCCTCTGAGAGTCCTTGCTTTTAACTCCTTGTGTCCTCGGAGGCATGTCTAACACTTCAGTGGCCACTGAAAGTGCCAACATTCAAACCTGACCCCTGATTGGTTTGACTACAGCCTCTTGAAAAAAACTCACTTCCCCTCAAACCAGGACACACTCCCAGAGCTTTTGGGCTCATTTGGGTGATTTTATGCCAAACTGGGCAGGCTTAGTGTGGACTTTAAGCAGATGTGTTTGATTTTAGGCCAAATCTGGGGTTTAGTCCCATTTGGGTGAATGTCAAATAACATGCACAGTTTTAAGGTGGATTAAGGTGGATTTTAGATCATTTTGTATGACTAGAGGCCCATTTAGCCTGAGGCTGCAGGAGCAGGATGGGCGGGAGAGGGGAATGGCTGCTCCCAGTACAAGACCAATTGCCCGCTCCCTGTGGTTCCAGTTTCCGTGGCACAATGTGGATGGTCCAGCCCTAACCCCCAGCCCACAGCCAGCGCTGGCCCCAGTGCCAGCTCTGAGCCCCCCTCGGCCCCAATCCCAGCCCAACTCAGCCCAAATCCCAGGCTGGCAACGGCCCCTCCCCCCCGCCCTGACACCGCCCCCGGCCCCGAGCCCCGCCCCTCATGGAGCCCTCCAAGCAATGAGCCCAGGCACCCCAAAAGTGGGGCTGGGACCCCCGGAATGGGCTTGAGAAGCCCCAGAATGGGCCTGGGCATGCCCAGCATGGGGCCGGGACCCCCAGAATGGGGCTGGAACCCCCGCACCCGCTCCCCGCCTTACCCCACCCTCAGCATGGAACGAACCAATCAGCGCCGCCGTGCACAATGCCAGCAGTAACACCTGCCGCAGCGACCAATCAGATGGCTCCGTCTTGCTGGCTCCACGCCCCCATTGTGACATCACAAAGGGCCCGGCCACTCGGTGCCTGACACTGAGAACGTCACTGAGCTGCCATTGGCTGTCGGGGAGAGGGCGGGGCTTGCCTCGAGTATAAAAGAGGCGTGAGCGCCCGCAGGTCTCGTGGCAGGGTCCTGCCATGAGAGCGGCCCTGGAGCCCTGGGTTAGACCCTGCGTGGCCAGCGGCCAACCCTGTGCGGCCAGCGGCCAAACCTGTGCGGCCAGCAGCCAACAGCCAACCCTGTGCGGCTAGCGGCCAAGACTGCGCGGCCAGCGGCCAACCCGGCACAGCCAGCAGCCAACCCTGCGCGTCCAGCGGCCAGTGGCCAACCGTGTGCTGCCAGCGGCCAACCCTGTGCCGCCAGTGGCCAGCAGCCAACCCTGCGTGGCAAGCGGCCAACCCTGTGTGGCCAGGGGCCAACCCTACGCGGTCAGTGGCCAGAGGCCAACCCTGCGTGGCAAGCAGCAAACCCTGAGTGGCCAGGGGCCAAACCTGCGCGGTCAGTGGCCAGTGGCCAACCCTGCATGGCCAGCAGCCAACCTTGTGCAGCCAGTGGCCAGCAGCCAACCCCGCGCAGTCAGCGGCCAACCCTGTGTGGCCAGCGGCCAGCAACCAACCCTGCGTGACCAGCGGCCAACCCTGTGCAGCCAGCGGCCAGTGGCCAACCCTGCACAGCCCGTGGCCAGCAGCCAACCCGGCACTGCCAGGGGCCAACCCATCGCGGCCAGCGGTCAACCGTGCGTGGCAAGCGGCCAGCGGCCAACCCTGCATGGTCAGCGGCCAATGGTGAACCCTCCGTGGCAAGCAGCCAGCAGCCAACTCTACACGGCCAGAGGCCAACCCTGAGTGGCCAGCAGCCAACCCTGCGCGGCCAGAGGCCAACACTGCGTGGCCAGGGGCCATTGACCAGCGGGCAACCCTTCGCGGCTAGCGGCCAACCCTTCGCGGCAAGCGGCCAACCCTTCGCGGCAAGCGGCCAACCCTGTGTGGCCAGGGGCCAACCCTGCGCAGCCAGCAGCCAACAGCCAACCCTGCGCGGCCAGCGGCCAACCCTGTGCGGTCAGTGGCCAACGGCCAACACTGTACAGCCAGTAGCCATCGACCAGCGGCCAACCCTGCGTGGCCAGCAGCCAACCCTGTGCGGCCGCTGGCCAGCACCCAACCCTGTGCGGCCAGCGGCCAACCCTGCACGGTCAGTGGCCAACGGCCAACACTGCGCGGCCAGTAGCCATCGACCAGCGGCCAACCGTTTGTGGCCAGGGGCCAACCCTGCGCGGCCAGGGGCCGGCAGCCAACCCTGCCCTGCCAGGGGCCAACCCTGCGGCCAGCAGCCAACCCTGAGTGGCCAGGGGCCAAACCTGCGTGGTCAGCGGCAAGCAGCCCACCCTGTGCAGCCAGCAGCCAGCGTCCAACCCTGCGTGGCTAGCGGCCAACCCTGGACGGCCAGCGGCCAACCCTACGTGGTCAGTGGCCAACGGCCAACCCTCTGCAACAAGCGGCCAACGGCCAACACTGTGTGGCCAGAGGCCAACCCTGCGCGGCAAGCGGCCAACCCTGCGCGGCCAGGGGCCATCTACCAGCAGGCAACCCTGCGCAGCCAGCGGCCAACAGCCAACCCTGTGCGGCCAGCGGCCAGCACCCAACCCTGCGCGACCAGCGGCCAACCCTGCGGGGCCAGAGGCCAACCCTGCGTGGCCAGCGGCCAACCCTGCGCGGCCAGCAGCCATCGACCATCAGCCAACCTTGCGCGGCCCATGGCCAGCAGCCAACCCTGCCCTGCCAGGGGCCAACCCTGCACGGCCACCAGCCAACCCTGCGCAGTCAGAGGCCAACGGCCAACCCTCTGCAGCAAGCGGTCAACGGCCAACCCTGCGTGGCCAGAGGCCAACCCTGTGCGGCACGCGGCCAACCCTGAGTGGCCAGTGGCCAAACCTGTGCAGTCAGCAGCCAGCAGCCCACCCTGCGCAGTCAGCAGCCAACGGCAAACCCTGCGTGGAGAGAGGCCAACCCTGCACGGCCAGCGGCCATCGACCAGCGGGCAACCTTTCGCGGCTAGCGGCCAACCCTGTGTGGCCAGGGGCAAACCCTGCGCAGCCATCGGCCAACAGCCAACCCTACGTGACCAGCGTCCAACCTGGCGCAGCTGGCAAACAGTGGCCAACCCTGCACGGCCTCAGCTGCCCACCCTCAGCCCTTCTTCTCTTCTGCCTGCCTCCCCCAGACTGGTCAAAATGAGGACAGTGGTGCTGCCTGTGGAGAGATCCAAATCCCAGTCCTGGGGAAGCTGCTAGGCCATCTCTTTTTCAAGCTGTTCAGGAAAGAAGAAACCAGCTTGATGGTGCTGGACATTCTCTGCTCCCTCTTCACATTCATCTCTAAGCAGAAATGTAAGAGAAGCTGTGGTGGGCTGCATCCCCGTGCATGGCCACACCCCCGGATACACCTGCTTGTCTTCCTTGTTCTTGTGATGTCCCCTTGTTGTGCCTGCTGCAGCTGCCACCATGTCCCCAGCGCTGCTGTCACCTCTGCTCCTGCCCCACTCTCTTCCAGGCTCTTCCAGGCTCTTGCTGGCCCCATGTGGCTGAGCTGCTCCTCCAGGCAGGACTCAGCCCCACTCCTCCCCTTCCCCGCGTCCCCTGGACTGCTCCACCCTGCCAGCTCCAGCCCTGTGAGCCCTTCCCCCTGACCAGGACTGCAGCCACGGTGTAACCGGGGGCTGCATGGAGAGCTCCAGGGGCTCGGAGCTTCCCGGCCCAGCAGCACTGGGTGCACACACGGGAGGCAGGGCCCCCTTTCCACCAGTGCCCACCACCGCCTCCTGTGTCCCACTGCTCCCCAGCCATTCCTGCCTCCCGACGCTTGTCAGGGCGGGGTCAGCTGCTGGCACAGCGCCTGTGTCTCACTGAGGCGTCCGTGTCTCCCCTCTCTTTAGGTGCCACACGGCCAGAGCTTCATGCCCTGCCTCCAGCACACTGGGAATGCGAGATCATCTCCTTGCTGGATACGCCCAGCACCTGGAGAGTCCAGGTACCAAGCCCTCCCCCTTGCTGGGCCTGTCATCTGTGGCACCAGCCAGGGATTTGTGTGCAATGGGTGCAGAATCAGCGGGGCTGTGCCTGGCAAGAGGTGTCCCACTGTCCCCCAGCAGGGAACACTGTGGTGTCCCAGCAGCAGCAGCAGCAGCTCCCCAGCCCTGCTGGCCACCAGCGAGCCCTGGGTCCTGCCAGGGCCCACGCCCCATGTCCCAGAGCTCAGCCCTCCTCCCCGCCCTGGTGCCATCCTCATCCTCCCCTGCACGGGGACTGTGGGCACTGCTGCCAGCTTTCCTGTGGCCCCTGCCACCAGCACTGCCCAGCACCTCTGGCCAGGGCTGCTGGCACTGCCCAGCCAAGCAGCGCCCTCGGGGCACTGGCTGGCACTGCCTCTGATCAATTCCTTCCTGCCACAGGCCTTTGGGAGATTCCTCAGGCCTGCTGAGAGGACAGGCGTCGTCCTCGCTGCCATCGAGATCTTGGGACGCTCCAGCCTCCTGGACAAGAAAGCATCAGTGGAGTTTCTGGAGGTGGCCATGAAACCCCTTGAGCTGTGGCTGATGGATGTAAGTGGCCTGTGGCTGGGTTGCTCTGCCCTTGAGCCCTGTCAGGTTCCTGCCTCCCTTCCTGCCAAAGCCAGGAGTGTGAGGCTCCTGAAGACACCTTGAGGCAGCAGAAAGGGTGTTAGGGTCCTGCATCTGACCCCCAAATAATGTTAGGGTCGGGTCATTAAATGAGGCCTCAGCCAAAGTTAAGGTGTGAACAAGACCATGAGCCAAGGTCAATAGTATGGGTTAAATATAAGAGTAAATGGGAGGTAGAAAAAGAGGAGAGTGAGTAGGAGAAAGAGACACACACCAACACATTACATAGATAGTCACCAAAATGTGGGTCACTGTCACCTATCGCTGTCTCTTCTGATCTCGGTGCTGGGGATCCCCAGAGGTGTTCTTGATGTACCAATTTTATCTGTCTGAGTCCTGGGTATCCACAAGGTGTCTGGGCTGGGTTGGCCTGTGTGTAAGCAGTTGCTTCCTTTCCCACAGTTTGCCATGGTGGGAATTTTTGACCAGACAAGTTACCCAAACCTGCCTCATGAGGTGTGGCAACTTGCTGTTTTTGCTGTCTGTGCTTTTCCCACAGTCTGCATAGAGGCATTTTGTCCAGTGTGCGGATTTCAAACCTCCGTTCAGGCCTGGAATTAACACCTTTGTTTTTGCCATCTGTGCCTGCTGTTGTGACTTCTCATGTGAACTTCCTTCTTTGGCAGTGCTTTGAGATGAGCTGACTGCATTCTAGGTCCTGATGGAGGGATGGGCAGGGCAGCCCGAGACAGGGCTGCACTACAGTGGCATCACCACCCTCACCTGTGTTCCCTCCAGGTGCCAAACATCGTGAGACACGTCTTTGTCTTCTTTGATGAGAAAAACACAACAACAGCTCACAGGTTTTGCACACTTCTGGTCCTGATGGCCAATAAGTGGCCTGGGCGAGTCGTTGTGACAGCTCTGGAGTTTGAGCCGATATTCAGGTACTGACCCTGAAAGCTCAGAGTGCTTGTACCCTGTGGGGAGAGGGGCCCCAAGAGTCTCTGTCTGCCAGGCCCAAGGAACACTGCAGGACCCCCAGAGGGAGCAGGGCCCTCCATCCCACCACGCTTCCCAGCCCAGGCTCACAGCAGCCAAAGCTGGCCAGGCAGCCCAGAGCCAGCTCGCTGCTCCCAGCCCCATGGGCAGCACCCATCAGCCGTGCCCACCTGCCCGGGCAGGGTCCCCGGGCACCCTGAGTCCTGCAGGGCTGGCCCCGGCTGTGCTGCGGTGGCCAAGGAAGCCCTGCTGACAGAGCTCTGCCTTGCAGAGACAAAGTCTATCTCTGGGAGGTGATGTTCTCTGCGTGCCAGACTCTGGAGAGGGTTTTGAAGGAGCTGCTAATCCAACTCCAGGACTGGCACAACGACATCTTAAATCAGCAGCAGTACACTTGCCTTGCTTTCTTGGCTGTGAGTCAGCAGGAAAAGCCCACATGCCCTCGCCCTCAGCTGCCAGTGGGAAGTGGGAGCTGTGCCACGGGAGCCTTGCCAGCTCTGCCCGGGCTTTCTGCTGCTTTCTTTCAGATGCTGGCCTCTGATCATGTGCAAGAGGAGAAGCTGGGTCCATTGTACGAAGCCTCGAGTTTTCTGAGGTATCCAAGAATGGAAATGGTCCCTCTGGTGCTCAGGGTTCTGGTGACACTGTCGGAGAGAGCCGAGACAATGAGCAGGCTGCTGTCAGGGGCACACATGTGACACCTGGACTCTGAGGTCTCAGGGAAGGTGCTGGTTTGGTCTGAGCTGGGAGTCAGGTGCTGGGGCGACTGCTCCAAAGGCCCTGCCTGCCATGGTGTGGCCTGGGGGTGTCCTGGGGACCAACCAGGCACAGAAGTTCTCACAGAATGGAAACTGTCTTTGTAATAGGCAAGAAAAATGAAGGGCCTCCTGCAAGATTTGGCACAATTCCTGTGGCATCGGTCTTGGGACATCTCAGTGATGGCCATGGACATCTTCTAAAATTCTGCTAATGCTTCATTCTAAAATGTCCTGAAGCATCTGAAGAAGAGCGAGGCCATCCCCATTGCTGTGAAGGTGGTGCACAGTCTCTGGCGCCTCTTTGATGCGGTGAGGCTGATGTGGGAGCCTGAGCCCCTCAGAGGGACCCTGGGCAATGACAGCTGTCCTGCAGCACAGCCCTGCAAGCAGCACTGGCAGCAGGCCCCGCTCCCATGGGCTCTCCTGGGCTGGATTTGGAGCCTTGCAGCCCAGCTCTGCCTCTGGCTGCTCTGGGCTGGGACCCCAGGGCATCGCCCCTCGCCTCAGCCCCCTCAGCTCAGCCCTGGTGGCCGCGGGCAGGGAGACGCTGTGTGCGAAGCTCACCTTTCCTCCTTCCTAGCAGGAGGAAGAGTGTGTGCGGGAGAGCTGCATCTGCCTCTTCAGAGACCTGCTGGTCAAAACGGTGTGGAGGGACAAGCACATCATGAAAAAACACGCGTGGAAGGCCCTGGTGTGCCTCCTCCTTCACATGAGTGACCGGCCCCCAGCGTGGCCAAGGTACCGATGTCCAGGCTGGGCACTGACCCAGAGACGGGGGGCTGACACCCCCTGGGGGTCCTGGAATCCCAGTGAGAGCTGCTGGCAGCGGGCAGTGTTCCCCTGGGCAGCCCCTGGAAACCAGGGCCAGCAGTCCCAGACAAGCTGGCACGGCCATTTCCACCCCCTGCCCTGCCTGCTCCAGCAGAGCTCGGCAGCAGCCTGGCACAACCGAGGCCTGGACATGAGTGCCCCAAAGGCTTCTCAGCTGTCCCCACTGGTGTGCTTGCATGGGTTTGCACCTCAATCCCTGTTGCCCAGGACTGTCCCCTTTTGCCTTTGGACAGGATTTCAGTTTGGAACTCCTTTGCACAATGTAAATACCCAAATGCCAGGGTACACCTGTGCAATTTTAGCTTGGAGAGCAGCTCCCTGTGCTCAGGGAACTGGTGAGGAAAGCCTCCATGGAAAATGGTTTTGCAGGTGCTGGGTTCCCTCAGTGCTGGTCACTCGTTGAACATCATCTCCAAAGGGCACAGGGGCAGGGAATTCCCAAGTGTCTGAAGTCAAGCAGACGCGGCAGAAGGGCGGCTGGGCTGAGCAGGACTCTCGTGTGGAAATCAGGCAGAGGAGGAAGGTGTGTGCCCAGCACCAGCGAGGTCAGGGGATGCGGGAGGGACACGGAGACAGCTCTCAGGAACCACTTCTCAGCGGATTTTCACTTCTTGGATGCCCCAGAATGCTCAGGGTCTTCCTGGTGCTTCAGGCCCTGAGGAAACAGGGCTTATCAGAGATGCTGGCAGGGGACTGACATCCATCCTCCTGACTGGGCACCTCTGCCCAGTTAGCTTTGCGTGGCTGCCTGGGGACAAACACCCACTGTCTTGGTTTGGAAAGACAGGTATCTGTCAAGGAAAACTGGAGTTTCCCTTGGAATGGAGAATGGCAAAACCCCTGCCTCCAAATTTTTATAATTTTGCAATTAGGAGCTTTCAGGCAAAAATATGGCAATAGGAATAACAGTTTTATACTAGGAATATTAAAAATGCAAATGCAGTAATACAAAAAAACAAGCAAGCAAAGAAACAAACAAAAGTCTTACAAAACCCTAATGGAGTCAGGAATACGACCTGAGTCCCTGTTGACCAGGGTGTTGGAAGCAGTCCAAAAAAAGTCCTCCTGGAGTGACAGATGTGGTTCTGTTGGAGTAGAGATGATCCTGCAGACAGGTTCAGTAGTGCTGAGATGAGTCCGGTCTTCTTCTGGGAATCCAGTGGAAAAGAGGAATGTCGGAGGTCCCTGTGTCCCTGTTTTTATCTGGGTAGGGAATGGTTGGCTCCTCCCCACTGGGTGGAGCATCTCACAGTGGGATGATGTCATGCGTCAGTCACTGGTGAGCCTCAATGGCCCATTAACAGAAGATATCCCCGGGAGGGACAGGACATTACAATGACATGTAATTAATGTCATTGGTGGCCCTTAATGGCCCATTGACAGAAGATATCCCCCTGCAGTGACAGGACATTACAATGACATGTAATTCATGTCCCTGGTGAGCCTCAATGGCCCATTGACAGAAGATATCCCCCAGAGGGACAGGACAGTACAATGACATGTAATTCATGTCACTGGTGAGCCTCAATGGCCCACTGACAGAAGATATCCCCGAGGGTGGACACAGCTGATGACAGAGATAAGAAACCCTGCCCCACCTGGTTTAACAGCTGGGCTGTTATCAGAAGGCATCCGCCCTCCTCCCCCGGAGTTACAAGAGATAAAGAGAAAAGAAACCATCCCCAACTGCTTTCTGCAGATGAAATAGAATCCACATTGGTTTGGTGACATCACCCGAGACAGGGAGGAATTCCCGATGGTTTTTTTCCAGCCGGGAGTGCGGCTGCACTTTGCCGAGCTGGGCCAGGGCCTGGCGCTCTGCCTGTGCCACGGATTCCCGGAGTCCTGGCTCTCCTGGCGCTTCCAGGTACCAAAAATTCCCAGGATTCGGAGGAAATGCTGGAAATTCCCAGGAATTGCGGGTTTGGGAACATTTGGAATTTCAGGTGTCGCACAGATGCCGGCGTTGGCCAAGGCCGGGTTCCGGGTGCTGGCGCTGGGGATGAAGGGGTACGGAGAGTCCACGGCACTGCAGGGTGAGGAGGGAACAGCGGGAATTCTGGGATGGGTTTGGAATTCTGGGAATTCTGGGATGGTTTGCAATTACGGCATGGGTTTGGAATGCTGGGATGGGTTTGAAATTCCAGGAATTCTGAGAATTCCGGGATGGGTCTGGAATTCTGGGAATTCTGGGGGGAACTTGGAAATCTGGAATGGGTTTGGAATTTCAGGAATTCTGGGATGGGTTTGGAATTCTGGGATGGATTTGGAATTCTGGGGTGGGAATTCTGGAATGAGTTTGGAATTCTGGAAATTCTCGGATGGGTTTGGAATTCCAGGATGGGTATAGAATACTGGGAATTCCAGGAATTCTGGGCTTGGAGTTCTTGGATGGGTTTGGAATTCTGGGGATTTTGGGATGAGTTTGGAATTCTGGGATGGAAATTCTGGCATGGGTTTAGAATTCTGTGAATTCTGGGAATACTGGGAATTTTGGAATGGGAATTCCAGGATGGGTTTGGAATTCTGGGAATTCCAGGAATTCTGGAATGGGAATTCTGGGATGGGATTTGGAATCCAAGAATTTTGGGATGGGTTTGGAATTCTGGGGTGGGAATTCTGAGATGGGTTTGGAATTCCAGGAATTCTGGGATGGGTTTGGAATTCTGGAATGGGTTTGAAATTCTGGATTGGGAATTCTGAGATGAGTTTGGAATTCTGCAATGGATTTGGATTTCTGGGATGGGTTTGGATTTCTGGACTGGGAATTCTGAGATGGGTTTGGAATTCTGCAATGGATTTGGATTTCTGGGATGGGTTTGTAATTCTGGGAATTCTGGGAATTCTGGGATGGGTTTGGAATTCTGGGATGGGTTTGGAATTCCAGAATGGGTTTGGAATTCTGGGACTTCCAGGAATTCTGGGAATTTTGGAATGGGAATTCCAAGAGGGGTTTGGAATTCTGGGAATTCTGGGAATTTTGGGAATTCTGGTATGTTAATTTTGGGATGGGTTTAGTATTCTGGGATGGGAATTCTGGGATGGATTTGGAATTCTGGGATGGGAATTCTGGGATGAGTTTGGAATTCTGGGTGTTTTGGGATGGGTTTGGAATTCCTGGATGGGGATGGAATACTGGGAATTCCAGGAATTCTGAGATTTCTGGGTTCAGAAAGCTGGGAAGGGTTGGGAAATCTGGGATGGAAATTTTGGGATGGGTTTAGAATTCTGGGAATTCTGGGAATTCTGGGAATTTGGTGATGGGAATTCTGAAATGGGATTGGAATTCTGGGAATTTTGGAATGGGTTTGGAATTCTGGGATGGGTTTGGAATTCGGGATGGGGAATTCTGGGATGGGATTGGAATTCCGGAATGGGTTTGGAATTCTGGGAATTCCAGGAATTCAAGAATTCTGGGATGGAAATTCTGGGATGGGTTTGGAATTCTGGGATGGGTTTGGAATTCCAGGACGGGTTTGAAATTCCAGGAATTCTGGGATAGGTTGGGAATTCTGGGAATTCTGGAATGGAAATTCTGGGAAGGGTTTGGCATTCCGGGATGTATTGGGAATCCCGGGATGGGTTTGGAATTCCGGGATGGGTTTGGAATTGTGCGATGGGTTTGGAATTCCAGTATGGGTTTGAAATTCCGGGGTGTGTTTGGAATTCCGGGATGGGTTTGGAATTGTGGGATGGGTTTGGAATTCCAGTATGGGTTTGGAATTCCAGAAATTCTAGGAAGTCTTTGAAATTCTGGGATGGGTTTGGAATTCTAGGGATGTGTTTGGAAGTCCGGGATGTGTTTGGAATTCCAGAAATTCTAGGAAGTCTTTGGAATTCTGGGATGGGTTTGGAATTCTAGGGATTCCAGGATGTGTTTTGCATACACAGAATTCTGGGAATTCTGGAATGGGAATTCCAGTATGTGTTTGGAATTCCAGCATGGGTTTGGAATTACGAGCTGGGTTTGGCATTCTGGGAATTCAGGGTTGGGTTTGGAATTCCGGGATGCGTTTGGGATTCCGGGATGGGTTTGGCATTCTGGGATGTGTTTGGAATTCCGGGATGTGTTGGGAATTCCGGGATGGGGTTTGGAATTGTGGGATGGGTTTGGCATTCTGGGATGGGTTTGGAAGTCCAGGTTGTGTTTGGAATTCTGGGAAGGGTTTGGAATTCTGGGATGTGTTTGGAATTCCGGGATGGGTTTGGAATTCTGGAATGGGTTTGCAATTCCGGGATGTGTTTGGAATTCTGGGATGGGTTTGGCATTCTGGGATGGGTTTGGAATTCTGGGATGGGTTTGGCATTCTGGGATGGGTTTGGAATTCCAGGTTGTGTTTGGAATTCTGGGAAGGGTTTGGAATTCTGGGATGTGTTTAGAATTCCGGGATGGGGTTTGGAATTGTGGGATGTGTTTGGAATTCCGGGATGTGTTTGGAATTCCGGGACGGGTTTGGCATTCCCGAGGGGTTTGGAATTCCAGGATGTGTTTGGAAGTCCAGGATGTGTTTGGAATTCCAGAAATTCTAGGAAGTCTTTGGAATTCTGGGATGGGTTTGGAATTCTAGGGATTCCAGGATGTGTTTTGCATACACAGAATTCTGGGAATTCTGGAATGGGAATTCCGGTATGTGTTTGGAATTCCAGCATGGGTTTGGAATTATGAGCTGGGTTTGGCATTCTGGGAATTCAGGGTTGGGTTTGGAATTCCGGGATGCGTTTGGGATTCCGGGATGGGTTTGGCATTCTGGGATGTGTTTGGAATTCCGGGATTTGTTGGGAATTCCGGGATGGGGTTTGGAATTGTGGGATGGGTTTGGAATCCCAGGTGGGTTTGGAATTCCGGGATGTGTTTGGAATTCCGGGATGTGTTTGGAATTCTGGGATGGGTTTGGAATTCCAGGACGGGTTTGGCATTCCGGGATGCGTTTGGAATTCTGGGATGGGTTTGGCATTCTGGGATGGGTTTGTGTCGTGGTTTGAAGGGAAGTGAGTTTTTTGGAAGTAGTGGTCAAACCAATTAGTCTTTAGATCTGAATATTGGCACCTTTGTTGGCCACTAAGAGGTGGACACGCCTCTGAGGACACGAGGGGTTAAAAGCCGGATTTCCCAGCAGGACTCTCTCTTTCCTGCTCTGCTTTCGGAGAGGGAGCGTCTTCTCCTCTCCCCTGCCCAGGCCTGGCTAGGCCGGGTGGGGGAGGGGAGCAAGGTTGGGCCTGGCTGAGCAAGGTGGGCCTCGGGGTGGGGACCAGAGGGAGCTGGAGTGGAGCTGGTCCAGCTTCCATCTAGAATGGAGGGGTGGAGGGAGAACTTTGGAGGTGCCTTCCGTCCCCCTCCCTGTCCCATCCCGTTCCCCCCCCTTCCCCCCCCCCCCGGTCCCGTCTCTCTCCTCCCCCCACAGAGAGAAGGTGCCGAGCTGGAGCTGCTTGTGAGACCTGCAGTGCCTGCGATCGCCTGTGCCTGACCTTGGTGGTGGGAGATAAAGCTTTTAACTCTTTCTAAGGCAGAAGAGAGTTATCCCTGGACGCTGTATTCTCATAGTTGGTGGTTTTGGGAGAGAGAGGACAGCCTGGGACCGAGAGGGTGATGTGAGATGAAAAGAAGCCCCTTCGATTGCCGGAATGAAGAGGAGTGGCTTATGAGGCTGGACTTTTCCCGCATAATGATAGCCATAGACGGACCCTGGACCCTCCTGACTATAAATAAGACTGTGTTTGGGTGGATGTTTTTGGCTCAAACCCAGAGACATTTTGGCCTGCTTCGTGGAGCCCCCGGCCCCAGGGGTAAATGGGGGGGACCTGAGTCCCAAAATGAGAAGATGGCTGGTTTTTGGTACTTGGCCAAAACATCCTTAAAAAGAGCCCTGTTGCAGTGTAGGTCCATGGACGGCAGTGAGAGTGCCGGACATGGAAAGGAGGGTGTCACCCTGGCAGACCCTTCCAGGCAGTGCCATGGGTGACGTGGGAACACGGGATGGTGGACCTGTGTTTCCTGTGGGGGGGGGGTCTGTGGTGCGAGAGAGACTCCTCTCGTCCTGGATGGAATGTGGATTGTCTGAATTTTAAAGGATGATGATTTGGATTAGGAACCCAGGGTTGTTGAGGGATTAAGCAAGTAGATGAAGGTAATGTGCCGGAGTCAACTGAGTGAGCATGTATGGAATGGAATTGGGGGGAGGAGAAGCAGTGTTTTGGGAGGTTTTCTCTTCTGCTTTTGGGTGGTTGGGTTTTTTCTTTCCTTTTCTATTGTCCATTGTTATGTAATATAATAAATTGTCTGTCTGTTTCAAGAAGTAGGCCTGCTCTGCTCTGTTCTTGACCACATCTCACAGGAGTTCATTAGGTAAAATATATCCTCATGGGTGCATTGGCATTTTGTCTGATGTCAACCCATGACAGTTTGGAATTCCGGGATGGGGTTTGGCATTCTGGGATGGGTTTGGAATTGTGCGATGGGTTTGGAATTCTGGGATGGTTTTGGAATTCTGGGATGGGTTTGGCATTCCGGGATGGGTTTGGCATTCCGGGATGGGTTTGGCATTCTGGGATGGGTTTGGCATTCCGGGATGGGTTTGGCATTCCAGGATGTGTTTGGAATTCCGGGATGGGTTTGGCATTCCAGGATGGGTTTGGCATTCCGGGATGGGTTTGGAATTCCGGGATGGGTTTGGCATTCTGGGATGGGTTTGGCATTCCGGGATGGGTTTGGCATTCTGGGATGGGTCTGTGTCCCAGGGTGCCGTTACGGTGTTTGTATCCCCAGCCGTCTGTTGGGCTGTGCTGGGTGTTGCATTCGGTGCCTTTAGGGTCGGCTCTGGGAGCGGAGGGGGAGCAGCGCGCAGTTTGTTCTCACAGGCTGCGCTCCCTCCTCCACGGGCTGCCCTGCAGTGTTGCTGTCTCCTCAGGATACTGTTCCCTGAGATTCTCCTTGGGGTTGCTGTTCCCCGAGGTATTGAGGTTTTTCATCTTCCCTAGCCCTAAGTGTTTCACACCGGAGCCAGAGACGACAAGCTGAGTCCGCCAGTGCATGTATCCAAGGTTGTTTATTCTTCATTATCCCTCAGTTCTTTCTCAGCTCTGCCAGGCCTCCCTGGCAGGGTACCTTATCTTAGTTCTTTCTCAGCTCTGCGAGGCATCCCCAGCAGAGCAGGACACGCGGCGGATTGGGCAAATCAGAGAGCCCTGCACCTTATGTACGGTACCCTTGACCCAATCACCGTCCAAAACATACTTTTTATTTACAAAATTTTACCAATTACCAATAGGTAGCCTACTACCTATGCTAACATGTCGTTTCTACTCTAAACCAATCTCTCAAATCCAACTCAGAAAAAGATGGGGGACGAGAGCAAGAACAAGGAGCACAGGGGCCACTCCCCAATTCCTCCATCTTGCCTCTTCAACCCCATATACTAAAAATTCTAGATTCTACATTTATATTCTGTGATAAACTAAATACTACTTATTTTGAATTCTCTCAGCTTGTGATTCTTCATACAATGTGGGCATTCACTCCCATGGACAGGGATCAGAGGCAGTGTCCTCCTGGGCTCTGTGTGAGGCTGGTTGACCCCTTGTACAGATCCCAGACCCCCTGTCCGATCTCCAAACCCTCCAGGGTGGCCAGAGGGATGTTCTAGACTCTGACAGTAAACCACCGGCCTGGATCACGTCAGTAGGACTGAAGCCCCTGTAAATCAGGAGCAATTTGTTGCCGTATGAATGAGAGGCTCACAATCTGAGAGCAAACTGAATCTGTCTATTGCAGAGTTACGACAGTACTTATACACTTAGTGTGAGAACATCTGTTCAGTTCTTCATGTGCAACCCAGCTGCAGGCCTATAATAAATCCCTCAGCCTAAAAGTTTGTTCCTTTGCTCAAGATTTGCAAGCTTTGAAGAAACAGGACGCCTTTCCTGTTCTCAGACAGTGTGTAATCCACTTTCTTCCATGCCTCCCAGGAATCTTCTGCACTGTCAGGCTTGCTTCTTTCTCACACTTACACATGTACTTTTTTGTTTCCTTCTACGATTTCCATTCCTGTTTCAAGACTAATGGCTCTATACCTTTATCTTTACACATACCTGATGTGTTTGGCTGAGGTATCCATGAATGAGACATCATGAGATGTAGGAAGTTTCCCCATGTAGGGATTGTTTTTCTTGGGGTTTGCAGGCTGTGCAAAATATCACTGCACACAAAATCTCCCCTGACTTTGTGCCACCTCCCCACTAAACAATCTCTTAGTACAGTTGGGGTCCCTTTCAGAAAAGCTCTTAATACATTCAGAATCGTTTCTGCAGAGGTTGGAATCTTGTCATCTGCACGTTTGTGTTTTGTTGGTAAATAAGGAGGTTTTGCAGCAGCAGCAGAGATATTCTTAGCTGACAGCTCAGGGGTTGAGGTAGGTTCCCCTTTCTTCTGGAATTTCTTCCTCCCGCCCAATGTGCAATTCTGCTGGATGTTGAATGTTTTGTCAGGAGGGTCTGGCCTATGGTGCAAAAGGACACTCACAGCCCAGAATCCAAAACTTTCCCTACCATCGGGACTGCTTCTGAGCAAGGTCACGTTCACAGTCCTTACAGTGCTGTGCTTTGCAGTGGTAGCTGGACAGGTGCTGATGACAGAGCAGTGTTTTGGCTCCTGCTGAGCAGCGCTGTCCCTCTGACATTCCTTCCCCTGTCAAAGGGGATGGGAGTGGGCAAGATCCTGGGAGGGGACACAACCAAGCCAACTGACCCAAATTAGCCCATGGGATATTCCACACCATGTGACAACAGCTCAGATATCTAAGCTAAAAAGGAGAGAGGAAGAAGGGGGGACATTTGTCAGTTTTCAGTGTTTGCCTTCCAGAGGAACCATAATGCATGCTGAAGCCCTTCTTTCCAGAAAATGTCCAAACATCATTGCTGATGGGAAGTATAGACTGACTTTTTTTCTCCTTAGCCCATGCAAATGCAGTTCTTTGCTTCTTTCTTTTACCGTAATAAAACTGCTTTAACTCACCCTGCTGGTTGTTCTCCCTCTTATTCTCTCCCCTGTCCCAGTGGGAAAGAGAATGATAGAGCGATGGAGTGGGCACCTGGCACCCAGCCAGGGTCGACCCTCTACAGTCATTTTGGCACCTGAACATGGGGCCAGATAGAGGTGGTGAAATGGACTCTAGCAGGAACCTCGGGCAGCAGGCCAGAACAGCAGAGGAGCGCAGGCCCAGGGTGACAAACAAAGTTTAGCAATAAGCCCAAAGCTGTGGCAGGAGCAGCAGGGGCTGGGCAGACCCAGGGGTTTCGAGCTAAAAGTCTACTAAAAATGCAGAGCAGTGGCAGAAACAGCGGGGGCTTGGCAGCCCTGGGTGAAGGGGGGAATCGTTTTGGGCTCCTGCAAGCAGCCCTGAGACGCTCCCTTTGGGAGGGGGTTGTTGTCCTGGTTTTCCCTGGAGGCACCTAAGCAGATGGTGAAGATCCCTCCCAGAGTGGTGGGGTATTGAAAGGCCCCAGTTCAATGGGCACACTTGCAAGCAGAGCCTCACCCACAGTCAGGAGAAGCCGTGAAGGAAAAGCTCTGCAGTAGCAGCGAATCCTCTGGGCAGCAGCAGCAGTCCAACACCAAAACCTCAACCATTTGCCTTCCGAGCCGTGCCCCACAGCTAAGGGACAGAACAGCCCCACAGCCTCTCCCCCTGCCCCAGGTATGACTCCCAAATGCTCCTTTCCCTTGCCTGACTCCTTAGTGTGGGATGTAAGAGGTCTGACCATGTCTTTTGTTTCTTCATTACCCCTAATTGTCCTCTGCACAACTGCTCCCTTCAGAGGATCATCATTTCAAATGGGAAAAAATTCCTTAAAGAATCCAAACCAAAACCAGGGTCTCTACTTTGCTGTCTTCAGACAAAATTAAATACTAAAAAACAGCTCAACTATAGGATCAAAAAAAATTTCTTCACTAATGATGGCACAGATCCTTATCAAATTCAGGGATCACTAAATTTTCAGCTAAATACGATCTCTCTCTTTTTCAACATGTAAACGAGACAGACAGTCCTGACCTACAGAATCCCAGCAGTGCCTCTCAGCACTCCTGCATCCATGTCAGGATGCTGGCCAACACAGGACTGTCCTGGAAACTAAGGTGGCTGACTTTACATTTGTGTGGGTACCCACAGGTCAAGGCCAAGGGTGTTCCCTCAGGATAGGGCAGTCCTGAGGGGTCTCCCAAAAACTGCCGAATATCGGCCACTCCTTGTGGCACCAGTTGCTTTCCTGTGGAATGTTCTACCTGCCCTGAGAGTAAAGAGGGAGTTTGGAGAAGGATGTTGCCTTCTTGCCAGGCTGTTCTCCATCCCTTACCAGTACTGATTCTCCTGCAGAAAACACGAGGGGAGAGCTGTGATTTATTGGCAATTTAGATATCTGTACCAGGGGAAGGATTAGCCTTTTAGCAATCTACTCATTTGTTTGGGCTACTTTTGTAACACTGAGAGAACTTCCATTCCTTGAGAGATTTGATTCCTTAAGGGAATGAGGTTATTATCATCCCTTCATGGAAAACCGTTTACAAACCAAAGAATAGACATTTTATTGCCACTGTGTAGTGTTATGTTTTGTGAAGTGACTTTCAAGGATGATGTTAAGTCAAATGAGTTGCAGCTTTGAGATGGGATGCAAACTGCCAAACCTTTCACATTGTCAGGCCATTGCCATACATTTAACTTTGCAACTTCTTGAAACTACTTCAGTTGAGCAAAGGGGAAGGAAAGCTTCCCTGAACTGAAGATTCTTAAATGCCAGATTCTTCTGTGCCTTCTTGGCAAATGAGATTTTTGGCTAAAGGAAATGACTTTAATGAGAAAATAATTCCAGCATGAAGGAAGAGCTTTGAACAGAGACCAAGTTTTGCCAGCAGTTGCTCCGGGTGCTCCTGCCAACAGCCCCTGCAGGAAGGAGCACAGCCCCAGTGCACTTTGGCTTTGGCTGCCTCTGGCAGAGAAGCCCCCTGGGGCACAGGTCTCTGGGGCAGGAGAGGACACCAGCACTGCCAGGGCTCAGGGGGTGGCAGGTGTGCTTGGGTGGGACTCTGCCACACCTGCTGATTTCAGTGCTTCCCTGGCCCCAGGGCTCAGAGCAGCACTTGTGCCCCGGCTTTGGGGCAAAGACAAAGTTCCTTGTCTGTCACACCCGCAGGTTTAGGATGTCCTCCAGCCAGGCCGTGTCCCAAGGAGGCCGTGCCAGCTTCTGGGGAAGGCCCCGTGCCCTTCCTGCTGCGGCTGTGTCGGCAGCCCTGGGGGCTCCTTCTGCTGCCCTGAGCCCACAGAGCAGGGTAGCGTTTGCTGATGGTTGGAGCTGTTCCTAAAGATCCTGTGGGGATGTCTCAGACACTTGGGGAGAGGGATTCCTTCCAGCCTGGGCCACTTTGGGTGGCCCCAGGGCAGGTGGCAGGGTGTCACATGGGCCCTTTGTGACACATGGTGACATCGGTGCTGGCAGTGACACAGCCACACCACAGTGCTCGGAGCACGTGACAGGACAGGACAGGATAGAGCAGTGCTGAGAGGAGCCTCCCCACAGCACACTCATTCCTGTCTGACCTGGAGCTTTTCCGAGGCATTATTCCTGCAGGTGACCTCAAGGCCAGACCACAGCACTTGGTGACCTGTGGCCTACCCGAGACTTCTCTTTTGCAGGTGCCCTTGAGGACGTGTTAACTTGGAGCTTTCCTGAGGCACCTCTCTAGAAGGTACCCTCAGGGGCAGACATGGCGGGCAGATTTCACGGCCTGTTCAAAGTCTTCAGGGGGACAAAAAAGAAAGACCCTGGAGCACAACAGCCTGAAGAGCTGGAGCAGTACCGGCCAGTGCAGGACGGTGAGGGACAGAACTGGGCCCCAGGGCTGATGGCTGCAGCCAGCTTGGCCCCATCCCATCCCACCTGCTGTGGACATGCCCATGCACAGGAGGGAAGAGGAGCTGGGGCTGAACCGTGCCGTGGCCGTGCTCCATCCCCTGGGGCATCCCGGGGCTGTCCCTGCCTGCAGAGCCCAGGGCTGGGCTCTGTTCTCCGGCCTCTCCTGCAGCCCCTCAGCTCTGGCTGCTCTCACTCTTTGCCAGATGCAGCCATGGACCAGACACAAGAGCAGGAGCCCGCCCGTGGCCGCTTCCGCAGGACACTGAAGGTACCTGCAGCCATCCCCACCTGGGCTGGGGCTGCTGTCACTGCTCAGCCCAGCACCACACTTGGAGCACTCCATGGAATGTGTCTCTCTTCCCTGTCCTTTGTTCTCCTGCAGATGTTCCGGAAGTTCCTGCGCATTCGACGTGGAAAGACCAGCACCACAGCAACTGAGGGCACAGCACAGCTTAACTCTAGACTGACCAAGTCCCAGGCAGAGCCTGATGTCAGCACAGATTCGACTGCACGCTCAGAAAATTTTGACACTGTAATTAATGATCACAGGGTGAAGACTGTTCTCATGTCAATGACTGAGGGCATGGTCAGCACAAACACTGACACCAGAAAGACTCACGGCATCACAAATACTGCCATCACACCCACTCCCACTGTGATTCATGCTCCCACTATAGATTTTTTAGAGGAGAGTGCTTTTTCTCCTCAGCAGCAGGTAAGCAGCCTTGGGCCAGGCCTGGAGGCCTCCCAGGATCATGTGCTCCCTCAAGCCATGGCCACTGGGAGCCCTCAGCCTTTGAGGCCAGCACAGTGTGCCGGGGAGGGAAGCACTTCTTGGGGGAAGCCGGGGAAGTTGCTCCTTTGGACAGTTCTCCAAGTGTTCCCCATGCCTCTTCCAGGTGCCAGCCATTGTAAGGAACATTCACCAGAGACTGGCATCCCATGTCACTGTGAATGCCAGGCTGCAAACAGACATTGTGAGGCTGGCTGAAGAGCATCCAGCTGATGTGGTGCTGACCCTCTTGCACTGTGCCCCAACGTGTGACAGGTACAGGATGTACCTGCCTCGAGAGCTCAGGGCTCACGAGCCTTTAGGGCCTATCGCCCTGCACAGCCTGTGCAATGGGGTGTGCCAGACAGGCAGAGAGGTCCAGGACCCTCAGGACCTTCTGTTTCCTGAGCCTGCTGCCAATGCTCCCTCCCTGAAATTCAGGGCACCGGGGCTCTGTTACCTGGGCCCCAGAGCTGCACAGGGCATGGCAGTGTGACTGAGATGCCCCTGACACAGAGCTCTGATCCCACAGAGCTGCTGCCATGATCTGGAGAACCATAGGCTCGTCAGGACCAGCAGTGGAGAAGGTGCTGCCAACACTGGTCTGTGTAATGGAGCACTGGCCACTGTACAGGATGTGCACCTCTGATGGGGACAACAAGGATGTTTTTGCCCTGGCTGTGAGTTTCTGGGCCTTTGCTCACCCCGAGTCACCTCTCCAGCAGCTCTCCATCCTCTCCCTGCCTCAGGTGCTAAAACCTGGGCTAGGGGCAGGCTCAGGGGGCACCAGGCCCGCTGCTCCCCCTGCGTCTCCCCTTGTGACCTGACACCTTGGCACTGAGCGCTGTCTCGGGCTTCTTCTATTTCAGGCAACTCTGGTGCTCTGGGTGATTCTCCAGGAGCCTGAGTGCCACGAGGCAATGACCCTTTATTCCTCCCGCCTGTCTGTGGCTCTGCTTCTCCATGTTGTCATCACCACACAGCAGATGCCACCCAAGGAAGTTGATAACTTCTGGACAGCATGCCAGGAGGAACACCGCCTTCCCAGCAACCCCAACAGGTTCCAGTCCTCCCGTCCTTCCCATGCCCTTGTGGCCAGTGCCAGTGCTCCCAGTGTGACCTGGGCTTTGCTCTGCACACAGGTTTGCAGTGCAGGCCATGAAGGCTCTGCTCTACCGGCTGCAGTGTGACAGAGAGGTGATGGCCATGGAGCGCAAGCGTGGCTGGGACACGCTGCTCTGTGCTGACACCCAGCACTATGCCATGGGTCTGCTGGCCAGGTGAGAGCCCCTTCTCCCCGCTGTCCCCGGCATTTGTGCCTGTGCCCGGGGTGCCCCACACAGTCCCTGTGGTCATGGGCCACAGGGCCTCATCACTGAGGGAAGGCCAAGCAGACTGGGAAAGGCTGGGAGAGGAGGGTGCCCAGAAGGAGCTGCCTCTCAGTGGGCCCACATCATCGCCAGGGATGCTGGGGAAAGACTGGACCTCTGTGAGCCAGTCCTCTCCCTGAGAGGTTTGCCACCTCCACCTCAGGGTCTTTTTCCCCTGACAGGGAGATGCGCCGTGTCTTGGTCCCTCTGTGTTCCCGCATTGCACTCCAGCTCCTCCGCCTGCTCAGCACGGAGCAGCCAAGCTGTGATCTGCCTTTACTGGCATTCCTTGTGGAGGTGAGCCTGAAGGCCAGTGCTGCCTCTCTGAGCTGCCTCCCAGCTCTCTGCCCTCTCGTAGCCGCTGCTGCCTGGGACGGTGCCTGTGCCCTGTGCTGCTGCCTGGGCCTGGCCCTGTGTGGTTCTGGGCTCCTGCCAGCCGGGTCTCCTGTCACTGCCCTGTGCCTTTCAGGTCCTCGAGTGCATGGATTTGACTCGATGCCACGCCAGCATCCTCTGGTTCATGTCGAGGTACCTGCTGGGCAATTGCAGGCAGAGATGTCGCCTGGCACTCAGAGGCCTCGTGGTGCTCAGCAAGGATCCCTTCATGGTGAGAAGGTGGCAGCAGCTGAAGCTGCACTGGGGAAAGCAGCCCCATGGGCTGGCTGGGCTTCAGGAGCCGAGGCAGCTGCTCCCAGCTCTCCTGCCTCACCTGCCTGAGTGCTTTGGGACAGGCCTTTGGGCTCTGGGCCCTGCAGCAGCAGGGTGGGGTTGGCGGTGCAGCTGTTCATGGCTTCACAGCACAGCCTTGTGTTCCACACAGGCCAGAATAATGTGCAGTCTGTCTTCAAGCTTTCTGGAGCTGCTGGATGATGCAGATGGAGAGGTGGTCAGCATGTCCCTCTGTGTGTTCACGAATGTGTTCAATAACAAAGGCATCCGGGTATCGAGCACCACTGCCCCAAAGCTGGCTGAGGCACTCCTGGAACTCTTTAACCACGTGAGATTCTGCATCCCTAACCACAGGCACTGGGTGCTTCCCAGTGCCGTCTGCATTTTCAAGCATTTGCCTGGGTGGGCCTGGAGTAGTTGGTGCTTAGGTTTTCTCCTTTCCTCTAGGACAATAGCCACGTACAAGTGCTCTCCATTCACCTCTTCTGTAAGGTGATGGAGTTGGTAGTGGACGAGGGAAAAAAGCCTCTGAAGGAATTTGTCAACAAGGGCGTGTACACACTTTTCATCTACTGCCATGATAAGAACCAGCAGGTGGCAAAGGTGAGGTTTTGTGTGCTGCTGGTGTTCTGCTGGGAGGGGGCTGGGCTGCCTCCTGCCCTGGTGCCTCCAGGGCTGCAGCTTCCTCCAGGCCGTGGCACAGGGACGGGTCCTGTGCCCTGAGCTGCAGTGCCATATCCGTGTCTCTGCTGCTCTCCAGGCCTCTCGGGAAACGCTGCATTGTGCGGCCAGGTTCTTGAAGAGGAGGAATCTCAAGAAGGTGCTGAAGAAGGAGCAGTTGAAGATCCATGAGTGTCTGTAAGGATGGCCTGGATGAAGCCCTAGCCTCAGGCTGGAAAGAACCCCTGCCCCTGGTGTTCAGTGTGTGGGGGGCTGGCAGCTGTGGCCCCTGGCCAGTGCTGCACCCAGGGGCGCCAGCCTGCGCCCCACACGCCGCTCCCTTCCCTGGGCCACACGGGACCTTCTCCAGGCTCCTGTGGGCCCGAGCCGGGTGCCGATGGAGCCCGGCACAGCGGGGCTGCGGGGCGGGGCGGCACCGCGGCTCCCCGGGCAGCAGCCGGCCCTCGGCCCCCTCCAGAGCCCGGCAACAGCGGCTGCTGGCCGGGCCTCGGGGCTGTGCGGGCAGGGGAGGCCGGCGCTGGGCGCAGCGAGAGCCCGGCCGAGGGGCTGAGCCCGCGCCAAGCCTTCCCTGCTGCCGCTCTCTGCAGCTGGCAGAGGACAGGAGCCGAGCGGCCGAGCACCTGCGCCGGGTGCTGCCGTACCTGCATGTGAAAAAGGCATATTGTATATGTGGCTCTACGCAGATATTTACTATATGTAATCTGATAGATAGAAAAGTTATACTATATTAACATTACAATAATGTAGTGAATGTAGTTTTGTAATTAACAATAAGTTATAGTACAATAGAAGCTGTGTATGTGTGTTATATTTTTTGCTCAAGAAGAAAAATTCCTCAGCACAGAGATAACATTCACAGAGGCCCCTAAACCTTACAGAGGCCCCTAAACCTTCTAGTGAAGAAGAATTTATGGCCTCTTATCCACAGAACCTAACTTTCTCAAGGACGTATGCTCTCATGCGTTCTTTTAATTAACAGAAAACTTTTGTGACAAGAAACAGCTAAAAATTACTCGTTTTACGTAAGATATGAATAGTCATAAACTGAAGGCTTAAAAAAGAAGACTTCTCTTTGTTCGGGGCCCTTCTCCTTCCTAGCCTTTGTCTGGGAGGGAGGGGGAACAAAAGCCCGGGCTACCTTCTTTGCTCTTGTTGTCTCATTATTTGTCCTGTCTCTGAAAACTTTTTTTTAAACCTTTATTATTGTATTAATATTTTTGTAACCAATTTTTATTCTTTATTAAATATTCATAAATTTCAAAAAAACGAGTGATTTGCGTTTATCACAATTTGGTAGCAGAGGTCGGTTTAAAATACCCCACTGCGGGTGCTGTGGGAGGATTAGAGACCAGGGAGACGCGTCCCGCCTGCATTAGGCGGCCCCGGCTCTGGTCCTCGCAGAGTACCCCAGAAAGGGGTAAGATCCAAGGACAAAGGGAGACAATAAGGCAAAGAGAAGGGAAAGAATTCCCTAAAAACCGCGGTAACCAGCTCCTAACATCAAAGTGTGCACGAAGAATAAAGACCCAAGAACAACGGAGTGGTAAGAATTGCTGGGACTGGGGGTGGCGGCGTTTGGCGCGGAACGGGGGCTGAAAGTGTGTGTGTCTGAGAGGCGGGCTGGGGTAACACCCAGACCTTCCAAGCGAGTGCGGAGTCCCCTACGCTGCGGTTCCGTTGTCCCGCGAGGGAGGCGGCCAGCACCGGGACGAAAGTGAATAGTAAAAAGGAGTGAGAGAAACCCCCCAGGAAAAAGGTAAAGTGTGTGAAAAAGGGGACCCTAAAAAAAAAAAAAAAAAAAAAAAAAAAAAAAAAAAAAAAAAAAACCAAACCCAAGAGCACCTGGGGTTGGGGAGAACCCCCCAACACTGTCAGATTGAGGGTTTGGTGAAGGGCATTGTCTGCCCGGGTTGATAACCAGCTGGATTGGAGGAAGCAATTCCGAGACATCCAGGGTTATGTTAAATTCTGCAGAATCTAGGAAATAAACCCAAGAGCACCTGGGGTTGGGAAGGGAGAACCCCCCAACACTGTCAGATTGAGGGTTTGGTGAAGGGCATTGTCTGCCCGGGTTGATAACCAGCTGGATTGGAGGAAGCAATTCCGAGACATCCAGGGTTATGTTAAATTCTGCAGAATCTAGGAAATAAACCCAAGAGCACCTGGGGTTGGGAAGGGAGAACCCCCCAACACTGTCAGATTGAGGGTTTGGTGAAGGGCATTGTCTGCCCGGGTTGATAACCAGCTGGATTGGAGGAAGCAATTCCGAGACATCCAGGGTTATGTTAAATTCTGCAGAATCTAGGAAATAAACCCAAGAGCACCTGGGGTTGGGAAGGGAGAACCCCCCAACACTGTCAGATTGAGGGTTTGGTGAAAGGCATTGTCTGCCCGGGTTGATAACCAGCTGGATTGGAGGAAGCAATTCCGAGACATCCAGGGTTATGTTAAATTCTGCAGAATCTAGGAAATAAACCCAAGAGCACCTGGGGTTGGGAAGGGAGAACCCCCCAACACTGTCAGATTGAGGGTTTGGTGAAGAGCATTGTCTGCCCGGGTTGATAACCAGCTGGATTGGAGGAAGCAATTCCGAGACATCCAGGGTTATGTTAAATTCTGCAGAATCTAGGAAATAAACCCAAGAGCACCTGAGGTTGGGAAGGGAGAACCCCCCAACACTGTCAGATTGAGGGTTTGGTGAAGGGCATTGTCTGCCCGGGTTGATAACCAGCTGGATTGGAGGAAGCAATTCCGAGACATCCAGGGTTATGTTAAATTCTGCAGAATCTAGGAAATAAACCCAAGAGCACCTGAGGTTGGGAAGGGAGAACCCCCCAACACTGTCAGATTGAGGGTTTGGTGAAGGGCATTGTCTGCCCGGGTTGATAACCAGCTGGATTGGAGGAAGCAATTCCGAGACATCCAGGGTTATGTTAAATTCTGCAGAATCTAGGAAATAAACCCAAGAGCACCTGGGGTTGGGAAGGGAGAACCCCCCAACACTGTCAGATTGAGGGTTTGGTGAAGGGCATTGTCTGCCCGGGTTGATAACCAGCTGGATTGGAGGAAGCAATTCCGAGACATCCAGGGTTATGTTAAATTCTGCAGAATCTAGGAAATAAACCCAAGAGCACCTGAGGTTGGGAAGGGAGAACCCCCCAACACTGTCAGATTGAGGGTTTTGTGAAGGGCATTGTCTGGCCAGGTTAAAGAGTGTAAAAGTGTGTAGAAAGTAAAAGGTACCTTGTAGTTGTGATTGTTTTGTAGTGTGTGAGATTAAGTGAAAAATAGAGTGGAGTGAATGTAGACGAATGAAAGTATAGAAAGTGTAGATTTTTATTTAATTTTAAGTTTTATTATAGTTCCTCAGAGAAGATAAATTGTATTAAGAAATAGTGTGAGAGAAAGAAGTAGTTTTTGTGGGGGTAAAAGGGAAGGTGAACAGAGACAGGGATGGGTAAAATAGAGAAAATTTTGAAAGAAAAGGGATAGAAGTCCAGTGAGGAGAAATCATCGACAGAGATACCACCCTAAGATCGTCCCCTGGGAGTTGCACTGCCGGCTCCGGTGTTGGTGCCTGTCTCAGTCCCAGTGCTTGCCCCAGGTTCTGGCTTGTCGCTTGTTTCTGCCCCAGTTTCCATCCCAGGCAAGAGTCCGCTGTTCGCAGCGGCAGCCCAGCCGGTTTCTCCCCTCCCCCCCCCCCCTCGCTGTTCGCAGCGGCGGCTCAGTCGGTACCCGGCCCCCACCCCGGTCCCTCTCGCTATTTTCCCGCAAAGGCTTTTTCAGCCTCATTCCCAGTATTTTGTTTGTTTGCTAGTTTGTTTTAGCAGCGCTGAGCGTTGCCGCCACTGCCTTGCTTTTGTTGGAAGCGGCGAGTACGGTCGCCATGAGCCACGCGGGGGGGGTGGCCGCGTGGTGGCTTAGCCGACCCTGGAGGGTCCCCCCCCCCACGGCGGCGGGTGGCAGCAGAGCGGCCGGTTCCCCTCCCTCCTCCCCCCAGCAGCGGCGGTGAATCCCCCTCCGCTTGCGGCGCGAGGGGGGGGGGCTTTTCCCTCTCCCCTCCCCCCCCAGCGGCAGCGAGCCCCCCTCCGCTTGCGACACGGCGGCGGCAGGGCGGCTGGTTCCTTCTCCTCCCCCCCCCAGCGGCGGCGGCGGGTTCCCCGTCACCCCCCCTCCCGTTCGCGGCGGCGGCGGCGGCGGCGGCGGCGGCGGCGGCGGCGGCGGGGCAGCGGGCTCCCCCTCCCCCCTTCCCCCCTTCCCGGCGGCAGTTCCTCCGCTGTCGGTGTGTAGCAGGTTGGTCCGGTCCCTAGCTGCCTCAGTAGCGATTCCAGCTCCGGTGGTGCTGGGCGTTGACTGCCGGAGGCGGCTGGACCCGCCAGCGTGGGCCATGCGGAAAGCGCGGCCGCATGGAGGAGACCGGAAATTGCTTCCCCTTCGGGAATTCCGGTGGCAGACCCCGCCCATGCCCCGTCCTTGGAGGACCAAAAAATCAGTGATCAGTCCTCCAGAGCTCCCCACTTCCTGTTGGGGAAGCCGTTCCCTTGGAAACCGCAGTCAATGCAGATCTTCTCAGGAAAAAAGGGAGACGGGCAGCCGCACAGCCGTGCCATGGCAGAGGGGCTGCCCAGTGGAGGCGGCGGCGCCGAGCCGCGCGTGGGACGCGCAGCTCCCTGCCCGCCCCTCCTCCAGCTCGCTTATCAGCGCCCGCAGCTGCCCTTTTCCTTATGACCGAGAGACTCGGGTCATAGAAGTTTTAAAGATTTTTTCAGTGTTTCTCATGCGCTAGCCTTCAATTTCTTTTAAATCAGTAGCCTGTAAAATTCAGACAGCGTGCATGTGTTCTAGAATGTTTTAGGAAGGACTTGTAAGGTTTTTTTTGGGAAGAAAGGAGACAGTGTCTGAAGCTGTGCTTTTTTAAATGACTGCTGCTTGATGTGCTAACATTTTTTTTCAAGCGTTTTTCACTTAGTGAGAGAGAGCTTGGCCATGTGAAGTCAGTGTTTAGTGCTTTCTAAGTGTCTCTTCTACAGTTGATGAATGAATGTGTGTGAAAGTTGAAGGAGGAAGAGTGAAGAAAGAGAAGTATTAGTGTTCACTGGATTATTTGCTTAGTCTATGTTATATTTTAGAAGATGCAGACAGGAGGAAGAGTTGGAATTTGTAGAAGGTACAAAAGCAAGAAGAATTTGTTTGGTAGATATTTCAGAGAGGCATAGTGTAAGTAAAGATGTGATGGAGTGCAGGAGCAAGAAGAGACTTTTGCCTGTCATCAGGGATGTGGTGATATAGAAAGATACCAGAATTTAGATAGGAGATGTTTAGTTAGTCCCAAGAACAAAGAGTAATTTGTTAAGATGAGAATTACAAGTGAAATTAGAAATAAGAGTGGCTCCAAAAGATGAAATAATTTGGCAGACCAGGAAGCTAAGGTGCAGCAGAGAATGAAGCTAAAAGGTTCATGTTAATATTAACTCCAAATAAGGAAAATTGAAAATTCCAGAATTTAGTGAAACAGAGGAAAAAGAATTGAAGGAGATAAGAGGTAAACCAGATAAATCAAAGAAACAGAAACTTCTTGATAGAAGGCAATTACTTAATAAAGTACTTACTAGAAAAATATTAGAAGACATGCATCAGAAAACTCACTGAGGTACCCAAGCTTTGTGTGATTATTTCCTAAGAAACTATGAATACATTGGGATTTGTAGGATAACAGAGAAGATAACTGAAAGATGTATAACTTGTCAAAGGATAAAATAAAAAGATAATGAGGAGAACTACACTGGAAGGTAAGGAATTAGCCTTTAGACCATTTCAAAGTATCCAAGTAGATTTTACAAAACTTCCTCAAGTTCAACGATAGAAATATATATTAGTAATAACAGACTATTTAACTCATTGAGTGGAGGCAGTTCCCACTGCCAAGGCTACTGCTAATGTGGTAAGTAAAACCCTTTTAAAACAAATTATTCCAAGATGTGAGATAGTTAATAAAATAGATTCAGACAGAGGAACACACTTTACATCAAAAGTGTTACAACAATTAATTCAAGCTTTGGAGACCCCAGGCCCAGCAGCTCTAGCTTTGTAAGAAAACCCTAACAGAAGCTGTGAGGCAGCTGTACCAGGACCCCCCTGACCTTAGGCCCCTCTGAGCATTGAGGTCTAAGAAGAGAATGAATATCTTTGTCCCCAAGAGGGAAATCTCAGAAGCCCCAGGGTGTCCTTGGGGAAGTGTTCCTAAGTTCTGCTTCTGTTTGTCAATAATGCTGGGGTTGGTGTTGTTTGTTAACCTGTATATACACACCAGAAAGGAACTATTATTATAGTCCCAGATCTTCGCCTGAGAGGCCCCTAATTTTCAAAATTACAATAATTCAGAGGGAGAGAGTTTGAATTCTTCATTACAAGGGTGGCTCCAACTTTTCTGTGGCAGATACCTGTCTTTCAGACTAAGACAAGACCATTTTTTTAGTTATCCTGTAAAACTTAGGTGTGATATTTATAACAGTATTTTAGCATTATGCAGCTTGTATTCCAAGATTTTGTTAAAACCTATAATCAATTTAATATGCTGCCATTTCTGTCAGCTATATAGTGCACACACAGATAGATTATGTTGTGCCAAAATGCAATTCAAAGGAATTATAAATTGCACCATATCAAAATTGTTGTGATTAATATCTCTAACTCCAAAATGAGAAAGTCCTTTTCAGGTATTGCTGACTGAGGCGGCGATCCAGATCAGGGAATGAAGATGAATTCACCAGCAGAGCAAAAAGACCTGTGGAAAAGCCTAAGGAGTGGACAATATCACCAGAACCGAGTGATACAAAATTAACTCTTAAACGGGAATGAGTAGTAATGAACTGGGGAGATCCACATGATCCAGGAAACATACGCAAGATCACACCTGACTGGAAACTTAGACTGAGTTTTGCATCAGTAGTTTCAAATACCACCTGAGAAAACTTTAAGACACCTCCAGTACCCTCCATGGGGAGGATACTGCCACCGCAGACAGGAAGATCAGAAATGTTTCGGACAGAAAACCCCTGTAATTTTTGGCCTTAGCCTGTGATTTATATAAAGAGGAGGGTGAATTACAACCTCATATATTGCCAAGCCAAATACCCTGTTTGATTCACGCAAATACTGGACATGCTGGTTGGTTTAAATGTGTTTGAGCTGTGGGAAAAATTAGTACTGTAGTTCACACAAACGACACTCTCGTTGCATGAAGTGTAGAGTGTCACCTGAGCCCCCTATCCAAGCAGAACTTGGAGCTACTGAAATAATAACTTAGTTGTGTGGTTGGGAGTTATTAGTGCCTCTTGAATGGGAGATAGCTGAGAAAAAGTGGGAGACCACCATTAAAGAGTGTCAAAAACGATTTGCCTGAAAATTAGCCAAGAGAAAGTGACAATAGACGAGAGGGCAAGACCAGATTGGCCTCTATAATCGCCACCGAGAAGATCACATACACCTGCTGTGGGCTGCAACCCCATAGGCATGGGAGGTGGGAGTATAAGCCATACTGGACCTCTCCTTTTTCTGTCACTCGTTCTCTGTTTCTTCATTTTTGAAATATTAACCAGGCCATGCTATATGGAAAGACACCGAGGCTCCTTCTTTATTTCTCATACTCATGTCAACAGTCACTGTTATAACCCTTCCAAATTGGGAAATTGCATACACAATGAGAAAAAGTATTAGATTGCTGAAAATTTAAGGGGAAGTGAATGTGCGAAAGGGGAGAAATGGATGTGTTTCACCCACATTACTAGAAGTAAAGCAAAGAATTTGGTATACAGGAAAAATCCCTATGTTAGCCTCCCAGAGATTTCTAAATTTTGGGAGAATATAGATGAGCAAAAACTGGATTATTGGAAAGCACCAGACGGTCTGTTCTGGATATGTAGAAAAAGGCATACCCAAAACTCCCCCCCACAAGTGGAAAGAGAGCTGTACTCTGAGTGTCATACAACCAGGATTTTTTTTCTTTTGCCTAGACCTGAAGGCGATCACTTAGGGATACTAGTTTATGAAGATCTAAAAAGAAGCAAGAGAGATATAATTGGAAGATTCCAAAAATGGGGAGATGATGAGTGGCCCCCTGAACGCATACTGGCAACATATGGGCCAGCCACCTGGGCACAGGACGGGAGTTGGGGATATCGAACTCCCATTTATATGTTAAATCGTATCATAAAGCTTCAGGCAGTCGTAGAAATAATAACAAACAGAACTAGTCTGGTAATGGAATTAATATGCAGGCAACAAACTCAAATCAGAGCCACTGTGTACCAAAACAGGTTAGCACTAGATTACTTATTAGCTGAAGAAGGGGGCGTTTGTGAAAAATTCAATACATCAGATTGTTGTTTATAATAGAGATGCTATCAGAAAAATCGCCCATGTACCAGTTCAGAAGTGGGAATCCGTGCTAAGTACCAGCTGCTGAGATAATGTGCTAGGAGTAGAATAGTGAAAGAAACTAAGTTTTTTCCTCTTATGTGCTACAGCTAGTTTAATATTCTTTCCTTGCTTGATCCCTTGTTTTATTAGATTAATCACTAGTTTAGTTCAAGGTATGCAATTTGTAACCTTAGATCAAAAGATAGATACAACAAAAACAGTGCAAAAGATTATGGTATTAAGGAAACAAAATAGAGTAGAAGACCCCCCTCCAAAAAGCTAGACTGATTTATGAAGAAAATAAACATAGAAGGGATGCAAGAAAGCAGTAAATATCCGCTCGAGCCAATTTATTATAATAAGAAAGAGGAGGGATTGTGAAAAAGGCATATTGTATATGTGGCTCTACGCAGATATTTACTATATGTAATCTGATAGATAGAAAAGTTATACTATATTAACATTAGAATAATGTAGTGAATGTAGTTTTGTAATTAACAATAAGTTATAGTACAATAGAAGCTGTGTATGTGTGTTATATTTTTTGCTCAAGAAGAAAAATTCCTCAGCACAGAGATAACATTCACAGAGGCCCCTAAACCTTACAGAGGCCCCTAAACCTTCTAGTGAAGAAGAATTTATGGCCTCTTATCCACAGAACCTAACTTTCTCAAGGACGTATGCTCTCATGCGTTCTTTTAATTAACAGAAAACTTTTGTGACAAGAAACAGCTAAAAATTACTCGTTTTACGTAAGATATGAATAGTCATAAACTGAAGGCTTAAAAAAGAAGACTTCTCTTTGTTCGGGGCCCTTCTCCTTCCTAGCCTTTGTCTGGGAGGGAGGGGGGACAAAAGCCCGGGCTACCTTCTTTGCTCTTGTTGTCTCATTATTTGTCCTGTCTCTGAAAACTTTTTTTTAAACCTTTATTATTGTATTAATATTTTTGTAACCAATTTTTATTCTTTATTAAATATTCATAAATTTCAAAAAAACGAGTGATTTGCGTTTATCACATGCAGAAGCCACAGGAGCCCCTGCGAGCGGCGGCCATCAGGTTCATGGGTGAGCCCCGAGCCCGGGCTCCCTCCCCGGCCCGCCGCAGCTCGGCCCCAGCCCCGGCTGCGGCCCCGGCAGCGGCCTCCGGGCCCGGCGCCGTGGAGCCCCGCCTGCCCTCGGGGCTGCTGCCGCCCTCTGGCAGCCGTGCCCGCCCCTGGGCGGCAGGAAGGGCAAGGGCCCGGGCTGAGCCGTGCCGGGGCAGGAGGCCGTGTGGCCGCAGGGCTGGCAGCGCCGCTGGCACGGAGCTGTGCCGCTGGGGCCGTGACACGCTCTGTGTTCGCAGGGACTGCCGCGGTGCTCAGGAGAGGGCAGCAGGAAGAGCTCCAGGTGCTCTGTGAGGTAAAGGGCAGCGGGCTGGCAGCGGGGGCTGGTGGGGAGCTGCAGTCCCTGCCCTGGCTGCGGAAAGCTTCACTCCTGTATGGATGAGAGGTGGCGTGGGTAAAGCATAAAGGGATTTCAGGGACACGGGGAGGATTAAGGTCAGCACCTTCTGGCTGATCACGTTGGACTCTCTCTTGTGGCCGTTGCAAGAGCCGAGTGGGATGCCCTTGGCAGGACGGTCTCCTAGAAATGCTGCAGATGCAGGCCCTGACCATGTCTCTCTTCCTCTCTGTTCCAGCCATTCACGCCCTAAGGAAAGACACCAGTCTATGCCTCAGTAATCTGAATATTCAGGGGCAGTTTGCCAGAAGAACTGAGTAATTGGGTTTGTCTTCAGGACGCAGTGAAACAGTGTCCCAAGAACAGCACCAGCAGCCACTGAAGAGGACACCACAGCCCACAATGCTGCTGCAGCTCCAGGCACAGCTCATGACTGGCACAGCTGAGCCTGTGGAATGCTCACGTTGCTTCAGCTCTCTCCCTCCCTTCTGACAGCTCCTTACCTCCAGCCTTTAGACCCTGGCCATCCCCATTTTTTCCCTCCCAGCTTATCCCCTTTGCTTCGCCTTGCGTCAATAAACAGTTTGGCTTCTTCACTTTCCCTGCATCTCTGTGGAGCTGATGTGGCACGAAAACCTGAGCCCTGGGACACACAGGCCCCGGCTGCCGTTCTCTTCCGTGCCGTGTTTTGTGCAGAAACCCAGAGGAACGAGGGCAAATCAGGCTGGAAAGGTCCCTGTGCTGAAGTCCCACAACACTGTGGAGTTTAAGGCCTTGCTGAGCACACTGAAGGCCGGTAGTGGCACGAGGAGCCTGTGTGTCAGGGACCAAGGTCATGTCTAAGGCCCTGCCATATTTGGTCCGCTGTTGTGCACAAGACAATGAAGAACAGACAAGGAAGAGAATGTTATGGTTTAATTGGTGGGGATTTGACCCTTGAGAGAAACAATGGATCGGTCAATTGTTGGGAGGTTAACCTGTGGAAGAGGAACATTACACAGTGGAGCTGTTGTTGGCACGGAGGTGTCATCACCGTTGTGACCTCATCTCATGCACTGGCCAAGTGGGAGATGACGTTGTAACTGGAAAAACTCCATTTCAGAGGAGGAGGTATGAGGCCTGGTTCTGGGGTAGAGGAGTGGGAAGGACATAATGCATGCCCTTCTGATGCAGGGGATGCCCTGAAGGTGGATGGCCCAGCTGCCTCTCCCACCTGAGCATCATGCTCCATCTGCTGCTGCTGCTCAGCAGCTTCTCACCAGTCAAGGGATCAGCATGTATTCTTTGCAAGGGCTCCTAATCAAACAAAATGAAAAAGTTCAAAAGTCCCAAAACCTTGCCATGAAGTAAAATTTCTGTGTATTTGGTGGAAAAGAGGAATGACGTGTATACCCCCAGATACATGAACCTCCTTGGATCAAAAGAAAATGCCAGAATCTAAGAACGAGCTGCAATATGTTTTAGGATTACTAGTGTTTGGAGAAAACACATCCCAGATTTTTCTATAATTGCCAGACCCCTTTATAACTTGCTTAGAAAAGGAGTGAAAGGGGAATGGTGTGCTTCTCAGGGAGAAGCAATAAAATTGTTGATTTTTGAAGCAACTGCTCACCAAGCACTTGGTCCTCGTCATCCTACAGATCCTTTCCAGGTGGAATGGGGTTTGGCTTCCTCAGGACTGTCAGTACAACAACCTATTGTCCTGAGAGTCCATTTGAAAGTGATTAAAGCTGTTACTCCATATTCAACCCCCTCACCTGACGGGGTGGCCAAAAGAGCCTCAGTAGGAGCTGTAAAAAATCTGTCAGTGAACTTGGATAGCAGCCCAGACAAACCTGCCTCAGTCACTGAAAGAGCCCCTTCCTTTTTCCCTGAGCAGTCAGCAATTGATGGTGAGGTCAACAGAATCCCAGTGTGGAAAAAGGAAAAGTGGCAAGAAATTCTAAATATTGCAAGCCAAGGGAACTTTGCTGTGGGATGGGTGTCTTCTCAGCAGATAGATGGAAATCTAGCAAGAGACAATACCGTTAAAGCATTGCAGGAATGCTTTGGAACTTTCCTAAAACCACAGGAAATCCTGTCTGATAATGGGTCTCACTTTACTGCAGAAATTCTCCAGGACTGGGCAAAAGGTGAAAGGATCAAATGCCATTCTCATCCCCCTTATGGATGGGGGTTAACAGGTGTCCCAAAATCACTGCTTTTTGCCTGATAGCTCCAAGCATAAATACATGCTGGATAATTCCTTCATTCCTTCACTATCTTTTCTGCCTTTGGAGGCAGACTCCATTGTGTTTACTTTTCCCAGGAGAACTCCGAGGGACATAAAGACCACATAAAAGCCTGATAAAACTGGTGATATTTTAAACATTTTTTGTGTTATAGGAACAAAATTGGGAATTTTACATAGTATTTATTATATAGAAATACTAATGAAGAAAGTGCTTGTTACAATTACGAATTTGACAACACCCTTTACAGTTGTCCTTACTGGCCTTGGGAATGTCTCAGTGGCTATTATCAAACATATTACCAAATTGAGAACAGGTAAATGTGAATAACCACAAATTGATAATTGATGCACTCAGTGTTGCACAAAACAACATCTTTTGGCTCTTAGCTGCCTCCAGTCTCAGTTGTGGATGCAGTTAGTGGCTGTCTCAATTATAAAAGAAGGCAGTCTTTCTACTGGAATTCAGAAAGTAATTTGGGACCATGCCAATGATTTTGAAAGAGAATTTCAGTCTTGGTGGGATACAAGCCAGTGATAAACACAGCCACAGCTTCTGTATTGGCCATACAGAATGCTTTAGTTCATTTGATATTCCCTGTTATTGTATTAAGATTGAATCATGATGGAGCTATTCTCTATCCTTTGGAGCACAGAGAATGGGCCCATCAAGTTGCTGAGAAATTGCAAACTGTTAATTTAGAATTTTGTATTGTTTGGGAACAGGAAGGGTTTATTTGTGAAAATAATAAAATTATAGCTTAGAACATTTGTTTGGGCACAGAACAAAATATTTGTTATTTTAAAGTTTATCCTAACAAGACTCCTGAAACAGTACTTGTGTATATAGGCAATGGGTGTGCATGCTTTAGAACTGCTTGTGACATTGTAGCTGTAGGAAATGTAATATTGGACCCTAAAAAATCATTCAAATTTTTGTGTTTGTAACTTTACCAAAATCCCAGCCTGTGATTTTTCTTACTCAGCTCCAGTTACTTCTTTTACCTTTACAGCACCTTTTACAATCTAATTACACACTAATCCACAAGTTATGGCCTACCCCAATTAGGATGAACCTTACTTTGATGAAGCAACTGTTGCTCCATCAGATTGAATTGAAGTTTTAGAGAAAATGAAGAAAAATGGACAAAAGACTTTGGTAGCTGTTCATCACAATGTGGAAGCAATCCATTGTGTCCTAGAAAGAGTAAAGCGAGATGCTGAACACAGAGGGATGGATCCTCTCTTTAGATGGTTCCCTACGGCCTCGAGTGTCCTGAACAAATTATGTCATCCCATCATTGTTCTTTTGACTTTAGTTTTGATTGGCTTTGTTTTGTCAGCAGTCTCATTCTTTATGAATTGGAGAGTGATGAAACAGCTAAAACTATTAACCTGTGTAATGTATGCACACAATTTGGTTTCTATCCCCCCTCCTATAGATGCACGTAGATATATTGACACAAGACAAACCATACAAGTAGGCCATAGTCGTGGATTGTAAAATGGATTTTTGCCAAAGTAAGATAAGAGATTTTTGATATGCATATTTTAGGCTAATTATGTATTTTTGATTTTGTGTGACTTCTTTGATTATTTTAAGAGTTTGTTTTGTTTTGATGATTTGAAAATTGTTGTAATTACTATTGTCATGATTTTATTTTGATTATTTGATGTCATGATTTTGTGAATCATTTATCATTATGATCATTGTGACTTGTTTTCAAGTTTTATCATTGTAATTCATTTTAGAATCAATATTGATTATCATTGTGATTTGTTTTGAAGTTTGACCATTTTGATTTGTTTATTAATCAATATTAATTGTTGTTGCCTATCTTTTTCTCTTGTTTTCCTTTTTTCCCCTCTGTTCTCTTGTTCTCTCTCTCTCTCCTCTCTGTTTTCTGGGGTATGCTACCGACATTGAGCCCTGAAGACTTTGTAGCAACGCAACAAACCCAGCTGCTGGAGCTCTCTCAACGACGATCCTGAGTCACGGGGTGGTGTCAGAGTCGGACCAAAGACCCCCTGGCAGAGCCCAGAGCAGCCTGAGCCTGGGCACAGGAGGCTGCACAGAGGCCCTTGGAGCTGCCAGAGGCAGCCGCCTGGCCCTGGGTGCCTCTTGGTGGCCCCGGGCCAATCCTGGGCTCTCAGAGCCCAGCTGGCAGCTGGCTGCTCCCCAGGGGAAGCTCAGCCGTGCTGGGCACAGCACAGCCTGGTGCCATTGGCCGTCTGCAGCCTGCACAGGAGCAGAGAAAGGCAAAGCACAGCCCAGGGCTGAGCCCTGGCTGAGGATTCCTGCTCTGGTGCCGGCTGCCCTGTCCCTCCTGGCAAAGGTGAGCGCTGTGTGCAGCACTCTGGGCACAGGGCAGGGAGCTGGGCTGCTCTGCAGGCTCCAGCACAGGGCAGCGTCCTTCAGGCACGGCCCTTCTGCCGGGGGAGCCGAGGGCAGCACCAGGCAAGGACAGCTTGGCAGGTCACATCTGCAGGAGCCAGAGCCTCACACAGCTCTGCCAGGAAGCGCCTGCAGTCCTGGGGCTCTGCACTGAGCCACAGCAAAGGGGTGAAATGCAGAGTGTGTGGCAGAAATATTCAGGGCCACTAGGCCAGCCTGCTTTGTGCTGTCTGGCACACAGCAAGCACTGTGCAATATAGCCCTGAGCTGCTGGGAGCCAACTCTGAGATGAAATTAAATGGGGACAAAAGTCATCAAAGCAAAAGAGAACTGTTTCTTAGGAAGGAGTCACCTGAGCTGGGTGTGTATCTCACTCTCCCAAGAGCCAAACACACACACACACACTCCAACAGAATGCTGCTTTTTATTACCTTTCCCAGCCCAGGGCCAACCGTGCCCCCTTTCCCTTTGGCTGGGTACTAAGGAACTTAGATTCTCTCCCCACAGCCTTCTTGTCTGTCCCTTCTCCTCTTATCCTACTTCCCTTTTGGCCGGGTCTTCAGCTTGGCCCCTGTCCCAGCTCACAGACACACCAAACAAATTAACGAGAACAAATCCAAACCCTAAATAACAACACCTAGAACCAACAACTTCCCTTCTTTTTTCTAATAGTCTTTTGGCTACAGCAAAATATTATCTCATATCTCACCAAGGGGATCAGAGATGAGCCTGTGGCTTGTGCTTGAGCAGTGAACTGATTTGAAAGGGAGCAGAAGGGTTTTAGCCAGCAATTGGTGTTTTGTTTCTTAATTGCTGAAGGAAAGACACAATGTGCCTTCAGTCAGCAAAACCATTTTCAAGGTACATTGAGGAAATGCTTGTGGGCAATTCCCAGAGAAGGAAGGTGTTGAGAAAATGTTGAACTGGAACAAATCAGGAATTCCGTTGGCATTAACAGACAGTGTTGAGCCCTCTCTTCCCCCAGTGCAGTGATTGGTGTGTGCAAGTGGCTACCTCAGCCTTGAGAATAGAATAGTCCTCCTAAGAAGGGAGCTGGAATGCATTCAAGGGGAAGAAAGTGCTTGCAGGAGGCTCTTGAGCAGCAGAGGAGAATTTGAGGAATGGGATGTTCCCCAAAAGACACCAGAGACCCTAAAGAGACCCCTACTCTCCTGTCAGTAACTTCTGAGAAGTGATTTAAACATGTCCAATAATTGGAGGGAATGTTTAGCCTGTGAGTTTCAGCAAAGTAATGAGTAGGTCTTATCTGCATGGCTACAAATGAGTAGGTGAGATTTCTGAGTGAGCACATGTTAGAAAAGTGATTCCCCACGCACCCCGCACTGAAATAAAGTCATGCCTCCTTTCTCACACTGAGCTGGCACTGGGGATCAGGCCCTGCTTGGTAACTTTCATTTTAGTCCCTTCTATTGAAAGGTGCAAATGAAACCTTTTCCAGCTGTTTCTCTCTGGCTGACCTTTTTGGGGGCCAAAGCTCTGTGCTGCAGGTGGCCCGGGTGTGTGCAGAGCAGTGCAGCCTCCACAAAGCCCTTGGTTTCCCCCAGTCCTGAAGATTTGTTGCTGGGTGTGCCCAGCTGTGGCAGGAGAAGGAGCCCGCAGGGCAGTGGGCGCCGTGCCCTGCCCAGCCAGGGCTCTCTGGCACAGAGCAGCAGCAGCACCAGCACCTTTCAACCCCTCCTGCCTTGGCTTCCCCTGGGAGACAGAAGCCTCTGGAAATCAGCACCACCTGTGGCCTTCCCAGCTTGGAGCAGCTCCTGCTGCTGGGCACCTCCTGCCACTTCTGCTGCTTCCAAACAGGAATCAGGGCAGAGGTGGGGACGCACATACAGAGAAGGCCTGGGCTTGTGCAAGAAATGGGCAAATGTAGGGGGAATGTGTTAGGAGTTATTTCAGCTGGTAGGCCAATACTGCTTTCTCTCCTTTTCTCTCTTCACATTTCCTGTTCTATTCCCTCTCACATTTCCATCCCTGCCCCCTCTCAAGTCTCACAGTTTTCCTGTCATGTTTCCCCCACAATTTTTACTCCTTTTGCCCACCCATTTCAGCTCACTTTCCTCACACTTCACCCCTCACATTTCCCCACCTTCCCACTCTTTCCTGTTTTTTCTCCCCTCATGTTTCTCTCCTTTTCTCAGTCATTTTTCTCCAAGTTTTCTCCTTGTGTTTCTCACTTCTGCCCTCATGTTTCTCACCCTTTCCCTCTCACATTTCTCACACTTTTCCCCTCACGTTTCTCATTCTTTCCCCCTCATGTTCCTTATACTTTTCCTGTTGCATTTTGTGCCCTTTTTTCACTCCTGTTTTCTGCCACTTTTCCCATCAAACTTCCCACCGTTTTTCCCTGTCACAGTGGACACGGGAAGAACCACACGAGGACACGCTGGTGAGCGAAGCAGGAAAAAGGGGTGAGTTTATTTACAAAACCCAGTTCTATACATTTCCCATGGTGCCCGTGGATTGGAGGATGGAATTCCACCTCTCAATCCACGTTGGTTGAGCTAACTGTCAATCACATTTCTCCTCCTACCTAGAAATATGTAAACAATAAAAGACAGTTAGCAAAACATGGCCAGTGTTTATAGTAGAAAATGTGATAAGGTGAAATTTCTGACTCCAATATGAAGAATATAACAGAAGGCTTAAAAAGGTCTTCAAAACCAGGGTGACATTTCCCCTCGTGTTTTCTGCCTTTTTCTGCCCTCTGGTTTCTCACTCTTTTCCCCTCAGGATTCTCAACATGTTCCCCTCACATTTGCTGCCTGTTTCTCTCTCTTTGCCAGTAAAGTTTCTCACTTTCTTGCCCTCATGTTTCCCTCCATATTTTCCCCTATGTTTTTCACCATTTTTGCTCATGTTTCTTAGCATTTTGCCATTCCTGCCTTTTCCTCCTCTCACCTTCCTCTCCTATTTTCAATCACATTTTTCACCATTTTCCCCTCAGTTTTCTCACCTTTTCCCACACAGGTTTCCTAGCATTTTCTCCCTCACACTTCTCTCTTTTTTTTCACTCCCATTTCTCACACTTGTCACCTCACGTTTTCTGCCTTTTTTCCCCTCACATTTCTTAACCCACTGGTTCCTGGCAGTGACTGTTCCCCTTCAGTAGTTGATGGGCTTCTCTTCTTTTTTTCCTGCACTCCCCTACTCCAAAGAATGGGTGCCAGGGCAGCGCTCCAAGAAGCCCCTGGCTGTGCCTCTGCTGAACAGAATGTCTGTGCTCAACTTGAAGAATCTCATGAAGAACAACCTAAACTGCAGCGGGCTTCCTGCTGCAGTGTTGGTTTGTATTTCAATTCCATATAGTCTTCCTAGTGTTCTAAAGAAAGAGGTACCCTGAGGGATACACATCGCAGGTGAGCAGCTGCTGCACCCTCGGCCTCAAGCAAATCCCATCTCCGTTTTCATCACCTCACAGTCACTGTGACTCCTGCCTGGACAAAACCACCTGTGATGCTGTAAGAGTCGGTCTGAAAATCCCTCATCTGCCTCACGACTGTCAGAGGCTCAGACCCCCATGGACCCTGGGCCACAGCACAGGAGTTCTGGCCTGATTGATGAAAGATCCAAGCTTCTCCCTGCAGCTGCACCTACTGGACCAAGACGCCCTCCTCAGGGACCCGTGCATGAACAATGGACACTGTCACAGTTCCTGGGCCATGTTTGCAGAGGCCGTGTTTGCTCTGACCGACTGTGCTGTACCTGCTGCAGAGCCCAGACCTGCTTGCCCCAAACCTGCCTGATCTGAATGGTTGCACCTGATTCCCAGAGCAACGGGGCTCCTCACAGTGACTCATGGGTGCTCCCCCCACGCTGGCCAGGTGCCCCCCACTTCTGCCTGCATTGGCCGGGTGCCCCCTGCTTCTGAAATGACTATAAAGTTTCCCCCTGCGACTCACACTTTGAGGCCCTCCCCGGCGAACGACGGATCTATTGGCCTGTGCCACGAGGACTGCAAAGGTGGTCTATTGGTACCAGTGTCACAAGGACTCTCGTCTGTTCAGTCGGTAGCTAAACCACCCTTTTTCTCTTTTCTCTCTCTCTCTCTCTCTCTTTCTCTTCTCTACTATCGCATAATTGTGTGTATCAATAAAGATACAATTGATTTTACTTGAACTAAGTTCTCATTTCCTCTTTGTGCACTCTGAAATCAAAATGAACCATCACGACCATCCTTTGGCTCGTGACAGATGCTTCTTGATGCTAAGCAAAGTCCATCTGCACAGGAAATGCTTTTGGCCTTCTTTTGGAAAAAGGAATGTTTTTATTTCAAAATGTTCAATCTCTGCAGTTTTTTCCTATTTTTCACCTATTTGAATTGCCTTGACATCAAAATACTGCCAGCTGACGTTCCGAACTGGCTGGTCTGTGTTTGTGTGCACAGAGCAAAGGTGCCACACCGTGTCCGTTTCCCGGGTGTCTGTCAATGTCCATTTCCACAGACGGCTGAAGGGGGGGCTCTGCCTGGTCTGTGCGGCTCCGGGGCTGGGGCTGGGCTGGCAGGGCCGCAGATGGCGCTGGGAGGCACAGCCTGAGCCCAGCTGCCATCTTGTGTGTGTCTGCCTCAGGCCCAGCCGCCATCTTGTGTGTGGCTGCCTCAGCCCCAGCCGCCATCTTGTGTGTGCCTGCCTCAGCCCCAGCCGCCATCTTGTGTGAGTCTGCCTCAGCCCCAGCCGCCATCTTGTGTGTGGCTGCCTCAGTCCCAGCCGCCATCTTGTGTGTGGCTGCCTCAGTCCCAGCCGCCATCTTGTGCATTGAGCTGGTCCAACTCTGAAGCGAATGTGTTGCTGTTTTGTCAGCAGTCAGGATCTGCAGCAAAGACACCAACACTGCAGGACAGTTTACAGGGAATCGCATGGGTTTGGCTCAAAGCAGCCTGTCCTAACTTGTCACTGTCCTTTGTACATGAACAGTGGCAGCTGCAGCTCCTGCACTTCTGCTCCTTCCTGGGCATCTCCCTGGCTGCCCTCCTGGGCAATGGCCTCCTCATCAGCGCCATAGCCTGCAACCACTTCCTGCACACCCCCATGTTCTTCTTCCTGCTCAAGCTGGCCCTCAGTGACCTGGGCTCCATCTGCACCACTGTCCCCAAAGCCTGGCACAATTTCTTCTGGGACACCAGGCACATCTCCTACACAGGATGTGCTGCTCAAGTTTTCCTCCTTATTTTTCTTATGTCAGTAGAGTATTTTCTGCTGATCATCATGTACTATGACCGCTACGTGTTCATTTGCAAACCCCTGCGCTACGGAACCCTCCTGGGCAGCAGAGCTTGTGTCCACATGGCAGCAGCTGCCTGGCCCAGTGCCTTTCTCAATGCTCTCATGCAAACAGCCAATACATTTTCCCTGCCCCTGTGCCAGGGCAATGCCCTGGGCCAGTTCTTCTGTGAAATCCCCCCATCCTCAAGCTCTCCTGCTCCAAATCTATCTCAGGGAACTTGGGCTCATTGCAGTTAGTGCCTCTCTGGTATTTGGTTGTTTTGTGTTCATTGTTTTCTCCTATGTGCAGATCATCAGGGCTGTGCTGAGGATCCCCTCTGAGCAGGGAGGGCACAAAGCCTTTTCCACCTGTCTCCCTCACCTGGCCGTGGTCTCTCTGTTCCTCAGCACTGCAGTGTTGGCCTACCTGAATCCGCTCTCCATCTTCTCCCTATCAGTTCTGTACTTGGTGCTGCCTCCAGCCCTGAACCCCCTCATCTACAGCCTGAGGGACCAGGAGGTCAAGGCTGCAGTGTGAAGTACGATGACTGGATGGTTTCAGCAACATTAAACTGGTGGCCAGTTTCTGCAAATCCCTTCTAATAAAAGTCATCTTTCATATTTTTAGTTGGTTTTTTTTGGAGCTTCTTTTTCTTTGTTTTCATTTTTAAATATTGTCCACAAAGAAATGTCATTGTTCGTGCCATTTCTCATTTTGTTTCTCTCCACCTTCCCAATGGCCCCAGACTGTGTCAGTGAGGGGCTGCCCTCTTGGTGGCTTTAAAGGAACTCAAGGATCTCCCAGCCAAGTTTTCTGCAGAGATGCCCCTTTGGTTCCCTTCTCTGGGGCTGCAGCAGCAATGTCTGTGTGCAGAGCTGGGGGCAGATCAGTGCTGGCACAGCAGCGGTGCCCAGCAGCAGCAGCAGCACTTGGTGTTGGCAGTGCTGCTGCCGTGGCCCTGCCCCGCTGCCCTCCTGGCCCTGCTGTTGCTGTAGGGCCTGAGTGCTCTCGGGGCCGGGCACAGGGCTGGGGGTGGCAGTGCCGGGGCTGCAGCAGGGACAGGCCATGGGCACTGCTGGGGCAACTCTGACACCTCAGGCCAGGGCCTGGGGGCTGCAGGCTCCTTGCCCAGGCTCTCTCCAGAACACACCCAGGCCAATGCTCAGCAGAGAAAAGCCCTGTGAGCAGCCCCAGGTTGGCCGTGGGCAGGCTGGGGGCAAACAGCATGGCTGGGGCTCTGCAGGGACGGTGGGGGAGCAGGGGCTGATCCATCCCCACTGTGCTGGACACCCCAGGACAGCGTCCCAGAGCTTCCTCATGCACCTGCCAACAACATCCCCCCTCTGCAGCCCTGGCCTCTCCCCTAGCTCACACAGGTGCCGCATCCTTGCAGGCACAGACACGGCAGCACTGCCTCAGGAGCCCCTGTTTGCAGTGCCCAGAGCAGGCGTCAGCACCCCCATGGTGTTGGTGTGGGGAGATGAACCTGAGTGAGCACAAATGCCATCAGCCCCCGGGGCCTGGAGGGGCTGGAGGACAGGAGAGAAACCACTCAGGTTTGTGGTGGCCTCTGAAGTCAGACAGAAAATTTGTCCCCATGAGCTGGGAGTTTCCTGTCCCACTGCAGATGCTGTTGCTCAGAGCCAGGGCTGACTGGCAGCCACCCCCAAACTGCCCGGAGCATTTCCTTTGCTTTCCCTTGGCTTTCTTTACTCTTCCTGGTAAAAATTTCTTCCTATTGCCTACCCCTGTTCCCTACCCTGCAAACAGCCCATCCCTGGTTGCCCTTTCCTCCCGAGCCCCACTCCCCATTTCAGTTCCTGAGGTGTCACCATGGGAGTGTCCCTTGGGGAGCAGGATCATCCTCCAAGTGCTTCAGGAATTGTCTGCAGGCTCCTGCAGTGCCTCCTGCTGCTCCCTTGCCAGAGGCACAGCAGGCCAGGGGGGCACATCTGGGCTGCTGTGTCTGGCTGTGGGACTCCCTGTTGTGGGCAATGAGGAGGGGCTGCAGAGGCTCTGCAGGACTGACAGGATGGGCTCTGGGGCTGTGAGGAGAACATGAGGGACCTGGGCTGCTGGACCTTCAGAAGAGGAGGCCCAGGGCTCATCCTGCAGCTGCTGAAAGGGTGGTTTCAGAGAATCACAGAATCAGCAAGGTTGGAAAAGACCTTGGACATCATCAAGTCCATCCTGTGACCTGATGTCACCTTGTCTCCCCTGAGCCTCCTCTTCTCCAGGATAAACAAGCCCAGCTCCCTCAGCTGCTCCTCCCAGGCCTTGTGTTCCAGACCCCTCACCAGCCTTGCTGCCCTTCTCTGGACACGCTCCAGCCCCTCCATGTCCTTCCTGAACTGGGGGACCACGAACTGGACACAGCACTCGAGGTGCTGTCCAAGCAGTGCCCAGCACAGGGGAAGAATCACTGCCCTGGTCCTGCTGGCCACACTGCTCCTGATCCATGGGAGTGCCAGGGGTGGGATGAGGCAAATGCTGGCGAGAGTGCGGGGACAAAGAGTGAGTGATTGTCTGCCATGAAGGGTCTTGACGGAGCCAAACTCCAGAATTGTAAACCAGGCTCAGCTTTCCAGAAATTCCTTTTGACTGGGTTTAGCTGCATCCCACAGGCTCAGGATCACCACTACATTTGCAAGTTTTGCGCTGCATCATCAGCCTGCCCAGACTCTGCTCGGTGTTTCACAAATGGACAAGACAATGGATCTTGTGCCAAGCTTCCTTTCAAACAGCAACATCTGGGTCAACATGAGAGAAAAGAAGGAAAAAGAAGGAAAATATTCACCAGTTGGAACAGAGCCAGTGTCCCACCATCTCCCCTGCACCGGCATTCATTTTGCACATTTGGAGACAACCCTGGCTGTAAAGCTGCCATCTCTCAGTCCCTGATGCTGTTTGCTGCCCCTCAGCCCTGACTGCCACTGATCTGCCTGCCTGCTGTGCATGTGGGGCTGGGGATGCTCAGCCTGCAGAGAGAGGGCCATGGGGAGGCCTCAGTGCAGCTGTGCAGGGCTGGAAGGGTCCCCCAGGAAAGATGGGCACAGAGTGTTCCACAGGGCCTGTGCAGAGAGGGCAAGGGGGGATGGCTTTCAAGGGCAGGAGGTGGATTGGAGGTGGGAGTGGAAGGTTCAGGAAGATGTTCTTTAGCATTGAGGGTGCTGAGGCACTGGGCCAGGCTGTGCACGCAGGCTGTGGATGCCCCATCCTTGGCAACAGCCAAGGCCAGGTGGGAACAGGGCTCTGAGCAACAGGGTGTGAGCAAGATTGCTCAGGTTGCACCAAGATGATCTTCACACTCCCTTCCAAGCCCAAGCGCTCAGGGCTTCCATCATTCTCTGGTTGCCAGTGTCCACTTGAGAGCCAGCCTGGACTCGTGGCAGCTGGGATGTCACAGTGCATGTTCCAAGTGGAACTGGCAGCACCCAGCAAAGAGCACAACACAACCATTGGCCCTCGTGTCAGCCCAGCTTCACCCTGCTCCAAGAGCACTGCTGTCACCCTGCTTGTCCCTTGCACCCCCACAACCTCATCAGGCCTGAAAGCTTCCTTATTGATTGGATTATCCCATCCATCCGAGCAGGATGTTCATGTTTGCTCTGATGAAGGTACAGTGCCATTCCAGGGGCGTGGACACCCCTGGCCTTCCTGGGTGGACTGGAGCTATGTAGGGATGGTGTGAGACAGGGACCCCACCCTGAGGTTTTGCTACCTCTTCAGGCTGCATCAATCCTGAAAGTTGCCTATTTTTGGGATTTGGCCATCCGTCTCTGCTGCTGGATGCTGATTTTTGTCCCAATGGAGGTATGGTGCCATTCCAGGGAAGTGGACACCCCTGGATGTCTTGGCTGGGCTGGAGCTGTGTGGGGATGGTGTGGGACAGGGACCCCACTCTGAGGTTTTGCTGCCTCTGCAGACTGTCACAGATAGTGTGGAAGACATGGAAGTGGATTTAAAGATGGATAGAGAGGAAGAGATGGAAGTTGATGGAGAAGAGAGTGGAATGGAAGAGATGGAAGTGGATGTAGAGGAGGAAGGAGTGGAAGACATGGATGTAGATATAGAGCTTGATAAGGAGGAGGACATGGAGGTGGACAGGGATGGGAGCGGAGATGAAGAAATGGATGTGGATATGGTGGAAGAGACAGAGGAAGAAATGGAAGTGGATGTGGAGGAGGATACAGTAGAAGACATGGAGGTAGATGTGGAAGAGGAGATTGAAGATATGGAGGTGGATGTAAAAGATGAGGACGAGCCCATGGTGTTTGGATGAAGACCCTGGCAGCAGCAGAACAGGCATGTGCTCCCCACAGGCAGAGTGGGTCCCCTGCTGCCAGGCTGGGGCTGGGCTGGGTGCTCCCTGCTCAGGGACACGGTGCCCCGGGCACTGGATCCTGGTGGCCATCCCCGGCCTCCCCTGGGCTTGCTTGGGGCCACACAAGCCCCGTCCCAACTGGGGCACAGCCCCCAGTCCCAGGCAGGCTCAGCTGTGGCAGCAGAGACCCCCTGTGCCAGCCTGTGCCAGCCTGGGAGCACCTGGAACAGCCCTGGTGCCTGACTTGCACTTGTTTTTCTTCCAGGTGTGAGGGACATCCCGGAAATACACCATCCTTCTGTATATACGTTTTCAAGTTTGTTGTTGTATTTAAGATATAGGATTTAGAGTTTGTTCTCTTTAGAATACACGTTTTAGAATTTGTTTTTATCTCCTGTAAATACGTTTCCTAAGTTTTTGTTAGATTTGTTCTTATGTAAATACGTTCTACAGATTGTTGCTGTTACAAATATTCTTACAATGTAAATATTTTCTCTACTTCATGTTTGTTGCTGTTCTTCTGCATAATAAACAATCTCTGTTTTTCACAGCCCAGGTCTCTCTGCATTTGCTTTGGGCACAGGCAGCATTTCCAAAGTGGTGGTCTCCACTTGGTGCAGGTTGCCAGGGCTGGAGGTGCCTGGGGGAGCTGGCACAGCCAGCCCAGGAGTGGGGTCCCTGTGCACAGAGGGCTCCCCCTGACAGAGGTCACCCTCTGCTTGTCCTTTCTCGGGACACCCTTGGCGTGTGCAGGGCCAAATCCCCGTGGGCCCTGTGCCATGGGATGCCAGGAGGGAGCAGGGCTGAGCCTGCCTGGCCCTGCAGAGCCTCAGCCATGGCTCTTCCCTGGGCAGCCCCAGGGCTCCCGAGGCTGCACTGGGCTGCGGGCAAGCCCTGCTCCTGGGCACCCTGAGGGGCTGCAGCCAGCCTGGAGGGAGCTGCAGCACAGGGGCCTCTGGCCTGCATGCACCAAGATTGCCTTTGCAAACCCCTCTGGCACCACACTCTGCCACAAGCACAACAAGAACTGATCCTCCCAGGGAAAGGCATGACCTTCACTGGCACCAATTTGTCCCTTGCACTTTCTGGCACAGCAAAGGTCAGCGCTTGTCATCCCTGTTCTGCACTCCCTGCCTGGCCACCCAAACATCTGAACCCTCCAGAACATCTTGAATTAGCACCAACCTGCAGGAAGCTACAGGGGGAGAACCTACCCCAAACCACACTGAGAAATCCTTGACATTGAGAGTCTGGGGCAGAGCTGAAACTCAAGGATTTTAATGGCAAGAGAGAGGCTTTTTCTTGCTGAATTCATTCTCCAAGGATAACAATAATGAAAGCTTTCAATCTCCTCACCTGCCACAGATGTGTATTGCCGAGGTTTGCTTCTGGGTTATGACGGATTTTTATGAACCTGTTCAGAACTCTGATGCTGTTCCTGCCTAAGGTGCAGAGATGATATTTCAGAGCCAGCTGATTTCAGTTCTCAGCTTGTGCAACACACAGAATTTCCAGAGCCAGACATGCAGGCCATGCAAACTGATCCTTTTTCATCTCTGTGCAAAGATCATTCTTATGACGGCACTGATGGAGCACACACCTCTCAGAGCTGTCCCTTCTATCCAGCTCTCCCAGTCACTTCACACACTTCACTCCAAGCACTTTCTGACACAGCTCAGCAGCACATGGCATTTAATCCTGCTTTTTCTTCACCTTCTCCTGAGCTCTCTCCTCACACGGTGTCTGGACTCTGCAGCAGCATCAACGTGTCACCTCCCTGACACTGAGGGTCACGTCACAACTTTTCACCAAAAGCAACAAAGCAATGATTCCCAATGAGTCCCACACAGCTTTTGGGCACTTGGGGTGGCTGCAGCTCCAGCACCAGCCCTGGTGCACAGGAATTCCAGGAGGAGATCCACAGAAGGAATCAGCCATTGACAGAGAAAAACAGCAGCTTGCACTGCCCCAATCCCCAAAGCACTGCAGACTGGGGGAACCCAGCCTCTGCATTTACATTTGGCCTCGGGGCCTCACTTTTCCTCTCACTAAAGTCCCCCCAGTTTCCCTCATGCTCAGATTCCCAAGATGATTGAAAGCAGCATTAGGAGCAGGGATAAATGATGGGAACTGTCCAAAGGCTGGACAAAATCTCTCTTCTCAGGCCTGACAAGTCCAGCCAAGGAGAGAGGAAAAACCTGCCTGAAAGAGGTGTGCAATCAAAGCAGTAATCAAATTTCAGTCTAAGGAGAGAAGCTGAGGAGGTTTTTAAGGGTCAGAACAAGAGCACCAGCTCCAGGCAGAGGAGGGATGCGACAAACAGCAGAAAAATCCTGAATGTTTCACTTAGTAACAAACGCCTGTGAAAGGGATCCCAGCACATCATCTCACAATGGGAGGAAAGAACACAGCAAGAAAGGGCTGATGTGGAAAATTCATCTCATCACATCCTGGGGACTCTCCACCCCATTTCTGGATGGAAAGGGGCTGCAGGGATGTGGGGTCCGTGCTTGGGAGCAGCAAATCCCAGTGTTGAGCTGGCAGAGTGTGAGGGGCGGAAAACTGAGCTCTTGCACATGCAGTGTTTGTGTTGTTGGAAGTCTTAATCCCATCTGTCTGGTGGGATGAAATAAGTGATACTAATGGAATTTCTAAACTATCAGGCATCAAGCTGACACTATTTAGGACTTTTTTTAAAACAGGCAATTTAGTCAAATCTCAACCCGTTTCCATTTTCTCTGTTCCACAGTTCATGACAGAAGACAGGAGAGAAAGACTGTTTTGGCAACAGTGCTTTCAGAACTCTAAAAATAATATAAAAACTGCTCTGTGACACTCTCAGCTGTTAGAACCCAAAAAGCACTGGCTGTCTTTGCTCACAGAGTCACAATTGTGGTGGGATTTCTACAACACAACAGGACAGTAATTTTTTGCTTTTCTCCTGGAAATACCTCCAGCACTTCTGCGGAGCAAGGCAAACACAAGCCTCTTTTAATGGCCTTTTGTCTTGGTTTGAAAGACAGATATCTGCTAGGAAGGGGGCAGGACCTCCCTAGAGATGGAAAACTCCAATCCCCTCCCTCCAAATTATTCTAATTTAAAACATTAAAGGAGCTTTCAGACAGAGGTATGGGGATAGGAATAACAGTTCTTTACTAGTATATATGACAAAATAACAAACAAACAACCACTAAAAAATTAATAATAAACAGAACCAAGAACCTTGAGGGCTTTCTTTCACAAAAACCCCGGGGCAGTTTGATCTCGGTGCCCTGCAGGACTCCGAGAGGCCGAGCTGGAAGGGAGGAAAGTCCCGGGCTGGTGGATGAGATGAGGAGCTCTGTGCTGGTAGCTGGAGCAGCAGGGGTGTCCCGGCAGGGCTGGGCAGTGCAGGGCTACAGAGCAGCAGGAGAGCCTCAAAACTCTGAAGAAGCAGCAGCGGTGGGGGGAGGACTGGAGAAAGCCAGCTCAGGATTCCTGGGTACACGAGCAGATGACAGTAGATTTCCCAGGACGAGGCAGAGTGATGGCCGTGAACTCTTCCTGCAGCGAGGGGCAGCCTGACCGTCCTCCTCCATGCTGAGAGCAAGAGTGAGTTCCCCTCCCCCAGCTCTGTCTTTTTACCTTTCCCAAAGCTCGTCATCTCTCCCCTCTCAGGGACACTCCCAGAGACTCAAAAACAATAGGTGTAGCCTTGTGTTGCCATGTTCTTCAACTACTCTCTTTGTTCTTGCTAGGTACTGTCATTAGGGTTTCTTGGAAACAAATGGGAAAAAATTCTGTAAGTGAAAAAGAGGCAAATCTAACCCCCAACAGGGAGCTATAGAAACTCGCTTTAAGCAAAGAAGTGAAGAAAATGCAATAACAGACTCCCTTCAAAATCTAGTTGAAATTGTGCAAAATGAAAACCATTTGGTATAAGACAAAAATTATTTGCTATGGGCTGCCTTGGGAGATGAATATTCTAAAAACTTAGAGAATGCTGACTTCCCAAAAAAGGCAGAGGAAAAGGAAACACCTCACATTAATCAGATTTACCCCCAGAAAGAACAAGTGTTAGTAAAAAATTGTGGGCAACGCTGCTGCCCTAGCATGAGACCTTTAGTTGAAACAGAATACAATTTTATTAATGATTAAGATTCTGACCCACAAAGAACCACTAAAGAAATCCCAGACACCACCACTGAATTATCTAAGTTAAAAGGAGCGTACTCACGTCTCCCTCACTAGTCGGAGACAGAATGTGTTTTCCGAGTATCTCTCAGCAATGGAGATGAAATTAAATTGACAGAACAAGAAGCCAGTGGGTATTGGAGACATGAAGTTTTCTTAAGTACCAGAGACAAACGTAACCCATGGTCCCTGACTCAATGCACAGCTTACTGGGCAAGGGGGATTAGCTCCTTGGAAAGTGGAGACACTTTACTTGGTAGTCCCAAACAGCCCCTGGAAAACATTCACAAAGCTGCCTGCTTGCAAATGTGTGCTGCTTTGAAAGCAAAACCAGTGAGACTCCAAGTCAGAAATACAATTTAATAGAGACAGAACAAACAACAAGAAAGATAAAAATAAAGTAAAAATAAAATAAGATAAATGCAACAGTACACAGGACACTGACAGAGTCAGAATGCAAACCTGGCACCCTGTTGCTCAGGCTGTTGGAAGCAGCCCACAGTGAGTCCTCCCACAGTGACAGTTGTGGCTCCGTTGAAGTAGAGATGATCCTCAAGAAAGGGTCCAGTCATCCTCTGGGAATCCAGTGCAAACAGGCTCCCTTGGTGTTTGGGGTTGCTGGTTTTATCCCGGTGGAAAGGCTTTGGCTCCTCCCACTGGGTGGAGCATCTCACAATGGAATGAGGTGATGTTATCAGTCATGTGAGAGGCCTTCAATGGCCCATTCACAGGTGATATCCCTCGGAGGAGGATGGGTGGAGGAAGAGATAAGAAGGCCCTGCCTTATCTGGTGTCATCAGGTGTCCCATTAACAGAGGCCATCCCCCCTCTTTCCACCCCTAGAGTTACAAAAGATAAGGAACAATATCTCCCAACCGACTTCAGCAGATGAAAATAGAATACACACTTTTGGTTACAATTCTCAACCCAAGACACTGCTTTAAAACCCACACAAAATGGCCAAAAATCACACTTAAGTCTCCCAAGTTGGTGTAAAATCAACACTGAAAATAGATGGTTTGGCTTACAATCACCCAAAGGGACCTAAAGCCCCCCCTAAAACCCAACAGATTTGGCCTAAAAATCACCCAAATCATGCTAAACCCCACCCAATGGGCCTAGAATCATCCAAAAGGATCTAAAATCCACCTTGACACTGACCAGCTTTTCTTAAAATCAGTCAAATGGGACTAAACCCCACAAGATTTGGCCTAAAATCAGACAAAGGGGTCTAAAATCCACACTAAAAGCCTCGAAAACCCAAACTAAACCTGCCCAGTTTGGTCTACAATCACCCAAATAGACCAAAAGTCATCCAAAGGGATCTAAAATCCACCCTAAAACCCACCAGATTTGGCCTAAAAGCATCCAAAGCTGTACAAAATCCACCCTAAGCTTGCCCAGTTTGGCCTAAAATCACCCAAACTGGCCTAAAATCTCTGGGACCGGGACTGAGACCGAGACCACGATCAGCACCAGAACCGGCACCAGCACCAAGACTGAGACCAACACCGGATCTGAGACTGGCACTGAGAGCGGCGCCGCTCTGGGACCGGCACCGAGACCAAGACCGGGACCAGAACTGACACCACAACAGAGACCGGCACTGCACTGGCACCAGGACTAGGACCGAGACCGTAACCGGCACCAGAACTGGCACTGGGACCAAGACTGAGACCAAGACCGGCACCGGAACCAGCACCGAGACTGGCACCGCCCAGGGACTGGGACCGAGACTGAGACTGGCACTGGGAGCACTGCGGGACCAAGAGCGGCACCGGTACCGGCACTGGAACCGGGAGCGTGCTGAGACCGAGACTGAGACTGGGATGGAAATTGGCAAAAAGGGCTCAAAAGTCACAGAAAATGCTCCTGAAGAGTCAAAAAATACTCAAAATTGACAGAAAATGCCCCAAGATGCTGTGAGATTGGGGAGAGCCCAGAGGGACACAGAATTCCCAAGAATTAAAAAACATCCCCCAAAATTTGCATTAAAAAGCAAAATTATATAAAACAAGAACTGAAAGAAGCCTCAAAATGGCTCAAAAGAGAAAAATAAACCTGAAAATGCTTCCAAAAATTCCAATATTATTCTCAGAGTAGCCCGAATTTATCAAGTTCCCAAAAAGTCACAAAAAATTTCCTCCAAACACCAACAAAAACCACCTAGAAAATGAAAAAAATAGAACAACCAAACCATTAAGATGCCCAGAAATATATTAAAAAATATCACCAAAATCCCCAAATCTCAAAAATTCCCTAAAAAACTCTCAGACTCTTTAGAATCCCAAAAGCATCCCCCAACAGCCCCCAAATGTCAGCAAAAACCACCCTTAAAATGCAAAAAAAAATTGCAAAAAAACCACCAAAAAACCAAAAACCAACAAAATGAAAACACCAAAATTTCCTAAAAATACTTTAAAAATAAAAAAAATACAAAATCCCTCCAACCCCCAAGAATTCCCAAAATCCCTGAAAATTCCCAGAATTTCCTACACTTGCTTTCAATGAAGTTGTGCAGCAGGCAGGACTTGCCATTTACAGCACTGCTGATCACCAAGAACTTGAAGAGGAAATCTGGGAAAAAAATTCCCAAACTTCCCATGCTTGGACCCAAAATTCCCTCAAAATCCTCTCTAGAGAGCCAAAGGTTCCCAAGTTTGGACCCAAATTTCCCAAAAGATCCCTTTGGGGACCTCAAATTCCAAAGTCTGGACCGAAAATCTCCTCTGGGGACTGCAAAACTCCCACAATTCCCCTCTAGAGATCCCCAAATTCCCACGTTTGTACCCAAAATGCTCCAAATTCCTGCGTTTGGACCCAAAATTCCCAATAGAGGCCCCAAAATTCAAACAATTTCCCAATAGAAAACCCAAAATTGCCCCATTTGAATCCCAAGAATTCCCTGAACAGAGCCCAAAATTACCAAAATATTCCCTTGAAGCACCCCAGAATTCCCCTATCGAGATTCCGAGACCCCCCTCAGACCCCCAGGTACCCCTGGACCCTCTATAGGCTACCCCAGAACCCCTACAGAGCCCCTATAGATGCCCCAAAGACCCCCCCAAATCCCCCATAGAGACCCCCAGAGCCCCCATAGACCCCCCCAAATCCCCCATAGAGACCTCCAGAGCCTCTATAGACCCCCCCAAATCACCCATAGAGACCTCCAGAGCCTCTATAGACCCCCCCAAATCACCCATAGAGACCTCCAGAGCCCCTAAAGACCCCCCCAAATCACCCATAGAGACCTCCAGAGCCTCTATAGACGCCCAGGCAACCCCACCCCTAGAGGGACCCCCAGAGCCCCTAAAGACCCCCCCAAATCCCCCACAGAGACCCTTGGATCCCCTACAGGGACCCCCAGACCCTACTCAAATCTTCTATAGGGATCCCCAGGCCCCCCTCAGCCCTCTAAAGACCCCCATAGATCCCCTATAGACCCCTCAGACCTCCATTAAAAACCCCCAGACCCCACCAGACCCCCCGGCCCCCCCCAGGGATCCAAAGACACCCCCAGAAATCTCTGCACCCACTACAGGCTCACGCAGGCCCTTACAGACCCCCCCAGTCAGCCAAAAGGCCACCCAGACCCCCCAAATCCCCTACAGAGACCCCCAGACCCCATTTAGGGATGCCCAGACATACTTTATGGACTCCTCCGGACCCTCTGTAGACCCCTCAGACCCCGAGAGATCCCCTATAAGCCCCCAAGCCCCCTTTAGGCAGAGCCAGAACACCCTAAAACACCAATAGATCCCCAAAAATGCCTTATAGACTCCTCTAAATCCCCTGTAGACATGGCACTACATCCCCTAAAGAGACTCCCAGGACCCCCCAGACCCCTATAGATCCCCTATAGATCCCCCATACCTATTCTTGGGTTTCCAGCCCCATTCTGGAGGTGCCCAGGCCTATTCTGGTGTTGCCCAGCTCCATTCTGGAGGTCTCAGCAGCATCCCGGGGATGCCCAGCCCGATTGTGCAGGTGCCCATTGCTATTCTTGGCTCCCAGCCCCATTTTGGGATGCCCAGGCCCATTCCGGGGATCCCAGCCCCACTTTTGGGGTGCCCAGGCCCATTCCGGGGGTCCCAGCCCCATTGTGGGGGTGCCCAGGCCCATTCCGGGGGTCCCAGCCCCATTGTGGGGGTGCCCAGCCCCATTCCGGGGGTCCCAGCCCCACTTTTGGGGTGCCCAGGCCCATTCCGGGGGTCCCAGCCCCAGTGTGGGGGTGCCCAGGGCCATTCCGGGGGTCCCAGCCCCAGTGTGGGGGTGCCCAGGCCCATTCCGGGGGTCCCAGCCCCACTTTTGGGCTGCCTGGGCTCATTGCTTGGAGGGCTCCATGAGGGTCGGGGCTCGGGGCCGGGGGCGGTGTCGGGGCGGGGGGGAGGGGCCGTTGCCAGCCTGGGATTTGGGCTGAGTTGGGCTGGGATTGGGGCCGAGGGGGGCTCAGAGCTGGCACTGGGGCCAGCGCTGGCTGTGGGCTGGGGGTTCGGGCTGGCTCGGGGGGGGCAGTGGCTCTGTGGCTGGCCTGGGGCTGAGGGCTGATGATGGTGATGGGCTCAGGGCAGGAACTGGGGCTGAGTTTGGCAGCTGGAGCCGAACCTGTGACTGCAGTGCGGGCTGGGGCTGGGCTGGAGGAGGGAGCTCGGGCTGAATTTGGGGTGGGTGCTGGGGCCGGGAACTGCTCCACCAGTGGTGTCCGTGTCCCTGGCCAGCCCACAGAGGCGGGGACGATGCTTGGGTGGTGGTTGGAGGTGACTTTGTGAATGAGGGAGCATGGCCGGGCAGCTCCCTCGGCGTTCTTGCCGGACAGCGGCTCTGGAGCAGGGCGATCCCCTCGTGGCTGGAGAATGCAGTGAGGAGAGGGAGAGGAGCCTGGCAAGGGCCTTCAAAGTCAGCAGCGTGGGCAACTGGGGGGCTCCTCTGGCTTTCAGCACCCTCCTGCCCTGGAGAGGGAATCCTCCGGGATTCTGGGCCCCTCCGGGGCTCTTTCCCTCATCCTGCTCTTGTGGGGCTCCCCAGGATGAGAATGCGGCCATGGTTTGGCTTGGAAGGCACCTTCAAGCCCACCCAGTGCCACCCCTGCCGTGGCAGGGACACCTCCCACTGTCCCGGGCTGCTCCGAGCCCCGTCCAGCCGTGTCCCAAGGCAGCAGCCAGGCAGAAATCCGCTGGCCTGCCTGGGGCTGTAAGCTCCTCTGACACCAGGATGACAACAGATTCCATCAATTCCAGAGAATTCCATGGCATGAGAGCGCCGGGCCATGGAATGTCCTGGAAGCCAGGCTCTCCTGGGACACAGCAGGGCCTGCTGGAGCCCAGGGCAGCGCTGTGACACCAGGGCACATGAGGACACCCAGTGTCCCTGGGGACACAGCGGGGCCTGGCAAAAGCAAATCTGGGCCAGAGCCTTTGCTGCAGTGTTCAAAGTTTGATTTCCACCAATTTTCTTTTGGCCGGTGCTCAGGAATGCTGGAGGGGTCTCCATCCCTGTGGGTGTGGGAAATGCTTGTGGGGGCCGGGGGCCAGGCTTTGGGCCTGATCTTTTTGGGCCTTAGAGATTGGAGCCTGCTGGTAGCTCCTAACTCCTTTCCCAAGGGAAAAGTTTCTTAGGAAAGCTTCTTCCCAAAACAATCTTGGCAAAACAACTCTCCCAAAACAATCTCTCTCCAGGTGGCGTGTTGCTTTTCTGCTTCTCAGAGAAAAAACATTTTGGCCCGTCTCTACTTTGCCCAGTGGCATTGGAGAGTTGCAAGTCTTGGTCACCCATGGTGTTAAGTCTGTATGGGAACGCCTTCTAAAATGAGACAATTCAAGAGGGTTTTATGCCTTTTGCCTTCTGAAATAGTCGCAGTCTTTGCTCTTTTGTTGGTGTCCTGCAGCGACACCGGGGGCTCTCTGTCCCTCTCCCTGCAGGGCACGCTCGGGGGCTGGAGTCTCCGGCCGGTGCCCATCCCTCCTCCTGCACATCCCACGACAGGATGGGGCGCAGACACGCATGCGGTGCTGCTACCTCCCTCCTGTCCAACCGCACCTTTCCCCCTGGGCCGGGCCGCTGGCTGCGCAGGGTTGGCTGCTGGCTGCGCAGGGTTGGCTGATGGCCGGGCAGCGTTGGCTGATAGCAGCTGGCCGGGCAGGGTTGGCTGCTGGCTGCGCAGACTTGGCCGATGGCCGGGCAGGGTTTGCCGCTGGCCGCTGGGGGTGAAGGGTTGGCTGCTGGTGGCGCAGGGTTGGCTGATGGCTGGGCAGGGTTGGCTGCTGGCCGCTGGAGGCGAAGAGTTGGCCGCTGGCTGCGAAGGGTTGGCTGCTGGCCGCTGGTGGTGCAGGGTTGCCGCTGGCCGCTGGCCGCAGTGGGTTAGCCGCTGACCGTGCCGGGTTGGCCGCTGGCCGCTGGCCCCGAAGGGTTGGCCGCTGGCCATGCAGGGTTGGTCGCTCGCTGCTGACAGTGCAGGGTTGGCCGCTGGCCGGGCAGGGTTGGTTGATGGCAGCTGGCCGCGCAGGGTTGGCTGCTGGCCTGGCAGGGTGGGCCACTGGCTGGGCAGGGTTGGCTGCTGGCCACTGGCCACGCAGGGCTGGCTGCTGGGCGCGCAGGGTTGGCCGCTGGCTGCTGGCCGGGCAGGGTTGGCCGCTGGTCGCTGGAGGCGAAGAGTTGGCCGCTGGCTGCGAAGGGTTGGCTGCTGGCCGCTGGTGGTGCAGGGTTAGCCGCTGACCGCGCCGGGTTGGCCGCTGGCCGCTGGCCCCGAAGGGTTGGCCGCTGGCCATGAAGGGTTAGTCGCTCGCTGCTGACAGTGCAGGGTTGGCCGCTGGCCGGGCAGGGTGGGCCACTGGCCGGGCAGGGTTGGCCGCTGGCCACTGGCCACGCAGGGCTGGCTGCTGGGCGCGCTGGGTTGGCCGCTGGCAGCACAGGGTTGGCCTCCGGCGGCGCAGGTTGGTCGCCCCCGGCTGGCAGCGCAGGGTTGGTCGCTCGCCACTGCCCGTGCAGGGTTGGCCCCAGGGCTCCAGCGCCACTCCCATGGCAGGACCCTGCCAGGACACCTGCGGGCTCTCACGCCCCTTTTATACTCGAGGCAAGCCCCGCCCTCTCCCCGACAGCCAATGGCAGCTCAGTGACCTTCTCGGTGTCAGGCACCGAGCGGCCGGGCCCTTTGTGATGTCACAATGGGGGCGGGGAGCCAGCGAGACGGAGCCATCTGATTGGTCGCTGCGGCAGGTGTTACTGCTGGCATTGTGCACGGCGGCGCTGATTGGTTCGTTCCATGCTGAGGGTGGGGTAAGGCGGGGAGCGGGTGCGGGGGTCCCAGCCCCATTGTGGGGGTCCCGGTCCCATGCTGGGCATGCCCAGGCCCATTCTGGGGCTTCTCAAGCCCATTCCGGGGGTCCCAGCCCCACTTTTGGGGTGCCTGGGCTCATTGCTTGGAGGGCTCCATGAGGGGCGGGGCTCGGGGCCGGGGGCGGTGTCAGGGCGGGGGGGAGGGGCCGTTGCCAGCCTGGGATTTGGGCTGAGTTGGGCTGGGATTGGGGCCGAGGGGGGCTCAGAGCTGGCACTGGGGCCAGCGCTGGCTGTGGGCTGGGGGTTCGGGCTGGACCATCCACATTGTGCCAAGGAAACTGGAACCACAGGGAGCGGGCAATTGGTCTTGTACTGGGAGCAGCCACTCCCCTTTCCTGCCCATCCCGCCCCTCCAGCCCCAGTGCCCCCCACCATGGTCCCAGCAATCCCAGGGCTCCCCCCCTCCTCTCGGGCTCCCCGCTTCTGGGGCTCTCCTCTCTCCAGGGTCTCGCTTAGGGAAGCTGAGGCTCTCCCAGAGCTCCCTAAACCTGGTGCTTCCCCTGCCCCATTGGGTCTCTGCTGCCACTAGGGCCCCCAAAAACACCTCTTGGGGAGCCCCTGATGTCCCCCCAAGGGTCGTCTCGGGCTCGGCTTTGGAGCCCTGTGAGCTCCAAACATCCCCCTGTAAGATGGCCCCAAGATCCCTCATCTGTCTCAGGACTGTTGAACAAGGACAGAGGCTGAAACCCCCAAAGGACCCTAAAACCACAGCACAGGAGCTCTGGCCTGACTGGGCTGGGATGTCTGCCAGGTTTCTCCCGCAAGTGCATTCACTGGACCAAGAACTGGGCATGTGCGTTCCTAAAAGGGTCCAATTCGTCCTAAAATCACCCACAAAGGCCTCAAATTCTCCTAAGGGGCCTGAAATCCACATGAAAACTGATCAGGTTGGGCCTCGAATCACGCAAGGAAGCATCATATCCCTTCAATGTGGACTAAAATCACCCCAAGGAGGGTAAAAAACAGCCTAAAACCACATGGTTTGGCCTAAAATCAGAGAAATGGAGTTGAAATCATCCAAATGTGTCAAAAAACACTAAAACAGATCATAAATTTCTCAAACTAGTTTAAAACACACACAAAATGGCTTCAAATCACATATAAATCTTCCAAATTGGTGTAAAATAAACCCTAAAACTACCTTGTTTGGCTTAAAATCACCTAAATGGGCCTCAAGTCATACAAAAGGATCTAAAATCCACCTTAAAACTGCGCACGTTATTTGAAATTCACCCAAACAGAACCAAACCCCACCAGATTTGGCCTAAAATCATACAAATGTGCTTAAAGTTCATGCTAAGGCTGCCCAGTTTGGCCTAAAATCACCCAAATGAACCCAAAAGCTCTGGGAGTGCTACCGAGAGCGAGACAAAGATGAGCACCAGAACCAGACCCAGCACCAAGACTGAGACCGACACCGGCACCGAGACTGGCACCAAGAGCGGCGCTGCTCTGGGATGGGCATTGAGACCAAGACTGGGACCAGAATCGACACCAGAACTGAGAGTGGCACTGCACTGGCACCAGGACTAGGACTGACACCGTAACCGGCACCAGAACTGGCACTGGGACCAAGACTGAGACCAAGACCAGTGCCAGAACCAGCAACAACACTGGCACCGCTCCAGGACCAAAATTGAGATTGCACTGGGAGCACTCCGGGACCAAGACTGGTACCAGTACCAGCACTGGGACTGAGTCTGCACTGAGACAGAGACTGGGACCGGGATTGAAACCAGAACTGGAACTGTCACTGGCACCAAGACTGGCACCGCTCCAGGACCCAGACTGAGACCGAGGCTGGAACGAGCACCGGGTTTGGCTCTGGGATCGCTCCAGGACTTCCACATTTGCTCCGGGCAGTTCTGGTTGCAGCCCAGTTAAGGACTGGGAGGGACTTGGAGGGAGCCCTGGGCTGGGCAGGACCACCTCGGTTCACATCGTTCTGGTGCAGCCATGCCAGTCTGGATGATCCCAATTTGTGCAATCCCAGTCTGTGTGGTTCTGATCCAGATGGTGCCAGGTTGTGAATTCCCAGTCTGTAAAATCCCAGTCCATGTGATCCCAGCCCAGACAATCCCAGCCCTACAAGGGCCCAGTCCCATCATCCCAGTCTGGATGCTCCTGATCCAGATGGTCCCGCTCTGTGCAGTCCCAGGCTGGAGGATCCCAGTCCATGTGAGCCCAGCCCGCAGGATCCCAGTCTGGATGCTCCTGCATGGCACACACTGCAAGGCTCTGGAATTCCAGTTCCCAGACAGGAAAAGATCTTCCTGCCCTTGAGGGCAAAGCTCTGAAGAAGGAGCCAAAAGCCAAGGGCAGCAAGATCCTCCAGGGACATTTCACTGCCAGCCACCAGAACTTCACCCATGCTGGTTGTAGCCCCTGCATTGGGAATTCAGTCAGGTCAGGAGCTTTGGTGGGAGCTGCCCTGGCTCAAGGGAGACATTGAGAGACAAAGAGAGCAGGCAGGAGAGGCAGGAGAGAAAGGAGGACACCAACACAATCAGCTGAGAAGGTGGCACTGTGAGAACAGAACTGACACTGACTGAAAATGAATGGCACAGGAATGAAGAACTCTCAAAGTCTGATTTACTATCAAACATATCCCACCTGCCCAGCCCCAAGCAATCCCAATCCCACCACTCCAAATTTGTATCCCACTTCTCTTGATCTCCTCCCAACCCCATCTTGTTAGAAATGAAAATCCATACTCCAATCTTTCATCAAAATTTTAGCTATTTATTAAAGTACGTTCCATAAAAAGCCAGCAAGCAGCGCTGGGTGCGCGGGGAGTCTGCACTCCTCCGTCACATACCCCAACTGTGAGTTCTGCAAATATTTATTCCATCCCTTCATACAGATGCACAAACATTTCTCAGCACTTCTCAGTAGCCTCCTCTCCCCCCATTTCCCCTTGTGGTGCCTGTTGTCCTGCTATGCTGTGTGGGCTCTTTCTTGGTGGTCTTTCAGCTCTCTGTGATGGTCGTTGCTCTTCCTCATTCATTTGCTGATCTTTAGGTTCTCACCCAATTTTGCCTCTATAAGCAGTTCACGTGTTTGCTCAGTTGGCCCATCTAATGTTCACCATATTCTGTCCATCTCTTTCCCCTCCCAGTCTTATCCAGCAGTTCCTCAGAATTCATCTCTTTTATTCCCATAGTACAATGTCATAATTATATCTGTATTTTCTCTGATACAAATCACAGTCATACCTCTCACAATCTCACCCTGGCGCCCATGGAATGCAGGAAATTTGCCGTGGGACTGAGTTTTTCTCAAGGTGGGAACAAGCCATTTTGGGGTGGGATTGAGCCCTTTTGGGTTAAAATTGACTTGTTCTCTGTGGGATTGGAGTGGCTTGAGGTGACAGACCCATCCCTTTTGGCTTCTGGAGTGCAGAGAGATGGAGAGGAGAAAAAAAAGAAGGCCAAAACAAAAGAATAACCGGCCAGGTGTCTTCCTAACATGGATCACAGGGAATGTGGGGCACCAGGGCTCTGCCTAATGTGACTCCTCCAGTGGGGGATAGAGTTGGAGCAGGGCACGAAGCTCTTCCCGCACTGGGAGAACTGGCAGGGCTTCCCTTATTGGTGCCTGAGTTGGTGTTTGGTCAAGTGAGAGCTCCGGGAGAAGCTCTTCCCACACTGGGGACACTCGTAGGGCCTCTCCCTGGTGTGGATGCGCCGGTGGGTGATGAGGGTGCAGTTCTTCTTGAACCCCTTCCCACAGTCAGGGCAGCGGAAGGGCCTCTCCTCTGTGTGAATCCGCTGGTGCCGGAGGAGACTGGAGCTGGTCTGAAACCTCTTCCTGCATTTATCACACTCGTAGCGCCTCTCCCCAGTGTGCATGCGCAGGTGCAGACCCAGACTGGAGCTCGTCTGGAACCTCTTCCCGCATTTCTCACACTCGTAGGGCCTCTCCCCAGTGTGGATGCGCCGGTGGATGATGAGAGCGGAGTTGCGCGTGAACCCCTTCCCACAGTCGGGGCACTGGAAGGGCCAATCCTCTGTGTGTGTCTGCTGATGCAGCAGGAGCTGGGTGCTGATCCGAAACCCCTTCCCACACTCGGAACACTCGTAGGGCCTCTCCCCAGTGTGGATCTTTTGGTGGAGGATCAGGTGGCTACGCTGCCTGAAGCTTTTCCCACATTCCTCACACTCGAAGGGCCGTTCCCCAGTGTGGATCCTCTGGTGACAAATCAGGTGGGAGCTCCTGCAGAATCTCTTCCCACATTCCCCACACTCGTAAGGTCGTTCCCCGGTGTGGATCCTCTGGTGGCAGATCAGGTATTCCCTCAAGCTGAAACTCATCCCACATTCCTCACACTCGTGGGGCCTCTCCCCAGTGTGGATCCTCTGGTGCCTGATCAGGCTGAACCTCTGGCTGAAGCTCTTCTCACACTCCGAGCACTTGCGGGGCTTCTCCCCATCATGAAGCTGCTCATGCTCCACCAGCTCTGAGTTCTGGCTCCATCTCCGGCCACCTTCCCGGCACAGGGTGGGTCTTTCCTCCTCACATCCCCCTGATCTGCCTTTGCAGCCTCTCCTCCTGAGGGATCTCCGGGGATTTTCCTCCCCACTGGATTCCGGTGCCGTGGAGCCGCTCCAAATGGCCTCTCCCATGAGGTTCTGCTGCGGGGATTTGTCCTCCCTGGTCTCCATGCTCAGCTCCTTGTCTGGGGGCGGAAGGACAAGGAGAGGATGGGATTTGCCTCCGTGCCACAGGGAAGGAGATCTCTCCTCTGCTTGGTCCCTGCCCTCCCCAGGTTGCTGGGAGTGCTCTCCTCTTTCCGGGGTCCCTCTAAGGGAGGCCACGGCTCTCCCGGGGCTCCCCAAACCCGGTGTCCCCCCGGCCCCGCCGCTCCCGCGCGCTCCCCACGTGGCCCCGGCAGAGCTCGGAGGGCCCGGCCCGGGAAGCCCAACCCCCACCGCGGGGGGACCCGCATCCCCCCGACCCCCAACGGGGCTCTGCCGCCACTGGGACACCCCAAAAACACCTCCCGGGAGCCCCCGATGTCCCCCCGAGGGGCATCTGCGCCTCAGCTTTGGAGCCCTGCAAGATCCAATCATCCCCCGCAAAAATCCCCAAACGCAGAGACCCCCCCGGGATATTTGGGGCGAGCTCCCCCTCCCCGGGCACCTGCGGGATGGGGGCGATGCTCCCCGGCCGTGCTGCGAGTTCAGGGAGCGCTGGAGCCGCCTCTGCCTCCTCTGCCCTTCTCCTCCTGCTCCCTGCTGCCGCTCCGCCTCTTCCTCCCTCCCTCCTCCTCCTCCCCCGTTCCCAGCCCCGAACTGTGGGGGCGGGGTCAGGGAAAGGGCGGGAACTGTGAGGGAAAGGGGCGGGGTCAAGGAAAGGGCGGGAACTGTGAGGGGAAAGGGGCGTGGCCTGAAAGTCCTGAAAAGGCCCGGTTTGGCCTCAAATCACCAAAAGAAGCCTAAAATCCCCTCACTGTGGCCTTAAATCACCCTAAGGGCACTAAAATCCACCCTAAATCCACATGGTTTGGCTTTACTTCAGACAAATGGGGTTCAAATCAGCCGAAGGGGTACAAAATTTAACCAAAGGAGCCTAAAATTGGCCAAACTGGTTTAAAACCCACAAAAAATGGCCACTAATCACACTTAAGTCTCCCAATATGGTGTAAAATCAACACTGAAAATAGATCGTTTGGCTTACAATCACACAAAGGGACTGAAAGCCCTCTAAAACCCAACAGATTTGGCCTAAAATACCCCAAACCATGCTAAACCCCACCCAAATGGGCCTCAAGTCATACAAAAGGATCTAAAATCCACTTTGAAACTTCCCAGACTATCTTAAAATCTCTCAAATGGGACTAAACCCCACCAGATTTGGCCTAAAATCAGCCAAAGGGGCCAAAAACCCACCCTAAAAGGCTCAAAACCACAGCCTAAATCTGCCCAGTTTGGCCTACAATCATCAAAATGGGTCAAAAATTATCCAGAGATGCCAAAAAATCCACCCTAAGCTTTCCCAGTTTGGCCTAAAATCACCCAAACTGGCCTAAAATCTCTGGGACCGGGACTGAGACCGAGACCACGATCAGCACCAGAACCGGCACCAGCACCAAGACTGAGACCGACACCGGATCTGAGACTGGCACTGAGAGCGGCGCCGCTCTGGGACCGGCACCGAGACCAAGACTGGGACCAGAACCGACACCACAACAGAGACCGGCACTGCACTGGCACCAGGACTAGGACCGAGACCGTAACCGGCACCAGAACTGGCACTGGGACCAAGACCGAGACCAAGACCGGCACCGGAACCAGCACCGAGACTGGCACCGCCCAGGGACTGGGACTGAGACTGAGACTGGCACTGGGAGCACTGCGGGACCAAGAGCGGCACCGGTACCGGCACTGGGACCGGGACCGCGCTGAGACCGAGACTGAGACTGGGATGGAAATTGGCAAAAAGGGCTCAAAAGTCACAGAAAATGCCGCTAAGAGTCCAAAAATACTCAAAATTGACAGAAAATGCTCCAAGATGCTGCGAGATTGGGGAGAGCCCAGGGGGACACAGAATTCCCAAGAATTAAAACAAATCCCCCAAAATTTGCATTAAAAAGCAAAATTATATAAAACAAGAACTGAAAGAAGCCTCAAAATGGCTCAAAAGAGAAAAGTAAACCTGAAAATGCCTCCAGAAATTCCAATATTATTCTCAGAGTAGCCCGAATTTATTAAGTTCCCAAAAAGTCACAAAAAATTTCCCCCAAACACCATCAAAAACCACCCAGAAAATGAAAAAAATAGAACAACCAAACCATTAAGATGCCCAGAAATATATTGAAAATCCAACCAAAATCCCCAAATTCTCAAAAATTCCCTAAAAATCTCCCAAACTCTTTAGAATTCCAAAAGCATCCCCCAAAAGCCCCCAAATGTCAGTAAAAACCACCCTTAAAAATGCAAAAAACAAAAAAAACCCAACAAAACCAAACCAAAACAAAACAAAAAAAACCCCAAAAAAACCAAAAAAAAACCAAAAAAACAAAAAAAAAACCCAAAAAACCAAAAAAACCCAACCAAAAACCAACAAAATGAAAATACCAAAATTTCCTAAAAATACTTTAAAAATAAAAAAATTACAAAATCCCTCCAACCCCCAAGAATTCCCCAAATCCCTGAAAATTCCCAGAATTTCCTACACTTGCTTTCAATGAAGTTGTGCAGCAGGCAGGACTTGCCATTTACAGCCCTGCTGATCACCAAGAACTTGAAGAGGAAATCTGGGGAAAAAATTCCAAAACTTCTTATGATTGGACCCAAAATTCCCTCAAAATCCTCTCTAGAGAGCCAAAGGTTCCCAAGTTTGGACCCAAATTTCCCAAAAGATACTTTTGGGGACCTCAAATTCCAAAGTTTGGACCCAAAATGTCCTCTGGGGACTGCAAAACTCCCACAATTCCCCTCTAGAGATCCCCAAATTCCCACATTTGTACCCAAAATGCTCCAAATTCCTGTGTTTGGACCCAAAATTCCCAATAGAGGCCGCAAAATTCTAACAATTTCCCAACAGAAAACCCAAAATTGCCCCATTTGAATCCCAAGAATTCCCTGAACAGAGCCCAAAATTACCAAAATATTCCCTTGAAGCACCCCAGAATTCCCCTATCGAGATCCCGAGACCCCCCTCAGACCCGCCAGATACCCCTGGACCCTCTATAGGCTACCCCAGAACCCCTACAGAGCCCCTATAGATGCCCCAAAGACCCCCCCAAATCCCCCATAGAGACCCCCAGAGCCCCTATAGACCCCCCCCAATCACCCATAGAGACCTCCAAATCACCCACAGAGACCCCCAGAGCCCCTATAGACCCCCTGGGCACCCCCCATCCCCTAGAGGGACCCCCAGATCCCCTAAAAACCCCCCCAAATCCCCCACAGAGACCCTTGGATCCCCTACAGGGACCCCCAGACCCTACTCAAATCTTCTATAGGGATCCCCAGGCCCGCCTCGGCCCTCTAAAGACCCCCCATAGATCCCCTATAGACCCCTCAGACCTCCATTAGAGACCCCCAGACCCCACCAGACCCCCCCAGGGATCCACAGACACCCCCAGACCTCTCCGCACCCACTACAGGCTCACGCAGGCCCCTACAGACCCCCCCAGTCAGCCAAAAGGCCACCCAGACCCCCCAAATCCCCTACAGAGACCCCCAGAACCCATTTAGGGATGCCCAGACACACTTTATGGACTCCTCCGAACCCTCTGTAGACCCCTCAGACCCCGAGAGATCCCCTATAAGCCCCCAAGCCCCCTTTAGGCAGAGCCAGAACACTCTAAAACCCCAATAGATCCCCAAAAATGCCTTATAGACTCCTCTACATCCCCTGTAGACATGGCACTACATCCCCTAAAGAGACTCCCAGGACCCCCCAGACCCCTATAGATCCCCTATAGATCCCCCATACCTATTCTTGGGTTTCCAGCCCCATTCTGGAGGTGCCCAGGCCTATTCTGGCATTGCCCAGCTCCATTCTGGAAGTCTCAGCAGCATCCCGGGGATGCCCAGCCCCACTTTTGGGGTGCCCAGGCCCATTCCGGGGGTCCCAGCCCCATTTTGGGGTGCCTGGGCTCATTGCTTGGAGGGCTCCATGAGGGGCGGGGCTCGGGGCCGGGGGCGGTGTCAGGGCGGGAGGGAGGGGCCGTTGCCAGCCTGGGATTTGGGCTGAGTTGGGCTGGGATTGGGGCCGAGGGGGGCTCAGAGCTGGCACTGGGGCCAGCGCTGGCTGTGGGCTGGGGGTTAGGGCTGGCTCGGGGGAGGCAGTGGCTCTGGGGCTGGCCTGGGGCTGAGGCTGATGATGGTGATGGGCTCAGGGCAGGAACTGGGGCTGAGTTTGGCAGCTGGAGCCGAACCTGTGACTGCAGTGCGGGCTGGGGCTGGGCTGGAGGAGGGAGCTCGGGCTGAATTTGGGGTGGGTGCTGGGGCCGGGAACTGCTCCACCAGTGGTGTCCGTGTCCCTGGCCAGCCCACAGAGGCGGGGACGATGCTTGGGGGGTGGTTGGAGGTGACTTTGTGAATGAGGGAGCGTGGCCGGGCAGCTCCCTCGGCGTTCTTGCCGGACAGCGGCTCTGGAGCAGGGCGATCCCCTCGTGGCTGGAGAATGCAGTGAGGAGAGGGAGAGGAGCCTGGCAAGGGGCTTCAAAGTCAGCAGCGTGGGCAACTGGGGGGCTCCTCAGGCTTTCAGCACCCTCTTGCCCTGGAGAGGGAATCCTCCGGGATTCTGGGTCTCTGCGGGGCTCTTTCCCTCGTCCTGCTCTTGTGGGGCTCCCCAGGATGAGAATGCGGCCATGGTTTGGCTTGGAAGGCACCTTCAAGCCCACCCAGTGCCACCCCTGCCGTGGCAGGGACACCTCCCACTGTCCCGGGCTGCTCCGAGCCCCGTCCAGCCGTGTCCCAAGGCAGCAGCCAGGCAGAAATCCGCTGGCCTGCCCGGGGCTGTCAGCTCCTCTGACACTGGGATGACAACAGATTCCAACAGTTCCAGAGAATTCCATGGCATGAGAGCGCCGGGCCATGGAATGTCCTGGAAGCCAGGCTGTCCTGGGACACAGCAGGGCCTGCTGGAGCCCAGGGCAGCGCTGTGACACCAGGGCACCTGAGGCCACCCAGTGTCCCTGGTGACACAGCGGGGCCTGGCAAAAGCAAATCTGGGCCAGAGCGTTTGCTGCGGTGTTCAAAGTTTGATTTCCACCAATTTTTTTTGGCTGGTGCCCAGGGATGCTGGAGGGGTCTCCATCGCTGTGGGCATGGGAAATGCTTGTGGGAGCCGGGGGCCAGGCTTTGGGCCTGATCTTTTTGGGCCTTAGAGATCTGAGCTTGCTGGTAGCTCCTAACTCCTTTCCCAAGGGAAAAGTTTCTTAGGAAAGCTTCTTCCCAAAACAACCTCGGCAAAACACCTATCCTTTCCAAAAACAATCTTTCTCCAGGTGGCGTGTTGCTTTCCTGCTTCTCAGAGAAAAAACATTTTGGCACTTTCTCTACTTTGACCAATGGCATTAGGAAGGTGTCGCTCTTGTTCATCCATGTTGTTAAGTCTGTATGGGAACACCTTCTAAAATGAGACAATTCAAGGGGGTTTTTATGCCTTTTGCCTTCTGAAATAGTCGCAGTCTTTGCTCTTTTGTTGGTGTCCTGCAGCGACACCGGGGGCTCTCTGTCCCTCTCCCTGCAGGGCACGCTCGGGGGCTGGAGTCTCTGTTCCAGATCCCTGTTCCAGGATTGGCTTTTGGCCGAGATTGAAACGATTGTTAGATGTGTGGTGTTGAAATAACTCTGCTGTGAGGATGTAGATTTGATGGTTTTGCTCACTCCTAGCGGTGGGACAGCCGATCTAGAGCCACGCTTGCAATTGAAGTGTCTGTGTGGTTGGTGTGAAAAAGGCATATTGTGTGGCTCTACACAGATATTTACTATATGTGATATCCTAGGTAGAAAAGTTATGCTGTATTAACATTTAAATAATATAGTGAATGTAGTTTTGTAATTAAAAATAAGCTTTACTAATTAAAACTGAAGCTATGTGTGTGTGAATTTGTTTTAGCTTAAGAAAGAGAAAATAATCAAGAATTCTTTGCACAGAGATAACGGTTGCAGAGACTTTAAATTTTCTAGTGAAGAAGAATTTATGGCCTTCTTTATCAACAGAAAAGAAACCTCTTCAACGACCAACAGACTTACAGGCATCTGGAAATTAACAGAAAGCTTTTGTGACAAGAACCAGCTGAAATTACTTGTTTTAAATAAAATATGCATAGTCATGAAGAGGATCCTCAAAAAGAGAGAGATTTCTCTCTTTTCTTTGCCTTCTCTCCTAGCTAGCTTTTGTCTAGATGGGAGGAGACCCGGCCCGGGCCGCTCCCTTTGTTCTTATTGTCTCATAAATTGTCCTACTCTAAATCGTTTAACTTTTATTATTGTATTTGTATTATTATTTTTTATAACCATTTTTTATTTTTATTAAATTTCCAAAAATCCCAAAAGCGAGTGATTGGCGTTTATTACAGTTGGGATAACATCCAGTGAAGGTGTGAGGAGGAGCCTGCCGTTGATGTGCCAAAGGATGGGCACCTGCGCCTGAGGAAAGCGTGGAGCACAGCCCGAGCTGGAAGCGATGGTGGAGGCGCAGCCGAGAAACAGGCGTGCTCTAAGGAGGCAAAGGCAAGGAGGGACCCTGCTAAACAGCTCCTGGAATGTGGAAAGGAGTTGGTAGAAGAGTTTGAATATGCAGGAGAGTGATGCAATGGAAAGGGTATTTCAAGAATGTCTGTGAGATAGCAGGTGAGCACTTGGCCGAATGCCCAGTCATGGCAGATGGGCCAAGGTACCAGGTGGAGCCTATGAACCCTTTGCTTTCTGTCTCCTACTGGTCTTAATTTGTGTTTAATTCAAGCTCTTTTTAATTTTACCAGGCAAGTGAAGCTCGTTTTTCACAGTCTCCATCTCTGGTAGCAGGGGACACGCGGAGGCGTCTCTGTCCCTCTCAGCGCTGGGCTGAGGGCCCCGAGCATCCCCCGGTGTGACAGGGACAGAGACCCCCCCAGGCCCGAGCACTCCCGCCAGGAGAGGACTGGAGCCCCCCCAGGAGTGCGCAGGGAGGAGAGGGAGGGAGACAAGGCCGGGCCATGCGTGCTCCTGGCCCCGCCTGAGGCCCGGGGCTCTCCGTGCTCCTGTGCCATGGGGAGGGCGGGGGCTCTGGGGTTTGTTTGCGTCGCCAAGGTCTTGTTGGGCAAGCAAAGACCAGTCAGAGCATTTGAAGTGATTTTTGCCAGTTTTATTTGAAAATACCTTTGATTTCAATTCTTTTATTTTATTTTTTAAAATTCTGTTTTATTTTTATTTGGGTTCTTTTTTGGTCTTAATAATTTTATTTATTTGGCAGGCCGGGGCGATGGCCAAAGCCCTCTGGTTTGCAGCGGCCGACACGGTCCCTGTGTGGCCCGGCGGCCCTCGGTCCCTGCCTTTGCAGAGCTGGGGCTGGTGCCGGTGCCGCTCCCATTGGGAGGGGCGGGCGCAGGTCCCTGAGAAGGGCGGCGGCGAGAAGCGGCGCATCGGCGCATCTCTCCTCCCTCCCTCCCTCCCTCGCAGACATCCCAACACAAGCGCCCCGTGCCGTCCTCTGGCCCCGGCGGACACTCTGCCGCTCTTTGTGGTCCTTGCTCTGGGCCGTGGCCCCAGGAGGACGCTCCAGCAGATGTCAGTGGCCAGCCATGGCTGGCGCCATCGTCCTGGCCCCGGGGCACGCTCGGGCCGGTGTCCATCCCTCCCCCTGCACATCCCACGACAAGACAGTCCCACCTCCCTCCCGCCCACCTTCCCCCTTCCCCCTTGGCCGGGCCGCTGCCCGCGCCCCAGGGCTCCAGCGCCGCTCCCATGGCAGGACCCTGCCAGGACACCTGCGGGCTCTCACGCCCCTTTTATACTCGAGGCAAGCCCCGCCCTCTCCCCAACAGCCAATGGCAGCTCAGTGACGTTCTCGGCGTCAGACACCGAGCGGCCGGGCCCTTTGTGATGTCACAATGGGGGCGCGGAGCCAGCAAGACGGAGCCATCTGATTGGTCGCTGCGGCAGGTGTTACTGCTGGCATTGTGCACGGCGGCGCTGATTGGTTCATTCCATGCTGAGGGTGGGGTAAGGCGGGGAGCGGGTGCGGGGGTCCCAGCCCCATTGTGGGGGTCCCGGTCCCATGCTGGGCATGCCCAGGCCCATTCTGGGGCTTCTCAAGCCCATTCCGGGGGTCCCAGCCCCACTTTTGGGCTGCCTGGGCTCATTGCTTGGAGGGCTCCATGAGGGGCGGGGCTCGGGGCCGGGGGCGGTGTCAGGGCGGGGGGGAGGGGCCGTTGCCAGCCTGGGATTTGGGCTGAGTTGGGCTGGGATTGGGGCCGAGGGGGGCTCAGAGCTGGCACTGGGGCCAGCGCTGGCTGTGGGCTGGGGGTTAGGGCTGGCTCGGGGGAGGCAGTGGCTCTGGGGCTGGCCTGGGGCTGAGGCTGATGGTGGTGATGGGCTCAGAGCAGGAACTGGGGCTGAGTTTGGCAGCTGGAGCCGAACCTGTGACTGCAGTGCGGGCTGGGGCTGGGCTGGAGGAGGGAGCTCGGGCTGAATTTGGGGTGGGTGCTGGGGCCGGGAACTGCTCCACCAGTGGTGTCCGTGTCCCTGGCCAGCCCACAGAGGCGGGGACGATGCTTGGGTGGTGGTTGGAGGTGACTTTGTGAATGAGGGAGCGTGGCCGGGCAGCTCCCTCGGCGTTCTTGCCGGACAGCGGCTCTGGAGCAGGGCGATCCCCTCGTGGCTGGAGAATGCAGTGAGGAGAGGGAGAGGAGCCTGGCAAGGGCCTTCAAAGTCAGCAGCGTGGGCAACTGGGGGGCTCCTCAGGCTTTCAGCACCCTCTTGCCCTGGTGAGGGAATCCTCCGGGATTCTGGGCCTCTGCGGGGCTCTTTCCCTCGTCCTGCTCTTGTGGGGCTCCCCAGGATGAGAATGCGGCCATGGTTTGGCTTGGAAGGCTCCTTCAAGCCCACCCAGTGCCACTCCTGCCGTGGCAGGGACACCTCCCACTGTCCCGGGCTGCTCCGAGCCCCGTCCAGCCGTGTCCCAAGGCAGCAGCCAGGCAGAAATCCGCTGGCCTGCCCGGGGCTGTCAGCTCCTCTGACACCGGGATGACGACAGATTCCATCAGTTGCAGAGAATTCCATGGCATGAGAGCGCCGGGCCATGGAATGTCCTGGAAGCCAGGCTCTCCTGGGACACAGCTGTCCCTCTCCCTGCCGGAGCATGCTCGGGGGCTGGAGTCTCTGTTGCAGATCCCCTTTCCAGGATTGGCTTTTGGCTGAGATTGAAACGATTGTTAGATATGTGGTGTTGAAATAGCTCTGCCGTGAGGATGTAGATTTGATGGTTTTGCTCACTCCTAGCGGTGGAACAGCCGATCTAGAGCCACGCTTGCAATTGAAATGTCTGTGTGGTTGGGATAACATCCAGTGAAGGTGTGAGGAGGATCCTGCTGTTGATGTGCCAAAGGATGTGTTATAAATGCCAATACAATATTCCAATTAAAATAATAATTGTGTTTATTAATAAAGGTCGAATCACAGAATTTCTATAACCCACCAACAGCGGAGAAACTTGACAGAGTTTTTCCCGGGAAAATGCCAAGGGTGAACCATGAGATACAGGGTCTGGCAGCCTGCTATCTCCCCCAACGGTTCACAAATTTGCCCGGTTCGGGGCTTGGTTTTTATACACTTTATTCTGCCCTCGGCAATATTTCCCCATATTTCCCATTGTTTCCCAACTAGCTATACAAATTCAGGAGTTTCCCCGACCAGGCAGAAAAGAGTTCTTTTCTCAGTTGATATGTTAATGTCCAGTTTCTATGGATCCTTATGGTTGATAAATGAAAGATATAGAGGATGATGTTGCTTGATAGTCTGTGAAGGTGGCAACCAAGGTGTGAGTTGCTGTGCCACCTTATCTTGATGGGTCTCTTCCCGGTACTTGAGAAGGCTGCAGGCTTTCCCGAAAATCCTTTGTTCCTTTCTGAATGGAGGCGCCTGCTTTTTCAGGGTTGTTAGTTTCACCATCTGCTACAAGGTCTCCTAAAACATAGACTTTTACCCAATACAAATTTATACAATTTTATACTTTTCCAATTTACCATAAGAACCAGAATTAATCATTTCACATTTTTCACAGATGGGCACCTGTGCCTGAGGAAGGCGTGGAGCACAGCCCGAGCTGGAAGCGATGGTGGAGGCGCAGCCGAGAAACAGGCGTGCTCTAAGGAGGCAGAGGCAAGGAGGGACCCTGCTAAACAGCTCCTGGAATGTGGAAAGGAGTTGGTAGAAGAGTTTGAATATGCAGGAGAGTGATGCAATGGAAAGGGTATTTCAAGAATGTCAGTGAGATAGCAGGTGAGCACTTGGCTGAATGCCCAGTCATGGCAGATGGGCCAAGGTACCAGGTGGAGTCTATGAACCCTTTGCTTTCTGTCTCCTACTGGTCTTAATTTGTGTTTAATTCAAGCTCTTTTTAATTTTACCAGGCAAGTGAAGCTCGTTTTTCACAGTCTCCATCTCTGGTAGCAGGGGACACGCGGAGGCGTCTCTGTCCCTCTCAGCGCTGGGCTGAGGGCCCCGAGCATCCCCCGGTGTGACAGGGACAGAGACCCCCCCAGGCCCGAGCACTCCCGCCAGGAGAGGACTGGAGCCCCCCCAGGAGTGCGCAGGGAGGAGAGGGAGGGAGACAAGGCCGGGCCATGCGTGCTCCTGGCCCCGCCTGAGGCCCGGGGCTCTCCGTGCTCCTGTGCCATGGGGAGGGCGGGGGCTCTGGGGTTTGTTTGCGTCGCCAAGGTCTTGTTGGGCAAGCAAAGACCAGTCAGAGCATTTGAAGTGATTTTTGCCACTTTTATTTGAAAATACCTTTAATTTCAATTCTTTTATTTTATTTTTTAAAATTCTGTTTTGTTGCCATGAGTTTTTCCTGGTTTTGGTGAGCGCTCATATTAAAGGAGAAGTTCGTACCTTCTCACGCTCTTTTAATGTAAACATCAGCTATGTTCTATAAACATAGACATTGTTTTTACATTCCATGCCAGGACAAACAAGACTGTGTGTCAGTCCCCTTCACCAATGTGATGTAGAGGTGGGAATTCCTTCCTCCAATCCACAGGCCTCATAGTAAAAGTATAAGAGTAGGTTTTTGTAAATAAACCGGGTCTTCTGCCCTGCTGCTGTTGTTGCACCCAGATCTGTGTCCCCAGTCTGTTTTTCTGGTTAGGCCTCTACAGTGATACTGTTTTATTTTTACTTGGGGTTTTTTTTGGTCTTATTAATTTTATTTATTTGGCAGGCCGGGGCGATGGCCAAAGCCCTCTGGTTTGCAGGGGCCGACACAGTCCCTGTGTTGCCTGGCGGCCCTCGGTCCCTGCCTTTGCAGAGCCGGGGCTGGTGCCGGTGCCGCTCCCATTGGGAGGGGCGGGTGCAGGTCCCCGAGAAGGGCGGCGGCGAGAAGCGGCGCATCGGCGCATCCCCCCTCCCTCCCTCTCTCCCTCACAGACAGCCCAACACAAGCGCCCCGTGCCGTCCTCTGGTCCCGGCGGACACTCTGCTGCTCTCTGCGGTCCTTGCCCTGGGCTGTGGCCCCAGGAGGACGCTCCAGCAGATGTCAGTGGCCAGCCATGGCTGGCGCCATCGTCCTGGCCCCGGGGCACGCTTGGGCCGGTGTCCATCCCTCCCCCTGCACATCCCACCACAAGACAGTCCCACCTCCCTCCCACCCACCTTCCCCCTTCCCCCTTGGCCGGGCCGCTGGCCGCGCAGTGTTGGCCGCTGGCCGCACAGGGTCGAACCCAGGGCTCCAGCGCCGCTCCCATGGCAGGACCCCGCCACGACACCTGAGGGCGCTCACGCCCCTTTTATACTCGAGGCAAGCCCCGTCCTCTCCCTGACAGCCAATGGCAGCTCAGTGACGTTCTTGGCGTCAGGCACCGAGTGGCCGGGCCCTTTGTGATGTCACAATGGGGGCGCGGAGCCAGCGAGACGGAGCCATCTGATTGGTCGCTGCGGCAGGTGTTACTGCTGGCATTGTGCACGGCGGCGCTGATTGGTTCGTTCCATGCAGAGGGTGGGGTAAGGCGGGGAGCGGGTGCGGGGGTCCCAGCCCCATTGTGGGGGTCCCGCTCCCATGCTGGGCATGCCCAGGCCCATTCTGGGGCTTCTCAAGCCCATTCCGGGGGTCCCAGCCCCTAAAACTACCTTGTTTGGTTTAAAATCACCTAAATGGGCCTCAAGTCATACAAAAGGATCTAAAATCCACCTTAAAACTGCCCAGGCTTTTTGAAATTCACCCAAACGGAACCAAACCCCACCAGATTTGGCCTAAACTCATACAAATGTGCTTAAAGTCCACACTAAGCCTGCCCACTTTGGCCTAAAATCACACAAATGAGCTCAAAAGCTCTGGGAGTGCTACCAAGAGCGAGACAAAGATGAGCACCAGAACTAGACCCAACACCAAGACTGAGACCGACACCGGCACCGAGACTGGCGCTGAGAGCGGCACCGCTCCGGGATGGGCATTGAGACCAAGACTGGGACCAGAATCGACACCAGAACTGAGAGTGGCACTGCACTGGCACCAGGACTAGGACTGACACCGTAACCGGCACCAGAACTGGCACTGGGACCAAGACTGAGACCAAGACCAGTGCCAGAACCAGCACCAACAGTGGCACCGCTCCAGGACCAAACTTGAGACTGGCACTGGGAGCACTCTGGGACCAAGACTGGTACCAGTACCAGCACTGGGACTGAGTCTGCACTGAGACAGAGACTGGGACTGGGATTGAAACCAGAACTGGAACTGGCACTGGCACCAAGACTGGCACCGCTCCAGGACCGAGACTGAGACCGAGGCTGGAACGAGCACCGGGTTCGGCTCTGGGATCGCTCCAGGACTTCCACATTTGCTCTGGGCAGTTCTGGTTGCAGCCCAGTTAAGGACTGGGAGGGACTGGGAGGGAGCCCTGGGCTGGGCAGGACCACCTCGGTTCACATCGTTCTGGTGCAGCCATGCCAGTCTGGATGATCCCAGTTTGTGCAATCCCAGTCTGTATGGTTCTGATCCAGATGGTGCCAGCCTGTGAAATTGCAGGACATGTGATCCCAACCCAGACAATCCCAGTCCTACAAGGGCCCAGTCCCATCATCCCACTCTGGATGCTCCTGTAGCATGGTTCCCGATGGTCCCGCTCTGTGCAGTCCCAGGCTGGAGGACTGTCATGGGTTAGCACTGGCTAGATGTTAATGCACTCATGAGTGTAAGTTTTTCCTAATGAGCTACTGTGAGATGTGGTCAAGAACAGAGCAGAGCAGGCTTAAAACTTGAAAACAGAGAACAAAACTTTATTACATTACATAGGAACGGAAATAGAAAGGAAAACTCTAAACACACACAAAAACAGAAATGAAAACTTCCCAGAACATTTCTTCTCCACCCCAATTTCCACCCCCCACACGTTACCCTCCATAGACCAAACCTTTGGGTTTTAAATCAAACAATCACTACTCAAAAAACTAATCTTCAATTCAGCAAGGGAGAGAGGAGTCTCTCTCGCACCACAGACTGCTCCTTAGAAAACATGGGTCCATCCCTTATGGGTTTCCATGTCACCTGTGGCACTGCCCGGAGAAGTCTGCCAGGGTGACACTCTCTTTTCTATGTCCAGTGCTCTCACTACTGTCTATGGACTAAAGCTGCATATAGGGCTCTTTTAAGGATGCTTGCATGCCAAGCTCTCCCCATTTTTCTCTTGGGCCTGAGGGTTCCAAGAGCAGGTCTCCCCTGAGGGCAGAGGGCACCACCACACCCTCCCCCTCTCTTCTCTGCTCACTCTACTCTTAAAGTGCCAGTCACTGTAGTGAAAGCAAAGGCAGCTGTATCTACTCAAATGCAGTTTATGGTTAAAAGAGACTTGAGTTCAGTCTATGGCCAACATTGTGCAAGAAAAGTCCAGCTCAGAAAGCTACGCCTCTCATTCTTTGCCCATCTAGGGTTCTTTTCATCTTCTGACTTTATCATTTCGGCCCTAGGCTGTTTTTTCTTTCTCTTCTGAAACTACTAGCCATGAGAATCAATGTCTGGGAAAAAGTTTCCTTCTGCCAAGAAAGGGTTAACAGTTTCTGGTTCTCGGCAGGGTGAGGGCTCAGGCACTCCCAGGCTCCGCAACTCCCACACGTGGCTAGGCATCTTCTCTGGGAGGGGGGCGGGAGGGGGACGGAAGGCACCTCCACAGTTTTCCACCCCTCCATCCTGGATGGGGCCAGCTCAGCTCCAGTCTTGTCCACTCTCTTCCCGCCCCAGGGCCCAGCTTACTTCAGTCTGGCCGTGTGATTCTCCTCAGCTCAGCCACGTGGCTCCCCTCCCCCACTCAGCCTGAAGCTGAGCAGGGGAGAGGAGATGTTTCCCTGCTGAAACCAAACCCAAAAGAGACAGACCCTCTGAGAGTCCTTGCTTTTAACCCCTTGTGTCATCGGAGGCGTGTCTAACACTTCAGTGGCCACTGAAAGTGCCAATATTCAAACCTGACCCCTGATTGGTTTGACTACAGCCTCTTGAAAAAAACTCACTTCCCCTCAAACAGGACACACTCCCAGAGCTTTTCGGCTCATTTGGGTGATTTTATGCCAGACTGGGCAGGCTTAGTGTGGACTTTAAGCAGATGTGTTTGATTTTAGGCCAAATCTGGTGGGGTTTAGTCCCATTTGGGTGAATGTCAAATAACATGCGCAGTTTTAAGGTGGATTAAGGTGGATTTTAGATCATTTTGTATGACTAGAGGCCCATTTAGCCTGGGGCTGCAGGAGCAGGATGGGCGGGAGAGGGGAGTGGCTGCTCCCAGTACAAGACCAATTGCCCGCTCCCTGTGGTTCCAGTTTCCTTGGCACAATGTGGATAGTCCAGCCCTAATCCCCAGCCCACAGCCAGCGCTGGCCCCAGTGCCAGCTCTGAGCCCCCCTCGGCCCCAATCCCAGCCCAACTCAGCCCAAATCCCAGGCTGGCAACGGCCCCTCCCCCCCGCCCTGACACCGCCCCAGCCCCCGAGCCCCGCCCCTCATGGAGCCCTCCACGCAATGAGCCCAGGCACCCCAAAAGTGGGGCTGGGACCCCCGGAATGGGCGTGGGCACCCCCACAATGGGGCTGGGCATCCCCACAGTGCTGCTGAGACCTCCAGAATGGAGCTGGGCAATGCCAGAATGAGCCTGGGCGTCCCCGGAATGGGCTTGAGAAGCCCCAGAATGGGCCTGGGCATGCCCAGCATGGGAGCGGGACCCCCACAATGGGGCTGGGACCCCCGCACCCGCTCCCCGCCTTACCCCACCCTCCGCATGGAACGAACCAATCAGCGCCGCCGTGCACAATGCCAGCAGTAACACCTGCCGCAGCGACCAATCAGATGGCTCCGTCTCGCTGGCTCCCCGCCCCCATTGTGACATCACAAAGGGCCCGGCCGCTCGGTGTCTGACGCCGAGAACGTCACTGAGCTGCCATTGGCTGTCAGGGAGAGGGCGGGGCTTGCCTTGAGTATAAAAGGGGCGTGAGAGCCCGCAGGTGTCATGGCAGGGTCCTGCCATGGGAGCGGCGCTGGAGTCCTGGGGCCAACCCTGCACGGCCAGCAGCCAACCCTGCGCGGCCAGCGGCCAACCCTGCATGGCCAGTGGCCAGCGGCCAACCCTGTACTGCCAGGGGCCAACCCTGCACGGCCAGTGGGCAGCGGCCAACCCTGTGTGGTTAGCGGCCAACACTGAGTGTCCAGGGGCCGACCCTGAGCGGTCAGCGGCCAACAGCCAACCCTGCGTGGCCAGGGGCCAACCCTGCGTGGCCAGCGGCCAGCACCCAAGCCTGCGTGGCCAGCGGCCAACTCTGTGTGGCTAGCAGCCAGCGGCCAGCGGCCAATCGTGTGCGGCCAGCGGCCACAGGCCAATGGCCAAACCTGTGCGGCCAGCGGCCAACCCTGCGCGGCCAGTGGCCAGCAGCCAACCCGGCCCGGCCAGTGGCCAACCCTGCGCGGCCAGCGGCCAACCCTGCACGGCTCGGAAACAGCAGCCAACCCTGCGCAGCCTGCGGGCAACCCTGCGTGGCCAGCAGCCAACCTTGGCCAGTGGCCTGCAGCCAACCCTGCGCAGGTAGCGGCCAACCCTGTGCAGCCTGCAGCCAGCAGCCAACCCTGTGTGGCAAGCGGCCAACCCTGTGTAGCCAGTGGCTAACCCTGCATGGCCAGCGGCCAGCAGCCAACCGTGCGTGGCCAGCAACCAACCATGCGTGGCCAGAGGCCAACCCTGCCCAGCCAGCGGCCAGTAGCTAACCCTGCACGGCCAGCAGCCATCAACCAGCAGCCAACCTTGCGCGGCCCATGGCCAGCAGCCAACCCTGCGTAGCCAGTGGCCAACCCTGTGTGGCCAGCGGCCAACCCTTCGCGGCCAGCGGCCAGCGGCCAACCGTGCGCAGCTAGCGGCCAACCCTGCCCGGACAGTGGCCAGCACCCAACCGTGCGCGACCAGCGGCCAACCTGGCGCAGCTGGGAAACAGCGGCCAACCCTGTGCGGCCAGCGGCCAACCCTGTGCGGCCAGCGGCCAACCCTGTGTGGCGAGCGGCAAGCGGCCAACCCTGCGCAACCAAGGGCCAACCCTGCGTGGCCAGGGGCCAACCCTGCGCGGTCAGCAGCCAACGGCCAACACTGCTGGGCCAGCGGCCAGCAGCCAACCCTGCATGTCCAGCGGCCCGGCCAAGGGGGAAGGGTGCAGGTGGGTGGGAGGGAGGTGGGAGCGCCGTCCGCGCGTCTGCGCCCCATCCTGTGGTGGGATGTGCAGGGGGAGGGATGGACACTGGCCCGAGCGTGCCCCAGGGCCAGGACGATGGCGCCAGCTATGGCTGGCCACTGACATCTGCTGGAGCGTCCTCCTGGGGCCACGGCTCAGAGCAAGGACCACAAAGAGCGGCAGAGTGTCCGCCGGAGCCAGAGGACGGCACGGGGCGCTTGTGTGGGGCTGTCTGTGAGGGAGGGAGGAAGGAAGGGGGGATGCGCCGATGCGCCGCTTCTCACCGCCGCCCTTCTCGGGGACCTGCGCCCGCCCCGTCCAATGGGAGCGGCACCGGCACCAGCCCCAGCTCTGCAAAGGCAGGGACCGAGGGCCGCCAGGCAACACAGGGACCGTGTTGGCCCCTGCAAACCAGAGGGCTTTGGCCATCGCCCCGGCCTGCCAAATAAATAAAATAAAATGAATAAAATTATAAGACAAAAAAACCCCAAATAAAAATAAAACAAAATTTAAAAAAATAAAAAAATTGAAATCAAAGGTATTTTCAAATAAAATTGGCAAAAATCACTTCAAATGCTCTGACTGGTCTTTGCTTGCCCAACGAGTCCTTGGCGACGCAAACAAACCCCAAAACCCCCGCCCTCCCCATGGCACAGGAGCACGGAGAGCCCCGGGCCTCAGGCGGGGCCAGGAGCACGCATGGCCCGGCCTTGTCTCCCTCCCTCTCGTCCCTGTGCACTCCTGGGGGGGCTCCAGTCCTCTCCTGGCGGCAATGCTCGGGCCTGGGGGAGTCTCTGTCCCTGTCACACCGGGGGATGCTCGGGGCCCTCAGCCCAGCGCTGAGAGGGACAGAGACGCCTCCGCGTGTCCCCTGCTACCAGAGATGGAGACTGTGAAAAACGAGCTTCACTTGCCTGGTAAAATTAAAAAGAGCTTGAATTAAACACAAATTAAGACCAGTAGGAGACAGAAAGCAAAGGGTTCATAGGCTCTGCCTGGTACCTTGGCCCATCTGCTGGAGACTGGGCATTCGGCCAAGTGCTCACCTGCTATCTCACAGATATTCTTGAAATACCCTTTCCATTGCATCACTCTCCTGCATATTCAAACTCTTCTACCAACTCCTTTCCACATTCCAGGAGCTGTTTAGCAGGGTCCCTCCTTGCCTCTGCCTCCTTAGAGCACGCCTGTTTCTCGGCTGCGCCTCCACCATCGCTTCCAGCTCGGGCTGTGCTCCACGCCTTCCTCAGGCACAGGTGCCCATCTGTGAAAAATGTGAAATGATTAATTCTGGTTCTTATGGTAAATTGGAAAAGTATAAAATTGTATAAATTTGTATTGGGTAAAAGTCTATGTTTTAGGAGACCTTGTAGCAGATGGTGAAACTAACAACCCTGAAAAAGCAGGCGCCTCCATTCAGAAAGGAACAAAGGATTTTCGGGAAAGCCTGCAGCCTTCTCAAGTACCGGGAAGAGACCCATCAAGATAAGGTGGCACAGCAACTCACACCTTGGTTGCCACCTTCACAGACTATCAAGCAACATCATCCATATCTCCATCATTCATCAACCATAAGGATCCATAGAAACTGGACATTAACATATCAACTGAGAAAAGAACTCTTTTCTGCCTGGTCGGGGAAACTCCTGAATTTGTATAGCTAGTCGGGAAACAATGGGAAATATGGGGAAATATTGCCGAGGGCAGAATAAAGTGTATAAAAACCAAGCCCCGAACCGGGCAAATTTGTGAACCGTTGGGGGAGATAGCAGGCTGCCAGACCCTCTATCTCACGGTTCACCCTTGGCATTTTCCCGGGAAAAACTCTGTCAAGTTTCTCCGCTGTTGGTGGGTTATAGAAATTCTGTGATTCGATCTTTATTAATAAACACAATTATTATTTTAACTGGAATATTGTATTGGCATTTATACCACATCCTTTGGCACATCAACGGCAGGGTCGTCCTCACACCTTCACTGGATGTTATCCCAACCACACAGACACTTCAATTGCAAGCGTGACTCTAGATCGGCTGTCCCACCGCTAGGACTGAGCAAAACCATCAAATCTACATCCTCACGGCAGAGCTATTTCAACACCACACATCTAACAATCATTTGAATCTCGGCCAAAAGCCAATCCTGGAACAGAGACTCCAGCCCCCGAGCGTGCCCTGCAGGGAGAGGGACAGAGAGCCCCCGGTGTCGCTGCAGGACACCAACAAAAGAGCAAAGACTGCGACTATTTCAGAAGGCAAAAGGCATAAAAACCCCCTTGAATTGTCTCATTTTAGAAGGTGTTCCCGTACAGACTTACCACCATGGGTGAACAAGAGCGACACCTCCCCAATGCCACTGGTCAAAGTAGAGAAAGGGCCAAAATGTTTTTTCTCTGAGAAGCAGAAAAGCAACACGCCACCTGGAGAAAGATTGTTTTTGGAAAGGATAGGTTTTTTGCTGAGATTGTTTTGGGAAGAAGCTTTCCTAAGAAACTTTTCCCTCGGGAAAGGAGTTCGGAGCTACCAGCAGGCTCCAATCTCTAAGGCCCAAAAAGATCAGGCCCAAAGCCTGGCCCCCAGCACCCACAAGCATTTCCCACACCCACAGGGATGGAGACCCCTCCGGCATCCCTGGGGCACCGGCCAAAAGAAAATTGGTGGAAATCAAACTTTGAACACCGCAGCAAACGCTCTGGCCCAGATTTGCTTTTGCCAGGCCCCGCTGTGTCACCAGGGACACTGGGTTGCCTCAGATGCCCTGGTGTCACAGCGCTGCCCTGGGCTCCAGCAGGCCCTGCTGTGTCCCAGGACAGCCTGGCTTCCAGGACATTCCATGGCCCGGCGCTCTCTGGAATTCTCTGGAATTGATGGAATCGGTCGTCACCCTGGTGTCAGAGGAGCTGACAGCCCCGGGCAGGCCAGCGGATTTCTGCCTGGCTGCTGCCTTGGGACACGGCTGGATGGGGCTCGGAGCAGCCCGGGACAGTGGGAGGTGTCCCTGCCACGGCAGGGGTGGCACTGGGTGGGCTTGAAGGTGCCTTCCAAGGCAAACCATGGCTGCATTCTCATCCTGGGGAGCTCCACAAGAGCAGGACGAGGGAAGGAGCCCCGCACAGGCCCAGAATCCCAGAGGATTCCCTCTCCAGGGCAGGAGGGTGCTGAAAGCCAGAGGAGCCCCCCAGTTGCCCACGCTGCTGACTTTGAAGCCCCTTGCCAGGCTCCTCTCCCTCTCCTCACTGCATTCTCCAGCCACGAGGGGATCGCCCTGCTCCAGAGCCGCTGTCCGGCAAGAACGCCAAGGGAGCTGCCCGGCCACGCTCCCTCATTCACAAAGTCACCTCCAACCACCCCCCAAGCATCGTCCCCGCCTCTGTGGGCTGGCCAGGGACACGGACACCACTGGTGGAGCAGTTCCCGGCCCCAGCACCCACCCCAAATTCAGCCCGAGCTCCCTCCTCCAGCCCAGCCCCAGCCCGCACTGCAGTCACAGGTTCGGCTCCAGCTGCCAAACTCAGCCCCAGTTCCTGCCCTGAGCCCATCACCATCATCAGCCTCAGCCCCAGGCCAGCCCCAGAGCCACTGCCTCCCCCGAGCCAGCCCTAACCCCCAGCCCACAGCCAGCGCTGGCCCCAGTGCCAGCTCTGAGCCCCCCTCGGCCCCAATCCCAGCCCAACTCAGCCCAAATCCCAGGCTGGCAACGGCCCCTCCCCCCAGCCCTGACACCGCCCCCGGCCCCGAGCCCCGACCCTCATGGAGCCCTCCAAGCAATGAGCCCAGGCACCCCAAAAGTGGGGCTGGGACCCCCGGAATGGGCCTGGGCACCCCAACAATGGGGCTGGGACCCCCAGAATGGGCCTGGACACCCCCACAATGGGGCTGGGAGCCAAGAATAGCAATGGGCACCTGCACAATCGGGCTGGGCATCCCCGGGATGCTGCTGAGACCTCCAGAATGGAGCTGGGCAATGCCAGAATAGGCCTGGGCACCTCCAGAATGGGGCTGGAAACCCAAGAATAGGTATGGGGGATCTATAGGGGATCTATAGGGGTCTGGGGGGTCCTGGGAGTCTCTTTAGGGGATGTAGTGCCATGTCTACAGGGGATGTAGAGGAGTCTATGAGGCATTTTTGGGGATCTATTGGGGTTTTAGGGTGTTCTGGCTCTGCCTAAAGGGGGCTTGGGGGCTTATAGGGGATCTCTCGGGGTCTGAGGGGTCTACAGAGGGTCCGGAGGAGTCCATAAAGTGTGTCTGGGCATCCCTAAATGGGGTCTGGGAGTCTCTGTAGGGGATTTGGGGGGTCTGGGTGGCCTTTTGGCTGACTGGGGGGGTCTGTAGGGGCTTGCGTGAGCCTGTAGCGGGTGTGGGGAGGTCTGGGGGTGTCTTTGGATCCCTGTGAGGGGGCTGGGGGGTCTGGTGGGGTCTGGGGGTCTCTAATGGAGGTCTGAGGGGTCTATAGGGGTCTATGGGGGGTCTTTAGAGGGCTGCGGGGGGCCTGGGGATCTATACAGAAGGTTTGAGTAGGGTCTGGGGGTCCCTGTAGGGGATCCAAGGGTCTCTGTGGGGGATTTGGGGGGGTCTTTAGGGGATCTGGGGGTCCCTCTAGGGGTGGGGGGTGCCCGGGGGGTCTATAGGGGCTCTGGGGGTCTCTATGGGTGATTTGGAGGACTCTATGGGGGATTTGGGGGGATCTTTGGGGCATCTATAGGGGCTCTGTAGGGGTTCTGGGGTAGCCTATAGAGGGTCCAGGGGTACCTGGGGGGTCTGAGGGGGGTCTCGGGATCTCGATAGGGGAATTCTGGGGTTCTTCAAGGGAATATTTTGGGAATTTTGGGCTCTGTTCAGGGAATTCTTGGGATTCAAATGGGGCAATTTTGGGTTTTCTGTTGGGAAATTGTTTGAATTGTGAGGCCTCTATTGGGAATTTTGGGTCCAAACGCAGGAATTTGGAGCATTTTGGGTACAAATGTGGGAATTTGGGGATCTCTAGAGGGGAAATTTGGGAGTTTTGCAGTCCCCAGAGGAGATTTTGGGTCCAAACTTTGGAATTTGGGGTCCCCAAAGGGACTTTTTGGGAAATTTGGGTCCAAAGTTGGGATCTGTGGGCTCTCTAGAGAGGATTTTGAGAGAATTTTGGGTCCAAGCATAGGAAGTTTGGGAATTTTTTTCCCAGATTTCCTCTTCAAGTTCTTGGTGATCAGCAGTGCTGTAAATGGCAAGTCCTGCCTGCTGCACCCCTTCATTGAAAGCAAGTGTAGGAAATTCTGGGAATTTTCAGGGATTTTGGGGATTCTTGGGGGTTGGAGGGAATTTGTATTTTTTTTATTTTTAAAGTATTTTTAGGAAATTTTGGTGTTTTCATTTTGTTGGTTTTTGGTTTGTTGGTTTTGTTTTTTGTTTTTTTTTTTCATTTTTAAGAGTGTTTTTTGCTGATATTTGGGGGCTTTTGGGGGATGCTTTTGGGAATCTAAAGAGTTTAGGAGTTTTTTAGGGAATTTTTGAGAATTTGGGGATTTTGGTGGGATTTTTTAATATATTTCTGGGCATCTTAAGGGTTAGGTTGTTCTATTTTTTTCGTTTTCTGGGTGGTTTTTGTTGGTGTTTGGGGAAAATTTTTTGTGACTTTTTGGGAACTTGATAAATTCGGGTTACTCTGAGAATAATATTGGAATTTCTGGAGGCATTTTCAGGTTTATTTTTCTCTTTTGAGCCATTTTGAGGCTTCTTTCAGTTCTTGTTTTATATAATTTTGCTTTTTAATGCAAATTTTGGGGGATGTTTTTTAATTCTTGGGAATTCTCTGTCCCTCTAGGCTCTCCCCAATCCTGCAGCATCTTGGGGAATTTTCTGTCACTTTTTGGGTATTTTTGGGGCTCTTTAGGGGCATTTTCGGTGACTTTTGAGCTATTTTTGCTAGTTCCAGTCACAGTCCCAGTGCCGGTACCGGTGCCGCTCTTGGTCCCGCAGTGCTCCCAGTGCCAGTCTCAGTCTCAGTCCCAGTCCCTGGGCGGTGCCAGTCTCGGTGCTGGTTCCGGTGCCGGTCTTGGTCTCGGTCTTGGTCCCAGTGCCAGTTCTGGTGCCGGTTACGGTCTCGGTCCTAGTCCTGGTGCCAGTGCAGTGCCGGTCTCTGTTGTGGTGTCGGTTCTGGTCCCAGTCTTGGTCTCGGTGCCGGTCCCAGAGCGGCGCCGCTCTCAGTGCCAGTCTCAGATCCGGTGTCGGTCTCAGTCTTGGTGCTGGTGCCGGTTCTGGTGCTGATCGTGGTCTCGGTCTCAGTCCCGGTCCCAGAGATTTTAGGCCAGTTTGGGTTAGTTTGGGTTTTTTTTTCCTTAGGCCATTTTTTTTAATGCAATTTTAGGCCAAATCTGGTGGGGTTTAGTCCCATTTGAGTGATTTTAAGATAAGCTGGGTAGTTTCAAGGTGGATTTTAGATCCTTTTGGATTAATCTAAGCCCATTTGCGTGGGGTTTAGCAAGGTTTGGGTGATTTTAGGCCAAATCTGGTGGGTTTTAGGTGGGACTCTAGGTCCCTTTGGGTGATTGTAAGCTAAACCAGGTACTTTCAGTGTTGATTTTACACCATATTGGGAGACTTAAGTGTGATTAGAGGCCATTTTGTGTGGGTTTTAAACCAGTTTGGCTAATTTTAGGCTCCTTTTAGTTTAATTTTGTATGCCTTTTGATGATTTTAAGCCCATTTATCTGATTTTAGGCCAAACCATGTGGATTTAGGGTGGATTTTAGTGCCTTTAGGGTGATTTTAGGCCACACTGAGGGGATTTTAGGCCTCTTTGGCTGATTGCAGTCCAATCCTGATCGGTGGCAGGGTGGATTTTAGGCCCCTTTCCACAATTTTAGGCCCCGTTGGGTGATTTTAGGCCAAACCGGGCCCCTTTAGGGACTGGGCGTCCTCTTGGCCACGCCCATTCCCCTCAAAGCTCCCGCCCTTTCCTTGAGCCCGCCCCTTTCCCCTCACAGTTCCCGCCCTGTCCTTGACCCTGCCCCTTTCCCCTCACAGTTCCCGCCCTTTCCTTGACCCCGCCCCTTTCCCCTCACAGTTCCCGCCCTTTCCCTGACCCCGCCCCTTTCCCCTCACAGTTCCCGCCCTTTCCCGACCCCGCCCCCACAGTTCGGGGCTGGGAACGGGGGAGGAGGAGGAGGGAGGGAGGAAGAGGCGGAGCGGCAGCAGGGAGCAGGAGGAGAAGGGCAGAGGAGGCAGAGGCAGCTCTGGCGCTCCCTGAACTCGCAGCAGGTCCAGAAACATCGCCTGGATCCCGCAGGTGCCCGGGGAGGGGGAGCTCGCCTCAAATATCCCGGGGAGGGTCCCTGGGTTTGGGGTTTTTTGGGGGGGGATGTTTGGATTCCAAAGCCGAGGCGCAGATGCCCCTCGGGGGGACATCGGGGGCTCCCGGGAGGTGTTTTTGGGGTGTCCCGGTGGCGGCAGAGCCCCGTTGGGGGTCGGGGGGATGCGGGTCCCCCCGCGGTGGGGGTTGGGCTTCCCGGGCCAGGCCCTCCGAGCTCTGCCGGGGCCACGTGGGGAGCGCGCGGGAGCGGCGGGGCCGGGGGGACACCGGGGCGGGGGGACCGCGTCTGCCGGGGCCGCCCTGAGCGGGACCCCAGAGAGAGGAGAGCCCCAGAACCGCAAAGTCGAGACCCCGACGCGGGGGGGGGACCCCTGGGATTGCCGGGACCCTGGCGGGGAGTGCTGGGGCTGGAGGGATGGGATGGGCGGGAAAGGGGTTCGGGGGTGCCGGTGCTGGAAGTGGCTGCTCCCAGTATGAGCCCAGTTGCCCCCCCGTGTGGTTCCAGTTTCCTCAGCGCTCCCAGGATGAGCCCAGTCACTGCCAGTATCCGTAAGTGGGGAGACAGAAGAGGGGCCAGGTTTTCGGGTTCCTGGCACTCCCAGCAGCCTGGGAAGGGCAGGGTCTGAGCAGATGGGCGATCTCCTGCCCCTTCCCTCTGGCAGGAAGACAAATCCCATCCTCTCCTTGTCCTTCCTCCCGCAGACAAGGAGCTGAGCATGGAGAGCAGGGAGGACAAATCCCTGCAGCAGAACCTCGTGGAAGAGGCCGTTTTGAATGACTCTGTAGCGCAGAAATCCACCGGGGAGGAAAAGGCCTGGAGATCCCTCACGAGGAGGGGCTGCAAACACAGATCTGGGGGATGTGAGGAGGAAAGAGCCACCCTGTGCCGGGAAGGCGGCCGGAGATGGAGCCAGAGCTCAGAGCTGGTGGTCCATGAGCAGCTTCCTGATGGGGAGAAGCCCCACAAGTGCTTTGGGTGTACAAAGAGCTTCATCTGGCGGTGCCACCTGCTCCGCCACCAGAGGATCCACACAGACGAACGGCCCTACGAGTGTGGGGAGTGTGGGAAGAGCTTCAGGAAGAGCTCCCAGCTGACTGCCCACCAGAGGATCCACACTGGGGAACGACCCTACGAGTGTGGGGAATGTGGGAAGAGGTTTCAGAACAGCTCCAGCCTGATCCGGCACCGTCACATCCACACTGGGGAGAGGCCCCATGAGTGTGGGGAGTGTGGGAAGAGCTTCAGGCAGCGCTCCCAGCTGATCCGTCACCAGAGGATCCACACTGGGGAGAGACCCTTCAAGTGTGAGGAGTGTGGGAAGAGCTTCAGGCAGAGAAGTGACCTAAACTTCCACCAAAAGATCCACACTGAGGATAGGCCCTACAAGTGTTCTTCCAAGTGTGGGAAGGGATTTCTGACCAGCACTCAGCTCCTCGTACATCAGCAGATTCACTCAGAGGAGAGGCCCTTCCGCTGCCCCGACTGCGGGAAGGGATTCACACAGAACTCCACCCTCATCAGGCACGGGCGCATCCACACTGGGGAGAGGCCCTACGAGTGTGATAAATGCAGGAAGAGGTTCCAGACCAGCTCCAGTCTCCTCCTGCACCAGCGCACACACACAGAGGAGAGGCCCTTCCACTGCCGCGAGTGTGGGAAGGGCTTTAGGCACAATGGCAACCTCGACAGGCACCGACGCATCCACACTGGGGAGAGGCCACATGAGTGTGAGGAATGTGGGATGAGCTTCAGCCAGAGGACACACCTGATCTGGCATCAGAGGACCCACACTGGGGAGAGGCCCTACGAGTGTGGTGAATGTGGGAAGAGCTTCAGTCAGAGCTCCAACCTGATCAGCCACCAAAAGATCCACACTGGCGAGAGGCCCCACGAGTGTGGGGAATGTGGGAAGAGCTTCAGGCACCGTGCCCACCTGATCCGCCACCAAAAGATCCACACTGGGGAGAGGCCCTATGAGTGTTCCAAATGTAGGAAGAGGTTTCCCACCAGCTCTTATCTCCTCTGGCACCAGCGGATTCACACGGAGGAGAGGCCCTTCCGCTGCCCCTACTGCAGGAAGGGTTTCAAGCACAACTCCACCCTCATCATCCACCGGCGCATCCACACCGGGGAGAGGCCCTACAAATGCCTCCAGTGCGGGAAGAGCTTCTCCAGGAGCTCTCACTTGACCAGACACCAACAGAGGCACCAGTAAGGGAAGCCGTGCGAGTGCCCCCAGGGCGGGAAGAGCTTCTTGAGTTCCCCAACTCCATCCCTACTTTCAAATCCTAATAATGCAGGATTCAAAGGCAGGAAGATCTTTTCCTTGCTGGAAACTGGAATTCCACACCCTTGGAGTGTGTGCCATGCAGGAGCATCCAGATTGGGATCCTGCAGACTGGGACCTTATAGACTGGGATTGTATGGGTTGGGATCACATGGACTGGGGTTGTAAAAAGTGGGACTGTACAGACTGAGATCACATGGACTGGGATTTCACAGGCTGGGATCAAATGGACTGGGCTTTCACAGGCTGGGACCATCCGGATCAGAACCATAGAGACTGGGATCATACAAACTGGGATCATATTGCCCTGGATGGCTGCACTGGAACGATGTGAGCTGAGGCAGTCCCGTCTCCCCCAAGGGGTCTCTCCCGGTCCCGCCCAGTCCTGAACGGGGCTACGACCAGAACTCTGAAGCGAAGGCAGCGGTCTCGGAGCGATCTTGAAGCCAATCCCCGAGCAATTCTGGGTCCAGTCCTCATCCCGGTTCCGGCCTCAGTCTCAGTCTCATTCCCAGAGCTGTGCCAGTCTCAGTCTCGGTCTCAGCACGGTCCCGGTTCCAGTGCCGGTACCAGTGCTGGTCTTGGTCCCAGAGTGCTCTCAGTGCCAATCCCAGTCTCAGTCCCAGTCCCAATCCCAGTCTCAGTCCCAGTCCCTGGGTGGTGCCAGTCTCGGTGCTGGTTCCGGTGTCGGTCTTGGTCTCAGTCTTGGTCCCAGTGCCAATTCTTGTGCTGGTTTCGGTGTCGATCTCAGTCCCAGTCCCGGTGCCAGTGCGGTGCCAGTCCCTGTTCTGGTGTCAGTTCTTGTCCCAGTTCCAGCCCCTGTCCTGCAGCAGTGGCAGTGTCGGTTCTGGTGTTGGTTCTGGTCCCAGTCCTGGTCTCAGTGCCTGTCCCAGAGCATCGCCAATCTTGGTGCTGGTTTCAGGTCCAGTGTTGGTCTCAGTCTTGGTGCTCGTGCTGGTTCTGGTGCTGATCTTGGTCTCGGTCTCGGTCCTGGTCCCAGAGATTTTAGGCCTGTTTGGCTGATTTTAAGCCAAATCTGTTGCATTTTAGGGTGGACTTCAGGCCCCTTTGGGTGACTTTCGGCAAACCTAGGTACTTTATGGTTGGGATTTACGCCCACTTGAGAGATTGAAGTGTGAATAGAGGCCATTTAAAGAAGACTTAAAACCAGTTTGTGCAGTTTTACGCTGCTTTGGTGGGATGTTATACTCCTTTGGATGATTTTTAACTGCATTTGGCTCATTTTAGGCTAAAGCATGTGGATTTAGGGTGGATGTTAGGCCCTTTTGGATGATTTGAGGCCAAGTCTGATCGATGTTAGGGTGGATTTTAGTCGCCTTTAGACAATTTTAGACCCATTTGTGTTATTTTAGGCCAAACCAGGCCCTTTTAGGACCGTGTGTTCCCTTGACCCCACCCCTTTCCCATCCCAGTTCCCGCCCTTTCCCTGACCCCGCCCCCACAGTTCGGGGCTGGGAACGGGGGAGGAGGAGGAGGGAGGGAGGAAGAGGCGGAGCGGCAGCAGGGAGCAGGAGGAGAAGGGCAGAGGAGGCAGAGGCGGCTCCAGCGCTCCCTGAACTCGCAGCACGGCCGGGGAGCATCGCCCCCAATCCCGCAGGTGCCCGGGGAGGGGGAGCTCGCCCCAAATATCCCAGGGGAGTCTCTGTGTTTAGGGTTTTTTTGTGGGTGAATCATTAAAAACCTATACGATCACAAAGACTCTGTAACTAATTAAATTTACAAAGTGGTATGTTTATTCACCAGCAGGCAGCACAGGAATCATCTCTGAAAGGCATGACTGCCCCGAACAAGGTTCTTTGCCCTCTATTTATTTCCCAAGATCTTACATACGATACATATGCATAACCCCAGCACCTCCCATTCCCATTCAGTATTAAAATGAGGCTATTAGTCCTTCATGCTTGTGCAGTTCTCTTGAATTGGGTCAGTGGTCGCAAAGGATGAAGTCAGGAAAGTCTTCATCAGGTCTCTGTGATCCTCTGGCACGATCCAAGGCCCCCTGCTTGGTGATTGATTGATAGAAAGCCCAGGTGCTGGCCATTGTTCTACCTGGTTTCAATCTGTTCTTATAATGGTTCACTTACTGCACTTCCTACTATAAACAAGCTCATAATAGCAAGCAATATAACAATTAGCTCTACCTTAGGCATCTAATAATCATTAACCTACCATTTACTTATCTAACTTACACCTTGATCAATATAAATTGCTTCTAACCCTTAGCTAAAATCTTAACTCTTTAAAATCATGATTCATTTCCCCACTCCTTCTTCAAGGTTAGTAAATTCTTTTACTAATATACAGATTGTTCTTCATTAGCAAAGCTGTGCGGTAGGTGTCCCTTAAAACCATACCATGTGCTTTTGATATTGAAGTTAAAGCTGCTACTCACTTCAGCATTCTTCAATTCCAAACAAGTATCATGACAGACAGAATCAAACTTATACCAACTAAAATAAGAAAAACAATAATTGGATGAACCAAGGTATTGAGCAGACTGGTTGCGGATGGTGACCACCCAAAAAGCACATGCCAGCAATGATGGGATGGGCCTTCTTCCAACCTTTTAAATACTCTCTGTATAGTGTCTGTGTCATGATATATTGTAATCAAAGTTCTCTTTGCTTCATCTTTAATTTCTTTAAGAACGTCTTTTAATTCATTGTGTTTCAATAATTGTGCAACCAAAGTTAAGTTCGTCCCTATAGGCACAGACAATATTTCTTGAACAGTAGTCAAGTTTGCCTTTATAGGTTGGTGTGATAGGACAAGTGCCTGATAGGAGAACTCACATCCTTCAATTTTAACAAAGTCACAAATGCACAAGTTAAACTGAGTTTCATTCACAGTGATCTCATCCACCATTACAGCGGGGCATGCTGTCCTAAGGCAGACACAACCTTGTCCTGTGTACAGAGGCAGGGTGGTTTGATTAATGGGATGCATTTCAAAGTGACAAATGTTTTGCTCTGTCTGCTAACAAGTATCTTTATCATCACCTGCATTACCCTCACATATAAACCCCAACTGCTCCCTCATTGAACAGGGTTCTAGTTAATGGTTTGCTGCTGGAGTTCATGCCCCCCCTGGGTTCCCCAGGGAGAGAGAAAGATGCAGGGATTGAATTGAAGCCTTTAGAGAAACTAAAATATGTTACACCACGTAAATATGAAGTATATGTTTAGATTCTAGTTTTAAATAAGCAGACTTGAAGTGCCTTAAGAATTTGCTAGCTAACACAGAGCCCAGAGCCCTAAGGCCTGGTAGTTTAGCTTTAAACATAACAAAAACATTTTAGAACATTGTTCACAGTACTAGATACAGCAGGCACAATTTTTATGTGAATGAGATAGAACCTTTTACGTTAATAGATAATACTGTATGATAGAGCCTTTTTTACATTAATAGATATGCTATATGCATAGGCTTCTGTGTAAGGATTGATACCAACCTTCAAAGTTTTTTGTAGTTTTACATACTTTCAAAATTAGGTTTAGATTAGTGTAGAGAGGATGTTTTAGCATTGTGTTCTTAATTGTTTGGCCAATCTATAGATAGGGACATGAATATGCATTTATGGTTTATGGATAAAAATCCCCTGTTTTTGGGGCAATGGTATTGACTCATCAATTCTCTGATGATCGATCCATCCTCCTGCCATCAACTGCAAGAGAGAACAGGGCTTTGCCAGGGAGCCGTGGCCAGGAGCCGCTGTCAGGACTTTGTCAGGTCTTGCATTGCTTGGGGGCTGCTTCTGCCTCTCTGCTGCTGCTGCTTGGGGGGTGCAGCTGTGGCTGCTGCTGCTGCTGCGGCAGCGGCTTTGCTGTTTCTGCTGCAGCTGCAGGGAGCGCTGCTCGGGAATGGGACGGATGGGGCTCTGGGCTGGGAACCTGTCTTTCCTTGTGGCCGGGACCCCCTGTCCATCTGCCTCTCCCTGTGGCCAGGACCCCCTGTCCATCTGCCTCTCCCTGTGGCCGAAACCCCCTGTCCATCTGCCTCTCCCTGTGGCCGGGACCACAGGGCCGGTCAGTTTGTTCTCCTCCCATGGTCGGGACTCTCTGTCAATTGCTGTTACACCCCACTGGGACTTTAAGCTTTATAACCTTTAATAAGACCGCATGCTTAGAACTCTTGCCTTCAAGACTGATGCATTTATATAATAAACAATTTGTAATAACCAGAAAATGCTCTTGGCCTTTTAAGACCCCAAACCCATGAGCAGCTCAACAGTTCACCACCTTCCTTCAACTTTCCGTGCCCACATCCTGTGTTCAGAAGGATATGGTATGGTCGCCTCATGATTTAGCCCTAAAGCAGTGACTGGATGTATCAAGCTCACTGATGCCTCATATATAGTTAGAACAAAAGCTGCTACCATACTTGTCACAGGATTACAAGTAAAATTAACTAAAACCCACCAAGATTGGAGTTCCATTTCCAGATCTGAGGCATTATCCCAAACAACTTGACGGATTTCAGCAGACAGCCTTCTCCCCCGTCCCTGATGACTGAAGCTGCTACTGATTGCATCCATAACTGTGGCTGTGCCTGCGTACACTCAAGTGCCAAAGAAATGTTCTCACTGGCTGTACCTAAGGTATTAAATACCAATTCTTGCTCTTCTGTATTTTCCCATTCTGGTAATATTTTAGACAACTTCCACTGGCTGGTACCTAATGCCAATAAGGAAGATTGTAAATGTTGTTGCAATTGAATCATATCACTGCCAATTACTGTCAATTTGTTCATTAATACTTCTGAATCCATGGTGTTTGGAACCCCTAGTCCCATCCCCAGTAATCCAAGTAAGTCAAAATCACCCTGCCAACACACACACGTGGCCAAAACTCACACACAACCTAACTCCCCGTGGCACACACTCCAGGCACAACACAAGCACTCTAAATCCTTCTGCTCTCCCAGGCACAAATACAGATATCCCTCTGCTGATCAGGCGGGAGTTTCAAAATTCTCTCAACTTTAAGCATACATAAATCCCAGAACACATACCATAGGCTGTTAGCACACTTCAAAACACACAAAACACCTGCAACACAAACCCTCACAAACCACAACACATATGGCACACTGGTAACTATTTTACTGCCTAAGCACTCAGAATCACAAAACAAAAACTCATCCACCCTACACATGCATCCGATGCGTGCGAGCTGCCACTATGATTTTCCACAGCCCGAGATGAACTCCCCATGCCCCAAAGACTCGCAGCTAACACCCGAAACTACAAACCACCGAGGCACGTTAAACCATAGACTGAGCTGGAGCCACCACTGCTCCAGAAACACCACAAAAGTGGCTGTCCTGCTGCCGCCGCTGCCCTGCCCTGGGACATAGACCACAGACTCCTGGGGCTGTCACCGGCACCACCTGAAACACAGACCACAAATAGCAGACTCGGCGGAGCTCACAACTGAACCCACTCAGACGTATCTTGCACACGGGGCGTCTCCGTGACTTACCAAACCGCCTGTTCAAAGGTACCTCTTTTAGTTATGAACTTATCTTTTTGTCCATAGTTCTGGCGGATCCTGGTCTTTCCCCCGAGTGGCAGTAAGGCCACAGGAGCCCTCTCCCCAGAAAATTCTGGGTGGGTGCCCGAGGGGTGCTGGACCCCTGCTGCCCCTCGGCCAGAGAGAGCAGAGTCCTGCCGTGGCCACCAGATGATATATAAAAATATGGATATTGATCTTAGTATCAATACTCAACTGTGACAGACAAAAGACTCTCTAACTGTTTAGAGTTAGGAAGTGCACGTTTATTGTGACACTGGGCAGTGCGTGGGTTCACTCCCTAATATGCACTGCAAAAATCATAGGTGATTACAAAGCCTTTTATTTACAGAAGTGTTGAATACCAAAATACAAATGCATATTCATAACCCACTTACCTCCCATTCTCCGCTTTGAACGGTAAATAGCAAAAAAGCTCTTAAGCATGCGTGGTTTGTTCCTTGAAATGGGTTGGTGGTCCTTTCCATGGGGAGGGGCCCTAAAAAGAGGAAGTAAAGTGAGTCTGCCTTGTTTTGACCTTTCTACCTTTTCAATTCAAATGTCACAAATGAACCCCTGGTAGGGCTCCGTGTCTCCGTGACTATTCAATGGGTTTCTGAATACAGGAGGTTTGTAATTGTCTTGTGTTCCTGAGATCTATTTATCAAATTCCCTGTTTCTCATTATAATCACAGCTAAACAAACATAAAGTTGACAAGCAATTAGTTATTTAGATCTGGGATAGCTATCCCAAGTTCAGTTTCTTTCAACTAAGTATTAACTTTTAATTGTAGCAAAACCTATCTACCTATTTAATTAATTCCAGCAAAGCTTATCTTCAGCTAAAACCTTGACTTCTTTAAAATCATTAATTCTTTGAGGTTTGTGCCCCAGAGGGGGTTGTGGAGGAAGAAAAGAGAAGCAGAGACTTTCCTGTCTCCCGAGATTCCCCCTTCTCCTTCAGCAGCCATACCCCAATCAATCAGTACCAGAGTTCAGATGATCACTCACACGCCAGGGAGCACAAGGCACTCAAAGCTGAACCCTGCCAGAGCCCAGCCCTGCCTGCCCATTTGGAGGCTGTGGGGGAATGGGATTTCAGTAGGAGTTGACCCACAATGATCCTTTGCCACTTGTGGGTTTCTCACAGCCTCAGAAGTTGTGTGAGATCTCTGTCCCCAAGAGCAAATGCAGACATGTGCCTGGGGCCATTTCAAGTTCCCTGCAGTGGTGGCTGCTGCTGTTTGAAACAGGAGCTGTTGCCTTTTCCGGCGCACTTAACTCCCTTCTAACTATTAGAAAGTGGGTTGTTGTAGTGAGGGTAACAGCAACAAACCTTTAGGTGCCCTGACTTCAGGGCAGAGGGTGGAGAGGAAATAATTAGGAGTAGGAACAAAGGTTGGCACTAGAAAAAGAACACTTTAATAACAGATAAAAGAAAATCGGGATGGTGCCCCAAAACCGTGTGCAGTATCCAGGGGAACTCCATGGGGGTAACCAACAGAAGTCCAGAATAATGGAGGGTACAGCAATATTTATAACATTAGGGAAGGAACATTCTAGCAACAGAACCATATAAGGAAAACAAGTAGCCAATAGGGGAACAGAACTTAGGCTAATTAACATAACGACCTCAGGGACTTCTGGGTAGAGGTTTCTAACTCGACCTAACTAAAAGGAAGGATCCCCATGGCCTTGAATTTATTCCTCACTCATTGTAAGCAGGAGCTGGCTGGCCTTCGGCCCCCACTGGCTCAACTCCCAGAGTGGGTGAGGAAAGGAAATTACACTGGAGGAAGAGCACCAGAACCTTGGAAAAGGATGAAATACATCTCAATTACAAATTGAGATTCATTTCCTTATTCACTACTAATCTAAAAGATTTCATTTCTTTATTGAGTACTAATCTATTATTACAAACAGAAACATGTTTCTGGGCTGAAGCTGTCACACACTGGAAAGATTTTTGGTTGCTTTATTATTTAAAGGCTGTCCAGAGCCTGTGGAGCAGCCCGGCTCCCTGCCCCTCTGCCCACAGGGTGCAGCACTGCGAGCTCCCCCAGGAGCCACAGGAGCACTGGCAGAAGGGCAGAGCATCCTCAGAAGTGACCCCAGCACTGCACTGTTCTCACTGCTCTGCTCCTGCACAGACTCGGGATGGCCAAATCCCCCCAGGCTGCACATTCCACAGCAGGGCCCCCATTCCCCTGGGCAGCAGCCCAGGCCCAGTTTGGCTCTGGGATGGGGTGATGAATCCTGTCCCAGGAAGAGGCAGCCAGGGCCGGGCTGCTGCCCCTTGCTGCTCCAAGTGCCTCCTTCCAGCCGGGCTCTGGGGGTGCTGAGGCTGCTCTGGGCTCTGCCAGGGCTCTGCTGGGCTCAGCTCTCGGCCACGCTGGGCCTGCTGCCCCTCACATTGCTGCAGGCACCTGAATTCCACTGGGAAAGAAGAGAAACTTGCAAGGGAGTGGATGTTTAATACAGTTTTTATTCAAAAATTCCTAGGTAGCACAACAAAAAGCTGTCCTCAGGTGCTGCATCTCCACTGCACCCACATGTCCTGCCTGCTCCGTGCCAGCTCTTGCTCTCCAGTTGCTCCTCAGAGGCCACGAGGGGCTGGCAAAGCCCCTGAGCAGGCACCATGGACAGGTTTGAAATGGTAAGTTCAATTCATCTTCAACTAGTCAGTTTAGTAGTAGAATTAACCTTTCCTCAAAATATAGCCTCTGCTTGCCCATTTTGAAAACACTCACATAGTGTGAATTTCCCTTATCTTGTATGTGTTCTGTTTACCTGAAAAACCTTTTGAATAGAAAAAATACATTTACTATTTATTATGTCTTTCAGTTTTCATAAGGAAATCTGGCTGGTTTTGGTTTGTTCTGTTACTGCAGGCATCAGGCCCAGTGCTTGCAGTCTAATTGAAAATGTGTCTCATGGTAAAGAATAGAAGAATCTACCACCGAGAGCGAAGGGTAACAGTGGAAAATTAATTCTGTTTGGTCTACTACTTGTGGTCCTTGTAAACCCACTGTGCAAGGGCTGGGTTTGCAAGCTGCAGGTTGAAGTACAGTGAGTTTGTCTGGATAATGCTGTAGCCCCATCTCACAGATGCAGAAAGGGGCCAGAATCTGGCATTTGGAGTGTGAATTTGGGGTGCTGGCCTTGCCCCAGAGGAGAGGCAGGATGTTCCCTGCAGGGTCTGCATGGAGCAGACAGAAGAGATGGGCAAGTGTTTGCAGGGCCCCTGGGAGGGGATCTTGGGGTTCCTGTCAGCAGGATCCTTGTGCAGCTCAGGCTGGGCTGGGCAGCAGCTCCATCTGCAGCTTCCATGTGCTGCTGCAGCAGCTGCTGCTGGGGACCCTGAGGGAAGAGGCCCCGGCAGGGATGGAAATGCTGCAGGGACAGCTCCAGCCAGGGCCAGCAATGAGCTTTGCCTTCCTGCCTGGGGAAATGAGGCTCCTCTAGTGCAAGAGGAGGCAAAGACAAAATCAAGTTCAACACTTCAAGGAACACTGTAGAAAGTTGGAAGCCTCTCCAAATGTCACACACATTCATCTGTTAGCTCTTCAGTGTCAGGTAAAAAGCCTTTCCAGTTTTCCCTTGGATCTGAGACTGCAGGGCCCACAGCTGGGCTTCAGAGTTCAATTGATTTTTATTTTCCAGGTTTTTAAACAGAGCTCTGAATTGGGCATCTCTTGCTGTTTATTCGGCTCAGAACTTTGAAAAAGGTTCTGTGCTCCTGTGAGCCACATCTTGAAGGGTGGTTGGCAACCCTGGAATCCTCTGGGAAAGCACTTGATTGACTTCGGAGCCAGGCTGGAAAGCTCAGCCTGAGGAAAGAACTGTTCCAGATGCCTCTGTCCATGTCCAGCTCCTCCCAGCTGAGTCCCTGAACACACAGGGTGCGTTATAGGCATTTCTTTTCCCTTCCTGTTCACTTGAAGGTGCTTTTGCCATCCTTTAGAGAAACATCTGACCAGCCCCTGCCCGCATTCCATTTTATTCCCTCCACTTTGGAGTCAAAACTGCTGGGTTGGACATGGAAATTGGTGGTATTGCCCTGTTCTTCCCTCCAGCTGTCAATTTTAACTTGTATGAAACACTGCAAATGGCCTTGTTTCTCTGGTGGGGAAGATGTGAGGTGGAGAGAGTTAAAATGATTGGTTTCTATGACCCTTGTGATAATAAAGAAAAATGTGGTTTGTTATTTTAGTGTGGTGCTGGGATTTGGGAGTTTATTTCTTGTTATTATTAATTAGTATTGATTTTTATTGTTAAGACTATCAAATCCTAGACATTATTACCAAAGGCTTGATGTCACCCACTGGGAAAATTCCCTCCTTCTCGCATTGGGATTAACCTGTACGGTCTATTTCAAATTGCCAGTGGATTCTAAAGATGGAAACTGCCATTAATGGTGGATTTGGTGTGGTTTGGAGCTGAGGAAGGGTCTCCTCCTCTCCTAGAGGTGCCTCCAGCCTGCTTTGCCACCACATCTGTTTGTGGCCCCTCACGGCTGCCCTACCCTGGGGACATGGTGGGACACCCGTCCTGTCAGGGCTGAGGCTCCTCATGGCCCAGCACAACCCCACATTGCCCCTCACAGCCCCTCACATCCCCTCACATCCCCTCACAGCCCCTCACATCCCCTCACAGCCCCTCACAGCCCCTCACATCCCCTCACATCCCCTCACATCCCCTCACATCCCCTCACATCCCCTCACAGCCCCTCACATCCCCTCACATCCCTCACATCCCCTCACATCCCCTCACTGCCCCTCACGGCCCCTCACATCCCCTCACATCCCCTCACATCCCCTCACAGCCCCTCAGCCCCAGGCGCGCGGCTCCTCCCAAAGGAGAAGGGGTCGGGCCCTGCTTGTTCTCCTTTCATTTCGCTCCCTTCACAGCCACCAGTCAAGAAAGGCTGAAATGGAGCCTTTCCCCAGCGCTCCCCTCGGGGTTAATCGCGGCTGCAGCTCTGTGCTGCCGCTGGCCCCAGCGCCAACATCCCCGCAGCCCCGCAGGCCTTTGCTGTCCCCCCGTGTCCATTCGCTGTCCCCGAGTCCCGCCCGGCTCTGGCAGCAGCAGCAGCCGCAGCGCAGCGGGCGCCGGCCCGGCCCAGCCGCGGCTCCCGGCCAGGAGCAGCAGCAGCGCCGGCCCCTTCCCGCCTGCTCCTGCCTCGCCTGCCAAGGGCCTTTTCCAGCTGGACTCTGCACTGCAGCAGCCATCACCCACACACAGCCCTGACTGCCCAGGGCCCGCCTGGGCTGCCCTCAGCAGCCTCCAGAGAAAGAAAGGCTCGGCTTCCAGCGCTCTGTGCAGCATCTTTGACTCACCCTCAGGTGACAGCAGCAGGCTGCTCTTGCCTTTGCCTTGGCAACTGGAGATGGCGCCTGCTCTTGCACCCTTCTGGCTGCTAAGTGAATTTGAGCAGCTCAACTGCAATTGCCTTTTTCCACCATTGCTACCCACTGTGCTTTTGTGACAGTGAACTCAGGAGTTTTGTGGCAGGCACCATGATAAGAAGAGATTGAAATGCTCCCAAGTCCCTGGGCACTGAGTCGAGGGGAATTAAAGGCACACAGGCCACAATTGCAGAGCTCCAACACAGCCCTGGTGCTGCTGGTGCTGCTGAAATCAAATCAACTTACAGAGGCTCTCGGGGTTGATGTTCCCCGAGATTCCCCTCGGGGCGGCCGTTCCCCGAGGTGGTGAAATCTTCTCCCAGGGTTGCTGTTCCCTGGGTATTTTCCTGGGGTTGCTGTTCCCCAAGATAATAAGGTTTTCTGTCTTCTCTTTGCCCTGAGCGTTTCACACCGAAGGCAGAGACGACACTGTGAGTCCAGCAGCTCAAGTTATCAAGGTTGTTTATTTCATATTATCTAACAGTTCTTGTTCGGCTTTGCAAGGCGTCCCCAGCAAAGCAAGACGCGCCGTTGGACCGGCGCTGGGCTGCCGCTGGACTGGGGCGGATCAGAGAGCCCCGTACCTTATGTACCGTACCCCTGACCCAACCACAGTCCAAGACGTATTTATTGTTTACAGAACATTACCAATACTAACTTGCTATGCTAACATGTCAGTTCTATTCTAAACCAATCTCTAAAGTCCAAATCAGCAAAAGATGGGGGATGAGGACAAGAACAAGGAAACTAGGGGCCACTCCCCAATTCCTCCATCTTGTCCTCTCAGCCCCGTATACTATGAATCCTAATCTCTATATTTATACTCTATAACAAACTACTATCTACTTCTAAATTCTTAGGATCTGTGATTCTTCCTTCATGTGAGCATTCACTTCCATGGATAGAAGCCAGAATCAGAGTCCTCCTGGGCTCTGTGGGAGGCTGGCTGACCCCCTTGTACAGATCCCAGACACCCCTGTACAGCCCCCTGACTCTCCAGGGCTGTCAGAGGGATCCTCTGGACTCCAACAAAACAGGACGCCTTTCCTGTTCTCAGACAGTGTGTAATCCACTTTCTTCCATGCTTCCCAGGATTCTTCTGCACTGTCAGGCTTGCTTCTTTCTCACACTTACCCATGTACTTTTTTGTTTCCTTCTACGATTTCCATTCCTGTTTCAAGACTAATGGCTCTATACCTTTATCTTTACACATACCTGATGTGTTTGGCTGAGGTATCCATGAATGAGACATCATGAGATGTAGGAGGTTTCCCCATGTAGGGATTGTTTTTCTTGGGGTTTGCAGGCTGTGCAAAGTATCACTGCACACAAAATCTCCCCTGACTTTGTGCCACTTCCCCACTAAACAATCTCTTAGTACAGTTGGGGTCCCTTTCACAAAAGCTCTTAATACATTCAGAATCCTTTCTGCAGAGGTTGGAATCTTGTCATCTGCACGTTTGTGTTTTGTTGGTAAATAAGGAGGTTTTGCAGCAGCAGCAGAGATATTCTTAGCTGACAGCTCAGGGGTTGAGGTAGGTTCCCCTTTCTTCTGGAATTTCTTCCTCCCGCCCAATGTGCAATTCTGCTGGATGTTGAATGTTTTGTCAGGAGGGTCTGGCCTATGGTGCAAAAGGACACTCACAGCCCAGAATCCAAAAGTTTCCCTACCATCTCGACTGCTTCTGAGCAAGGTCACGTTCACAGCCCTTACAGTGCTGTGCTTTGCAGTGGTAGCTGGACGGGTGTTGATGACAGAGCAGTGTTTTGGCTCCTGCTTAGCAGCGCTGTCCCTCTGACATTCCTTCCCCTGTCAAAGGGGATGGGAGTGGGCAAGATCCTGGGAGGGGACACAACCAAGCCAACTGACCCAAATTAGCCAATGGGATATTCCACACCATGTGACAACAGCTCAGATATCTAAGCTAAAAAGGAGAGAGGAAGAAGGGGGGGCATTTGTCAGTTTTCAGTGTTTCCTTCCAGAGGAACCATAATGCATGCTGAAGCCCTTCTTTCCAGAAAATGTCCAAACATCATTGCTGATGGGAAGTATAGACTGACTTTTTTTCTCCTTAGCCCATGCAAATGCAGTTCTTTGCTTCTTTCTTTCTTTTACTGTAATAAAACTGCTTTATCTCACCCTGCTGGTTGTTCTCCATCTTATTCTCTCCCCTGTCCCAGTGGGAAAGAGAATGATAGAGCGATGGAGTGGGCACCTGGCACCCAGCCAGGGTCGACCCTCTACAGTCATTTTGGCACCTGAACATGGGGCCAGATAGAGGTGGTGAAATGGACTCTAGCAGGAACCTCGGGCAGCAGGCCAGAACAGCAGAGGAGTGCAGGCCCAGGGTGGCAAACAAAGTTTAGCAATAAGCCCAAAGCTGTGGCAGGAGCAGCAGGGGCCGGGCAGACCCAGGGGTTTCGAGCTAAAAGTCTACTAAAAATGCAGAGCAGTGGCAAAATCAGCGGGGGCTTGGCAGCCCTGGGTGACGGGGGAATCGTTTTGGGCTCCCGCAAGCAGCCCTGAGACCCTCCCTTTGGGAGGGGGTTGTTGTCCTGGTTTTCCCTGGAGGCACCTAAGCAGATGGTGAAGATCCCTCCCAGAGTGGTGGGGTATTGAAAGGCCCCAGTTCAATGGGCACACTTGCAAGCAGAGCCTCACCCACAGTCAGGAGAAGCCGTGAAGGAAAAGCTCTGCAGTAGCAGCGAATCCTCTGGGCAGCAGCAGCAGTCCAACACCAAAACCTCAACCCCAGCTAAGGGACAGAACAGCCCCACAGCCTCTCCCGCTGCCCCAGGTATGACTCCCAAATGCTCCTTTCCCTTGCCTGACTCCTTAGTGTGGGATGTAAGAGGTCTGGCCATGTCTTTTGTTTCTTCATTACCCCTAATTGTCCTCTGCACAACTGCTCCCTTCAGAGGATCATCATTTCAAATGGGAAAAAATTCCTTAAAGAATCCAAACCAAGACCAGGGTCTCTACTTTGCTGTCTTCAGACAAAATTAAATACTAAAAAACAGCTCAACTATAGGATCAAAAAAAATTTCTTCACTAATGATGGCACAGATCCTTATCAAATTCAGGGATCACTAAATTTTTAGCTAAATATGATCTCTCTCTTTTTCAACATGTAAACGAGACAGACAGTCCTGACCTACAGAATCCCAGCAGTGCCTCTCAGCACTCCTGCATCCATGTCAGGATGCTGGCCAACACAGGACTGTCCTGGAAACTAAGGCGGCTGACTTTACGTTTGTGTGGGTACCCACAGGTCAAGGCCAAGGGTGTTCCCTCAGGATAGGGCAGTCCTGAGGGGTCTCCCAAAAACTGCCAAATATCGGCCACTCCTTGTGGCACCAGTTGCTTTCCTGTGGAATGTTCTACCTGCCCTGAGAGTAAAGAGGGAGTTTGGAGAAGGAGCTTGCCAGGCTGTTCTCCATCCCTTACCAGTACTGATTCTCCTGCAGAAAACACGAGGGGAGAGCTGTGATTTATTGGCAACTTAGATATCTGTACCAGGGGAAGGATTAACCTTTTAGCAATCTACTCATTTGTTTGGGCTACTTTTGTAACACCGAGAGAACTTCCATTCCTTGAGAGATTTGACTCCTTAAGGGAATGAGGTTATTATCATCCCTTGATGGAAAACGGTTTACAAACCAAAGAATAGACATTTTATTGCCTCTGTGTAGTGTTATGTTTTGTGAAGTGACTTTCAATGGATGATGTTAAGGCAAATGAGTTGCAGCTTTGAGATGGGATGCAAACTGCCAAACCATTCACATTGTCAGGCCATTGCCATTAATTTAACTTTGCAACTTCTTGAACCTACTTCAGTTGAGCAAAGGGGAAGGAAAGCTTCCCTGAACTGAAGATTCTTAAATGCCAGATTCTTCTGTGCCTTCTTGGCAAATGAGGTTTTTGGCTAAAGGAAATGACTTTAATGAGAAAATAATTCCAGCATGAAGGAAGAGACCAAGTTTCACCAGCAGTTGCTCCGGGTGCTCCTGCCAACAGCCCCTGCAGGAAGGAGCACAGCCCCAGTGCACTTTGGCTTTGGCTGCCTCTGGCAGAGAAGCCCCCTGGGGCACAGGTCTCTGGGGCAGGAGAGGACACCAGCACTGCCAGGGCTCAGGGGGTGGCAGGTGTGCTTGGGTGGGACTCTGCCACACCTGCTGATTTCAGTGCTCCCCTGGCCCCAGGGCTCAGAGCAGCATTTGTGCCCCGGCTTTGGGACAAAGACAAAGTTCCTTGTCTGTCACACTCGCAGGTTTAGGATGTCCTCCAGCCAGGACATGTCCCAAGGAGGCCGTGCCAGCTTCTGGGGAAAGCCCCGTGCCCTTCCCGCTGCGGCTGCGTCGGCAGCCCTGGGGGCTCCTTCTGCTGCCCTGAGCCCACAGAGCAGGGCAGCGTTTGCTGATGGTTGGAGCTGTTCCTAAAGATCCTGTGGGAATGTCTCAGACACTTGGGGAGAGGGATTCCTTCCAGTCTGGGCCATTTTGGGTGGCCCCAGGGCAGGTGGCAGGGTGTGCAAGGGCCCTCTGTGACACGGTGCAGCATGGTCACCATGGGATGCAATGGGACAGGGTGTCACATGGGCCCTTTGTGACACGTGGTGACATCGGTGCTGGCAGTGATACAGCCACACCACAGTGCTCGGAGCACGCGACAGGACAGGACGGGACAGAGCGGTGCTGAGAGGAGCCTCCCCACAGCACACTCATTCCTGTCTGACCTGGAGCTTTTCCGAGGCGTTTTTCCTGCAAGTGACCTCGAGGCCAGACCACAGCACTTGGTGACCTGTGGCCTACCCGAGACTTCTCTTTTGCAGGTGCCCTTGAGGACGTGTTAACTTGGAGCTTTCCTGAGGCACCTCTCTAGAAGGTACCCTCAGGGGCAGACATGGCAGGCAGATTTCACGGCCTGTTCAAAGTCTTCAGGGAGACAAAAAAGAAAGACCCTGGAGCACAACAGCCTGAAGAGCCGGAGCAGTACCGGCCAGTGCAGGACAGTGAGTGACAGAACTGGGCCCCAGGGCTGATGGCTGCAGCCAGCTTGGCCCCATCCCATCCCACCTGCTGTGGACATGCCCATGCACAGGAGGGAAGAGGGGCTGGGGCTGAACCGTGCCGTGGCCGTGCTCCATCCCCTGGGCCATCCTGGGGCTGTCCCTGCCTGCGGAGCCCAGGGCTGGGCTCTGTTCTCCGGCCTCTCCTGCAGCCCCTCAGCTCTGGCTGCTCTCACTCTTTGCCAGATGCAGCCATGGACCAGACACAAGAGCAGGAGCCCGCCCGTGGCCGCTTCCGCAGGACACTGAAGGTACCTGCAGCCATCCCCACCTGGGCTGGGGCTGCTGTCACTGCTCAGCCCAGCACCACACTTGGAGCACTCCATGGAACGTGTCTCTCTTCCCTGTCCTTTGTTCTTCTGCAGATGTTCCGGAAGTTCCTGCGCATTCGACGTGGAAAGACCAGCACCACAGCAACTGAGGGCACAGCACAGCTTAACTCTAGGCTGATCAAGTCCCAGGCAGAGCCTGATGTCAGCACAGATTCGACTGCACGCTCAGAAAATTTTGACACTGTAATTAATGATCACAGGGCGAAGACTGTTCTCATGTCAATGACTGAGGGCATGGTCAGCACAAACACTGACACCAGAAAGACTCACGGCATCACAAATACTGCCATCACACCCACTCCCACTGTGATTCATGCTCCCACTATAGATTTTTTAGAGGAGAGTGCTTTTTCTCCTCAGCAGCAGGTAAGCAGCCTTGGGCCAGGCCTGGAGGCCTCCCAGGATCATGTGCCCCCTCAAGCCATGGCCACTGGGAGCCCTCAGCCTTTGAGGCCAGCACAGTGTGCCGGGGAGGGAAGCACTTCTTGGGGGAAGCCGGGGAAGTTGCTCCTTTGGACAGTTCTCCAAGTGTTCCCCATGCCTCTTCCAGGTGCCAGCCATTGTAAGGAACATTCACCAGAGACTGGCATCCCATGTCACTGTGAATGCCAGGCTGCAAACAGACATTGTGAGGCTGGCTGAAGAGCATCCATCTGATGTGGTGCTGACCCTCCTGCACTGTGCCCCAACGTGTGACAGGTACAGGATGTACCTGCCTCGAGAGCTCAGGGCTCACCAGCCTTTAGGGCCCATCGCCCTGCACAGCCTGTGCAATGGGGTGTGCCAGACAGGCAGAGATGTCCAGGACCCTCAGGACCTTCTGTTTCCTGAGCCTGCTGCCAATGCTCCCTCCCTGCACTTCAGGGCATCGGGGCTCTGTCACCTGGGCCCCAGAGCTGCACAGGGCACGGCAGTGTGACTGAGATGCCCCTGACACAGAGCTCTGATCCCACAGAGCTGCTGCCATGATCTGGAGAACCATAGGCTCGTCGGGACCAACAGTGGAGAAGGTGCTGCCAACACTGGTCTGTGTAATGGAGCACTGGCCACTGTACAGGATGTGCACCTCTGATGGGGATAACAAGGACATTTTTGCCCTGGCTGTGAGTTTCTGGGCCTTTGCTCACCCCGAGTCACCTCTCCAGCAGCTCTCCATCCTCTCCCTGCCTCAGGCACTGAAACCTGGGCTAGGGGCAGGCTCAGGGGGCACCAGGCCCGCTGCTCCCCCTGCGTCTCCCCTTGTGACCTGACACCTCGGCACTGAGCGCTGTCTCGGGCTTCTTCTATTTCAGGCAACTCTGGTGCTCTGGGTGATTCTCCAGGAGCCTGAGTGCGATGAGGCAATGACCCTTTATTCCTCCCGCCTGTCTGTGGCTCTGCTTCTCCATGTTGTCATCACCACACAGCAGATGCCACCCAAGGAAGTTGATAACTTCTGGACAGCATGCCGGGAGGAACACTGCCTTCACAGCAACCCCAACAGGTTCCAGTCCTCCCGTCCTTCCCATGCCCTTGTGGCCAGTGCCAGTGCTCCCAGTGTGACCTGGGCTTTGCTCTGCACACAGGTTTGCAGTGCAGGCCATGAAGGCTCTGCTCTACCGGCTGCAGTGTGACAGAGAGGTGATGGCCATGGAGCGCAAGCGTGGCTGGGACACGCTGCTCTGTGCTGACACCCAGCACTATGCCATGGGTCTGCTGGCCAGGTGAGAGCCCCTTCTCCCCGCTGTCCCCGGCATTTGTGCCCTGTGCCCGGGGTGCCCCACACAGTCCCTGTGGTCATGGGCCACAGGGCCTCATCACTGAGGGAAGGCCAAGCAGACTGGAAAAGGCTGGGAGAGGAGGGTGCCCAGAAGGAGCTGCCTCTCAGTACACCCACATCCTCTCCAGGGATGCTGGGGAAAGACTGGACCTCTGTGAGCCAGTCCTCTCCCTAAGAGGTTTGCCACCTCCACCTCAGGGTCTTTTTCCCCTGACAGGGAGATGCGCCGTGTCTTGATCCCTTTGTGTTCCCGAATTGCACTTCACCTGCTCAGGCTGCTCAGCATGAAGCAGCCAAGCTGGGATCTGCCTTTACTGGCATTCCTTGTGGAGGTGAGCCTGAAGGCCAGCGCTGCCTCTCTGAGCTGCCTCCCAGCTCTCTGCCCTCTCGTAGCCGCTGCTGCCTGGGACCGTGCCCACGCCCTGTGCTGCTGCCTGGGCCTGGCCCTGTGTGGTTCTGGGCTCCTGCCAGCCGGGTCTCCTGTCACTGCCCTGTGCCTTTCAGGTCCTCGAGTGCATGGATTTGACTCGATGCCACGCCAGCATCCTCAGGGTCATGTCGAGGTACCTGCTGGGCAATTGCAGGCAGAGATGTCGCCTGGCACTCAGAGGCCTCGTGGTGCTCAGCAAGGATCCCTTCATGGTGAGAAGGTGGCAGCGGCTGAAGCTGCACTGGGGAAAGCAGCCCCATGGGCTGGCTGGGCTTCAGGAGCCGAGGCAGCTGCTCCCAGCTCTCCTGCCTCACCTGCCTGAGTGCTTTGGGACAGGCCTTTGGGCTCTGGGCCCTGCAGCAGCAGGGTGGGGTTGCAGTGCCAGGGTGGTGTTGGCGGTGCAGCTGTTCATGGCTTCACAGCACAGCCTTGTGTTCCACACAGGCCAGAATAATGTGCAGTCTGTCTTCAAGCCTTCTGGAGCTGCTGGATGATGTAGATGGAGAGGTGGTCAGCATGTCCCTCTGTGTGTTCACTAATGTGTTCAATAACAAAGGCATCCGGGTATCGAGCACCACTGCCCCAAAGCTGGCTGAGGCACTTCTGGAACTCTTTAACCACGTGAGATTCTGCATCCCGAACCACAGGCATTGGGTGCTTCCCAGTGCTATCTGCATTTTCAGGCCTTTGCCTGGGTGGGCCTGGAGTAGTTGGTGCTTAGGTTTTCTCCTTTCCTCTAGGACAATAGCCACGTACAAGTGCTCTCCATTCACCTCTTCTGTAAGGTGATGGAGTTGGTAGTGGACGAGGGAAAAAAGCCTCTGAAGGAATTTGTCAACAAGGGCGTGTACACACTTTTCATCTACTGCCATGATAAGAACCAGCAGGTGGCAAAGGTGAGGTTTTGTGTGCTGCTGGTGTTCTGCTGGGAGGGGGCTGGGCTGCCTCCTGCCCTGGTGCCTCCAGGGCTGCAGCTTCCTCCAGGCTGTGGCACAGGGACGGGTCCTGTGCCCTGAGCTGCAGTGCCATATCCGTGTCTCTGCTGCTCTCCAGGCCTCTCGGGAAACGCTGCATTGTGCGGCCAGGTTCTTGAAGAGGAGGAATCTCAAGAAGGTGCTGAAGAAGGAGCAGTTGAAGATCGATGAGTGTCTGGTAAGGATGGCCTGGATGAAGCCCTAGCCTCAGGCTGGAAAGAACCCCTGCCCCTGGTGTTCAGTGTGTGGGGGGCTGGCAGCTGTGGCCCCTGGCCAGTGCTGCACCCAGGGGCGCCAGCCTGCGCCCCACACGCCGCTCCCTTCCCTGGGCCACACGGGACCTTCTCCAGGCTCCTGTGGGCCCGAGCCGGGTGCCGATGGAGCCCGGCACAGCGGGGCTGCGGGGCGGGGCGGCACCGCGGCTCCCCGGGCAGCAGCCGGCCCTCGGCCCCCTCCAGAGCCCGGCAACAGCGGCTGCTGGCCGGGCCTCAGGGCTGTGCGGGCAGGGGAGGCCGGGGCTGGGCGCAGCGAGAGCCCGGCCGAGGGGCTGAGCCCGCGCCAAGCCTTCCCTGCTGCCGCTCTCTGCAGCTGGCAGAGGACAGGAGCCGAGCGGCCGAGCACCTGCGCCGGGTCCTGCCGTACCTGCAGAAGCCACAGGAGCCCCTGCGAGCGGCGGCCATCAGGTTCATGGGTGAGCCACGAGCCCGGGCTCCCTCCCCGGCCCGCCGCAGCTCGGCCCCAGCCCCGGCTGCGGCCCCGGCAGCGGCCTCCGGGCCCGGCGCCGTGGAGCCCCGCCTGCCCTCGGGGCTGCTGCCGCCCTCTGGCAGCCGTGCCCGCCCCTGGGCGGCAGGAAGGGCAAGGGCCCGGGCTGAGCCATGCCGGGGCAGGAGGCCGTGTGGCCGCAGGGCTGGCAGCGCCGCTGGCACGGAGCTGTGCCGCTGGGGCCGTGACACGCTCTGTGTTCCCAGGAAGGGTCTGGCGGCGCCGGAGGGGGCAGCAGGAAGAGCTCCAGGCCCTCAGGGAGGGTGAGTGAGGGCAGCGGGCTGGCAGCGGGGGCTGGCGGGGGGGAGCTGCAAGCCCTGGCCCGGCTGCGGAGGGCTCTGCTCCCTGTGCGGACAAGGGCTGGCGTGGGCAGAGCACAGAGAGATTTCAGGGGCACGTAGGGGATTTGTGGCCAGCACCTTCCAGTTGATCCTTTTGGCAGCGCCTCTCTGCTGGCCATAGCCAGAGTTGGGTAGGGTTGCCCTGGCAGGACGGTCTCCTCAGGTCGCTGCAGATCCAGGCTGTGACCATGGCTCTCTTCCTCTGTGTTCCAGGCCTTCAAGCCCCAAGGAACAGTGCCAGCCCATCCTGTTCGATTACTGAAAATCGTACCCAGTTTGCCTTAGGAGCTAAAGAAGTAGGGTTATCTGCTGGAACCACTGAACCATTGTCACAAGAACAACACCTGTAGTACAACCTCCCAGTGCTGCTGGAGCTCCAGGCACAGCTGATGATTGGCACAGCTGAGCCTGCAGGAAGCTCTCAGGGCTTCAACCCTCTCTTTGCCTGTAGATAGTTCCCTCCCTCTAGCCCCCAGAGACTGTCCATTCCCATTTTACCCATCACTCTCCATCCCTTTTGACAGTTCCATCTCAGGAGCCCTCAGACCATGCCCATCCCCTTTTTCCACCCCATATCATCCCTTTTTTTTGCCTTCCATTAATAAACAGTTTGGCTTCTTCACTTGGCCTGCATCTCTGTGGAGCTGAAGCAGCACAAATCCAGAGTGCAGGGACACACAGGCCCCTCCTGCTGTTCTCTTCTGCGCCGTGTGCTGTACAGAGACCCAGAGGAACAAGGGCAGATCAGGCTGCAAAGGTCCCTGTGCTGAAGGTCCCCTCCCACATCATTGTGAAGTTTAATGTCTTGCTGAGTACACTGAAGCCCCTGGATTTTGGAAAAGCCAGCTTGAGTATGCTCTGAACTCAGCTGTGAGGGATTCCATGGCAAGCATCCACTGAGGGCAAAGGAGCTTGGAATGCTGGAAGCTTTCAAGAATCGCTTCCTGAAAGCACAGCAGTGCTGCACCCCTACACAGGGTCAGGAAGAGGGCAGAAGCAGAGACCATCAGGGCTTAACAGGGAGCTTTGGGTGTGCCTAAGGGCAAGTGAAGCAGCAGCACGGTGGCCGAGACTGGGACGTGTGACCGTGACAGTGCCCGGAGCGCTGTCAGGCAGTGCCGGGATCCCGGGTGTGGTTCTGGTCCCCACAACTGAGGAATGGCAGCCCCTGCCTCAGACCCAGTCAGAATCCAACCAAGTGAGACCAGAGGGAGGGCAGCCATCCAGTCTCTCTGGGGCACAGCTGCAAAGCAGCCCCTGCTTCTTCCTCTGCCTGTGCTTGGGGTGTGCTGAGGGCAGCACCAGCCAGGCTGTGCTCTGTGTTCCAAAGGCTGTTGAGAGCGGGCATGAAAAGTGCTGCATGCACAGCAGAGAGTCCTGGAAGGTGCTGGCAAGAGCGTCCTGTGGGCACAGGGTCTGGGAACAGCCTGGTTTTGTTGCCATGATTGCAGGAAGGAGTTGAGGCAGGCAAGGAGGCACCCCAAACACACTTGGGGGAATATGAGCTAGAGCTGCAGTGCCTTTCTTAAAAGGACCAGAAGTAATTAAGCCTTGCCAGGGTTTCTGAAGAGTGCATTGGTCTTCCCCAGGAAAGCTACACACTTGGGGAAAGCGCCCTTGGGGAAAGGGACCTGCTGCTCTAGGAAAGTGCTTTCCCAGGAGCTCCAGTGAGGTAGGTGCAAGTGTCTCCCTTTGGCTCTCTGTGGTCCTTTCAGTCCTTGAGGCCTGTTGCACTTGGCAGAGAGAAAGGGGAAGGGAAAAGGCTTTGAGGAGCACGTTTGGCATCCACCTGGTCCTGTGGACGCCAAGCCAAGCACCTGCAGCAGGGGGTGTTACCCCCCTTTGGACAGAGGTTCTGGAAGGCAGAAGGAATAGCTGTGACTTTTTCTGTTAGTGGTCCTGATTCTCCTGCAGGGAAGAAGAGGGGAGAGCTGTATTTGATTTGCCACCTCAATATCTGTACCAGTGGGAGCATTAGCCCTTTTGCAATCTACTTATTTGTTTGGACTACTTTTGTAACACTGAGGGGACTTTCAATCCTTGAGAGCTTTTATTCCTTAAGAGAACTAGATTATTATCACCCCTTCAGAGAAAACCATTTACAAACCAAAGAATGGCCTTTTTATTACCTCTGTGTAGTGTTATGTTTTGTGAAGTGACTCTCAATGGATGACCTTAAAGCAAACTTTCAAACCTTTCATATTCTCACGGCATCTTGATTTTTTGGGAAGTTTGCAACTTTTTGGATCTCCTTGAGCTGAGCAAAGGGGAAGGAAAGCTTTCCTGAACTGAGGATTCTTCTGTGCCTAGAGAGCAAAGATGTTTTTGTGCTGCAGGAAATGATGCCAATGAGAAAATTCAAGCACGGAGTAACAGCTTCTGACAGAGACCAAGTTTTGCCAGCAGTAGCTCCAGGTGCTCCTACCAGCAGCCCCTGTAGGAAGGAGCACAGCCCCAGTGCACTTTGGCTTTGGCTGCCTCTGGCAGAGAAGCCCCCTGGGGCACAGGTCTCTGGGGCAGGAGAGGACACCAGCACTGCCAGGGCTCAGGGGTGGCAGGTGTGCTTGGGTGGGACTCTGCCACACCTGCTGATTTCAGTGCTCCCCTGGCCCCAGGGCTTAGAGCAGCATTTATTTGTGCTTCAGGGGGCAGCAAGAAGAGCTCCAGCTGATCTGCAAAGGTGAATGCGGGCAGCAGGCTTTCAGCGGGGGCTGGCAGGGGAAGCTTCAAGCCCTGGCCCAGCTGTGGAGGGCTCTGCTCCCTGTGCAGACGAGGGCTGGCATGGGCAGAGCACACCGAGATTTCAGGCGACCTGAGGGTTTTGTGGCCAGCACCTTCCAGCAGATCATGTTGGTCCCTGCTCCCTCCTGGCCATGGCAAGATCAGGCTGGGATGGCCCTGGCTCAAGGGCTCTCCTCGGGTCCTTGCAGATCCAGGATTTTACCTTGGCTCTGTTCCTCTCTCTTGTAGCCCTTGAACACCTTACAGAGGACATCAGCAGTGCCGTTGTCAGACCTGGCACTTCAAACATTGTATGTCCTCCAGGCACTGCAGAGTGGGGGATATTCTGTCTTCCAGAGACTGCAAGATCAATTCTGCAGGGCATGGAAGACACGGCCTCGTCTGTCGGGCCTCGGCTGGCTGCGCTGCTGGAGTTCTGCTGAGAGCTGGTCTGGGAGGCTCTCTCTGCTGGGTCAGCACCTGAGCCAGCAGTGATTTTTCTTTCCTTTAAGACTGATGTTTTCTTCTTTTCCATTTTTTGTAGCATGTAAATATAGAATGTGTTCTAATATGGACTCTCTGGAGTTTTCTTTTGCTGCCCAGGGTCCTCAGGGCTTTGGGGAAAAAGTGGAAAAACAGTGCATATGCTCAGCAAGCTACCCAGGCATGCAGTGTTGAAGAGAAAATGCCCAGAAGGCCCTTGGCTTTTGATAGTTCTGCTGAAGCCTTTGTGCTGACCAAAGGGCGATGGGCAGGGGCCAGAGCTGCTGGGGTCTCTGCTTGACCAGTGCCTGGAGACGGCCACAAGCTCTGTGCCAGCCAGGAACGGCCATCTGCACCCTCCTGCCTGTGTGTTGCTGGCTGGATTGCTGAGGGCTCTGAGGTGCTCTTGACTGGGCTCCTCTGGAGCTCCTGCGGGGCTGCGTCGCTGCTGCCGGGCAGGTTGGCCGGGCTGGGGGAGACCCTGAAGGGCTGGGGCAGTGGGCCATAAGTAGCCCCCAGGCAGCTGCCTTGTTCGTGCCACCCACCTGCTCTGGTGCTTCCTCAGAGGGCAGCTGGAGGGAGCCCCTGTAATCAGGTGTGTAACCCTGGTCACAGCCTTTCAGAGGTGTGGGCCCAGGAGTTGTGGGGCAGGGCGTGTGACCCCCCTGTCCTCAGGACTCGAGCCCCCGGCCCCTCAGCCTTTGGCCTTGAGCTCGACTGCCTGGCTGCTGAGTCTTGTCCCTGTTGTGGTGTGGGAGGCCGAGCTCTGTGGCTTTAGGCATGACTGAGCGAGAAGAGCAGCAGCTTTGAGCCGAGAAGGGCCACAGAAAGGCCCTGTGGGCCAAGGGCATTCCTGGCATTCCAGGGCAGGGATCCATGAGAGTGCAGTGAGCATCTCCAGGGTGCTGTGGCTGGCTTTGCACTGGACAGCCTCCCTGTGTACAGGGATGGATCGTTGGTCTTCTGCCATGGTGCTTGTTTCCCTGCCTGGAGAGAGGGGCAGCCCTCTAAGGAGGATGAAAGCCCCTGTCTCCAAAACCTGCAGGAGGAAATGGAGCTCTCCCAGCCTCAGCCCATGCTGTAAGCAGGGCAGAGCCTTTTGGTGTTAACACAAACAGGGGTTGGGAAGTGGATATCACAACATCAACATCAAGTTCTCCCCAATATTTAGTGTCAGTTTTTTCCATACATGATTTTATGAGAAATTTCTACATCAGTTAGATTTAACCAACAGTTCTGATTTTGAAATTCAGGAGACAAAATACAGCCATGAGGCCCTGTACTATAACTGTGTACTGGTTGTATGTGTGATCCATTATTCAGTCCACATCTCATTGCTATGCCATCACCTTGTGATACCACAAAAGGAGGGGAAACTTTATTTTTATCATCCACCACTAGGGGGACATTTTGACCATGGTTCGCTACCATTACACTCAATATGGGTTTTGCCACAACATTCATTTTAAATTTATAAACCAAACCTTGCAAGCCTGATTGATCCATTTTTTTGCCAATTACATGATACATAGGTGGGTTTGGTTAATGTGAAGTTATGCCAACAGTCACCAGACTCATTTTTACAAAGCCTTGTGATTTCAACATTGTTAGTACTGGGGTCTAAAGGAAAGTTACCTACTTTCTTTTGACGACAACACACTATAAAAGGAACTTGTTTCTCACATGCCCACACTGTTATATGGCAAAGATTTGCTGTTATGTTGGGGTGTAAATTGCTTGTAATGTTTGATTCCAAAACATTTCTGGCAATGGCAATACTGGAAGCTTTCTCATGTGAAAGACCTTCTACTTTGCTGCACCCTACCTGAATTCTCTCACCAAAAGTCCCAGTTAGCGTTCTGGACCAATCTTTCTGGTCCCAACCCCAGTCACTCAAATGGTTCACCTCAGAGTCATGCAGTACCACGGTTGCTGAGTTTGGGTGACGATCCCTGGGAAAGGATCCTTGCATGCTGGTAAACCTGACAGCAGCTTCTGACCACGGCCACTCGACAGGGTTTTGGCCATGGTATTGTGGTAGGATGCAGAGAAGTGTTAGTGGTATCATGGTTTATCTGCTCCACGTCCTCCGGCGTTCTCCTGTAAAAAGCAAAGACAACAGAGCCTGCCACTAAAAGGGGCAGAAAATTAAAGTGATGGAATTATCCAATGTGTACTTATCTGATGTTCTTTCCCAAGAGAACCAGATGCAACCCATGCATATTTATTCAGAGGAGTTTTTAACACAAGTTGTACTTCTCCCACTGTAGGGAGGCCCGCCAAGACAGGCTGTCCAGGATAGTGACTTGGGATTTTCGAATCATTTGGTCCCCCTAAGACAGGAATTATGCTTGGGGCCTTTGGGCAAAATGCAGTGATTTTGGGACAGCCATTTACTCCCCATCTGTCATTCACAGCTGTCAAAGCCTCCCACAGCCGAAGATCCCAACCTCCATCCTGAGGTTTAAGGAATTGTTTCAGGAGACCATTAGTTCTTTCCACAATCTCAGGGTTGCTGTTCCCCGAGGTAATAAGGTTTTTCGTCTTCTCTTTGCCCTAAGTGTTTCACGCCGGAGCCAGAGACGACAAGCTGCCCATCCGTGTTTCCAAGGTTGTTTATTCTTCATTATCTCTCAGTTCTTTCTCAGCTCTGCAAGGCATCTCCAGCAGAGCAGGACACGTGGCGGACTGGGCGGATCAGAGGGTCCCGGACCTTTTGTACCGTTTCTCTGACCCAACCACCGTCCACAACGAACCTTTTAGTTACAGAATTTTACCAATACTTACTACCTATGTTAACATGTCATTTCTACTCTAAACTCATCCTTGTAATACAACTCAGCAGAAAATGGGGGGAAAGAACAAGAACAAGGAGGACAGGACCACTCCCCAATTCCTCCATCTTGCCTCTTCAAACTCATATACTAAAAATCCTAGATTCTACATTTACACTCTATAATTAACTAACTACTACTTCTTTTGAAATCTCTCGGCTTGTGATTCTTCATACAATGTGAGCATTCATTCCCATAGCCAAAGATTAGAAGCAGTATCCTCTTGAGCTCTGTGTGAAGCTAGTTGACCTCCTTGTACAGATCTCAGACCCCCCTGTCTAGTCTCCAAACCCTCCAAAGTAGGCAGAGAGATGTTCTAGACTCCAACAACTATTTATTATGTCTTTCTATTTTCATAAGGAAATCTGGCTGCTTTTGGTTTGTTCTGTTACTGCAGGCATCAGGCCCAGTGCTTGTAGTGTAATTGAAAATGTGTTTCATGGTAAAGAATAGAAGAATCTACCACCGAGAATGAAGGGTCACAGTTGAGAATTAATTCTGTTTGGTCTACTACTTGTGGTCCTTGTAAACCCACTGTGCAAGGGCTGGGTTTGCAAGCTGCAGGTTGAAGTACAGTGAGTTTGTCTGAATAATGCTGTAGCCCCATCTCAGCAGATGCAGAAAGGGGCCAGAATCCGGCATTTGGAGTGTGAATTTGGGGTGCTGGCCTTGCCCCAGAGGAGAGGCAGGATGTTCCCTGCAGGGTCTGCATGGAGCAGACAGAAGAGATGGGCAAGTGTTTGCAGGGCCCCTGGGAGGGGATCTTGGGGTTCCTGTCAGCAGGATCCTTGTGCAGCTCAGGCTGGGCTGGGCAGCAGCTCCATCTGCAGCTTCCATGTGCTGCTGCAGCAGCTGCTGCTGGGGACCCTGAGGGAAGAGGCCCCGGCAGGGATGGAAATGCTGCAGGGACAGCTCCAGCCAGGGCCAGCAGTGAGCTTTGCCTTCCTGCCTGGGGAAATGAGGCTCCTCTAGTGCAAGAGGAGGCAAAGACAAAATCAAGTTCAACACTTCAAGGAACACTGTAGAAAATTGGAAGCCTCTCCAAATGTCACACACATTCATCTGTTAGCTCTTCAGTGTTGGTTCTTGTAAAAAGCCTTTCCAGTTTTCCCTTGGATCTGAGACTGCAGGGCCCACAGCTGGGCTTCAGAGTTCAACTGATTTTTATTTTCCAGGTTTTTACACAGAGCTCTGAATTGGGCATCTCTTGCCCTTTTTTCTGCTCAGAACCATGAGAATGGTTCTGTGCTCCTGTGAGCCACCTCTTGAAGGGTGGTTGGCAACCCTGGAATCCTCTGGGAAAGCACTTGATTGACTTCAGGGCCAGGCTGGAAAGCTCAGCCTGAGGAAAGAACTGTTCCAGATGCCTCTGTCCATGTCCAGCTCCTCCCAGCTGAGTCCCTGAACACACAGGGTGCTTTATAGGCATTTCTTTTCCCCTCCTGTTCACTTGGAGGTGATTTCTCATACTTTAGAGAAATATCTGACCAGCCCCTGCCCCCATTCCATTTTATTCCCTCCACTTTGGAGTCAAAACTGCTGGGTTGGACACGGAAATTGGTGGTATTGCCCTGTTCTTCCCTCCAGCTGTGAATTTTAACTTGTATGAAACACTGCAAATGGCCTTGTTTCTCTGGTGGGGAAGATGTGAGATGGAGAGTTGAAAGGATTTGTCTCCATGAACCTTGTGATAATAAAGAAAAATGTGGTTCGTTATTTTAGTGTGGTGCTGGGATTTGGGAGTTTATTTCTTGTTATTATTAATTATTATTATTTTTATTGTTAAGACTTTTAAATCCTAGACATTATTACCAAAGGCTTGATGTCACTCACTGGGAAAATTCCCTCCTTCTCCCATTGGGATTAACCTGAACGGTCTATTTCAAATTGCCAGTGGATTCTAAAGATGGAAAGTGCCATTAATGGTGGATTTGGTGTGGTTTGGAGCTGGGGGAGGGTCTCCTCCTCTCCCAGAGGTGCCTCCAGCCTGCTTTGCCACCACATCTGTTTGTGGCCCCTCACGGCTGCCCTGCCCTGGGGACATGGTGGGACACCCGTCCTGTCAGGGCTGAGGCTCCTCATGGCCCAGCACAACCCCACATTGCCCCTCACAGCCCCTCACAGCCCCTCAAATCCCCTCACGGCCCCTCACATCCCCTCACATCCTCTCACATCCCCTCACAGCCCCTCACATCCCCTCACGGCCCCTCACGGCCCCTCACGGCCCCTCACATCCCCTCACATCCCCTCACATCCCCTCACATCCCCTCACAACCCCTCACGGCCCTTCAGCGCGCGGCTCCTCCCAAAGGAGAAGGGGTCGGGCTTTGCTTGTTCTCCTTTCATTTCGCTCCCTTCACAGCCACCAGTCAAGAAAGGCTGAAATGGAGCCTTTCCCCAGCGCTCCCCTCGGGGTTAATCGCGGCTGCAGCTCTGTGCTGCCGCTGGCCCCAGCGCCAACATCCCCGCAGCCCCGCAGGCCTTTGCTGTCCCCCCGTGTCCATTCGCTGTCCCCGAGTCCCGCCCGGCTCTGGCAGCAGCAGCAGCCGCAGCGCAGCGGGCGCCGGCCCGGCCCAGCCGCGGCTCCCGGCCAGGAGCAGCAGCAGCGCCGGCCCCTTCCCGCCTGCTCCTGCCTCGCCTGCCAAGGGCCTTTTCCAGCTGGACTCTGCACTGCAGCAGCCATCACCCACACACAGCCCTGACTGCCCAGGGCCCGCCTGGGCTGCCCTCAGCAGCCTCCAGAGAAAGAAAGGCTCGGCTTCCAGCGCTCTGTGCAGCATCTTTGACTCACCCTCAGGTGACAGCAGCAGGCTGCTCTTGCCTTTGCCTTGGCAACTGGAGATGGCGCCTGCTCTTGCACCCTTCTGGCTGCCACCTGAATTTGAGCAGCTCAACTGCAATTGCCTTTTTCCACCATTGCTACCCACTGTGCTTTTGTGACAGTGAACTCAGGAGTTTTGTGGCAGGCACCATGATAAGAAGAGATTGAAATGCTCCCAAGAACCCTGGGCACTGAGTCGAGGGGAATTAAAGGCACACAGGCCACAATTGCAGAGCTCCAACACAGCCCTGGTGCTGCTGGTGCTGCTGAAATCAAATCAACTTACAGAGGCTCTCGGGGTTGATGTTCCCCGAGATTCCCCTCGGGGCGGCCGTTCCCCGAGGTGGTGAAATCTTCTCCCAGGGTTGCTGTTCCCTGGGTATTTTCCTGGGGTTGCTGTTCCCCAAGATAATAAGGTTTTCTGTCTTCTCTTTGCCCTGAGCGTTTCACACCGAAGGCAGAGACGACACTGTGAGTCCAGCAGCTCAAGTTATCAAGGTTGTTTATTTCATATTATCTAACAGTTCTTGTTCGGCTTTGCAAGGCGTCCCCAGCAAAGCAAGACGCGCCGTTGGACCGGCGCTGGGCTGCCGCTGGACTGGGGCGGATCAGAGAGCCCCGTACCTTATGTACCGTACCCCTGACCCAACCACAGTCCAAGACGTATTTATTGTTTACAGAACATTACCAATACTAACTTGCTATGCTAACATGTCAGTTCTATTCTAAACCAATCTCTAAAGTCCAAATCAGCAAAAGATGGGGGATGAGGACAAGAACAAGGAAACTAGGGGCCACTCCCCAATTCCTCCATCTTGTCCTCTCAGCCCCGTATACTATGAATCCTAATCTCTATATTTATACTCTATAACAAACTACTATCTACTTCTAAATTCTTAGGATCTGTGATTCTTCCTTCATGTGAGCATTCACTTCCATGGATAGAAGCCAGAATCAGAGTCCTCCTGGGCTCTGTGGGAGGCTGGCTGACCCCCTTGTACAGATCCCAGACACCCCTGTACAGCCCCCTGACTCTCCAGGGCTGTCAGAGGGATCCTCTGGACTCCAACAAAACAGGACGCCTTTCCTGTTCTCAGACAGTGTGTAATCCACTTTCTTCCATGCTTCCCAGGATTCTTCTGCACTGTCAGGCTTGCTTCTTTCTCACACTTACCCATGTACTTTTTTGTTTCCTTCTACGATTTCCATTCCTGTTTCAAGACTAATGGCTCTATACCTTTATCTTTACACATACCTGATGTGTTTGGCTGAGGTATCCATGAATGAGACATCATGAGATGTAGGAGGTTTCCCCATGTAGGGATTGTTTTTCTTGGGGTTTGCAGGCTGTGCAAAGTATCACTGCACACAAAATCTCCCCTGACTTTGTGCCACTTCCCCACTAAACAATCTCTTAGTACAGTTGGGGTCCCTTTCACAAAAGCTCTTAATACATTCAGAATCCTTTCTGCAGAGGTTGGAATCTTGTCATCTGCACGTTTGTGTTTTGTTGGTAGATAAGGAGGTTTTGCAGCAGCAGCAGAGATATTCTTAGCTGACAGCTCAGGGGTTGAGGTAGGTTCCCCTTTCTTCTGGAATTTCTTCCTCCCGCCCAATGTGCAATTCTGCTGGATGTTGAATGTTTTGTCAGGAGGGTCTGGCCTATGGTGCAAAAGGACACTCACAGCCCAGAATCCAAAAGTTTCCCTACCATCTCGACTGCTTCTGAGCAAGGTCACGTTCACAGCCCTTACAGTGCTGTGCTTTGCAGTGGTAGCTGGACGGGTGTTGATGACAGAGCAGTGTTTTGGCTCCTGCTGAGCAGCGCTGTCCCTCTGACATTCCTTCCCCTGTCAAAGGGGATGGGAGTGGGCAAGATCCTTGGAGGGGACACAACCAAGCCAACTGACCCAAATTAGCCAATGGGATATTCCACACCATGTGACGACAGCTCAGATATCTAAGCTAAAAAGGAGAGAGGAAGAAGGGGGGCATTTGTCAGTTTTCAGTGTTTCCTTCCAGAGGAACCATAATGCGTGCTGAAGCCCTTCTTTCCAGAAAATGTCCAAACATCATTGCTGATGGGAAGTATAGACTGACTTTTTTTCTCCTTAGCCTATGCACATGCAGTTCTTTGCTTCTTTCTTTCTTTTACTGTAATAAAACTGCTTTATCTCACCCTGCTGGTTGTTCTCCATCTTATTCTCTCCCCTGTCCCAGAGGGAAAGAGAATGATAGAGCGATGGAGTGGGCACCTGGCACCCAGCCAGGGTCGACCCTCTACAGTCATTTTGGCACCTGAACATGGGGCCAGATAGAGGTGGTGAAATGGACTCTAGCAGGAACCTCAGGCAGCAGGCCAGAACAGCAGAGGAGCGCAGACCCAGGGTGACAAACAAAGTTTAGCAATAAGCCCAAAGCTGTGGCAGGAGCAGCAGGGGCTGGGCAGACCCAGGGGTTTCGAGCTAAAAGTCTACTAAAAATGCAGAGCAGTGGCAGAAACAGCGGGGGCTTGGCAGCCCTGGGTGACGGGGGAATCGTTTTGGGCTCCCGCAAGCAGCCCTGAGACGCTCCCTTTGGGAGGGGGTTGTTGTCCTGGTTTTCCCTGGAGGCACCTAAGCAGATGGTGAAGATCCCTCCCAGAGTGGTGGGGTATTGAAAGGCCCCAGTTCAATGGGCACACTTGCAAGCAGAGCCTCACCCACAGTCAGGAGAAGCAGTGAAGGAAAAGCTCTGCAGTAGCAGTGAATCCTCTGGGCAGCAGCAGCAGCAGTCCAACACCAAAACCTCAACCATTTGCCTTCCAAGCCGTGCCCCACAGCTAAGGGACAGAACAGCCCCACAGCCTCTCCCCCTGCCCCAGGTATGACTCCCAAATGCTCCTTTCCCTTGCCTGACTCCTTAGTGTGGGATGTAAGAGGTCTGGCCATGTCTTTTGTTTCTTCATTACCCCTAATTGTCCTCTGCACAACTGCTCCCTTCAGAGGATCTTCCTTTCAAATGGGAAAAAATTCCTCAAAGAATCCAAACCAAAACCAGGGTCTCTATTTTGCTGTCTTCAGACAAAATTAAATACTAAAAAACAGCTAAAATATAGGATCAAAAAAAATTTCTTTGCTTATGATGGCACAGATCCTTATCAAATTCAGGGATCACTAAATTTTCAGCTAAATACGATCTCTCTCTTTTTCAACATGTAAACGAGACAGACAGGCCTGACCTACAGAATCCCAGCAGTGCCTCTCAGCACTCCTGCATCCATGTCAGGATGCTGGCCAACACAGGACTGTCCTGGAAACTAAGGCGGCTGACTTTACGTTTGTGTGGGTACCCACAGGTCAAGGCCAAGGGTGTTCCCTCAGGATAGGGCAGTCCTGAGGGGTCTCCCAAAAACTGCCGAATATCGGCCACTCCTTGTGGCACCAGTTGCTTTCCTGTGGAATGTTCTACCTGCCCTGAGAGTAAAGAGGGAGTTTGGAGAAGGAGCTTGCCAGGCTGTTCTCCATCCCTTACCAGTACTGATTCTCCTGCAGAAAACACGAGGGGAGAGCTGTGATTTATTGGCAACTTAGATATCTGTACCAGGGGAAGGATTAACCTTTTAGCAATCTACTCATTTGTTTGGGCTACTTTTGTAACACTGAGAGAACTTCCATTCCTTGAGAGATTTGACTCCTTAAGGGAATGAGGTTATTATCATCCCTTCATGGAAAACCGTTCACAAACCAAAGAATAGACATTTTATTGCCTCTGTGTAGTGTTATGTTTTGTGAAGTGACTTTCAATGGATGATGTTAAGGCAAATGAGTTGCAGCTTTGAGATGGGATGCAAACTGTCAAACCTTTCACACTGTCAGGCCATTCCCAATAATTTAGGAACTTTGCAACTTCTTGAAACTACTTCAGTTGAGCAAAGGGGAAGGAAAGCTTCCCTGAACTGATGATTCTTAAATGCCAGATTCTTCTGTGCCTTCTTGGCAAATGAGATTTTATGCTAAAGGAAATGACTTTAATGAGAAAATAATTCCAGCATGAAGGAAGAGCTTTGAACAGAGACCAAGTTTCACCAGCAGTTGCTCCGGGTGCTCCTGTCAACAGCCCCTGTAGGAAGGAGCACAGCCCCAGTGCACTTTGGCTTTGGCTGCCTCTGGCAGAGAAGCCCCCTGGGGCACAGGTCTCTGGGGCAGGAGAGGACACCAGCACTGCCAGGGCTCAGGGGGTGGCAGGTGTGCTTGGGTGGGACTCTGCCACACCTGCTGATTTCAGTGCTTCCCTGGCCCCAGGGCTCAGAGCAGCGTTTGTGCCCTGGCCCACGCGTTCCTTGTGTCTGTCACATCTGCGGGTTTAGGATGTCCTTCAGCCAGGACGTGTCCCAAGGAGGCCGTGCCAGCTTCTGGGGAAGGCCCTGTCCCCTTTCTGCTGTGGCTGCATCGGCAGCCCTGGGGGCTCCTTCTGCTGCCCTGAGCCCACAGAGCAGGGCAGCGTTTGCTGATGGTTGGAGCTGTTCCTAAAGATCCTGTGGGGATGTCTCAGACACTTGGGGAGAGGGATTCCTTCCAGCCTGGGCCACTTTGGGTGGCCCCAGGGCAGGTGGCAGGGTGTGCAGGGGCCCTTTGTGACACGGTGCAGCATGGTCACCATGGAATGGAATGGAATGGAATGGAATGGAACAAGGTGTTACTCGGGCCCTTTGTGACACATGGTGACATAGGTGCTGGCGGTGGCACAGCCACACCACAGTGCTCAGAGCACGCAACAGGGCAGGACAGGACAGAGCGGTGCTGAGAGGAGTCTCCCCACAGCACACTCGTTTCTGTCTCACTCGGAGCTTTTCCGTGGAGTTACTCCTGCAGGTGACCTTGCGGCTACACTGTGGGAATTGGTGACGCGGAGGTTTTCCAAAGCATCTCCTATCCCTGTGGTTTGTGCCCTCCAGGCCAGACTGTGGCATGGCAGGCAGATTTCTTGGTCTGTTCAAAGTGTTAAGAGGGAAAAGAAAGAATGACCCTGGAGCTACCCCAGCACAACAGCCTGAAGAGCCGGAGCAGTTCGAGACACTGCAGGATGGTGAGTGGAAGAGCTGGGCCCCAGGGCTGATGGCTGCAGCCAGCTTGGCCCCATCCCATCCCACCTGCTGTGGACATGCCCATGCACAGGAGGGAAGAGGGGCTGGGGCTGAACCGTGCCATGGCCGTGCTCCATCCCCTGGGGCATCCCGGGGCTGTCCCTGCCTGCGGAGCCCAGGGCTGGGCTCTGTTCTCCGGCCTCTCCCGCAGCCCCTCAGTTCTGGCTGTGCTCACTCTTTGCCAGATGCAGCCATGGAGTGGACACAAGAGCAGGAGCCCGCCCGTGGCCGCTTCCGCAGGACACTGAAGGTACCTGCAGCCATCCCCACCTGGGCTGGGGCTGCTGTCACTGCTCAGCCCAGCACCACACTTGGAGCACTCCATGGAACGTGTCTCTCTTCCCTGTCCTTTGTTCTCCTGCAGATGTTCCAGAAGTTCCTGCGCATTCGACGTGGAAAGACCAGCACCACAGCAACTGAGGGCACAGCTGAGCCTGACTCTGGGCTGATAGAGCTCCTGGCAGAGCCTGATGTCAGCACAGATTCGGCTGAGTGCTCAGAAGACTCTGACAGTGCTGCGAATGATAACTGGGCAAAGGCTGACATGGCAGTGACTGAGGATGTGGCAATCACAATCACCAACGATGGAGGGACTGAGGGCATTGCAAATTCCAACACCATGCCCACTCCCACTGTGATTCATGCTCCTCCTATGGATTTTTTCCAGAAGAAGGGTATTTGTTCTGAGCAGCAGGTAACCAGCCTGAGGCCAGGCCTGGAGGCCTCCCAGGATCATGTGCCCCCTCAAGCCATGGCCACTGGGAGCCCTCAGCCTTTGAGGCCAGCACTGTGTGCCAGGGAGGGAAGCACTTCTTGGGGGAAGCTGGGGAAGTTGCTCCTTTGGACAGTTCTCCAAGTGTTTCCCATGCCTCTTCCAGGTGCCAGCCATTGTAAGGAACATTCACCAGAGACTGGCATCCCATGTCACTGTGAATGCCAGGCTGCAAACAGACATTGTGAGGCTGGCTGAAGAGCATCCAGCTGATGTGGTGCTGACCCTCTTGCACTGTGCCCCAACGTGTGACAGGTACAGGATGTACCTGCCTCGAGAGCTCAGGGCTCACCAGCCTTTAGGGCCCATCGCCCTGCACAGCCTGTGCAATGGGGTGTGCCAGACAGGCAGAGAGGTCCAGGACCCTCAGGACCTTCTGTTTCCTGAGCCTGCTGCCAATGCTCCCTCCCTGAAATTCAGGGCACCGGGGCTCTGTTACCTGGGCCCCAGAGCTGCACAGGGCATGGCAGTGTGACTGAGATGCCCCTGACACAGAGCTCTGATCCCACAGAGCTGCTGCCATGATCTGGAGAACCATAGGCTCGTCAGGACCAGCAGTGGAGAAGGTGCTGCCAACACTGGTCTGTGTAATGGAGCACTGGCCACTGTACAGGATGTGCACCTCTGATGGGGACAACAAGGATGTTTTTGCCCTGGCTGTGAGTTTCTGGGCCTTTGCTCACCCCCAGGTTGCCTCTCCAGCAGCTCTCCATCCTTTCCCTGCCTCAGGTGCTAAAACCTGGGCTAGGGGCAGGCTCAGGGGGCACCAGGCCCGCTGCTCCCCCTGCGTCTCCCCTTGTGACCTGACACCTCGGCACTGAGCGCTGTCTCGGGCTTCTTCTATTTCAGGCAACTCTGGTGCTCTGGGTGATTCTCCAGGAGCCTGAGTGCGATGAGGCAATGACCCTTTATTCCTCCCGCCTGTCTGTGGCTCTGCTTCTCCATATTGTCATCACCACACAGCAGATGCCACCCAAGGAAGTTGATAACTTCTGGACAGCATGCCGGGAGGAACACTGCCTTCCCAGCAACCCCAACAGGTTCCAGTCCTCCCGTCCTTCCCATGCCCTTGTGGCCAGTGCCAGTGCCCCCAGTGTGACCTGGGCTTTGCTCTGCACACAGGTTTGCAGTGCAGGCCATGAAGGCTCTGCTCTACCGGCTGCAGTGTGACAGAGAGGTGATGGCCATGGAGCGCAAGCGTGGCTGGGACACGCTGCTCTGTGCTGACACCCAGCACTATGCCATGGGTCTGCTGGCCAGGTGAGAGCCCCTTCTCCCCGCTGTCCCCGGCATTTGTGCCTGTGCTCGGGGTGCCCCACACAGTCCCTGTGGTCATGGGCCACAGGGCCTCATCACTGAGGGAAGGCCAAGCAGACTGGAAAAGGCTGGGAGAGGAGGGTGCCCAGAAGGAGCTGCCTCTCAGTGGGCCCACATCATCGCCAGGGATGCTGGGGAAAGACTGGACCTCTGTGAGCCAGTCCTCTCCCTGAGAGGTTTGCCACCTCCACCTCAGGGTCTTTTTCCCCTGACAGGGAGATGCGCCGTGTCTTGGTCCCTCTGTGTTCCCGCATTGCACTCCAGCTCCTCCGCCTGCTCAGCACGGAGCAGCCAAGCTGGGATTTGCCTTTACTGGCGTTCCTTGTGGAGGTGAGCCTGAAGGCCAGCGCTGCCTCTCTGAGCTGCCTCCCAGCTCTCTGCCCTCTCGTAGCCGCTGCTGCCTGGGACCGTGCCTGTGCCCTGTGCTGCTGCCTGGGCCTGGCCCTGTGTGGTTCTGGGCTCCTGCCAGCCGGGTCTCCTGTCACTGCCCTGTGCCTTTCAGGTCCTCGAGTGCATGGATTTGACTCGATGCCACGCCAGCATCCTCTGGTTCATGTCGAGGTACCTGCTGGGCAATTGCAGGCAGAGGCGTCGCCTGGCACTCAGAGGCCTCGTGGTGCTCAGCAAGGATCCCTTCATGGTGAGAAGGTGGCAGCAGCTGAAGCTGCACTGGGGAAAGCAGCCCCATGGGCTGGCTGGGCTTCAGGAGCCGAGGCAGCTGCTCCCAGCTCTCCTGCCTCACCTGCCTGAGTGCTTTGGGACAGGCCTTTGGGCTCTGGGCCCTGCAGCAGCATGGTGGGGTTGCAGTGCCAGGGTGGTGTTGGCGGTGCAGCTGTTCATGGCTTCACAGCACAGCCTTGTGTTCCACACAGGCCAGAATAATGTGTAGTCTGTCTTCAAGCTTTCTGGAACTGCTGGATGATGCAGATGGAGAGGTGGTCAGCATGTCCCTCTGTGTGTTCACTAATGTGTTCAATAACAAAGGCATCCGGGTATCGAGCACCACTGCCCCAAAGCTGGCTGAGGCACTCCTGGAACTCTTTAACCACGTGAGATTCTGCGTCCCTAACCACAGGCACTGGGTGCTTCCCAGTGCCGTCTGCATTTTCAAGCATTTGCCTGGGTGGGCCTGGAGTAGTTGGTGCTTAGGTTTTCTCCTTTCCTCTAGGACAATAGCCACGTACAAGTGCTCTCCATTCACCTCTTCTGTAAGGTGATGGAGTTGGTAGTGGACGAGGGAAAAAAGCCTCTGAAGGAATTTGTCAACAAGGGCGTGTACACACTTTTCATCTACTGCCATGATAAGAACCAGCAGGTGGCAAAGGTGAGGGTTTGTGTGTTGCTGGTGTTCTGCTGGGAGGGGGCTGGGCTGCCTTCTGCCCTGGTGCCTCCAGGGCTGCAGCTTCCTCCAGGCACAGGGACGGGTCCTGTGCCCTGAGCTGCAGTGCCATATCCGTGTCTCTGCTGCTCTCCAGGCCTCTCGGGAAACGCTGCATTGTGCGGCCAGGTTCTTGAAGAGGAGGAATCTCAAGAAGGTGCTGAAGAAGGAGCAGTTGAAGATCCATGAGTGTCTGGTAAGGATGGCCTGGATGAAGCCCTAGCCTCAGGCTGGAAAGAACCCCTGCCCCTGGTGTTCAGTGTGTGGGGGGCTGGCAGCTGTGGCCCCTGGCCAGTGCTGCACCCAGGGGCGCCAGCCTGCGCCCCACACGCCGCTCCCTTCCCTGGGCCACACGGGACCTTCTCCAGGCTCCTGTGGGCCCGAGCCGGGTGCCGATGGAGCCCGGCACAGCGGGGCTGCGGGGCGGGGCGGCACCGCGGCTCCCCGGGCAGCAGCCGGCCCTCGGCCCCCTCCAGAGCCCGGCAACAGCGGCTGCTGGCCGGGCCTCAGGGCTGTGCGGGCAGGGGAGGCCGGCGCTGGGCGCAGCGAGAGCCCGGCCGAGGGGCTGAGCCCGCGCCAAGCCTTCCCTGCTGCCGCTCTCTGCAGCTGGCAGAGGACAGGAGCCGAGCGGCCGAGCACCTGCGCCGGGTGCTGCCGTACCTGCAGAAGCCACAGGAGCCCCTGCGAGCGGCGGCCATCAGGTTCATGGGTGAGCCACGAGCCCGGGCTCCCTCCCCGGCCCGCCGCAGCTCGGCCCCAGCCCCGGCTGCGGCCCCGGCAGCGGCCTCCGGGCCCGGCGCCGTGGAGCCCCGCCTGCCCTCGGGGCTGCTGCCGCCCTCTGGCAGCCGTGCCCGCCCCTGGGCGGCAGGAAGGGCAAGGGCCCGGGCTGAGCCGTGCCGGGGCAGGAGGCCGTGTGGCCGCAGGGCTGGCAGCGCCGCTGGCACGGAGCTGTGCCGCTGGGGCCGTGACACGCTCTGTGTTCGCAGGGACTGCCGCGGTGCTCAGGAGAGGGCAGCAGGAAGAGCTCCAGGTGCTCTGTGAGGTAAAGGGCAGCGGGCTGGCAGCGGGGGCTGGTGGGGAGCTGCAGTCCCTGCCCTGGCTGCGGAAAGCTTCACTCCTGTATGGATGAGAGGTGGCGTGGGTAAAGCATAAAGGGATTTCAGGGACACGGGGAGGATTAAGGTCAGCACCTTCTGGCTGATCACGTTGGACTCTCTCTTGTGGCCGTTGCAAGAGCCGAGTGGGATGCCCTTGGCAGGACGGTCTCCTAGAAATGCTGCAGATGCAGGCCCTGACCATGTCTCTCTTCCTCTCTGTTCCAGCCATTCACGCCCTAAGGAAAGACACCAGTCTATGCCTCAGTAATCTGAATATTCAGGGGCAGTTTGCCAGAAGAACTGAGGAATTGGGTTTGTCTTCAGGACGCAGTGAAACAGTGTCCCAAGAACAGCACCAGCAGCCACTGAAGAGGACACCACAGCCCACAATGCTGCTGCAGCTCCAGGCACAGCTCATGACTGGCACAGCTGAGCCTGTGGAATGCTCACGTTGCTTCAGCTCTCTCCCTCCCTTCTGACAGCTCCTTACCTCCAGCCTTTAGACCCTGGCTATCCCCATTTTTTCCCTCCCAGCTTATCCCCTTTGCTTCGCCTTGCATCAATAAACAGTTTGGCTTCTTCACTTTCCCTGCATCTCTGTGGAGCTGATGTGGCACGAAAACCTGAGCCCTGGGACACACAGGCCCCGGCTGCCGTTCTCTTCTGTGCCGTGTTTTGTGCAGAAACCCAGAGGAACGAGGGCAAATCAGGCTGGAAAGGTCCCTGTGCTGAAGTCCCACAACACTGTGGAGTTTAAGGCCTTGCTGAGCACACTGAAGGCCGGTAGTGGCACGAGGAGCCTGTGTGTCAGGGACCAAGGTCATGTCTAAGGCCCTGCCATATTTGGTCCGCTGTTGTGCACAAGACAATGAAGAACAGACAAGGAAGAGAATGTTATGGTTTAATTGGTGGGGATTTGACCCTTGAGAGAAACAATGGATCGGTCAATTGTTGGGAGGTTAACCTGTGGAAGAGGAACATTACACAGTGGAGCTGTTGTTGGCACGGAGGTGTCATCACCGTTGTGACCTCATCTCGTGCACTGGCCAAGCGGGAGATGACATTGTAACTGGAAAAACTCCATTTCAGAGGAGGAGGTATGAGGCCTGGTTCTGGGGTAGAGGAGTGGGAAGGACATAATGCATGCCCTTCTGATGCAGGGGATGCCCTGAAGGTGGATGGCCCAACTGCCTCTCCCACCTGAGCATCATGCTCCATCTGCTGCTGCTGCTGCTCAGCAGCTTCTCACCAGTCAAGGGGTCAGCATGTATTCTTTGCAAGGGCTCCTAATCAAACAAAATGAAAAAGTTCAAAAGTCCCAAAACCTTGCCATGAAGTAAAATTTCTGTGTATTTGGTGGAAAAGAGGAATGACGTGTATACCCCCAGATACATGAACCTCCTTGGATCAAAAGAAAATGCCAGAATCTAAGAACGAGCTGCAATATGTTTTAGGATTACTAGTGTTTGGAGAAAACACATCCCAGATTTTTCTATAATTGCCAGACCCCTTTATAACTTGCTTAGAAAAGGAGTGAAAGGGGAATGGTGTGCTTCTCAGGAAGAAGCAATAAAATTGTTGATTTTTGAAGCAACTGCTCACCAAGCACTTGGTCCTAGTCATCCTACAGATCCTTTCCAGGTGGAATGGGGTTTGGCTTCCTCAGGACTGTCAGTACAACAACCTATTGTCCTGAGAGTCCATTTGAAAGTGATTAAAGCTGTTACTCCATATTCAACCCCCTCACCTGACGGGGTGGCCAAAAGAGCCTCAGTAGGAGCTGTAAAAAATCTGTCAGTGAACTTGGATAGCAGCCCAGACAAACCTGCCTCAGTCACTGAAAGAGCCCCTTCCTTTTTCCCTGAGCAGTCAGCAATTGATGGTGAGGTCAACAGAATCCCAGTGTGGAAAAAGGAAAAGTGGCAAGAAATTCTAAATATTGCAAGCCAAGGGAACTTTGCTGTGGGATGGGTGGCTTCTCAGCAGATAGATGGAAATCTAGCAAGAGACAATACCGTTAAAGCATTGCAGGAATGCTTTGGAACTTTCCTAAAACCACAGGAAATCCTGTCTGATAATGGGTCTCACTTTACTGCAGAAATTCTCCAGGACTGGGCAAAAGGTGAAAGGATCAAATGCCGTTCTCATCCCCCTTATGGATGGGGGTTAACAGGTGTCCCAAAATCACTGCTTTTTGCCTGATAGCTCCAAGCATAAATAGATGCTGGATAATTCCTTCATTCCTTCACTATCTTTTCTGCCTTTGGAGGCAGACTCCATTGTGTTTACTTTTCCCAGGAGAACTCCGAGGGACATAAAGACCACATAAAAGCCTGATAAAACTGGTGATATTTTAAACATTTTTTGTGTTATAGGAACAAAATTGGGAATTTTACATAGTATTTATTATATAGAAATACTAATGAAGAAAGTGCTTGTTACAATTACGAATTTGACAACACCCTTTACAGTTGTCCTTATTGGCCTTGGGAATGTCTCAGTGGCTATTATCAAACATATTACCAAATTGAGAACAGGTAAATGTGAATAACCACAAATTGATAATTGATGCGCTCAGCGTTGCACAAAACAACATCTTTTGGCTCTTAGCTGCCTCCAGTCTCAGTTGTGGATGCAGTTAGTGGCTCTCTCAATTATAAAAGAAGGCAGTCTTTCTACTGGAATTCAGAAAGTAATTTGGGACCATGCCAATGATTTTGAAAGAGAATTTCAGTCTTGGTGGAATACAAGCCAGTGATAAACACAGCCACAGCTTCTGTATTGGCCATACAGAATGCTTTAGTTCATTTGATATTCCCTGTTATTGTATTAAGATTGAATCATGATGGAGCTATTCTCTATCCTTTGGAGCACAGAGAATGGGCCCATCAAGTTGCTGAGAAATTGCAAACTGTTAATTTAGAATTTTGTATTGTTTGGGAACAGGAAGGGTTTATTTGTGAAAGTAATAAAATTATAGCTTAGAACATTTGTTTGGGCACAGAACAAAATATTTGTTATTTTAAAGTTTATCCTAACAAGACTCCTGAAACAGTACTTGTGTATATAGGCAATGGGTGTGCATGCTTTAGAACTGCTTGTGACATTGTAGCTGTAGGAAATGTAATATTGGACCCTAAAAAATCATTCAAATTTTTGTGTTTGTAACTTTACCAAAATCACAGCCTGTGATTTTTCTTACTCAGCTCCAGTTACTTCTTTTACCTTTACAGCACCTTTTACAATCTCATTACACACTAATCCACAAGTTATGGCCTACCCCAATTAGGATGAACCTTACTTTGATGAAGCAATTGTTGCTCCATCAGACTGAATTGAAATTTTAGAGAAAATTAAGAAAAATGGACAAAAGACTTTGGTAGCTGTTCATCACAATGTGGAAGCAATCCATTGTGTCCTAGAAAGAGTAAAGCGAGATGCTGAACACAGAGGGATGGATCCTCTCTTTAGATGGTTCCCTACGGCCTCGAGTGTCCTGAACAAATTATGTCATCCCATCATTGTTCTTTTGACTTTAGTTTTGATTGGCTTTGTTTTGTCAGCAATCTCATTCTTTATGAATTGGAGAGTGATGAAACAGCTAAAACTATTAACCTGTGTAATGTATGCACACAATTTGGTTTCTATCCCCCCTCCTATAGATGCACGTAGATATATTGACACAAGACAAACCATACAAGTAGGCCATAGTCGTGGATTGTAAAATGGATTTTTGCCAAAGTAAGATAAGAGATTTTTGATATGCATATTTTAGGCTAATTATGTATTTTTGATTTTGTGTGACTTCTTTGATTATTTTAAGAGTTTGTTTTGTTTTGATGATTTGAAAATTGTTGTAATTACTATTGTCATGATTTTATTTTGATTATTTGATGTCATGATTTTGTGAATCATTTATCATTATGATCATTGTGACTTGTTTTCAAGTTTTATCATTGTAATTCATTTTAGAATCAATATTGATTATCATTGTGATTTGTTTTGAAGTTTGACCATTTTGATTTGTTTATTAATCAATATTAATTGTTGTTGCCTATCTTTTTCTCTTGTTTTCCTTTTTGCCCCCCTATTCTCTTGTTCTCTCTCTCTGTTTTCTGGGGTATGCTACCGACATTGAGCCCTGAAGGCTTTGTAGAAACGCAACAAACCCAGCTGCTGGAGCTCTCTCAATGACGATCCTGAGTCACGGGGTGGTGTCAGAGTCGGACCAAAGACCCCCTGGCAGAGACCGGAGCAGCCTGAGCCTGGGCAGAGGAGGTTGCACAGAGGCAGCAGCCCGGCCCTGGGTGCCTCTTGGTGGCCCCGGGCCAATCCTGGGCTCTCAGAGCCCAGCTGGCAGCTGGCTGCTCCCCAGGGGAAGCTCAGCCGTGCTGGGCACAGCACAGCCTGGTGCCATTGGCCGTCTGCAGCCTGCACAGGAGCAGAGAAAGGCAAAGCACAGCCCAGGGCTGAGCCCTGGCTGAGGATTCCTGCTCTGGTGCCGGCTGCCCTGTCCCTCCTGGCAAAGGTGAGCGCTGTGTGCAGCACTCTGGGCACAGGGCAGGGAGCTGGGCTGCTCCGCAGGCTCCAGCACAGGGCAGCGTCCTTCAGGCACGGCCCTTCTGCCGGGGGAGCCGAGGGCAGCGCCAGGCAAGGACAGCTTGGCAGGTCACATCTGCAGGAGCCAGAGCCTCACACAGCTCTGCCAGGAAGCGCCTGCAGTCCTGGGGCTCTGCACTGAGCCACAGCAAAGGGGTGAAATGCAGAGTGTTTGGCAGAAATATTCAGGGCCACCAGGCCAGCCTGCTTTGTGCTGTCTGGCACACAGCAAACACTGCAGTACAGCCCTGAGCTGCTGGGAGAGAGGTTTTCAAAAGGAGCCAGCTCTGAGATGAAATTAAATGGGGACAAAAGTCATCAAAGCAAAAGAGAACGGTTTCTTAGGAAGGAGTCACCTGAGCTGGGTGTGTATCTCGCTCTCCCAAGAGCCAAACACACACACACACTCCAACAAAATGCTGCTTTTTATTGCCTTTCCCAGCCCAGGGCAAACCGTGCCCCCTTTCCCTTTGTCTGGGTACTAAGGAACTTAGATTCTCTCCCCACAGCCTTCTTGTCTGTCCCTTCTCCTCTTATCCTACTTCCCTTTTGGTCTGGTCTTCAACTTGGCCTCTGTCCCAGCTCACAGACACACCGAACAAATTAACGAGAACAAATCCAAACCCTAAATAACAACACCTAGAACCAACAACTTCCCTTCTTTTTTCTAATAGTCTTTTGGCTGCAGCAAAATATTATCTCATACCTCAGAGGAAATGCATGCAAGCAATTCCCAGAGAAGGAAGGTGTTGAGAAAATGTTGAACTGGAACAAATCAGGAATTCCGTTGGCATTAACAGACAGTGTTGAGCCCTCTCTTCTGGCAGTGCAGTGATTGGTGTGTGCAAGTGGCTACCTCAGCCTTGAGAATAGAGTAGTCCTCCTAAGAAGGGAGCTGGAATGCATTCAAGGGGAAGAAAGTGCTTGCAGAAGGCTCTTGAGCAGCAGAGGAGAATTTGAGGAATGGGATGTTCCCCAAATGACCACCAGAGACCCTCAAGAGACCCCTACTCTCCTGTCAGTAACTTCTGAGAAGTGATTTAAACATGTCCAATAATTGGAGGGAATGTTTAGCCTGTGAGTTTCAGCAAAGTAATGAGTAGGTCTTATCTGCATGGCTACAAATGAGTAGGTGAGATTTCTGAGTGAGCACGTGTTAGAAAAGTGATTCCCCACGCACCCCGCACTGAAATAAAGTCATGCCTCCTTTCTCATACTGAGCTGGCACTGGGGATGGGGCCCTGCTTGGTAACTTTCATTTTAGTCCCTTCTATTGAAAGGTGGAAATGAAACCTTTTCCAGCTGTTTCCCTCAGGATGACCTTTTTGGGGCCCAGAGCTCTGTGCTGCAGGTGGCCCGGGTGTGTGCACAGCAGTGCAGCCTCCACAAAGCCCTTGGTTTCCCCCAGTCCTGAAGATTTGTTGCTGGGTGTGCCCAGCTGTGGCAGGAGAAGGAGCCCGCAGGGCAGTGGGCGCCGTGCCCTGCCCAGCCAGGGCTCTCTGGCACAGAGCAGCAGCAGCAGCGCCAGCACCTTTCAACCCCTCCTGCCTTGGCTTCCCCTGGGAGACAGAAGCCTCTGGAAATCAGCACCACCTGTGGCCTTCCCAGCTTGGAGCAGCTCCTGCTGCTGGGCACCTCCTGCCACTTCTGCTGCTTCCAAACAGGAATCAGGGCAGAGGTGGAGACGCACATACAGAGAAGGCCTGGGCTTGTGCAAGAAATGGGCAAATGTAGGGGGAATGTGTTAGGAGTTATTTCAGCTGGTAGGCCAATACTGCCTTCTCTCCTTTTCTCTCCTCACATTTCCTGTTCTATTCCCTCTCACATTTCCACCCCTGCCCCCTCTCAAGTCTCACAGTTTTCCTGTCATGTTTCCCCCACAATTTTTACTCCTTTTCCCCACCCATTTCAGCTCACTTTCCTCACACTTCACCTGTCACATTTCCCCACCTTCCCACTCTTTCCTGGTTTTTCTCCCCTCATGTTTCTCTCCTTTTCTCAGTCATTTTTCTCCAAGTTTTCTCCTCGTGTTTCTCACTTCTGCCCTCATGTTTCTCACCCTTTCCCTCTCACGTTTCTCACACTTTTCCCCTCACGTTTCTCCTTCTTTCCCCCTCATGTTCCTTATACTTTTCCTGTTGCATTTTGTGCCCTTTTTTCACTCCTGTTTTCTGCCACTTTTCCCATCAAACTTCCCAGCCTTTTTCCCCTCGTGTTTTCTGCCTTTTTCTGCCCTCTGGTTTCTGCCTCTTTTCCCCTCAGGATTCTCACAATGTTCCCCTCACATTTGCTGCCTGTTTCTCTCTCTTTGCCAGTAAAGTTTCTCACTCTCTTGCCCTCATGTTTCCCTCCATATTTCCCCCTGTTTTTCACCCTTTTTTGCTCATGTTTCTTAGCATTTTCCCATCCCTGCCTTTTCCTCCTCTCCCCTTCCTCTCCTATTTTCACTCACATTTTTCACCATTTCCCCCTCAGTTTTCTCACTCTTTCCCACACAGGTTTCCTAGCCTTTTCTCCCTCACACTTCTCTCTTTTTTTCACTCCCATTTCTCACACTTGTCACCTCACGTTTTCTGCCTTTTTTCCCCTCACATTTCTTAACCCACTGGTTCCTGGCAGTGACTGTTCCTCTTCAGTAGCTGATGGGCTTCTCTTCTTTTTTTCCTGCACTCCCCTACTCCAAAGAATGGGTGCCAGGGCAGCGCTCCAAGAAGCCCCTGCCTGTGCCGCTGCTGAACAGAATGTCTGTGCTCAACTTGAAGAATCTCATGAAGAACAACCTAAACTGCAGCGGGCTTCCTGCTGCAGTGTTGGTTTGTATTTCAATTCCATATAGTCTTCCTAGTGTTCTAAAGAAAGAGGTACCCTGAGGGATACACATCGCAGGTGAGCAGCTGCTGCACCCTCGGCCTCAAGCAGATCTCATCTCCGTTTTCATCACCTCACAGTCACTCTGACTCCTGCCTGGACAAAACCACCTGTGATGCTGTAAGAGTCGGTCTGAAAATCCCTCATCTGCCTCACGACTGTCAGAGGCTCAGACCCCCATGGACCCTGGGCCACAGCACAGGAGTTCTGGCCTGATTGATGAAAGATCCAAGCTTCTCCCTGCAGCTGCACCTACTGGACCAAGACGCCCTCCTCAGGGACCCGTGCATGAACAATGGACACTGTCACGGTTCCTGGGCCGTGTTTGCAGAGGCTGTGTTTGCTCTGACCGACTGTGCTGTACCTGCTGCAGAGCCCAGACCTGCTTGCCCCAAATCTACCTGATCTGAATGGTTGCACCTGATTCCCAGAGCAACGGGGCTCCTCACAGTGACTCATGGGTGCTCCCCCCACGCTGGCCAGGTGCCCCCCACTTCTGCCTGCATTGGCCGGGTGCCCCCTGCTTCTGAAATGACTATAAAAGTTTCCCCCTGCGACTCACACTTTGAGGCCCTCCCCGGCGAACGACGGATCTATTGGCCTGTGCCACGAGGACTGCAAAGGTGGTCTATTGGTACCAGTGTCACGAGGACTCTCGTCTGTTCAGTCAGTAGCTAAACCACCCTTTTTCTCTTTTCTCTCTCTCTCTCTCTCTTTCTCTTCTCTACTATCGCATAATTGTGTGTATCAATAAAGATACAATTGATTTTACTTGAACTAAGTTCTCATTGCCTCTTTTTGCACTCTGAAATCAAAATGAACCATCACGACCATCCTTTGGCTCATGACAGATGCTTCTTGATGCTAAGCGAAGTCCATCTGCACAGGAAATGCTTTTGGCCTTCTTTTGGAAAAAAGAATGTTTTTATGTCAAAATGTTCAATCTCTGCAGTTTTTTCCTATTTTTCACCTATTTGAATTGCCTTGACATCAAAATACTGCCAGCTGACGTTCCGAACTGGCTGGTCTGTGTTTGTGTGCACAGAGCAAAGGTGCCACACCGTGTCCGTTTCCCGGGTGTCTGTCAATGTCCATTTACACAGAGGGCTGAAGGGGGGCTCTGCCTGGTCTGTGCGGCTCCGGGGCTGGGGCTGGGCTGGCAGGGCCGCAGATGGCGCTGGGAGGCACAGCCTGAGCCCAGCCGCCATCTTGTGTGTGTCTGCCTCAGCCCCAGCCGCCATCTTGTGTGTGGCTGCCTCAGCCCCAGCCGCCATCTTGTGTGTGTCTGCCTGAGTCCCAGCCGCCATCTTGTGCATTGAGCTGGTCCAACTCTGAAGCGAATGTGTTGCTGTTTTGTCAGCAGTCAGGATCTGCAGCAAAGACACCAACACTGCAGGACAGTTTACAGGGAATCGCATGGGTTTGGCTCAAAGCAGCCTGTCCTAACTTGTCACTGTCCTTTGTACATGAACAGTGGCAGCTGCAGCTCCTGCACTTCTGCTCCTTCCTGGGCATCTCCCTGGCTGCCCTCCTGGGCAATGGCCTCCTCATCAGCGCCATAGCCTGCAACCACTTCCTGCACACCCCCATGTTCTTCTTTCTGCTCAAGCTGGCCCTCAGTGACCTGGGCTCCATCTGCACCACTGTCCCCAAAGCCTGGCACAATTCCCTCTGGGACACCAGGCACATCTCCTACACAGGATGTGCTGCTCAAGTTTTCCTCTTTATTTTTCTTATGTCAGTAGAGTATTTCCTGCTGACCATCATGTATTATGACCGCTACGTGTCCATCTGCAAACCCCTGCGCTACGGGACCCTCCTGGGCAGCAGAGCTTGTGCCCACATGGCAGCAGCTGCCTGGCCCAGTGCCTTTCTCAATGCTCTCATGCAAATGGCCAATACATTTTCCCTGCCCCTGTGCCAGGGCAATGCCCTGGGCCAGTTCTTCTATGAAATCCCCCCATCCTCAAGCTCTCCTGCTCCAAATCCTATCTCAGGGAATTTGGGCTCATTGCAGTTAGTGCTTCTCTGGTATTTGGTTGTTTTGTGTTCATTGTTTTCTCCTATGTGCAGATCATCAGGGCCATGCTGAGGATCCCCTCTGAGCAGGGAGGGCACAAAGCCTTTTCCACCTGCCTCCCTCACCTGGCCGTGGTCTCTCTGTTCCTCAGCACTGCAGTGTTGGCCTACCTGAAGCCCCCCTGCATCTTCTCCCTATCCCTGGATCTGGCCCTGTCAGTTCTGTACTTGGTGCTGCCTCCAGCCCTGAACCCCCTCATCTACAGCTGGAGGGACCAGGAGCTCAAGGCTGCAGTGTAAAGAATGATGACTGGATGGTTTCAGCAACATTCAAGTGCTAGCCAATTTCTGCAAATCCCTTCTAATAAAAGTCGTCTTTGATACTTCAAGTTGGTTTCTTTTGGAGGTTCTTTTTCTTTGTTTTCATTTTTGAATATTGTCCACAAAGAAATGTCATTGTTTGTGCCATTTCTCATTTTGTTTCCCTGCACCTTCCCAGTGGCCAGACTGTGTCAATAAAGGGCTGCCCTCTTGGTGGCTTTAAAGGAACTCAGGGATCTCCCAGCCAAGTTTTCTGCAGAAATGCCCCTTTGGTTCCCTTCTCTGGGGCTGCAGCAGCAATGTCTGTGCAGAGCTGGGGGCAGATCAGTGCTGGCACAGCAGCTGTGCCCAGCAGCAGCAGCAGCACTTGGTGTTGCCAGTGCTGCTGCCGTGGCCCTGCCCTGCTGCCCTCCTGGCCCTGCTGTTGCTGTAGGGCCTGAGTGCTCTCGGGGCCGGGCACAGGGCTGGGGGTGGCAGTGCCAGGGCTGCAGCAGGGACAGGCCATGGGAACTGCTGGAGCAGCGCTGACGCCTCAGGCCAGGGCCTGGGGGCTGCAGGCTCCTTGCCCAGGCTCTCTCCAGAACACACCCAGGCCAATGCTCAGCACAGAAAAGCCCCATGAGCAGCCCCAGGTTGGCCGTGGTCAGGCTGGGGGCAAACAGCATGGCTGAGGCTCTTCAGGGACCCTGGGGAAGACGGGAAGGAGCAGCAGAGCAGGGGCTGATCCATCCCCACTGTGCTGGACACCCCAGGGCAGCGTCCCAGAGCGTCCTCATGCACCTGCCAACAACATCCCCCCTCTGCAGCCCTGGTCTCTCCCCCAGCTCACACAGGTGCCGCATCCTTGCAGGCACAGACACGGCAGCACTGCCTCAGGAGCCCCTGTTTGCACTGCCCAGAGCAGGCGTCAGCACCCCCATGGTGTTGGTGTGGGGAGATGAACCTGAGTGAGCACAAATGCCATCAGCCCCTGGGGCCTGGAGGGGCTGGAGGACAGGAGAGAAACTACTCAGGTTTGTGGTGGCCTCTGAAGTCAGCCAGAAAGTTTGTTCCCAACAGCTGTGAGTTTCCTGTCCCACTGCAGATGCTGTTGCTCAGAGCCAGGGCTGACTGGCAGCCACCCCCAAACTGCCCGGAGCATTTCCTTTGCTTTACCTTGGCTTTCTTTACTCTTCCTGGTTAAATGTTCTTCCTATTGTCCACCCCTACCCTGCAAACAGCCCATCCCTGGTTGCCCTTTCCTCCCGAGCCCCACTCCCCATTTCATTTCCTGACCTGGCACCATGGGAACGTCCCTTGGGGAGCAGGATCATCCTCCAAGTGCTTCAGGAATTGTCTGCAGGCTCCTGCAGTGCCTCCTGCTGCTCCCTTGCCAGAGACACCACAGGCCAGGGGGGCACATCTGGGCTGCTGTGTCTGGCTGTGGGGCTCCCTGCTCTGGGCAATGAGGAGGGGCTGCAGAGGCTCTGCAGGACTGACAGGATGGGCTTTGGGGCTGTGAGGAGAACATGAGGGACCTGGGCTACTGGACCTTCTGAAGAGGAGGCCCAGGGCTCATCCTGCAACTGCTGAAAGGGTGGTTTCAGAGAATCACAGAATCAGCAAGGTTGGAAAAGACCTTGGACATCATCAAGTCCAACCTGTGCCCTGATATCACCTTGTCTCCCCTGAGCCTCCTCTTCTCCAGGATAAACAAGCCCAGCTCCCTCAGCTGCTCCTCCCAGGCCTTGTGTTCCAGACCCCTCACCAGCCTTGCTGCCCTTCTCTGGACATGCTCCAGCCCCTCCATGTCCTTCCTGAATTGGGGCCCAAGAACTGGACACAGCCCTCGAGGTGCTGCCCAAGCAGTGCCCAGCACAGGGGAAGAATCACTGCCCTGGTCCTGCTGGCCACACTGCTCCTGATCCATGGGAGTGCCAGGGGTGGGATGAGGGAAATGCTGGGCAGGGTGTGGGGACAAAGAGTGATTGATTGTCAGCCATGAAGAGTCTTGATGGAGCCAAACTCCAGAATTGTAAACCAGGCACAGCTTTCCAGAGATTCATTTTGACTGGGTTTATCTTCATCCCCCAGATTCAGGATCACCAATACATTTGCAAGTTTTGCGCTGCATCATCAGCCTACCCTCACTCTGCTCGGTGTTTCACAAATGGACAAGACAATGGATCTTGTGCCAAGCTTCCTTTCAGACAGCGAAACTTGGGTCAGCATGACAGAAAAGAAGGAAAAAGAAAGAAAATATTCACCAGTTGGAACAGAGCCAGTGTCCCACCATCTTCCCCTCCACCAGTATTAATTTTGTACATTTGGAGACAACCCTGGCTCTGAAGCTGCCATCTCTCAGTCCCTGATGCTGTTTGCTACCCCTCAGCCCTGACTGGCTCTGATCTGCCTGCCTGCTGTGCATGTGGGGCTGGGGATGCTCAGCCTGCAGAGAGAGGGCCATGGGGAGGCCTCAGTGCAGCAGTGCAGGGCTGGAAGGGTCCCCCAGGAAAGATGGGCACAGAGTGTTCAGCAGGGCCTGTGCAGAGAGGGCAAGGGGGGATGGCTTTCAAGGGCAGGAGGTGGATTGGAGCTGGGAGTGGAAGGTTCAGGAAGATGTTCTTTTGCACTGAGGCTGCTGAGGCACTGGGCCAGGCTGTGCACGCAGGCTGTGGATGCCCCATCCTTGGCAACAGCCAAGGCCAGGTGGGAACAGGGCTCTGAGCAACATGGTGTGGGCAAGATTGCTCAGGTTGACACAAGATGATCTTCAGGGTCCTGCCAAAGCCCAGGCCCTCAGGGCTTCCATCATTCTCTGGTTGCCAGTGTCCACTTGAGAGCCAGCCTGGACTCCTGGCAGCTGGGATGTCACAGTGCATGTTCCAAGTGGAACTGGCAGCACCCAGCAAAGAGCACAATACAATCATTGGCCCTTGTGTCAGCCCAGCTTCACCCTGCTCCAAGAGCACTGCTGTCACCCTGCTTGTCCCCTGCTCCCTGATAACCCCATCAGGCCTGAAAGCTTCCATATTGCTTGGATTTTCCCATCCATCCGAGCAGGATGTTCATGTTTGCTCTGATGAAGGTACGGTGCCATTCCAGGGGCGTGGACACCCCTGGTCTTGCTGGGTGGACTGGAGCTGTGTGGGGATGGTGTGGGACAGGGACCCCACCCTGAGGTTTTGCTACCTCTGCAGGCTGCATCAGTCCTGAAAACTGCATATTTTTGGGATTTGGCCATCCGTCTCTGCTGCTGGATGCTGATTTTTGTCCCAATGGAGGTATGGTGCCATTCCAGGGAAGTGGACACCCCTGGATGTCTTGGCTGGGCTGGAGCTCTGTGGGGATGGTGTGGGACAGGGACCCCACTCTGAGGTTTTGCTACCTCTGCAGGCTGTCACAGATAGTGTGGAAGACATGGAAGTGGATTTACAGCTGGATAGAGAGGAAGAGATGGAAGTTGATGGAGAAGAGAGTGGAATGGAAGAGATGGAAGTGGATGTAGAGGAGGAAACATTGGAAGACATGGATGTAGATACAGAGATTGAGAAGGAGGAGGACATGGAGGTTGACGGGGATGAGACCGAAGATGAAGTAATGGAGGTTGATGTGGAGGAGGAGGAAGTAGAAGACATGGAGGTAGATGCGGAAGATGAGATGGCGGAACATATAGAGGTGGATGTAGATGAAGAAATTGAAGATATGGAGATTGATTATAATGATGAGGACGAGCCCATGGTGTTGGGATGAAGACTGTGCCAGCAGCAGGACAGGCATGTGCTCCCCACAGGCAGAGTGGGTCCCTTGCTGCCAGGCTGGGGCTGGGCTGGGTGCTCCCTGCTCAGGGACACGGTGCCCCTGCACTGGATCCTGGTGGCCGTCCCTGGCCTGCCCTGGGCTTGCTTGGGGCCACACAAGCCCCGTCCCAGCTGGGGCACAGCCCCCAGCCCCAGGCAGGCTCAGCTGTGGCAGCAGAGACCCCCTGTGCCAGCCTGTGCCAGCCTGGGAGCACCTGGAACAGCCCTGGTGCCTGACTTGCACTTGCTTTTCTTCCAGGTCTGAGGGACATCCCGGAAATACACCATCCTTCTGTATATACGTTTTCAAGTTTGTTGTTGTATCTAGGATATAGGATTTAGAGTTTGTTCTCTTTAGAATACATGTTTTAGAATTTGTTTTTATCTCCTGTAAATACGTTTCCAAAGTTTTTGTTAGATTTGTTCTTATGTAAATACATTCTACACATTGTTGCTGTTACAAATATTCTTACAATGTAAACATGTTCTGTAGTTCATGATCGTTGCTGTTCTTCTGGAAATAAACAATCTCTGTTTTTCACAGCCCAGGTCTCTCTGCATTTGCTTTGGGCACAGGCAGCATTTCCAAAGTGGTGGTCTCCACTTGGTGCAGGTTGCCAGGGCTGGAGGTGCCTGGGGGAGCTGGCACAGCCAGCCCAGGAGTGGGGGTCCCTGTGCACACAGGGCTCCCCCTGACAGAGGTCACCCTCTGCTTGTCCTTTCTCGGGACACCCTTGGCGTGTGCAGGGCCAAATCCCCGTGGGCCCTGTGCCATGGGATGCCAGGAGGGAGCAGGGCTGAGCCTGCCTGGTCCTGCAGAGCCTCAGCCATGGCTCTTCCCTGGGCAGCCCCAGGGCTCCCGAGGCTGCACTGGGCTGCGGGCAAGCCCTGCTCCTGGGCACCCTGAGGGGCTGCAGCCAGCCTGGAGGGAGCTGCAGCACAGGGGCCTCTGGCCTGCATGCACCAAGATTGCCTTTGCAAACCCCTCTGGCACCACACTCTGCCACAAGCACAACAAGAACTGATCCTCCCAGGGAAAGGCATGACCTTCACTGGCACCAATTTGTCCCTTGCACTTTCTGGCACAGCAAAGGTCAGCGCTTGTCATCCCTGTTCTGCACTCCCTGCCTGGGCACCCAAACATCTGAACCCTCCAGAACATCTTGAATTAGCACCAACCTGCAGGGAGCTACGGGGGGAGAACCTACCCCCAACCACACAGAGAAATCCTTGACATTGAGAGTCTGGGGCATGGCTGAAACTCAAGTATTTTAATGGCAAGAGAGAGGCTTTGTATTGCTCAATTCATTCTCCAAGGACAATAATGAAAGCTTTCAGTCTCCTCACCTGCCACAGATGTGTATTGCTGAGGTTTGCTTCTGGGTTATGACGGATTTTTATGAACCTGTTCAGAATTCTGATGCTGTTCCCACTGGCTCCCACACAGCTTTTGGGCACTTGGTGTGGCTGCAGCTCCAGCACCAGCCCTGGTGCACAGGAATTCCAGGAGGAGATCCACAGAAGGAATCAGCCATTGACAGAGAAAAACAGCAGTTTGCAAGGCCCCAATCCCCACAGCACTGCAGACTGGGGGAACCCAGCCTCTGCATTTACACTTCGGCCTCTGTGCCTCACTTCTGCTCTCACTAAAGTCCCCCCAGTTTCCCTCATGCTCAGATTCCCAAGATCATTCAAAGCAGCATTAGGAGCAGGGATAGATGATGGGAACTGTCCCAAGGCTGGACAAAATTTCTCTTCTCAGGCCTGACAAGTGCAGCCAAGGAGAGAGGAAAAGCCTGCCTGAAAGAGGTGTGCAATCAAAGCAGTAATGAAATAAAGGTCTAATGAGAGAAGCTGAAGAGATTTTCAATGTATACATAAAGATACAGAGAGAAACATAGATTTAGATATAGATATAGTGTAACATGAGGCTGGTGGGTTGGAGACAGACACACAACACAGGATCTTCTTGGGCTCAGACCAACAGCCACAATTTATTGTTCCAAGCTCCCTTTGATAGTGAGTTTGAATTTCCCAGCCTTGGGAAGCCTGCTGGTTGGGAATCTGTGCCCTGCCCAGATCTCTGGCCAGTGCTGTGTCTGCATCCAGGGCTTGGATGGGGTTGCCTGAGCTCTTTGTTCCCCATGGCACTTCTAGAACAAGCCAGGCCAGCCCAGTTGGGTCTCTTATGGTCAGACTCCTTATGTCCAGCTGTAAACCAGCTGGACCTTGCTACATCTCCTCCCTTGGTTTTGATTCAAATGCCAATTGTTTGCTGTTATCCCATTTGCAAGGGCCCTTTTGCAGATGGGGTAACAGCAGACAGCATGGCTTTAATTTGAAGGAGGTTTTGTCCAACTTCATCCTCCTCAGCCAGTGATGTGTCCCATGTAGCCCTGGAGTTGCAGCACTCACTGCCAGGAGCTGTCAGGCCAGATCACAATCTTCTAGGCTAGCATGGGACAGGTTAATTGCTTATGGGTACAAATTACAGCTTAACACTGAAACAAGGAAACATTCAACTTTGAAAAATGGGAGAAAAAACAATTAACAGAAAAGCAATTTGTAATCAGAAAAAACACCTTGTAAACAGAACAACAGTTTGTAACCAAATAGAACCCTTCAATGAGCTGTCACTTGAAGAGTCCCAGATCCTCATGAGGTGGGTGAAGAAGCTGTTTCTGTCCCTGTTCCACACACGGCTCCACAGCGTCTGCTGAGGGCCCTCAGGAGAATGCTGCTTGTGCTCTTGGACAGGACCTAAGGCAGGACGGACACGTCTGGCAGGTACCCAAAGCCTTCCAGTGTCTTTGCAAAGCACTTGGCAGGGCTGTACTGTGAGCAAAACACATTCAAAATGCTCTTGTGTCACAGACACAAGATCATTCTTGAAAGAGCTCTAGCATTCAATTGTTAACACCTGGGACAGCATTTGATAATTAACTGTGCAATTAGTTCAAAGACAGTGGGTGCCATCTTTTTTGGATCATGAGGTAGAAACATTCATCCTGGAATGTGCAAAGGATCAGGCCAGTGTGTATTCCACTGTCCAGTAATACCAGTAGGATGAAAATTAACAATGAGAATAAACACAGTGATACACACCTCTGGGCATGTCCTGTGGACTTGTCTGTTTGTGCTAGCTTGCTCTGCTGTTTGGAGAGCAGCTTTTGCCTCTGGGGTTAATTTTCTGGGGGAAGTTCATTCAGAATCACCCTTTAGGAGGTCAACTAAAGGTGCTCATTGAGAGTTGGTCAGTCCTAGGTAAGGTCTGACCCAGCCGATGGTACCCAAGAGTTTTTGTGCATCGTTTAGAGTTAGAATTTTGGTTGAAAATGGAATTGTTTGTGGCTGTATAGTCTGGTCCATTATTTTGAGTCCCAAATATTTCCAGGCTGGTTGCTGCTGCACTTTCTCTGGTGCTACTTGCAGCCCAAATGTTTTTAATGCTTGCAACAGGCTTGGCTGAATCAGGGAGAGTTCATTTTTGCTTTGGGTTGCAATCAAAATGTCATCCATGTCATGGGAACAGTATGCCCCTGGAAATGGTTCTCTCACTGATGAGAGTACCTGAGAAGCACAGCCCTGACAGATTGTGGGGCTGTTTCCCCTGTTTTGGGGAAGTACTTTCCATTGGGAACCTTGCACTGGTGCAGCATTATTGACAGAAGGCAGGGTAAAGGCAAACTTTGGGGTGTCCTCTGGGTGCAATGGAAGAGTGAACAAAGAGTCCTTTAAGTCCACAGTCAGGATGTCCCAGGAGGCAGGAATCACTGCAGGAGATGGCAGACCAGGCTGCAACGTGCCCGTTCTCTCCATCACAGAATGGATTCTTCTCAGCTCATGGAGTAACCTCCACTATCCAGATTTCCTTTTTATAACAAATACTGGGGTGTTCCAAGGGCTCATAGATGGCTCTATGTGTCCTTGAACCAGTTGTTCCTGTACCAGGGTTCTTACGGCATCTAGTTTCTCCTTTTTAACGACCACTGTGGTCCCCACCCAGGCTGAGCAGTGAGCCATTTTAGAGCCAGGGTGGGACACTTTACACCCTCTAATGCAGTGGCTCCTGTCAAAAATCCGCTCCCACCTCAGCCCACTCCAGAGCCAAAGAACTCTAGGGAAGGGCTTCCCATCTGGGAGTGTCAGATAGGATTGATTCCTCCCATTTAGATTGAAAAAGTGACATTTTGTGGTGCTCTGGCCAAACAATGCCAATTTTGTTTGACCAGTGGGCAGGGTCAGCACCAAAGGCACAGACACCCCCTGAAGGAATCAGTGTCATTTCCTACAGCTCAAAGCAGCAAAGGAGAACAAAAGGAGCAGCTCAGCAATGCCCCCAAGCATCACTACCAAAGACTGCCCGCAGTGATGAAGAAAGATCCATCACCAGTTCCCCTCAGACTTTCCCATCACCCACACCCACACATCAGCTGGGGGAAGCTGTCACAGCCAAGGACTGCAGAGCCACTCCCGGGCACTGGGAATTCCTGCAGGTGCCTCCAGCCACAGGTGAGGCTCCAGCTTGGCTGTGAGAGGGCCCAGCTTTGACAGAGCTGAATAAACAAACTGACAGCACTTCTAGTGCAGGAACATCTGGTTTCATCCTCCTCTTGGGTCCCTCCCAAAGCCTGGCCAGGACCCAGGGAGGAACCAAGGGAGTCGCCTTTGACCATACAGCTCCAGACAAGGCGAGATGTCAGATTTCATGGCCTTGTCTGGCTTCTAAATACAGAAAGATCATGACCTGTTTCACTAAGGAGTGGATACATCTAGTACAAGGCTAATGACCATGCATATTTTGTTAAGGAGCAGATACAAAGATACCCTTTGGTTGGGAGGTTCATCCAGAGGTCACCTTTGGCTCCGGGCCTGTTGTTCAGGCCTCACTCAGGCCTCTTGTCCAGGCCTGGCTCTTCAGGGTTTAGTGCTGGGCTTGACAGTGCTGGTTTAACACTTCCACTTGATGAGCTCAGAGGTCTTTTCCAACAGGAAGGATTCTATATTTCCATGATTTATCTACTGCATTCAGTCAGGTCCATGTGAGCAGCATCACTTTGGTCAAGAAGTTCCCTCTTGCTCAGCTCTTGTGGCCCAAGGCTTCAGCTCCTTCAGCTCCTGGTGCAAAGCTGCTCATGCTGAACGAGACGACTCCGAGAGAAGAACACAGTTCATGCAATTCCTTCTGGGACACTGAGAGGGGAGGGTGTGCAAACACAAGCATTGTTTGCTGTGGCCTCCTCTCTGCCCTTCACGCCTTTCAGTGCTCACAAACAGCCCAGAGCTTTCTCCAAGAGTGCAATGGAGCAGCTGTTCCTGCTCCCAGCTCTGGCTCCTCCCAGGCTCTGACCTTGCCTGGTTTTGTCCCTCTTGCTGTGCCCTCTGTTCCCCCGGGCTCAGTGGCTGCTGCCCAGGACGGTGGAAGTGGCACAGATCCAGTGGTGGAGACCCTCCTTTCTCTGCCCTTGGAGCTGCCTGCTCACAGCAGCCTTTTCCATCTGGAAGCTGCACATGGAGAGGGAGTCCTCACCTCTGTTCCTTGCACAAAGCCCAGGGCTGCAGAGCTGGGCCGGGCACAAGTGGGGCAGCACAGCAAACAGGGAGCTGCCAGTCCCTTCCAGCCCTGTGTGCTCAGAGTTTGGGCCCTGGAGCTGCAGGTGGGCAAAGGCAGCTGCTTCTGCTCCCTCTGTGTGTGCCCGTGTTGAGCAGTGCTGCTCCATCAGTCTGTGCCCAGCACCGGGGAAAAGCCTCAGCCCTGCAGGGCCAGGAGCTGCCGGGCTGTGCCTGAGCAGCTCAGCCAGCGGGAAGGGAGCTGCTCCACACGGGAACCAGCAGCAAAGGACACTCCTTTCTTAGGAAAGTTTTTCTATTAAAAGAAAAGAAAAAAAAAAATTGAGAAAGATAAAAACAAATCCCAAATCTGTAGTGAAAAATACTTAGTAACTGCATAAAGAGATAACTGATCTTTTTAAAATGAGATCTCAGTTATTTACTTTGTAAATGTGTTGATGGCATGGATCCATCCTACTGACCTCAGCAGCCGTTTAAAAAGATTTTGCAGTTTGTTTCCAGTATTATTTTAAATTGTGGTAGAAAGAATAGGAAATTGCCGTGCCCCACCAGATCTAAGCAGGACTGGGAATCTAAATTTTGTCAAACTCCAAATGCTTTGGAAGATGACCTTCCTTCTCACCCTGTGAAGGAGCTGCACATTCCCTTGGAAGTTTTCAGAGATTTTTAAAGACACAAAATCCCACTTACAGCTTGTTGCTCTGGTTTCGAGGTGCAGAAGGGCAATTAATTCTTCATCCATCAGCTCCAGACTGCACTGCCTTAGGAACACCATCCACTCGCCAGGTTTTGCTCAGTTGTGGCACTCCTAGAGGAGGAAGAAAGGGCAATTGCACAATTCCAGCCAAAAAGGAAGGAAGAGTGGGACAGACAAAACATCCCGTGAAGATCCAGGCATTCAGCTGGGACTGTGGAGTGTTTGGGTTCTTGCCAATTGGATGTGGATCCCTACCTGCAATCTCTGGGCCAGCAGGAGAGTCTCACTCAGCTGCCAAAGCAGAAAGCTCAGGCGCTGTGCTCAGAAGGGGCTGGTGTGCTGCAAAGCTGTCAGAGCAATGTGAGGGCAGAGCGAGCCCAGCCGTGCCCAGGGCTGAGCCCAGCAGAGCCCTGGCAGAGCCCAGAGCAGCCTCAGCACCCGCAGAGCCCGGCTGCAAGGACAGAAACCAGAAACTGCCCGTCAGCTGAAGGCTCCTGTGCCTTGTCCCAGCCGCCCGCAGTGCCCAGGCCGTGCTGGCCGTGCTCAGAGCTGGGCCCAAACCTCCCCATCACTGCTGCCCTTGGGGGCAGAGCAGGAGGGCAGCACATGTGCCCAGCCTGCAGCCAGCCATGCCACATCCAGCCCCTCAGCAGCTGCCCAGAGCCAAAAAGCAGCTGGACAGCCCAGGGAAGGATTTGTTGCCTCCGGCCCAGAAAAGGGAGGAACCTTTGGTGCCAGGCCAGGCCATGCCATGCCCAGATCTGGGAGCATCCCCCTGGCTGTGGACTCACCTGCAGATTGGGCATGGAGCATGTCTCTGAAGAAGGTGCCAGAATCAAACTTCATCATCTTCAGCTGCTGCTGACCAGGTGGAGGAAGAGATTGTCATCCCTGAGGTTGTCTTTGGTGTCTCCAGCAGCAGCCCCACCTGACAGAGCTTCTCCAGGGCCTCCTCCTTCCCTGGGGGCCAGAGCAGGCTGTCACTGTTCTGCCCAGGGCCCCAGCCATCAGTGAAGAAGGACAACCAAAACTAGGATGGATGGTGGCCACCAGTGCTTGCGGGAGCAGGTCTCCAGCTAAGCTCCAGCACAGATGTTCCCATCTGATGATCCCTGCTCAGAGCTACAGGCAGGACAAAACCAGTCTGCTCTTCTTTAGCACTGATTGCCATGAGATGTGTGGAGTTGTTACCTGCCAGGATTTTGGATCCAATTGTGCACATGGACCTCTCCCATCTTCTAGGGCAGATGAACGCCCTGCAGCCAAGGATCATTGAAGAGGTCTTCTAAGGATGGCCTGTCCAAGGGTTGCATGGACAAACACCTCTTAATAATATCTTGGCACTCTGAAGAGACAAATCAGAATCCACCAGTCAGTTGAAGAAGGATTCTGTGTGCTCTGGCTCCCCATTCCCATGCCCAGGCCATGCTGGGTGTGCCCAGAGCTGTGCCTAAACTTCCCGATGCATTGTCTGTTTGGAGGAGAGCAGCAGAGCAGGACATGTGCCCCCTCCCCAGCAGCTGCCAGAGCAGGGTGCTGATGAGGCTGCTGCTGTCTCCCAGCACTGGTATTCCCCTGTGCCCAGAGATGAGGATCCACCTGGAGAGAGCCATCGTGGGAACAAGATGCGGCCCCAGATGATCTGCTGGCCCCTCCTGAACGGGTGCTTCCCCACGACCAGGTGGTACAGCAGGAGGCCCAGGGACCAGATCGTTGCTGCCTCACCGTGGTAGCGCTGCTGGTGGATCCACTCTGGTGGGCTGTAGGACAGGGTTCCTGTGGAACACAGACGCAGTTCATCAGGGGATGCTGCTACTCCTAGAGCCTGGCCACAGCATCCCTGGGCATGTGGGGGCTGGCCCCCTCCCATCCCCAGACAAAAGCAACTTGGCTCAAGACATCATGCTGTTGCCAGCAGCGAGAGGGGGAAGGCCTGGTGCTACAGCCAGGCTGGGCCAGGAGATGCCCAGGAACATCCCCTGAGGGGGCTCACCTGCAAACTGGGTGTAGGCTGTGTCTTGGAGGAAGGCGCCACAGCCAAAGTCGATGAGTTTGAGCTCTCCGGTGGCCAGGTCGAGCAGGATGTTCTCGGGCTTGATGTCCCTGTGCAGGACCCCGCAGCTGGTGCAGTGCCGCACGGCCTCCAGCACCTGGCGGAACAGCGCCCGCGCCTCCTCCTCCGGCAGGAACCTCCGCTCCGCCAGGAAAGCCGACAGGTCCTGGCACCGCTCCGGACGCTCCAGCACCAACAAGAAGCTGGTGGGGAGCTCAAGCCACTCCAGGAGCTGAATGACAGCAGCACAGCCAGCGGACACCTTGTCCAGCAGCACGATCTCCAGGGGCGCACGGGCGCCGTTGGGCTGCGGGAGGAGCACGATGCCGTCAGTGGGGCTGAGGCCGTGCCGGGGCTCTGGGAGCCCTCAGCCAGCCCCGGCTGCTCTGGGCGCCCCGCTCAGCCCAGGCCCGCTCTCCCTGCACGGCTCCCGGCGGCTCCCACCCTGCCGGGTCCCGGCTCCTCGCCGCCCGCCACGGCCCGGCTTCTGCCGCTGGCCCCGCTCACTCACCAGCTCGCCCCAGAGCCGGATGCGATCCCGCGGCACGCATTTGATGGCCACCTGCGAGCAAGGGACAGCAGCGGGCTGAGCTCACCGACCGCCCCGCTGCGGTCCGATCTTCTCCTCCTGCTCCGCCCTCCTCGTTCTCGTCCTCCTCCTCCTCCGCCCGCCCCCGGCCCCGCCGCTCACCGGGGCGCCGTCCGACACTCGTGTCCCCGAGTAGACGCTGCCGAATCCTCCGCGCCCCAGCAGCGAACCCAGCCGGTACCGGTCCTGCAGGGCCTCCTGCGCCTTCCCTGCGGGCGACACGCGGCCGTCAGCGCTCGGCCCGGGGCCAGACACGGCCCCCGAGCGCCCCCCGAGCGGCCCGGGCCGGGCATCCCCACCCGCGCCGGGCCCCGGCGGTTCGGGGCCGGCGGCTGCGCTGCCGAGCGGCGGAGCTCGGGCCGGGGAAGCCGCAGCGGAGGCGGCGGGAGCGGCCGCGCCGCGTGTGTCCTCCGCGGGGCCCGGGAGGAGGCGGCGCCGGGCTCGGGGTCGGCACCGGGGCCGAGGCCGTGCCCGGCCCAGGCGCAGCCAAAGGGCGGCGATGCCGCCCCAGCCCCAGGCACTGATCCCGGCCCAGCAGCGCCACCGCCAGCACCGCCAGAGCCGGGCCCAGGCGAGACCGCGGGGGGACGCCCGGGGACGGGAACGGGGCAGCCCCGCCCGGGGCCGGGGGCGGGCCGGGGGCATGGCCCGGCCCGGCAGGGGGAGAGGGAAAGGCCGAGACGGGGATACCAAGAGGGGCTGGGGAGACCGGGAAAGGGACACCAAGAGTGACAGTGCAGGACAGTGGGAGAGGGAGAGGGGGAACAGGAGGTGAGGAGGGTCTCAGAGTTCGGAGACTCCGCAAAGTCGCTGCCGCCGCTGCCGCTGCTGCCGCCGCTGCCGCCGAAGCCCCGGGGCCGTTTGTCCGCGTGTCCGTTCCACGGCCGAGCCCCGCGCGCCCCGGGGGCAGTCCCTGAGCCTGTCCAAACACGGGAACTTGGCCCTGTGCAGCCCAGACCCAGAGTCCGGACTCCTGCGCGGTGCCAGAGGAATCCCCTCGCTTGCTGCTCTGCATTGTCCCTGCTCAGGCTCACACACTGCCGGGGCACATTCCCTGCCTGCAGGATTCGTGCCCGACCCAAGCACTACACTTATGTCTCCAGCACTGCTTGACAACAAAAACAGGGGAAGGCAAACTGTGTCTACAGCCCATGGTATTTCACAGTGTCTAAAACTCACTAAGTCACCGATCTTCGAGCTGAGATCCCTTTGGAATTAATGGCATGGACAAGTAGTGCAACATGGAAAAGGGAAGCATAGAAAGAAATAGAGGAAAACAGCTTGGTTTGTTTCTTTCATTTTCATTTCACTTCTGGAAAGCTGTTTCAGCTTCCCAGCAATCTTCTCCACTGTCCCAGCTGCTCTTTGCAAGAACCTTTCATGGAGAACGAGGTCCAGCTTCTGTCACAAGATGTGCCAGCAACTCCAGCTTCTCTTGGATTTCCATCCTGTGAGTGCAGCACGACTTTTCCAGCAAAGCAGGACAAATGTCTGGAGAACTTTACCATTTCTCTGTCCTTTTCCCTGTGGACTGGGCAGTTGTGCCATTGGTAAGGTTTGCATTGCTCCTGTTCTAAGCCTAGAAAACAGGAGGTGGTACCAGGCATAGCTGGGGAATGCAAGGCTGAGTGAATTCAGAGAAAGAATCTCCCTGACACTGTGTGAGCTCCCCGGGCTGGGCTCAGCTTCCTGCTGGGACTCTGCACAGGGCTGAGCTGCAGCTGGGATCAGCAGCAGCTGCAAATACCTCTGGGCATCCCCATTTTCTGCTGCTCAGAGCAAGCAATGAAGCGAGTGAAGAAGTTGAGATTTGTCTTCCTCCTGGTGGTTTTTTTTTTTCATTTTATTTGACACTCCAGAGGGCAATTTCTGTGATGGCCTCTGTAAGTTGATTTGATTTCAGCAGCACCAGCAGCACCAGGGCTGTGTTGGAGCTCTGCAAACGTGGCCTGTGTGGCTTTAATTCCCCTCGACTCAGTGCCCAGGGACTTGGGAGCATTTCAATCTCTTCTTATCATGGTGCCTGCCACAAAACTCCTGAGTTCACTGTCACAAAAGCACAGTGGGTAGCAATGGTGGAAAAAGGCAATTGCAGTTGAGCTGCTCAAATTCACTTAGCAGCCAGAAGGGTGCAAGAGCAGACACCATCTCCAATTGGCAAGGCAAAGGCAAGAGCAGCCTGCTGCTGTCACCTGAGGGTGAGTCAAAGAGCGCTGCACAGAGCGCTGGAAGCCGAGCCTTTCTTTCTCTGGAGGCTGCTGAGGGCAGCCCAGGCGGGCCCTGAGCAGTCAGGGCTGTGTGTGGGTGATGGCTGCTGCAGTGCAGAGTCCAGCTGGAAAAGGCCCTTGGCAGGCGAGGCAGGAGCAGGCGGGAAGGGGCCGGCGCTGCTGCTGCTCCTGGCCGGGAGCCGCGGCTGGGCCGGGCCGGCGCCCGCTGCGCTGCGGCTGCTGCTGCTGCCAGAGCCGGGCGGGACTCGGGGACAGCGAATGGACACGGGGGGACAGCAAAGGCCTGCGGGGCTGCGGGGATGTTGGCGCTGGGGCCAGCGGCAGCACAGAGCTGCAGCCGCGATTAACCCCGAGGGGAGCGCTGGGGAAAGGCTCCATTTCAGCCTTTCTTGACTGGTGGCTGTGAAGGGAGCGAAATAAAAGGAGAACAAGCAGGGCCCGACCCCTTCTCCTTTGGGAGGAGCCGCGCGCCTCGGGCTGAGGGGCTGTGAGGGGCCGTGAAGGGATGTGAGGGGATGTGAGGGGCAATGTGGGGTTGTGCTGGGCCATGAGGAGCCTCAGCCCTGACAGGACGAGTGTCCCACCATGTCCCCAGGGCAGGGCAGCTGTGAGGGGCCACAAACAGATGTGGTGGCAAAGTAGGCTCGAGGCACCTCTAGGAGAGGAGGAGACCCTTCTTCAGGTCCAAACCACACCAAATCCACCATTAATGGGAATTTCCATCTTTAGAATCCACTGACAACTTGAAATAGACTGTACAGATTAATCCCAGTGGGAGGAGGTAATGTTCCCAGTGAGTGACATCCAGCCATTGGTAATAATGTCTAGGATTTAATAGTCTTAACAATTAGAAGTAGTACTAATAAATGCAAAAAATAATAATAAAAAATAAACCCTCAAATCCCAGCACCTCACCAAAATTTTTCTACACCACATTTTTCTTTATTATCAAAAGGTTCATGACAACAAATCCTGTTAATTATCTCCACCTCACATCTTCCCCACCAGAGATACAAGGCCCTTTGCAGTGTTTCATACAAGCTAAAATTCACAGCTGGAGGGAAGAACAGGGTGGCACCACCAATTTCCATGTCCAACCCAGCAGGCCAACTCCAAAGTGGAGGGAATAAAATGGAATGGGGGCAGGGCCTGGTCAGATGTTTCTCTAAAGGAGAGAGGCAAAAGCACCTCCAAGTGAACAGGAAAGGAAAAGAAATCCCTATGAAGCACCCTGTGTGTTCAGGGACTCAGCTGGGAGGAGCTGGACATGGACAGAGGCACCTGGAACAGTTCTTTCCTCAGGCTGAGCTTTCCAGCCTGGCCCTGAAGTCAATCAAGTGCTTTCCCAGAGGATTCCAGGGTTGCCAACCACCCTTCAAGATGTGGCTCACAGGAGCACAGAACCTTTCTCATGGTTCTGAGCAGAAAAAACAGCAAGAGATGCCCAATTTGGAGCTCTGTTTAAAAACCTGGAAAATAAAAATCAATTGAACTCTGAAGCCCAGCTGTGGGCCCTGCAATCTCAGATCCAAGGCAAAACTGGAAAGGCTTTTTACAAGAACCGACACTGAAGAGCTAACAGATGAATGTGTGTGACATTTGGAGAGGCTTCCAGTTTTCTACAGTGTTCCTTGAAGTGTTGAACTTGATTTTGTCTTTGCCTCCTCTTGCACTAGAGGAGCCTCATTTCCCCAGGCAGGAAGGCAAAGCTCATTGCTGGCCCTGGCTGGAGCTGTCCCTGCAGCATTTCCATCCCTGCCGGGGCCTCTTCCCTCAGGGTCCCCAGCAGCAGCTGCTGCAGCAGCACATGGAAGCTGCAGATGGAGCTGCTGCCCAGCCCAGCCTGAGCTGCACAAGGATCCTGCTGACAGGAACCCCAAGATCCCCTCCCAGGGGCCCTGCAAACACTTGCCCATCTCTTCTGTCTGCTCCATGCAGACCCTGCAGGGAACATCCTGCCTCTCCTTTGGGGCAAGGCCAGCACCCCAAATTCACACTCCAAATGCCAGATTCTGGCCCCTTTCTGCATCTGCTGAGATGGGGCTACAGCATTATCCAGACAAACTCACTGTACTTCAACCTGCAGCTTGCAAACCCAGCCCTTGCACAGTGGGTTTACAAGGACCACAAGTAATGGGCCAAATAGAATTAATTTTCCACTGTTACCCTTCCGTCTCTGTGGTAGATTCTTCTATTCTTTTCCATGAAACACGTCTTCAATTAGACTGCAAGCACTGGGCCTGATGCCTGCAGTAACAGAACATACCAAAACCAGCCAGATGTCCTTAGGAAATGTGAAAGACGTAACAAACAGTAAATGTGTTTTTCTCTTCAAAAGGTTTTTCAGGTAAACATAACACATACAAGATAAGGCAAATTCACACTATGTGAGTGCTTTCAAAATGGGCAAGCAGAGGCTATATTTTGAGGAAAGGTTAATTCTACTACCAAACTGACTAGTTGAAGATCAATTGAACTTACCATTTCAAACCTGTCCATGGTGCCTGCTCAAGGGCTTTGCCAGCCCCTCGTGGCCTCTGAGGAGCAACTGGAGGGCAAGAGCTGGCACGGAGCAGGCAGGACATGTGGGTGCAGTGGAGATGCAGCACTTGAGGACAGCTTTTTGTTGTGCTACCTAGGAATTTTTGAATAAAAACTCCCTTAAACCTCAACTCCCTTGCAAGTTTCTCTTCTTTCCCGGTGGGATTCAGGTGCCTGGAGCAATGTGAGGGGCAGCAGGCCCAGCGTGGCCGAGAGCTGAGCCCAGCAGAGCCCTGGCAGAGCCCAGAGCAGCCTCAGCACCCCCAGAGCCCGGCTGGAAGGAGGCACTTGGAGTAGGAAGTGGCAGCAGCCTGGCCCTGGCTGCCTCTTCCTGGGACAGGACTCATCACCCCATCCCAGAGCCAAACTGGGCCTGGGCTGCTCCCCAGGGAAATGGGGGCCCTGCTGTGCAATGTGCAGCCTGGGGGGATTTGGCCATCCCGAGTCTGTGCAGGAGCAGAGCAGTGAGAACTGTGCAGTGCTGGGGTCACTTCTGAGGATGCTCTGCCCTTCTGCCTGTGCTCTTGTGGCTCCTGGGGGAGCTCGCAGTGCTGCACCCCTGTGGGCAGAGGGGCAGGGAGCCGGGTGCTCCACAGGCTCTGGACAGCCTTTAAATAATAAAGCAACCAAAAAATCTTTGCAGTGTGTGACAGCTTCAGCCCAGAAACATGTTTTTGTTTGTAATAACAGATTAGTACTGAATAAAGAAATTAAATCGATTCCATTTGTAATTGACATATATTTCATGCTTTTCCAAAGTTCTGGAGTGACTGGGATCACACTGGTGGAAACTGGGACCTTACTGGGCCAAGTAGCTGTGACTGACAATGACTATGACTATGCTGATGGCAACTGGGATATACAGGGAGTGACTGGAATCATGTTGGAATTGACTGGGAATGGCTGTGAGCAACTGGAATCCTGTTGGAAGCTACTGGGAGCAACTGGGAGTGAGTGGAAGGACACTGGGGGACACTGGGATATACTGGGAGAGACTGGCGGTGACTGGGATCACAGAGGAAGCATAAAGGAAGAATACTGGGAGTATCTGGAAGTGACTCGAACTGTACTGGGAGCGGCTGGAAACATACTGGGGGTGACTGGGAGCACCTGGGACCATGCTGGGATCATAGTGGGATCATAATGGGAGTGACTGGGCTGGTACTGGGATCATACTGAGTGTCACTGAAAGTGACTGGGAACATACTGGGGGTGACTGGGAGCCACAGGGCCCATGCTGGGAGTGACCTGGGTCCCTCCCCCGCGTGGAACTGGGGGAACTGGCCCAGCTGGGGCTCAGGGTTGTTCTCCCCCAGGACTGCCCCAGGTCCTGCTGCCACCCCTGGTCCCACAGAGCCGAGGGACAGGGGACAGCCGAGGGACAGGGGACAGCTGAGGGACAGGGGACAGCTAAGGGACAGGGGACAGCCAGGGAACACAGCCTGGCCAAGGGACACTGAGCTCCAGCACTCTGAGCTGTTGTGCCCGCGCTGTTGCCTTTGGGCTCCCAGCACAGGCCAAGGGGGAGAAGCCCCTCCAGAAACTGTTGTTTGCTTGAAACTTTGCTCTTGGACATTCCCAAGGAGCCCTGCAGGGGCTGCATCCCGGCCGGGTGCCCGGGGCCACCAAAGCCACTGCGGCAGTGCCCTCCTGCCCCGGGCAGGGCAGAGAACACCCAAGGAAAGGCTTGTGCTGGGCTCAGGGCAGGAACAGGGCACTCCCCTGGTGCTGCCACGGGCACAAAAGAGCCGGCCTGGGGACAGGATTGGGATTTGTGTCCCATGGAATCCCAGCAGGGATTCCTTCTCATTTCACTGCTGTCTGTGCATTGGTCATCAATGCAAATCATTTCCTCATGGAATTCCCATGGCAGTGGGTTGGAGGGGAGATCCATCCATGAAATTCTCACCTAACTGGGATGAGAGTGAGATCCAGCCATGGAAATTCCATGGGAATTTCTCCATTCCGACGTCTTGCATTCCGGAATTCCAACATTCCCATAGGAATTCCCCTCCCTCTCCCACACCCACCTTTGTACTCCACAGCCTCCTGACCATATCTGATGTATTTTGGGAGATCTTCCACATCAGTGTGCCCCAGGTAATGCTTCATCTGCTCCACCGTGATCCCTTTGGATTCCCAGCACCTCTGGGTGATCCAGGTGGCACCAATGGACACTGCAAAGCTCCCAGATCCCAGCTGGAAGAAGATGAAATCCCACCCGTCGGAGCCGTACCGGTGGGATCCAGGGATGCTCCATTGGACAGGAGGTCACAGCTGGAAACCACCTGCACTCTGTGGAGACCTGGGAAGGAGGGGAGAATGGAGCCATGGAGATGTGTCCCAGCCCCTCAGAGCCCCTTGGAACTCCCTGGATTCCCATTCCACCCCCACAGATCCCAGCCCAGCCCCTCAGAATCCTCCATTCCCACAGATCCCAGCCCAGCCCCCAGCTCCCTCCAGTCACCCCTGGCTCTGGTGGCACCGGCCCCGTTTCCAGGTCACTGTCGGCCACGTGCCGGTTCCTGTCCTTGAGCCGGCTCAGCTATCCCAAATCCCAGCTATGGCAATCCCAATATCCCAGCTCTGGTTATCCCAATATCCCAGCTCTGCCTATCCCACTATCCCAGCTCTGGTTATCCCAATATCCCAGCTCTGCCTATCCCACTATCCCAGCTCTGGCTATCCCAATGTCTCTGCTCTGCCTATCCCAATGTCCCAGCTCTGCCTATCCCAGTGTCCCAGCTCTGCCTATCCCAATATCCCAGCTCTGCCTATCCCAATATCCCGGCTCTGCCTATCCCAATATCCCAGCTCTGGCTATCCCAGTGTCCCAGCTCAGCTCCCGCTGCCATCCCCGCTCTCTGCAGCTCCATCCGGCCCCGCTCGCTGTCCCAGCGCTCACAGGGGGTCCCGCCCACAATCAAGGACTGGGGGACCCCTGGGCCGGGCTCTGACAGCCGCTTCCAGGTACTGCAGGCAGTGGGACACTGGGGGGACACAGAGATTTGGGGGAGCTGGGGAGACTGAATGGGAGAGTTTGGGGATCCAGGAGGGTCAACAGGTCAAGGAAAGGAGGGACTTGAAGAGCTGGGAGAGCTTGGAAGGAGGTTCAGGGGCTCAGAGCCAAGGAAAGGGCAGCGCAGGCACTGGGAGAGGTGGGATGGGGTGTCCAGGGAATCCTGTGTCCAGCAAAGGGGGTGCCAGGGCTCCTCGGGGTGAGGAAAGGAGGGGCTGGGGGCTGGGAAATGCAGGAATGGGGGCCCAGGGGTGCCAGGGTCAAGGAAAAGGGTGGCTCTGGGGGCTGGGAAAGGCGGGGTGGCCAGGAAAAGGTTGAGTTGGTGCCGGATAAGGGGGTGCAGTGGGGTGTCAGTGCTGGGCAAAGCAGCAAAAGGGTGTCTCAGTTCTCAGGAATGGGGGGTCAGGGGGGTCTCAGGGTCAATGAAATGGGGAGCAAGGACTGGGAGAGGTAGAAGGGAGTTCCAGGGGGTCCTTGAGCCCAGGAAAGGGGAGTCCAGGTTTTCCCAAAACAGGAGGGTCACAGGCTGGGGAAACCCGGGATATTCGGGAAGAGGGACTTCAGGGGTCTCTGGTTTTGTAGAAATGTAGGGCTGGGGGCTGGGAAAGGCAGGAATGGGGGTCCAAGGTATTCCAGGGCATGCCAGGGTCAAGCACACGGGAAGTGTGGAGGCTGGGAGACATGGGATGACCGGGAAAAGGGGAGCAGGGGGTCCTGATGTACAGAAATAGGGGATTCAGGGGGGTCCCTGTGCAGGATAAGGGGAGCAGGGGGGTCTCGGTCCCGTTCAGGTCCCGCTGCCGGAGGTCCCACTGCCCCCTCGCCACCCCAGCAGCGCCGCCAGCCCCAGCGCTGGAGCCATCGCGCTGCTCCTACTCACTCCCGGTATGATCCCAGTATGATCCCAGTATAACTCAGTCACTCCCAGTGATCCCACTCCTGCCATTCCCCAACCCTCTCTGCGTTCCCACCTGGCCCGGCTCCATTCCCGCTCCCTCCGTGGGCTTCGACGGGTCCGGGGAACGGGGGAGGAGGAGGAGGGAGGGAGGAAGAGGCGGAGCGGCAGGAGGGAGCGGGAGGAGACAACGAGCGGAGGAACCGCGCGGCTCCAGCGCTCCCTGAACTCGCAGCCCCCCGGACCGCCCCCATCGCGCAGGTGCCCGGGGAGGGGGAGCTCGCCCCAAATATCCCGGGGGGGTCCCTGGGTTTGGGGTTATTTGGGGGGGATGTTTGGAGCTTGCAGGGCTCCAAAGCCGAGGTGCAGATGCCCCTCGGGGGGACATCGGGGGCTCCCGGGAGGTGTTTCTGGGGTGTCCCGGTGGAGGCAGAGCCCCGTTGGGGGTCGGGGGATGCGGGTCCCCCCGCGATGGGGGTTGGGCTTCCCGGGCCGGGCCCTCCGAGCTCTGCCGGGGCCACGTGGGGAGCGCGCGGGAGCGGCGGGGCCGGGGGGACACCGGGTTTGGGCACAGCCATGCCCAGAGTGACTCCCTGGCACTCCCAGTGTGGGCCCAGTTACTCCCAGTCACTCCCAGTATGTTCCAGTCACGGCCAGCACCTTTCCAGTCAGGCCCAGTGTGATTCCAGTATGATCCCACTACTCTCATATACTTCCAGTACTATTTCAGTCACTCCCAGTATGATGCCAGTCAGTTCTAGTAGGATCCCAGTATGACCCCGACATGGGCACAGCTGCTCCCATGATCATCCAGTGTGGTTCCAGTTGTTCCCATTTACCCCCACTGTGGTTTCAGTCTCTCCCAGTATATCCCAGTTGCTGCCAGCATGTTCCCAGTCACTCTAAGATACTCAGATTTTCTTCAAGCCTTATCCCAGTTGCTCACAGCCACTCCCAGTCACCCTTAGTGCTGTCCCAGTTGTTACCAGTATAATCCAGTATGTTCCCAGTCTTCCCGAGCATCACCCAGCTGCTCCCACTGTGATCCCAGTCTGATTCCAGTTGCCCCCCGCATGATTCCAGTGTCTCCCTGTTCCTCCCAGTGGGATCCCAGTTGCCCCCAGCATGGTTCCAGTGTCTCCCTGTTCCTCCCAGTGGGATCCCAGTTGCCCCGGTGTAGACCCAGTGAGTCTGTAGATGATCCAAGTCCCTCCCAGCATGGTCCCAAGTCATGCCCAGTTCCCCCAGTGAAGATCCAGTCACCCCCACTCGCTCCCAGTGTCCCCCAGCATGGTCCCAGTTGTTCTCAGTGTGGTCCCGGTTTTTCCAACAAGGTTTTAGGTTCCTTTGGGTGATTTTTGGCCAAATCTGGTGGAGTTTAGTCCCATTTGGGTGATTTTGGGATAACCCGGGCAGTTTCAGGGTGGATTTTAGATCCCTTTGGAGGATTTTAGGTCTACTTCCATGGGGCTTAGGTATGTTTGGGTGATTTTGGGCCAAATCTGGTAAGGTGTTAGGGTTGACCTCAGGGCCCTTTGGGTGATTTTAGGCAATCCTAGGTTTTTTGAGGGTGGATTTTATGCCCATTTGGGAGATTTAAGGGTGATTTGAAGCAATTTTTTTGAGGGTTTAAAACCAGTTTGTGCAGTTTTAGGACCCTTTGGTTGGATTTTAGACCCCTTTGGACGATTTTAACCCCATTTGGCTGATTCTGGCCCAAAGCATGTGGAATAATGGTGGATTTTAAGTCCCTTTGAATTATTTTAGGCCTCTTTGGGTGATTTTAAGCCAAACCAGGCCCTTTTAGCACCGCACGTCCCCTTGGCCGAGCTCCTTTCCCTCATAATTCCCGCCCTGTCCTTGACCCCGCCCCTTTCCCCTCACAGTTCCCGCCCTTTCCCTGACCCCGCCCCCACAGTTCGGGGCTGGGAACGGGGGAGGAGGAGGGAGGGAGGGAGGAAGAGGCGGAGCGGCAGCAGGGAGCAGGAGGAGAAGGGCAGAGGAGGCAGAGGCGGCTCCCGCGCTCCCTGAACTCGCAGCACGGCCAGGGAGCATCGCCCCCATCCCGCAGGTGCCCGAGGAGGGGGAGATCGCCCCAAATATCCCGGGGGCGTCCCTGGGTTTGGGGTTTTTTTGGGGGACATGTTTGGAGCTTGCAGGGCTCCAAAGCAGAGGCGCAGCTGCCCCTCTGGGGGACATCGGGGGCTCCCGGGAGGTGTTTTTGGGGTGTCCTTGTGGTGGCAGAGCCCCGGCAGGGGCGGGGGGACACCGGTTTTGGGACCCCTGGGACAGGTGCAGCTTCACTTAAAGGGACTCTGGGGAGAGAAGAGCCCCAGAACCACAAAGCAGGGACCCCGAGAGGGGGGGACCCCTGGGATTGCCGGGACCTTTGCAAGGGGTGCTGGGGCTGGAGGGGTAGGATGAGCGGGAAAGGGGTTTGGGGGTGCCGGTGCTGGAAGTGGCTGCTCCCAGTATGAGCCCAGTTGCACCCTGCCCCTCCCCCGTGTGGTTCCACTTTTCTCAGCACTCCCAGTATGAGCCCAGTCACTCCCAGTTTCCCTAAGTGGGGAGGCAGACGAGGAGGGGTCTTTTTGAGTTCCTGGGACTCCCAGCAGCCTGGGGAGGCTGGGGACAGAGCAGGGGGGGATCTCCTTCCCCTTCCCTCTGGAACGGAGGCAAATCCCATCCTCTCCTTGTCCTTCCTTCCCCAGACAAGGAGCTGAGCATGGAGACCAAAAAGGACAAATCTCTGCAGCAGAACCTCGTGGGAGAGGGCGTTTGGAGTGGCTCCACAGCACAGGAATCCACCAGGGAGGAAAAGCCCCGGAGATCCCTCACGAGGAGGGGCTGCAAACGCGGATCAGGGGGATTTGAGGAGAAAAGTCCCACCCTGTGCCAAGAAGGCAGTCAAAGATCGAGCCAGAGCTCAGCGCTGGTGGTGCATGAGCAGCTTCCTGATGGGGAGAAGCCCCACAGATGCTTGGAGTGTGAGAAGAGCTTCAGCCTGAGGTCCAGCCTGATCCGCCACCAGAGGACCCACACTGGGGAACGACCCTACGAGTGTGGGGAATGTGGGAAGAGTTTCAGCCAGAGGTCTGTCCTGATCTGCCACCAGAGGATCCACACTGGGGAACGACCCTACACATGTGCGGAATGTGGGAAGAGCTTCAGGAACAGCAACCAACTGGTCCAGCACAAGAGGATCCACACTGGGGAGAGACCCTATGAATGTGGGGAATGCGGAAAGAGGTTTCAGAACAGTGCCCACCTGCTCTGTCACCAGATGATCCACACTGGTGAGAGACCCTACCAGTGTGGGGAATGTAGGAAGAGCTTCAAGACGAGCTCCGAACTAATAAAGCACCAGATGATCCACAGTGGGGAGAGGCCCTACGAGTGTCGGGAATGTGGGAAATGCTTCAGACAGAGCTCTGCCCTGAGTGCCCACCATAGGATCCACACTGGAGAGAGGCCCTACGAGTGTGATAAATGCAGGAAGAGGTTTCAGACCAGCTCCGATCTCCTTAGGCATCAGCGGATTCACACAGAGGAGAGGCCCTTCCGCTGCCCCGACTGTAGGAAGGGCTTCAAGCAAAACTCCACACTCAGCAGGCACCGGCGCATCCACACTGGGGAGAGACCCTACGAGTGTGATAAATGCAGGAAGAGGTTTCAGACCAGCTCCAGTCTCCTCCTGCACCAGCGCACGCACACGGAGGAGAGGCCCTTCCGCTGCCCCGACTGCGGGAAGGGCTTCAAGCAAAACTCCACTCTCATGAAGCACCGGCGCATCCACACCGGGGAGAGACCCTACAAGTGTGAGGAATGTGGGATGAGCTTCAGATGCAGCTCCAACCTGATCTGCCACCAGAGGACCCACACTGGGGAACGGCCCTACGAGTGTGCAGAGTGTGGGAAGAGCTTCAGACAGAGGAAACACCTGATCCAGCACCAGAACATCCACACTGGGGAAAGGCCGTATGAGTGTAGGGAATGTGGGAAGGGCTTCAAGCACAGCGCCAACCTGATTGTCCACCAAAAAATCCACACTGGGGAGAAGCCCTATGAGTGTTCCGAGTGTGGGAAGAGGTTTCCCACCAGCTCCCATCTCCTCCTGCACCAGCAGATTCACACAGAGGAGAGGCCCTTCCACTGCCCCGACTGTGGGAAGGGCTTCACACAGAACTGCACCCTCATCATCCACCGGCGCATCCACACTGGGGAAAGGCCATTCAAGTGTCCCCAGTGTGGGAAGAGCTTCTCCAGGAGCTCAAGCTTGACCAGACACCAACATAGCCACCAGTAAGGGAAGGCCCTGCAAGTGCCCCTAGTGCAGGAAGAGCTTCATGCGCTGCTCAGCTCCATCCCCCCCACTGCAGGACTCAAGTTGGGCAGAGCCCTGGTGACCCACATTCCTTATAATTCATAGGATGGGAAGACACCTGGGTGGTTATCCTTTTGTTTTGGCCTTCATTTTTTTCTCTTCTTCCTCTCTTTGCACTCAAGAATCCAAGAGGGATCAGTCTGTCACCTCAAAACTGCTCCAGTCCGACTGAGAACAACTCATTTTTAACCCAAAAGGGCGCAATCCCACCTCAAAGTGGCTTGTTCCCACCTCAGAAAAACTCAATCCCACTCCAAAGTTACTCGATTCCACAGCCACCAGGGTGAGATGAGGTTGGAAGGAAATTGGGAGAAGTGGGATCCAAATTTGGAGCAGTGGGATTTGGATTGTGTGGGGCTGAGTAGGTGGGATGTGTTTTAATAGCAAATTAGACTTTGAGAGTTCTTCATTTCTGTCCCATTCATTTTCAGTCAGTGTCAGTTCTGTTCTCACAGTGCCACCTTCTCAGCTGATTGTGTTGGTGTCCTCCTTTCTCTCCTGCCTCTCTCTGCCTGCTCTCTTTGTCTCTTAGTGTCTCCCTTGAGCCAGGGCAGCTCCCACCCAAGACCCTGCCCTGATTGAATTCCCAATGCAGGGGCTACAACCAGCATGGATGAAGTTCTGGGGGCTGGCAGTGAAATGTCCCTGTAGGATCTTGCTGCCTTTGGCTTTTGGCTCCTTCTTCAGAGCTTTGCCTTCAAGGGCAGGAAGATCTTTTCCTTGCTGGGAACTGGAATTCCAGAGCCTTGCAGTGTGTGCATGCAGGAGCATCCAGACTGGGATCTTGCGGGCTGGGCTCACATGGACTGGGATCCTCCAGCCTGGGACTGCACAGAGCGGGATCATCTGGATCAGGAGCATCCAGACTGGGATGATGGGATTGGGACCTTGTAGACTGAGATTATACAGACTGGGATCGCATGGACTGGGATTTCACACGCAGGGACCATCTGGATCAGAACCACAGACTGGTATTGGACAAACTAGGATCATATGGCCTGGGATGGCTGCACTGGAACGATGCAAACTGAGGTGGTCCCACCCTGTCCAGAAATTCCTCCCAGTCCTGCCTTTTGGCACAGCCAAAACACTCTGGAGCCAACGCAACAGTTCCGGAGCGATCCTGGAGCCAATCCCAGAGCAATTCCATGTTCCATCCCCGTTCCGGTTCCAGCCTTGGTCTCAGTCTCAGTCCCGGAGCACTCCCGGTTTCAGTTTTGGTCCCTGTCCTGGTCTGATTCTCAGTCTCGGAGCAGTCCCCAAGGACTCCTGGTGCTGATTCCAGTCTCAGTGCCGATTTCGATCTCGGAGTGGTGCCAGTCCTGGTCTCAGTCTTGGTCCTGGAACGGTGCAAGTCTCGATGTTGGTTCTGGGTTCAGTCCCGATCTCAGTCTGGGTCTCGTTCTCAGTCTCGGAGCAATCTCCCTCCCAGTCCCGGTGCTGTTGCAGTGCCAGTCTCAGTTCTGGTGTTGGTTCTGGGTGGTCTCAGTGCCGGTCCCAGAGCGGCACCACTCTCGATCCCAGTCTCGGATCCGGTGTCGGTCTCAGTCTTGGTGCTGGTGGCCTTTCTGGTGCTGATGTTGGTCTCAGTCCTGGAAATTTTAGGCCAGTTTGGGTGATTTTAGGCCAGACTGGGCAGAATTAGGATGGATTTTAGACTCCTTTGGATCATTATAGACCAATTTGGCTGATTTTAGTCCAAACTGGGCAGGTTTAGGCTGGGTTTTCGAGCCTTTTAGTGTGGATTTTAGGCCCCTTTGGCTGATTTTAGGGCAAATCTGGTAAAGTTTAGTCACATTTGGGTGATTTTAGGATAAGCTGGGCAGTGTTAGGGTGGATTTTAGATCCCTCTGGAGGATTTTAGGTTTATATGGGTGGGATTTCAACATGTTTGTGAATTTAGGGCAAATCTGGGTGTTAAGGTGGACTTTGGATCCCTTTGGGTGATTTTAGGTAAACCTAGGTACTTTCATGGTGGATTTTATGCCCATTTGGGAGATTTAAGTGTGCTTTGAAGCAATTTTCTCAGGATTTTAAACCACATTGTGCAGTTTTAGAGCCCTTTGGTTGGATTTTATAACCCTTTGGATGATCTTAACAGCATTTGGCTGACCTTAGGCCAAATTTGTGGATTTAGGGTGGATTTTAGGGCCCTTTGTGTGATTTTAAGCCACTTTGTGGGGATTCAAGTCTCCTTTGGGTAAATTGAGGCCAAACCTGATTAGGTTTAGGGTGGATTTTAGACCCCTTTAGAGAATTTTATTCCCATTTGGGTGATTTTAGACAAAACCTGGCCCTTATAGGACTGTGTGTCCCCTTGGCCACGCCCATTCTCCCTCATGATTCCCGGCCTTTCCTTGACCCCGCCCCCACAGTTCGGGGCTGGGAACGGGGGAGGAGGAGGAGGGAGGGAGGAAGAGGCAGAGCGGCAGCAGGGAGCAGGAGGAGAAGGGCAGAGGAGGCAGAGGCGGCTCCAGCGCTCCCTGAACTCGCAGCCCCCCGGACCGCCCCCATCCCGCAGGTGCCCCGTTGGAGGGCAAGGACAGCGGGTTTGGGGAGCCCCGGGAGAGCTGCGGCTTCCCTGAGCGGGACCCCAGAGAGAGGAGAGCCCCAGAATTGCAAAGCGGGGACCCCAAGAGGGGGCACCCCTGGGATTGCCGGGACCCCAGCGGGGGGTGCTGGGGCTGGATGGGCGGGATGAGTGGGAAAGGGGTTCGGGGGTGCCAGTGCTGGAAGTGGCTGCTCCCAGTATGAGCCCAGTAACTCCCTCCATGTGGTCCCATTTTTCTTGGCACTCCCAGTATGTGGCCAGTTACTGCCAGCATTCCCAAATGGGGAGACAGAAGAGGGGCGAGCTTTTCCGGTTCCTGGGACTCCCAGCAGCCTGAGGATGGTGAGGACCCCCAATAGAAGCATGACCCCCAGCAGCTGTGACTGGGGGAAACCCCAAAGTCTCCCTAATGGGAGAGACCAGAGAATGGGAACTCCTGGGAGGCTTTTTCGGTGCCAAATCTTGGTGTTTGGGAGCTTTTTATGGACCCCAGATGCCTGGTGACTTCTAGAGATGGACTTGGGCAGAGGGAATTTCAAATTCAATCTGCTCATCCCTTGTTTTACTACAAACTAGAATTTTCCATTCCCAGCCTTGGCTGGATGGAGGAGGAGGCTGGGAGGAAGATGACCCAGGGCACTCGAGGCAGGTGAGGAGGAAGTCACTGCCCCTTTCCCCCTCTCTCCCCCTCCATCTCTCAGCCCAGCACAGCCCCCGGTTCCAGGACAACTGTCATAGCTAATCTATTAGCTAGACAAGATAAATCAGGTCTAACAGACCCAACTCAGCTGACCTGGCTTGTTCTAGAAGTCCCTGAGTAAACAGGAGAGCTCCTGCAGACACCTCAGCCAGTCATAGCCAGTCTGGAGAGCAGACATATCACTGGTCAAGGAGCTAAGAGCAGACATATCACTAGTCCAGGGCAGAGCTAAGAGCCAGACCAACGAGTGTAGAACTGGGAGTTTTGAACTTCCTATGTAAGGGAGTTAGGAACAATAAAATGTGCTGTTTGTCTCATGATCAAGAGGTCTCGAGTCATGATTTGTGTCTCCCTAGCCATGACCCCCTCGCATTGCATGTGGTGCCTCTGTGTGAAGACGACAGCCATTCCGCCAGAGAGTGAAGGGAGACAGAACAGCCCATCAGGGTGTATAAAAATACATGCAGTGTGAGAGGCGGAGAAGCTGGAAAAGCTGAAAAACGAGAAGCTGGAAAAATCTGTAAAACAAGTCAGCGTGAGAGCTGGAAGAACAAAAGCAAAAAGCTGAAAAAATAGAAAAAAAACCATCGGAAACATGGCAAGATGGATATCACTGGAAGACAACCTCCTTGTCCAGGTATTGATTCTCCTGTCACCTAAATGGGGAGTACAGTACATGCAGCCGGTGTTGCTAACGCTGCTAGCGTGGTCTGGTAACCATGGAGTAAACCTTATAAAGCCCTGGAAAATTGTTTTGGACTTGCTGAGGTGGTTGGAAGCCAAGCAGGACGCAGAGATGGCAGCAAAAATGCCACAGACATCGCCCACTTTTTTGGCCTGCCAAGGACGCTGAGCGGGGCAGAGCAGCAGGTGAAAAACCGAGGGGAAAGCAGCCATTATTCACTAGAGTTCCCCCGCTGCCGCCCGCACCGAGTCCATCCTCAGCATGGTCGGGTCCGCCCACACCCCCGCTACAGAAACCATCTTTAGGCTCTGCACCCTGTAAAGCGGCACAGAGAGAGCCCGCCGAAAACCCCCAAGGTGGCAAAGAGCACACGGAACGAGGGGCACTCACCCAAGATGGTGCTGGCCACAGGGCGCGGGATGTTCCTGCTCGAGATGGCGGAACGCGCGCTCCACAGGCCGGAGGAGAAGCGGCTGCCCCGCCGCCGGAGCCGACCCGGCGCTGCCAGAGCCATCCGTAGAGCCGCCGGCACCGGGGACACGAGCTACCATGTACCGCCGCATCCTCAGTCAGCACTCGAGAAACCTGAGAAACACCGAGCCAGCTTGTGCAGCATTCGGCACCCAGAGAATGGGAGACCCGGTTTGCGCCCGGGGCCGCGGGACATCACAGCTGTGAGCAGCCCCAGACGTCAACAGAACGGAGCGGAGCCGCCCGCCACCGCCGACAAACCACGCTGCCTGGTAACCAAAGCAGCAACGGTATCGACCCCTTTGTGCAGCCAGAGAGAGCCTGTAAGTCTGCCTGGGCTGGGCAGGGAGAACCAAAGGACAGCCCTTGGTCCCCCGATCCGTATAACCCTGGAGGGGACCCTGACAATATCCCAAAAAAGCTGTTGCTGCCCCGCACCCTGTGGCCTCAGTCAGAGCCGAGTGGCGGCGGGTGGCTGGGGACAGGGAGACCCTTCCTAGCAGCATGGCCCCTCTCAGCCCGCCCTCTGCGAAAGCAGACCAGCAGCGACAGAGACTGCAAGAGAGGGGAGTGTGTGAAGCCTCAGGCAACCACAAAGCAAAACAGAAGCGGCACCGCATTCCCTGCCTCCCCCTCAGCAAAATCACCCAGTAAAGCGTGGCCAACTCTTGTAAGCTGAGAAAGCCCTACAAGTCACTCCACTGCTCCTACAACAGCCCAACCTGCCGTCTGCTGCGGGCCCTCTTAAGCTGATACTGTACTAGAAAAAAAAAACCTACATGTGATATGGAGGATGTTTATGAATATACAAATACAAGATTTTAGAAGCAGCTTTTGGTGATTTTGTAGTAGAGAAACAGCTTGTACTGAGAACACATAGAAGATTAGCCATTAAGCTTGGTTGTTAGGTAGTTACTAAGTAGAAGTCATACAGGTAAGATGTATGTTGAAACTCAGCAAAGCAGGACCTAGGTATTTGTCAAAAATCGATAAAGCACAACTTTGTGGCTTGAACCCAGCAAAATCAAGCTCTTAATCTTTGGCAAGAGCAAAGTGACCTGAAAAATACCCAAACCTCCACTGTGCCTGCCCAGAAGCGAAGATCAGCCTGAGGAAGATGATGGCCTTCCTACCAAGACCCCAACTCACACTGCCAGGAGGTGTGACAGCTAATTAGAACACGAAGCGAGAGAAGGCGGGGAATGGGCGGGTGGGGAGGTGTGGGTTTGTGGGATCCATGTGCATTTAAACCTGGACCTTGTTCTGACCAGGTACGCACGGTTTGGAGGAGATATCCCCCTGTGTGTCCCAGCTGGAAATAAAACATACTGCTTTACAATTTCTACCTGTAAAGTCCTTATTCTACGCTTCACACGGTAATCCCCATCTTGAGGGCCCCGAGCAGCGCCGCCCCCACAGCGGGAGCGGAGAGCAGAGCACGGGCAGGCGGCCGCGGGGAGCGGCGGGCGCCCCTCCCAGCCCCGCCGGCCACAGCCACTGCCCGCGGCAGTGCGGATGATCAACACACAGAAAAACCCAGAGAGGACTAACCACAGAATTGTGTTTTCAATCATCGGACACAACAAATAGCTACCATTAAAACAAGTATCCATTCTAATACTGTTTTTAAATACTCCCGACAGTTTAATCCTAACAATAGTAAACTCTTTTCTTTCCAGATGCATATTGAAGTTACAATAAAATGCTATGTGATATTTAAAATTTTGGTTTTATTTGATAATTTCTTCTGTATAAAATTCATAATCATTTACATGCTGTTTTTACCCTCCAAAGAAAAAGGGAAGCACCAAGATACTTATTTTTCTCTTCCAAAAATCCTACCATTTCAGTTACAGCATTTCAACAAAGCATTTTCATGCTAAAAATTACTAACAACCACCTTTCATATTTCACTCATGCCAACTCCTGTTCAAGTCAATAGCAAATTTCTAAAAGTGAAAGCAAGTCACTTTGACTAACTGATTTGGCTTTAGAGAAGTTAAATCTTTTTTCCTCAGATAAACATGAAAAGCCTCATCCAGAAGAGGCTCTTCAAGTCCTCACTGTGATAAAGAGGCCCTTCAGCTGTAGCAGAGCCTGAGTGATGGTAAAACATATAGGCAGTTTGAAGTTTCACCTTAGTCATGTTCAAAAATACGTGTTTTATTCCTGTCATAATTGTTAAAGAAAGGTAAAAAGTGTGGGGTGGGTGTACACCTCCTCAAGAGCTTTAGGTGCTCTCATGTTTTTCTAAGTAAAAGATTGTCAACAGTAAGACAATTTACCCACCACCTTGCTTTACTCCAAGATTCAAACATTTGGGAGACATCAGAGGCAGAAAGATGTGTGCTTTGATTGAAATGGTTTTTAGTTTGTTTACTGTTTTCTAGTGTCAAGTTGGAACCTGTAACTTCTAAGCAATTAACCTGTGACATGCTAGCCTGGCAAATTGTGGTATTAGTGGATTTCGCCTAACACCTCCTAGACGTGAATACTGCAGCTCCAATAACACACGAGACACATCACTGGCTAGGGAAACTTAAGTTTATCAAATTGAGTACAAAGCCTCATTCAAATTAAATTCATACTGTCTTTGTCGTCCTACCTGCAAGGTGCCTGCAAGAAGGATAACAAAGAACATTTCCTTTTTTTAATTAGAACCGAAAGGGCGACAGAATAGCTAATCTGTCAGCCAGAGAAGATAAATCTGGCCATAACAGACCCAACTCAGCTGACCTGCCTTGTTCTAGAAGTCTCTAGGTGAGTGGGAGAGCTCATGCAGACACCTCAACCAGTCATAGCCAGTTCAGAGAGCAGACATATCACTGGTCAAGGAGCTGGGCAGGGCTAGGAGCTAGAACTGGGAGTTTAGAACTTAGTATATCAGGGAGATCCAAACAATAAAACATGCTGTTTGTCTCATGATCCAGAGGTCTCGAGTCATGATTTGTGTCTCCCTAGCCATGAACCCCTCAGGTTACAGTAGGATTCAGCCTTTCTAGGTTAAAAATGAGTTGTTCCTAGTGGGATTTGCATGGTTTTGAGGTGACAGATGATCCCTTTTGGCTTTAAGAGTGCAAAGAGATGGAGTATCCAGCAAAAATCCCCCAAGAACACACAAATCCTCCAGAATATGGCTCCAATCCTAAACTCCCCCTCAATTACCTGTGAAATGGTGGGACTTCAGAAATATTTGGTCAATTTCTTTCTTTTCAACCCTGTTTTGGCTCTTTTTAAGGGATGAAGATGAATCAGAGGAAAATTAAGGTCAAAACAAAAGGATAACCAGAATAGTGCCTTCCCAACATGGATCACAGGGAATGTGGGTCACCAGGGCTCTGCTCAACATGGGTACTCCAGTGGGGGATGGAGTTGGAGCAGTGCACGAAGCTGTTCCTGCACTGGGGGCACTCACAGGGCGTCCCTTACTGGTGCCTCTGTTGGTGTCTGGTCAAGGATGAGCTGTGTAAGAAGTTCTTCTCACACTGGGGACACTCGTAGGGCCTCTCCCGGGCGTGAACGCGCCGGTGGATGATGAGGGTGGAGTTCTGCTTGAAGCCCTTCCCGCAGTCGGGGCAGTGGAAGGGCCTCTCCTCTGAGTGAATTTGCTGATGTACAAGGAGCTGGGTGCTGATCCGAAACTTCTTCCCACACTCAGAACACTTGTATGGCCTCTCCCCAGTGTGGATCTTTTGGTGGCTGATCAGGTTGGCATGCTGGTTGAAGCTCTTCCCACATTCCCCACACTTGTAAAGCCTTTCCCCAGTGTGGATGTTCTGGTGGCAGATCAGGTTGGAGCTCTGCCTGAAGCTCTTCCCACATTCCCCACACTCGTAGGGCCGTTCCCCAGTGTGGGTCCTCTGGTGCCGGTTCAGGTGGGAGCTCCGGCTGAAGCTCATCCCACATTCCTCACACTTGTGGGGCCTCTCCCCAGTGTGGATGAGCCGGTGCCTGTCAAGATGAGTGTTTTGCCTGAAGCCCTTCCCGCAGTCAGGGCAGCGGAAGGGCCTCTCCTCCGTGTGTGTGCGCTGGTGCAGGAGGAGACTGGAGCTGAGCTGAAACCTCTTCCTGCATTTATCACACTCGTAGGGCCTCTCCCCCGTGTGGACCATCTGGTGACGGATCAGGGTGTAGCTCCACTGAAACCTCTTCCCACATTCCCCACACTCGTGGGGTCGTTCCCCAGTGTGAATCCTCTGGTGCCTGATTAGGTTGGACCTCTGTTTAAAGCTCTTTCCACACTCGGAGCACTTGTTGGGCTTCTCCCCATCAGGAAGCTTCTCATGCTCCACCAGCTCTGAGCTCTGGCTCCATCTCCGGCCGCCTTCCCGGCACAGTGTGGGTCTTTCCTCCTCACATCCCTCCGATCTGTCTTTGCAGCCCCTCCTTGTGAAGGATCTCAGGGGATTTTCCTCCTCATTGGATTCCTGAGCACTGGAGCTGCTCCAAACGGCCTCTCCCATGAGGTTCTGCTGTGGGGATTTGTCCTCCCTGGTCTCCATCCTCAGCTCCTTGTCTGGGGAGGAAGGACAAGGAGAGGATGGGATTTGCCTCGGTGCCACAGGGAAGGGGAAGGAGATCCCCTCAGTCCATCCCCGGCAGGACGGCGTCGGCAGCGGGGCTGTCCTGCAGCCAGGGGTCAGGCTGGGCTGGGAGATGGAGCAGGGGAGAGAGGGAAGGGGGCAGTGACTTCCTCCTCACCTGCCTGGGAGTTCTGGGGCATCTTCCTTTTCCTCACAGCTTCCTCTTCCATTGGCCAATGATTGGGAATGGGAAATCCTGGTTTAGGGTAAAAATGATACATGAGTGCCTTCAGTTTGACAATCCTTCTCCCCAAGTCCATCTCTAAAAGTCACCGGGTATTTGGGGTCCATAAAAACCCCCCAAACACCAAGATTCAGCCCTGAAAAAGCCTCCCAGCAGTTCCCTGTCTCTACTCTCTCCTCTTTGGTGTTTGGAGGTTCCCCCTGTCCCAGCTGCTGGGGGTCCCGCTTGTATTGGGGTCCTCCATCTACTGGGTCCCTGCCCTCCCCAGGCTGCTGGGACTCCCAGGATCCTGAACAGCTCCCCTCTCTTCTGTCTCCCCATTTGGGGATGCTGGGGGGTTTTTGGGGTCCCAGGGTCCCTTCTCCCCTTATTCACTGCTTTGGGGTGCAGGGGGTCCAAGGAGTCCCCCCTGCCCCTCTCCAGGCTGTGGAGGGTCCCGTGGATTGTGGCGCTCCCCCCTCTCTGGGCTCCCCACTTTGGGGTCCTGGGGGACACAGGGCTCTGCTCCTCCAGGCAGCCGCCACTGGGACCCCTCAGTGTCCCCCCAAGGGCAATTTTCAGCTCAGCTTTGGAGTTCTTCATTCTCAAAACATCTACCCCCAAAAACTACCAACTCATGGACTCCCCAGGCTATCTGGGCTGAGCTCCCCCTCCCTCAGCACCTGCGGGATTGGGGGGTGATGATTCCACAGGTGAGGGGAGGCTGCAAATGCAGGGAGCGCTTGGCCTCGTGGCCTTCTTTCTCCTTTTCTTGATCCTCCTTTGTCCCTCCTCCTCCTCTTCCTCCGGCTCCTCCTCTTCCATCCCTCCTCCTCTTGCCTAACCCCACCTCCTTCTCCTGCTTCCATCCATTCTCCTGCTCCTTCTTCATCCCTCCTCTTCCATCCCTGCTCCTCCTCCCCCAGGAGCAGCCACACCCTCGGTGCCCCGTTCCCAGCCCCTGGCAGCCCGCGGGAGCAGCGGGGATGGAGCCGGGACAGGTCGGGATGGGCAGCGCGGGGCTCTCGGCTGCTCCCACCCGCTGGGGGCTGGGGGAACCCGGCCCGGGGAAAAGGAGAGGGAAACTGGGAAAACTGGGGCTGCACATCCAAACTGGGGCTGGCTGGGGACCCTGGCTGGGGACTTCCAGCCCTTGGGGCTCCTCTCGGGAGATCCGGGACGGGGGAACGCAGAGAGGGCTGGGGGATGCCAGGAGTGCAATCGCTGGGAGTGGCTGGGCTGTACTGGGGTAACTGGAACCTTACTGGGACAACTGGGAGTGACGGGGAATGACTACAAGCATGCTGAGGGACACTGGGGTATACTGGGAGTGTCTGTGATCGTACTGGGGGGACTGGAAGAACACTGGGAACAGCCAGGACCATGCTGGGAATGACTGGGACCATGCTGAGAGGGACTGGGACTATTCTAGGGACAACTGGGATCATACTGGGAGGAACTGGGAACAACAGGAACTATGCTTGGGGCAACTGGGATTGTACTGGAATCACAGTGGGAACAGGTCAGTCCATGCTGGGGAGAACTGTGATCACACAGTTATGAGAGGTGATGAGAATCATACTGGGATTGTCTGGAAGTGGCTGTGAGGAACTGGAATCATGCCGAAAGCAACTGGGAGGTGGGAGTGACTGGGAGCATGCTGGGGGTGACTGGGATATACTGAGAGACACAGGGAGTGACTGGGATCATACTGGAGGCCACTGGGGTCATGCTGGCATTGACAGGGAGCAACTGGGATCACACTGGGGGCCACTGGCATCAGACTGGGAGTGACTGGCAGTGACTGGACAGATTGCAAGTGACTGGAATCATACTGAGATTCATACTGGGATCATACTGGGAGTGGCTATAATCATACTGGGATTAGAGTGGGGGTCAATGGACCCTGACTGGGAGCTACCAGACCCATGCTGGGAGCAAACTGGGGACATGCTGGGAGCAACTGGGATACAGCTGGGGGCAAGGGAACCACACTCAGGTAACTGGGAGTGCCTGGGAATGACAATGAGAATGTTCAGGGCAACTGGGACATACTGGGAGTGTCAGAGACAATAGGGGTGGTGACTGTGAGAAACTGGGAGAGAGGGGGGGAGGAACTGGGACCATGCTGGGGGAAACTGCGGGCAAGTGACTGGAGCCCTGCTGGGAGAGACTGGGATCATAGTGGGAGTGACTAGGACTGTGCTAGGGGCAATTGGGAGAACTGGGAATAGACTAGACGAAAGTGGGAGGAACTGGGAGAAACAGGAACCGTTCTGGTGGCAAACTGCATCATATTCGGAAATGACTGGGAGTCACTGGGCTCATACTGGGAGTGACTGGGCTCATACTGGGCTCATACTGGCTCATTCCAGCAGTGGCAAATCGGAACACTTTCCCGCTCATCCCGCCCCTCCAGCCCCCGCCGGGGTCCTGGATATCCCAGGGGATTCTCCCCCTCTCGGGGTCCCCACTTTGCGGTTCTGGGGCTCTCTTCTCTCTGGGGTCCCGCTCAGGGCGGCCCCGGCAGACGCGGTCCCCCCGCCCCGGTGTCCCCCCGGCCCCGCCGCTCCCGCGCGCTCCCCACGTGGGCCCGGCAGAGCTCGCAGGGCCCGGCCCGGGAAGCCCAACCCCCACCGCGGGGGGACCCGCATCCCCCCGACCCCCAACGGGGCTCTGCTGCCACCAGGATCCCAAAAACACCTCCCGGGAGCCCCCGATGTCCCCCCGAGGGGCATCTGCACCTCGGCTTTGGATCCCTGCAAGCTCCAAACAACTCTCCCAAAAAACCCCAAATCCAGAGACCCCCCCGGGATATTTGGGGCGAGCTCCCCCTCCCCGGGCACCTGCGGGATGGGGGCGTTCCGGGGGCCTGCGAGTTCAGGGAGCGCTGGAGCCGCGCGGTTCCTCCACTCGTTGTCTCCTCCCGCTCCCTCCTGCCGCTCCGCCTCTTCCTCCCTCCCTCCCTCCTCCTCCTCCCCCGTTCCCCGGACCCGTCGCAGCCCGCGGGAGGAGCGGGAATGGAGCCGGGCCAGGTGGGAAGGCAGAGAGGGTTGGGGGATGGCAGGAGTGGGATCACTGGGAGTGACTGGGCTGTACTGGGATCATACTGGGAGCAGCTCCTGTGTGACTAAGTTATACTGGGATCATACTGGGATCATACTGGGATCATACCGGGATGATACTGGGAGTGAGTAGGAGCAGCGCGATGGCTCCAGCGCTGGGGCTGGCGGCGCTGCTGGGGTGGCGAGGGGGCAGTGGGACCTCCGGCAGCGGGACCCGAACGGGACCGGGACCCCCCTGCTCCCCTTATCCTGCACAGGGACCCCCCTGAATCCCCTATTTCTGGACATCAGGACCCCCTGCTCCCCTTTTCCCGGTCATCCCATGTCTCCCAGCCTCCAGACTTCCCGTGTGCTTGACCCTGGGATGACCTGGAACGCCTTGGACCCCCATTCCTGGGGCTTTCCCAGCCCCCAGCCCCACCTTTCTACAAAACCAGAGACCCCTGAAGTCCCTCTTCCCGAATATCTCGGGTTTCCCCAGCCTGTGACCCTCCTGTTTTATGAAAACCTGGACTCCCCTTTCCTGGGCTCAAGGACCCCCTGGAACTCCCTTCTACCTCTCCCAGTCCTTGCTCCCCATTTCATTGACCCTGAGACCCCCCCTGACCCCCCATTCCTGAGAACTGAGACACCCTTTTGCCGCTTTGCCCAGCACTGACACCCCCCTGCACCCCCTTATCCGGCACCAACTCAACCTTTTCCCAGCCACCCCGCCTTTCCCAGCCCCCAGATCCACCCTTTTCCTTGACTCTGGGACCCCTGGGCCCCCATTCCTGCATTTCCCAGCCCCCAGCCCCTCCTTTCCTCACCCCGAGGAGCCCTGGCACCCCCTTTGCTGGACACAGGATTTCCTGGACACCCCATCCCACCTCTCCCAGTGCCTGCCCTCCCCTTTCTTTGACTCTGAGCCCCTGAACCTCGTTCCACCTCTCCCAGCTCTTCAAGTCCCGCCTTTCCTTGACCTGTTGACCCCCCTGGATCCCCAAATCTCTGTGTTCCCCCAGTGTCCCACTGCCTGCAGTGCCTGGAAGTGGCGCTGTCAGAGCCCGGCCCAGGGGTCCCCCAGTCCTTGATTGTGGGCGGGACCCCCTGTGAGCGCTGGGACAGCGAGCGGGGCCGGATGGAGCTGCAGAGAGCGGGGATGGCAGCGGGAGCTGAGCTGGGATATTGGGATAGGCAGAGCTGGGACATTGGGATAGCCAGAGCTGGGGCATTGGGATAGGCAGAGCTGGGACACTGGGATAGCCAGAGCTGGGACATTGGGATAGCCAGAACTGGGATATTGGGATAGGCAGAGCTGGGATATTGGGATAGCCAGAGATGGGATTTTGGGATAGCCAGAGCCGGGACATTGGGATAGGCAGAGCTGGGACACTGGGATAGCCAGAGCTGGGACATCGGGATAGGCAGAGCTGGGACACTGGGATAGCCAGAGCTGGGACATTGGGATAGGCAGAGCTGGGACATTGGGATAGCCAGAGATGGGATTTTGGGATAGCCAGAGCTGGGACATTGGGATTTTCCCAATCAGCTCTGAGCTCAGACAAATCAGTCTGTCACCTCAGAAACACTGAAATCCCACTGAACACAACTCAATTTTAACCCAAAAGGAATCAATCCCACCTCATAAAAACTCAATCCCACTCCAAAGTTAGTCGATTCCACGGCCGCCAGGGTGAGATGGGGTTGGAAAGAGACTGGGAGAAGTGGCATCCAAATTTGGAGCAGGGGGATTGGGATTGTGTGGGGCTGGGTGGGTGGGATGTGTTTTGATAGTAAATCAAACTTTGACAGTTCTTGATTCCTGTCCCATTCATTTTCAGTCAGTGTCAGTTCTGTTCTCACAGTGCCACCTTCTCAGCTGATTGTCCCTGTAGGATCTTGCTGCCCTTGGCTTGTTGCACTTTGCTTTGTTTCCTTGCTGTGCCTGAAGTGTCCAGGCAGGGGCAGAGTGACTCTTGCTGAGGAACTTTGTCATGCTTTCGCCTAATATTAAATCTGGGTTTTGCTGATCTCTTGCCAGGGATTTTTTAAGCGCTCTCAAGTCCTTGTTTGTAACAGGGTGAAGGAGCCCTGGCCCAGGCTCTGGCCCTGGGGGACATGGGGACACTGCCAGGGGGTCCCTGTCCCCCTGTCCCATCCCCCCCTGTCCCCGTGTCAGGCTCTGGGGTCGATCTTGTGAAACATCCTCTGGGGGAGGCTGCGGCACCAGGGGTGGGGGGGATGTGGGGAGACAGGGGACCCCGCTGTGCACGAGCAGCGTTGGACTCCTCTGGGGGAACTGTGAGGGGGGCCGGGGTGGAGTGACCTCCCCACTGACCTCTGCAGTGACCTCACACTGCCCCTGTGATGTCACACCACTCTGTGATGTCACACACCCTCCTGTGATATCACACCACCCCCATGATGTCACACCACCAGCGTGATGTCACACAGCCCTCTGGTGTCATACTGCCACCCTGTAATGTCACAGCACACACTTTGACCTCACAGCCATCTTTCTGACGTCTTACAGTTACACTGTGATGTCACAGCCAGCTCTGTGATGTCACACCCCACTCAGTGATGTCACACATCCTTCTCTGAGACATCACAGAGCTGCCCTCTAATGTGACAGAGCCTCCGTCTGTGATGGCAGTGCTTGCACTGTGACCTCACAGTGCACTTTATGATGTCACAGCCTGCTCTGTGATGTCACAACCCACTGTTATGCAGCCCACTGTATGATGTCATACAGTCACACTGTGATGTCACAGCCTGCTCTGTGATGTCACAGCCCACTCTGTGATGTCACAGCCCAATCTGTGATGTCACAGCCCACTCTTATGTCATGCAGCCCACTCCATGACAACATACAGCCACAGTGCGATGTCACAATCCACTCTATGATGTCATACAGCCACACACTGTGATGTCACAGCCCACCTGTGACCTCACAGCCCAGTCTATGATGTCATTCAGCCACACTGTGGTGTCACAATCCACTCTATGATGTCACACAGCCACACTGCTGTGTCACACCCTGCTCTGTTCCCATTGTGTCACAACAGTCTCCAGCGCTCTAGGAGGCTGCAGTGTGAAGCAGTGGACATTTGCCCTCAGGCCTTTCTTGGTCACAGTGGAACCTTGCTTGCACGAGGCCTGGCAATGTCCCAGTGGAACATGGGTTCCACAAGGGCCCCACTTGATCAAAGTAGAGCCTTGGATCCATGACATTCCACTGTGTCACAATGTTCTCCTTGGTTTCCTGAGAACCTGATGTGTTGACAATTGACCCTGGGTTCCTTGAGATTCGATTGAATGGCAGTGGTGTCCTAGGTTTCATAGAGCCCAGGTTTGTCACAATGGATCCTTGGTCTCAGGATATTCCATTGTGAGACAGTGGTCTCCAGCACTCTCTAAGGCTGCACCGTGGAACAGTGGACACTTGGTTCCATGAGTTTCCATTGGGTCACAGCGGTCTCCTCTGTTGCACTGGGCCTGGCTGTGTCCCAATGGACACTGGGTTCCATGAGCAGTGGCACTGTCCCAGGGGCACCTGTGTTCCATGACACCCTGCTGTGTCACAAGTGACACTTTGTTCCGTGAGATTCTATGGAGTCACAGCGTCACTGGGGTTCCATGTGGGTGCCCGGGGAGTGGGGCCTGGTCCAAACATCCTGGGCAACCCTGGACTGGTGCCTTTTGGGGGGAATCTTTGGATCTTGCAGGACTCCAAAGCCAAGCCACAGATGCCCCTTGGGACATAGTGGAGCATTGTGGAAGCCAAGAGACCCTGATGGAGCCAAGGCTGCAGTGTGTCACACAGGGACCCCAGGGAAGCCAGGAGACCCTGATGGATCCAAGGCTGCAGTGTGTCACACAGGGACCCCAGCGAAGCCAGGAGACCCTGATGGAGCCAAGGCTGCAGTGTGTCATACAGGGACCCCAGCGAAGCCAGGAGAGCCTGATGGAGCCAAGGCTGCAGTGTGTCACACAGGGACTTCCAGGGAAGCCAGGAGAGCACTGTGAGCCCATGGAACAATTTGGCACCAAGGTTCCACTGTGACCTGACAGAACCTCATGGAAGCAAGGAAGCATTGTGAGCCTCTGGAGTCCACGTCTGCAGGTGGATTTTCTGTTCCCTCCTGGGATGCTGGTGGGCAATCAAGCCTGAGGCAGCCTCCCAATTGTCTGGTTGTGTCATCAGTGTGGGGGTAATTTGGGGGAATGCCCTGTCAACTGTGGCCCTGCTGCTCCTCCTGGCTGGGCGTGGAGCTGCTGGGACACAGAGGTGGAGGAGGGTCCTGATGTCCCTCCCCTTCGCTCCCCCAAGCCATGCACAACTTTTGGGGCATTTTGAAGCCATCCTGGAGGTGACGTTGGATTGGGAAGGGGGTTGGGACAAACTGGGCGGCTTTTTGGCACGTCCCAGTGTCATGGTTTGACCCTTGCCCAACGCCAGGCACCCACAGAGTCGCTCACTCACCCTCCCCTGCCACAGCTGGGTAGAGGAGGGAAAAGGATAAAAAGGTTAACAACGGTTTCATGAGTGAGATAAGGACCAGGAGAAATATTTCAAGGGCAAACAGGCTCAACTTGACTTGCAAAGTGAATTTATTACTAATGGAATCAGAGGAGGATAATGAGAAGTAAAACAAGCCCTTAAAATACCATTTTTCTCCCCAGCCCCTCCTTCCTTCCCAGCAACAGTGCAGGGACACAGGGCATGGGGGTTGTGGTCAGTTCATCACCGAGATTTTCTTTTGCTGCTCTGGGAGAGGAGTCCCTCCCACGGGAGACAGTTCACTGTGAACTCCTCCAACATGGGTCCACTCTCCCGAGCAGCAGTCCTACTGCGCCTCCTGCAATGTCAATTCCCCTTCACAGGCAAAGAGTTCTTCCAAAGCTGCTGCAACGTGGGTCTCTCTTCCCACGGGGCACAGTCCCCCAAGGACAGGCTGCTCCAGCCTGGAAGCAGGGCCCCTCTCTCCACCGGGACTCCCACTGGATCACAGCCTCCTCCAGACATCCACCTGCTCTGGCGTGGGCATTGCCCCACGGGCTGTGGGTGGATCTCTGCATCCCCCATGCATCCCCATGGGCTGTGGGTGGATCTCTGAATCCCCCGTGGATCCCCACGGGCTGTGGGTGGATCTCTGCATCCCCCATGCATCCCCATGGGCTGTGGGTGGATCTCTGAATCCCCCGTGGATCCCCACGGGCTGTGGGTGGATCTCTGCATCCCCCGTGGATCCCCACGGGCTGTGGGTGGATCTCTGCATCCCCCGTGGATCCCCATGGGCTGTGGGTGGATCTCTGCATCCCCTGTGGATCCCCATGGGCTGTGGGTGGATCTCTGCATCTCCTGTGGATCCCCACGGGCTGCAGGGGCTCAGCTGCTTCACCATGGCCTGCAGAGGAATCTCAGCCCCAGTGTCTGGAGCCCCTCCTGCTCCTCCTCCTCCAGTGACCTTGGTGTCTCCATGTTGTTCCCCCTCACATGTTCTCACCTCCTCCTCTTCTCTGAGGAAAAACTGTGTGCCTTTGTTTTGATTTTCTTCTGAAATGTCATAACAGAGGCATTTCCAGCCTCTCTAATTGGCCCAGCTTTGGCCAGCAGCGTGTCCATCCTCACAGACATCAGGGACTGGCTCTGCTGGACACGGTGGAAGCTTCCAGCAGCTTCTCACAGAAGCCACCTCTGTGGCCCCTGCTTCCAAAACCAGGCAGTGCAAAACCAGTACAGGAGTCACTGGAGAGAAAAGCTCTGATTGAGTAAAAACCACTTTGTGCATTTTCTGATTGGCTTCAAAGTGTTGTGGTCTCTGCACATCCCTATGGCAACTGCAGAGTCATCACCACCACGCCCTCTGACTGGCCAGAGGCTGCTCTGGGGTGGGAGCTGGGGGCAGTCAGGACACTCCCTCTGTCAAGCGTGGGACCCCCACAAGCTGCCTAAAACCACCCAAACTGGGAGTCACAGCTTTTCCTCAGACAGCAGTGGAACCACGGGGTCACCCCAACCTCCCAGAATGAGGCATGGGGCCCACAAGCCATTTATATCCCCCATAAAATGGTGGAAAGCAGCAGGATCCCCCCAAAATTGGTGTCTCCTCACCATCACAAAATGAGGAGGGGATGTCAGCTTCCTGAAATTAGCAGGAAAACTCCAAAAGCCATTTATAACCTGCAAACCTGGCAAGAATCAGGAGGATCTTCCCAAAAATGGGCTCCACATGTCCCTCCCTGTGGTGCCCACTCCAAGTGCTGGAGCCATGTGTCCTCCTCTGCCTCTCTGTGTCGCCTCCTCAAGACTGGGGAGTACCCAAAAAACCCCTCAAGAACAGGGGATAACCCAAATGCCCTCAGAGATGGGGCAGTTGGAGCCGAACCTGTGACTGCAGTGCGGGCTGGGGCTGGGCTGGAGGAGGGAGCTCGGGCTGAATTTGGGGTGGGTGCTGGGGCCAGGAACTGCTCCACCAGTGGTGTCCGTGTCCCTGGCCAGCCCACAGAGGTGGGGACGATGCTTGGGTGGTGGTTGGAGGTGACTTTGTGAATGAGGGAGCGTGGCCGGGCAGCTCCCTCGGCGTTCTTGCTGGACAGCGGCTCTGGAGCAGGGCAATCCCCTCGTGGCTGGAGAATGCAGTGAGGAGAGGGAGAGGAGCCTGGCAAGGGGCTTCAAAGTCAGCAGCGTGGGCAGCTGGGGGGCTCCTCTGGCTTTCAGCACCCTCCTGCCCTGGAGAGGGAATCCTCCGGGATTCTGGGCCTCTGCGGGGCTCTTTTCCTCGTCCTGCTCTTGTGGGGCTCCCCAGGATGAGAATGCAGCCATGGTTTGGCTTGGAAGGCTCCTTCAAGCCCACCCAGTGCCACCCCTGCCGTGGCAGGGACACCTCCCACTGTCCCGGGCTGCTCCGAGCCCCGTCCAGCCGTGTCCCAAGGCAGCAGCCAGGCAGAAATCCGCTGGCCTGCCTGGGGCTGTCAGCTCCTCTGACACCAGGATGATGACAGATTCCATCAGTTCCAGAGAATTCCATGGCGTGAGAGCGCCGGGCCATGGAATGTCCTGGAAGCCAGGCTGTCCTGGGACACAGCAGGGCCTGCTGGAGCCCAGGGCAGCGCTGTGACACCAGGGCACCTGAGGACACCCAGTGTCCCTGGTGACACAGCGGGGCCTGGCAAAAGCAAATCTGGGCCAGAGCCTTTGCTGCGGTGTTCAAAGTTTGATTTCCACCAATTTTCTTTTGGCCGGTGCCCCAGGGATGCTGGAGGGGTCTCCATCGCTGTGGGTGTGGGAAATGCTTGTGGGGGCCGGGGGCCAGGCTTTGGGCCTGATCTTTTTGGGCCTTAGAGATTGGAGCCTGCTGGTAGCTCCTAACTCCTTTCCCAAGGGAAAAGTTTCTTAGGAAAGCTTCTTCCCAAAACAACCTCGGGAAACAACTTTCCTTTCCCAAAACAATCTTTCTGCAGGTGGCGTGTTGCTTTTCTGCTTCTCAGAGAAAAAACATTTTGGCCCTTTCTCTACTTTGCCCAGTGGCATTGGGAAGGTGTCGCTCTTGTTCACTTGTTCACCCATGGTGTTAAGTCTGTATGGGAACACCTTCTAAAATGAGACAATTCAAGGGGGTTTTATGCCTTTTGCCTTCTGAAATAGTCGCAGTCTTTGCTCTTTTGTTGGTGTCCTGCAGCGACACCAGGGGCTCTCTGTCCCTCTCCCTGCAGAGCACGCTCGGGGGCTGGAGTCTCTGTTCCAGATCCCTGTTCCAGGATTGGCTTTTGGCCGAGATTGAAATGATTGTTAGATGTGTGGTGTTGAAATAACTCTGCTGTGAGGGTAAACTCACAGGGTTGGCCGCTGGCCGCGCAGGCATGGCCGCTGGCAGTGCAGGGTTGGCCCCTTGCCGCTTGCCACGGAGGGTTGGCCGTTGGCCACTGACCGCGCAGGGTTGGCCACTGTTTGCCAGCCACACCAGGTTGGCTGCTGGACGGGCAGGGTTAGCCGCTGGCCGCGCAGGGTTGGCCGCTGGCCACGCAGGGTTGGTCACAGGCCACGCAGGGTTGGCTCCTGGCTATGCAGGGGTGGCTGCTGGCCGCTGGCTGCACAGGGTTGGCCGCTGGCCACTGGCCGCGCAGGGTTGGCCGCTGTTTGCCACCCACGCCAGGTTGGCTGCTAGCCGCACTGACTTGGCCGCTGGCTGCTGGCCGCACAGGGTTGGCCGCAGGATGGGCAGGGTTGGCCTCTGTTTGCCAGCTGTGCCGGTTTGGCTGCTGGCTGCACTGGTTTGGCCACTGGCCGCTGGCTGTGCAGGGTTGGCAGCTGGCCGTGCAGGGTTGGCCGCTAGCCACACAGGGTTGGCCATTGGTCGCTGGCCGTGCAGGGTTGGCCGCTGGCTGCGCAGGGTTGGTTGCTGGCCGCTGGCCGTGCACGGTTGGCCGCTGGCCGGGCAGGGTTGGCCATTGGCTGCGCAGGGTTGGTTGCTGGACGCTGGCCGCACAGGGTTTGCCACTGGCCACGCAGGGTTGGCCTCTGGCCACGCAGGGTTGGCCGCTGGCCGTGCAGGGTTGGCCGCTGGCCGCCAGCCGCGCAGGTTTGACCGCCGGTGGCGCAGCGTTGGCCGCTGGCTGCGCAAGGTTGGCTTCTGGCCACGCAGGGTTGGCCGCTGGCCGCGCCGGGTTGGCTGCTGCCTGCTGGCCTCACAGGTTTTGCCGCTGGCCACGCAGGCTTGGCCGCTTGCCGCGCAGGGTTGGCCTCTGGCCACGCAGGGTTGGCCGTTGTCCGCTGGCTGCGCAGGGTTGGCTGCTGGCTGCGCAGGTTTGGCCCCTGGCAGGGCAGGGTTGGCTGCTGGCCACGGCCGCACAGGGTTGGCTGCTGGCCACACAGGGTAGGCCGCTGTTTGCCAGCCGCGCCGGGTTGGCTGCTGGCCGGGCAGGGTTGGCCACTGGCTGTGCAGGCTTGGCCACTGGCTGTGCAGGCTTGGCCACTGGCCGCACAGATTTGGCCGCTGGCCGCGCAGGGTTGGCCCCAGGGCTCCAGGGCAGCTCCCATGGCAAGACCCCACCACGGCACCTGCAGCTGCTCACGCCCCTTTTATACTCGAGGCAAGCCCCGCCCTCTCCCCAACAGCCAATGGCAGCTCAGTGACGTTCTCGGCGTCAGGCACCGAGCGGCCGGGCCCTTTGTGATGTCACAATGGGGGCGGGGAGCCAGGGAGACGGAGCCATCTGATTGGTCGCTGCGGCAGGTGTTACTGCTGGCATTGTGCACGGCGGCGCTGATTGGTTCGTTCCATGCTGAGGGTGGGGTAAGGCGGGGAGCGGGTGCGGGGGTCCCAGCCCCATTGTGGGGGTCCCGGTCCCATGCTGGGCATGCCCAGGCCCATTCTGGGGCTTCTCAAGCCCATTCCGGGGGTCCCAGCCCCACTTTTGGGGTACCTGGGCTCATTGCTTGGAGGGCTCCATGAGGGGCGGGGCTCGGGGCCGGGGGCGGTGTCAGGGCGGGGGTGAGGGGCCGTTGTCAGCCTGGGATGTGGGCTGAGTTGGGCTGGGATTGGGGCCGAGGGGGGCTCAGAGCTGGCACTGGGGCCAGCGCTGGCTGTGGGCTGGGGGTTAGGGCTGGACCATCCACATTGTGCCAAGGAAACTGGAACCACAGGGAGCGGGCAATTGGTCTTGTACTGGGACCAGCCACTCCCAGCAGCAGCACCTCTGAGCTCCTTTCCCACCCATCTCGCCCCTCCAGCCCCAGCATCCCCCACCATGGTCCCGGCAATCCCAGGGCTCCCCCCTCCTCTCGGGGTCCCCGCTTCTGGGACTCTCCACTTTCCAGGGTCTCACTTAGGGTAGCAGAGGCTCTCCCGGGGCTCCCTAAACCTGGTGCTTCCCCCGCCCCATCGGGTCTCTGCTGCCACTAGGGCCCCCAAAAACACCTCTTGGGGAGCCCCTGATGTCCCCCCAAGGGTCATCTCCGGCTCGGCTTTGGAGCCCTGTGAGCTCCAAACATCCCCCTGTAAGACACGGCCGCAAGATCCCTCATCTGTCTCAGGACTGTCGAACAAGGACAGAGGAGATCTGGCCTGACTGGGGTGGGATGTCTGCCAGGTTTCTCTCGTAGGTGCATTCACTGGACCAAGAACTGGGCATGCGTGGTCCTAAAAGGGTCCGATCCGTCCTAAAATCACCCACAAGGGCCTCAAATTCTCCTAAGGGGCCTGAAATCCACATGAAAACCCATCAGGTTGGGCCTCGAATCACGCAAGGAAGCATCATATCCCTTCAATGTGGACTAAAATCACCCCAAGGGAAGTAAAAACCAGCCTAAAACCATATGGTTTGGCCTAAAATCAGAGAAATGGCGTTAAAATCATCCAAATGTGTCAAAAACCACTAAAACGGATCATAAATTTCCCAAACTGGTTTAAAACACACACAAAATGGCTTCAAATCACACGTAAATCTTCCAAACTGGTGTATAATAAACCCTAAAACTACGTGGTTTGGCTTAAAATCACACAAATGGGCATCAAGTCATACAAAAGGATCTAAAATCCACCTTAAAACTGCGCACGTTTTTTGACATTCACCCAAATGGCACGAAACCCCACCAGATTTGGCCTAAAATCATACAAATGTTCTTAAAGTCCACACTAAGCTGCCCAGTTTGGCCTAAAATCACCCAAATGAGCTCAAAAGCTCTGGGAGTGCTACCGAGAGCGAGACAAAGATGAGCACCAGAACCAGACCCAGCACCAAGACTGAGACCGACACCGGCACCGAGACTGGCACCAAGAGCGGCGCCACTCCAGGATGGGCATTGAGACCAAGACTGGGACCAGAATCGACACCAGAACTGAGAGTGGCACTGCACTGGCACCAGGACTAGGACTGAGACCGTAACCAGCACCAGAAGTGGCACTGGGACCAAGACTGAGACCAAGACGGGTGCCAGAACCAGCACCAACACTGGCACTGCTCCAGGACCCAAATTGAGATTGGCACTGGGAGCACTCTGGGACCAAGACTGGTACCAGGACCGGCAGTGGGAGCAGGTCTGCCCTGAGACAGAGACTGAGACTGAGATTGAAACCAGAACTGGAACTGGCACTGGCACCAAGACTGGCACCACTCCAGGACTGAGACTGAGACTGAGACCGAGGCTGGAACGAGCACCGGGTTCGGCTTTGGGATTGCTCCAAGACTTCCACGTTCGCTCCAGGCAGTTCTGGTTGCAGCCCAGTTAAGGACTGGGAGGGACTGAGAGGCAGCCCTGGGCCGGGCGGGACCGCCTCGGTTCGCATCGTTCCAGTGCGGCCATCCCGGTCCATATGATCCTAATTTGTGCTATCCCAGTCTGTGTGGTTCTGGTCCAGATGGTGCCAGCTTGTGAATTCCCAGTCTGTGCAATATCAGTCCATGTGATCCCAGCCCAGACAATCCCAGCCCTACAAGGGCCCAGTCCCATCATCCCAGTCTGGATGCTCCTGATCCAGATGGTCCCGCTCTGTGCAGTCCCAGGCTGGAGGATCCCAGTCCATGTGAGCCCAGACCACAGGATCCCAGTCTGGATGCTCCTGCATGGCACACACTGCAAGGCTCTGCAATTCCAGTTCCCAGCAAGGAAAAGATCTTCCTGCCCTTGAAGGCAAAGCTCTGAAGAAGGAGCCAAAAGCCAAAGGCAGCAAGATCCTACAGGGACATTTCACTGCCAGCCTCCAGAACTTCATCCATGCTGGTTGTAGCTCTTGCATTGGAAATTCAGTTAGGGCAGGGTCTTTGATGGGAGCTGCCCTGGCTGAAGGGAGACACTGAGAGACAAAGAGAGCAGGCAGAGAGAGGCAGGAGAGAAAGGAGGACACCAACACAATCAGCTGAGAAGGTGGCACTGTGAGAACAGAACTGACACTGACTGAAAATGAATGGGACAGAAATGAAGAACTTCCAATCTCAACAACTTCAATCTCCTTCTAACCTCATCTCAGCCTGGTAGCTGTGGAACTGAGCACGTTTGGCATGGGATTGAGTTTCTCTGAGGTGGGAACAAGCCATTTTGAGGGGGGATTGAGCCTTTTTGTGTTAAAAAAGATTAGTTCTCAGTGTGACTGGAGTGGTTTTGAGGTGATAGACTGATGCCTCTTGCCTTTTCGAGTGCAAAGAGAGGGAAAAGAGAAAAAAAATTAAGGCAAAAACAAAAGGATAACCAGCATGGTGTCTTCCCAACATGGATCACAGGGAATGTGGGTCACCAGGGCTCTGCCCAACGTGGCTCCTGCAGTGGGGGATGGAGTTGGAGCAGCACACGAAGCTCTTCCTGCACTGGCAGCACTCGCAGGGCCTTCCCTTACCAGTGCCTCCGTTTGTGTTGGGTCAAGGAAAAGCTCCTGGAGAAGCTCTTCCCACACTGGGGACACTTGTAGGGCCTCTCCCCAGTGTGGATGTGCCTGTGGGTGATGAGGGTGGAGTTGTGCTTGAATCCCTTCCTGCAGTCAGGGCAGCGGAAGAGCCTCTCCTCCGTGTGAATGCGCTGGTGCAAGACAAGATGGGAACTGGTCTGAAACCTCCTCCTGCATTTATCACACTCGTAGGGCCTCTCCCCAGTGTGGATCCTCTGGTGCTGCACCAGGTGGGTGCTGTGCCTGAAGCCCTCCCCACATTCCCCACACTCGTAGGGTCTCTCCCCAGTGTGGATCCTCTGGTGCTGGATCAGAAGAGACCGCCAGATGAAACTCTCCTCACACTCCGAGCACTTGTGGGGCTTCTCCCTATCATGGAGCTGCTCATGTTCAGAGCTCTGAGCTCTGGCTCCATCTCTGGCTGCCTTCCTGGCACAGGGTGGGTCTTTCCTCCTCACATCCCCCCGATTTGCGTTTGCAGCCCTTCCTAGTGAGGGATCTCTGGGCCTTTTCCTCCCGGGTGGATTCCTGTGCCATGGAGCCGCTCCAAACAGCCTCTCTCACGAGGTTCTGCTGCGGGGATTTGTCCTCCCTGGTCTCCATCCTCAGCTCCTTGTCTGGGGAGGAAGGACAAGGAGAGGATGGGATTTGCCTCGGTGCCACAGGGAAGGGGAAGGAGATCCCCTCAGTCCATCCCCGGCAGGACGGCGTCAGCAGCGGGGCTGTCCTGCAGCCAGGGGCCAGGCTGGGCTGGGAGATGGAGCAGGGGAGAGGGGGAAAGGGGCAGTGACTTCCTCCTCACCTGCCTGGGAGTCCTGGGGCATCTTCCTCTTCCTCGCAGCCTCCTCCTTCATCCAGTCAAGGGTTGGGAATGGGAATTCCTGATGTGGAGGAAAACAAGGCATGAGCAATTGGGTGCAACTGGGATCACACTGGGAACATCAGGGAGACACTGGAACCATGCTGGGGGCAACTGGGGTCCCACTGGGATCACAGTGGAAGCAGCTGGGCCATGCTGGGGTAGACTGGGATCATACTGGGAGTGGCTGTGAGCAACTGGGATCAGGCTGGAAAAAACTACAGGAATCTTGGAGTGACTGTGAACATGTTGGCAGCAACTGGGACATACTGGGAGAGACTGAAACCACAGTGGGGGTAAATGGGAGCAACTGGAACCACACTGGATGATCATGGGAGCAGCTGTGCCCATGCTGGGGTCATACTGGGATCCTACTAGAACTGACTGGTATCATACTGGGAGTGACTGCAGTAGTACTGGGAGTATCTTAGAATGACTGGGATCATACTGGAATCAGACTGGGAGTGACTGCAAAGGTGCTGGCCATAACTGGAACCATAGTGGAATCAGACTGGAACCATACTGGGCCCATGCTGGGAGTGCCAGGGAGTCACTCTGGGCATGACTGGAATAATACTGAGAGTATGAGGGAGTGACTGGAGTCATACTGGGGGTGACTGGACCCATACTGGTCACTGGGTGACTGGGTGCCACCAATCATACTGGGAGTGACTGGGATTGTAGTCAAAGTGACTGGGATCATACTGGGACTGACTGGAACCATACCGGGAGTGACTACAGGTGCCACTGGGATCATCCTGGGAGCCACTGGGATTACAGTGGGCATGAATGGATCCTGACTGGGGTTACTGGGAGCTACTGGGCCCATGTTGGGAGGATAATGTGGATGCATTGGGAGCAACTGGGATCATCTGGAAGGTACTGGAACCACACTGAGGGGACCAAGATCACAGCTGGGATTATACTGGGAGCAACTGGGACTATACTTTGGGCAAGTGCAAGAAACTGGGACCATGCTGGAGCCACATGGGAGTAACTGGGAAAGACTGGGATCATTCTGAAGGACATGGAACCTTACTGGGGCAACTGGGATTGACTGGGAGCAACCATGAGCATGCTGAGGGAACTGGGATATACTGGGAGTGTCTGGAACCATACTGGGGATACTGAAAAAACACTGGAAACAGCCAGGACCATGCTGGGTATTACTGGGACCACTCTACAGGCAACTGGGAGCAACTGGGACCACGCTGAGAGGGACTGGGACTATTCTAGGGACAACTGGGATCATACTGGGAGGAACTGGGAACAACTGGAACTATGTTCTGAGCAAATGGGATCGTACTGGCATCCCAGTGGGAACAGCTGGGTCCACGCAGAGGAGAACTGGGATCACACTGAGGATGATGAGAATCATACTGGGATTGACTGGGAGTTGCTGTGAGGAACTGGAGTCATGCTGAGAGAAACTGGGAGGAGGTCAGAGTGACTGGGGGTGACTGGGATTGTCGTGGTTGGGGGGGAGGTGAATTTTCCAGGGGGTTGTGGGCAGGCCAATCAGTGGTCGGGTTTTGTGCTGGTACTTGGAGTAGCCACTGGGAGGTTTGGACATGCCTCTGAGGACACAAGGGGTTAAAAGCAAGCACTCCCAGAGGCTCGGCCTCTTTTGGATTCCGGTTTCAGCGGAGAAACATCTTGGGCCTCCTCCCCTGCTCAGCCAGAGGCTGAGGAGGGGAGGGGAACCATGTGGCCGGGCTGGGGTACACCGGAGCCCCGGGGGGGTGAAGAGAGTGAACAAGACCGGAGCTGAGCTGGCCCCATCCAGGATGGAGGGGTGGAAAACTGTGGAGCTGCCTTCCCTCCCGTTCCACCCTGCCCCCGCCCCACCCAAGGAGAGAGAGACTGCTGCTTCAGAGTTTCGAACACTGGCAGCAGCGAAGAAAGAGCGGCGGGAAGGGAGAGGAGAAGCCCCCGGCTGTGTAAAGAGGTGCCGAGTCCGGGACCCTGCCAGGAGCCAGGAACTGTTAACCCTTCCTTGGCAGAAGGAAACTTTTTTCCCAGACATTGATTCTCATGGCTAGTGGTTTCAGAAGAGAAAGAGAAAACAGCCTGGGACCGAGATGATAGCGGACGATGGAAAAGAAATCCCAGATGGACAGAGATTGAAGGGGAGTGGCTTTTAGGCTGGACTTTTCTTGCATAATGTTAGCCATAGACTGAACTCGAGTCTCTTTGAACATAAACTGCATTTTTTGGGTGGATGCTGGTGGCTCGACTTTGCTAGAGTGACTGGCACTTTAAGAGTGGAGCGAACAGAGAAGAGAGGGGGAGGGTGTGGTGGCGCCCTCTGCCCTCAGAGAAGAAACCCTCGGCCCCAGGGGAAAGATGGGGAGAGCTCGGCTTGCAAGCATCCTTAAAAGAGCCCTATATGCAGCTTTAGCCCATGGACAGTGGTGAGAGCACTGGACATGGAAAAAGAGTGTGTCACCCTGGCAGACTTCTCCAAGTGGTGCCACGGGTGACATGGAAACATATAAAGGGTGGACCTGTGTTTTCTGAGGAGCAGTCTGTGGTGCAAGAGAGACTCCTCTCTCCCTTGCTGAATTGAAGATTAGTTTTTTGAGTGGTGATTGTTTGATTTAAAACCCAAGGTTTTGGTCCATGGAGGGTAATGTGTGGGGGGTGGAAACTGGGGGAAGAGAAGAAATATTCTGGGAAGTTTTCATTTCTGTTTTTGTGTGTGTTTAGAGTTTTCTTTTCTATTTCTGTTCTTATGTAATGTAATAAAGTTTTGTTTTCTGTTTTCAAGGTTTGGGCCTGCTCTGCTCTGTTCCTGATCATATCCCACAGTAGTTGTTAGGGAAAAAACATATATTCATGGGTGCATTAACATCTGGCCAGTGCTAACCCATGACATCTATTCAAATCAAATAGCAGTGACTTACTTTTAAAGGGGGAAATGGATATATGGAATCAACGCTCTAAAGTCATGTCAATAGATGAGTTTTGTTCTCTCCTCAACTACACCAAACAAATCTGCTTGAACACGGCTCCCTGTTTGTGCACTCCCATCAGCACTGGAACGTGGCAAGGCATGTCCTGTCTCCCTTTGGATCTGAACTGCACTCATTGCCTTCACTTCCTCCCAAGCAGAGACAGACAGAGCACTGTGCTCACCGAAAAATGGCACTTCCAGCATGTGGTTGACATAACAGGTCATAAAATGTACTTGAAAAATGTATTTCTGACCAGAAACAGAACATCAAAGTACTTCAAGCATCTCTCCCTGCCCTCTCTGTGATTCATTTTCGCACTTAGAGATTTGAAGCTATTTTAGATAAATAGGGTAAAAAGAACCTGCCAGAGCAGGATGATTTCAGGTATGGACATTTGTACATAAATACATTCCCAGTCTGACTATGTGATGTGAGCAGATGCATTAAGTTCAACGTGAACTGCAGGTGTGACTGTATTTATAGGAATATGGTATTAATTAAAAATTCAGATGTGCTTTGGGCTATTTTGTGTGAAAAAATCCTTTCCACTTCTCCAACTCTCCTAATGGCTATGAAGTCTATGCAAAATGCTTAAGAAGTTTGGACAAAAATGCATTAAAACAATCTCTTCATTGCAACTAAAGCATGCATAACAAATGTACAGCACTTTTATCCCCAGTAATTGCAGATCACAGTCTTTAGAGAGATCTATTTCACTTGTTTAGGCAATCACATAAATTAGACCCATGTTTGCAGGTCATAGTGAGATTATGAAAATATATGAACCGTGATGTTCCCTTTTTTCCCCTTTGAATCTTTATATAAGACCTTGCCACTGACTTTATTTGTAGAAGAAAAAACCATTAGATTACGAGATATTGCTGTTTATTATTTGTATTGTGGCACCAGGCTACCTCACATTAAATGACACTTCCATTATATAACAAATTAGGAACTTTACATAGATTACAGTCTGAAGTGGAAGGACAGAACAGGGAATTACTCAGAGTTCCTCATTTCCAGCAGCAAGAAAAAAATAATAATTAAAAAAAAAGGCTAATAATGTGATCTTCTGAACTGAAGTGATATAATTATTATAGGCACAGAAAAGAGTTCCCCTTCCTGGTCAGAAAGACAAAGGCATTAGTTTCATATTAAGCACACTTTACTCCTTTTGAATAAACAAGGACATATTTTTAAGAGTAAATGTGGTTCTTCAGGGCTTTCTTAACTGGCAGTCAAAATGACTTCTACACAGGCATACAGGGAATTTATGACATAGAGGATATAGGATGTCTTAAATCACCGAGAAGTTTGTCAACTCTGAGATTTTCCTATCTTCCATGAAAACAATTGAAAAATAACTTCTTTAGGTATTATGTACTCTTGGTAATTCCTGTGATAATTAATACATAGTTACATGTAAAACAGTATCTAATCTAATCCCTTCCATTTTGTTTGCTACCACCAGACAGAAATTATATTTTCCAGAATCCAAGAATCCCAAAATATATAGCTGAGCATTTCTGAGAGAGTGCCTAGAGCTGAGAATCCTACAGCTTGGCTGGGACATGAAAGATGTCAGCCGAGGCAGACGGCAGCAGATGAAAAGATGGTGTTTGCTGTTAGTTTGGTAATAAGAGGGTGAGTGCTCCAAAGTTGGCTCACAATTCTCTGGTATCTTGCAATAACTAAAAAGTCTTTTCACAGCAGCACAATAACACATTTTATATAAAAGTTGCAATTTGGTAACCTTTCACAATTTCACTGCCTCCATTTCAGTGCACAGAACCATGATGGGGTCCCTTTTAAATGCTGAGAGATAAGAGACTGATAAAAGAAAGATAGAAAGTGTGAGAGGGAGAAAAAGGTAAAAGGTTTCTGCTCAGGGCTCTAAATTAATACATTATTGATCAAAACTTGAATCAGAAAAGGTCAATGATTTGGTCACAACTAGCCTATATTCTTTCCATCAATTCATATGCAGTCAATATCCTATTATATTGCTACTCTGAAAGGATGTCTAGAGGAATAATGTGCTTGAACAATGCATTCCAGTGAACCTATCTGATTGTAACTATGGGATTCTTTTTTTTTTTTTTTCTAGTTATCCAAAAAAAAAAAAGGATCTATAAAACACACAAGAAGCACAGATACTGCTGCAACAGCTTGGGCACCAACATGCAGCTAACACTGGTGAAAGCTGTACCAATCTCCATCTTACAGCATGAAAAAGTTATTTGAATTTGATCTTCTTTACATATATATATATATATGCTCGAGGAAATACTTCTAATTCTTACTGATTCCCCAGGAAACAGATCTTCTGAAAGCTGGGATCAGATAAGATCGGGGACTAGAGAAACGAGGGTCCAAACCAATATGGTTATATTGCAGGTTCTCCGCTTTATTCCTTGAGATGGCGGGTTAAATACAGACAGAATAGTTTACAAGAACAGGTGCATTCTGATAGGCAGTGAGAGTAAAGAAGTATGTAAGCTATTGCAGTTTAAGGCAGCCACCGTGTTTTCTCAGTAACTGTTCTATGCTATTAACACGCATACCTTAACACAATTTCCAGTGCAAAACAAGCTTATCTATTTCTACGTAGGGCAAACGTCTGAGGCCTAGCAGGCCCAGGCCTGAGGCCTGGTCTGAGGCCCAGTTGTGGATAGCTCTACCTTATGATATACGCTATCCTGCTACAGTCTTCCAAGCAGCTCAAGGCAGCGTTAACGTTCTGTGTAACTTCCTCCGCCGTGTCATGTTGAAATTAGCGTTGTGTGATTATAGCTCTGTGTAATTAGCTGCGTGTATGAGCAGAGCAGGAATGCACCCTGCAGTTGATTACCCGGTTTTCAGTCAGCAGGGGCACACACACGTTTCCCCAGTGCTCAGGGCAGCAATGTGGGCTGAGCTCTCAGTGCTCCTGCCCCAGGGGCACAGCACCCTGCAGGCCACGGGCTCCCTGCTCTGTTCCAGGAGCTTCCACATCCCTGCTGGGGCCCTGAGCTTCCCTCCAGGATCCCTGCCAGTGGAAGTCATGGCATTCTCCAGGGTTCAGGGTAGCTTGCCCAATAACACACAAAACAATAGCCATAAAAAGACAGTATGACAATACAATGAAAAAAGAAAAGTGCCAGAAACAGGGACCGTTCAGTTAGAAACCAGTTATTGTTAAGAATAGGCAATAAAGATAACATAGGAAAACCTACAAATACATGGTGGTGGTTAGTGGCATAACTGAGTGTTAGATGTGTTGCTTGTCTGCTCAGTTACAAGGAAAATACATTTAATCTTTTGATTTCCTGGAAAATGTTTACTTGAAGACAGCTGGACTGTCTTCAAGTACCAGGCAAACGACTTAATTTTGCTTTTTTTTGAACAATTAAATAAAAAATATACCAGTTCTGTTTATTAGCTACAGAGTTGTGCAACACCTGCTGCTAACTTGCAGCAGATCTGCCTCTACAAAGAAATTAGAGAGTTCAGAGAAAAAGATTTGCCTTTGCTTTTCCCCTTTCCCAATCTTCTTTGTTTTACTCTTCCTTTCTTTTTCATTTCCTTTTTTTTTTTCTTTTGCCATTTTTGTTTTCTTCTCTCTCTTTCCTTTTTGTAGCCAGAAAAACCAGAGAAGCTGCAAGGCAGTGGGGCTCTTACCAAACAAGAGGGCAGCATTCCCATCGCCTTTGCTAGCTAGCCACATTCAATGCAAAAACCCCCACGTGAATGTGATGTGAGAGGTGTGCGAAAGCAGTCCAGCTCCCTCCTTCCCCTATAGGGAATAAGGACACTAGAAGGACAACAGGGACACTAGAAATTCAGTTTACAGCCTGACTTCTGTTGTATGAGGAGGTTCTAAGGAACTTATTACCAGTTTGGTTTTGTTACTTGCGAGTGCTTCTGAGTGTGCATGTACAAGAACTTCCATTAAAATGATACATTAATCTTCTACCTAAGTTCTACTGGAGAACCACTGGGGTATCAGGAAAAATGAATTATAAAAATCAGTACTGAACAGAAAAAAGGGACTACTGAAAATGGAAGATTTTAATTGACCATTTCAGCCTTCTTCAGAACTTTGGTTTGGTTCAATGCAAAGTCAATAAGAAATAGCAAATTTCTAAAATGAGAGGTATGCTAGACGCCTTAATAATTACAGAGAATTTCTCCAGGTGTTTTCTTATCTGGTTCCCATGGTAAATCATGAAGTGTGAATCCTTTGTTTTGCTACTGGTTTTGTAACTAAAGATAATAATTCAGATTTCAACATGTTCCTTTGTCCAAAGATTAGAGCAACAGCTATGGAAAGCAAGACTGAGCAGGCTCAAGCCTTTTAGTGTCACAGAGTGTATTTTACAGCAGTTGCATTGTTCTTGTCAAAATTCATTCTCGATTGACCCATATTCTCTCAAACAGCTGAGCTGTCTTTTATGCAGTTTTATTGTTTCTTTTCTTTGCATCCTAAGACTTCAGCCATGGGCATGTACACAGGGAAAAAGGGCTGGAATATATGTGGGGTTTTATTTGCTGCTGTTTGTTAGTTGTTGCTCATGACTCAACTGCTGCTGGGAAATACATCATTTTTGGTGGCTGTATCATTCTGCACATGTGAGAGGACACCATTGATTTCACCCACACTGCAAAGGATTCTAAGATAAAAATTTAATTTTGCATTCAGCCTGAAGCTTGAAAGAAATTGTTTCTTTGAATTCATGTCCACTGCAAGTTTCCTGGTCCAAGCCAGAAGTTGATCTGACTGCTTGCTCCACAGGCCAAAGAGAATAACCAGCAAACCTAAGAGTAGGTTTTACAGAGCGTGTGATAAGGAAGTAGGGCACAGATTCCAATCTTCTGTAGCCAAACCATGTGGAAATGTGAGAACTCCTGAAACTATGTAAAATGAACTATTTAGCTCTCAGTCTGGCAACAGAAGACTTAGGCACTGAAATTATTTGGAAACAACGAAGATGATTTAAGTAAAAGCTGTGAGGCTTCAGAAGCTCAGTGTGGAAGACCACAATGTTTCCTACTGTCCATGAACTCAAATAGCAGATCATCACACACACTGGGGCATATTGTGAGTTGGAATGGGCTGGAAGCAGGATGACAGGAGGGGCAGAGCAGAGGCCTGTGACAAGGCTGCTGTGACAAGAATGAGGGTGGCTGAGTTTGTGTTTCATGTAGATAGACTCTGAAACCTTATTGTGTTCCCAGTTCAAAGTAATCCTTTTGGGGTGTAGTTTGGAAACGCTGCCTCTCTCACTGCTGCACCAGGGGCTTGTGCCAGCTCTCACACCCACGGCAGCTCCACGTGCAGGTGCTGTGGCAGCGCTTTGGGTGGTGCCCCCACACACGGATCTGTGTCAGTCCGTGCGCTTATGCAGGGGCAGTGACCTGCTGCCCCTCTGGGACAGCTGCCATCCTCACCCTTCCCAGACACACACACCTCCAAATATCCTTGCTGTCTGCAGCCCTTGCTGCTCCCCTGTGTGTGCCCAGCTGCACTCCCTGCCCCACTCCCTGTGGAAGAGCTTCTCTACATCACATCAACCCTATTCTCCTACTTTATTCTGATTTTCCTCTTCTCTGGTCCTGAGAAGGAAATCAATATTCTGGCACCTGTGGGTTCTGAACAGATCACTTGGAAACATTGATCTGGAAGAAACATTTTCTGGGGAGAAAAGGTTTGCATGCCTGTGATAAAAGTTCTGCCAAACATAAAACACTGGGCAGAAAACACATCAGTGCCTCTTACAGAAAGCCTAACATGTCAGAGGGGAAAGGAAAAGCAATACCCAATACAAGTTGGAAAGTGAATTTGAGATCCAATTCCTAGGGAAAAGGAGTCCTTTCTTTTTCAGGATGGATTGACTTACATCCGAATTTTTCCTTTTAACATAGTTGAATATTTGAATTTATTTTCATTAATTTTCTTCCAAACCAATGTTTCTGTTGGTATCTAATGTTATTGATGATGTAAGTATTTATTGCTGTCTATAAAGATGGCAAATTAGTACACAGAACTGATAGGAGAAGGTCCATTATTTTTGCAGTTAATAGAAGTGAAATATATGCAGAGGTGTCCTTCAGACACATTTTGAAGTCTTTATTAAAATACAACTAAAAGGCATTGCATAAAACAATATATCCCATTAAAATCTCACCATATACTCTTGCTATGAACATCTTCCCTTCTTAGCACTCAATTTAGAAATCTGTGGAACCACTTGCATCTTTTTCTCTGAAAAACCATTCAGCAATCCAGGGAGAGATATGATGGAATTATTCCAGTTCTCATCACAGCTGAAAAAATCTCCTCTGTTCTTATTAAAAATATTCATTATTATTTCATCAGGTAATGTTAGTGGCAAAGCCACAGAATTAGGTTCTGTTGCCTTTCAGTGTGTTTGGAATAGAAAATTAGTTCCTTTTCCTGAGATATTTGAAAATAAATGTCCTCTGGAAATCTGGATTTCCCAAGAGATTTGAAAGTAAATGTCCTCTAAAAATCTGGCAGGATAAAAGAGCTTCAGACAATACCAAATTAAAGCGCAGCAGACACAGTTCTTACATGGCTGCTGTGAAGCAAGTCCTACACTTCAAAGCATTTCATTTTTCAAGGTCAAATTCAGGATCTAGTTGCATTTTCCTGTGCACTTCAATGACTAAAGATGCAGTTCAACCCACTTGCACCTCAAAACTGTTGGTGAGGGCTTTCCCAAGCAGAATTCCAAAGCAGCCCAACAACAGAACAAAGCAGGTTTCAGTGGCTTCAGGAGCCCTTAAACAGTGCATATGAACTGGAGGGGCTGGTCCACCCTTAAGGAGACAAAGCTGTGCACGTCTCTTTAGCAGAGATATCTATTAGCCCAATTTCTTCTTTCTTACTATTTCACTACTTAAAGCGAAGGAGTCCAAAGGCCAGCAAGCTGAAGGGAGGTGTTCCTGGTTACCTAGCTACTGCAACAACACACTCATCTGTAACAGTGAGAAATATGATTGGACAGAGATGTTCTGCTTCAGCTATTTCCAACCATACCATCTATCAGCAGTGGAACGGTTGTTTTAAAAGTATAGGTAGAACATGTATTCTAAAGTGAATTTGTACATCTTAATCTCCTGAAAAATGTTTTTCAGAAAAAAACCAAAAAGATATTACATCTGATTTTATGTAAAGACTTGACCATATGTTTCACCTTTTACTGTATAGACCGTAAGGAATTGTAAGTACTTGTCGAACACAATCTTTCCCAAACATAAGTTCTCTCTTCTTTGCTAGAACAGAATTAATTCCCCAAATCTGTTTCCACGTGTGGCTTTGGGTGCGCAGCTGCGGGCCCCCTACAAACACCAGCTGCCCGCTGCCACTTCACCTGCCTGAACTCCTGCCTGCGGCCTCGGCACCAAAACCAGGCTGTGGGCAGCCAGGGAGCAGAGCCCTGTTCCCGCAGGAGGCTCTCCTGCCTCACCTTCCAGGATGCTCCGCTGTGCGCAGCCCTTCTCCCGCCCGCCCGGAACGCTCTTGGGACAACAGAGCACAAGCTGGCCAGCTCTGGGGCAGCAGAGCCCAAACACAGGCACAGGGAGATGCAGCGGCTGTTTTGAAGCCGTGCCCCAGAGAGATGGGGACGGTCCCCTGTCTCTGGTCTCTCTGGGCTGGGTTTTGGACTGGGTCTGAGCCAGGGGCTGCCGTTCCTCACTTGTGGGCAGAGCACAAGCGCCACAACTGCAGCCAGCATGCAGGCACTGCCTGACAGTGCTGCCTCCACTGGCACGCTCACGCCTCTGGTCTCAGCCGCTCGGCTGCTGCTGCTGCTGTTCCATTTGCTTTAGGCACAGGCAGAGCTCACTGCTAGGCCACCATGGCCTCTGGTTCTGCCCTCCTCCTGTCCCCGTGCGGGGATGGAGCATTGCTGTGCTTGCAGGAAGCTCTTGGTGAAAACTTCCAGCACGGCAAGCTCCTCTGCCCTCCGTGGATGCTTGCCCTGCAATCCCTCACGACTGGCTTCAGAGCATACTCAAGCTGGCTCTTTTAAAACCCAGGGTCCTTGTTCCCTTCAGCGTGCTCAGCATGTGTGTGAAGTGCTCCATGCTGTGCAACTGGACCTGCAGGACCTGTTCCTCTGCAGCCTGAGGTGCCCTTGCTCCCCTGTGTCCGTGCACAAAGCACAGCATGCAGGAGAAGGGCAGCAGGGCTCTCCTGTGTGTCCCAGGGCTCAGGTTTTGCGCCGCTTCAGCTGCGCAGAGTCACAGGTGAAGTCAAAGAAAGCCAACTTTATTAAAGGAAGGCGAAGCAAAGGGGTGAGCTGGGAGGCAAAACACAGGATGGGTAGAAAAGGGTCTGAGGGCTGCAGGGAGGGAGGGAGCTGCCAACAGGAAGGGAGACGGCAGGGAGCTCCTGGAGCTTCCCACAGGCTCAGCTGTGAGCAGCAACAGCTCTGCCTGGAGCACAGAATGGTCTGCTCTGCAGGTGGTGCCATCTTCACAGGGATGTGGAGATCACCGGAGGACGCCAGTTCTCCTCATCCAGCAGACAGAGTAGGGCTGATCTTCTGTCAAACAGCAGCTGGATGAACTGGCTGATGAAGGAGGGGCTCTCGTATTCCCTCAGGGCCTGAAGGGCTGCAAGAGAGAAGAACGGAGCCACGGTCAGAGGCTGGATTGCAGGAATGCAAGGACACTCTCCTGCCAGGGCCATGCCATCCGTCTCTTGCCATGGCCAGGAGGGAGCGGGAGACAAGGGCACGGTGCCGCAAGGTGCTGGCCACGGATCCCGCAGGTGTCCCTGGAAGCTCTCCGCGCCGGGCCCGCGCCGCCCCTCGTCCGCACAGGGAGCAGAGCAGAGCCCTCCGCAGCCCGGGCAGGGCTTGGAGCTCCGTGCCCGGGATCTGCAGCTGCCCCGGCGGCCCCGCTGCCCCGCGGCTGCCCTCACTCACCCTCAGTGAGGAGCTGGAGCTCCTCCTTCTGTCCCATCATGAGCACTCCGGCAAGCCCTGGCAAGACAGAGCGTGTCGCGGCCCCGGGCGGCACAGCTGCTCCCCACGGGCGCTGCCGGCGCTGTGGCCACACGGCCTCGTCCCCCGCGGGGCTCAGCCGGGCCCTGGCGCACGCTGAGCCCAAGGAGGGCACGGCTGCGGGAGGGCGGCGGCAGCGCCGAGGGCGGGCGGGGCAGCGGCGCCCGGGCCCGGCTCCCGCTGCGGGGGAGCAGCCGGGCGGGGAGGCGGGCAGGGCCGCCGGGCTGGTGGCTCACCGAGGCACCTGACGGCCGCCTGTCGCAGGGGCTCCTGCGGGCTCTGCAGGCACGGCAGGGCCCAGCGGAGGTGCTCGGCCGCTCGGCTCTCGTCCTCCAGCAGCTGCGGAGAGCGCCAGCAGGGAAGGCTTGGCGCGGGCTCTGCCCCTCGGCCGGGCGCTCCCTGCGCCCAGCGCCGGCCTCCCCGGCCCGCACAGCGCCGAGGGGCAGAGGGCCGGCAGCTGCCCGGGGAGCCGCCGTGCTCCAGGCCCGCAGCCCGGCCGGGGCTCCGTGGGCACCCGGCTCGGGGCCGGAGGAGCCCGGGCCAGAGCCCGGGCAAGGGAGCGGCGTGTGGGGCGCGGGCTGGCTCCCCTGGGTGCGGCGCTGGGCAGGGGGACAGCTGCCAGCCCCGCACGCTGAGCACCGGGGCCAGGGCGCTTCTCCAGGCTGCGCCTGGGCCTTCCAGGCTGTCCTTACCAGGCACTCGGCGAACTTCATCCGCTGCTCCATCGGCGGCTCCTCCCTCAGCAGCTCCTCGAGATCCCTCCTCCTCAGGAGGCGTGCCGCACGAAGCAGAGCTTGGCGGGAGGCCTGGAGAGCAGCAGAGAGGCCGAGCTGGTACCAGAGCCCAGGGCACAGGAGGCGCGTCCCTGTGCCAAGGCCGGGCGAGGCTGGAGCCCGCCAGGCGGCAGGGCCGGAGGCAGCCGAGCCCCCTCCCAGGGGTGCAGCAACATCCCACAAAACCTCACCTCTGCCACATGCTTGTTCTCGTCATGCCAGCGCAGGAAGAGTGGGAACAGGCTCCGGCTCACAATTCTCGTGAGAGGATTTTCCCCCTCTTCCGCTACCAGCTCCATCACCTTGCAGAAGAGCTGGATGGAGAGCAGCTGCACATGGCTGTTGTCCTGGAGGAAAGGAGAAGACCTCAGCACCAGCTACTCCGGGCCCAGCAGGGCAAAGGCCCAAAGTTGCACAGGGCACAAAGTTTCCAGGCACATCCAGTGCCCGTGGCTGGGGGCACAGAGCCTTACGTTCTGAAAGTGTGGCAGGAGCGGCTCGGCCAGCTTCGAGACGGTGACACTGGGTATCTGGAGGTCTTTCTCCTGGAGCATACACGTGAGCACAGTGAGGCTCATGGCGACCATCTCTCCGTCTGGGTCGGCCAGGTGCTCCACCAGGTGTGGATACATGCCGCGTATGCCTCCGCCCTGGGTGCAACACAGGGCTGTGCTGTGAAGCCGTGAACAACCGCAGCACCACCAGCGGCCTGGCCCTGCAAGCCCAGCCAGCTGCCGCAGAGCCAAAGGCCTGTCCCGAGGCACTGGGGCAGCTGAAGCGGGAGGCAGCAGAGCTGGGAGCAGCTGCCTCAGCCGCTGAAGCCCAGCCCAGCCCAAGGGGCTGCCTTCCCCAGCCCCACGCTGCCAGCACGGCTCCAGCCGCTGCCCCCTTCTCACCAGCGAGGGCTCCTTGCTGAGCAGCACGGGGCCTCTGAGCCCCAGGCGCAGCCTGTCCCTGCACTTGCTGGGCAGGTGCCTGGACATGACCGTCAGGGCACTCTGACCGTGTTTGCTCAAGTCCAGGCACTCCAGGACCTGGAAGGCACAGAGCAGTGACGGGAGCCGGCCGGCAGGAGCCTGGAAGCGCACAGGGCGCGGGCACCGTCCCAGGCGGCTGCAGCTGCGAGAGGCCAGAGAGCTGGCAGGCAGCGCAGCCAGGCAGCGCTGGCCCTCAGGCTCACCTCCACAAAGAAGGCCAGGGCAGGCAGATCCCAACGTGGCTGCTCCTCGAGCAGGGTGAGCAGGCAGAAGGCGATGCGGGGACACAAGGAGGTCAAGCCACGGCGCATCTCCCTGCCAGGGGGAAAAAGGCAGCAAGGCCCTCAGCCGGGCTGGCAAAGCTCTCCCAGAACTGAGTGGCAGAGGTTTGATCTTTGCCCGGCACCCTGCCAGGGGACATGGGCCCATTGGGAGGTGGCTGCTCCTGGGCACCCTCTTTCCTCTCCCAGCCCTTTCCAGTCTGCTGGGCCGTCCCTTGGTGACAAGGCACTCTCGCCCACAAGCACGAGGGGGCAGTGCGGGGCCCTCTGGGCACAGGGCACAAACGGTGGCGGTGGCAGGGAGAAGGGGCTCTCACCTGGCCAGCAGACCCGCTGCATAGTGCTGGGTGTGGGCACAGAGCAGGGTGTCCCAGATGCGCTTGCGCTCCAGATCCAGCAGCCCATTGTGCCAGCTCAGCTGGCACAGCAGAGCCTTCATGGTCTGCACTGCAAACCTGTGTGCAGAGCAAAGGCCGCGTCACGCCAGGAGTGCTGGCCCTGGCCCCAAGGGCTTGGAGAAAAGGACAGGATGACTAGGACCTGTTGGGGTTGCTGGGAAGGCGGTGTTCCTCCTGGCACACTCTCCAGAAGCTCTCAACCTCCTGTGGCATCTGCTGTGTGGTGTTGACAATTTGGAAGAGCAGAGCCACGAAGAGCTGGGAGGAAAGAGAGCCGGCGGTGCCGTGCCACTCGGGCACGTGGGCCATCACCCACCACTGGACCAGAGTTGCCTGCAAAAGACAAAGCACCCCGGGGTGACACTCAGTCCCGAGGTGTCTGTGTGATGCGGGGGGAGTACCTGGCCTGCTGCCCCCGAGCTTTCCCCTAGCCCATCTTTGGGCCCAGCTCCTGAGGCAGGGAGAGCATGGAGAGCTGCTGGAGAGGTGAGCTGGAGGCCGAGCAAAGGCCAGCTCCAGAGACTCACAGCCAGGGCAAAGACGGCCTCGCTGTCCCCTCTGCAGAAGAATCTGCCGTGCAGTGGCCTGTCCCCCATCACAGAGAGCAGTGCGCAGAACACCTTCTTCACTGCTGGCCTGGACGAGCCGATGGTTCTCCACATCAGTGCGGCAGCCCTGTGGGACCAGAGCTGTGCGTCACTGCTGTGCCCTGTGCAGCTGCCCAGGGCCGGGTGACAGAGGCCCGGGGCACTGAGGGGCAGGCAGGGAGCATGGCAGCAGGCTCAGGGAACAGAGGGGCACGAGGGTCCCGGAGCTCTCCGCCTGTCTGGCAGACCCCACTGGACAGGCTCTACAGGGCCATGGGCCCTACAGACCCGTGAGCCCTGAGCTCTCGAGGCACTTGTGCCCCGTACCTGTCACAGGATGGGGCACAGCGCAGGAGGCTCATCACCAGGTGAGCAGGGTGTTCTAGAGCCAGCCTCAGAATGTCCATTTGCAGCCCGGCCTCCACAGTGACACAGGACGTGAGTCTCTGGTGAATGTCCCTCACCATGGCCGGCACCTGCAGGAGGCGCAGGAAGACTTGGAGTGCTGTCCAAGGGAGCAACTTGCCCAGCTTCCCCCAAGAAGCGCCTGCCTTCCCACCACATTGTGCTGGCCTCAGAGGCTGAGGGGGCCCAGCAGATGTGGCTTGAGGGGCCACACGGTCCTGGGAGGCCTTCAGGCCTGGCCGTAAGCTGCTTACCTGCAGGTGAGAAGAAAAACCCTTCTCTTTAAAAACCTCCAGAAGGGGAGCTGGAGTGGCAGTCCCAGTGCGCGTGGCATCCGTCTTGGAGATGCCCCACGTGTGGGTGCTTGTGGTGGCCACGGCCTCAGTCAGGGCCACGCCAGCCTTCGCCCTCACCTCAGCCGTTGCCCTGGCTGTGCCCTCGGTGGAGGCTGTGCTGGCACCTGGCTTTGCCTGCAGCTCGGTGGGCCTGGAGTCAGGCTGGGCTGTGGCCGTGGTTGCTGCGGCGGTTCTCCTCCTACGCCGAATGTGCAGGAACCTCCACAAGATCTGCAGCACAAGGAAGGGCGGGAGGAGAGAGACGTTCCCTGCTACGCTCCAAGCGTGGAGCTCGGCCCAGCAGGGACAGCAGGCCCGGCCCAGGTGGGGATGGCCACAGTACCTGCGCTGCTCTGCAGAAGCGGCCACGGGCGGGCTCCTGCTCTCGTGTCCCGTCCTTCCCTGCATCTGCCAAAGAGCGAGCGCAGCCAGAGCTGAGGGACCGTGGGAGAGGCCGGAGAACAGAGGCCAGGCCTGAGGCCCCCAGGCAAGGACAGCCCCCGGATGGCCAGGGGACAGAGCACGGCCTCCAGGGGGCCAGCCCCAGGCCCTGTTCCATCCTGTCTGCTGCCATGTCCACAGGGATGGGATGGAATGGCGCCAAGCTGGCTGCAGGCACTGGCCCTGCTGCCTGGCTCTGCAACTCACCATCCTGCAGCGGCTGCAACTGCTGCGGCGCTTCAGGCTCCTGTGCTGGGGCAGCTGCAGGGCTTCTCCTGTTTCTGCCCCGAAGCAGCCTGAACAGCTGAGCACTCTGCCCGCCATCGCCTGTCTGACCTTGAGGGTACCTTTGAGACAGGTGCCTCAGGAAAGGTCCCAGTCAAGGAGTGTCGCAGTTGTGCCTTCGAGGCACCTGCCACACAGAAGCCTCAGGAAGGCTACAGGACAGCAAGTCCTGCCCTCTGCTCTCAAGGGGCTCCTTCCACAAGAGCAGGAGACTCCTCGTGAGCAACTGAGGTCACAAGTCCCACGGCCTGGCCACAATGGCACTGGCCGCAGGGATGGGAGATGCCTCGGGAAAGCTCCGAGTCACCAAGTCCTGCAGGCTGGCCGGGAGGCTGGCCGCAGGAGCAACGCCTCGGAAAAGCTCCGGGTAGGCAAGGAACAAGCTGCTGGGTGGAGGTTCCTCACAGCACCGATCTCTCGCCTCCTGTCCTGTTGCGTGCTCCGAGCACTGTGGCGCGGCTGCGTCACCGCCAGCGCCTGTGTCAGCGCGTGTCACAAAGGGCCGCTTTGACACCCTGTCCCACGGTGACCGTGCTGCGCCGTGTCACAAAGGGCCATGGACACGCTGCCTCCTGTCCTGGGGCCACCCCAGGACATGCTGAACCCATGCTGAACGTGCCCCTGGTTGGAAAGAATCCATTGTCCCGAGTGTCTAAGACAGCCTGGGACACTCCTGGACCGGCCAAGTGCTCAGGGATGGAATCTCCACGGTGCCTGGCCCACACAGCCCAGCTCGGTGCTGGCTGGCAGCACAGCAGCTTCCAGCAAGCAAGAGGCAAAGGCATCTTGCCAAGAGTTGAAACACACCTGATAGGGAAGATGGCATTTGTGTGTGCATGAAGGCCTTTGAATTCACAGCTCTCCAAGAGAGCTCTGGGCCTCTCAGCTGGACAGAGAGGATCCACCTCAGACCTGTGCTCAAACAGGAGGGGAACACACCCTGCTGCAGGTGCCTGGCTTGGTCTCCACAGGCCCAGGCAGATGCCAAAGCTGCTCCTCACAGCCTTTTCGTAATTCGTATTTCTGCATGTAGATATCATGTATTCTGATCTTTTTAATATACATCCTACAGGATTTCATACTACACTCTTAGTCAGACTGAAAAGGAAGAGGAGACACCTGAGGAAGATAGATGGAGTTTCAAGTACATTGATACAAGTTGATATAACCCTGGAGATAGTTATCCTATATTTAGGAAACTTTTTTCTGTGAAGTTCTTTCAGGAGTACTTCTGTCGCCCCCCCGAGTAATGATCCAAATGTGGGCCTAGCTCTGCTCTGTTCCTGATCACATCCCACAGTAGTTGTTGGGGAAAAAAACATATATTCATGGGTGCATTAACATCTGGCTAGTGCTAACCCATGACATTGCTAGAGGAATGGGAGGAGGTATAAGACAGTAGTGGAACACGTGAAATATTTGCTGCAGCCTTTTTGCATGCTGTTTGTAGTATTTCTTCAGCACTAGGGCCTGCTGCGGCGACAGCACGTACTGGGGCTAAAGGAGGATATAAATCTGGTTCTTGTCCAGAATCACTAGGACTAGGATCAAACGGATCCTTTTTCTCTGGATCATTATCCTCAGGTGATGTTTTGTTAATAGAAACAACATAATCTGATGGCGATGCAGGCAGAGAATCCATTAGAGACATGATCTGCTTCCTTAAATTGTTGCAAAGCTGAGTATACCCCACGCCAAGTAATAATATCATCAGGGTGGACATGGTGATGAGAAATTAGGTGGGTTTTTAAACATTCACCAACCTTTTGCTGGTGACTGAGGTCACCAGAACCATCTGATGGATACCAGGACAAAATTGTTTGACCCATAGAAGTAATAGGATGAGGCTTTGGCCTTGGAGTTTGTAACTCTGTTCCCTGGTGATGTGCAACAGACTGTTTTTATGCCGTTTTGGGGATTTTGTGTCACCTTTCCCATGATAAGAAATGCTGCCCAACTATTCACAAAAGGCTAACTTGTTTCACAGCCAGCGATGAAAGGAGCTCCTTCGTGATCAGCTGAACACGCGCACCCTTGATTCAGTAGCGGTACGCCACCAGCCTGGATCACGTCAGTAGGACTGAAGCCCCTGTAAATCAGGAGCAATTTGTTGCCGTATGAATGAGAGGCTCACAAGCTGAGAGCAAACTGAATCTGTCTATTGCAGAGTTACAACAGTACTTATACACTTAGTGTGAGAACATCTGTTCAGTTCTTCGTGTGCAACCCAGCTGCAGGCCTGTAATAAATCCCTCGGCCTGACGGTTTTGCTTCTTTGCTCAAGATTTGCAAGCTTTGAAGAAACAGGACGCCTTTCCTGTTCTCAGACAGTGTGTAATCCACTTTCTTCCATGCTTCCCAGGATTCTTCTGCACTGTCAGGCTTGCTTCTTTCTCACACTTACACATGTACCTTTTTGTTTCCTTCTATGATTTCCATTCCTGTTTCAAGACTAATGGCTCTATACCTTTATCTTTACACATACCTGATGTGTTTGGCTGAGGTATCCATGAATGAGACATCATGAGATGTAGGAAGTTTCCCCATGTAGGGATTGTTTTTCTTGGGGTTTGCAGGCTGTGCAAAGTATCACTGCACACAAAATCTCCCCTGACTTTGTGTCACCTCCCCACTAAATAATCTTTTAGTACAGTTGGGCTTTCAACTGTACTAAAGCTTTCAGAAAAGCTCTTAATACATTCAGAATCATTTCTGCAGAGGTTGGAATCTTGTCATCTGCACGTTTGTGTTTTGTTGGTAAATAAGGAGGTTTTGCAGCAGCAGCAGAGATATTCTTAGCTGACAGCTTAGGGGTTGAGGTAGGTTCCCCTTTCTTCTGGAATTTCTTCCTCCCGCCCAATGTGCAATTCTGCTGGATGTTGAATGTTTTGTCAGGAGGGTCTGGCCTATGGTGCAAAAGGACACTCACAGCCCAGAATCCAAAAGTTTCCATACCATCTGGACTGCTTCTGAGCAAGGTCACGTTCACAGCCCTTACAGTGCTGTGCTTTGCAGTGGTAGCTGGACGGGTGTTGATGACAGCAGTGTTTTGGCTCCTGCTGAGCAGCGCTGTCCCTCTGACATTCCTTCCCCTGTCAAAGGGGATGGGAGTGGGCAAGATCCTTGGAGGGGACACAACCAAGCCAACTGACCCAAATTAGCCAATGGGATATTCCACACCATGTGACGACAGCTCAGATATCTAAGCTAAAAAGGAGAGAGGAAGAAGGGGGGGCATTTGTCAGTTTTCAGTGTTTGCCTTCCAGAGGAACCATAATGCATGCTGAAGCCCTTCTTTCCAGAAAATGTCCAAACATCATTGCTGATGGGAAGTATAGACTGACTTTTTTTCTCCTTAGCCTATGCACATGCAGTTCTTTGCTTCTTTCTTTCTTTCACTGTAATAAAACTGCTTTATCTCACCCTGCTGGTTGTTCTCCATCTTATTCTCTCCCCTGTCCCAGTGGGAAAGAGAATGATAGAGCGATGGAGTGGGCACCTGGCACCCAGCCAGGGTCGACCCTCTACAGTCATTTTGGTGCCTGAACATGGGGCCAGATAGAGGTGGTGAAATGGACTCTAGCAGGAACCTCGGGCAGCAGGCCAGAACAGCAGAGGAGCACAGGCCCAGGGTGACAAACAAAGTTTAGCAATAAGCCCAAAGCTGTGGCAGGAGCAGCAGGGGCCAGGCAGACCCAGGGGTGTTGAGCTAAAAGTCTACTAAAAATGCAGAGCAGTGGCAGAAACAGCGGGGGCTTGGCAGCCCTGGGTTAAGGGGGGGGTCGTTTTGGGCTCCCGCAAGCAGCCCTGAGACGCTCCCTTTGGGAGGGGGTTGTTGTCCTGGTTTTCCCTGGAGGCACCTAAGCAGATGGTGAAGATCCCTCCCAGAGTGGTGGGGTATTGAAAGGCCCCAGTTCAATGGGCACACTTGCAAGCAGAGCCTCACCCACAGTCAGGAGAAGCCGTGAAGGAAAAGCTCTGCAGTAGCAGCGAATCCTCTGGGCAGCAGCAGCAGTCCAACACCAAAACCTCAACCATTTGCCTTCCAAGCCGTGCCCCACAGCTAAGGGACAGAACAGCCCCACAGCCTCTCCCCCTGCCACAGGTATGACTCCCAAATGCTCCTTTCCCTTGCCTGACTCCTTAGTGTGGGATGTAAGAGGTCTGGCCATGTCTTTTGTTTCTTCATTACCCCTAATTGTCCTCTGCACAACTGCTCCCTTCAGAGGATCTTCCTTTCAAATGGGAAAAAATTCCTTAAAGAATCCAAACCAAAACCAGGGTCTCTATTTTGCTGTCTTCAGACAAAATTAAATACTAAAAAACAGCTAAAATATAGGATCAAAAAAAAAATTTCTTTGCTTATGATGGCACAGATCCTTATCAAATTCAGGGATCACTAAATTTTCAGCTAAATACGATCTCTTTCAACATGTAAACGAGACAGACAGTCCTGACCTACAGAATCCCAGCAGTGCCTCTCAGCACTCCTGCATCCATGTCAGGATGCTGGCCAACACAGGACTGTCCTGGAAACTAAGGCGGCTGACTTTACGTTTGTGTGGGTACCCACAGGTCAAGGCCAAGGGTGTTCCCTCAGGATAGGGCAGTCCTGAGGGGTCTCCCAAAAACTGCCGAATATCGGCCACTCCTTGTGGCACCAGTTGCTTTCCTGTGGAATGTTCTACCTGCCCTGAGAGTAAAGAGGGAGTTTGGAGAAGGAGCTTGCCAGGCTGTTCTCCATCCCTTACCAGTACTGATTCTCCTGCAGAAAACACGAGGGGAGAGCTGTGATTTATTGGCAATTTAGATATCTGTACCAGGGGAAGGATTAGCCTTTTAGCAATCTACTCATTTGTTTGGGCTACTTTTGTAACACTGAGAGAACTTCCATTCCTTGAGAGATTTGACTCCTTAAGGGAATGAGGTTATCATCATCCCTTCACAGAAAACCATTTACAAACCAAAGAATAGACATTTTTTTGCCTCTGTGTAGTGTTATGTTTTGTGAAGTGACTTTCAATGGATGATGTTAAGGCAAATGAGTTGCAGCTTTGAGATGGGATGCAAACTGTCAAACCTTTCACACTGTCAGGCCATTCCCAATAATTTAGGAACTTTGCAACTTCTTGAAACTACTTCAGTTGAGCAAAGGGGAAGGAAAGCTTCCCTGAACTGATGATTCTTAAATGCCAGATTCTTCTGTGCCTTCTTGGCAAATGAGATTTTATGCTAAAGGAAATGACTTTAATGAGAAAATAATTCCAGCATGAAGGAAGAGCTTTGAACAGAGACCAAGTTTCACCAGCAGTTGCTCCAGGTGCTCCTGCCAACAGCCCCTGTAGGAAGGAGCACAGCCCCAGTGCACTTTGGCTTTGGCTCCCTCTGGCAGAGAAGCCCCCTGGGGCACAGGTCTCTGGGGCAGGAGAGGACACCAGCACTGCCAGGGCTCAGGGGTGGCAGGTGTGCTTGGGTGGGACTCTGCCACACCTGCTGATTTCAGTGCTTCCCTGGCCCCAGGGGTCAGAGCAGCGTTTGTGCCCTGGCCCACGCGTTCCTTGTGTCTGTCACACCTGCGGGTTTAGGATGTCCTTCAGCCAGGACGTGTCCCAAGGAGGCCGTGCCAGCTTCTGGGGAAGGCCCTGTCCCCTTTCTGCTGTGGCTGCATCGGCAGCCCTGGGGGCTCCTTCTGCTGCCCTGAGCCCACAGAGCAGGGCAGCGTTTGCTGATGGTTGGAGCTGTTCCTAAAGATCCTGTGGGGATGTCTCAGACACTTGGGGAGAGGGATTCCTTCCAGCCTGGGCCACTTTGGGTGGCCCCAGGGCAGGTGGCAGGGTGTGCAGGGGCCCTTTGTGACACGGTGCAGCATGGTTACCATGGAATGGAATGGAATGGAATGGAATGGAATGGAATGGAATGGAATGGAATGGAATGGAATGGAACAAGGTGTTACTCGGGCCCTTTGTGACACATGGTGACATAGGTGCTGGCGGTGGCACAGCCACACCACAGTGCTCAGAGCACGCAACAGGGCAGGACAGGACAGAGTGGTGCTGAGAGGAGTCTCCCCACAGCACACTCGTTTCTGTCTCACTCGGAGCTTTTCCGTGGAGTTACTCCTGCAGGTGACCTTGCGGCTACACTGTGGGAATTGGTGACGCGGAGGTTTTCCAAAGCATCTCCTATCCCTGTGGTTTGTGCCCTCCAGGCCAGACTGTGGCATGGCAGGCAGATTTCTTGGTCTGTTCAAAGTGTTAAGAGGGAAAAGAAAGAATGACCCTGGAGCTACCCCAGCACAACAGCCTGAAGAGCCGGAGCAGTTCGAGACACTGCAGGATGGTGAGTGGAAGAGCTGGGCCCCAGGGCTGATGGCTGCAGCCAGCTTGGCCCCATCCCATCCCACCTGCTGTGGACATGCCCATGGATGGGATGGAAGAGGGGCTGGGGCTGCCCTCCCCGCAGTGGCCGTGCTCCATCCCCTGGGGCATCCCGGGGCTGTCCGTGCCTGCAGAGCCCAGGGCTGGGCTCTGTTCTCCGGCCTCTCCCGCAGCCCCTCATCTCTTGCTGCGCTCACTCTTTGCCAGATGCAGCCATGGAGTGGACACAAGAGCAGGAGCCCGCCCGTGGCCACTTCCGCAGGACACTGAAGGTACCTGCAGCCATCCCCACCTGGGCTGGGGCTGCTGTCACTGCTCAGCCCAGCACCACACTTGGAGCACTCCATGGAACGTGTCTCTCTTCCCTGTCCTTTGTTCTTCTGCAGATGTTCCGGAAGTTCCTGCGCATTCGACGCGGAAAGACCAGCACCACAGACACTGAGGGCACAGCTGAGCCTGACTCTGGGCTGATCGAGCTCCTGGCAGAGCCTGATGTCAGCACAGATTCGGCTGAGTGCTCAGAAGACTCTGACAGTGCTGCGAATGATAACTGGGCAAAGGCTGACATGGCAGTGACTGAGGATGTGGCAATCACAATCACCAACGATGGAGGGACTGAGGGCATTGCAAATTCCAACACCATGCCCACTCCCACTGTGATTCATGCTCCTCCTATGGATTTTTTCCAGAAGAAGGGTATTTCTTCTGAGCAGCAGGTAACCAGCCTGAGGCCAGGCCTGGAGGCCTCCCAGGATCATGTGCCCCCTCAAGCCATGGCCACTGGGAGCCCTCAGCCTTTGAGGCCAGCACTGTGTGCCAGGAAGGGAAGCACTTCTTGGGGGAAGCTGGGGAAGTTGCTCCTTTGGACAGTTCTCCAAGTGTTCCCCATGCCTCTTCCAGGTGCCAGCCATTGTAAGGAACATTCACCAGAGACTGGCATCCCATGTCACTGTGAATGCCAGGCTGCAAACAGACATTGTGAGGCTGGCTGAAGAGCATCCAGCTGATGTGGTGCTGACCCTCTTGCACTGTGCCCCAACGTGTGACAGGTACAGGATGTACCTGCCTCGAGAGCTCAGGGCTCAGCAGCCTTTAGGGCCCATCGCCCTGCACAGCCTGTGCAATGGGGTGTGCCAGACAGGCAGAGAGGTCCAGGACCCTCAGGACCTTCTGTTTCCTGAGCCTGCTGCCAATGCTCCCTCCCTGAAATTCAGGGCACCGGGGCTCTGTTACCTGGGCCCCAGAGCTGCACAGGGCATGGCAGTGTGACTGAGATGCCCCTGACACAGAGCTCTCATCCCACAGAGCTGCTGCCATGATCTGGAGAACCATAGGCTCGTCGGGACCAGCAGTGGAGAAGGTGCTGCCAGCACTGGTCTGTGTAATGGAGCACTGGCCACTGTACAGGATGTGCACCTCTGATGGGGACAACAAGGATGTTTTTGCCCTGGCTGTGAGTTTCTGGGCCTTTGCTCACCCCCAGGTCGCCTCTCCAGCAGCTCTCCATCCTCTCCCTGCCTCAGGCACTGAAACCTGGGCTAGGGGCAGGCTCAGGGGGCATCAGGCCCACTGCTCCCCCTGCGTCTCCCCTTGTGACCTGACACCTCGGCACTGAGTGCTGTCTTGGGCTTCTTCTATTTCAGGCAACTCTGGTGCTCTGGGTGATTCTCCAGGAGCCTGAGTGCGATGAGGCAATGACCCTTTATTCCTCCCGCCTGTCTGTGGCTCTGCTTCTCCATATTGTCATCACCACACAGCAGATGCCACCCAAGGAAGTTGATAACTTCTGGACAGCATGCCGGGAGGAACACTGCCTTCCCAGCAACCCCAACAGGTTCCAGTCCTCCCGTCCTTCCCATGCCCTTGTGGCCAGTGCCAGTGCCCCCAGTGTGACCTGGGCTTTGCTCTGCACACAGGTTTGCAGTGCAGGCCATGAAGGCTCTGCTCTACCGGCTGCAGTGTGACAGAGAGGTGATGGCCATGGAGCGCAAGCATGGCTGGGACACGCTGCTCTGTGCTGACACCCAGCACTATGCCATGGGTCTGCTGGCCAGGTGAGAGCCCCTTCTCCCCGCTGTCCCCGGCATTTGTGCCCTGTGCCCGGGGTGCCCCACACAGTCCCTGTGGTCATGGGCCACAGGGCCTCATCACTGAGGGAAGGCCAAGCAGACTGGGAAAGGCTGGGAGAGGAGGGTGCCCAGAAGGAGCTGCCTCTCAGTGGGCCCACATCATCGCCAGGGATGCTGGGGAAAGACTGGACCTCTGTGAGCCAGTCCTCTCCCTGAGAGGTTTGCCACCTCCACCTCAGGGTCTTTTTCCCGACAGGGAGATGCGCCGTGTCTTGGTCCCTTTGTGTTCCCGCATTGCACTCCAGCTCCTCCGCCTGCTCAGCACGGAGCAGCCAAGCTGGGATTTGCCTTTACTGGCATTTCTTGTGGAGGTGAGCCTGAAGGCCAGCGCTGCCTCTCTGAGCTGCCTCCCAGCTCTCTGCCCTCTCATAGCCGCTGCTGCCTGGGACCGTGCCTGTGCCCTGTGCTGCTGCCTGGGCCTGGCCCTGTGTGGTTCTGGGCTCCTGCCAGCCGGGTCTCCTGTAACTGCCCTGTGCCTTTCAGGTCCTCGAGTGCATGGATTTGACTCGATGCCACGCCAGCATCCTCTGGTTCATGTCGAGGTACCTGCTGGGCAATTGCAGGCAGAGATGTCGCCTGGCACTCAGAGGCCTCGTGGTGCTCAGCAAGGATCCCTTCATGGTGAGAAGGTGGCAGCAGCTGAAGCTGCACTGGGGAAAGCAGCCCCATGGGCTGGCTGGGCTTCAGGAGCTGAGGCAGCTGCTCCCAGCTCTCCTGCCTCACCTGCCTGAGTGCTTTGGGACAGGCCTTTGGGCTCTGGGCCCTGCAGCAGCAGGGTGGTGTTGGCGGTGCAGCTGTTCATGGCTTCACAGCACAGCCTTGTGTTCCACACAGGCCAGAATAATGTGTAGTCTGTCTTCAAGCTTTCTGGAGCTGCTGGATGATGCAGATGGAGAGGTGGTCAGCATGTCCCTCTGTGTGTTCACGAATGTGTTCAATAACAAAGGCATCCGGGTATCGAGCACCACTGCCCCAAAGCTGGCTGAGGCACTCCTGGAACTCTTTAACCACGTGAGATTCTGCATCCCTAACCACAGGCACTGGGTGCTTCCCAGTGCCGTCTGCATTTTCAGGCCTTTGCCTGGGTGGGCCTGGAGTAGTTGGTGCTTAGGTTTTCTCCTGTCCATCTAGGACAATAGCCACGTACAAGTGCTCTCCATTCACCTCTTCTGTAAGGTGATGGAGTTGGTAGTGGACGAGGGAAAAAAGCCTCTGAAGGAATTTGTCAACAAGGGCGTGTACACACTTTTCATCTACTGCCATGATAAGAACCAGCAGGTGGCAAAGGTGAGGTTTTGTGTGCTGCTGGTGTTCTGCTGGGAGGGGGCTGGGCTGCCTCCTGCCCTGGTGCCTCCAGGGCTGCAGCTTCCTCCAGGCCGTGGCACAGGGACGGGTCCTGTGCCCTGAGCTGCAGTGCCATATCCGTGTCTCTGCTGCTCTCCAGGCCTCTCGGGAAACGCTGCATTGTGCGGCCAGGTTCTTGAAGAGGAGGACTCTCAAGAAGGTGCTGAAGAAGGAGCAGTTGAAGATCCATGAGTGTCTGGTAAGGATGGCCTGGATGAAGCCCTAGCCTCAGGCTGGAAAGAACCCCTGCCCCTGGTGTTCAGTGTGTGGGGGGCTGGCAGCTGTGGCCCCTGGCCAGTGCTGCACCCAGGGGCGCCAGCCTGCGCCCCACACGCCGCTCCCTTCCCTGGGCCACACGGGACCTTCTCCAGGCTCCTGTGGGCCCGAGCCGGGTGCCGATGGAGCCCCGGCACAGCGGGGCTGCGGGGCGGGGCGGCACCGCGGCTCCCCGGGCAGCAGCCGGCCCTCGGCCCCCTCCAGAGCCCGGCAACAGCGGCTGCTGGCCGGGCCTCAGGGCTGTGCGGGCAGGGGAGGCCGGGGCTGGGCGCAGCGAGAGCCCGGCCGAGGGGCTGAGCCTGCGCCAAGCCTTCCCTGCTGCCGCTCTCTGCAGCTGGCAGAGGACAGGAGCCGAGCGGCCGAGCACCTGCGCCGGGTGCTGCCGTACCTGCAGAAGCCACAGGAGCCCCTGCGAGCGGCGGCCATCAGGTTCATGGGTGAGCCACGAGCCCGGGCTCCCTGCCCGGCCCGCCGCAGCTCGGCCCCAGCCCCGGCTGCGGCCCCGGCAGCGGCCTCCGGGCCCGGCGCCGTGGAGCCCCGCCTGCCCTCGGGGCTGCTGCCGCCCTCTGGCAGCCGTGCCCGCCCCTGGGCGGCAGGAAGGGCAAGGGCCCGGGCTGAGCCGTGCCGGGGCAGGAGGCCGTGTGGCCGCAGGGCTGGCAGCGCCGCTGGCACGGAGCTGTGCCGCTGGGGCCGTGACACGCTCTGTGTTCGCAGGGACTGCCGCGGTGCTCAGGAGAGGGCGGCAGCAGGAAGAGCTCCAGGTGCTCTGTGAGGTAAAGGGCAGCGGGCTGGCAGCGGGGGCTGGTGGGGAGCTGCAGTCCCTGCCCTGGCTGCGGAAAGCTTCACTCCTGTATGGATGAGAGGTGGCGTGGGTAAAGCATAAAGGGATTTCAGGGACACGGGGAGGATTAAGGTCAGCACCTTCTGGCTGATCACGTTGGACTCTCTCTTGTGGCCGTTGCAAGAGCCGAGTGGGATGCCCTTGGCAGGACGGTCTCCTAGAAATGCTGCAGATGCAGGCCCTGACCATGTCTCTCTTCCTCTCTGTTCCAGCCATTCACGCCCTAAGGAAAGACACCAGTCTATGCCTCAGTAATCTGAATATTCAGGGGCAGTTTGCCAGAAGAGCTGAGGAATTGGGTTTGTCTTCAGGACGCAGTGAAACAGTGTCCCAAGAACAGCACCAGCAGCCACTGAAGAGGACACCACAGCCCACAATGCTGCTGCAGCTCCAGGCACAGCTCATGACTGGCACAGCTGAGCCTGTGGAATGCTCACGTTGCTTCAGCTCTCTCCCTCCCTTCTGACAGCTCCTTACCTCCAGCCTTTAGACCCTGGCCATCCCCATTTTTTCCCTCCCAGCTTATCCCCTTTGCTTCGCCTTGCGTCAATAAACAGTTTGGCTTCTTCACTTTCCCTGCATCTCTGTGGAGCTGATGTGGCACGAAAACCTGAGCCCTGGGACACACAGGCCCCGGCTGCCGTTCTCTTCTGTGCCATGTTTTGTGCAGAAACCCAGAGGAACGAGGGCAAATCAGGCTGGAAAGGTCCCTGTGCTGAAGTCCCACAACACTGTGGAGTTTAAGGCCTTGCTGAGCACACTGAAGGCCGGTAGTGGCACGAGGAGCCTGTGTGTCAGGGACCAAGGTCATGTCTAAGGCCCTGCCATATTTGGTCCGCTGTTGTGCACAAGACAATGAAGAACAGACAAGGAGGAAACCTTATGGTTTAATTGGTGGGGATTTGACCCTTGAGAGAAACAATGGATCGGTCAATTGTTGGGAGGTTAACCTGTGGAAGAGGAACATTACACAGTGGAGCTGTTGTTGGCACAGAGGTGTCATCACCGTTGTGACCTCATCTCATGCACTGGCCAAGCATGAGATGACATTGTAACTGGAAAAACTCCATTTCAGAGGAGGAGGTATGAGGCCTGGTTCTGGGGTAGAGGAGTGGGAAGGACATAATGCATGCCCTTCTGATGCAGGGGATGCCCTGAAGGTGGATGGCCCAACTGCCTCTCCCACCTGAGCATCATGCTCCATCTGCTGCTGCTGCTCAGCAGCTTCTCACCAGTCAAGGGGTCAGCATGTATTCTTTGCAAGGGCTCCTAATCAAACAAAATGAAAAAGTTCAAAAGTCCCAAAACCTTGCCATGAAGTAAAATTTCTGTGTATTTGGTGGAAAAGAGGAATGACGTGTATACCCCCAGATACATGAACCTCCTTGGATCAAAAGAAAATGCCACAATCTAAGAACGAGCTGCAATATGTTTTAGGATTACTAGTGTTTGGAGAAAACACATCCCAGATTTTTCTATAATTGCCAGACCCCTTTATAACTTGCTTAGAAAAGGAGTGAAAGGGGAATGGTGTGCTTCTCAGGGAGAAGCAATAAAATTGTTGATTTTTGAAGCAACTGCTCACCAAGCACTTGGTCCTAGTCATCCTACAGATCCTTTCCAGGTGGAATGGGGTTTGGCTTCCTCAGGACTGTCAGTACAACAACGTATTGTCCTGAGAGTCCATTTGAAAGTGATTAAAGCTGTTACTCCATATTCAACCCCCTCACCTGATGGGATGGCCAAAAGAGCCTCAGTAGGAGCTGTAAAAAATCTGTCAGTGAACTTGGATAGCAGCCCAGACAAACCTGCCTCAGTCACTGAAAGAGCCCCTTCCTTTTTCCCTGAGCAGTCAGCAATTGATGGTGAGGTCAACAGAATCCCAGTGTGGAAAAAGGAAAAGTGGCAAGAAATTCTAAATATTGCAAGCCAAGGGAACTTTGCTGTGGGATGGGTGTCTTCTCAGCAGATAGATGGAAATCTAGCAAGAGACAATACCGTTAAAGCATTGCAGGAATGCTTTGGAACTTTCCTAAAACCACAGGAAATCCTGTCTGATAATGGGTCTCACTTTACTGCAGAAATTCTCCAGGACTGGGCAAAAGGTGAAAGGATCAAATGCCATTCTCATCCCCCTTATGGATGGGGGTTAACAGGTGTCCCAAAATCACTGCTTTTTGCCTGATAGCTCCAAGCATAAATACATGCTGGATAATTCCTTCATTCCTTCACTATCTTTTCTGCCTTTGGAGGCAGACTCCATTGTGTTTACTTTTCCCAGGAGAACTCCGAGGGACATAAAGACCACATAAAAGCCTGATAAAACTGGTGATATTTTAAACATTTTTTGTGTTATGGGAACAAAATTGGGAATTTTACATAGTATTTATTATATAGAAATACTAATGAAGAAAGTGCTTGTTACAATTACGAATTTGACAACACCCTTTACAGTTGTCCTTATTGGCCTTGGGAATGTCTCAGTGGCTATTATCAAACATATTACCAAATTGAGAACAGGTAAATGTGAAGAACCACAAATTGATAATTGATGCACTCAGTGTTGCACAAAACAACATCTTTTGGCTCTTAGCTGCCTCCAGTCTCAGTTGTGGATGCAGTTAGTGGCTGTCTCAATTATAAAAGAAGGCAGTCTTTCTACTGGAATTCAGAAAGTAATTTGGGACCATGCCAATGATTTTGAAAGAGAATTTCAGTCTTGGTGGGATACAAGCCAGTGATAAACACAGCCACAACTTCTGTATTGGCCATACGGAATGCTTTAGTTCATTTGATATTCCCTGTTATTGTATTAAGATTGAATCATGATGGAGCTATTCTCTATCCTTTGGAGCACAGAGAATGGGCCCATCAAGTTGCTGAGAAATTGCAAACTGTTAATTTAGAATTTTGTATTGTTTGGGAAGAGGAAGGGTTTATTTGTGAAAGTAATACAATTATAGCTTAGAACATTTGTTTGGGCACAGAACAAAATATTTGTTATTTTAAAGTTTATCCTAACAAGACTCCTGAAACAGTACTTGTGTATATAGGCAATGGGTGTGCATGCTTTAGAACTGCTTGTGACATTGTAGCTGTAGGAAATGTAATATTGGACCCTAAAAAATCATTCAAATTTTTGTGTTTGTAACTTTACCAAAATCACAGCCTGTGATTTTTCTTACTCAGCTCCAGTTACTTCTTTTACCTTTACAGCACCTTTTACAATCTAATTACACACTAATCCACAAGTTATGGCCTACCCCAATTAGGATGAACCTTACTTTGATGAAGCAATTGTTGCTCCATCAGATTGAATTGAAATTTTAGAGAAAATGAAGAAAAATGGACAAAAGACTTTGGTAGCTGTTCATCACAATGTGGAAGCAATCCATTGTGTCCTAGAAAGAGTAAAGCGAGATGCTGAACACAGAGGGATGGATCCTCTCTTTAGATGGTTCCCTACGGCCTCGAGTGTCCTGAACAAATTATGTCATCCCATCATTGTTCTTTTGACTTTAGTTTTGATTGGCTTTGTTTTGTCAGCAATCTCATTCTTTATGAATTGGAGAGTGATGAAACAGCTAAAACTATTAACCTGTGTAATGTATGCACACAATTTGGTTTCTATCCCCCCTACTATAGATGCACGTAGAGATATTGACACAAGACAAACCATACAAGTAGGCCATAGTCGTGGATTGTAAAATGGATTTTTGCCAAAGTAAGATAAGAGATTTTTGATATGCATATTTTAGGCTAATTATGTATTTTTGATTTTGTGTGACTTCTTTGATTATTTTAAGAGTTTGTTTTGTTTTGATGATTTGAAAATTGTTGTAATTACTATTGTCATGATTTTATTTTGATTATTTGATGTCATGATTTTGTGAATCATTTATCATTATGATCATTGTGACTTGTTTTCAAGTTTTATCATTGTAATTCATTTTAGAATCAATATTGATTATCATTGTGATTTGTTTTGAAGTTTGACCATTTTGATTTGTTTATTAATCAATATTAATTGTTGTTGCCTATCTTTTTCTCTTGTTTTCCTTTTTTCCCCTCTGTTCTCTTGTTCTCTCTCTCTCTCCTCTCTGTTTTCTGGGGTATGCTACCAACATTGAGCCCTAAAGACTTTGTAGCAATGCAACAAACCCAGCTGCTGGAGCTCTCTCAACTACGATCCTGAGTCACGGGGTGGTGTCAGAGTCGGACCAAAGACCCCCTGGCAGAGCCCAGAGCAGCCTGAGCCTGGGCACAGGAGGCTGCACAGAGGCCCTTGGAGCTGCCAGAGGCAGCAGCCTGGCCCTGGGTGCCTCTTGGTGGCCCCGGGCCAATCCTGGGCTCTCAGAGCCCAGCTGGCAGCTGGCTGCTCCCCAGGGAAAGCTCAGCCGTGCTGGGCACAGCACAGCCTGGTGCCATTGGCCGTCTGCAGCCTGCACAGGAGCAGAGAAAGGCAAAGCACAGCCCAGGGCTCAGCCCTGGCTGAGGATTCCTGCTCTGATGCCGGCTGCCCTGTCCCTCCTGGCAAAGGTGAGCGCTGTGTGCAGCACTCTGGGCACAGGGCAGGGAGCTGGGCTGCTCCGCAGGCTCCAGCACAGGGCAGCGTCCTTCAGGCACGGCCCTTCTGCCGGGGGAGCCGAGGGCAGCACCAGGCAAGGACAGCTTGGCAGGTCACATCTGCAGGAGCCAGAGCCTCACACAGCTCTGCCAGGAAGCGCCTGCAGTCCTGGGGCTCTGCACTGAGCCACAGCAAAGGGGTGAAATGCAGAGTGTTTGGCAGAAATATTCAGGGCCACCAGGCCAGCCTGCTTTGTGCTGTCTGGCACACAGCAAGCACTGTGCAATATAGCCCTGAGCTGCTGGGAGCCAACTCTGAGATGAAATTAAATGGGGACAAAAGTCATCAAAGCAAAAGAGAACTGTTTCTTAGGAAGGAGTCACCTGAGCTGGGTGTGTATCTCACTCTCCCAAGAGCCAAACACACACACACACACTCCAACAGAATGCTGCTTTTTATTGCCTTTCCCAGCCCAGGGCCAACCGTGCCCCCTTTCCCTTTGGCTGGGTACTAAGGAACTTAGATTCTCTCCCCACTGCCTTCTTGTCTGTCCCTTCTCCTCTTATCCTACTTCCCTTTTGGCCTGGTCTTCAACTTGGCCCCTGTCCCAGCTCACAGACACACCAAACAAATTAACGAGAACAAATCCAAACCCTAAATAACAACACCTAGAACCAACAACTTCCCTTCTTTTTTCTAATAGTCTTTTGGCTACAGCAAAATATTATCTCATATCTCACCAAGGGGATCAGAGATGAGCCTGTGGCTTGTGCTTGAGCAGTGAACTGATTTGGAAGGGAGCAGAAGGGTTTCAGTAGGCAATTGGTGTTTTGTTTCTTAATTGCTGAAGGAAAGACACAATGTGCCTTCAGTCAGCAAAACCATTTTCAAGGTACATTGAGGAAATGCTTGTGGGCAATTCCCAGAGAAGGAAGGTGTTGAGAAAATGTTGAACTGGAACAAATCAGGAATTCCGTTGGCATTAACAGACAGTGTTGAGCCCTCTCTTCCCCCAGTGCAGTGACTGGTGTGTGCAAGTGGCTACCTCAGCCTTGAGAATAGAGTAGTCCTCCTAAGAAGGTATCTGGAATGCATTCAAGGGGAAGAAAGTGCTTGCAGGAGGCTCTTGAGCAGCAGAGGAGAATTTGAGGAATGGGATGTTCCCCAAAAGACACCAGAGACCCTAAAGAGACCCCTACTCTCCTGTCAGTAACTTCTGAGAAGTGATTTAAACATGTCCAATAATTGGAGGGAATGTTTAGCCTGTGAGTTTCAGCAAAGTAATGAGTAGGTCTTATCTGCATGGCTACAAATGAGTAGGTGAGATTTCTGAGTGAGCACATGTTAGAAAAGTGATTCCCCATGCACCCCGCACTGAAATAAAGTCATGCCTCCTTTCTCACACTGAGCTGGCACTGGGGATCAGGCCCTGCTTGGTAACTTTCATTTTAGTCCCTTCTATTGAAAGGTGGAAATGAAACCTTTTCCAGCTGTTTCCCTCAGGATGACCTTTTTGGGGCCCAGAGCTCTGTGCTGCAGGTGGCCCGGGTGTGTGCAGAGCAGTGCAGCCTCCACAAAGCCCTTGGTTTCCCCCAGTCCTGAAGATTTGTTGCTCGGTGTGCCCAGCTGTGGCAGGAGAAAGAGCCCGCAGGGCAGTGGGCGCCGTGCCCTGCCCAGCCAGGGCTCTCTGGCACAGAGCAGCAGCAGCGCCAGCACCTTTCAACCCCTCCTGCCTTGGCTTCCCCCGGGAGACAGAAGCCTCTGGAAATCTGCACCACCTGTGGCCTTCCCAGCTTGGAGCGGCTCCTGCTGCTGGGCACCTCCTGCCACTTCTGCTGCTTCCAAACAGGAATCAGGGCAGAGGTGGAGACGCACATACAGAGAAGGCCTGGGCTTGTGCAAGAAATGGGCAAATGTAGGGGGAATGTGTTAGGAGTTATTTCAGCTGGTAGGCCAATACTGCTTTCTCTCCTTTTCTCTCTTCACATTTCCTGTTCTATTCCCTCTCACATTTCCATCCCTGCCCCCTCTCGAGTCTCACAGTTTTCCTGTCATGTTTACCCCACAATTTTTACTCCTTTTCCCCATCCTTTTCAGCTCACTTTCCTCACACTTCACCCCTCACATTTCCCCGACTTCCCACTGTTTCCTGTTTTTTCTCCCCTCATGTTTCTCTCCTTTTCTCAGTCATTTTTCTCCAAGTTTTCTCCTTGTGTTTCTCACTTCTGCCCTCATGTTTCTCACCCTTTCCCTCTCACATTTCTCACACTTTTCCCCTCACGTTTCTCATTCTTTCCCCCTCACGTTCCTTATACTTTTCCTGTTGCATTTTGTGCCCTTTTTTCACTCCTGTTTTCTGCCACTTTTCCCATCAAACTTCCCACCGTTTTTCCCTGTCACAGTGGACACGGGAAGAACCACACGAGGACACGCTGGTGAGCGAAGCAGGAAAAAGGGGTGAGTTTATTTAGAAAACCCAGTTCTATACATTTCCCATGGTGCCCGTGGATTGGAGGATGGAATTCCACCTCTCAATCCACGTTGGTCGAGCTAACTGTCAATCACATTCTCCTCCTACCTAGAAATATGTAAACAATAAAAGACAGTTAGCAAAACATGGCCAGTGTTTATAGTAGAAAATGTGATAAGGTGAAATTTCTGACTCCAATATGAAGAATATAACAGAAGGCTTAAAAAGGTCTTCAAAACCAGGGTGACATTTCCCCTCGTGTTTTCTGCCTTTTTCTGCCCTCTGGTTTCTCACTCTTTTCCCCTCAGGATTCTCAACATGTTCCCCTCACATTTGCTGCCTGTTTCTCTCTCTTTGCCAGTAAAGTTTCTCACTTTCTTGCCCTCATGTTTCCCTCCATATTTTCCCCTATGTTTTTCACCCTTTTTTGCTCATGTTTCTTAGCATTTTTCCATCCCTGCCTTTTCCTCCTCTCACCTTCCTCTCCTATTTTCACTCACATTTTTCACCATTTTCCCCTCAGTTTTCTCACCTTTTCCCACACAGGTTTCCTAGCCTTTTCTCCCTCACACTTCTCTCTTTTTTTTCACTCCCATTTCTCACACTTGTCACCTCACGTTTTCTGCCTTTTTTCCCCTCACATTTCTTAACCCACTGGTTCCTGTCAGTGACTGTTCCCCTTCAGTAGTTGCTGGGCTTCTCTTCTTTTTTTCCTGCACTCCCCTACTCCAAAGAATGGGTGCCAGGGCAGCGCTCCAGGAAGCCCCTGCCTGTGCCTCTGCTGAACAGAATGTCTGTGCTCAACTTGAAGAATCTCATGAAGAACAACCTAAACTGCAGCGGGCTTCCTGCTGCAGTGTTGGTTTGTATTTCAATTCCATATAGTCTTCCTAGTGTTCTAAAGAAAGAGGTACCCTGAGGGATACACATGGCAGGTGAGCAGCCACTGCACCCTCGGCCTCAAGCAAATCCCATCTCCGTTTTCATCACCTCACAGTCACTGTGACTCCTTCCTGGACAAAACCACCTGTGATGCTGTAAGAGTCGGTCTGAAAATCCCTCATCTGCCTCACGACTGTCAGAGGCTCAGACCCCCATGGACCCTGGGCCACAGCACAGGAGTTCTGGCCTCATTGATGAAAGATCCAAGCTTCTCCCTGCAGCTGCACCTACTGGACCAAGACGCCCTCCTCAGGGACCCGTGCATGAACAATGGACACTGTCACAGTTCCTGGGCCATGTTTGCAGAGGCTGTGTTTGCTCTGACCGACTGTGCTGTACCTGCTGCAGAGCCCAGACCTGCTTGCCCCAAATCTGCCTGATCTGAATGGTTGCACCTGATTCCCAGAGCAACGGGGCTCCTCACAGTGACTCATGGGTGCTCCCCCCACGCTGGCCAGGTGCCCCCCACTTCTGCCTGCATTGGCCGGGTGCCCCCTGCTTCTGAAATGACTATAAAAGCTTCCCCCTGCGACTCACACTTTGAGGCCTCCCCAGCGGACGATGGATCTATTGGCCTGTGCCACGAGGACTGCAAAGGTGGTCTATTGGTACCAGTGTCACGAGGACTCTCGTCTGTTCAGTCAGTAGCTAAACCACCCTTTTTCTCTTTTCTCTCTCTCTCTCTCTCTCTTTCTCTTCTCTACTATCGCATAATTGTGTGTATCAATAAAGATACAATTGATTTTACTTGAACTAAGTTCTCATTTCCTCTTTGTGCACTCTGAAATCAAAATGAACCATCACGACCATCCTTTGGCTCGTGACAGATGCTTCTTGATGCTAAGCGAAGTCCATCTGCACAGGAAATGCTTTTGGCCTTCTTTTGGAAAAAAGAATGTTTTTATTTCAAAATGTTCAATCTCTGCAGTTTTTTCCTATTTTTCACCTATTTGAATTGCCTTGACATCAAAATACTGCCAGCTGACGTTCCGAACTGGCTGGTCTGTGTTTGTGTGCACAGAGCAAAGGTGCCACACCGTGTCCGTTTCCCGGGTGTCTGTCAATGTCCATTTACACAGAGGGCTGAAGGGGGGGCTCTGCCTGGTCTGTGCGGCTCCGGGGCTGGGGCTGGGCTGGCAGGGCCGCGGATGGCGCTGGGAGGCACAGCCTGAGCCCAGCCGCCATCTTGTGTGTGCCTGCCTCAGCCCCAGCCGCCATCTTGTGTGTGGCTGCCTCAGTCCCAGCCGCCATCTTGTGCATTGAGCTGGTCCAACTCTGAAGCGAATGTGTTGCTGTTTTCTCAGCAGTCAGGATCTGCAGCAAAGACACCAACACTGCAGGACAGTTTACAGGGAATCGCATGGGTTTGGCTCAAAGCAGCCTGTCCTAACTTGTCACTGTCCTTTGTACATGAACAATGGCAGCTGCAGCTCCTGCACTTCTGCTTCTTCTGGGCATCTCCCTGGCTGCCCTCCTGGGCAATGGCCTCCTCATCAGCGCCATAGCCTGCAACCACTTCCTGCACACCCCCATGTTCTTCTTCCTGCTCAAGCTGGCCCTCAGTGACCTGGGCTCCATCTGCACCACTGTCCCCAAAGCCTGGCACAATTTCTTCTGGGACACCAGGCACATCTCCTACACAGGATGTGCTGCTCAAGTTTTCCTCCTTATTTTTCTTATGTCAGTAGAGTATTTTCTGCTGACCATCATGTACTATGACCGCTACGTGTTCATCTGCAAACCCCTACACTACGGGACCCTCCTGGGCAGCAGAGCTTGTGTCCACATGGCAGCAGCTGCCTGGCCCAGTGCCTTTCTCAATGCTCTCATGCAAACAGCCAATACATTTTCCCTGCCCCTGTGCCAGGGCAATGCCCTGGGCCAGTTCTTCTGTGAAATCCCCCCATCCTCAAGCTGTCCTGCTCCAAATCCTATCTCAGGGAACTTGGGCTCATTGCAGTTAGTACCTGTTCTGTATTTGGTTGTTTTGTTTCATTGTTTTCTCCTATGTGCAGATCATCAGGGCTGTGCTGAGGATCCCCTCTGAGCAGGGAGGGCACAAAGCCTTTTCCACCTGTCTCCCTCACCTGGCCGTGGTCTCTCTGTTCCTCAGCACTGCAGTGTTGGCCTACCTGAATCCGCTCTCCATCTTCTCCCTATCCCTGGATCTGGCCCTGTCAGTTCTGTACTTGGTGCTGCCTCCAGCCCTGAACCCCCTCATCTACAGCCTGAGGGACCAGGAGGTCAAGGCTGCAGTGTGAAGTACGATGACTGGATGGTTTCAGCAACATTAAACTGGTGGCCAGTTTCTGCAAATCCCTTCTAATAAAAGTCATCTTTCATATTTTTAGTTGGTTTTTTTTTGGAGCTTCTTTTTCTTTGTTTTCATTTTTAAATATTGTCCACAAAGAAATGTCATTGTTCGTGCCATTTCTCATTTTGTTTCTCTCCACCTTCCCAATGGCCCCAGACTGTGTCAGTGAGGGGCTGCCCTCTTGGTGGCTTTAAAGGAACTCAAGGATCTCCCAGCCAAGTTTTCTGCAGAGATGTCCCTTTTGTTCCCTTCTCTGGGGCTGCAGCAGCAATGTCTGTGTGCAGAGCTGGGGTCAGATCAGTGCTGGCACAACAGCTGTGCCCAGCAGCAGCAGCAGCACTTGGTGTTGCCAGTGCTGCTGCCGTGGCCCTGCCCCGCTGCCCTCCTGGCCCTGCTGTTGCTGTAGGGCCTGAGTGCTCTCGGGGCCGGGCACAGGGCTGGGGGTGGCAGTGCCGGGACTGCAGCAGGGACAGGCCATGGGCACTGCTGGGGCAGCGCTGATGCCTCAGGCCAGGGCCTGGGGGCTGCAGGCTCCTTGCCCAGGCTCTCTCCAGAACATACCCAGGCCAATGCTCAGCACAGAAAAGCCCTGTGAGCAGCCCCAGGTTGGCCGTGGGCAGGCTGGGGGCAAACAGCATGGTTGGGGCTGTGCAAGGACCCTGGGGGAGACGGGAAGGAGCAGCAGAGCAGGGGCTGATCCATCCCCACTGTGCTGGACACCCCAGGACAGAGTCCCAGAGCGTCCTCATGCACCTGCCAACAACATCCCCCCTGTGCAGCCCTGGCCTCTCCCCCAGCTCACACAGGTGCCGCATCCTTGCAGGCACAGCCACGGCAGCACTGCCTCAGGAGCCCCTGTTTGCAGTGCACAGAGCAGGCGTCAGCACCCCCATGGTGTTGGTGTGGGGAGATGAACCTGAGTGAGCACAAATGCCATCAGCCTCCGGGGCCTGGAGGGGCTGGAGGACAGGAGAGAAACCACTCAGGTTTGTGGTGGCCTCGGAAGTCAGACAGAAAATTTGTTCCCATGAGCTGGGAGTTTCCTGTGACACTGCAGATGCTGTTGCTCAGAGCCAGGGCTGCCTGGCAGCCACCCCCAAACTGGCTGGAGCATTTCCTTTGCTTTACCTTGGCTTTCTTTACTCTTCCTGGTAAAAATTTCTTCCTATTGCCTACCCCTGTTCCCTACCCTGCAAACAGCCCATCCCTGGTTGCCCTTTCCTCCCGAGCCCCACTCCCCATTTCAGTTCCTGAGGTGTCACCATGGGAGTGTCCCTTGGGGAGCAGGATCATCCTCCAAGTGCTTCAGGAATTGTCTGCAGGCTCCTGCAGTGCCTCCTGCTGCTCCCTTGCCAGAGGCACAGCAGGCCAGGGGGGCACATCTGGGCTGCTGTGTCTGGCTGTGGGGCTCCCTGTTGTGGGCAATGAGGAGGGGCTGCAGAGGCTCTGCAGGACTGACAGGATGGGCTCTGGGGCTGTGAGGAGAACATGAGGGACCTGGGCTTCAGGACCTTCAGTAGAGGAGGCCCAGGGATCATCCTGCATCTGCCCCAAGGATGGTTTCAGAGAATCACAGAATCAGCAAGGTTGGAAAAGACCTTGGACATCATCAAGTCCATCCTGTGACCTGATGTCACCTTGTCTCCCCTGAGCCTCCTCTTCTCCAGGATAAACAAGCCCAGCTCCCTCATCTGCTCCTCCCAGGCCTTGTGTTCCAGACCCCTCACCAGCCTTGCTGCCCTTCTCTGGACACGCTCCAGCCCCTCCATGTCCTTCCTAAATACAGGAGCCCAGAACTGGGCAGATCACTCGAGGTGCTGCCCAAGCAGTGCCCAGCACAGGGGAAGAATCACTGCCCTGGTCCTGCTGGCCACACTGCTCCTGATCCATAGGAGTGCCAGGGGTGGGATGAGGGAAATGCTGGGCAGGGTGTGGGGACAAAGAGTGATTGATTGTCCGCCATGAAGGGTCTTGATGGAGCCAAACTCCAGAAATTGTAAACCAGGCTCAGCTTTCCAGAGATTCCTTTTGACTGGGTTTATCTTCATCCCCCAGGCTCAGGATCACCACTATATTTGTAAGTTTTGCTCTGCATCATCAGCCTGCCCAGACTCTGCTCGGTGTTTCACAAATGGACAAGACAATGGATCTTGTGCCAAGCTTCCTTTCAAACAGTAACACCTGGGTCAGCATGACAGAAAAGAAGGAAAAAGAAAGAAAATATTCACCAGTTGCAACAGAGCCAGTGTCCCACCATCTCCCCCTCCACCAGGATTAATTTTGTAAATTTAGAGACAACCCTGGCTCTAAAGCTGCCTTCTCTCTGTCCCTGATGCTGTTTGCTACCCCTCAGCCCTGACTGGCTCTGATCTGCCTGCCTGCTGTGCATGTGGGGCTGGGGATGCTCAGCCTGCAGAGAGAGGGCCATAGGGAGGCCTCAGTGCAGCAGGGCAGGGCTGGAAGGGTCCCCCAGGAAAGATGGGCACAGAGTGTTCAACAGGGCCTGTGCAGAGAGGGCAAGGGGGGATGGCTTTCAAGGGCAGGAGGTGGATTGGATCTGGGAGTGGAAGGTTCAGGAAGATGTTCTTTAGCACTGAGGGTGCTGAGGCACTGGGCCAGGCTGTGCATGCAGGCTGTGGATGCCCCATCCTTGGCAACAGCCAAGGCCAGCTGGGAACAGGGCTCTGAGCAACAGGGTGTGGGCAAGATTGCTCAGGCTGACACAAGATGATCTTCAGGCTCCCGCCCAAGCCCAGGCCCTCAGGACTTCCATCATTCTCTGGTTGCCAGTGTCCACTTGATGACCAGCCTGGACTCCTGGCAGCTGGGATGTCACAGTGCATGTTCCAAGTGGAACTGGCAGCATCCAGCAAAAAGCACAACACAACCATTGGCCCTTGTGTCAGCCCAGCCTACACCCTGCTCCAAGAGCACTGCTGTCACCCTGCTTGTCCCGTGCTCCTTGATAACCCCGTCAGGCCTGTGAACTCCCTATTGCCTGGCTTTTGTCATCCATCCCTGCAGGATGCTCACTTTTCTCGTGAGGAAGGTACAGTGCCATTGCAGGGAGGTGGACACCCCTGGACGTCCTGGGTGGGCTGGAGCTGTGTGGGGATGGTGTGGAACAGGGACCCCTCTCTGAGGTTTTGCTACTTGTGCAGGCTGCATCCATCCTGAAAGCTGCCTATTTTCGGGATTTGGCCACCTGTTTCTGCTGGATGCTCACAGTTGTCCCAATGGAGGTACGGTGCCATTCCGTGGACGTGGACACCCCAGGACATCCTGGCTGGGCTGCAGCTCTGTGGGGATGGTGTGGGAAGGGACCCCACTCTGAGGTTTTGCTATCTCTGCAGGCTGTCACAGATGGAGAGGAAGACATGGAAGTGGATTTACAGAAGGATACAGAGGAAGACATGGAAATGGAGGAATAAGGGAGCAGAGTGGAAGAGATGGAAGTGGATGTAGAGGAGGACAAATTGGAAGACATGGATGTAGATACAGAGATTGATACAGTGGAGGACATGGAGGTGGATGGGGATGAAACTAAAGAGGAAGAGATGGAGGGTGATGTGGAAGAAGAGACAGTAGAAGATATGGAGGTGGATGTAGAAGAGGAGATTGAAGATATGGACATTGATGCAGAAGATGAGGTGGAGGCCATGGTGTTGGGATGAAGACCGTGCCAGCAGCAGAACAGGCATGTGCTCCCCACAGGCAGAGTGGGTCCCCTGCTGCCAGGCTGGGGCTGGGCTGGGTACTCCCTGCTCAGGGACACAGTGCCCCGGGCACGGGATCCTGGTGGCCATCCCCGGCCTGCCCTGGGCTTGCTTGGGGCCACACAAGCCCCGTCCCAGCTGGGGCACAGCCCCCAGCCCCAGCCAGGCTCAGCTGTGGCAGCAGAGACCCCCTGTGCCAACCTGTGCCAGCCTGGGAGCACCTGGAACAGCCCTGGTGCCTGGTTTGCACTTGTTTTTCTTCCAGGTCTGAGAGAGATCCAGGACACCCACCAGCCTTCTGTATATACGTTTTGGAGTTTGTTGCTCTCTTTAGGATATACATTTTAGACTTTGTTGTCTTTAGCATACAGGTTTTAGGGTTTCTTTTTTATCTTTTGTAAATATGTTTCCTATATTTCGTTAGATATGTTCTTATGTAAATACATTCTACACATTGTTGCTGTTACAAATATTCTTACAATGAAAATATGTTCTCTAGTTCATGTTTGTTGCCGTTCTGGAAATAATCAATCGCTGTTTTTTACAGCCCAGGTCTCTTTGCATTTGCTTTGGGCACAGGCAGCATTTCCAAAGTGGTGGTCTCCACTTGGTGCAGGTTGCCAGGGCTGGAGGTGCCTGGGGGAGCTGGCACAGCCAGCCCAGGAGTGGGGTCCCTGTGCACAGAGGGCTCCCCCTGACAGAGGTCACCCTCTGCTTGTCCTTTCTCGGGACACCCTTGGCGTGTGCAGGGCCAAATCCCCGTGGGCCCTGTGCCATGGGATGCCAGGAGGGAGCAGGGCTGAGCCTGCCTGGTCCTGCAGAGCCTCAGCCATGGCTCTTCCCTGGGCAGCCCCAGGGCTCCCGAGGCTGCACTGGGCTGCAGGCAAGCCCTGCTCCTGGGCACCCTGAGGGGCTGCAGCCAGCCTGGAGGGAGCTGCAGCACAGGGGCCTCTGGCCTGCATGCACCAAGATTGCCTTTGCAAACCCCTCTGGCACCACACTCTGCCACAAGTACAACAAGAACTGATCCTCCCAGGGAAAGGCATGACCTTCACTGGCACCAATTTGTCCCTTGCACTTTCTGGCACAGCAAAGGTCAGCACTTGTCATCCCAGTTCTGCACTCCCTGCCTGGTCACCCAAACGTCTGAACCCTTCAGAACATCTTGAATTAGCACCAACCTGCAGAGAGCTACGGGGGGAGAACCTACCCCCAACCACACAGAGAAATCCTTGACATTGAGAGTCTGGGGCAGAGCTGAAACTCAAGTATTTTAATGCCAAGAGAGAGGCTTTGTATTGTTGAATTCATTCTCCAAGGATAACAATAATGAAAGCTTTTGGTCTCCTCACCTGCCACAGATGTGTATTGCAGAGGTTTGCTTCTGGGTTATGACAGATTTTTATGAACCTGTTCAGAACTCTGATGCAGTTCCTGCCTAAGGTGCAGAGATGATATTTCAGAGCCAGATGAGCTCAGCACTCAGCTTGTGCAACACACAGAATTTCCAGAGCCAGAAATGCAGGCCATGCAAACTGATCCTTTTTCAACCCTGTACAAAGATCATTCTTAGGACGGCACTGATGGAGCACACACCTCTCAGAGCTGTCCCTTCTATCCAGCTCTCCCAGTCACTTCACACACTTCACTCCAAGCACTTTCTGACAGAGCTCAGCAGCACATGGCATTTAATCCTGCTTTTTCTTTGCCTTCTCCTGAGCTCTTTCCACACACGGCGTGTAGGCTCTGCAGCAGCATCAAGGTGTCACCTCCCTCACACTAAAGGTCACGTCACAACTTTTCACCAAAAGCAGCAAAGCAGTGATTCCCACTGGCTCCCACAAAGCTTTTGGTCACTTGGGGTGGCTGCAGCTCCAGCACCAGCCCTGGTGCACAGGAATTCCAGGAGGAGATACCCAGAAGGAATCAACCATTGACAGAGAAAAACAGCAGCTTGCACAGCCCCAATCCCCACAGCACTGCAGACTGGGGGAACCCAGCCTCTGCATTTACATTTGGCCTCTGTGCCTCCCTTTTCCTCTCACTAAGGTCCCCCCAGTTTCCCTCATGCTCAGATTCCCAAGATCATTCAAAGCAGCATTAGGAGCAGGGATAGATGATGGGAACTGTCCCAAGGCTGGACAAAATTTCTCTTCTCAGGCCTGACAAGTGCAGGCAAGGAGAGAGGAAAAGCCTGCCTGAAAGAGGTGTGCAATCAAAGCAGTAATCAAATTTCAGTCTAATAAGAGACGCTGAAGAGATTTTCAATGTATATATAAAGATATAGACAGAAAGATAGATTTAGATATAGATATAGTGTAACAAGAGGCTGGTGGGTTGGAGACAGACACACGACACAGGATCTTCTTGGGCTCAGACCAACAGCCACGATTTATTGTTCCAAGCTCCCTTTGATAGTGAGTTTGAATTTCCCAGCCTTGGGAAGCCTGCTGGTTGGGAATCTCTGCCCTGCCCAGATCTCTGGCCAGTGCTGTGTCTGCATCCAGGGCTTGGATGGGGTTGCCTGAGCTCTTTGCTCCCCATGGCACTTCTAGAACAAGCCAAGTCAGCCCAGTTGGGTCTGTTATGGTCAGACTCCTTATGTTCAGCTGTAAACCAGCTGGATCTTGCTACATCTCCTCACCTTGTTTTGATTAAAATGCAAATTGTTTGCTGTTATCCCATTTGCAAGGGCCCTTTTGCAGATGGGGTAACAGCAGACAGCATGGCTTTAATTTGAAGGAGGTTTTGTCCAGCTTCATCCTCCTCAGGCAGTGATGTGTCCCATGAAGCCCTGGAGCACTCACTGCCAGGAGCTGTCAGGCCAGCTCACAATCTTCTAGGCTAGTATCACCGTGGAGGCCCAACCAGGAAAACAGACTGGGGACACAGATCTGGGTGCATCAACAGCAGCAGGGCAGAAGACCCTGCCCTTAGTTTATTTTTCCATTATATATCTGTGGCAAGGTGACCATGGATTGGAGAAGGGTATCGCCACCTCTCCTGTCACATTGGTCGCGGAGGCTATCATTCAACCTCCCCTTCTCTTGGAGAAAGTATTCATAACATTGCCAATATTTACAAAACATGGTCCTGTGTTTACAATTCACCAGCGTGAGAAACTGCACGTTTCTCCTTTAATATGAACACTCAGCAAACCAGGAAAATTCATGGCAACATCTCACCCTTTTAAGTATATTAAAAAGAAAACAAAAAAAGAAAAATGAACAATTCTATGACAGGAAAAAAGAAAGAAAAAAAAACCTGTATAAAGTTCACCGACCTTCATTTAGGTGACGGTGTGAGGGCTACATGTTGGTCTGATTCTGCCTTTGCTACCCAGGGTTTCACCCTGAACCCCTTGCAATAACCTGCTCAAAATATCTCGAGCATGGTCTAACATAATTAACCAACAACCCTCATTTTTTTAAATTTTTATAAGATACAAGGGAATATGCGGTGCAAAAGGCAGGAGCATTCCAAGAAAAATTTAACTACTCAATTCAAAATTTCTGAACGCCAAAAGTTCTGTCCCAAAACCACAACCCCCAAACAACGTGCACTTTCCCCACAGAGGTCACAATGGCTACCATACATAAAACTGAACCACAGCAAACAATTCCTCTGAGTCCATGATTAACAGTCTGCTGGCTCTCAGCATCACACTGCTTCAGTCTGTCCTTGTCCAGCAGCTCCACAGGATCCAAAGTCTCTATGGAGGCCATATAGGAAAAGAGAAGATGCCAGTCCGTGTCCGTGTCAATCAGATCTCGAAGAGGCTTCTGTGATGGGTGGCACTAGGGTGGCACAGGGTGCACAAGGTTTCAGGATCAAACAGGATCAGACCAATGCACCTGAGGCAGCTCAGCAGACTTTCAGCGGCCGCCTTCTTAGCATGGATCGCAGAACCTGAGGATAGAGAACTTAGAAAACACAAATTGAGCAATTGACTTTTTCTCAAAGAATGCATGCAACATAGGATGTGGACGTAGAAACCCACTGCAAGGTCCAAGGAAAACTGACCATAGCTATGTGGCAACATCAACACTTCCTACACTTGAGATGATGGCTGTACACCAGCCAGAGAATTTTGCTCTTGTTCTAGAGCTTGGGAAACTGTTTCGTCCCCCTGACGTCTTCGTCTTTTTCTTTGCCTCCGAGTTTTCGGGCTTGGCGTGGGCTCAGCATGACCCACTGCCTCGCATGTTTCTGCAGTATGGTCTGGACCCCCACATTGTGCGCAGAAAAACAAGGGAGTCACTTTCTGTGCCTCCTTTTCCTGTTCTCCACTAGGCTGAATATCTGCCTGTGTCTCATGTCCAGCATTCTGCCTCTGTTCAGCCGGCTGTGAAGCAGCCGTTGGGGTCATCACCATAGAATCACAGGTGTTTAGAACTGCACAGGTCTGGACCATCTCCAGGACAGTAGAAGTCTCTGGAATGGTTTCCAGGAGCCTCTGGCAAGCAGAATTAGCATGGCTTCTTGCTAATTGCTCCAAAATTATCATTCTTAAAGTGCTATCCTGGACTCTCATCTCTAAAAAATCCATCAGACGCACTATAAGTCGATGAAAAGGTTCACCTGGCTTCTGTGCTATATCTGAGAAGTCTTGCTTTGGGGAGAAGGATAACTTGGTTTTTATCAATGCAGATATCCCTATGTATCTGCACGAATCTAAGACAGTGCGATAAAGGCCAGCTTGCACATCAGGGCAAGCATATTGACTCCTCCCCATAAGTAGGTCAGCTCCGACCCCAAACAAGGGATCATCTCGAGGCAGGTGGCTATTTACGACAGCCATTTGTCCAGCTAGGAATTTCCAATTTCTTTCAAAGGTAAAAACCTGTTGAGCTTCAAGCATCACTGTTGCAAAACCTCTTATTACATAAGGAAAGATCAGATTCTCAAATTCTGCACTGATCCATTGAATTGCCTCAGTGAAGCTTGTATTATTTTCTGCCACGTCCCTTGATAAGGGAAACGGGACTGCCCATGATGGGTCATCATGGCTATGATGCTGTGGAACCAAGCCCACAGGTCCCTGAACTGGCTCGGGCAAAGCTGCATCTTCAGGCAGCAGCTCTGTTAGGTCAGCAGCCTGATTCACCTGGGATGCAGGACTAAAAACCTCATCCGATTTCACGACAGGAAAAGCGTGCACATCAGACAACGCTTTTGCCCCGTTATCATCCCCCACAGCCGACCCAGGCCCGTAGGGGGGGCGGGCGGGGAACAGTGACTCGCTCAGACTCCTCTCTGAGCGGGGGGGCGATTGTCGCGCTGGGCAGGGGGGCGTGGCCGATCGGCCACAGCTTTCAGCTCCCGCCTGGCCAGCCGATGGGTCGGTGGCCGGGTCCAGAGCCAGCAGCAGCTCTGCGGCTCCAGCGCTCGGCCCCAGCCCCTCTGAACGGAGGGGGCATGCGGCGGGGCCGCGCGGCGGCGCGGGGGGGCTGTCCATCGCGGGTGGCCCCGCAGCAGCGGGCAGCGTTGCGCCCAGCCCTCCCCCCGCGGCACCGGACCGGCACCGGACGCGTGGGGCGGGGCTTGGTGCGGTGGGCGGCGGCGGCGGCTCCGCTGCGGGCACCGCACGGACCGCTGGCGGCGGCGACCCCGCGCACAGCATTTGGCGCGGCGGGGGGACGGGGCAAGGAGGGGCCGTCCCCGCCGCTCTCGCCTGCCGAATCCTGCGCGAAGCAGGTCGCGGCGGGGCGGGGCGGGCCGGGGAGATGGCGGCAGGGGGCGGCACCGGCAGCGCCGGGGGCGGCGTGCACGGCGGCCCCCCCAGCTCCCCGCAGGGGGCCCGAGGCGGCGCGGCTCCGCGCGGCAGCTGCAGGGCAGACCCCCCAGCGGCGGCGGACAGCAGGGGGGTTGCCGCGGCACGCCCGCCGCGGCACGCCGGGCCCGTGAGGGGCGGGGAGCAGGGCCGGCGGAGCGGCGGGAGCGGCGTTGAACCGCTCAGGCACAGCGCGACACAGGCGGATGCGGCGCGCGCGCGCCAGCGGCACCGCCTGGGCACAGTGGCCCAGCAAAAAGGCTCACAAAAGTCCCGCAGCCCTTCCGAGACCCGCGCTGGCCACGCCCAACCCCCGACATGGGGGCTGGGATCTCCTGCATCAGCTCTAACCCTGCATCAGAGCAATCCTCGTCAGAAGCGACGCAGCTCGCAGGGGAGCCAGTCCTGCTTCCTGTCGAAAGCCCAGAATCAACTTCAAAGTCCTCTCCAGCCTCTTTTAGAAGTGGGAAGACTGTTCCCCAGGTCCCTAGGAGAGCGCTAGCTCTCATATTTCCGTTCAGAACGGATAAAAAAAGTTTTTCCCCCAGGGTTTTCCATGGGTCGATTGAGAGTGCTTTTTCAGCACTATAAAAAATTCCAAGTTTCTTTCCCCAGCTAAACAATTCTCTCACGTGTTTCCTGGTCAAGTCAGCATCACAGGACAACAAAAAGGAGTGGAGCAGTTCCATCATCAATCGTTCCTCTGAGAACATCGTGGGTTTCTTCTTTTTGCAGCTGTAGAAGGCAGATTTTTTTTTTTCTTCTTTTTTCTTTCCTCACTAGCTTGCAACTTGACCACGTTGGGCACCGGTTATCACCGTGGAGGCCCAACCAGGAAAACAGACTGGGGACACAGATCTGGGTGCATCAACAGCAGCAGGGCAGAAGACCCTGCCCTTAGTTTATTTTTCCATTATATATCTGTGGCAAGGTGACCATGGATTGGAGAAGGGTATCGCCACCTCTCCTGTCACATTGGTCACGGAGGCTATCATTCAACCTCCCCTTCTCTTGGAGAAAGTATTCATAACATTGCCAATATTTACAAAACATGGTCCTGTGTTTACAATTCACCAGCGTGAGAAACTGCACGTTTCTCCTTTAATATGAACACTCAGCAAACCAGGAAAATTCATGGCAACAGGCTAGCATGGTACAGGTTAACTGCTTATGGGTACAAATTGGAGCTTAACACTGAAACAAGGAAACATTCAACTTTGAAAAATGGGAGAAAAAACAATTAACAGAAAAACAGTTCTTAAACAGAAAAAAACACCTTGTAAACAGAACAACAGTTTGTAAACAAATAGAACCCTTCAATGAGCTGTCACTTGAAGAGTCCCAGATCCCCATGAGGTGGGTGAAGAAGCTGTTTCTGTCCCTGTTCCACACACGGCTCCACAGCGTCTGCTGAGGGCCCTCAGGAGAATGCTGCTTGTGCTCTTGGACAGGACCTAAGGCAGGACGGACACGTCTGGCAGGTACCCAAAGCCTTCCAGTGTCCTTGCAAAGCACTTGGCAGGGCTGTACTGTCAGCAAACACCATTCCAATTGCTCTTGAGTCACAGACACAAGATAATTCTTGAAGGAGCTCTAGCATTCAATTGTAAACACCTGGGACAACATTTGATAATTAACTGTGCAATTAGTTCAAAGACAGTGGGTGTCATCTTTTTTGGTCGATGAGGTAGAAACATTCATTTTAGAATGTGCAAAGGATCAGGCCAGTGTGTATTCCACTGTCCAGTAATACCAGTAGGATGAAAATTAACAATGAGAATAAACACAGTGATACACACCTCTGGGCATGTCCTGTGGACTTGTCTGTTTGTGATAGCTTGCTCTGCTGTTTGGAGAGCAGCTTTTGCGTCTGGGTTTAATTTTCTGGGGGAAGTTAATTCAGAATCACCCATTAGGAGGTCAAATAAAGGTGCTCATTGAGAGTTGGTCAGTCCTAGGTAAGGTCTGACCCAGCTGATGGTACCCAAGAGTTTTTGTGCGTTGTTTAGAGTTAGAATTTTGGTTGAAAATGGAATTGTTTGTGGCTGTAAAGTCTGGTCCATTATTTTGAGTCTCAAATATTTCCAGGCTGGTTGCTGCTGCACTTTCTCTGGTGCTGCTTGCAGTTCAAATGTTTTTAATGCTTGCAACAGGCTTGGCTGAATCAGGGAGAGTTCATTTTTGCTTTGGGTTGCAATCAAAATGTCAGTCATGTCATGGGAACAGTATGCTCCTGGAAATGGTTCTCTCACTGATGAGAGTACCTGAGCAGCACAGCCCTGACAGACTGTGGGGCTGTTTCCCCTGTTTTGGGGAAGTACTTTCCATTGAGAACCTTGCACTGGTGCAGTGTTATTGATAGAAGGCAGGGTAAAGGCAAATTTGGGGTGTCCTCGGGGTGCAATGGAAGAGTGAACAAACAGTCCTTTAAGTCCACAGTCAGGGTGTCCCAAGAGGCAGGAATCACTGCAGGAGATGGCAGACCAGGCTGCAACGTGCCCGTTCTCTCCATCACAGAATGGATTTTTTTCAGCTCATGGAGTAACCTCCACTATCCAGATTTCATTTTTATAACAAATACTGGGGTGTTCCAAGGGCTCATAGATGGCTCTATGTGTCCTTGAACCAGTTGTTCCTGTACCAGGGTTTTTACGGCATCTAGTTTCTCCTTTTTAACGACCACTGTGGTCCCCACCCAGGCTGAGCAGTGAGCCATTTTAGAGCCAGGGTGGGACACTTTACACCCTCTAATGCAGTGGCCCCTGTCAAAAATCTGTTCCCACCTCAGCCCACTCCAGAGCCAGAGAACTCTGGGGAAGGGCTTCCCATCTGGCAATTTCAGATAGGATTGATTCCTCCCATTTAGATTGAAAAAGTGACATTTTGTGCTGCTCTGGCCAAACGATGCCAATTTTGTTTGACCAGTGGGCAGGGTCAGCACCAAAGACACAGACACCCCCTGAAGGAATCAGTGTCATTTCCTACAGTTCAAAGCAGCAAAGGAGCACAAAAGGAGCAGCTCAGCAATGCCCCCAGTCGTCACTACCAAAGACTGCCCACAGTGATGAAGAAAGATCCATCACCAGTTCCCCTCAGACTTTCCCATCACCCACACCCACACATCAGCTGGGGGAAGCTGTCACAGCCAAGGACTGCAGAGCCACTCCCGGACACTGGGAATTCCTGCAGGTGCCTCCAGCCACAGGTGAGGCTCCAGCCTGGCTGTGGGAGGGCCCAACTTTGACAGAGCTGAATAAACAAACTGACAGCACTTCTAGTGCAGGAACATGTGGTTTCATCCTCCTCTTGGGTCCCTCCCAAAGCCTGGCCAGGACCCAGGGAGGAACCAAGGGAGTCGCCTTTGACCATACAGCCCCAGACAAGGCCAGATGTCAGATTTCATGGCCTTGTCTGGCTTCTAAATACAGAAAGATCATGACCTGTTTCACTAAGGAGTGGATACATCTAGTACAAGGCTAATGACCATGCATATTTTGTTAAGGAGCAGATACAAAGATACCCTTTGGTTGGAAGGTTCATCCAGAGGTCACCTTTGGCTCAGGGCCCGTTGTTCAGGCCTCACTCAGGCCTCTTGTCCAGGCCTCGGCCCTTCAGGGTTTAGTGCTGGGCTTGACACTGCTGGCTTAAAACTTGGACTGGATGAGCTCAGAGGTCTTTTCCAACAGGAAGGATTCTATATTTCCATGATTTTATCTGCTGCATTCAGTCAGGTCCATGTTAGCAGCATTACTTTGGTCAAAAAGTTCCCTCTTGCTCAGCTCTTGTGGCCTAAGGCTTCAGCTCCTTCAGCTCCTCGTGCAAAGCTGCTCATGCTGAACGAGACGACTCCGAGAGAAGAACACAGTTCATGCAATTCCTTCTGGGACACTGAGAGAGGAGGGTGTGGAAACAGGAGCATTGTTTGCTGTGGCCTCCTCTCTGCCCTTCACGCCTTTCAGCGCTCAGAAACAGCCCAGAGCTTTCTCCAAGAGTGCAATGGAGCAGCTGTTCCTGCTCCCAGCTCTGGCTCCTCCCAGGCTCTGACCTTGCCTGGTTTTGTCCCTCTTGCTGTGCCCTCTGTTCCCCTGGGCTCAGTGGCTGCTGCCCAGGACAGTGGAAGTGGCACAGATCCAGTGGTGGGGACCCTCCTTTCTCTGCCCTTGGAGCTGCCTGCTCACAGCAGCCTTTTCCACCTGGAAGCTGCACATGGAGAAGGAGTCCTCACCTTTGTTCCTTGCACAAAGCCCAGGGCTGCAGAGCTGGGCTGGGCACAAGTGGGGCAGCACAGCAAACAGGGAGCTGCCAGTCCCTTCCAGCCCTGTGTGCTCAGAGTTTGGGCCCTGGAGCTGCAGGTGGGCAAAGGCAGCTGCTTCTGCTCCCTCTGTGTGTGCCCGTGTTCAGCAGTGCTGCTCCATCAGTCTGTGCCCAGCACCGGGGAAAAGCCTCAGCCCTGCAGGGCCAGGAGCTGCCGGGCTGTGCCTGAGCAGCTCAGCCAGCGGGAAGGGAGCTGCTCCACACGGGAACCAGCAGCAAAGGACAATCCTTTCTTAGGAAAGTTTTTCTATTAAAAGAAAAGAAAAAAATAATTTGAGAAAGATAAAAACAAATCCCAAATCTGTAGTGAAAAATACTTAGTAACTGCATAAAGAGATAACTGATCTTTTTAAAATGAGATCTCAGTTATTTACTTTGTAAATGTGTTGATGGCATGGATCCATCCTACTGACCTCAGCAGCCGTTTAAAAAGATTTTGCAGTTTGTTTCCAGTATTATTTTAAATTGTGGTAGAAAGAATAGGAAATTGCCGTGCCCCACCAGATCTAAGCAGGACTGGGAATCTAAATTTTGTCAAACTCCAAATGCTTTGGAAGATGACCTTCCTTCTCACCCTGTGAAGGAGCTGCACATTCCCTTGGAAGTTTTCAGAGATTTTTAAAGACACAAAATCCCACTTACAGCTTGTTGCTCTGGTTTCGAGGTGCAGAAGGGCAATTAATTCTTCATCCATCAGCTCCAGACTGCACTGCCTTAGGAACACCATCCACTCGCCAGGTTTTGCTCAGTTGTGGCACTCCTAGAGGAGGAAGAAAGGGCAATTGCACAATTCCAGCCAAAAAGGAAGGAAGAGTGGGACAGACAAAACATCCCGTGAAGATCCAGGCATTCAGCTGGGACTGTGGAGTGTTTGGGTTCTTGCCAATTGGATGTGGATCCCTACCTGCAATCTCTGGGCCAGCAGGAGAGTCTCACTCAGCTGCCAAAGCAGAAAGCTCAGGCGCTGTGCTCAGAAGGGGCTGGTGTGCTGCAAAGCTGTCAGAGCAATGTGAGGGCAGAGCGAGCCCAGCCGTGCCCAGGGCTGAGCCCAGCAGAGCCCTGGCAGAGCCCAGAGCAGCCTCAGCACCCGCAGAGCCCGGCTGCAAGGACAGAAACCAGAAACTGCCCATCAGCTGAAGGCTCCTGTGCCCTTGTCCCAGCCGCCTGCAGTGCCCAGGCTGTGCTGGCCATGCTCAGAGCTGGGCCCAAACCTCCCCATCACTGCTGCCCTTGGGGGCAGAGCAGGAGGGCAGCACATGCGCCCAGCCTGCAGCCAGCCATGCCACATCCAGCCCCTCAGCAGCTGCCCAGAGCCAAAAAGCAGCTGGACAGCCCAGGGAAGGATTTGTTGCCTCCGGCCCAGCAAAGGGAGGAACCTTTGGTGCCCGGCCAGGCCGTGCCATGCCCAGATCTGGGAGCATCCCCCTGGCTGTGGACTCACCTGCAGATTGGGCATGGAGCGTGTCTCTGAAGAAGGTGCCAGAATCAAACTCCATCATCTTCAGCTGCTGCTGACCAGGTGGAGGAAGAGATTGTCATCCCTGAGGTTGTCCTTGGTGTCTCCAGCAGCAGCCCCACCTGACAGAGCTTCTCCAGGGCCTCCTCCTTCCCTGGGGGCCAGAGCAGGCTGTCACTGTTCTGCCCAGGGCCCCAGCCATCAAGGAAGCAGGACAAGAAAAACTAGGATGGATGGTGGCCACCAGTGCTTGCTGAAGCAGGTCTCCAGCTAAGCTGCAGCACAGATGTTCCCATCTGATGATCCCTGCTCAGAGCTACAGGCAGGACAAAACCAGTCTGCTCTTCTTTAGCACTGATTGCCATGAGATGTGTGGAGCTGTTACCTGCCAGGTTTTGGATCCAATTGTGCACATGGACCTCTCCCATCTTCTAGGGCAGATGAACACCCTGCAGCCAAGGATCACTGAAGAGGTCTTCTAAGGATGGCCTGTCCAAGGGTTGCATGGACAAACACCTCTTAATGACATCCTGGCACTCTGAAGAGACAAACCAGAATCCACGAGTCACTTGGAGAAGGATCTCGTCTGCTTTGGCCCCCCATTCCCATGCCCAGGCCATGCTGGGTGTGCCCAGAGCTGTGCCTAAACTTCCTGATGTATTGTCTGTTTGGAGGAGGGCAGCAGAGCAGGACATGTGCCCCCTCCCCAGCAGCTGCCAGAGCAGGGTGCTCATGAGGCTGCTGCTGTCTCCCAGCACTGGTATTCCCCTGTGCCCAGAGATGAGGATCCACCTGGAGAGAGCCATCGTGGGAACAAGATGCGGCCCCAGATGATCTGCTGGCCCCTCCTGAACGGGTGCTTCCCCATGACCAGGTGGTACAGCAGGAGGCCCAGGGACCAGATCGTTGCTGCCTTGCCGTGGTAGCGCTGCTGGTGGATCCACTCTGGTGGGCTGTAGGACAGGGTTCCTGTGGGACACAGACACAGTTCATCAGGGGATGCTGCTACTCCTAGAGCCTGGCCCCAGCATCCCTGGGCATGTGGGGGCTGGCCCCCTCCCACCCCCAGCCAAAAGGAACTTGTCTCAAGAAATCATGCTGTTGCCAGCAGCAAGAGGGGGAAGGCCCGGTGCTACAGCCAGGCTGGGCCAGGAGATGCCCAGGAACATCCCCTGAGGGGGCTCACCTGCCAACTGGGTGTAGGCTGTGTCTTGGAGGAAGGCTGTGACAGGCAAGGACACAGGCGCCGCGGAAGATTTCGGAATGTAACGGGAAGGCAGCTGGGACTCTTCCTCCCCCTCATCCACAGCCTTGTCCATAGAGATAAGCAAAAAATGTCCCTCTGAGGTATGCAACTCCCCTCTAACTTCGGTAGATTTCCATTCCCTACTAACTACTAAGACCCACCATCCCTTTGTGACGTAGCAAAACCCCTTCGAGTATTTAACCCCAAGATACAAGCTAATAAATCGCCATTTTGACCATCCACCATATTGGTGTCAGCGTTTGTCTATGGCCCGAGCGGCTGGGGTGAGGCTCAGCCACCGTGCTGTCCTTTGAGACCAGGTCGCCAGCCTTCTACCTGAAGGCAACATTCTGGTGCCGAAACCCGGGAAGAAACCACCGGGGGATCGGGGTTCGCTTGGACAAAGAACAGCGGCCAGAGCGGTGGGACCGTCTCTGGTGGGCGGGACGCCGCCGGACCAGCCAAGGATGAAAGCCATGGCAAAGGTCGTAAGTCAGATTTACGAGCAGTGGGGAATTGACTGCATGTTCAGAGATTTTTATCTTGCTGTTGCAAAGCTCATGGAATTTGGGGTCATTAGTAGACCCATGGATGTTTTACATCCAGAGGTGCGGAACAAATGCACCACAGCTCTAGACGAGGACATTAAATCCTCAGGCAAAAACCTTAAAGCTTGGGGGAAAGTCGTGCAGGCTTTGCAAACCTGGAGTGCCGTGCGTGTGCGTTTGCTAGCTACGCCCAACCTGGGGATAGGAGCGGCAACGCAAACCACCTCTGAGGGCAGTCTGCCCGAGGGCGGGGATTCGCGGGAGCCGGGCACGCTTCCCCCCCCCCCCGAGCCCAAGTTCAAAACCCACGGTGCCACCAGAAAACCCCCCGACTCTCCCGCCGGAACCGCCGGGTCCCCACCCCCCCGCGGAGCCTCCCTGGGAGCCCGCAGGACCCCCATCTGTCCCTTCGCTGCCAGCCAGCGATTCGGTGCTGGAAGCGCAGCAGTGCGTGCGGGTTTTCTGGGGGGAGCTGGCGGAAAAAGCCAGAAACGCTGAAAACGCGGCTTTGGAAGAGGCGCGAGCGGCGCTGCCGCCGCCGTGCGCGCCTGAACATAGCGCCAAGCCCCAGAGGGAGGGGCGAGGCGCAGCCATCCTTGGCGGGACGAGTCCGGAGCGGCAGGTGTTTGCTGATGTGCATGCGCGGGAAAAAGACGGGGAAGAGGGAGCATAAGCGCGGGATCAGTCAGGAGTCGCAGGCTTCTGCCGACGCGTACGCGCAGCAGAGAGAGAGGGAGTGCACGCTCAAACCGGCGCCGCGGCTCTCCACAGGTGCATATGCACGGGGGAGTGGCAGAGAGCACCCGCTCAGCCCAGAACAGCGGGCTTTTGCAAACGCGCGTGCGCGGGAGAGCAGCAGAGAGCGCATGCCCAATCGGGAGCCGCGCTCGGCGCTGCTTCCATTTAAGGGAGAGACCTCCCCCCGCGGGAGGCAGGGCAAGCCCAGGGGCCGGGAGCGGCACCACCCCCGGAGGGAGGGGCGGGGCCGGAGCCGCACAAAACGGCACCGCAGCCTGGAAGTGCGCTGGCAGTCCGCTTCCGACTCTGAGTCCAGCAGCTCGGGAGAGCTGACGGAAGCTGTATGGGACTCAGAAACGGAAAGGGAAAAGCCGATGCGGTTTAAAGCGAAAACGAATAAAGCTTTGGACCATTTCGGAAAGGGTTCACAATATGAGCCAGCCCAGTTCACTGACTGGGGGAAGATAAAGATAGCTTGTGCCGAGTGGGCCCCCACGACCTCAGTGCGAGCCTTCCCTGTGAGAGTTACCGGTCCAGAAGGGAACCAGCAGAGAACCTATACTCCAATAAATCCCAAAGACATACAGGCAATTGTCAAAGCAATCTCGGAGAAAGGGTTGAATTCAGCCATGGTCTCCACCCTCGTGGACGGCCTTTTTGGCAATGACGACTTGCTTCCTTTTGATATAAAACAAATAGGTCGCATGATATTTGATGGGGCAGGAATGATTGTTTTCAAACAAGAATGGAAGGGCATTTTGCGTTCCTTGCCGGCCGGAGCCAGCCTGGCTGACATGATCAAACATGTAGTAGAAGAGGAGCACCTGACACCCATCCAAGCAGCCGTCTGCACCCTAACCAGTGCCATAGCATGCTTCAAATGTGGTCAGGCAGGCCACATCACAATGAGCTGTCCCCAGACAGCACAGCCATCCCCGGCGGTGCCCCTGCTTCAAACCCGTGCGAGAGGGCCCTGCTGGGGCTGAGGGAGGAAAAGGCACCTTGTCAAGGACTGCACGTCCCGGCCCCAGGGAAACGGGGAAGGGAGGGGGCATGCAGGCCGCACCCAGCCTCCTCCCGCTGTGAACGCAAGGCAGCCCACCTATGCCAACCCCCAGTGGGGCGGGGAACCCTCATACCCCATGCCCCCACAAGGGACAGCCGATTTTGCACCCCCGACAGCGACACATTTACAGAGCTTTGCAACACCGACAGCGGCACCCTCGTATCCACTGCCGCCGCAAGCCGTGCCTGTGCCACAGGGCCAGCAGGGGTTGCCCCAGAGCGGGACCCCTGGGTGGCCCTGACCATGCAATCAAGCCTGACCTTCAGAATGACACTAATGAAATCTGTAAGTTTCTGTTTGCAGGACATGTTCGTGGGATGCCCCTGTAACGCGGACACCCCCAGAGAAGAATCACTGTAAGCTGTGTCACCGGCCAAGGCGTATGCTTCGGCAACGCGACTCTGGCGAGGCGAAGGGGGAACATCTGTACCGAGGCGATCACACCCCTGAGAGGACCCCGAAAATGGATGGTCCCATCCCAGCCGGGAATGTGGGTGTGCCATCTGACAGCCGTGAGTCTCTGTGTGTACCTTCCCAAATTTAACGATTCTGCAGACTTTTGTGTACAGGTCCTGATCGTTCCCAGGCTTCTGTGCCACAGGAAAGAGGACATGTATCTCCACTTTGAGGACCCCGGCCACCGGCTCCTGAAGAGAGAGCTGCTGACAGGCATCACCATCGCCATGCTGCTCGGGTTGGGAGCAACATGGGCGGGCACAGGTATTTCAGCCCTCATCACCCAGAACCAAAGCCTCTCTCAACTGCAGGTCACCGTGGACGAGGACCTGCAACGCATCGAGAAGTCCATCTCCTTCCTGGAGAAATCTGTCTCATCCCTCTCTGAGGTTGTGCTGCAAAACCGACGCGGACTGGACCTCCTGTTCATGCAACAAGGAGGCCTGTGTGCCGCCTTGAAAGAAGAATGCTGTTTTTATGCTGATCACACAGGAGTCGTTAGAGACTCCACGGCAGAACTCCGAGATAGACTGGCCCAGAGAAAGAGAGACAGGGAAGCCCAACAGGGTTGGTTCGAGTCCTGGTTCAACCAATCACCGTGGCTCACCACCCTAATAGGTCCACTGGCAATGCTCCTTTTAGCTCTTACCTTTGGACCATGCCTGCTGAACAAGCTAGTCTCATTTGTTCAGACCCACTTAGAACGGGCGAACATTCTGTTTGTAACCCACCAACAAATGCTGTAAACCAAACTGCAAACACTGCCAGTTGCGAAGTTTTTCTAATTTGCTTTGCAAAACCCACCCAAGTTTCCCAAACCCTTTCCTCTTATTAAGTTACTGCTTTGTACCTTATTTTAGTGCCTAGAATTATAATTGCTTCATTTATCGTAAGGGGGGGGGAGATGTGGCAGGCAAGGACACAGGCGCCGCGGAAGATTTCGGAATGTAACGGGAAGGCAGCTAGGGCTCTTCCTCCCCCTCATCCACAGCCTTGTCCATAGAGATAAGCAAAAAATGTCCCTCTGAGGTATGCAACTCCCCTCTAACTTCGGTAGATTTCCATTCCCTACTAACTACTAAGACCCACCATCCCTTTGTGACGTAGGAAACCCCTTCGAGTATTTAACCCCAAGATACAAGCTAGTAAATCGCCATTTTGACCATCCACCATATTGGTGTCAGCGTTTGTCTATGGCCCGAGCGGCTGGGGTGAGGCTCAGCCACCATGCTGTCCTTTGAAACCAGGTCGCTAGCCTTCTACCTGAAGGCAACAGAAGGCGCCACAGCCAAAGTCGATGAGTTTGAGCTCTCCGGTGGCCAAGTCGAGCCGGATGTTCTCGGGCTTGATGTCCCTGCGCAGGACCCCGCAGCTGGTGCAGTGCCGCACGGCCTCCAGCACCTGGCGGAACAGCGCCCGCGCCTCCTCCTCCGGCAGGAACCTCCGCTCTGCCAGGAAAGCCGACAGGTCCTGGCACCGCTCCGGACGCTCCAGCACCAACAAGAAGCTGTTGCGGAGATAAAGCCACTCCAGGAGCTGAATGACACCAGCACAGCCAGCGGACACCTTGTCCAGCAGCACGATCTCCAGGGGCGCACGGGCGCCGTTGGGCTGCGGGAGGAGCACGATGCCGTCAGTGGGGCTGAGGCCGTGCCGGGGCTCTGGGAGCCCTCAGCCAGCCCCGGCTGCTCTGGGCGCCCCGCTCAGCCCAGGCCCGCTCTCCCTGCACGGCTCCCGGCGGCTCCCACCCTGCCGGGCCCCGGCTCCTCGCCGCCCGGCACGGCCCGGCTTCTGCCGCTGGCCCCGCTCACTCACCAGCTCGCCCCAGAGCCGGATGCGATCCCGCGGCACGCATTTGATGGCCACCTGCGAGCAAGGGACAGCAGCGGGCTAAGCTCACCGACCGCCCCGCTGCGGTCCGATCTTCTCCTCCTGCTCCGCCCTCCGCCTCCTCCGCCCGCCCCCGGCCCCGCCGCTCACCGGGGCGCCGTCCGACACTCGTGTCCCCGAGTAGACGCTGCCGAATCCTCCGCGCCCCAGCAGCGAACCCAGCCGGTACCGGTCCTGCAGGGCCTCCTGCGCCTTCCCTGCGGGCGACACGCGGCCGTCAGCGCTCGGCCCGGGGCCAGACACGGCCCCCGAGCGCCCCCCGAGCGGCCCGGGCCGGGCATCCCCACCCGCGCCGGGCCCCGGCGGTTCGGGGCCGGCGGCTGCGCTGCCGAGCGGCGGAGCTCGGGCCGGGGAAGCCGCAGCGGAGGCGGCGGGAGCGGCCGCGCCGCGTGTGTCCTCCGCGGGGCCCGGGAGGAGGCGGCGCCGGGCTCGGGGTCGGCACCGGGGCCGAGGCCGTGCCCGGCCCAGGCGCAGCCAAAGGGCGGCGATGCCGCCCCAGCCCCAGGCACTGATCCCTGCCCAGCAGCGCCACCGCCAGCACGGCCAGAGCCGGGCCCAGGCGAGACCGCGGGGGGACGCCCGGGGACGGGGCCGGGGCAGCCCCGCCCGGGCCGGGGGCGGGCCGGGGGCATGGCCCGGCCCGGCAGGGGAGAAGGAAAGGCCGGGACGGGGACACCGAGAGGGGCTGGGGAGACCGGGAAAGGGACACCGGGAGAGAGTGCAGGAATGTGGGAGAGGGAGAGGGAGAGGAGGAACGAGAGATGGGGAGGGTCGCAGAGTTCGTAGACTCTGTAGAGTCGCTGCCGCCGCTGCCGCCGAAGCCCCGGGGCCGTTTGTCCGCGTGTCCGTTCCACGGCCGAGCCCCGCGCGCCCCGGGGGCAGCCCCTGAGCCTGTCCAAACACGGGAACTTGGCCCTGTGCAGCCCAGACCCAGAGTCCTGACTCCTGCGCGGTGCCAGAGGAATCCCCTCGCTTGCTGCTCTGCATTGTCCCTGCTCAGGCACACACACTGCCGGGGCACATTCCCTGCCTGCAGGATTCGTGCCCGACCCAAGCACTACACTTATGTCTCCAGCATTGCTTGACAACAAAAACAGGGGAAGGCAAACTGTGTGTACAGCCCATGGTACTTTAGAGTGTCTAAAACTCACTAAGTCACCAATCTTCGAGGTGACATCCCTTTGGAATTAATGGCATGGACAAGTAGTGCAACATGGAAAAGGGAAGCATAGAAAGAAATAGAGGAAAACAGCTTGGTTTGTTTCTTTCATTTTCATTTCACTTCTGGAAAGCTGTTTCCGTTTTCCAGCAATCTTCTCCACAGTCCCAGCTGCTCTTTCCAAGAACCTTTCATGGAGAACGAGGTCCAGCTTCTGTCACAAGATGGGCCAGCAACTCCAGCTTCTCTTGGATTTCCATCCTGTGAGTGCAGCACGACTTTTCCAGCAAAGCAGGACAAATGTCTGGAGAACTTTACAATTTCTCTGTCCTTTTCCTTGTGAACTGGGCAGTTGTGCCATTGGTAAGGTTTCACTGTTGCTGTTCTAAGCCAAGAAAACAGGAGGTGGTAACCAGGCGTAGCTGGGGAATGCAAGGCTGAGTGAATTCAGAGAAAGAATCTCCCTGACACTGTGTGAGCTCCCCGGGCTGGGCTCAGCTTCCTGCTGGGACTCTGCACAGGGCTGAGCTGCAGCTGGGATCAGCAGCAGCTGCAAATACCTCTGGGCATTCCCATTTTCTGCTGTTCAGAGGAAGCAATGAAGCGAGTGAAGAAGTTGAGGTTTGTCTTTCTCCTGTTGTTTTTTTTTTTCCTTTTATTTGACACTCCAGAGGGCAATTTCTGTGATGGCCTCTGTAAGTTGATTTGATTTCAGCAGCAGCAGCATCAGGGCTGTGTTGGAGCTCTGCAAACGTGGCCTGTGTGGCTTTAATTCCCCTCGACTCAGTGCCCAGGGACTTGGGAGCATTTCAGTCTCTTCTTATCATGGTGCCTGCCACAAAAATCCTGAGTTCACTGTCACAAAAGCACAGTGGGTAGCAATGATGGAAAAAGGCAATTGCAGTTGAGCTGCTCAAATTCAGGTGGCAGCCAGAAGGGTGCAAGAGCAGGCGCCATCTCCAATTGCCGAGGCAAAGGCAAGAGCAGCCTGCTGCTGTCACCTGAGGGTGAGTCAAAGAGCGCTGCAAAGAGCGCTGGAAGCCGAGCCTTTCTTTCTCTGGAGGCTGCTGAGGGCAGCCCAGGCGGGCCCTGGGCAGTCAGGGCTGTGTGTGGGTGATGGCTGCTGCAGTGCAGAGTCCAGCTGGAAAAGGCCCTTGGCAGGCGAGGCAGGAGCAGGGGGGAAGGGGCCGGCGCTGCTGCTGCTCCTGGCCGGGAGCCGCGGCTGGGCCGGGCCGGCGCCCGCTGCGCTGCGGCTGCTGCTGCTGCCAGAGCCGGGCGGGACTCGGGGACAGCGAATGGACACGGGGGGACAGCAAAGGCCTGCGGGGCTGCGGGGATGTTGGCGCTGGGGCCAGCGGCAGCACAGAGCTGCAGCCGCGATTAACCCCGAGGGGAGCGCTGGGGAAAGGCTCCATTTCAGCCTTTCTTGACTGGTGGCTGTGAAGGGAGCGAAATAAAAGGAGAACAAGCAGGGTCCGACCCCTTCTCCTTTGGGAGGAGCCGCGCGCCTGGGGCTGAGGGGCCGTGAGGGGATGTGAGGGATGTGAGGGGATGTGAGGGGATGTGAGGGGCCGTGAGGGGATGTGAGGGATGTGAGGGGCTGTGAGGGGATGTGAGGGGATGTGAGGGGCAATGTGGGGTTGTGCTGGGCCATGAGGAGCCTCAGCCCTGACAGGACGGGTGTCCCACCATGTCCCCAGGGTAGGGCAGCCGTGAGGGGCCACAAACAGATGTGGTGGCAAAGCAGGCTGGAGGCACCTCTAGGAGAGGAGGAGACCCTTCCTCAGCTCTAAACCACACCAAATCCACCATTAATGGGAACTTCCATCTTTAGAATCCACTGACAACTTGAAACAGACTGTACAGATTAATCCCAGTGGGAGGAGGAGGTAATGTTCCCAGTGAGTGACATCCAGCCATTGGTAATAATGTCTAGGATTTAATAGTCTTAACAATTAGAAGTAATACTAATAAATACAAAAAATAATAATAACAAAAAAATAAACCCTCAAATCCCAGCACCACACCAAAATTTTTCCACACCACATTTTTCTTTATTATCACAAGGTTCATGAAAACAAATCCTGTTATCTCCACCTCACATCTTCCCCACCAGAGAAACAAAGCCATTTGCAGTGTTTCATACAAGCTAAAATTGACAGCTGGAGGAAAGAACAGGGCAACATCACCAATTTCCATGTCCAACCCAGCAGGCCAACTCCAAAGTGGAGGGAATAAAATGGAATGGGGGCAGGGCCTGGTCAGATGTTTCTCTAAAGGATGGCAAAAGCATCTCCAAGTGAACAGGAAGGGAAAAGAAATGCCTATAAAGCACCCTGTGTGTTCAGGGACTCAGCTGGGAGGAGCTGGACATGGACAGAGGCATCTGGAACAGTTCTTTCCTCAGGCTGAGCTTTCCAGCCTGGCCCTGAAGTCAATCAAGTGCTTTCTCAGAGGATTCCAGGGTTGCCAACCACCCTTCAAGATGTGGCTCACAGGAGCACAGAACCTTTCTCATGGTTCTGAGCCGAAAAAACAGCAAGAGATGCCCAATTCAGAGCTCTGTGTAAAAACCTGGAAAATAAAAATCACTTGAACTCTGAAGCCCAGCTGTGGGCCCTGCAATCTCAGATCCAAGGCAAAACTGGAAAGTCTTCTTACAAGAACCGACACTGAAGAGCTAACAGATGCATGTGTGTGACATTTGGAGAGGCTTCCAGTTTTCTACAGTGTTCCTTGAAGTGCTGAACTTGATTTTGTCTTTGCCTCCTCTTGCACTAGAGGAGCCTCATTTCCCCAGGCAGGAAGGCAAAGCTCATTGCTGGCCCTGGCTGGAGCTGTCCCTGCAGCATTTCCATCCCTGCCGGGGCCTCTTCCCTCAGGGTCCCCAGCAGCAGCTGCTGCAGCAGCACATGGAAGCTGCAGATGGAGCTGCTGCCCAGCCCAGCCTGAGCTGCACAAGGATCCTGCTGACAGGAACCCCAAGATCCCCTCCCAGGGGCCCTGCAAACACTTGCCCATCTCTTCTGTCTGCTCCATGCAGACCCTGCAGGGAACATCCTGCCTCTCCTTTGGGGCAAGGCCAGCACCCCAAATTCACACTCCAAATGCCAGATTCTGGCCCCTTTCTGCATCTGCTGAGATGGGGCTACAGCATTATCCAGACAAACTCACTGTACTTCAACCTGCAGCTTGCAAACCCAGCCCTTGCAAAGTGGGTTTACAAGGACCACAAGTAATAGGCCAAAGAGAATTATTTTCCACCATTACCCTTCGCTCTCTGTGGTAGATTCTTCTATTCTTTTCCATGAAACACATCTTCAATTAGACTGCAAGCACTGGGCCTGATGCCTGCAGTAACAGAACATACCAAAACCAGCCAGATGTCCTTAGGAAACGTGAAAGACATAATAAACAGTAAATGTGTTTTTCTCTTCAAAAGGTTTTTCAGGTAAACATAACACATACAAGATAAGGCAAATTCACACTATGTGAGTGTTTTCAAAATGGGCAAGCAGAGGCTATATTTTGAGGAAAGGTTAATTCTACTACCAAACTGACTAGTTGAAGATCAATTGAACTTACCATTTCAAACCTGTCCATGGTGCCTGCTCAGGGGCTTTGCCAGCCCCTCGTGGCCTCTGAGGAGCAACTGGAGAGCAAGAGCTGGCAGGAGCAGGCAGGACATGTGGGTGCAGTGGAGATGAAGCACTTGAGGACAGCTTTTTCTTGTGCTACCTAGGAATTTTTGAATAAAAACTCTCTTAAACCTCAACTCCCTTGCAAGTTTCCCTTCTTTCCCGGTGGGATTCAGGTGCCTGGAGCAATGTGAGGGGCAGCGGGCCCAGCGTGGCCGAGAGCTGAGCCCAGCAGAGCCCTGGCAGAGCCCAGAGCAGCCTCAGCACCCCCAGAGCCCGGCTGGAAGGAGGCACTTGGAGCAGCAAGCGGCAGCAGCCCGGCCCTGGCTGCCTCTTCCTGGGACAGGATTCATCACCCCATCCCAGAGCCAAACTGGGCCTGGGCTGCTCCCCAGGGGAATGGGGGCCCTGCGGTGGAATGCGCAGCCTGGGGGGATTTGGCCATCCCGAGTCTGTGCAGGAGCAGAGCAGTGAGAACTGTGCAGTGCTGGGGTCACTTCTGAGGATGCTCTGCCCTTCTGCCAGTGCTCTTGTGGCTCCTGGGGGAGCTCACAGTGCTGCACCCCTGTGGGCAGAGGGGCAGGGAGCCGGGCTGCTCCACAGGCTCTGGACAGCCTTTAAATAATAAAGCAACCAAAAAATCTTTGCAGTGTGTGACAGCTTCAGCCCAGAAACATGTTTTTGTTTGTAATAACAAATTAGTACTGAATAAAGAAATTAAATCAATTCCATTTGTAATTGACATATATTTCATGCTTTTCCAAAGTTCTGGAGTGACTGGGATCACACTGGTGGGAACTGGGACCTTACTGGGCCAAGTGGCTGTGACTGGTAATGACTGTGACTATGCTGATGGCAACTGGGATATACAGGGAGTGACTGTAATAATGCTGGAATTGACTGGGAATGGCTGTGAGCAACTGGAATCCTGTTGGAAGCTACTGGGAGCAACTGGGAGTGAGTGGAAGGACACTGGGGGACACTGGGATATACTGGGAGAGACTGGCAGTGACTGGGATCACAGAGGAAGCATAAAGGAAGAATACTGGGAGTATCTGGAAGTGACTCAAACTGTACTGGGAGCAGCTGGAACCATGCTGGGACTGAATGGGAACACCTGGGACCATGCTGGGATCATAGTGGGATCATAATGGGAGTGACTGGGCTGGTACTGGGATCATACTGAGTGTCACTGAAAGTGACTGGGATCATACTGGGGGTGACTGGGAGCCACAGGGCCCATGCTGGGAGTGACCTGGGTCCCTCCCCCGGGTGGAACTGGGGGAACTGGCCCAGCTGGGGCTCAGGGTTGTTCTCCCCCAGGACTGCCCCAGGTCCTGCTGCCACCCCTGGTCCCACAGAGCTGAGGGACAGGGGACAAGCCGAGGGACAGGGGACAGCCAAGGGACAGGGGACAGCCAAGGGACAGGGGACAGCTGAGGGACAGGGGACAGCCGAGGACAGGGGACGGCCGAGGGACAGGGGATGGCCGAGGGACAGGGGACAGCTCAGGGACAGGGCACAGCCAGGGAACACGGCCTGGCCGAGGGACACTGAGCTCCAGCACTCTGAGCTGTTGTGCCCGCGATATCGCCCTTGGGCTCCCAGCACAGGCCAAGGGGGAGAAGCCCCTCCAGAAACTGTTGTTTGCTTGAAGCTTTGCTCTTGGACATTCCCAAGGAGCCCTGCAGGGGCTGCAGCCCGGTCGGGTGCCCGGGGCCACCAAAGCCGCTGCGGCAGTGCCCTCCTGCCCCGGGCAGGGCAGAGAACACCCAAGGAAAGGCTCGTGCTGGGCTCAGGGCAGGGACAGGGCACTCCCCTGGCGCTGCCACGGGCACAACAGAGCCGGCCTGGGGACAGGACTGGGATTTGTGTCCCATGGAATCCCAGCAGGGATTGCTTCTCATTTCACTGCTGTCTGTGCATTGGTCATCAATTCAAATCACTTTGTCATAGAATTCTCATGGCAGTCGGAGGGGAGGATCTCCCTTGGAGGGGAGATCCATCCAATTCTCACCTAACTGGAATGAGAGTGAGATCCAGCCATGGACATTCCATGGGAATTCCTGCATTCCAAAGTCCCCCATTCCAGAATTCCAGCATTCCCATAGGAATTCCCCTCCCTCTCCCACACCCACCTTTGTGCTCCACAGCCTCCCAACCGTATCTGATGTATTTTGGGAGATCTTCCACACTGCTGTGTCCCAGGTAATGCTTCATCTGCTCCACCGTGATCCCTTTGGATTCCCAGCACCTCTGGGTGATCCAGGTGGCACCAACGGACACTGCAAAGCTCCCGGATCCCAGCTGGAAGAAGATGAAATCCCACCCGTCGGAGCCGTACCAGTGGGATCCAGGGATGCTCCATTGGACAGGAGGTCACAGCTGGAAACCACCTGCACTGTGTGGAGACCTGGGAAGGAGGGGAGAATGGAGCCATGGAGATGTGTCCCAGCCCCACAGAGCCCCTTGGAACTCCCTGGATTCCCATTCCAGCCCCACAGATCCCATCCCAGCCCGTCAGAGTCCTCCATTCCCAAAGATCCCAGCCCAGCCCCTGGCTCCCTCTAGTCACCCCTGGCTCTGCTTGCACCAGCCCCGTCTCCAGGTCACTGTCGGCCACGTGCTGGTTCCTGTCCTTGAGCCGGCTCAGCTATCCCAATATCCCGGCTCTGCCTATCCCAATGTCCCAGCTCTGCCTATCCCAATGTCCCAGCTCTGCCTATCCCAATGTCCCAGCTCTGCCTATCCCAATATCCTGGCACTGGCTATCCCAATATCCCAGCTCTGCCTATCCCAATATCCCAGCTCTGCCTATCCCAATATCCCAGCTCAGCCTATCCCAGTGTCCCAGCTCAGCTCCCGCTGCCATCCCCACTCTCTGCAGCTCCATCCGGCCCCGCTCGCTGTCCCAGCGCTCACAGGGGGTCCCGCCCACAATCAAGGACTGGGGGACCCCTGGGCCGGGCTCTGACAGCGCCGCTTCCAGGTACTGCAGGCAGTGGGACACTGGGGGGACACAGAGATTTGGGGGAGCTGGGGGGACTGAATGGAAGAGTTTGGGTATCCAGGGGGCTCAACAGGCCAAGAAAAGGAGGGACTTGAAGAGCTGGGAGAGCTTGGAAGGAGGTTCAGGGGCTCAGAGTCAAGGAAAGGGGAGGGCAGGCACTGGGAGAGGTGGGATGGGGTGTCCAGGAAATCCTGTGTCCAGCAAAGGGGGTGCCAGGGCTCCTCGGGGTGAGGAAAGGAGGGGCTGGGGGCTGGGAAATGCAGGAATGGGGGCCCAGGGGTCCCAGACTCAAGGAAAAGGGTGGCTCTGGGGGCTGGGAAAGGTGGGGTGGCAGGGAAAAGGTTGAGTTGGTGCTGGATAAGGGGGTGCAGGGGGGTCTCAGTGCTGGGCAAAGGGGTAAAAGGGTGTCTCAGTTCTCAGGAATGGGGGGTCAGGAGGGTCTCAGGGCCAAGGAAATGAGGGGCAAGGACTGGGAGAGGTAGGAGGGAGTTCCAGGGGGTCCTTGAGCCCCGGAAAGGGGAGTCCAGCGTTTCCCAAAACGGGAGGATCACAGGCTGGGGAAACCCGGGATATTCGGGAAGAGGGACTTCAGGGGTCTCTGGTTTTGCAGAAAGCTGGGGCTGGGGGCTGGGAAAGGCAGAAATGGGGGTCCAAGGCGTTCCAGGGCATGCCAGGGTCAAGCACACGGGAAATCTGGAAGCTGGAAGACATGGGATGACCGGGAAAAGGGGAGCAGGGGGTCCTGATGTCCAGAAATAGGGGATTCAGGGGGGTCCCTGTGCAGGATAAGGGGAGCAGGGGGCTCCCGGTCCCGTTCAGGGTCCCGCTGCCGGAGGTCCCACTCCCCACTCGCCGCCCCCAGCAGCGACCCCAGCCCCAGCGCTGGAGCCATCGCGCTGCTCCTACTCACTCCCAGTATCATCCCAGTATGATCCCAGTATAACTCAGTCACAAAGGAGCTGCTCCCAGTATGATCCCAGTACAGCCCAGTCACTCCCAGTGATCCCACTCCTGCCATCCCCCAACCCTCTCTGCCTTCCCACCTGGCCCGGCTCCATTCCCGCTCCTCCCACAGACTGCCATCGGTCCGGGGAACGGGGGAGGAGGAGGGGGAGGGAGGGAGGAAGAGGTGGAGCGGCAGGAGGGAGCGGGAGGAGACAACGAGCGCAGGAACCGCGCGGCTCCAGCGCTCCCTGAACTCGCAGCCCCCCGGACCGCCCCCATCCCGCAGGTGCCCGGGGAGGGGGAGCTCGCCCCAAATATCCCGGGGGGGTCCCTGGGTTTGGGGTTTTTTGGGGGGATGTCTGAAGCTTTCAGGGCTCCAAAGCCGAGGCGCAGATGCCCCTCGGTGGACATCGGGGGCTCCCGGGAGGTGTTTTTGGGGTGTCCCGGTGGCGGCAGAGCCCCGTTGGGGGTCGGGGGGATGCGGGTCCCCCCGCGGTGGGGGTTGGGCTTCCCGGGCTGGGCCCTCCGAGCTCTGCCGGGGCCACGTGGGGAGCGCGCGGGCATTTTTGGGGATCTTTTGGGGTTTTAGGGCGTTCTGGCGGTCCCTAAAGGGGACTGGGGGGGGGCTATAAGGGCCTCTGTCGGGGTCTGAGGAGTCTACAGAGGGTCCGGAAAGGTCCATAACGTGTTTCTGGGCGTCTCTGAATGGGGTCTGGGGGTTTCTATAGGGGATTTGGGGGGTCTGTGTGGCCTTTTGGCTGGTTGGGGGGTCTATAGGGGTCGGAGGAAGCCTGTAGCGGGTGGGGGGAGCTTTGGGGGTGTCTGTGGATCCCTGGGAGGGGGCTGGGGGGTCTGGTGGGGTCTGGGGTTCACTAAAGGGGGTCTGAGGGGTCTATAGGGGATCTATGGGGGGGTCTACATAGCGCCGAGGGTGGCCTGGGGTTCCCTATAATAGATTTGGGTAGGGTCCGGGGGGCCCTGTAGGGGATCTGAAGGTCTCTATAGGGAATTTTGGGGGGTCTTTAGGGGATCTGGGGGTCCCTCTGGGGGATTTGGGGGGTGCCTGGGGGGTCTATAGGGGCTCTGGGGGTCTCTGTGGGGGATTTGGGGGGGTCTCTATGGGGGATTTAGGGGAGTCTGTGGAGGGTCTAGGGGCTCTGTAGGCGTCTGGGGTAAGCTATAGAGGGTCCAGGGGTGTCTGGGGTGTTTTGGGATTTCTGTAGGGGAATTTTGGGGTACTTCAAGGGAATTTGGGGGAAATTTTGGGCTCTGTACAGGGAATTCTTGGGTTCAAATGGGGCAATTTTGGGTTTTCTATTGGGAAATTGTTTGAATTTTGGGGCCCTCTATTGGGAATTTCTGGGATGTTTTAGGAATTTTGGGTCCAAATGCAGGAATTTGGGGCATTTTGGGTACAAACGTGGGAATTTTGTGATCTCTAGAGGGGATTTGTGGGAGTTTTGCAGTCCCCAGAGGAGATTTTGGGTCCAATCTTTGGAATTTGGGCTCCCTAAGGGACTTTTCAGGAAGTTTGGGACCAAACTTGGGAACTTTGGGCTCTCTAAAGAGGATTCTGAGGGAATTTTGGGTCCAAGCATGGGAATTTGGGGCATTTTTTCCCCCATTCCCTCTTCAAGTCCTTGGTTATCAGCAGGGCTGGAACCGGCAAGTCCTGCCTGCTGCACCCCTTCATTGAAAGCAAGTGTAGGAAATTCTGGGAATTTTCAGGGATTTTGGGAATTCTGGGGGGTTCGGGGGACTTTGGGGTATTTTTAAAGTATTTTTAGAAAATTTTTGTGGGTTTTTTTTTTATTTACTTTTTAGGGTGTTTTCTGCTGATATTTGGGGGCTTTGGGGAATATTTTGGGAATTCTGAAGAGTTGGGAGTTTTTTAGGGAATTTTTAATATATTTCTGGGAATTTTAAGGGTTTGGTTGTTTGTAATTTTTTTCATTTTCTGGGTGGTTTTTGTTGGTGTTTGGGGGAATTTTTTTGTGAATTTTTGGGAATTTGAGAAATTCACGGTAGTCTGGGAAATTTTGGGAATATTACTGGAAATTTTGGAAGCATTTTCAGGTTTATTTTTCTTCTTTGAGCCATTTTGAGGCTTTTCTCAGTTCTTGTTTTATATAATTTTGCTTGTCAATGCAATTTAGGGGGGACTTTTTTTAATTTTTGGGAATTCTCTGTCCCTCTAGGCTCTCCCCAATCCCGCAGCATCTTGGGGAATTTTCTGTCACTTTTTGGGTATTTTTGGGGCTCTTTAGGGGCATTTTCGGTGACTTTTGAGCTATTTTTGCTAGTTCCAGTCACAGTCCCAGTGCCGGTACCGGTGCCGCTCTTGGTCCCGCAGTGCTCCCAGTGCCAGTCTCAGTCTCGGTCCCAGTCCCTGGGCGGTGCCAGTCTCGGTGCTGGTTCCGGTGCCGGTCTTGGTCTCAGTCTTGGTCCCAGTGCCAGTTCTGGTGCCGGTTACGGTCTCGGTCCTAGTCCTGGTGCCAGTGCAGTGCCGGTCTCTGTTGTGGTGTCGGTTCTGGTCCCAGTCTTGGTCTCGGTGCCAGTTCCAGAGCGGCGCCGCTCTCAGTGCCAGTCTCAGATCCGGTGTCGGTCTCAGTCTTGGTGCTGGTGCCGGTTCTGGTGCTGATCGTGGTCTCAGTCTCAGTTCTGATCGCAGAGATTTTAGGCCAGTTTGGGTGATTTTAGGCCAAAATGGGCAAACTTAGGGTGGATTTTAGATCCCTTTGGATGATTTTTGGTCCATTTGGATGACTGTAGGCCATACTGGGCGGGTTTAGGCTGGGTTTTTGTGCCTTTTATTGTGGATTTTAGGCCCCTTTGGTTGATTTTAGGCCGAATCTTTTGGGGTTTAATCCCATTTGAGTGATTTTAAGATAAGCTGGGCAGTTTCAAGGTGGATTTTAGATCCTTTGGGATGATTCTAGGCCCATTTAGGTGGGGTTTAGCATAGTTTGGGTGATTTTAGGCCAAATCTGTCGGGTTTTAGGAGGTACTTTCCATGCCTTTGGGTGATTGTAAGCCAAAGCAGGTATTTTCGGTGTTGATTTTACACGATATTGGGAGACTTAAATGTGATTAGAGGCTGATTTGTGTGGGTTTTAAACCAATTTGGCCAATTTTAGGCTCCTTTGGTTAAATTTTGTACTCCTTTGGCTGATTTTAACCCCATTTATCTGGTTTAAGGCCAAACCATGTGGATTTAGGGTGGATTTTAGTGCCCTTAGGGTGATTTAAGGCCACAGTGAGGGGATTTTTGGTGATTCGAGGCCAAACCGGGCCCTTTCAGGACTTTCAGGCCACGCCCCTTTCCCCTCACAGTTCCCGCCCTTTCTCTGACCCCGCCCCCACAGTTCGGGGCTGGGAACGGGGGAGGAGGAGAAGGGAGGAAGAGGCAGAGCGGCAGCAGGGAGCAGGAGGAGAAGGGCAGAGGAGGCAGAGGCGGCTCCAGCGCTCCCTGAACTCGCAGCCCCGCGGACCGCCCCCATCCCGCAGGTGCCCGGGGAGGGGGACCTCGCCCCAAATATCCCGGGGGGTCCCTGGGTTTGGGTTTTTTTGGGGGGGGGGATGTTTGGAGCTTGTAGGGCTCCAAAGCCGAGGGGCAGATGCCCCTCGGGGGGACATCGGGGTCTCCCCGGGAGGTGTTTTTGGGGTGTCCCGGTGTCGGCAGAGCCCCGTTGGGGGTCGGGGGGATGCGGGTCCCCCCGCGGTGGGGGTTGGGCTTCCCGGGCCGGGCCAACCGAGCTCTGCCGGGGCCACGTGGGGAGCGCGCGGGAGCGGCGGGGCCGGGGGGACACCGGGTTTGGGGAGCCCCGGGAGAGCCGTGGCCTCCCTTAGAGGGACCCCGGAAAGAGGAGAGCACTCCCAGCAACCTGGGGAGGGCAGGGACCGAGCAGAGGAGAGATCTCCTTCCCCTTCCCTGTGGCACGGAGGCAAATCCCATCCTCCCCTTGTCCTTCCGTCCCCAGACAAGGAGCTGAGCATGGAGAGCAGGGAGGACAAATCCCCACAGCAGAACCTCATGGGAGAGGCCGTTTTGAGCGGCTCCACGGTGCAGGAATCCAGTGGGGAGGAAAAGCCCCAGAGATCCCTCAGGAGGAGGGTCTGCAAAGGCAGATCAGGGGGATGTGAGGAGGAAAGACCCACCCTGTGCTGGGAAGGCGGCCAGAGATGGAGCCAGAGCTCAGAGCTGGTGGAGCATGAGCAGCTTCCTGATGGGGAGAAGCCCCACAAGTGCTTTGGATGTGAAAAGAGCTTCAGCAAGAGGTCCAAGCTGATCAAGCACCAGAGGATCCACACTGGGGAGAGGCCCCACGAGTGTGAGGAATGTGGGATGAGCTTCAGCTGGAGGGAATACCTGATCCGCCACCAGAGGATCCACACTGGGGAACGACCTTACAAGTGTGGGGAATGTGGGAAGAGCTTCAGACAGAGGGAGCACCTGATTCGTCACCAGAGGATCCACACTGGGGAACGGCCCTACACTTGTGGGGAATGTGGGAAGAGCTTCAGGCAGCGTACCAACCTGATCCTCCACCAAAAGATCCACACTGGGGAGAGGCCCTACAAGTGTTCCGAGTGTGGGAAGGGGTTTCGGATCAGCACCAAGCTCCTGCTGCATCAGCAGACACACACAGAGGATTGGCCCTTCCACTGCCCCGACTGTGGGAAGGGGTTCACACACAACTCCGCTCTCATCATCCACCAACGCATCCACACTGGGGAGAGGCCCTACGAGTGTGAGAAATGCGGGAAGGCGTTCCCGACCAGCTCCAATCTTGGCCGGCACCTGCGCATGCACACGGAGGAGAAGCCCTTCTGCTGCCCCGACTGTGGGAAGGGCTTTCAACTCAACTCCAACCTCCTCAAGCACCGGCGCATCCACACGGATGAGAGGCCCTACGAGTGTGATAAATGCAGGAAGAGGTTTCAGACCAGCTCCAATCTCCTCGTGCACCAGCGCATTCACACGGATGAGAGGCCCTTCCGCTGCGTCGACTGTGGGAAGGGCTTCACACAGAACTGCACCCTCATCATCCACCGGCGCATCCATACCGGGGAGAGGCCCTACGAGTGTCCCCAGTGTGGGAAGAGCTTCTCCCAGAGCTCTAACTTGACCCAACACAAATGGAGGCACCAGTAAGGCATGTCCTGCCAGTTCTCCCAGTGCGGGAAGAGCTTTGTGCGCTGCTTCAACTCCATCCCCTACTGGAGGAGTGACGTTGGGCAGAGCCCTGGTGCCCCACATTCCCTGTGATCCTTGTTGGGAAGACACCTGGCCGGTTATTCTTTAGTTTTTGCCTTCATATTTTTTCTCCTCTCCATCTCTTTGCGCACCAGAAGCCAAAAGGGATGTGTCTGTCACCTCAATCCACTCCAGTCCAACGGAGAACAAGTCAATTTTAACCCAAAAGGGCTCAATCCTACCTCAAAATGGCTTGTTCCCACCTTGAGAAAAACTCAGTCCCGTGACAAATTTCCTCAATTCCACGGCTGCCAGGGTGAGATTGTGAGAGCTATGACTGTGATTCATGTCAGAGAAAATACAGATATAATGATGAGATTGTACCAATGGAATAAAAGTGATGAATTCTGAGGAACTGCCGGAAAGGACTGAGAAGGTGTCACGATCCGTTTAATTGTCGCGATGGTTCGTTTTGACTTCAAAGTGCAAAAAGAGGGAGAGAGAATGCAGCCTAACCAAAAATGAATGTATCTTTTATTAATACGCACAATGTGCAATAGAGGAAAAAAGGAAAGAGAGGAGAGGAGAGGAGAGGAGAGGAGAGGAGAGGAGAGGAGAGGAGAGGAGAGGAGAGGAGAGGAGAGGAGAGGAGAGGAGAGGAGAGGAGAGGAGAGGAGAGGAGAGGAGAGGAGAGGAGAGGAGAGAGAAGAGAAGAGAAGAGAAGAGAAGAGAAGAGAAGAGAAGAGAAGAGAAGAGAAGAGAAGAGAAGAGAAGAGAAGAGAAGAGAAGGTTACAGCTACCAATGGAAGACGCGAGTCCTCGTGACGCTGAACCAATAGACTGCCTTCGCAGTCCTCGTGGCGTGCGCTGATAGATCCTTCCTGTCCGTTGGGGAGATCTCAAAAGGGTCTTTTTTGTGGGGAGCTTGTTTGGTCTTTTTCAAACCTCATGAGCGGTGCAGTCTTCTGGCACAGTGAGGGCATGGGGCAGGCTGGCCTTGGCAGTGGGTACAGCACAGTTAGTTCAGGGCAAACACAGCCCAGGTGCCCATGACAGGTCCATTGTTCTTCCCCTGGAGCAGTGAACACACCTGCAGGACTCTGGCAGGTTTCCACCTCAGCCCGTACCAGGCCAGGAGAGCTGGGTCTGGGCTCTGTATTGTCTCAGCCCCCTTTCTCCCCTTGTTCTTGTGCGGCAGTCGGGAGGCAAACGAAGGGTTTTTGGGCCGACCCTCACAGAGGGGAAACGGACGGAATATGGTGAACAATAGACAGGCAAATTGAGCAAACATGTAAACTGCTTATAGAGGCAAAATTGGGTGAGAACCTAAAGATCAGCAGAGTGGATGAGGAAGAGCAACGACCGTCAGAGAGAGCTGAACGACCACCAAGAAAGAGCCTGCACAGCATGGCAAGACAAGAAGCACCACAAGGGGGAATAGGGGAAAGAAGAGGGCTACTGAGAAGTACTGAGAAATGCTTACGCATCTGTATGAAGGGATGGAATAAATATTTGCAGAACTCGCATTTGGGGTGTGTGACGGAGGAGCTCAGACTCCCTGCGCACCCAGCACTGCTTGCTCGCTTTTTGCTGAATGTACTTTAATAAATAACTAAAATTTTGATGAAAGATTGGAGTATGGATTTTCATTTCTAATAAGATGGGGTTGGAAGGACCTCAAGAGAAGTGGGATCTAAATTTGGAGTGGTGGGATTGGGATTGTGTGGGGCTGGGTGGGTAGGATGTGTTTTGATAGCAAATCAAACATTGAGAGTTCTTCATTTCTGTCCCATTCATTTTCAGTCAGTGTCAGTTCTGTTCTCACAGTGCCACCTTCTCAGCTGATTGTGTTGGTGTACTCCTTTCTCTGCTGCCTCTCTCTGCCTGCTCTCTTTGACTCTCAGTGTCTCCCTTGAGCCAGGGCAGTTCCAGTTACCCAGTACAGCCCAGTCACTCCCAGCGATTGCACTCCTGGCATCCCCCAGCCCTCTCTGCGTTCCCCCGTCCCGGATCTCCCGAGAGGAGCCCCAAGGGCTGGAAGTCCCCAGCCAGGGTCCCCAGCAAGCCCCAGTTTGGATGTGCAGCCCCCAGTTTCCCTCTCCTTTTCCCCGGGCCGGGTTCCCCCCGCCCCCAGCGGGTGGGAGCAGCCGAGAGCCCCGCGCTGCCCATCCCGACCTGTCCCGGCTCCATCCCCGCTGCTCCCGCGGGCTGCCAGGGGCTGGGAACGGGGCACCGAGGGTGTGGCTGCTCCTGGGGGAGGAGGAGCAGGGATGGAAGAGGAGGGATGAAGAAGGAGCAGGAGAATGGATGGAAGCAGGAGAAGGAGGTGGGGTTAGGCAAGAGGAGGATGAGGGATGGAAGAGGAGGAGCCAGAGAAAGAGGAGGAGGAGGGACAAAGGAGGATCAAGAAAAGGAGAAAGAACCACGAGGCCAAGCGCTCCCTGCATTTGCAGCCTCCCCAACCTGTGGGATCATCACCCCCCAATCCCGCAGGTGCTGGGGGAGGGGGAGCTCAGCCCAGATAGCCTGGGGAGTCCCTGAGTTGGTAGTTTTTGGGGGTAGATGTTTTGAGAATGAAGAACTCCAAAGCTGAGCTGAAAATTGCCCTTGGGGGTACACTGAGGAGTCCCAGTGGCAGCTGCCAGCAGAGGCGGCCTGGAGGAGCAGAGCCCTGTGTCCCCCAGGACCCCAAAGTGGGGAGCCCAGAGAGGGGGGAGCACCACAATCCATGGGACCCTCAACAGCCTGGAGAGGGGCAGGGGGGACTCCTTGGACCCCCTGCACCCCAAAGCAGTGAATAAGGGGAGAAGGGACCCTGGGACCCCAGAAACCCCCCAGCATCCACAAATGGGGAGACAGAAGAGAGGGGAGCTGTTCAGGATCCTGGGAGTCTCACAGCCTGGGGAGGGTGAGGACCGAGAAGATGGGGCACCCCCAATAAAAGTGTGACCCCCAGGAGCTGGGACAGGGGGAACTCCTGAACACCAAAGAGGAGAGCACAGACAGGGAACTGCTGGGAGGCTTTTTCAGGGCTGAATATTGGTGTTTGGGAGGTTTTTATGGACCCCAAATACCCGGTGACTTCTAGAGATGGACTTGGTTCGGAGACGGATTGTCAAACTGAAGGCACTCACGTATCATTTTTACCCCAAACCAGGATTTCCCATTCCCAATCACTGGCCGATGGAAGATGAAGCTGCAAGGAAGAGGAAGATGCCCCAGAACTCCCAGGCAGGTGAGGAGGAAGTCACTGCCCCTTTCCCCCTCTCCCCTGCTCCATCTCCCAGCCCAGCCTGGCCCCGGCTGCAGGACAGCCACGCTGCCGACGCCATCCTGCCGGGGATGGACTGAGGGGATCTCCTTCCCCTTCCCTGTGGCACGGAGGCAAATCCCATCCTCTCCTTGTCCTTCCTCCCCAGACAAGGAGCTGAGCATGGAGAGCAGGGAGGACAAATCCCCGCAGCAGAACCTCGTGGGAGAGGCCGTTTGGAGCGGCTCCACAGCACAGGAATCCACCGGGGAGGAAAAGGCCCAGAGGTCCCTCACAAGGAGGGTCTGGAAAGGCAGACTGGGGGGATGTGAGGAGGAAAGACCCACCCGGTGTCGGGAAGGTGGCCGAAGATTGAGCCAGATCTCAGAGGTGGTGGTGGATGAGCAGCTTCCTGATGGGGAGAAGCCCCGCAAGTGCTCTGAGTGTGGGAAGAGCTTCAGCCTGAGGTCCAGCCTGATCAGGCACAAGAGGATCCACACTGGGGAACGACCCTACAAGTGTGGGGAATGTGGGAAGAGTTTCAGCCAGAGGTCTATCCTGATCTGCCACCAGAGGATCCACACTGGGGAACGACCCTACACATGTGCGGAATGTGGGAAGAGCTTCAGGAACAGCACCCACCTGGTCCAGCACAAGAGGATCCACACTGGGGAGAGACCCTACGAGTGTGGGGAATGTAGGAAGAGCTTCAAGACGAGCTCTGAACTGATAAAGCACCAGATGATCCACAGTGGGGAGAGGCCCTACGAGTGTCGGGAATGTGGGAAGCGCTTCAGACAGAGCTCTGCCCTGAGTGCCCACCAGAGGATCCACACTGGAGAGAGGCCCTACGAGTGTGATAAATGCAGGAAGAGGTTTCAGACCAGCTCCGATCTCCTTAGGCATCAGCAGATTCACACAGAGGAGAGGCCCTTCCGCTGCCCCGACTGCGGGAAGGGCTTCAAGAGGAACTGCACACTCGACAGGCACCGGCGCATCCACACTGGGGAGAGGCCCTACGAGTGTGATAAATGCAGGAAGAGGTTTCAGACCAGCTCCAGTCTCCTCCTGCACCAGCGCACACACACAGAGGAGAGGCCCTTCCGCTGCCCCGAGTGTGGGAAGGGCTTCAAGCAAAACTCCACCCTCACGAAGCACCGGCGCATCCACACCGGGGAGAGACCCTACAATTGTAAGGAATGTGGGATGAGCTTCAGATGCAGCTCCAACCTGATCTGCCATCAGAGGACCCACACTGGGGAACGGCCCTACGAGTGTGCAGAGTGTGGGAAGAGCTTCAGACAGAGGAAACACCTGATCCAGCACCAGAACATCCACACTGGGGAAAGGCCCTACAAGTGTAGGGAATGTGGGAAGGGCTTCAAGCACAGCGCCAACCTGATTGTCCACCAAAAAATCCACACTGGGGAGAAGCCCTACGAGTGTTCCGAGTGTGGGAAGAGGTTTTCCACCAGCTCCCATCTCCTCCTGCACCAGCAGATTCACACGGATGAGAGGCCCTTCCACTGCCCCGACTGTGGGAAGGGCTTCACACAGAACTGCACCCTCATCATCCACCGGCGCATCCACACTGGGGAAAGGCCATTCAAGTGTCCAAAGTGTGGGAAGAGCTTCTCCAGGAGCTCAAGCTTGACCAGACACCAACAGAGCCACCAGTAAGGGAAGGCGCTGCAAGTGCCCCTAGTGCAGGAAGAGCTTCATGTGCTGCTCAGCTCAATCCCCCACTTGAGGACTCAGGTTGGGCAGAGCCCTGGTGACCCACGTTCCCTATGATTCATGATGGGAAGACACCTGGGTGGTTATCCTTTTGTTTTGGCCTTCATTTTTTTCTCTTCTCCCTCTCATTGCACTCAAGAATCCAAGAGGGATCCATCTGTCACCACAAAACTGATCCAGTCCCACTGAGAACAACTCATTTTTAACCCAAAAGGGCTCAATCGCTCCTCAAAATGGCTTGTTCCCACCTCAGAAAAACTCAGTCCCACTCCAAAGTTACTTGATTCCACAGCCACCAGGGTGAGATGAGGTTAGAATGAGACTGGGAGAAGTGGCATCCAAATTTGGAGCGGTGGGATCGGGATTGTGTGGGGCTGGCTGGGTGGGATGTGTTTTGATAGTAAATTAGACTTTGAGAGTTCTTCATTTCTGTCCCATTCATTTTCAGTCAGTGTCAGTTCTGTTTTCACAGTGCCACCTTCTCAGCTGATTGTGTTGGTGTACTCCTTTCTCTGCTGCCTCTCTCTGCCTGCTCTCTTTGACTCTCAGTGTCTCCCTTCAGCCAGGGCAGCTCCCATCAAAGACCCTGCTCTGACTGAATTCCCAGTGCAGGAGCTGCAACAAGCATGGATGAAGTTCTGGAGGCTGGCAGTGAAATGTCCCTGGAGGATCTTGCTGCCCTTGGCTTTCGGCCCCTTCTTCAGAGCTTTGCCTTCAAGGGCAGGAAGATCTTTTCCTTGCTGGGAACTGGAATTCCAGAGCCTTGCAGTGTGTGCCATGCAGGAGCATTCAGACGGGGATCCTGTGGGCTGGGCTCACATGGACTGGGATCCTCCAGCCTGGGACTGCACAGAGCAGGACCATCTGGATCAGGAGCATCCAGACTGGGATGATGCAACTGGGACCTTGTAGGGCTGGGATTGTCTGGGTTGGGATTGGACAGACTGGGGTTGGTCAGACTGGGATTGGACAGACAGTGGTTGCACAGACTGGGATTGGACAAACCGGGATTATACAGACCGGGATTCTACAGACTGGGATTGGACAAACTGGGGTTGCACAGACTGGGATTGGACAAACTGGGATTGCGCAGATTGGGATCACATGGGCTGGGATTTCACAGGCTGGCACCATCTGGATCAGAAGCACACAGACTGGGATCATATGGACCGGGATGGCTGCACTGGAACGATTCCAACCGAGGCAGTCCCGGCCGGCCCAGGGCTCCCTCCCAGTCTCTCCGTCCCCGAGGGTCCCTCTGAGTCCTGAACAGGTCATGCCCAAAACTGCCTGGAGTGAATGCGGCGTTCCTGGTGCCGGTTCCAGCCTCGGTCTCAGTCTTGGTCGTGGAGCGGTGCCAGTCTTGGTGCTGGTGCCAGTTCCAGTTTCAGTTCTGGTCTCAGTCTGTGTTTCCATCTTGGTCTGGGTCTGGGTCTGAGTCTCACTCTCTCACTTTCACTCTCACTCTTTCACTCTCACTCTCACTCTCTCACTCTCAGAGTCGTTCCACTCCCAGTGCCAGTGCCAGTCTTGGTCCCGGAGTGCTCCCAGTACCAGTCTCAGTCTCCGTCCCAGTCCCGGAGTGGTGCCAGTCTTGGTGCCGGTTCCAGTGCTGGTCTTGGTCCCGGTTCCAGTGCTGGTCTTGTTCCCAGTTCCAGTTCTAGTTCTGGTTTCAGTCCTGCTCTCGGTCTCAGTCCCGGTGCCTCTGCAGTGCCAGTCTGGGTTCTGTGTCAGTCTCAGTCTTGGTGCTGGTGCCAGTTCTGATGCTGATCTTGGTCTCGGTCCTGGTCCTGCAGACTTTAGAGCTATTTGGGTGATTTTAGGCCCAACTGGGCAGGTTCAAGGTGGGTTTTAGATCCCTTTGGCTGATTTTAGGCCCATTTAGGTGGGGTTGTGCACAATTTGAGTGTTTTTAGGCCACTGCAGGTACTTCCAGGGTAGGTGTTATGCCAGTTTAGGATTCTTAAAAGTGATTTTCTGCCCTTTTGTGAGGGCTTCGAAGCAATCTGCACAATTTTAGGACCCTTTGGTTGTATTTTAGACCCCTTTGTTTAATTTTTACCCCATTTGTCATATTTTAGGCCAAAGCATGTGGATTTAGGGAAGATTTTAAGCTCTTTGGGTGGTTTTAGTGAACACTGAGGGGATTTTAGACCTCTTTGAGTGATTTGAAGCCAAATGTGATCCATTTTCGGGTGGATTTTAGGCCCCTTTGGACGATTTTCGGGCACTTTGCGTGATTTTAGGTCAAACCAGGCCCTTTTAGGACTGTGAGTCCCGCTGGCCACGCCCCTTTCCCCTCACAGTTCCCGCCCTTTCTCTGACCCCGCCCCTTTCCCCTCACAGTTCCCGCCCTTTTTCTGACCCCGCCCCTTTCCCCTCACAGTTCCCGCCCTTTCTCTGACCGCGCCTCGTTTCATTCCTTCCCTGCCCTCTCTGTGGCCACGCCTCTCTTTTCCCTTGAATGCCCCCATCTGCTGGCGCGTTCCCTGAGGTGCATGCGCAGATTACCCGGAGGTGTCTCGTCAGGGCGCCGCCATTTTTGCTTCTGGTCCTCCGACGCGGCTCCAGCGTGTCCGACGCCTACGGTGGGGCAAAGGTGGATCTATAGAGGGTCTATAGAGGATCTCTAGGGGTCTGGGGGAACCTAGGGGTCTCTTTGGGGAATTTGGGGGGGAGTCTATAGGGGATTTGGCAGGTCTGTAGGGGATTATGGCGGTCTGGGGGTCCCTAAAGGGGGCTAGGGAGTCTATAGAGTGTCCGGAGGGGTTCCTCAAGGGGGTCTGGGGGTCCTTAAATGGGGTCTGGGGATCTCTATAGAGGATTTGGGGGAATCTGGGTGGCCTTTGGGGGGATTGGGTGGGTCTATAGGGGTCTGCGGGAGCCTGTAGCGGGTTCAGGAAAGTCTGGGGGTGTCTGTGGGTCGCTATGGGGGATTTGGGGGGTCTGGGGGTATCTAAAGGGAGTCTGAGGGGGCTGTAGGGGATCTATGGGGGATCCGTAGAAGGTCCGGGGGGCTTAGGGGTCCCTATAGGGGATCTGGGGGTCTCTCTAAGGGGGAGTCTATAGGGGATTCTGGGGTCTGTATGGGGGAGGGTCTATGGGGGATCTGGGGGGTCTCTGTAGCGGATTTGGGGGTGTCTATAGGGGGTCAGGGGCATCTTTAGAGGATCTGGATGTCTCTATGATGGATTTCAGGGGGTCCGAGGGTCTCTATAGGGCATGTGGGGGTCTCCAGAGGGGATTTGGGGAGGCTCTGGAGGTCTCTCTAGGGGATCTGGGAATCTCTGTGGAGGATTTGGGGGTCTCTATTGGGGCTTTGGGGGCCTCTATGGGGGACCTGGGAGGGTCTGGCAGGGTATATAGGGGCTCTATAGGGGTCTGGGTGAGCCTGTAGAGGGTCCAGGGGGATCTGGAGGGACTCGGGATCACTATTGGGGAATTTGGGGTCCCAAAAGGGCATTTTTTTGAATTTTGGGTCAAAATTTGGAATTTGGGATCCCAAAGAGGATTTTTTTGGGAATTTTTGGCTCTCTAGAAGGAATTTGGAGGGAATTTTGGGTCCAAACTTTGGAATTTGGGGTCCTGAATGTGAATATTTGGGAAATTTGGGTCCAAATTTGAGATTTTGGGGACCCCAAAGGGAAGTTTTTGGAAATTTGGGTCCAAACTTAGGAATTTGGGGCTCTCTATAGGGAATCTGGGAGGAATTTTGGGCCCAAACATTGGAATTTGGGGTCTCAAAAGGGAATTTTTGGGAAATTTGGGTCCAAACTATGGAATTTTGGTTTCTCTATAGGGTATTTGGGGGGACTTTTGGATCCAAACGTGGGAAATCTTGGTAAATTTGGGTCCAAACGTGGGAATTTTGAGCTTTTTTTTCCCAGACTTCCTCTTCAAGTTCTTGGTGATCGGCAGCACCGACAAGTCCTGCCTTCTGCACCACTTCATCAAGGGCAAGTGTAGGGAATGCTGGGAATTTTGGGGGAATTTGGGAATTACAGAGGGTTGGGGGATCTTTGGGGATTTTTGTGGGATTGTGGCGGGATTTTTTTTTTATATTTCTGGGCATTTTAGCAGTTTATGGTTTTTGGTGGCGTTTTTTTTAATATTCTCGTTGGATTTTGTTGGTGTTTGGGGGAATTTTTTGGGAACTTTTAGGAATTGTGGAAATTATGGGTAGTCTGGGAAATTTTGGAAATATAACTGGAATTTTTGGAGGCATTTTCAGGATCTTTTTCTTTTTTGAGACATTTTGCAGTTTTTTTCAGATTTTTTTATTTAGAATTTTGCTTTTTAATGACATTTTTGTGGGATTTTTACGATTTTTGGGTAATTCTGTGTCCCTCAGGGCTCTCCCTGATCTGGCGGCATTTTGGGGCATTTTCTGTCACTTTAGGGTCATTTTTGGTCACTTCTGGGTCATTTTTGGCCTCTTTTGTGGCGTTTTCTGTCATACTGAGTAATTTTGGGCATCTTTCTGCCATTTTAGGGACATTTGGGACAATTTTTGATCACTTTTTGGGCCATTTCATGTCATTTTGAGCCAAATTTTTAATTTTGGGGTAATTCTTGTCAGTTTTCAGTCATTTTTTGGCGATTTTGCTGCCATTTTCTGTCACTTTTCGTATATTTTTGGACTCTTTAGGGGCAATTTTGGTGACTTTTGAGCTATTTTTACCAGTCCCAGTCTCAGTCTTGGTCTCAGCACGATCCCGGTTCCAGTGCCGGTACCGGTGCCGCTCTTGGTCCCGCAGTGCTCCCAGTGCCAGTCTCAGTCTCGGTCCCAGTCCCTGGGCGGTGCCAGTCTCGGTGCTGGTTCCGGTGTTGGTCTTGGTCTCAGTCTTGGTCCCAGTGCCAGTTCTGGTGCTGGTTACGGTCTCGGTCCTAGTCCTGGTGCCAGTGCAGTGCCGGTCTCTGTTGTGGTGTCGGTTCTGGTCCCAGTCTTGGTCTCGGTGCCGGTCCCAGAGCGGCGCCGCTCTCAGTGCCAGTCTCAGATCCGGTGTCGGTCTCAGTCTTGGTGCTGGTGCCGGTTCTGGTGCTGATCGTGGTCTTGGTCTCAGTCCCGGTCCCAGAGATTTTAGGCCAGTTTGGATGATTTTAGGCCAAACTGCACAGGGTTAGGGTGGATTTTAGGCACCTTAGGATGATTTTAGACCAAATCTGGTGGGGTTTAGTCCCATTGGGGTGATTATTGGATAACCTGGGTTTCAAGGTGGATTTTAGATCCTTTTGGATGATTTGAGGCCCATTTGAGTGGGGTTTAGAATTGTTTGGGTGATTTTAGCTCAAATCTTTTGGGGTTTAGGGTGGACTTTAGGTCCCTTTAGGTGATTTTAAGCCAAACCAGCACTTTTAGTGTTGATTTTACAGATTTGTGAGATTTAAGAGTGATTTGAGGCCATTTTATGTGAGTTTTAAACCAGTTTGGTTAATTTTAGGCTCTTTTGGTTGGAATTTTATACGCCATTGGCTGATTTTAACCCCATTTGTATAGTTTGAGGCCAAACCATGTGGATTTAGGGTGGATTTTAGGCCCCTTTCCGTGATTTTATGTCACTTTGTACAGATTTTCGACCTGTTTGGGTGATCTGAGGTCAAACCTCATAGGATTCAGGGTGGACTTTAGGAACCTTTGAACAATTTTAAGCCCATTTTGGGTGATGTTAAGCCGAAGCGAGCTCTTTATTACGCTCTTTACCGCGCGTTCCCTTGGCCCCGCCCCTTCCCTCACAGTTCCCGCCCTTTCCCTGACCCCGCCCCCACAGTTTGGGGTTGGGAACGGGGGAGGAGGAGGAGGGAGGGAGGAAGAGGCGGAGCAGCAGCAGGGAGCAGGAGGAGAAGGGCAGAGGAGGCAGAGGCGGCTCCAGCGCTCCCTGAACCCGCAGCACGCCCAGGGACCATCGCCTCCATCCCGCAGGTGCCCGGGGAGGAGGAGCCCGCCTCAAATGTCTCAAGGGCGTCCCTGGGTTTGGGGTTTTGTTTGAGGGGCTGGATGTGTGGGGTTTGCAGGGCTCCAAAGCCGAGGCGCAGATGCCCCTTTGGGGGACATCGGGGGCTCCCGGGAGGTGTTTTTGGGGTGTCCCGGTGGCGGCAGAGCCCCGTTGGGGGTCGGGGGAATGCGGGTCCCCCCGCGGTGGGGGTTGGGCTTCCCGGGCCGGGCCCTCCGAGCTCTGCCGGGGCCACGTGGGGAGCGGAGGGGCCGGGGGACACCGGGTTTGGGGAGCCCCGGGAGAGCCGCAGCTTCCCTGAGCGGGACCCCGGAGAGAGGAGAGCCCCAGAACTGCAAAACGGGGACCCCGAGAGGGAGGGAACCCCTGGGTTTGCAGGGACCCGGCGGGGGTTGCTGGGGCTGGAGGGACGGGATGGGCGGGAAAGGGGTTTGGGGGTGCAAGTGCTGGGAAAGGGACTCAGGGCTCCATGTTCTGTTAATTGCATTTCCCAGTATGAGCCCAGTTACTCCCTCTTATGATATAATTTGCTCCCAGCACGGTCCCAGTTTCACCCAGTCCCTCCCACTGTGCCTGAAATTGCAGAAGAAAAACCAAAACCCCTCCAATAACATTTTTAAAGTTACAGAGTCAAGGCATTACTGTATTATCTGGCATGGATGTTGTTCTTGCCAGGATGTACCACCAAAATCATCTCATCCACACATAACCTGGGTGTGCCAAGAGAATCATTCCATGCCACACTGTTTTTAGGAGATTTTTCAGATCTTTTATACAGCCAAAACTCATGGAAACAAACGGGGTCACTGTTCACTGGTCCTAAGTTGCAAATACTAAGTTTGTAGGTTTTGGTCTGCTATTGGAAGCCTGTTGGTTCGTTTTTGATGTTAATGACATCTTCCTCCATTGAATTTCTTATCAGTCTTGTCCAGAGGAGATGTCTCCAACTCTGCCAGAGGCACAGTCTGGGGTAGATGTTCTTGGGTGGGCATTGATGTTCCATTAATGGGCGCTGATGGCCCTTGATCTCCCGTCTACTCCCAGTCTGTTAAAACGTTGAGTTCAGTAGACCCTACCTGCTGGAACAATGCCTGGAAAGAAACTTAAAGGTCTTTTTCCCCAGGCAAAGGCAAACAAAACCCCTTGACTAAAGGTATACAAAAATTTCGAAACTGATAACTTGTCCAACACAACTTTGGTTCTGTATGTTCCCAGTTCTTCTAGTTGCCCCTAGCATAGTCCTAGTCACTCCCAGAATGATCCTCGTATGAGTCCAGTCTGATGCCAGTGTCTCCCAGCAGAGCCCTAGTCACTCACACTTGCACCCAGTTCCCCCCCAAAACATTCCCAGTCACTCCCAGTTTGGTCCCAGTCACCACCCCTATGGTCTCAGACACTCCCAGTATATCCCAGTTGCCCTGAACATTCTCATTATCATTCCCAGGCACTCCTAGTTACCTCAGCATGGTTCGCTTGCCCCCAGTTGCTCCCAGTTTCTCCCAGTGTGTCCCCAGCTGGCTGCCAGCATGGCCCTGGTTACTCCCAGTAACCCCCAGTCAGGATCCATTGACACTAATCCCAGTATGATTGTAGCTACTCCCAGTATGATCCCAGTCACTTGCAGTCTAACTCCAGTCCACTCCCAGTCTGATGCCAGTGCCCCCAGTGTGATCCCAGTTGCTCCCTGTCAATGCCAGCATGACCCCAGTAGCCTCCAGTATGATCCCTGTCTCTCCCAGTGTATCCCACTCACCCCCAGCATGCTCCCAGTCACTCCCAGCTGTTCTCAGGATGATCCCAGTTGTTCAAAGCCACTCCCAGTCAATCCAAGTATGATTCCCATCACCATCAGTGTCATCCCAGTTCTCCCTAACATTGACCCACGTGTTCCCAGTTCTCCCAGTATGGTCCCAGTTGCCCCTAGAATAGTCCCACTCCCTCTGGGCATGGTTTCAGTCATGCCCAGTTGCCCCCAGTGTAGATCCGGTCACTCCCAGTTGCCCTTAGAGTGGTCCCAGTGATTCCCAGCATGGACCTGGCTGTTCCCAGTGTTGTTGCAGTCCCCCCAGTATGGTTCCAGACACTCCCAGTTGCCCTCAACATGTTCATAGTCATTCCCAGTCACTCCCAGTTGCCCCAGTAGGGCTCTAGTTACCTGAGAATGATCCCAGTCTTTCCCAGTTAGTCCCACTTACCTCCATCACACTCCCAGTTTCTGGCAGTTGCCCGAAGTGTGGTCACAGTTGCTCCCAGTATGATCCCAGATGTCATCTCAGTTCCCTCAGCATGGTTCCAGAATGTTAGAGTGGATCCCAGTTGCTCCCAAAGTGTCCAAATTTTCCTCCCAGCATGGGCCCAGGAGCTGCCAGTAACCCCCAGTTAGGATCCATTCACACCCACTGTAATCCCAGTGGCTCCCAGGATGATCCCAGTGGGACCCTGTCATGGGTTGGCACTGGCCAGATGTTAATGCACCCATGAATATGTTTTTTGTTTTTTTTCCCTAACAGCTACTGTGGGATGTGATCAGGAACAGAGCAGAGCAGGCTTAAATCTTGAAAACAAAAAAAACCACCAAAACTTTATTACATTACATAAGAACAGGGACAGAAATACTCTTAAACACACACAGAGACAGAAATAAAAACTTCTTAAAACATTTCTTCTCCCAGTTTCTACCTCCCCACACATCACTCTTCACAGACCAACCTTTGGGTTTTAGATCAAACAATCACCACTCAAAAACAAACTAATCTTCAATTCAGCAAGGGAGAGAGGAGTCTCTCTGGCACCACAGACTGTTCTCCAGAACACACAGGTCTACTCCTTATGTGTTCCCATGTCACCCGTGGCACCGCCCAGAGAAGTCTGCCAGGGTGACTCTCTCTTTTTCCTATGTCCAGCGCTCTCACCGCTGTCTCATAGGCCAAAACTACATACAGGGCTTTTTAAGGATGCTGCATGCTGAGCTCTCCCCTTTTTACCCAGGGGCCGGGGTTCCAGGAGCAGGTCTGCCCTGAGGGCAGAGGGCGCCACCTCACCCTCCCCCTCTCTTCGCTGCTCGCTCCACTCTTCAAGTGCCAGTCACTGTAGCAAAAGCAGGGCAGCTGCATCCACCCAAAATGCAGTTTATGTTCAAAAGAGACTTAAGTTCAGTCTATGGCTGACATTATGCAAGAGAAGTCCCGCTCAGAAGGCTACTCCTCTCATTCTTTGCCCATCGGGTTCCTTCCAATCATGCTTTATCATCTCGGTCTCAGGCCGCTTCCCTCTCTCCTCCGAAACCACCAGTCATGAGAATCAATGTCTAAGAAAAGTTTCTTTCTGCCAAGCAAGGGTTAACAGTTTTTTCTCGGCAGGGTGCTGCAGGCTCAGGCACTCTCAGGCTCCTCAACTCCCACGTGACTGGGCACCTTCTCCCGGAGTTTGGGGGGAAGAGGGGGTGAGCACACACAGAAGGCACTTCCACAGTTTTCCACCCCTCCATCCTGGCTGGGGCAGCTCAGTTCCAGTCTGGTCCACTCTCTTCTCCCCCCCGGGGCTCCGGCTTACCTGAGCCCGACCACGTGTTTCCCCCTCCCCCACCCAGCCTCGTGGCTGGGCAGGGGAAGGAGGCCTGACACGTCTCTCTGCTGAAACCGGGATCCAAAAAGAGGCCGAACCCCCTTGGGGTCCTGCTTTTAACTCTTTGTGTCCTCAGAGGCGTGTCCAAACCTCCGAGTGACTAATCCAGGTGCCAGCAGAAAAGCTGATTACTGATTGGACTGCCCACATCCCCCTGGAAAAATTCACCTCCCCCGCAACCACGACAGACCGAAAGGCACTCCCAGTATGGTCCCAGTCACTGACTACAATCCCAGTCACTCCCAGTATGATGCGTGGCACCGAGTCATCCCCAGTATGGTTCCAGTTAGTGCCAGTATGACCCCAGTCACTCCCTGATACTCCCAGTATAATTCCAGTCATGCCCAGAGTGACTCCTTGTGACTCCCAGTGTGAGCCCAGTATGGTTCCAGTCACCCCCAGTATGACCCTAGTCACTATTATTATATCACACCCCCAGTATTCTTCCAGTCATGCCCAGACTGATTCCCTGTCAGTCCCTGTAAGGGCCCAGTTGCTTCCAGTCACTCCCAGTCTGATTCCAGTATGATCCCAGTCACCCTCAGATACTCCCAGTACTACTGCAGTCACTCCCAGTATGATGCCAGTCAGTTCCAGTAGGATCCCAGTATGACCCCAGCATGGGCATAGCTGCTGCCATGATCATCCAGTGGGGTTCCAGTTGCTGCCATTTATGAAGGGAGGTTTTTATGAAGGCCAGATGCCCGGAGATGGACTTGGGCAGAGGAACCTTCAAACTGAACATGCCTATCCCTTGTTTTCCCTCCTGACTAGGATTTCCCATTCCCAAACCTTGACTGGATGAAGGAGGAGGCTGCGAGGAAGAGGAAGATGCCCCAGGACTCCCAGGCAGGTGAGGAGGAAGTCACTGCCCCTTTCCCCCTCTCCCCTGCTCCATCTCCCAGCCCAGCCTGGCCCTGGCTGCAGGACAGTCCCACTGCCGACGCCGTCCTGCCGGGGATGGTCTGAGGGGATCTCCTTCCCCTTCCCTGTGGCACGGAGGCAAATCCCATCCTCTCCTTGTCCTTCCTCCCCAGACAAGGAGCTGAGCATGGAGAGCAGGGAGGACAAATCCCCGCAGCAGAACCTCGTGGGAGAGGCCGTTTGGAACGGCTCCATGGCACAGGAATCCACTAGGGAGGAAAATCCCCGGAGATCCCTCAGGAGGAGGGTCTGCAAAGGCAGATCAGGGGGATGTGAGGAGGAAAGACCCAGCCTGTGCCAGGAAGGCGGCCAGAGATGGAGCCAGAGCTCAGAGCTGGTGGAGCATGAGAAGCTTCCTGATGGGGAGAAGCCCCACAAGTGCTCTGAGTGTGGGAAGAGCTTCAGCAAGAGGTCCAGCCTGATCAGCCACCAGAGGATCCACACTGGGGAACGACCCTATGAGTGTGAGGAATGTGGGAAGAGCTTCAGAGTCAGCTCCCACCTGATCTGTCACCAGATGATCCATACTGGCAAGAGGCCCTATGAGTGTGGGGAATGTGGGAAGAGCTTCAGAGTCAGCTCCCACGTGATTGCCCACCAGAGGATCCACACTGGGGAGAGGCCCTACGAGTGTGATAAATGCAGGAAGAGGTTTCCCACCAGCTCCCATCTCCTCGTGCACCAGCGCACGCACACGGATGAGAGGCCCTTCCGCTGCCCCGACTGCGGGAAGGGCTTCAGACGAAACTCCACCCTCATCAGACACCAGCAAATCCACACTGGGGAGAGGCCCCACGAGTGTGAGGAATGTGGGATGAGCTTCAGCCGGAGGGAGCACCTGATCTGCCACCAGAGGATCCACACTGGGGAACGGCCCTATGAGTGTGGGGAATGTGGGAAGAGCTTCAGACAGAGGGAACACCTGATCCAGCACCAGAACATCCACGATGGGGAAAGGCCCTATGAGTGTGAGGAATGTGGGAAGGGCTTCAGACAGAGAGCCAATCTCATGAGCCACCAAAGGATCCACAGTAGGGAGAGGCCCTACAAGTGTTCCGAGTGTGGGAAGGGGTTTCGGATCAGCACCCAGCTCCTTGTACACCAGCGCACACACACAGAGGAGAGGCCCTTCCACTGCCCCGACTGCGGGAAGGGCTTCAAGTACAACTCCACCCTCATCATGCACCGGCGCACACACACTGCCAAGAGGCCCCATGAGTGTCCCCAGTGTGGGAAGAGCTTCTCACAGAGCTCAGCCTTGACCAGGCACCAACAGAGGCACCGGTAAGGGAAGCCCTGTGAGTGTCTCCAGTGCAGGAAGAACTTCACGCCCTGCTCCAGCTCCATCCCCCATCAGAGCACCCACATTGGTGAGAGACCTGGTCACCTACATTCCCCATGACCCACACTGGGAAGACACCTGGTTGGTGGTCTCCCTATTGTTCTGGATCTTCTCAGGTACCTGTGAATGTGATGTTTGGGAGGATTTGGGGGTTCTGAAGGGATATGGAAGAGTTTTCTCCATTCACTTCACATTCCAGAAGATGAGAGGCCTCAATCCATCACCTCAAAACCATTGAACCCTACTGAGAAAGGTTCAGTGCAGCCTCAAAATGTCTCATTGCAATTCCAAAATTACTTGATCCTATAGCCCTCTCAGAATCCCCAGGAGGGGTCAGATGAGCATTTCAGAGGGTTGGGATGGATTAGGAGGGGTGTGGTGGGGGGTGGTGGGCATTGGGCTGGGGGCAGGGGTTTGGAATGAAGAGCTGAAGGTTGGGGATGATGAGGCCAGGGGGAATCTCCTTTCTGGGTATCCTGTATCTCTGAGGGGGTTTGGGTTTTTGGGTACTCCCCAGTCTTGAGGAGGCGACATAGGGAGGTAGGGGAGGACATATGCTTCCAGCACTTGGAGTGAGCACCACAGGGAGGGAAATGTTGAGGCCATTTTGGGGAAGATGCTCCTACTTTTTCCCACTTTTGCAGGTTCTAAATGGCTTTTGGAGTTTTCCTGCTAAATTCAGGAAGCTGACATCCCCTCCTCATTTTGTGACGGTGAGGAGACACCAATTTTGGGGAGATCCTGCTGCTTTCCACCATTTTATGGGAGATATAAATGGCTTGTGGGCCCCCTGCCTCATTCTGGGAGGTTGGGGTGACCCCGTGGTTCCACTGCTGTCTGAGGAAAAGCTGTGACTCCCAGTTTGGGTGGTTTTAGGCAGCTTGTGGGGGTCCCACGTTTGACAGAGGGAGTGTCCTGACTGCCCCCAGCTCCCACTCCAGAGCAGCCTCTGGCCAGTCAGAGGGTGTGGTGGTGATGACTCTGCAGTTGCCATAGAGATGTGCAGAGACCACAACACTTTGAAGCCAATCAGAAAATGCACAAAGTGGTTTTTACTCAATCAGAGCTTTTCTCCCCAGTGACTCCTGTACTGGTTTTGCACTGCCTGGTTTTTGGTAGCAGGGGCCACAGAGGTGGCTTCTGTGAGAAGCTGCTGGAAGCTTCCACCGTGTCCAGCAGAGCCAGTCCCTGATGTCTGTGAGGATGGACACGCTGCTGGCCAAAGCTGGGCCAATTAGAGAGGCTGGAAACGCCTCTGTGATGACATTTCAGAAGAAAATCAAAACAAAGGCACACAGTTTTTCCTCAGAGAAGAGGAGGGGGTGAGAACATGTGAGGGGGAACAACATGGAGACACCAAGGTCAGTGGAGGAGGAGGAGCAGGAGGGGCTCCAGGCACTGGGGCTGAGATTCCTCTGCAGGCCATGGTGAAGCAGCTGAGCCCCTGCAGCCCGTGGGGATCCATGGGGGATGCAGAGATCCACCCACAGCCCATGGGGATGCACGGGGGATGCAGAGATCCACCCACAGCCCGTGGGGCCATGCCCACGCCACAGCAGGTGGATGTCTGGAGGAGGCTGTGATCCGGTGGGAGTCCCGGTGGAGAGTGGGGCCCTGCTTCCAGGCTGGAGCAGCCTGTCCTTGGGGGACTGTGCCCCGTGGGAAGAGAGACCCACGTTGCAGCAGCTTTGGAAGAACTCTTTGCCTGTGGAGAGGAATTGACATTGCAGGAGGTGCAGTAGGACTGCTGCTCGGGAGAGTGGACTCATGTTGGAGGAGTTCACAGTGAACTGTCTCCCGTGGGAGGGACCTCACAGTCTCACAGGAGAGGGACTCCTCTCCCAGAGCAGCAAAAGAAAATCTTGGTGATGAACTGACCACAACCCCCATGCCCTGTGTCCCTGCACTGTTACTGGGAAGGAAGGAGGGGCGGAGGAGAAAAATGGTGTTTTAAGGGTTTGTTTTACTTCTCATTATCCTCTGATTTTGTTAGTAATAAATTCACCTTGCAAGTCAAGTTGAGCCTGTTTACCCTTGAAATATTTCTCCTGGTCCTTATCTCTCTCATGAAACCGTTGTTAACCTTTTTATCCTTTTCCCTCCTCTACCCAGCTGTGGCAGGGGAGGGTGAGTGAGCGACTCTGTGGGTGCCTGGCGTTGGGCAAGGGTCAAACCATGACACTGGGACGTGCCAAAAAGCCGCCCGCTTTGTCCCAACCCCCTCCCAATCCGACCCAACTTCACCTCCAGTTGGCTTCAAAATGCCCCAAAAGTTGTGCACGGCTGGGGGGGGTGAAGGGGAGGAACATCAGGACCCTCCTCCACCACTGTGTCCCCACAGCTCCACGCCCAGCCAGGAGGAGCAGCAGGGCCACAGTTGACAGGGTATTCCCCCAAATTACCCCCACACTGATGACACAGCCGGACAATTGAGAGGCTGCCTCAGGCTTGATTGTCCACCAGCATCCCAGGAGGGAGCAGAAAATCCACCTGCAGACTTGGACTCCAGAGGCTCACAATGCTTCCTTGCTTCCATGAGGTTCTGTTAGGTCACAGTGGAACCTTGGTGCCAAATTGTTCCATGGGCTCACAGTGCTCTCCTGGCTTCCCTGGAAGTCCCTGTGTGACACACTGCAGCCTTGGCTCCATCAGGGTCTCCTGGCTTCCCTGGGGTCCCTGTGTGACACACTGCAGCCTTGGCTCCATCAGGGTCTCCTGGCTTCGCTGGGGTCCCTGTATGACACACTGAAGCCTTGGCTCCATCAGGGTCTCCTGGCTTCCCTGGGGTCCCTGTGTGACACACTGCAGCCTTGGCTCCATCAGGGTCTCCTGGCTTCGCTGGGGTCCCTGTATGACACACTGCAGCCTTGGCTCCATCAGGGTCTCGTGGCTTCCCTGGGGTCCCTGTGTGACACACTGCAGCCTTGGCTCCATCAGGTTCTCTTGGCTTCCATGATGCTCAACTATGTCCCAAGGGGCATCTGTGGCTTGGCTTTGGAGTCCTGCAAGATCCAAAGATTCCCCCCAAAAAGCACCAGTCCAGGGTTGCCCAGGATGTTTGGAATGGGCCCCCACTCCCCGGGCACCCACATGGAACCCCAGTGACGCTGTGACTCCATGGAATCTCACGGAACAAAGTGTCACTTGTGACACAGCAGGGTGTCATGGGACACAGGTGCCCCTGGGAGAGTGCCACTGCTCATGGAACCCAGTGTCCATTGGGACACAGCCAGGCACAGTGCAACACAGGAGACCGCTGTGACCCAATGGAAACTCATGGAACCAAGTGTCCACTGTTCCACGGTGCAGCCTTAGAGAGTGCTGGAGACCACTGTCTCACAATGGAATATCCTGAGACCAAGGATCCATTGTGACAAACCTGGGCTCTATGAAACCTAGGACACCACTGCCATTCAATCGAATCTCAAGGAACCCAGGGTCAATTGTCCAGACATCAGGTTCTCAGGAAACCAAGGAGAACATTGTGACACAGTGGAATGTCATGGATCCAAGGCTCTACTTTGATCAAGGGGGCCTCGTGGAACCCATGTTCCACTGGGACACTGCCAGGCCTCGTGCAAGCAAGGTTCCACTGTGACCAAGAAAGGCCTGAGGGCAAATGTTCACTGCTTCACACTGCGGCCTCCTAGAGCGCTGGAGACTGTTGTGACACAATGGGAACAGAGCAGGCTGTGACACCGCAGTGTGGCTGTGTGACATCATAGAGTGGGCTGTGACATCACAGTGTGGCTGTATGACATCATAGACTGGGCTGTGAGGTCACAGGTGGGCTGTGACATCACAGTGTGGATGTATGACACCTTAGACTGGATTGTGACATTACTGTATGGCTGTATGACATCATAGACTGGGCTGTGACATCACAGTGTGGTGGTATGACATCATAGTGGGCTGCATGACATAACAGTGGGTTGTGACATCACAGAGCAGGCTGTGACATCATAAAGTGCACTGTGAGGTCACAGTGCAAGCACTGCCATCATAGACAGAGGCTCTGTCACATCAGAGGGCAGCTCTGTGATGTCTCAGAGAAGGATGTGTGACATCACTGAGTGGGGTGTGACATCACAGAGCTGGCTGTGACATCACAGTGTAGCTGTAAGACATCAGAAATAGGGTTGTGAGGTCAAAGTGTGTGCTGTGACATTACAGGGTGGCAGTATGACACCACCGAGAGGGCTGTGTGACATCACAGTGGTGATGTGACATCACAGGGGGTGGTGTGACATCACAGGGAGCTGTGTGACATCACAGGGTGGTGTGACATCACAGGGGCAGTGTGAGGTCACTGCGGAGGTCACTGTGGAGGTCACTCCACCCTGGCCCCCCTCACAGTTCCCCCAGAGGAGTCCAATGCTGCTCGTGCACAGCAGGGTCCCCTGTCCCCCCATGTCCCCCCCACCCCTGGTGCCGCAGCCTCCCCCAGAGGATGTTCCACAAGATCGACCCCAGAGCCTGACACGGGGACAGGGGGGGATGGGACAGGGGGACAGAGACCCCCCGGCAGCGTCCCCGTGTCCCCCAGGGCCAGAGCCTGGGCCAGGGCTCCTTCACCCTGTTACAAACAAGGACTTGAGAGCGCTTAAAAAATCCCTGGCAAGGGATCAGCAAAGACCAGATTTAATATTAGGTGAAAGCATGACAAAGTTCCTCGGCAAGAGTCACTCTGCCCCTGCCTGGACACTTCAGGCACAGCAAGGAAACAAAGCAAAGTGCAACAAGCAAAGAGCAACAAGCCAAGGGCAGCAAGATCCTACATGGACATTTCACTGCCAGCCTCCAGAACTTCATCCATGCTGGTTGTAGCTCCTGCATTGGAAATTCAGTTAGGGCAGGGTCTTGGGTGGGAGCTGCCCTGGCTCAAGGGAAGACACTGAGAGACAAAGAGAGCAGGCAGAGAGAGGCAGGAGAGAAAGGAGGACACCAACACAATCAGCTGAGAAGGTGGCTCTGTGAGAACAGAACTGACACTGACTGAAATGAATGGGACAGAAATGAAGAACTCTCAAAGTCTAATTTACTATCAAAACACATCCCACCCACCCAGCCCCACACAAACCCAATCCCACTGCTCCAAATTTGGATGCCACTTGTCCCAATCTCTTTCCAACCCCATCTCACCCTGGTAGCTGTGGAACTGAGTAACTTTGGAGTGGGATTTGTGGTAAATAGGGACAGGCGCTGCGGAAGATTTCGGGATGTGACGGAAAGACCCTTCCCCCTCTCACTTCCCGCAGTAAAGCAGGACCCTCCACCCCCCCCCCCCCCAATCTTCTGTGGTATGTAGACCTCTCTGTGGTATGAAACCCCTCCTAACTCCAGTAGTTTTCCACTCCTTTCTAACCCTAGCTGGTCGCACCGACCCCCTCTGACATAAAGCCCCCTTGACTATTTAACTCCAGAAGGTAAGGTAATAAACGCCATTTTGACCATCCACCAAATTAGTCAGTGTCAATGGACTGAGTGGCTTTGGCAAGGCCAGGCTGCCGTGCTGTCTCTTGATACCAGGTTGCCCGCCTTCTAGCAGAAGGCAACAGGGATTGAGATTTTCTGAAGTGCAATTGATCCCTTTTGGGTTAAAATTGAGTTGTGTTCAGTGGGATTTGAGTGATCCTGAGGTGACAGGTTGATTTGTCTAAGCCAGAGCTCAGAGCTGCCTGGGAAAATCTCAATGTCCCAGCTGTGGCTATCCCAATATCCCAGCTCTGGCTATCCCCAATGTCCCAGCTCTGGCTATCCCAATATCCCAGCTCTGCTATCCCCAATATCCCAGCTCTGCCTATTCCAATAGCCCAGCTCTGCCTATCCCAATATCCCTGCTCTGCCTATCCCAATATCGCAGCTCTGCCTATCCCAATATTGCAGCTCTGCCTATCCCACTGTCCCAGCTCTGCCTATCCCAATATTCCCGGCTCTGGCTATCCCAATATCCCGGCTCTGGCTATCCCAGTGTCCCGGCTCTGCCTATCCCAATGTCCCAGCTCAGCTCCCGCTGCCATCCCCGCTCTCTGCAGCTCCATCCGGCCCCGCTCGCTGTCCCAGCGCTCACGGGGGTCCCGCCCCACAATCAAGGACTGGGGGACCCCTGGGCCGGGCTCTGACAGCGCCGCTTCCAGGTACTGCAGGCAAGTGGGACACTGGGGGGGACACAGAGATTTGGGGGAGCTGGGGGAACTGAATGGGAGAGTTTGGGGATCCAGGGGGGGTCAACAGGTCAAGGAAAGGAGGGACTTGAAGAGCTGGGAGAGCTTGGAAGGAGGTTCAGGGGCTCAGAGTCAAGGAAAGGGGAGGGCAGGCACTGGGAGAGGTAGGATGGGGTGTCCAGGGAATCCTGTGCCCAGCAAAGGGGGTGCCAGGGCTCCTTGGGGTGAGGAAAGGAGGGGCTGCGGGCTGGGAAATGCAGGAATGGGGGGCCCAGGGGTCCCAGGGTCAAGGAAAAGGGTGGATCTGATGGCTGGGAAAGGGTGGGGTGGCCAGGAAAAGGTTGAGTTGGTGCCGGATAAGGGGGTGCAGGGGGGTCTCAGTGCTGGGCAAAGGGGTGAAAGGGTGTCTCAGTTCTCAGGAATGGGGGGCAGGGGAATCTCAGGGTCAAGGAAATGGGGGTAAAAGACTGGGAGAGGTAGAAGGGAGTTCCAGGGGGTCCTTGAGCCCAGGAAAGGGGAGTCCAGGTTTTCCCAAAACAGGAGGATCACAGGCTGGGGAAACCCGGATATTCGGGAAGAGGGACTTCAAGGGTCTCTGGTTTTGCAGAAAGATGTGGCTGGCGGCTGGGAAAGGCAGGAATGGGGGTCCAAGGCGTTCCAGGGCATCCCAGGGTCAAGCACACGGGAAGTCTGGAGGCTGGGAGACATGGGATGACCGGGAAAAGGGGAGCAGGGGTCCTGATGTCCAGAAATAGGGGATTCAGGGGGGTCCCTGTGCAGGATAAGGGGAGCAGGGGGGTCCCGGTCCCGTTCGGGTCCCGCTGCCAGAAGTCCCACTTCCCCCTCGCTGCCCCCACGAGAGCACCCAGCCCCAGCGCTGGAGCCATCGCGCTGCTCCTACTCATTCCCAGTATGATCCCAGTATGATCCCAGTCACTCCCAGTGATCCCACTCCTGCCATTCCCCCAACCCTCTCTGCCTTCCCACCTGGCCGGCTCCATTCCCGCTCCTCCGGAGGGCTCCGACGGGTCCGGGGAACGGGGGAGGAGGAGGAGGGAGGGAGGAAGAGGCGGAGCGGCAGGAGGGAGCGGGAGGAGACAACGAAGCGCAGGAACCGCGCGGCTCCAGCGCTCCCTGAACTCGCAGCCCCCCCGGACCGCCCCCCATCCCGCAGGTGCCCGGGGAGGGGGAGCTCGCCCCAAATATCCCGGGGGGGTCCTGGGTTTGGGGTTTTTTTTTTGGGGGGGATGTTTTGGAGCTTGCAGGGCTCCAAAGCCGAGGTGCAGATGCCCCTCGGGCGGACACTGAGGGGTCACGGGCGGTGTTTTTGGGAGATCCCGGTGGCAGAGCCCCGTTGGGGGTCGGGGGGATGCGGGTCCCCCCGCGGTGGGGGTTGGGGTTGGGCTTCCCGGGCCGGGCCCTCCGAGCTCTGCCGTGGCCACGTGGGGAGCGCGCGGGCATTTTTGGGGATCTATTTGGGTTTTAGGGCGTTCTGGCCGTCCCTAAAGGGGACTGGGGGGGGGGGGGGGAGGGGCTGTAGGGGCTCTCTCGGGGTCTGGGGGTTCTACAGAGGGTCCAGGGGTCCATAAAGTGTGTCCGGTCATCTCTAAATGGGGTCTGGGGGTTTCTATAGGGGATTTGGGAGGTCTGCGTGGCCTTTTGGCTGGTTGGGGGGTCTATAGTGGTCTGCGGGAGCCTGTAGCGGGTTTTGGGCGGTCTGTGGGTGTCTGTGGATCCCTGGGAGGGGGCTGGGTGGTCTGGTGGGGTCTGGGGTTCACTAAAGGGGGTCTGAGGGGTCTATGGGGGTTCTATATATGGCCGAGAGGGGCCTGGGGTCCCTATAGGAGATTTGAGTAGGGTCTGGGGCTCCTTGTAGGGGATCTGAAGGTCTCAATAGGGGATTTTGGAAGGTCCTTAGAGGATCTGGGGGTTCCTGTAGGGGATTGGGGTGGTGCCTGCAGGGTCTATAGGAGCTCTGGGCGTTTCTGTGGGGGATTTGGGGGGTCTGTGGGGGTCTGTAGGGGCTCTGTAGGGGGCTGGGGCAGCCTATAGAGGGTCCAGGGGTGTCTGGGGGGTCTCGGGATCTCTATAGGGGAATTTTGGGGTACTTGAAGGGAATGGGAATTTTGGGCTCTGTACAGGGAATTCTTGGGGTTCAATTGGGGCAATTTTTGATTTTCTGTTGGGAAATTGTTTTAATTTTGGAGCCTCTTTTTGCAGTTTTTGGGTCCAAACGCAGGAATTTGAGGTATTTTGGGTCCAAACGTGGGAATTTTTGGATCTCAAGAGGGTATTTTTGGGAGTTTTGCAGTCCCCAGAGGAAATTTTGGGTCCAAACTTTGAAATTTGGGGTCCCCAGAGGGATTTTTTGGGAAATTTGGGATCAAACTTGGGAACTGTGGGCTCTCTAGAGAGGATTTTGAGGGAATTTTGGGTTCAAGCATGGGAATTTGGGGAATTTTTTTCCCCAGATTTCCTCAAGTTCTTGGTGATCAGCAGGGCTGGAACCGGCAAGTCCTGCCTGCTGCACCCCTTCATTGAAAGCAAGTGTAGGAAATTCTGGAAATTTTCAGGGAATTTGGGAATTCTGGGGGAGTCGGGGGGATTTTGGTATTTTCTGGGGATTTTTTAAGTGTTTTTAGGAAATTTTGGTGTTTTGGTTGGTTGTGGTGTTTTTGTTTGTTTTGGGGGTTTTTTTTGCATTTTTAGGGTGTTTTCTTCAGGTATTTGGGGGCTATGGGGAATATTTTGGGAATTCTGAAGAGTTTGGGAGTCTTAGAGAGTTTTTAAGAATTTTAGGGGATTTTGGGGGGAATTTTTAATATATTTCTGGGCATTTTAAGGGTTTGGTTGTTTTTCTTTTTTTTAATTTTCTGGCTGGTTTTTGTTGGTGTTTGGGGGATTTTTTTTGTAAATTCTTGGGAATTTGAGAAATTCAGGGTAGTCTGGGAAATTTTGGGAATATTACTGGAAATTTTGGAAGCATTTTCAGGTTTATTTTTCTTTTCAGAGCCATTTTGAGGGTTTTTTCAGTTCTTGTTTTGTAGCATTTTTCTTTTCAATGCAGTTTTGGGGGGATTTTTTTTAATTTTTGGGAATTCTGTGTCCCTCCGGGCTCTCCCCAATCCTGCAGCATCTTGGGGCATTTTCTGTCACTTTTTGGGTATTTTTGGACTCTTTAGGGGCATTTTCGGTGACTTTTGAGCCATTTTTGCCAGTTCCAGTCCAAGTCCCAGTCTCGGTCTCAGCATGGTCCCGGTTCCAGTGCCGGTACCGGTGCCGCTCTTGGTCCCGCAGTGCTCCCAGTGCCAGTCTCAGTCTCAGTCCCAGTCCCTGGGCGGTGCCAGTCTCGGTGCTGGTTCCGGTGCTGGTCTTGGTCTCAGTCTTGGTCCCAGTCCCAGAGATTTTAGGTCAGTTTGGGTGATTTTAGGCCAAACTGGACAAGGTTAGAGTGGCTTTTCTTTGGCATCTTTGCCAAAGAGTGGCATCTTTGAATGCTTTTAGGCCAAATCTGGTGGGTTTTAGGGTGGATTTTAGATCCCTTTGGATGATTTTAGGTCATTTGGGTGATTGTAGGCCAAACTGGGCAGGTTTAGGCTAGGTTTTTGAGCCTTTTAGTTTGGATTTTATGCCCCTTTGTCTGATTTTAGGCCAAATCTGGTGGGGTTTAGTCCCATTTGAGTGATTTTAAGATAAGCTGGGCTGTTTCAAGGTGCATTTTAGATCCTTTTGGATGATTTGAGGCCCATTTAGGTGGGGTTTAGCATGGTTTGGGTGAATTTAGGGCAAATCTGTTGGGTTTTAGGGGGGGCTTTAGGTCCCTTTAGGTGATTTAAGGCCGAACCAGGTACTTTTATGATTTTACACCGTATTGGGAGACTTAAGTGTGATTAGAGGCCATTTTGTGTGGGTTTTAAACCAGTTTGTGCAATTTTAGGCTCCTTTCGTTGGATTTTATACCCCTATAGAGGTTTTTAACCCCATTTATCTGGTTTAAGGCCAAACCATGTGGATTTAGGGTGGATTTTATTGCCATTAGGGTGATTTTATGCCACAGTGAGGGGATTTTAGGCCTCTTTGGGTGATTTCAGGCCAAACCGGATCAGTGTCAGAGTGGATATTAGACCTCTTAGGAAAATTTTAGGTCCCTTTGATTGATTTGAAGCCTAACCGAGCCCTTTGAGGACCGGTGACCATTTCGCCCCGCCCCTTTCCCCTCACAGTTCCCGCCCTTTCCCTGACCCCGCCCCCACAGTTCGGGGTTGGGAACGGGGGAGGAGGAGGAGGGAGGGAGGAAGAGGCGGAGCGGCAGCAGGGAGCAGGAGGAGAAGGGCAGAGGAGGCAGAGGCGGCTCCAGCGCTCCCTGAACTCGCAGCACACCTGAGGAGCTGGTGTGCGCCCATCCCGCAGGTGCCTGTTGAGGGGAAGCTCGCCCCAAATATCGCAAGGGCGTCCCTGGGTTTTGGAGTTTTTGGGGGGGGGGATGTTTGGAGCTTGCAGGGCTCCGAATCCGAGCCACAGATGTCCCTTGGGACAACATTTCGGATTCCCGGGAGGTGTTTTTGGGGCGTCCCGGTGGCGGCAGAGCCCCGTTGGGGGTCGGGGGGATGCGGGTCCCCCCGCGGTGGGGGTTGGGCTTCCCGGGCCGGGCCCTGAGAGCTCTGCCGGGGCCACGTGGGGAGCGCGCGGGAGCGGCGGGGCCGGGGGACACCGGGTTTGGGGAGCCCCGGGAGAGCCGCAGCTTCACTGAGCGGGATCCCAAAGAAAGAAGAGCCCCAGGACTGCAAAGTGGGGACCCCGAGAGGGAGGGAACCCCTGGGATTGCCGGACCCGGCTGGGGCTGGAGGGGCGGGATGGGCGGGAAAGGAGTTTGGGGTTGCCGGTGCTGGAAGTGGCTGCTCCCAGTATGAGCCCAGTTCCCCACCCTGTGCGGTTCCAGCTTCCTCAGCACTCCCAGTATGAGCCCAGTCACTGCCAGTATCCGTAACTGGGGAGACAGAAGAGGGGGGAGCTTTTCAGGTTCCTGGGACTTCCAGAAGCCTGGGGAGGGCAGGGACCGAGCAGAGGGAGGATCTCTTTCCCCTTCCCTGTGGCACGGAGGCAAATCCCATCCTCTCCTTGTCCTTCCTCCCCCAGACAAGGAGCTGAGCATGGAGAGCAGGGAGGACAAATCCCCGCAGCAGAACCTCGTGGGAGAGGCCGTTTTGAGCGGCTCCACAGCCCAGGAATGCAATAAGGAGGAAAAGCCCAGGAGATCCCTCAGGAGGAGGGACTACAAACGCAGATCAGGGGGATGTGAGGAAGAAAGACCCACCCTGTGCCAGGAAGGTGGCCGGAGATTGAGCCAGACCTCAGAGCTTTTGGTCCCTGAGCAGCTTCCTGATGGGGAGAAGCCCCACAAGTGCTCGGGATGTGGGAAGAGCTTCAGCCAGAGGTCCAACCTGATCAGGCACCAGAGGATCCACACTGGGGAGAGAACCTATGAGTGTGGGGAATGTGGGAAGAACTTCAGCCGGAGCTCCCACCTTGTCCGTCACCAGAGGATCCACACAAGAGGGGGGCCCCACAAGTGTGATCAATGCAGGAAGAGGTTCCAGACCAGCTCCAGTCTCCTTGTGCACCAGCGTATTCACACGGAGGAGAGGCCCTTCCGCTGCCCTGACTGCGGGAAGGGCTTCAAGGAGAACTCCACCCTCAAGAGTCACCGGCGCACCCACACCGGGGAGAGGCCCTACGAGTGTGAGGAGTGTGAGAAGAGCTTCACCAAGAGATCCCACCTGATCCGCCACCAGAGGATCCACACTGGGGAACGGCCCTACGAGTGTGGTGAATGTGGGATGAGCTTTCAGAACAAGTCCAGCTTGATCTGCCACCAGAGGATGCATACTGGGGTCAGGCCCCATGAGTGTGGGGAATGTGGGAAGAGCTTCACCACGAGCTCCCACCTGATCTGCCACCAGAGGATTCACACCGGGGAACGGCCCTACAAGTGTGGGGAATGTGGGAAAAGCTTCAAGTCGAGCTCCCAGCTAATGCGCCACCAATTGATCCACACAGGGGAGAGGCCCTACGAGTGTGATAAATGCAGGAAGAAGTTTCCCACCAGCTGCAATCTCCTCCTGCACCAGCACACGCACACAGATGAGAGGCCCTTTCGCTGCTCCGACTGTGGGAAGGGCTTCCAGTTCAACTCCAACCTCCTCAGGCATCGGCGCATCCACACCGGGGAGAGACCCCACAAGTGTGGGGAATGTGGGATGAGCTTCAGCCAGAGCTCCAACCTGATCCGCCACAAGATGATCCACACTGGGGAACGACCCTAGGGGTGTGGGGAATGTGGGAAGAGCTTCAGCCTGAGATCCAGCCTGATGCTGCACCAGGTCACCCACACTGGGGAAAGGCCGTACAAGTGTGAGCAATGTGGGAAGGGGTTCAGTTGCCGTTCCCACCTTGACATCCATCAGAGGATCCATACCAAGGAGAGGCCCTACGAGTGTGATAAATGCAAGAAGAGGTTTCAGCTCAGCTCCAGTCTCCTCCTGCACCAGCGCACGCAAAAAGAGGAGAGGCCCTTCCGCTGCCCCGACTGCAGGAAGGGCTTCAAGCAGAACGCACACCTCACGAATCACCGGCACATCCACACTGGAGAGAGGCCCCATGAGTGTCCCCAGGGTGGGAAGAGCTTCTCACAGAGCTCCTCCTTGACCCAACACCAATGGAGGCACCGGTAAGGGCAGCCTTGTGAGTGCCCCCAGTGCAGGAACAGCTTCGTGCACTGCTCCAGCACCATCCCCCACTGCAGGACCCATCTTGGACAGAGTCCTGGTGACCCACATTCCCTGTGATCCATGTTGGGAAGACACCTGGCCGGTTATTCTTTAGTTTTTGCCTTCATATTTTTTCTCCTCTCCATCTCTTTGCGCACCAGAAGCCAAAAGGGATGTGTCTGTCACCTCAATCCACTCCAGTCCAACGGAGAACAAGTCAATTTTAACCCAAAAGGGCTCAATCCTACCTCAAAATGGCTTGTTCCCACCTGGAGAAAAACTCAATCCCATGGCACATTTCCTCGATTCCACAGCTGCCAGGGTGAGATTGTGAGAGCTATGACTGTGATTCGTGTCAGAGAAAATACAGATATAATGATGAGATTGTACCGTGGGAATAAACATGATGAATTCTGAGGAACTGCCGCATAAAACTGAGAGGTGTCGCGATCCATTTAACCGTCACGATGGTTCATTTTGACTTCAAAGTGCAAAAAGAGGCAAAGAGAACTCAGCCTAACCAAAAATGAATGTATCTTTTATTAATACACACAATGTGCAATAGAGGAAAAAGGAAAGAGAGAGAGAGAAGAGAAAAGGAGAGAAGAAGAGAGGGTTACAGCTACCAACGACAGACGTGAGTCCTCGTGACGCTGAACCAATAGACCGCCTTCGCGGTCCTTGTGGCGTGCACCAATAGATCCGTCCTGTCCATTGGGGAGATCTCAAAAGGGTCTTTTTTGGGGGAGCTTGTTTGGTCTTTTTCAAACCTCATGAACGGTGCAGTCTTCTGGCACAGTGAGGGCACGGGGCAGGCTGGGCTTGGCAGTGGGTACAGCACAGTTAGTTCGGAGCAAATGCAGCCCAGGTGCCCATGACGGGTCCATTGTTCTTCCCCTGGAGCAGTGAACACACCTGCAGGACTCTGGCAGGTTTCCACCTCAGCCCGTGCCAGGCCAGGAGAGCTGGGTCTGGGCTCTGTATTGTCTCAGCCCCCTTTCTCCCCCTGTTCTTGTGCGGCAGTCGGGAGGCAAACGAAGGGTTTTTGGGCCGACCCTCACAGAGGGGAAACGAACGGAATATGGTGAACAATAGACAGGCAAATTGAGCAAACATGTAAACTGCTTATAGAGGCAAAATTGGGTGAGAACCTAAAGATCAGCAAAATGAATGAGGAAGAGCAACAACCACCACAGAGAGCTGAAAGACCACCAAGAGAGAGCCTATGCAGCATAGCAGGACAACAGGCACCACAAGGGGAAATGGGGGGGTGAGGAAGCTACTGAGAACATCTGAGAAATGTTTATGCATCTGTATGAAGGTATGGAATAAATATTTGCAGAACTGACAGTTGGGGTGTGTGATGGAGGAGCGCAGACTCCCCGCGCACCCAGCGCTGCTTGCTCGCATTTTATGGAACGTAATTTGATAAATAACTAAAAATTTTAATAAAAGATTGGAGTGTGGATTTTCATTTCTAACAAGATGGGGTTGGAAGGAGATCAAGAGAAATGGGATCCAAATTTGGAGCGGTGGGATCGGGATTGTGTGGGGCTGGGTGGTTGGGATGTGTTTGATAGTAAATTAGACTTCGAGAGTTCTTCATTCCTGTCCCATTCATTTTCAGTGTCAGTTCTGTTCTCACAGTGCCACCTTCTCAGCTGATTGTGTTGGTGTCCTCCTTTCTCTCCTGCCTCTCTCTGCCTGCTCTCTTTGTCTCTCAGTGTCTCCCTTGAGCCAGGGCAGCTCCCAGCAAAGACCCTGCGCTGACTGAATTCCCAATGCAGGGGCTACAACCAGCATGGGTGAAGTTCTGGGGGCTGGCAGGGAAATGTCCCTGGAGGATCTTGCTGCCCTTGACTTTCGGCCCCTTCTTCAGAGCTTTGCCTTCAAGGGCAGGAAGATCTTTTCCTTGCTGGGAACTGGAATTCCAGAGCCTGGAGTGTGTGCCATGCAGGAGCATCCAGACTGGGATCCTGTGGGCTGGGCTCACATGGACTGGGATCCTCCTGCATGCTGGGACTGCACAGAGCGGGATCATCTGGATCAGGAGCATCCAGACTGGGATGATGGGACTGGGACCTTGTAGGGCTGGGATTGTCTGGGTTGGGATCACATGGACTGGGATTGCACAGACTAGGATCACATGGGCTGGGATTTCACAGGCTGGCACCATCTAGTTCAGAACCATACAGACTGGGAACATACGGACCGGGATGGCTTCACTGGAACGATGCAAACCAAGGCAGTCCTGGCTGGCCCAGGGCTCCCTCCCAGTCCCTCTCTCCCTGAGAGCCCCTCTGAGTCCTGAACGGGGCATGGAGTTCACTCCATGCCTGGAGTGAACGCAGTGTTCCTGGTGCCAGTTCCAGCCTCGTTCTCAGTCTTGGTCGTAGAGCGGTGCCAGTCTTGGTGCTGGTGCCATTTCCGGTTTCAGTTCTGGTCTCAGTCTGTGTCTCCATCTTGGTCTGGGTCTGGGTCTGCGTCTCGATCTGAGTTTCACTCTCTCACCCTCACTCTCACTCTCAGAGTCATTCCACTCCCGGTGCCGCTCTTGGTCCCGGAGTGCTCCCAGTGCCGATCTCAGTCTCCATCCCAGTCCTGCAGCAGTGCCATGCTCGGTGCTGGTTCCGGTGCTGGTCTTGGTCCCAGTTCCAGTTCTGGTTCTGGTTTCAGTCCTGCTCTCGGTCTCAGTCCCAGTGCCTCTGCAGTGCCAGTCTGGGTTCTGTGTCAGTCTCAGTCTTGGCGCTGGTGCCGGTTCTGGTGCTGATCTTGGTCTCAGTCCTGGTCCTGCAGACTTTAGACCCATTTGGGTGATTTTAGGCCAAACTGGACAGGTTCAGGGTGAATTTTACAACCCTTTGGATGATTTTAGGCCCATTTGGATGGGGTTGTGCCCCGTTTGAGTGTTTTTATGCCCCGGCAAGTATTTAGGGTAAGTTTTCTGGCAGTTTAGGAGATTTGAAAATGATTTCCTGCCATTTTGTGAGGGTTTTGAAGCAGTTTGGGCAATTTTTGGCCCCTTTGGTTGATTTTAACCCCATTTGTTTAATACTAACCTGAACCATGGGGATTTAGGGTGGATTTTAAGCCCCTTGGGGTGATTTTATGCACATCCTTGTGAGGATTTTTGGCCTCTTTGGGTGATTTGAAGCCAAATGTGAGCCATTTTAGGGTGGATTTTAGGCCCTTTTGGACAATTTTCGGCCCCTTTGAGTGATTTTAGGCTAAACCGGGCCCTTTTAGGACTGTGACTCCCGCTGGCCACGCTCCTTTCCCCTCACAGTTCCCGCCCTTTCTCTGACCCCGCCTCATTTCATTCCTTCCCTGCCCTTTCTTTGGCCGCGCCTCTCTTTTCCCTTGAGTCACGCCCATCTGCTGGCGCGGTCTCTCCAGCGCATGCGCACATTACCCGCCAGCGTCTCCTCAGCTCGTCGCCATCTTTGCTCCCGGTCCGCCGACCCGGCTCCAGCGTGTCCGAGACCTACGGTGGGGCAATGGGGGATTTATAGGGGGTCTATAGGGGTCGGGGGGAGATGGGGGTCTCCTTAGGGAATTTATTGGGGGGGCTCTATAGGGGATTTAGGGCGGTCTGGGCGTCCCTCAGTGGGTTTTGGGGGGGCTGTAGGGGCTCTATGGGGGCTCTATAGGGGTCTGGGGGCTCTGTAGAGTGTCCGGAGGGGTCCCTAAAGGGTGCCTGAGGGGTCCTTAAATGGGGTCTGGGGATCTCTCTAGAGGATTTGGGGGAATCTGGGTGGCCTTTTCGGGGCTTGGGTGGGTCTATAGGGAATCTATAGGGGTCTGAGAGAGCCTATAGCGGGTCCAGGAAGATCTGGGGGTGTCTGTGGGTCTCTATGGGGAATTTGGGGGATCTGGGGGTATCTAAAGGGAGTCTGAGGGGGCTATAGGGGATCTATGGTGGATCTGTAGAGGGTCCGGGGGGGCTGGGCGTCCCTATAGGGGATATGGGGGTCTCTATAAGGTATTTTGGGGGGGTCTGGGGGAGTCTGTAGGGAAGCTGGGGGTCTCTATAGGGGATTTGGGGGGGTCTAAGGGGGTCTATAGGGGTCTGGGGGGGTCTGTAGGGGATTTGGGTGGGTCTGGGGGTTTCAGTAGGCGCTCTGGGGATCTCTATAGGGCATTTGGGGTGGCCGGGCAGGTCCATAGGGGATTTGGGGCTCCCTATAGAGTATTTGGGGGGGTCTGTGGGTGTCAATAAGGGGCCTTTGGGGTGTCTATGGGGGCTCTGGGGGTCTCTATGGGGGATCTGGGGGTCTCTATGAGGCATTTGGGGGGGCTGGGGGGTCTATAGGGGCTCTATGGGGGATCTGGGGGTGTCTATAGGGGGTCAGGGGTATCTTTGGGGGATCTGGGTGTCTCCATGGTGGATTTCAGGGGGTCCGAGGGTCTCTATAGGGCATGTGGGGGTTTCCAGAGGGGATTTGGGGAGGCTCTGGAGGTCTCTATAGGGGATCTGGGAATCTCTGTGGAGGATTTGGGGGTCTCTATTGGGGCTTTGGGGGCCTCTATGGGGGACTTAGGGGGGTTTTGGCAGGGTCTATAGGGGCTCTATAGGGGTCTGGGTGAGCCTTAAGAGGGTCCAGGGTTGTCTGGGGGGTCTCAGGATCACTGTTGGGGAATTTGGGATCCCAAAAGGGATTTTTGGGGGAATTTTGGACTCTCTAGAAGGAATTTGGAGGGAATTTTGGGTCCAAACTTTGGAATTTGGGGTCATCAAAGTGAAAATTTGGGTCCAAATTTGAGATTTTGGGGACCCCAAAGGAAATTTTTTGGAATTTTGGGTCCAAACATGGGAATTTTGGGCTTTTTTTTCCCCGATTTCCTCTTCAAGTTCTTGGTGATCGGCAGCACCGACAAGTCCTGCCTTCTGCACCCCTTCATCGAGAGCAAGTGTAGGAATTTTTGGGAATTTTGGGGGAATTTGGGAATTCTGGGGAGTTGGGAGATTTTTGTGGAGTTTTGGGGGATTTGGGAGGGGATATGTTTTTATATTTCTGGGCATTTTAAGGATTTGAGGGTTTTGGTGTTTGGGGTTTTTTTTTGTTTTTTTTGTTTTTTTAATATTCTGGTTGGTTTTTGTTGGTGTTTGGGGGAATTTTTCGAGAATTTTTGGGAATTCTGGAAATTATGGGTAGTCTGGGAAAATTTACTGGAATTTTTGGAGGCATTTTCAGGATCTTTTTCTTTTTTGAGACATTTTGCAGTTTTTTTCAGAATTTTTTATTTAGAATTTTGCTTTTTAATGACATTTTTGTGGGATTTTTACGATTTTTCGGTAATTCTGTGTCCCTCTGGGCTCTCTCCGATCCGATGGCATTTTGGGGCATTTTCTGTCACTTTAGGGTCATTTTTCATCACTTCTGGGCCATTTTAGGCCACTTTTGTGGCGTTTTCTGTCATACTGGGTAATTTGGGGGATCTTTCTGCCATTTTAGGGACATTTGGGGCAATTTTTGGTCACTTTTTGGGTCATTTTGAGCCAATTTTTTAATTTTGGGGGAATTTCTTGTCAGTTTTCAGTCATTTTTGGGCGATTTTGCTGCCATTTTCTGTCACTTTTCGTGTATTTTTGGACTCTTTAGGGGCATTTTTGGTGATTTTTGAGCTATTTTTGCCAGTTCCAGTTTCAGTCCCAGTCTCCATCTTGGTCTCAGCGCAGTCCCAGTCCCAGTGCCGGTACCGGTGCCGCTCTTGGTCCCGCAGTGCTCCCAGTGCCAGTCTCAGTCCCAGTCCCTGGGCGGTGCCAGTCTCGGTGCTGGTTCCGGTGCCGGTCTTGGTCTCAGTCTTGGTCCCAGTGCCAGTTCTGGTGCCGGTTACGGTCTCGGTCCTAGTCCTGGTGCCAGTGCAGTGCCGGTCTCTGTTGTGGTGTCGGTGCTGGTCCCAGTCTTGGTCTCGGTGCCGGTCCCAGAGCGGCGCCGCTCTCAGTGCCAGTCTCAGATCCGGTGTCGGTCTCAGTCTTGGTGCTGGTGCCGGTTCTGGTGCTGATCGTGGTCTCGGTCTCAGTCCCGGTCCCAGAGATTTTAGGCCAGTTTGGGTGATTTTAGGCCAAACTGCACAGGGTTAGGGTGGATTTTAGGCACCTTAGGATGATTTTAGACCAAATCTGGTGGGGTTTAGTCCCATTGGGGTGATTATTGGATAACCTGGGTTTCAAGGTGGATTTTAGATCCTTTTGGATGATTTGAGGCCCATTTGAGTGGGGTTTAGAACTGTTTGGGTGATTTTAGCTCAAATCTTTTGGGTTTTAGGGTGGACTTTAGGTCCCTTTAGGTGATTTTAAGCCAAACCAGCAGTTTTAGTGTTGATTTTACACCGATTTGTGAGATTTAAGAGTGATTTGAGGCCATTTTGAGTGGGTTTTAAACCAGTTTAGTCAATTTTAGGCTCCTTTGCTTGGAATTTTATACGCCTTTGGCTGATTTTAACCCCATTTGTATGATATCAGGCCAAACCGTGTAGATTTAGGGTGGATTTTAGGCCCCTTTCCGTGATTTTATGTCACTTTATAGAGATTTTTGGCATCTTTGGGTGATCTGAGGCCAAACCTCATAGGATTCAGGGTGGATTTCAGGCCCCTTTGGAGAATTTTAAGCCCATTTTGGGTGATTTTAGGCCAAAGTGAGCTCTTTTAGGACCGCGTGTGCCCTGGGCCCTGCCCCTTTTCCCTCACAGTTCCCGCCCTTTCTCTGGCCCCGCCTCTTTTCAGTCCTTCCCTGCCCTTTCATTGGTCAGGCCTCTCTCCCTCCAGGTCCCGCCCATCTGCTGGCGCGCTCCCTGCTGCGCATGCGCAGGTTGCCGGGATGTCACTTTTGGGGTTTCTGACATCATTTTTGGGGTCCCTCGTGCCCCTTCTGGGTCTCATGTTGATTTTGACGGCTTCTGGTGCCACATTTTGGGTCTCTGATGTCTATTTTGGGGTGTCTGATGGCATTTTTGGGGTCTCATGTTGATTTTGGTGGTTCTGATTCCACTTTTGCCTATCTGCTGCCACTTAGGGGTCTCTGAGACCATTTTTGGGGTCTTCTGTTGACTTTGGTGGCTCTGATACACCGAAGTCCCAGTGGACACGGTGACAATGTCCCTGTCTTGGACGGGTGACAGGAGCGAGTTCCTGCTGCAGGCCAAGGACGAGGTGCAACTTTGAGAGGGTCTTTCTAGGGTTTTGGGGGGGTCTTGTGGTGATTTAGGGGGGGTCTCCTGGTGGTTTTCGGAGGTTTGATGGTGGTTTCAGGTGTTTGATGTAGGTGTCGGGGTTCTCATGGTGATTTGGGGGGTCTCGTAGCAATTTTGAGTGGTCTCGTGGTGGTTTTGGGGTTTTTGATGATGGTTTGGCTGGGGTCTCAAGGTTTTAGGGTGTCTCGTGGTAGTTTGGGGATTTGGAGTTTGTTATTTGGGGTTTTGTTAGATGGTGGTTTTAGGGGTCTGATGAGGATTTTAGGGGTCCTATAGGGGTTTTGTGGGGTCTTTGTAGGGTTTGGGGTGTCTGATGGTGGTTTGGGGGTGGTGTTTGATGGTGGTTTTGGGGTGTTTGATGGTGGTTTTGGGGTTTTTGGGGTGTCTGATGGTGGTTTTGGGGAGTCTGATAGTGGTTTTGGTGGTTCTGATCTCATGTTGATTTTCATGGGTCTGATGCCAATTTTGGGGTCCCAAACCCCATTTTTGGTGTCCCTCATCCTGTTTTCAGTGTCTCTGAATCATTTTTGGGTCTCTAAATTAATTTTCAGTGTCCCTGAGCCCATTTTGGTGTCCTTAACCCCATTGTTGGGGTCTCGTGTTGATTTTGATGGATCTGATGCCACTTTTGGTAGATCTGACACATTTTTAGGGTTCTCTGACCCCATTTTGGGGACGTCATGTTGGTTTTGAAGGATTTGATGATGGATTTGGGTGGTCTCATGTTGATTTTGGTGGATCTGACATAATTTTTGGGGTCTCTAACCCCATTTTGGGGCGTCAGACCCCATTTTCTGTGTCTCTAACCCCATTTTCAGGACCCCTAACCCCATTTTCGGGGTGTCTGATCCCATTTTCGGGGTGTCTGACCCCATTTATGGCATTTAGGAGGACCTTCAGGGCTGGCTGTGGGCACTGGTGGCCAGCACGCAGGAACACGCCGAGCTGGTCCGGTGGCACCAGGGCCTCCTCACCACCTCCTCCACCGATGAGGGGCTCCCCCGCCACTACCCCGACTGGCCCTGGTGGAAGTGATGCCCCAGAATCTCAACTTTGCGGTCTTGGCCTCTCCAAAACCCGAATTTTGGGGTCCTGAGCCCCCCAAATCCCGAGTTTGGGGTCCAGACTTCCACAAACCCTAACTTTGGGGTCCTGCCCCAAGCCCGCCAAACCCTGGTTTTGAGTCCCAAGGCCTGGTTTTGGGGTGCTGACCCCCCCCCAAACATAATTTTTGGGGTTCCAGACCATGCTAAACCCCGAGTGTAGGGTCTTGGGATCCCCAAAGTTCTAATTTTGGGGTCCTGGCCCCCCACAAATCCCGGTTTTGGGGTCCTGGCTCCCACCGAGCTCAAATTTTGGGGTCCCGGCCCCACCTTTCCCCCAGCACAAGCCATAGAGAGCTGGGGGGCCCCAGCGCCACCGTTGTACAAATGTAATAAAGGACCTGCTGCACCCCAAAACCGGCTTGGGGGGTTTGGGGGCATCCTGGGGAGATTTGGGGCCATCTTGGGGAGTTAGGAGTGACTTGGAGGGTTGTAGGACAAACTGGGTTTAGGAGAGACTGGGGAGGGGGTGATTAGGGGTGTGCAGGGAGGTTTGGGAGTGATTTGGGGGATTTAGGATCAAATGTGAAAGGTTTAGTGCCTAGGTCATTGTACGGGTATAAAGTCTCTAAAAGGTCTTACAACATCTTAATATCTAAATAGAGTAATTATTTATACAAAAGCACATATCTGAAGGCATAAGAGTTCTGAGAGCGGCCTTATTCTACAATCAATTATAAATCTAGGCAAACAAAGTCTAAACAAGACAATAACCAAAGCACAGAAATCTTAACACACACAACTCTAATGAAACAGCAAACAAAGCATAGAATTCCTAACAAGCAAAACTAGTGAGACTATAAGCAAGCATATGTCTAACATTACAGCCTCTAGGTAAATCAGCCTCCCATCTGACCCCAAGCAGGATTTTCCAACCGTGGGGTCACAATCACACAAAGGGAACACAAGATCACAGATCCCAGACAGGGGTCCCAGCCGTGGGGATCATAACAACAGAAAGGGGCCCCGAGATTCAAAAGCCACACAGAGTCCCCAATCACAGGGTCACGATGACAGTGAGGGATCCCGAACCGCACAGAGTTCCCGTCCGGGGGGTCGCAAGGACAAGGAGGAGTCCCAGGGGTCCCAAACCCTTGCAGTTCCCGGTTGCAAAGACAGGAAGGAGGTCCCAGGGTCCCGGACCCTCTCAGACTCCCCAGCAGCCCCGAACAGAGTTCCGGGGCAAACGCCGCAGGGGGAAAGGGAAGGGACGGGATTGCAGGGGCAAGGAAGGGTCCCTGGGGTCCCGCACCCTTGCAGAGGGAAGGGGCGGGACCTCAGGCTACAATAGATGGTACCTTTAGAATCCCATCTGGCTCCCTAGCAAGGCTCCTTCCTCAGGCTGCAGGAGGTGGAGGTTGGATCGATAGATTGGATTGATCAATCAACCAATTCCTCCGACTGACTGACTGACACAGAGGCTTTTTATCACAAATTGCAAAATGCATATTCATATTTTTTATCTACACACTAACCAATCTAGGTACAATTCTAAAGTTCGTAAAACTACAAAAATCAGCGTCAAAACCTATGCACAAAGCATATCTATTAATGTAAAACTCTATCTTACTAGCATAAGGTTCTACCTTGTTGTACATAAAACTCATACTAAAAATTAGAAACAGTACCCTACTCTATTTTTGTTATGTTGTACTCTATCACTAAGCCTGAAGCTGTGTCCTTCTACACTGAACTAGGACTTAGGGCATGTAAGACTTAAGGTTCAGGATTAGATTTCTACTTTATGTATTTAAAGCTTTTATATATTCTAATTTTTCTAAAGGTTTTAATTCTATCTCTGTACTTTTCACTCTCTGTGGAGGATCCATGAAAACATAGACTCCGACAGTTTAGGACTGACTGGATGGGTTTGGAGCGACTGGGGGAGTTTTGGACCCTCTGGGTGGGGTTTATGATCAACGACGATCATTCCGCTGCTTCTGGATCCAGGAAGTGCCCAGTACGAACCGGGCAGGTCCCTCCCAGTCCTTCCCAGTCACGCCAGGGGCGCGGCCAAAACTCTCTGGAGTGAGGGCAGAGGTCCTGGAGCAGTCCAGGTCCCAATCTTGGTCTTGGTGCCAGAGCGCTCCTGCTGCTGATTCCGGTGTCGATCTCAGTCCCCGAGCAGTGCTGGTCTCAGTTCTGATGTCAGTCTTGGGTTTGATGCTGGTGCCATTTCTGGAGCTGATCTCAGTCTTGGTTCTGGCCCCGGAGATCTTAGGCCCATTTGGATGACTTTAGGCTAGACTTGGTGGTTTTAGGGTGGATTTTAGGCCCCTGTGGGTGTTGTTAGGCCAAACCAGGCCCTTTAAGGGCCGTGCGTTGCTTTGGCCACGCCCCTTTCCCCTCACATTTCCCGCCCTTTCCTTGACTCCGCCCCCACAGTTCAGGGATGGGAACGGGGGAGGAGGAGGAGGGAGGGAGGAAGAGGCAGAACGGCAGCAGGGAGCAGGAGGAGAAGGGCAGAGGAGGCAGAGGCGGCTCCAGCGCTCCCTGAACTCGCAGCAGGTCCAGAAACATCACCTGGATCCCGCAGGTGCCCCGGGAGGGGGAGCTCACCCCAAATATCCCAGGGGGGTCCCTGGGTTTGGGGTTTTTTGGGGGGAATGATTGGATCTTGCAGGATTCCAAAGCCGAGGCGCAGATGCCTCTCAGAGGGACATCGGGGACTCCCGGGAGGTGTTTTTGGGGTGTCCCGGTGGCGGCAGAGCCCCGTTGGGGGTCGGGGGATGCGGGTCCCCCCGCGGTGGGGGTTGGGCTTCCCGGGCCGGGCCCTGAGAGCTCTGCCGGGGCCACGTGGGGAGCGCGCGGGAGCAGCAGGGCCGGGGGGACACCGGGTTTGGGGAGCCCCAGGAGAGCCACGGCTTCCCTGAGCGGGACCCTGGAGAGAGGAGAGCCCCAGATCCGCAGAGCGGGGACCCTGAGATGGGGGGGAACCCCTGGGATTGCAAGGACGCCGGCGCGGGTTCCTGGGGCTGGAGGAGTGGAATAGGTGGGAAAGGGGTTCGGGGGTGCTGGTGCTGGAAGTGGCTGTTCCCAGTATGAGCCCAGTTCCCCCCTGGTGTGGTTCCAGTTTTCTCAGCACTCCCAGTATGAGCCCAGTCACTCCCAGTTTCCCTAAGTGGGGAGACAGAAGAGGAGGGGTCTTTTTGGGTTCCTGGCACTCCCAGCAGCCTGGGGAGGGCAGGGACCGAGCAGAGGGGGGATCTCCTTTCCCTTCCCTCTGGCAGGAAGACAAATCCCATCCTCTCCTTGTCCTTCCTTCCCCAGACCAGGAGCTGAGCATGGAGAGCAGGGAGGACAAAGGCAGCCAGAGATGGAGCCAGAGTTCAGAGCTGGTGGTCCATGAGGAGCTTCCTGATGGGGAGAAGCCCCACAAGTGCTTTGGGTGTGAGAAGAGCTTCAGCTGGCGGTGCCACCTGCTCCGCCACCAGAGGATCCACACAGACGAACGGCCCTACGAGTGTGGGGAATGTGGGAAGAACTTCAGAAAGAGTTCCCAGCTGACTGCCCACCAGAGGATCCACACTGGGGAACGACCCTACGAGTGTGGGGAATGTGGGAAGAGGTTTCAGGACAGCTGTCACCTGATCCTGCACCGTCGCATCCACACTGGGGAGAGACCGCACAAGTGCGGGGAATGTGGGAAGAGCTTTAGCCAGCGCTCCCACCTGACGCATCACCAGAAGATCCACTCGGGGGAGAGACCCTACGAGTGTGAGGAATGTGGGAAGAGCTTCAGGCGGAGAAGTGACCTAAACTTCCACCAAAAGATCCACACTGGGGAGAGGCCCTACAAGTGTTCTGAGTGTGCGAAGGGGTTTCTGACCAGCACCAGGCTCCTCGTACATCAGCAGACACACACAGAGGAGAGGCCCTTCCACTGCCCCAAGTGCGGGAAGGGCTTCAAGCAGAACTGCACCCTCATCACCCACCAGCGCATCCACACTGGAGAGAGGCCCTACGAGTGTGATAAATGCAAGAAGACGTTTCAGAGGAGCTCCAGTCTCCTCCTGCACCAGCGCACACACACAGAGGAGAGGCCCTTCCGCTGCCCCGACTGTGGGAAGGGCTTCAAAGACAACTCCACCTTCAAGAATCACCGGCGCATCCACACTGGGGAGAAACCCCACAAGTGTGAGGAATGTGGGATGAGCTTCAGCCGGAGGGCACACCTGATCAGCCACCAGAGGACTCACACTGGGGAACGGCCCTACGAGTGTGCGGAGTGTGGGAAGAGCTTCAGCCAGAGAGCCAGCCTGATCCAGCACCAGAACATCCACGCTGGGGAAAGGCCCTATGTGTGTGGGGAATGTGGGAAGGGCTTCAGCCACTGTGCCAACCTGATTGTCCACCAAAAGATCCATACCGGGCAGAGGCCCTACGAGTGTTCCGAGTGTGGGAAGAGGTTTCCCACCAGCTCGTATCTCCTCCGGCACCAGCGGATTCACAGAGAGGAGAGGCCCTTCCGCTGCCCCGACTGTGGGAAGGGCTTCAAGGAGAACTCCACCCTCATCAGGCACCGACGCATCCACACCAGGGAAAGGCCCTACGAGTGTCCTCAGTGTGGGAAGAGCTTCTCACAGAGCTCAGCCTTGACCAGACACCAACAGAGGCACCGGTAAGGGAAGCCCTGCGAGTGCCCCCAGTGCAGGAAGAGCTTCGTGCGCTGCTCCAGCTCCATCCCCCACTGCAGGACCCGCATTGGGCAGAGCCCTGGTGACCCACATTCCCTGTGATCCTTGTTGGGAAGACATCTGGCCGGTTATTGTTTGATTTTAGCTTTTATTTTTTTCTTTTCTCCCACTCTTTGCACTCCAGAAGCCAAGAGGCATGGGTCTGTTATCTCAAAACCATTTTAGTCCCACGGAGAACAAGTCAATTTTAACCCAAAAAGGGCTCAATCCTTCCTCAAAATGGCTTGTTCTCACCTTGAGAAAAACTCAATCCCACGGCAGATTTCCTGGATTTCATGGGCGCCAGGGTGAGATTGTGAGAGCTATGACTGTGATTCGTGTCAGAGAACATACAGATATAAGGATGAGATTGTACCGTGGAAATAAACGCGATGAATTCTGAGGAACTGCCAGAAAGGACTGAGAGGTGTCACGATCCGTTTAACCGTCACGATGGTTCATTTTGACTTCAAAGTGCAAAAAGAGGCAAAGAGAACTCAGCCTAACCAAAAATGAATGTGTATTTTATTAATATGCACAATGTGCAATAGAGGAAAAAGGAAAGAGAGAAGAGAAAAGGAGAGAAGACAGGGTTACAGCTACCAACGGCAGACGTGAGTCCTCGTGACACTGAACCAATAGACTGCCTTCGCGGTCCTTGTGGCGTGCACCAATAGATCCGTCCTGTCCGTTGGGGAGATCTCAAAAAGGTCTTTTTTTGGGGGAGCTTGTTTAGTCTTTTTCAAACCTCATGAGCGGTGCAGTCTTCTGGCACAGTGAGGGCACAGGGCAGGCTGGGCTTGGCAGTGGGTACAGCACAGTTAGTTCGGAGCAAATGCAGCCCAGGTGCCCGTGACGGGTCCATTGTTCTTCCCCTGGAGCAGTGAACACACCTGCAGGACTCTGGCAGGTTTCCACCTCAGCCCGTGCCAGGCCAGGAGAGCTGGGTCTGGGCTCTGTATTGTCTCAGCCCCCTTTCTCCCCCTGTTCTTGTGCGGCAGTCGGGAGGCAAACGAAGGGTCTTTGGGCCGACCCTCACAGAAGGGAAACGGACGGAATATGGTGAACAATAGACAGGCAAATTGAGCGAAGACGTAAACTTATATAAACTTATTTACTTATAGAGGCAAAATTGGGTGAGAACCTAAAGATCAGCAAAATGAATGAGGAAGAGCAACGACCATCAGAGAGAGCTGAAAGACCACCAAGAGAGAGCCTATGCAGCATAGCAGGACAACAGGCACCACAACGAGAAATGAGGGGTGAGGAGGCTACTGAGAACATCTGAGAAATGTTTATGCATCTGTATGAAGGGATGGAATAAATATTTGCAGAACTGACAGTTGGGGTGTGTGATGGAGGAGCGCAGACTCCCCGCGCACCCAGCGCTGCTTGCTCGCATTTTATGGAACGTAATTTGATAAATAACTAAAAATTTTAATAAAAGATTGGAGTGTGGATTTTCATTTCTAACAAGATGGGGTTGGAAGGAGATCAAGAGAAATGGGATCCAAATTTGGAGCGGTGGGATCGGGATTGTGTGGGGCTGGGTGGTTGGGATGTGTTTGATAGTAAATCAAACTTTGAGAGTTCTTCATTCCTGTCCCATTCATTTTCAGTGTCAGTTCTGTTCTCACAGTGCCACCTTCTCAGCTGATTGTGTTGGTGTCCTCCTTTCTCTCCTGCCTCTCCTGCCTGCTCTCTTTGTCTCTCAGTGTCTCCCTTGAGCCAGGGCAGCTCCCAGCAAAGACCCTGCGCTGACTGAATTCCCAATGCAGGGGCTACAACCATCATGGGTGAAGTTCTGGGGGCTGGCAGGGAAATGTCCCTGGAGGATCTTGCTGCCCTTGACTTTCGGCCTCTTCTTCAGAGCTTTGCCTTCAGGGGAAGGAAGATCTTTTCCTTGCTGGGAACTGGAATTCCAGAGCCTTGCAGTGTGTGCCATGCAGGAGCATCCAGACTGGGATCCTGCAGGCTGGGCTCACATGGACTGGGATCCTTGTCTTGGTTTGAGGGGGAGGTGAATTTTTCAGGGAGTTGTGGGCAAACCAATCAGTAGTCAGGTTTGAATGTTGGCACTTTCAGTGGCCACTGAAGTGTTAGACACGCCTCCGAGGACACAAGGAGTTAAAAGCAAGGACTCTCAGAGGGTCTGCCTCCTTTGGGTTCCGGGTTCACCAGGGAAACATCTCCTCTCCCCTGCTCAGCTTTAGGGTGAGTGGGGAAGGGGAGCCACGTGGCTGAGCTGAGGAGAACCACGCGGCCAGACTGAAGTAAGCTGGGCCCTGGGGTGGGAAGAGAGTGGACAAGACTGGAGCTGAGCTGGCTCCATCCAGGATGGAGGGGTAGAAAACTGTGGAGGTGCCTTCCGTCCCCCTCCCGCCCCCCTCCCAGAGAAGATGCCTAGCCACATGTGGGAGTTGCGGAGCCTGGGAGTGCCTGAGCCCGCACCCTGCCGAGAACCAGAAACTGTTAACCCTTTCTTGGCAGAAGGAAACTTTTTCCCAGACATTGATTCTCATGGCTAGTAGTTTCAGAAGAGAAAGAAAAAACAGCCTAGGACTGAAATTATAAAGTCAGAAGATGAAAAGAATCCTAGATGGGTAAAGAATGAGGCGTAACTTTCTGAGCTGGACTTTTCTTGCATAATGTTCGCCGTAGACTAGACTCAAGTCTCTTTTAACCATAAACTGCATTTGAGTAGATACAGCTGCCTTTGCTTTTGCTACAGTGACTGTCACTTTAAGAGTAGAGCGAGCAGCGAAGAGAGGGGGAGGGTGTGGTGGTGCCCTCTGCCCTGAAGGGAGACCTGCTCTTGGAACCCTCAGCCCCAAGAGAAAAATGGGGAGAGCTCGGCATGCAAGCATCCTTAAAAGAGCCCTATATGCAGCTTTAGTCCATAGACAGTAGTGAGAGCACTCGACATGGAAAGGAGAATGTCACCCTGGCAGACTTCTCCAAGCGGTGCCACAAGTGACATAAAGACACATAAGGGGTGGACCCTTGTTTTCTAAGGAGCAGTCTGTAGTGCGAGAGAGGCTCCTCTCTCCCTTGCTGAATTGAAGATTAGTTTTTTGAGTAGTGATTGTTTGATGTAAAACCTGGAGGTTTGGTCTATGGAAGGTAACGTGTGGGGGGTGGAAATTGGGGGAGGAGAAGAAATGTTCTGGGAAGGTTTCATTTCTGTTTTGTGTGTGTGTTTAGAGTTTTCCTTTCTATTTCTGTTCCTATGTAATGTAATAAAGTTTTGTTCTCTGTTTTCAAGTTTTAAGCCTGCTCTGCTCTGTTCTTGACCTTATCTCACAGTAGCTCATTAGGAAAAACTTACACTCATGAGTGCATTAACATCTGTCCAGTGCTAACCCATGACAGTCCTCCAGCCTGGGACTGCACAGAGCGGGACCATCTGGATCAGGAGCACCCAGAGTGGGATGATGGGACTGGGACCTTGTAGGGCTGGGATTGTCTGGGTTGGGATCACATGGACTGATATTGCACAGACTGGGAATTCACAAGCTGGCACCATCTGGATCAGAACCACACAGACTGGGATAGCACAAATTGGGATCACATGGACCGGGGTGGCCGCACCGGAACGATGTGAACCGAGGCAGTCCTGCCCAGCCCAGGGCTGCCTCTCAGTCCCTCCCAGTCCTTAACTGGGTTGCAATCAGAACTGCCTGGAGCGAACGTGGAAGTCCTGGAGTGATCCCAGAGCCGAACCTGGTGCTCGTTCCAGCCTCGGTCTCAGTCCTGGTGCCAGTGCAGTGCTTCTCTCAGTCCTGGTGTCGATTCTGGTCCCAGTCTTGGTCTCAATGCCCATCCCGGAGCGGCGCCGCTCTTGGTGCCAGTCTCGGTGCCGGTGTCGGTCTCAGTTCTTGGTGCTGGGTCTGGTTCTGGTGCTCATCTTTGTCTCGCTCTCGGTAGCACTCCCATAACTTTTGGGTTCATTTGGGTGATTTTAGGCTAAACTGGGCAGCTTAGTGTGGATTTTAAGCACATTTGTATGATTTTAGGCCAAATCTGGTGGCGTTTGGTTCCGTTTGGGTGAATTTCAAAAAGCCTGGGCAGTTTTAAGGTGGATTTTAGATCTTTTTAAATGACTTGAGGCCTATTTAGGTGATTTTAAGCCAAACAAGGTAGTATTAGGGTTTATTATACACCAATTTGGAAGATTTACGTGTGATTTGAAGCCATTTTGTATGTGTTTTAAACCAGTTTGAGAAATTTATGATCCGTTTTAGTTGTTTTTGACCCATTTGGATGATTTTAATGCCATTTCTCTGATTTTAGGCCAAACCATGTGGTTTTAGGCTGGTTTTTACTCCCCTTGGGGTGATTTTAGTCCACACTGAAGGGATATGATGCTTCCTTGCGTGATTCGAGGCCCAACCTGATGGGTTTTCATGTGGATTTCAGGCCCCTTAGGAGAATTTGAGGCCCTTGTGGGTGATTTTAGGACGAATCGGACCCTTTTAGGACCGCGCATGCCCAGTTGTTGGTCCAGTGAATGCACTTGCGAGAGAAACCTGGCAGACATCCCAGCCCAGTCATGCCAGAGCTCCTATGCTGTGGTTTTAGGGTCCTTTGGGGGTTGCAGCCTCTGTCCTTGTTCGACAGTCCTGAGACAGATGAGGGATCTTGGGGCCGTATCTTACAGGGGGATGTTTGGAGCTCACAGGACTCCAAAGCCGAGCAGAGACGACCCTTGGGGGGACATCAGGGGCTCCCCAAGAGGTGTTTTTGGGGGCCCTAGTGGCAGCAGAGACCCGATGGGGGCGGGGGAAGCACCAGGTTTAGGGAGCTCCGGGAGAGCCTCAGCTTCCCTAAGTGAGACCCTGGAAAGAGGAGAGCCCCACAGGCGGGGACCCCGAGAGGAGAGGGGCCTGGGATTGCCGGAACCATGGTGGGGGGCACTGGGGCTGCAGGGGCAGGATGGGCGGGAGAGAGGAGTGGCTGGTCCCAGTACAAGACCAATTGCCCGCTCCCTGTGGTTCCAGTTTCCTTGGCACAATGTGGATAGTCCAGCCCTAACCCCCAGCCCACAGCCAGCTCCAGTACCAGCTCTGAGCCCCCCTCGGCCCCAATCCCAGCCCAAATCAGCCCAAATCCCAGGCTGGCAACGGCCCCTCTCCCCCGCCCTGACACCGCCCCAGGCCCCGAGCCCCGACCCTCATGGAGCCCTCCAAGCAATGAGCCCAGGCACCCCAAAAGTGGGGCTGGGACCCCCGGAATGGGCTTGAGAAGCCCCACAATGGGGCTGGGCCTGCCCAGCATGGGACCGGGACCCCCACAATGGGGCTGGGACCCCCGCACCCGCTCCCCGCCTTACCCCACCCTCAGCATGGAACGAACCAATCAGTGCCGCCGTGCACAATGCCAGCAGTAACACCTGCCGCAGCGACCAATCAGATGGCTCCGTCTCGCTGGCTCCCCGCCCCCATTGTGACATCACAAAGGGCCCGGCCGCTCAGTGCCTGACGCCGAGAACGTCACTGAGCTGCCATTGGGTGTCGGGGAGTGGGCGGGGCTTGCCTTGAGTATAAAATGCGCGTGAGGGCCTGGAGGTCATGGCAGGGTCCTGCCATGGGAGCGGTGCTGGAGCCCTGAGGCCAACCCTGCGCGGCCAGCGGCCAACCCTGAGTAGCTAGCGGGCCGGCCAAGGGGGCAGGGTGCGGGTGGGTGGGAGGGAGGTAGGAGTGCCGCCCGCGTGTCTGCGCCCCATCCTGTCGTGGGATGCGCAGGGGGAGGGATGGGCACCGGCCCGAGCATGCCCCAGGGCCAGGACGATGGCGCCAGCCATGGCTGGCCACTGAAATCTGCCGGAGCGTCCTCCTGGGGCCACGGCCCAGAGCAAGGACTGCAAAGAGCGGCAGAGTGTCCGCTGGGGCCAGAGGACGGCACGGGGCGCTTGTGTGGGGCTGTCTGCGAGGGAGGGAGGGGAGATGCGCCGATGCGCCGCTTCTCGCCGCCGCCCTTCTCGGGGACCTGCGCCGGCCCCTCCCAATGGGAGCGGCACCGGCACCAGCCCCGGCTCTGCAAAGGCAGGGACCGAGGGCCGCCGGGCAACACAGGGACCGTGTCGGCCCCTGCAAACCAGAGGGCTTTGGCCATTGCCCCGGCCTGCCAAATAAATAAAATAAAATAAATAAAATTATAAGAAAAAATAATTGAAATCAAAGGTATTTTCAAATAAAATTGGCAAAAATCACTTCAAATGCTCTGACTGGTCTTTGCTTGCCCAACGAGTCCTTGGCGACACAAACAAACCCCAAAGCCCCCGCCCTCCCCATGGCACAGGAGCACGGAGAGCCCCGGCCCTCAGGCAGGGCCAGGAGCACGCATGGCCCGGCCTTGTCTCCCTCCCTCTCCTCCCTGCGCACTCCTGGGGGGGCTCCAGTCCTCTCCTGGCGGCAATGCTTGGGCCTGGGGGGGTCTCTGTCCCTGTCACACCGGCGGATGCTCGGGGCCCTCAGCCCAGCGCTGAGAGGGACAGAGACGCCTCCACGTGTCCCCTGCTACCAGAGATGGAGACTGTGAAAAACGAGCTTCACTTGCCTGGTAAAATTAAAAAGAGCTTGAATTAAACACAAATTAAGACCGTTAGGAGACAGAAAGCAAAGGGTTCATAGGCTCCACCTGGTACCTTGGCCAATCTGCTGTGACTGGGCATTCAGCCAAGTGCTCACCTGCTATCTCACAGACATTCTTGAAATACCCTTTCCATTGCATCACTCTCCTGCATATTCAAACTCTTCTACCAACTCCTTTCCACATTCCAGGAGCTGTTTAGCCTGGTCCCTCCTTGCCTCTGCCTCCTTAGAGCACGCCTGTTTCTCGGCTGCACCTCCACCATCGCTTCCAGCTTGGGCTGTGCTCCACGCTTTCCTCAGGCGCAGGTGCCCATCCTTTGGCATATCAACGGCAGGCTCCTCCTCACACCTACACTGGATGTTATCCCAACCACACAGACACTTCAGTTGCAAGCATGAGTCTAGATCGGCTGTCCCACCGCTAGGACTGAGCAAAACCATCAAATCTACATCCTCACGGCAGAGTTATTTCAACACCACACATCTAACAATCATTTGAATCTCGGCCAAAAGCCAATCCTGGAAGAGGGATCTGGAACAGAGACTCCAGCCCTTGAGCGTGCCCCGCAGGGAGAGGAACAGAGAGCCCCCAGTGTCGCTGCAGGACACCAACAAAAGAGCAAAGACTGCAACTACTTCAGAAGGCAAAAGGCATAAACCCCCCTTGAATTGTCTCATTTTAGGTGTTCCTGTACAGACTTAACACCATGGGTGAACAAGAGTGACACCTCCCCAATGCCACAGGTCAAAGTAGAGAAAGGGCCAAAATGTTTTTTCTCTGAGAAGCACAAAAGTAACACGCCACCTGGAGAAAGATTGTTTTTGGAAAAGATAGGTGTTTTGCCGAGATTGTTTCGGGAAGAAGCTTTCCTAAGAATCTTTTCCCTCAGGAAAGGAGTTAGGAGCCACCAGCAAGCTCAGATCTCTAAGGCCCAAAAAGATCAGGCCCAAAGCCTGGCCCCCGGCTCCCACAAGCATTTCCCACACCCACAGCGATGGAGACCCCTCCAGCATCCCTGGGCACCGGCCAAAAGAAAATTGGTGGAAATCAAACTTTGAACACCGCAGCAAACGCTCTGGCCCAGATTTGCTTTTGCCAGGCCCCGCTGTGTCACCAGGGACACTGGGTGTCCTCAGGTGCCCTGGTGTCACAGCGCTGCCCTGGGCTCCAGCAGGCCCTGCTGTGTCCCAGGACAGCCTGGCTTCCAGGACATTCCATGGCCTGGCGCTCTCACGCCATGGAATTCTCTGGAATTGATGGAATCTGTTGTCATCCCGGTGTCAGAGGAACTGACAGCCCCGGGCAGGCCAGCGGATTTCTGCCTGGCTGCTGCCTTGGGACACGGCTGGACGGGGCTCGGAGCAGCCCGGGACAGTGGGAGGTGTCCCTGCCACGGCAGGGGTGGCACTGGGTGGGCTTGAAGGTGCCTTCCAAGCCAAACCATGGCTGCATTCTCATCCTGGGGAGCCCCACAAGAGCAGGACGAGGGAAGGAGCCCCACAGAGGCCCAGAATCCCTGAGGATTCCCTCTCCAGGGCAGGAGGGTGCTGAAAGCCAGAGGAACCCCCCAGTTGCCCACGCTGCTGACTTTGAAGCCCCTTGCCAGGCTCCTCTCCCTCTCCTCACTGCATTCTCCAGCCACGAGGGGATTGCCCTGCTCCAGAGCCGCTGTCCGGCAAGAACGCCGAGGGAGCTGCCCGGCCACACTCCCTCATGCACAAAGTCATCTCCAACCACCACCCAAGCATCGTCCCCGCCTCTGTGGGCTGGCCAGGGACACAGACACCACTGGTGGAGCAGTTCCCGGCCCCAGCACCCACCCCAAATTCAGCCCGAGCTCCCTCCTCCAGCCCAGCCCCAGCCCACACTGCAGTCACAGGTTCAGCTCTAACTCCCCCACCTCTGAGGGCATTTGGGTTATCCCCTGTTCTTGAGGGGTTTTTTGGGTACTCCCCAGTCTTGAGGAGGCAACACAGGGAGGCAGGGGAGGACACATGCTTCCAGCACTTGGAGTAGGCACCACAGGGAGGGACATGTGAAGCCCATTTTGGGGAAGATCCTCCTGATTCTTGCCGGGTTTGCAGGTTATAAATGGCTTTTGGAGTTTTCCTACTAATTTCAGGAAGCTGACATCCCCTCCTCATTTTTTGACGGTGAGGAGGTGTGGAGAGTCTTTCTGATGCGTGGCTGCGTAGCAAAGGCCATGATACTGTTGAACTAGTTAGGATTTAACTGTGTGTACGTGCTAGACGTATGGTGACCTCGCGACGTGGTATCACGGCGATGCCACGAACAGAAAACAGAGTAGGGTTCGGGTCCTGCAAGCAGAGGGACGGCTGAAGAGCAACAAAACGTGAGAGTGTTCTGTGCCCTGCGCCGAGCAACAAAAAAGTGCTCTGTGCCCTAAGCGACCACATAGGTGGGCTTGGCCAATACGTGCTGCCGAGACCTGGAGAGGCTGCAACAGCGCTGACGTGAGTATGGACAGGCAAGCAGCATATGATTTATTTACAGCGCTTTTAAAAAAGCGCCAAATAAAAGAACTAGATTTAGATAAAGAGTTGCCTGAGCTTTTAAAATATGGCTTCTCTCAAGGATTTTTTATTAACCCTCACACTGTTCATGAGCTAGTAGAATGGAGGAGGTTTGGGGACAAATTATGGGAGTTAACTTTAGGCAATGATAAGACAGCAAAGAAAATGAGTAAGCTATGGAGAGTAGTACATAATGAGTTGTTGTTATTGCAGGCAGAAAAGAAGGCAGCAAGGGAGATAGTGACAGCTCAGGAAAGAATAAGGATTACAATCCAGACTGGGGCTCTAGTACTCCCAACCCTCCCGTATTTACCACCATACACATACCGGCCTCAGCACATCCTTTGGCGATAGAAGAATCTGACCGGGGAGCTGACAATGGAGGGGAACCTCCACGTAGCCCAGGGAATGCCACCTCCGTATCACCTCAGCTGGCCACATTCCCAAACAGCCTATCCCTGGGGCAGAATCTGACATTGCGGGGGCCATGGCTAGGGAACGCCGTGAGGTATGGGTGGCTCTGGCTCGGCAGGGCGCTGAGCAGGGTGATAATGATATGATGGAGGCTGCCTCTGGTTCTTTAGCTTTTCTAGTTACTTTTTCACCAAATCCAGCAGGAGGTTTGCAGGCAGCAGTTACAGTTTTAGATTGGAAAATATTAGCGCAGTTGCGCTCGACGGTAGGGCAATATGGGGTTACTAGCGAGACCGTAAAACAGATGCTGGAGTATCTTTTTAATGCTCATGTTTTGTTGCCAGCAGACATAAAAGGGATAGCTAGACTTATTTTACACAACATCAGCATCTGTTGTTTAATGCACATTGGCAAGCGGAGGCACAAGCTTTGGTAGCTGTACAGAGGGGACAAGGTGATCCGTTACAAGGTATAACACTGGATGAGTTGTTAGGACTGGGAAATTATCAAACTATGGAGGCTCAAGCACTTCTGGGACCGCACAAGTGTCGGGAAGCTATGATGGTAGCTAGAAGGGCTATTGCAAGGGTTAAAGCTCCGGAGGGAGTACCCATATATATGGGTATAAAGCAGGGTCGTGAAGAAACTTTAGGATCTTTTGTAGACAAAGTTGCAGAAGCTATAGATAGAGCGGGTGTTCAGGATTATATGAAAGGAGCATTGTTAAAACAATGTGTCCTTCAAAATAGCAATTCACACACTAGGTCTATGATAAACACTATGGCAGGGGACTGGACAATAGCTGATTTGTTAGAAAAAGCAGCAACTGTTCCATCAGGGACTCAGGCATTTTTAGTGGATGCTATAAAGCAATTAGGCTTAGGATTACAACAACAGGCAAAAGCTTCACAGACGCAGGTGATGGCAGCTCTTGCTCCTCTCCAAGCGGCAACGGCTAGCACTGGTCCTCGCTCCTCACCCTCTGGTGCTCACATAAAATGTTTTCGTTGCGGCAGTAATGGACATATTCGGAGAGAATGTAATGCTGCAGGAGTCTGGTGTGCAAAGTGCCGCAGTGACTCACATAACACCCACGCCTGTCGACGGAGATCGGGAAACTTCAGGACCAGCGCGAACAACAGCCGCCGCGCTGGGACACAAATAGCAGCTGCAATGCCAACAGTGCCAACCAACAACTGCAACCAGCCACCAGCGGGAGCCTCGGCATAGACGTGGCAGCCTCAGTAGATGTCACCATTATGACCACACACCCTCACAAGATCCCCACTGGACTTATTGGACCTATTCTAATTAATGGACAACCAGTAGGTGGACTTTTGCTGGGACGCTCTTCTACGACGATGTTAGAATTATTTGTTTTACCTGGTGTTATTGATGCGGATTATTGTGGAGAAATCATGATTATGGCTTATACTCAATTCCCTCCCCTACAAATTAAAAAGGGACAGAGACTGGCACAATTAATACCTCTTCCTCAATTGGCTAAACATATTTCTCCTATGCGACATGAAGCAAGAAATCAAGGGGCTTTTGGCTCCACAGGAGGACTAACATTATTGACTATAGATCTTTCTACACGACCTCGGAAGGCAGTCGAGTTCCATCTCAATGGACAGGACCTGAGTGGATTCCAGCTCGGTGAACAAAGCCGGCATTAAAACCCCAAAATCCTCGGTTACGCCTGGATGGTCTGGTTCTCCTTTATCGGAAGTTTCTACAGACAGTGATTGAACCTTCTATCTATTATATATATACAGTGGACAATTTTGCATATTTGATAGCTTGTTTAGCAAATTATCAATTAGGAGACAGTAGATTTCCCTGTTGTTATTGTTGTTTGGATCAAAAGCATGGTGCTTGGGTTTTAATTTGCTGTGGAAGATGTAAACAACAAAAGTGGGTATATCAGAAAGAACTGCAGGGTGATCCATGGTGTATTGCATGTAAAGGAGCTTGGAGGAGAGAAAACTCTCGCCAAGCACTTGAGAGTGAAACTCGGTTACCTTATCATCAAGCACTAACATTATTTGAGAGTGTAGAACAACAGCGCCTTGCTTTTGCTCGCTGGCAGTTGCAACATTTAGTGAAGAGAGTAGCAGCTGTAATCAGCACGCATATAATTCAAAAAAGGTGTGATACAGACTGCTATATTCCTCGCTTGTGGACTGTTGCACCAGAAGACTGGGAGCATCTCAATAGGAGATTTAGAAAACTTAGATGTAAAAGCAAAAGCAAGAAGGGTAAGAAGTGAACATGAAGGTCTTACACCTATTGATATTTTATTCTTGTGTAACAAATGCTTGGTGGATTCCCCCACAGCCAAAAACAAACATCTGGGTCACTATGGCTAACCTAACTAATCAGAATACAATATGTTTTTCTCTTTCATCTCCGGGAAACCCCTTTTCTACATGTTTAGTAGGATTACCTGTTGATGACTGGCCTTGTCCTTCTTTTGTCCCTCCTTGTAAAAGGAACAATTCTCGGTCAGCAGTGGATACTTGGGGTATGTGGGTGCCTTATCTACCTTCAGCGCTTTTAGAGCCACAAGAGATCGAGTTGTTAGGATCAGTTCAGGCTGATGGATGTGTTGTTTTTAACTTTATCAGTAAAACTTTATGTTCCGGGAATGATCATGCCACAATAGTTAACTCTTCCCTAGCAGTTTATCGAAATTCTATATTTTGGTGCAATTATACCTCTCCTAAAGTTTCTGTATCTACCTTAGCACCACGTCAGTTACCATCTGGAATGTTTTTTATTTGTGGCGACAGAGCCTGGGCAGGCATTCCTTCTAGGATGAAAGGTGGTCCATGTACATTAGGACGATTATCGTTGCTTACCCCAAACACATCTATGATCTTAAGTCAAGCACGTGCTCAAAAGCGAACAAAAAGAATGGCCCATCAGTTTACATCAAAGTGTAAATCAAACATGGAATTTTGGTCCCCGGATAAAATAATTGCTGTGTCTATTTTTGCCCCAGGAGTAGCATCAGCTCAGAGCTTGACTACTCTCAATAAATTAGGGTGCTGGCTGGCAAAACAAACCAATGCCACTTCACTTGCTTTAAGCAACTTGCTAGTAGATGTGGATTCAATCAGGCACGCGACTGTTCAAAATCGGGCTGCGATTGATTTTTTGCTTTTAGCACAAGGTCACGGCTGTGAGGAATTTGAAGGAATGTGCTGTATGAACTTATCTGATCATTCTCAATCCATTCATGCCCAAATCTCAAATCTACAGAAATTGACAGGACAATTAAAACTGCAACAGGGATGGGGCCTAGACGGATGGCTTGCTTCTTTGGGATTAGGTCCTTGGCTGACCTCAATGCTGAAAATAGTTATCACAGTAGGCATAGTGATTTTCTTGTTAATTATTTGTTTGCCTTGTATCTGTATCTGTTTACAGAATTTGATGCACCAAGTTGTTCAAAAAATGTTTAATCAGCAACTTCTTGTTCAATCTAAAGAAAACGGGGGAAGTGTGGAGAGTCTTTCTGATGCGTGGCTGCGTAGCAAAGGCCATGATACTGTTGAACTAGTTAGGATTTAACTGTGTGTACGTGCTAGACGTGAAGAAGCGGGAGGGTAGACGTGAGGAAGAAGCAGGGACATAAGCATAAATTTATGCAAGTATAGAGAAAATTGTAACCATATTGTAAACTGCAAGGCCTTCTGAACAAAGAATATGCATCAAGATGTTGTAACCAATCATGAGCTGTAATTTTGCAATATGCATAAGCTAATTAACAATACCATATAAGTGCAATTAGACTTGAATAAAGCTGAGACTTGCTGACCATGATAGCATGAGGCTTGTCTTCCTCTGTTTTTCTAACAAGGAAACACCAATTTTGGGGGGATCCTGCTGCTTTCCACCATTTTATGGGGGATATAAATGGCTTGTGGGCCCCCTGCCTCATTCTGGGAGGTTGGGGTGACCCCGTGGTTCCACTGCTGTCTGAGGGAAGGCTGTGACTCCCAGTTTGGGTGGTTTTAGGCAGCTTGTGAGGGTTCCACGTTTGACAGAGGGAGTGTCCTGACTGCCCGCAGCTCCCACCCCAGAACAGCCTCTGGCCAGTCAGAGGGCGTGGGGGTTGTTATAAGTTAGGGCCAGGAGAGTTTCTTCTCCTTTTTAAAAGCCTTTATTAAAAGATTTCACCCTTGGGGTGGGGGTTTGAGGGGTGCCTGCCACTGCCTCCGCTCCTCGTAGCTTGAGATCAAAGATCAGAAGCACCTCGTCCCTGCTATCATAGACACCAGGTCCAGACATCCCACCCTCACCAGAACGGCCAAACACCTCTGTTAAATGGCTCAGAGTCCAGGGGTCCTACTCGGATGGAGCTCGGTACAAGTCAGGGCGACACATTTGAGCTCTCTCTCTGTTGAAAGCCACTACTTTTCTTTATTAGGTGTCATGTTTCTTTTGTAAGAACTCTCTCTAGGTTGGCTGATTTAAAGGTTTAGTTCTCTCAACTTGGCTATATGCCAGCTCATTTGCATATTCTGTCTGTGGGGCAGTCATTTTGTGAAGTACGGGTAGCTGGCAGGGCCATTTTTAGACCACATGAAGAGCAGAGCAGAGATGGTGGGAGCAGTGGGCGGTTTCCCAACGGAAAAACAAGAGGAGGGGGCTTTCGGGAGGATCAGTGTTATAAATGTCAGGACAATTTACTTCCAAATTCAATAATTTGGTTTATTAAAAATTCAAATCACAAAATTTGGAATCAAATCACAGAATTTTAAGCAATAAAAAAACCCACACAAACAGCGATACCTACTTGACAGAGTTTCTCTCGGGAAAAAGGGAGCCAAGGGTGACCCTGAGACATGGACCCTGGCCGTCTGTGTCTCTAGCTGGGTACACAAATTCGCCCGTCCAGAGGCTCAACTTAAATACCCTTTATTTCCCCCTCGGCAGCACTCTTCCCATTGTTTCTGCTAAGCACTGGCAATTAAGAGTGTTTACACTACGCCCTGAAAAAGTCCCTTGGTCCATTCAAATGCTAATGTCCAGAGTAAGTCTTTGCTTTGAGTAATCTAACCGCCTTAGAAGTGTGTGATGACTTTCCTGCACGTATTCGACCGATCAGAGTAAATCCTTGTTTCTGAGGCAATTTTCGGCGCAGGTAGACAGGGGTAGGTTGGTCAATGTCCATTGTCTCATCAGTGCCTCGTGTTCTCACCTTCTATTTTTGGACCAGGGAGATCAGGAGAGGTGCTTTACAGAAGTCCGTGAAACGTGCGGGTTGAGCAGACACACCTTTATACAATATATTACAGTTTCCAGCTTATAATCATTTATAGACCATGAATTAAATAACCCTATTTTTCACAATCAGCAACACACAGGAGAACAGGAGGGTACACAGAGTGAGTACATTAAAAAGTAACACATAAGAGAGCAAAGGGAGCACAAACAAATGCAATGAATACACTGGACTGCAACAAGTAGGTGAACAGGGCCTACACAAATGAATACAATGAATACAATAAACTGTAACTTGTAGGAGGACAGGGGGTACATAAATTATTCCTTGGGGTAACGGGACAACATGAGAGAACTAACATCAAGGTGGGGCCTTCATAACTTCTATTTCTTACAGTGGTGATGACTCTGCAGTTGCCATAGAGATGTGCAGGTACCAGAGACCACAACACTTTGAAGCCAATCAGAAAATGCACAAAGTGGTTTTTACTCATTCAGAGCTTTTCTCCCCAGTGACTCCTGTTTTGCACTGCCTGGTTTTTGGTAGCAGGGGCCACAGAGGTGGCTTCTGTGAGAAGCTGCTGGAAGCTTCCACCGTGTCCAGCAGAGCCAGTCCCTGATGTCTCTGACGATGGACACGCTGCTGGCCAAAGCTGGGCCAATTAGAGAGGCTGGAAACGCCTCTGTGATGACATTTCAGAAGAAAATCAAAACAAAGGCACACAGTTTTTTCTCTAGTCAGAGAAGAGGAGGAGGTGAGAACATGTGAGGGAGAACAACATGAAGACACCAAGGTCAGTGGAGGAGGAGGAGCAGGAGGGGCTCCAGGCACTGGGGCTGAGATTCCTCTGCAGGCCATGGTGAAGCAGCTGAGCCCCTGCAGCCCCTGGGGATCCACAGGGGATGCAGAGATCCACCCACAGCCTGTGGGGATCCAAATGGGATGCAGAGATCCACCCACAGCCCGTGGGGATACACGGGGGATGCAGAGATCCACCCACAGCCTGTGGGGATCCAAATGGGATGCAGAGATCCACCCACAGCCTGTGGGGATCCACGGGGGATGCAGAGATCCACCCACAGCCCGTGGGGATCCACGGGGGATTCAGAGATCCACCCACAGCCTGTGGGGATCCACGGGGGATGCAGAGATCCACCAACAGCCTGTGGGGATCCACGGGGGATGCAGAGATCCACCCACAGCCCGTGGGGATCCACGGGGGATGCAGAGATCCACCCACAGCCTGTGGGGATCCACGGGGGATGCAGAGATCCACCAACAGCCTGTGGGGATCCAAATGGGATGCAGAGATCCACCCACAGCCCGTGGGGATCCACGGGGGATGCAGAGATCCACCCACAGCCCGTGGGGATCCACGGGGGATGCAGAGATCCACCCACAGCCTGTGGGGCAGTGCCCACGCCAGAGCGGGTGGATTTCTGGAGGAGGCTGTGATCCGGTGGGAGACCCGGTGGAGAGTGGGGCCCTGCTTCCAGGCTGGAGCAGCCTGTCCTTGGGGGACTGTGCCCCGTGGGAAGAGAGACCCACGTTGCAGCAGCTTTGGAAGAACTCTTTGCCTTTGTGGAGACGAATTGACATTGCAGGAGGTGCAGTAGGACTGCTGCTCGGGAGAGTGGACCCACGTTGGAGGAGTTCACAGAGAACTGTCTCCCGTGGGAGGGATCTCATGGTCTCACAGGGGAGGGACTCCTCACCCAGAGCAGCAAAAGAAAATCTTGGTGATGAACTGACCACAACCCCCATGCCCTGTGTCCCTGCACTGTTGGTGGGAAGGAGGGGCTGGGGAGAAAAGCAGTGTTTTAAGGGCTTATTTTACTTCTCATTATCCTCTGATTCTGTTAGTAATAAATTCACCTTGCAAGTCAAGTTGAGCCTGTTTGCCTTTGAAATATTTCTCCTGGTCTTTATCTCACTCATGAAGAGTGAGATAAGGACCCTTTGTTAACTTTTAACCCTCTGTTACCCTTTTTATCCTTTTCCCTCCTCTACCCAGCTGTGGCAGGGGAGGGTGAGCGAGCGACTCTGTGGGTGCCTGGCGTTGGGCAAGGGTCAAACCATGACACTGGGACGTGCCAAAAAGTCACCCAGTTTGTCCCAACCCCCCTCCCAATCCGACCCAACTTCACCTCCAGTTGGCTTCAAAATGCCCCAAAAGTTCTGCACGGCTGGGGGGGCCAAGGGGAGGAACATCAGGACCCTCCCCCACTGTGTCCCAGCAACTCCACGCCCAGCCAGGAGGAGCAGCAGGGCCACAGTTGACAGGGCATCCCTCCAAATTTCCCCCACACTGATGACACAGCCGGACAATTGAGAGGCTGCCTTAGGTTTGATTGTCCACCAAGATCCCAGGAGGGAACAGAAAATCCACCTGCAGACTTGGACTCCAGAGGCTCACAATGCTTCCTTGCTTCCATGAGGTTCTGTTAGGTCACAGTGGAACCTTGGTGCCAAATTGTTCCATGGCCTCACAGTGCTCTCCTGGCTTCGCTGGGGTCCCTGTGTGACACACTGCAGCCTTGGCTCCATCAGGGTCTCCTGGCTTCCCTGGGGTCCCTGTGTGACACACTGCAGCCTTGGCTCCATCAGGGTCTCCTGGCTTCCCTGGGGTCCCTGTGTGACACACTGCAGCCTTGGCTCCATCAGGGTCTCCTGGCTTCCCTGGGGTCCCTGTATGACACACTGAAGCCTTGGCTCCATCAGGCTCTCCTGGCTTCCCTGGGGTCCCTGTGTGACACACTGCAGCCTTGGCTCCATCAGGGTCTCCTGGCTTCCCTGGGGTCCCTGTGTGACACACTGCAGCCTTGGCTCCATCAGGGTCTCCTGGCTTTGCTGGGGTCCCTGTGTGACACACTGCAGCCTTGGCTCCATCAGGGTCTCTTGGCTTCCACAATGCTCCACTATGTCCCAAGGGGCATCTGTGGCTTGGCTTTGGAGTCCTGCAAGATCCAAAGATTCCCCCCAAAAGGCACCAGTCCAGGGTTGCCCAGGATGTTTGGAATGGGCCCCCACTCCCCGGGCACCCACATGGAACCCCAGTGACGCTGTGACTCCATGGAATCTCACGGAACAAAGTGTCACTTGTGACACAGCAGGGTGTCATGGAACACAGGTGCCCCTGGGACAGTGCCACTGCTCATGGAACCCAGTGTCCATTGGGACATAGCCAGGCACAGTGCAACACAGGAGACCGCTGTGACCCAATGGAAACTCATGGAACCAAGTGTCCACTGTTCCACGGTGCAGCCTTAGAGAGTGCTGGAGACCACTGTGTCACAATGGAATATCCTGAGACCAAGAATCCATTGTGACAAATCTGGGCTCTATGAAACCTAGGACACCACTGCCATTCAATCGAATCTCAAGGAACCCAGGGTCAATTGTCCACACATCAGCTTCTCAGGAAACTAAGGAGAACATTGTGACACAGTGGAATGTCATGGATCCAAGGCTCTACTTTGATCAAGGGGGCCTCGTGGAACCCATGTTCCACTGGGACACTGCCAGGTCTCGTGCAAGCAAGGTTCCACTGTGACCAAGAAAGGCCTGAGGGCAAATGTCCACTGCTTCACACTGCGGCCTCCTAGAGCACTGGAGACTGTTGTGACACAATGGGAACAGAGCAGGGTGTGACACCGCAGTGTGGCTGTGTGACTTCATAGAGTGGGCTGTGACATCACAGTGTTGCTGTGTGACCTCATAGAGTGGATTGTGACATTGCAGTGTGGCTGAATGACATCATAGAGTGGGCTGCATGACTTAACAGTGGGTTTTGACATCACAGAGCAGGCTGTGACATCATAAAGTGCGCTGTGAGGTCCCAGTGCAAGCGCTGCCATCATAGACAGAGGCTCTGTCACATCAGAGGGCAACTCTGTGATGTCTCAGAGAAGGATGTGTGACATCTCTGAGTGGGGTGTGACATCACAGTGCTGACTGACATCAGAGAGAAGGCTATGACACCACAGGGGGCTGTCTGACATCACAAGGGTGGTGTGACATCACAGGGTGGTGTGACATCACAATGGTGGTGTGACATCAGAGGGGACTGTGTGACTGCACAGGGTGGTGTGACATCACAGGGGCAGTGTGAGGTCACTGGGGAGGTCACTCCACCCCGGCTCCCCTCACAGCTCCCCCAGAGAAGTCCAATGCTGCTCGTGCACAGCGGGGTCCCCTGTCCCCCCGGGTCCCCCCTACCCCTGGTGCCGCAGCCTGCCCCAGAGGATGTTCCATGAGATCGACCCCAGAGCCTGACACCCCCGGCAGTGTCCTCATGTCCCCCCGGGCCAGAGCCAGGGCCAGGGCTCCTTCACCCTGTTACAAACAAGTACTTGAGAGCGCTTGAAAAACCCCTGGCAAGGGATCAGCAAAAACCAGATTTAATATTAGGTGAAAGCATGACAAAGTTCCTCGGTAAGAGTCACTCTGCCTCTGCCTGGACACTTCCGGCACAGCAAGGAAACAAAGCAAAGTGCAACAAGGCAAGGGCAGCAAGATCCTACAGGGACTCTGCCTATCCCAATGTCCCAGCTCTGCATATCCCAATATCCCAGCTCTGGCTATCCCAATATCCTGGCTCTGCCTATCCCAATGTCCCAGCTCTGCCTATCCCAATATCCCAGCTCTGGCTATCCCAGTGTCCCAGCTCAGCTCCCGCTGCCATCCCCACTCTCTGCAGCTCCATCCGGCCCCGCTCGCTGTCCCAGCGCTCACAGGGGGTCCCGCCCACAATCAAGGACTGGGGGACCCCTGGGCCGGGCTCTGACAGCGCCGCTTCCAGGCACTGCAGGCAGTGGGACACTGGGGGGACACAGAGATTTGGGGGAGCTGGGGAGACTGAATGGGAGAGTTTGGGGATCCAGGGGGCTCAACAGGTCAAGGAAAGGAGGGACTTGAAGAGCTGGGAGAGTTGGGAAGGAGGTTCAGGGGCTCAGAGTCAAGGAAAGGGGAGGGCAGGCACTGGGAGAGGTGGGATGGGGTGTCCAGGGCCCAGCAAAGGGGGTGCCAGGGCTCCTCAGGGTGAGGAAAGGAGGGGCTGGGGGCTGGGAAATGCAGGAATGGGGGCCCAGGGGTCCCAGAGTCAAGGAAAAGGGTGGATCTGGGGGCTGGGAAAGGTGGGGTGGCAGGGAAAAGGTTGAGTTGGTGCCGGATAAGGGGGTGCAGGGGGGTCTCAGTGGTGGGCAAAGGGGTGAAAGGGTGTCTCAGTTCTCAGGAATGGGAGTCAGGGGCATCTCAGGGTCAAGGAAATGGGGGCAAGGACTGAGAGAGGTAGAAGGGAGTTCCAGGGGGTCCTTGAGCCCCGGAAAGGGGAGTCCAGGTTTTCCCAAAACAGGAGGGTCACAGGCTGGATAAACCCGGAATATTCGGGAAGAGGGAGTTCAGGGCGTCTCTGGTTTTGCAGAAAGGTGGGGCTGGGGGCTGGGAAAGACAGGAATGGGGGTCCAAGGTATTCCAGGGCATGCCAGGGTCAAGCACACGGGAAGTCTGGAGGCTGGGAGACATGGGATGACCGGGAGAAGGGTAGCAGGGGATCCTGATGTACAGAAATAGGGGATTCAGGGAGGTCCCTGTGCAGGATAAGGGGAGCAGGGGGGTCCCGGTCCCGTTCGGGTCCCGCTGCCAGAAGTCCCACTTCCCCCTCGCTGCCCCCACGAGAGCACCCAGCCCCAGCGCTGGAGCCATCGCGCTGCTCCTACTCACTCTCAGTATCATCCCAGTATGATCCCGGTATAAATCAGTCACACAGGAGATGCTCCCAGTATGATCCCAGTACAGCCCAGTCACTCCCAGTGATCCCACTCCTGCCATCCCCCAACCCTCTCTGCCTTCCCACCTGGCCCGGCTCCATTCCCGCTCCCCCAGCGGGCTCCGACGGGTCCGGGGAACGGGGGAGGAGGAGGAGGGAGGGAGGAAGAGGCGGAGCGGCAGGAGGAAGCGGGAGGAGACAACGAGCGGAGGAACCGCGCGGCTCCAGCGCTCCCTGAACTCGCAGCCCCCCCGGACCGCCCCCATCCCGCAGGTGCCCGGGGAGGGGGAGCTCGCCCCAAATATCCCGGGGGGGTCCCTGGGTTTGGGGTTATTTGGGGGGCTGATGTTTGGAGCTTGCAGGGCTCCAAAGCTGAGGCACAGAGGCCCCTCGGGGGGACATCGGGGGCTCCCGGGAGGTGTTTTTGGGGTGTCCCGGTGGCGGCAGAGCCCCGTTGGGGGTCGGGGGGATGCGGGTCCCCCCGCGGTGGGGGTTGGGCTTCCCGGGCCGGGCCCTCCGAGCTCTGCCGGGGCCACGTGGGGAGCGCGCGGGAGCGGCGGGGCCGGGGGGACACCGGGTTTGGGCACAGCCATGCCCAGAGTGACTCCCTGGAACTCCCAGTGTGCGCCCAGTTGCTCCCAGTCCCTCCCAGTATGTTCCAGTCACAGCCAGCACCTTCCCAGTCACTTCCAGTCTGATTCCAGTCTGATCCCAGTCACTCTCAGATACTCCCAGTACTATTGCAGTCACTCCCAGTATGATGCCAGTCAGTTCCAGTAGGATCCCAGTATGACCTGGGCACAGCTGCTCCCTTGATCATCCAGAGTGCTTCCGGTTGCTCCCATTTACCCCCACTATGGTTTCAGTCTCTCCCAGTATGTCCCAGTTGCTGCCAGCATGTTCCCAGTCACTCCAAGCTGCCCAGAGTTGCTTCCAGCCTTGTTGTGGTTTGTTTGCCTTTGTTCTGGTTTGTGAAGGTTTTTCCTTTCTATGATGCAATCATTAGGAGTTTGTACCATCCCCTATATATGTCAGTCCTCATAACCCCTCCCTGATCCCTTGGCCATCACTTGGTGTATCCTTCCCTTATTCTAGATGGCTCTAAGTGGGGCATCAAGTGTTGGGCTGGAAAGCAGGGGTCCCTTCCCTAATGTACCCTCAGTGGTTATCCTCGTTGTCTGTTATGTGCCCTGTTCTCTCCCCAGCCTTCCCCCACTGGCTGATGAGTGGTTCCCCCCTTGTACCCTCCTCTCTGTAAAAGGGGCTGTGGGCTGCGAGCCTGGCTCTGCACAGTTTGTACCCCTGGGTTCAGGAGCTCTCTGGAGACACCAGGAAAGACCTGTGCTGTTACCGCTGTGGAGAGCCTCTTTCAGCCTTGGCTTTCTCCTGACCACAGACTTCCCGTGCACGGCTAACGCCCGTAGCCTCCCCTCGGTACCCCAGGGCACTGAGTGTCCCCAGCTGACTGCTGTGCCTGCTGGCCGGGGCTCCCGACAGGGCTGAGCGGGAGGCACAGTCTCACAGCCTGATCCCAGCCACTCCCAGTCACCCTCAGTGCAGTCCCAGCTGCTACCAGTATGACTCAGTATGATTCCAGTGTCCCCGAGCATTGACCAGCTGCTTCCACTGTGATCCCAGCAGGATTCCAGTTGCCCCCAGCATGGTTCCAGTGTCTCCCTGTTCCTCCCAGTGTGATCCCAGTTGCCCCAGTATAGACACAGTGAGGATCCCAGTCCCTCCCAGCATGGTCCCAGTCATGCCCAGTTCCCCCAGTGAAGATCCTGTGACACCCACTCGCTCCCAGTGTCCCCCAGCATGGTCCCAGTTGTTCTCAGTGTGGTCCTGGTTTTTCCAACAAGGTTTTAGGTTCCTTTGGGTGATTTTAGGCCAAATCTGGTGGCGTCAAGTGTCATTTGGGTGATTTTGGGATAACCTGGGTAGTTTCAGGGTGGATTTTAGATCCCTTTGGAGGATTTTAGGCCTACTTCCATGGGGTTTAGGTATGTTTGGGTGATTTTGGGCCAAATCTGGTAAGGTGTTAGGGTAGCCCTCAGGGCCCTTTGGGTGATTTTAGGCAATCCTAGGTTTTTTGAGGGTGGATTTTATGCCCATTTGGGAGATTTAAGGGTGATTTGAAGTAATTTTTTTGAGGGTTTAAAACCAGTTTGTGCAGTTTTACGGCCCTTTGGTTGGATTTTAGACCCCTTTGGATGATTTTAACCCCATTTGGCTGATTTTAGCCCAAAGCATGTGGATTAATGGCGGATTTTAGGTCCCTTTGAATTAATTTAGGCCTCTTTGTGTGATTTTAAGCCAAACCAGGCCCTTTAATACTGCTCGTCCCCTTGGCCGAGCTCCTTTCCCTCATAATTCCCGCCCTGTCCTTGACCCCGCCCCTTTCCCCTCACAGTTCCCGCCCTTTCCCTGACCCCGCCCCCACAGTTCGGGGCTGGGAACGGGGGAGGAGGAGGAGGGAGGGAGGAAGAGGCGGAGCGGCAGCAGGGAGCAGGAGGAGAAGGGCAGAGGAGGCAGAGGCGGCTCCAGCGCTCCCTGAACTCGCAGCACGCCCAGGGAGCATCGCCTCCATCCCGCAGGTGCCCTGGGAGGGGGAGCTTGCCCCAAATATCCCGGGGGCGTCCCTGGGTTTGGGGTTTTTTTGGGGGAGATGTTTCGAGCTTGCAGGGCTCTGAAGCCGAGGCGCAGATGCCCCTCGGGGGGACATCGGGGGCTCCCCAGGAGGTGTTTTTGGGGTGTCCTTGTGGTGGCAGAGCCCCGGCAGGGTCGGGGGGACACCAGGTTTTGGGGACCCCTGGGACAGGTGCAGCTTCACTTAAAGGGACTCTGGGGAGAGAAGAGCCCCAGAACCACAAAGCAGGGACCCCGAGAGGGGGGGACCCCTGGGATTGCCGGGACCTTTGCAAGGGGTGCTGGGGCTGAAGGGGCAGAATGAGCGGGAAAGCGGTTTGGAGGTGCCGGTGCTGGAAGTGACTGCTCCCAGTATGAGCCCAGTTGCACCCTGCCCCTCCCCATGTGGTTCCAGTTTTCTCAGCACTCCCAGTATGAGCCCAGTCACTCCCAGTTTCCCTAAGTGGGGAGACAGAAGAGGAGGGGTCTTTTTGGGTTCCTGGCACTCCCAACAGCCTGGGGGAGGGCGGGAACCGAGTAGAGAGGGGATCTCCTTCCCCTTCCCTCTGGCACGGAGGCAAATCCCATCCTCTCCTTGTCCTTCTTTCCCCAGACAAGGAGCTGAGCATGGAGACCAAGGAGGACAAATCCCCGCAGCAGAACTTCATGGGTGAGGCTGTTTGGAGCGGCTCCACGACAAAGGAATCCACCAGGGAGGAAAAGGCCCGGAGATCCCTCAGGAGGAAGGGCTGCAAACAGAGATTGGGGGGATGTGAGGAGGAAAGACCCACCCTGTGCCAGGAAGGTGGCCAGAGATGGAGCCAGAGCTCAGAGCTGGTGGAGCATGAGCAGCTTCCTGATGGGGAGAAGCCCCACAAGTGCTCGGAGTGTGGGAAGAGCTTCAGCCAGAGGTCCAGCCTGATCCGCCACCAGAGGATCCACACTGGGGAACGACCCTACGAGTGTGAGGAATGTGGGAAGAGTTTCAGCCTGAGGTCTGTCCTGATGTGCCACCAGAGGATCCACACCGGGGAACGACCCTACACATGTGCGGAATGTGGGAAGAGCTTCAGGAACAGCACCCACCTGGTCCAGCACAAGAGGATCCACACTGGGGAGAGACCCTACGAGTGTGAGGAATGTGGAAAGAGGTTTCAGAACAGTGCCCACCTGCTCTGTCACGAGATGATCCACACTGGTGAGAGACCCTACCAGTGTGGGGAATGTAGGAAGAGCTTCAAGACGAGCTCCGAACTGATAAAGCACCAGATGATCCACAGTGGGGAGAGGCCCTACGAGTGTCGGGAATGTGGGAAATGCTTCAGACAGAGCTCTGCCCTGAGTGCCCACCATAGGATCCACACTGGAGAGAGGCCCTACGAGTGTGATAAATGCAGGAAGAGGTTTCAGACCAGCTCCGATCTCCTTAGGCATCAGCGGATTCACACAGAGGAGAGGCCGTTCCGCTGCCCCGACTGCGGGAAGGGCTTCAAGGTGAACTCCACACTCAGCAGGCACCGGCGCATCCACACTGGAGAGAGGCCCTACGAGTGTGATAAATGCAGGAAGAGGTTTCAGACCAGCTCCAGTCTCCTCCTGCACCAGCGCACACACATGGAGGAGAGGCCCTTCCGCTGCCCTGACTGCGGGAAGGGCTTCAAGGTGAACTCCACCCTCACGAAGCACCGGCGCATCCACACCGGGGAGAGACCCTACAAGTGTGAGGAATGTGGGATGAGCTTCAGCCAGAGCTCCAACCTGATCTGCCATCAGAGGACCCACACTGGGGAACGGCCCTACGAGTGTGCAGAGTGTGGGAAGAGCTTCAGACAGAGGAAACACCTGATCCAGCACCAGAACATCCATACTGGGAAAAGGCCGTACAAGTGTAGGGAATGTGGGAAGGGCTTTAGGCACCATGCCAACCTCATTGTCCACCAAAAAGTCCACACTGGGGAGAAGCCCTATGAGTGTTCCAAGTGTGGGAAGAGGTTTCCCACCAGCTCGCATCTCCTCCTGCACCAGCAGATTCACACGGATGAGAGGCCCTTCCACTGCCCCGACTGTGGGAAGGGCTTCACACAGAACTGCACCCTCATCATCCACCGGCGCATCCACACTGGGGAAAGGCCATTCAAGTGTCCAAAGTGTGGGAAGAGCTTCTCCAGGAGCTCAAGCTTGACCAGACACCAACAGAGCCACCAGTAAGGGAAGGCCCTGCAAGTGCCTCTAGTGCAGGAAGAGCTTCATGCACTGCTCAGCTCCATCCCCCACTGGAGGACTCAAGTTGGGCAGAGCCCTTGTGACCCACATTTTTTATGATTCATGTTGGGAAGACACCTGGCTGCTTATCCTTTTGTTTTGGCCTTCATTTTTTTCTCTTCTCCCTCTCTTTGCACTCAAGAATCCAAGATGGATGGGTCTGTCACCTCAAAACTGCTCCAGTCCCACTGAGAACAACTCATTTTTAACCCAAAAGGGCTCAATCGCTCCTCAAAGTGGCTTGTTCCCACCTCAGAAAAACTCAGTCCCACTCCAAAGTTACTTGATTCCACAGCCACCAGGGTGAGATGAGGTTGGAAGGAGATTGGGAGAAGTGGCATCCAAATTTGGAGCAGTGGGATCGGGATTGTGTAGGGCTGGCTGGGTGGGATGTGTTTTGATAGTAAATAAAACTTTGAGAGTTCTTCATTTCTGTCCCATTCATTTTTAGTCAGTGTCAGTTCTGTTTTCAGAGTGCCACCTTCTCAGCTTTTGTGTGGGTTTTAAACCAGTTTGTGCAATTTTAGGCTCCTTTGGTTGGATTTTATACCCCTATAGCGGTTTTTAACCCCATTTGTCTAATTTAAGGCCAAACCATGTGGATTTAGGGTGGATTTTATTGCCATTAGGGTGATTTTAGGCCACAGTGAGGGGATTTTAGGCCTCTTTGGGTGATTTCAGGCCAAACCAGATCAGTGTCAGAGTGCATATTAGACCCCTTAGGAAAAGTTTAGGTCCCTTTGGGTGATTTGAAGCCAAACCAGGCACTTTGAGGACCGGTGTCCATTTCGCCCTGCTCCATTCCCCTCACAGTTCCCGCCCTTTCCCTGACCCCGACCCCTGATTCAGGGCTGGGAACGGGTGAGGAGGAGGAGGGAGGGAGGAAGAGGTGGAGCGGCAGCAGGGAGCAGGAGGAGAAGGGCAGAGGAGGCAGAGGCGGCTCCAGCGCTCCCTGAACTCATAGCCTGCCCAGGGAGCATCGCCCCCATCGTACAGGTGCGCTGGGAGGGGGAGCTCACCCCAAATATCCCAAGGGTGTCCCTGGGTTTGGGATTTTTTTGGGGGGCTGATGTTTGAAACTTTCAGGGCTCCAAAGCCGAGTTGCAGATACCCCTCGGTGGGACATCGGGGGCTCCCCGGGAGGTGTTTTTGGGGTGTCCCGGTGGCGGCAGAGCCCCGTTGGGAGTCGGGGGATGCGCGTCCCCCCGTGGTGGTGGTTGGGCTTCCTGGGCCGGGCCCTCCGGGCTCTGCCGGGGCCACGTGGGGAGCGTGCGGGGGTGGCGGGGCCGGGGGGACACCGGGTTTGTGAGCCCCGGGAGAGCCGCAGCTTCCCTGAGTGGGACCCCAAAGAGAGGAGAGCCCCAGCACTGGAAAGTGGGGACCTTGATATTGGGGGAACCCCTGGGATTGCCAGGACCCTGGCAGGGGTGCTGGGGCTGGAGGGGCAGGATGGGTGAAAATGGGGTTTGGGGGTGCCAGTGCTGGAAGTGGCTGCTCTCAATATGAGCCCAGTTCCTCCACCGTGTGGTTCCAGTTTCCTCAGCACTTTCAGTATGTGCCCAGTCATTCCCAGTATCCTTAAGTGTGAAGACAGAAGACGGGGGAGCTTTTCTGGGAGGTTCCTGGCACTCCCAACAGCCTGGGGGAGGGCGGGAACCGAGTAGAGAGGGGATCTCCTTCCCCTTCCCTCTGGCACGGAGGCAAATCCCATCCTCTCCTTGTCCTTCTTTCCCCAGACAAGGAGCTGAGCATGGAGACCAAGGAGGACAAATCCCCGCAGCAGAACCTCATGGAAGAGGCCATTTTGAGTAGCTCCATAGCACAGGAATCCAACGCGGAGGAAAAGGTCCGGAGATCCCTCAGGAGGAAGGGCTGCAAACAGAGATTGGGGGGATGTGAGGAGGAAAGACCCAGCCTGTGCCAGGAAGGTGACCGGAGATGGAGCCAGAGCTCAGAGCTGGTGGTCCACGAGCAGTTTCCTGATGGGGAGAAGCCCCACATGTGCTTTGGGTGTGAGAAGAGCTTCAGCTGGCGGTGCCACCTGCTCCATCACCAGAGGATCCACACAGACAAACGGCCCTACGAGTGTGGGGAGTGTGGGAAGAGCTTCAGGAAAAGATCCCAGCTGACTGCCCACCAGAGGATCCACACTAGGGAATGACCCTACGTGTGTGCGGAATGTGGGAAGAGCTTCAGGAACAGCACCCACCTGGTGCAGCACAAGAGGATCCACACTGGGGAGAGGCCCCATGAGTGTGGGGAGTGTGGGAAGAGCTTCAGGTCACGCTCCCAGCTGATCTACTAACAGAAGATCTGCTCGGGGGAGAGACCCTACAAGTGTGAAGAATGTCGGAAGAGCTTCAGGAGGAGAAGTGACCTAAACTTCCACCAAAAGATCCACACTGAGGAGAGGCCCTACGAATGTTCCGAGTGTGGGAAGGGGTTTCTGACCAGCACCAGGCTCCTCATACATCAGCAGACACACACAGGCGAGAGGCCCTTCCACTGCCCCTACTGTGGGAAGGGTTTCAAGCAGAAATCCATACTCACCATCCACCAGCACATCCACGCTGGGCACATGCCCTACAAGTGTGATAAATGCAGGAAGAGGTTTTCCACCAGCTCCAGTCTCCTCCTGCACCAGCGCACACACACAGAGGAGAGGCCCTTCTGCTGCCCCGACTGCAGGAAGGGTTTCAAGGAGAACTCCACCCTCAAGAATCACCGGTGCTTCCACACTGGGGAGAGGCCCTACGAGTGTGAGGAATGTGGGATGAGCTTCAGCTGCAGCTCCCACCTGATCCAGCACCAGAGGCCCCACACTGGGGAACAGCCCTACAAGTGTGGGGAATGTGGAAGGAGCTTCAGCCAGAGTTCCAACCTGATCAGCCACCAAAAGGTCCACACTGGTGAGAGGCCCTACGAGTGTGGGGAATTTGGGAAGAGCTTTGGGAACAGTGCCAAACTGATCAACCACCAAAAAATCCACACCGGGGAGAAGCCCTACGAGTGTTCCGAGTGTGGAAAGAGGTTTCAGATCAGCACCCATCTCCTCCGGCACCAGCAGAGTCACACAGGAGAGGCCCTTCCGCTGCCCTGACTGAGGGAAGGGCTTCAAGCACAACTCCACCCTCATCAGGCACCGACACATCCACACTGAGGAGAGTGTCCCCAGTGTGGGAAGAGCTTCTCAATTAGCTCTCACTTGACCAGACATCAGTGGAGGCATTGGGAAGGAAACCCATGCGAGTGCCCCCAGTGCAGGAAGAGCTTCGTGCGCTGCTCCAACTCCATCCACTACTGCAGGACCCATGTTGGGCAGAGCCCTGGTGATCCACATTCCCTGTGATCCATGTTGGGATGACACCTGGCTGGTTATTCTTTTTTTTTGGCCTTCATTTTTTCTCTTTTCCCTCTCTTTGCACCGCAGAAGCCAAGAGGCATCAGTCTGTCACCTCAAAACCACTCCAGTCCCACTGAAAACAACTCAATTTTAATGCCACAGGTCTCAATCCCACTACAAAATTACTTGTTTCCACCGCAGAAAAACTCAGTGTCACTCCAAAGTTACTCGATTCCACCAGGGTGAGATGGGGTTGGAAGGAGATGGTGAGAAATAGGATCCAAATTTGGAGCGGTGGGATTGGGATTGTGTGGGGCTGGCTGGGTGGGATGTGTTTTGATAGCAAATTAGACTTTGAGAGTTCTTCATTTCTGCCCCATTCATTTTCAGTCAGTGTCAGTTCTGTTTTCAGAGCGCCATCTTCTCAGCTGATTGTGTTGGTGTCCTTCTTTCTCTCCTGCCTCTCTCTGCCTGCTCTCTTTGTCTCAGTGTCTCCCTTGAGCCAGGGCAGCTCCCAGCAAAGACCCTGCCCTGACTGAATTCCCAATGCAGGAGCTACAAGCAGCATGGATGAAGTTCTGGGGGCTGGCAGTGATATGTCCCTGTAGGATCTTGCTGCCCTTGGCTTTTGGCTCCTTCTTCAAAGCTTTGCCTTCAAGGGCAGGAAGATCTTTTCCTTGCTGGGAACTGGAATTCCAGAGCCTTGCAGTGTGTGGCATGCAGGAGCATTCAGACTGGGATCCTGCGGGCTGAGATGTAAGAGTCGGTCTGAAAATCCCTCATCTGCCTCACGACTGTCAGAGGCTCAGACCCCCATGGACCCTGGGCCACAGCACAGGAGTTCTGGCCTGATTGAGGAGAGATCCAAGCTTCTTCCTGCAGCTGCACCCATGGGACCGAGACACCCTCTTCAGGGACCCATGCAGGAGCAATGGACACTGTCATGGTTCTTGGGCCGTGTTTGCAGAGGCTGTGTTTGCTCTGACCGACTGTGCTGTCCCAGACCTGCTTTTCCCAAACCTGCCTGCCCAGAGCAACGGGCCTCCTCACAGTGACTCATGGGTGCTCTCCCCACGCTGGCCAGGTGCCCCCCACTTCTGCCTGCATTGGCCGGGTGCCCCCTGCTTCTGAGATGACTATAAAAGCTTCCCCCTGCGACTCACACTTTGAGGCCTCCCCAGCGGACAATGGATCTATTGGCCTGCGCCACAAGGACTGCGAAGGTGGTCTATTGGTACCAGTGTCACGAGGACTCACGTCTGTTCAGTCGGTAGCTATTACCCCTCCTTTACCCCTTTTCTCTCTCTCTCTTCTTTTCCCTTCTTTTCTATCGCATAATTGTGTGTATCAATAAAGATACAATTGATTTTATTTGAACTAAGTTCTCATTGCCTCTTTTTGCACTCTGAAATCAAAATGAACCATGACCATCCTTTGGCTCATGACATGGGATCACATGGACTGGGATCCTCCAGCCTGGGACTGCACAGAGCGGGACCATCTGGATCAGGAGCCTCCAGACTGGGATGATGGGACTGGGACCTTGTAGAGTGGGATTGTGCAGACTGGGATCACATGGACTGGGATTTCACAGGCAGGGACCATCTGGATCAGAACCATAGAGACTGGGATCATACAAACTGGGATCATATGGACTGACTTGGCTGCACTGGAACAATGCGAACTGAGGCGGTCCCACCCTGTCCAGAAATTCCTCCCAGTCTTGCCTGTGGGTGCGGCCAAAACACTCTGGAGCGAACGCAACAGTCCCAGAGTGATCCTGGAGCCAATCCCAGAGCAATTCCAGGTTCGATCCCTGTTCCAGTTCCAGCCTTGGTCTCAGTCTCCATCCCAGAGCGCTCCTGGTGTCAGTTTTGGTCCCTGTCCTGGTCTGATTCTCAGTCTCGGAGCAGTCCCCAAGGACTCCTGGTGCTGATTCCAGTCTTGGTGCTGATTTCGATCTCGGAGTGGTGCCACTCCTGGTCTCAGTCTTGGTCCTGGAACGGTGCAAGTCTCGGTGTTGGTTCTGGTTTCAGTCCTGATCTCAGTCTGGATCTCATTCTCTGTCTCGGAGCAATCTCACTCCCAGTCCCAGTGCCGTTGCAGTGCCAGTCTCAGTTCTGGTGTTGGTTCTGGGTGGTCTCGGTGCCGGTCCCAGAGCGGCACCACTCCTCTCGATCCCAGTCTCGGATCCGGTGTCGGTGTCAGTCTTGGTGCTGGTGGCCATTCTGGTGCTGATGTTGGTCTCAGTCCTGGAAATTTTAGGCCAGTTTGGGTGATTTTAGGCCAAACTGGGCAAGTTTAGGCTGGGTATTCGAGCATTTTAGTGTGGATTTTAGGCCCCTTTGGCTGATTTTAGGGCAAATCTGGTGGGGTTTAGTCATATTTGGGTGATTTTAGGATAAGCTGGGCAGTGTTAGGGTGGATTTTAGATCCCTCTGGAGGATTTTAGGTTTATATTGGTGGGATTTCAACATGTTTGTGAATTTAGGGCAAATCTGAATTTAGGGCAAATCTCCATCTAAAGGTGGACTTTAGATCCCTTTGGGTGATTTTAGGTAAACCTAGGTACTTTCATGGTGGATTTTATGCCCATTTGGGAGATTTAAGTGTGCTTTGAAACCATTTTTTGAGGATTTTAAACCAGATTGTGCAGTTTTAGAGCCCTTTGGTTGGATTTTATAACCCTTTGGATGATCTTAACAGCATTTGACTGACCTTAGGCCAAATTTGTGGATTTAGGGTAGATTTTAGGGCCCTTTGTGTGATTTTAAGCCACTTTGTGGGGATTCAAGTCTCCTTTGGGTAAACTGAGGCCAAACCTGATTAGGTTTAGGGTAGATTTTAGACCCCTTTAGACAATTTTATGCCCATTTGGGTGATTTTAGACAAAACCTGGCCCTTATAGGACTGTGTGCCCGCTTGGCCCCGCCCATTCTCCCTCATGATTCCCGGCCTTTCCCTGACCCCGCCCCTTTCCCCTGACAGTTCCCGCCCTTTCCCTGACCCCGCCCCCACAGTTCGGGGTTGGGAACGGGGGAGGAGGAGGAGGGAGGGAGGAAGAGGCAGAGCGGCAGCAGGGAGCAGGAGGAGAAGGGCAGAGGAGGCAGAGGCGGCTCCAGCGCTCCCTGAACCTGCAACACGCTTGGGGAGCATCGCCCCCAATACTGCAGGTGCCCGAAGAGGGGGAGCTCACCCCAAATATCCCGAAGAGGGCATGTCTGGGTTTGGGTTTTTTTTGGGAGAGTTGTTTGGAGCTCTCAGGGCTCCAAAGCCGAGCCACAGATGCCCCTCTGGGGTTTATCGGGGGCTCCCCAGGAAGTGTTTTTGGGGGTGTCCCGGTGACGGCAGAGCCCTGTTGGGGGTCGGGGGAATGCGGGTCCCCCCGCGGTGGGGGTTGGGCTTCCCGGGCCGGGCCCTCCGAGCTCTGCCGGGGCCCATGGGGAGCGCGCGGGAGCGGGGGGACACCGGGTTTGGGGAGCCCCAGGAGAGCCGCGGCTTCCCTGAGCGGGACCCCAGAGAGACGAGAGCCCCAGAATTGCAAAGCGAGGACCCCAAGAGGGGACACCCCTGGGATTGCCGAGACCCCAACGCGGGTTGCTGGGGCTGGATGGGCGGGACGAGTGGGAAAGGGGTTTGGGGGTGCCAGTGCTGGAAATGGCTGCTCCCAGTATGAGCCCAGTAACTCCCTTCATGTGGTCCCATTTTTCTTGGCACTCCTAGTATGTGGCCAGTCACTGCCAGCATTCCCAAATGGGGAGACAGAAGAGGGGCGAGCTTTTTGGGTTCCTGGGACTCCCAGCAGCCTGAGGATGGTGGGGACCCCCAATAGAAGCATGACCCCCAGCAGCTGTGGCTGGGGGAAACCCCAAATTCTCCCTAATGGGAGAGACCAGAGAATGGGAACTCCTGGGAGGCTTTTTCAGTGCCGAATCTTGGTGTTTGGGAGCTTTTTATAGACCCCAGATGCCTGGTGACTTCTAGAGATGGACTTGGGCAGAGGGAATTTCAAATTCAACCTGCTCATCCCTTGTTTTACTACAAACTAGAATTTTCCATTCCCAGCCTTGGCTGGATGGAGGAGGACGCTGGGAGGAAGATGCCCCAGTGCACTCGAGGCAGGTGAAGAGGAAGTCACTGCCCCTTTCCCCCTCTCTCCCCCTCCATCTCCCAGCCCAGCACAGCCCCCGGTTCCAGGACAATTGTCATAGCTAATCTATTAGCTAGACAAGATAAATCTGGCCATAACAGACCCAACTCAGCTGACCTGCCTTGTTCTAGAAGTCTCTAGGTGAATGGGAGAGCTCTTGCAGAGACCTCAACCAGTCATAGCCAGTCCAGAGTGCAGACATATCACTGGTCAAGGAGCTTGGCAGGGCTAAGAGCCAGACCAACGAGTGTCTAGAACTGGGAGTTCTGAACTTAATAAATAAGGGAGTTCCAAACAATAAAACATGCTGTTTGTCTCATGATCCAGAGGTCTCGAGTCATGATTTGTGTCTCCCTAGCCACGAACCCCTCATGTTACAGTAGGATTCAGCCCTTTTGGGTTAAAAATGAGTTGTTCCCAGTGGGATTTGTGTGGTTTTTGAGGTGACAGATGATCCCTTTTGGCTTTAAGAGTGCAAAGAGATGGAGAACATTGCAAAAATCCCCCAAGAACACACAAATCTTCCAGAATATGGCTCCAACCCTAAACTCTCCCTCAATTACCTGTGAAATGGTGGGACTTCAGACATATTTGGTCCATTTCTTTCTTTTCAACGCTGTTTTGGCTCTTTAAGGGATGAAGATGAATCAGAAGAAAATTAAGGTCAAAACAAAAGGATAACCAGTATAGTGCCTTCCCAACATGGATCACAGGGAATGTGGGTCATCAGGCCTCTGCCCAGTGTGGCTCTTCCAGGGGGGATGGAGTTGGAGCAGTGCATGAAGCTCTTCCTGCACTGGGGGCACTCACAAGGCTTCCCTTACTGGTGCCTCCGTTGGTGTCTGGTCAAGGATGAGCTGTGTAAGAAGTTCTTCTCACCCTGGGGACACTCGTAGGGCCTCTCCCGGGCGTGAATGCACCGGTGCCTGATGAGGGTGGAGTTCTGCTTGAAGCCCTTCCCACAGTCGGGGCAGTGGAAGGGCCTCTCCTCTGAGTGAATTTGCTGATGTACAAGGAGCTGGGTGCTGGTCAGAAACCTCTTCCCACACTTGGAACACTTGTAAGGCCTCTCCCCAGTGTGGATCTTTTGGTGGCTGATCAGGTTGGCATACTGGTTGAAGCTCTTCCCACATTCCCCACACTTGTAAAGCCTGTCCCCAGTGTGGATGTTCTGGTGGCAGATCAGGTTGCAGCTCCTTCTGAAGCTCTTCCCACATTCCCCACACTCGTAGGGCCGTTCCCCGGTGTGCGTCCTCTGGTGCCGGATCAGGTGGGAGCTCCGGCTGAAGCTCATCCCACATTCCTCACACTCGTGGGGTCTCTCCCCAGTGTGGATGCGACGGTGCCTGTCAAGATGAGTGTTTTGCCTGAAGCCCTTCCCGCAGTCAGGGCAGCGGAAGGGCCTCTCCTCCGTGTGCGTTCGCTGGTGCAGGAGGAGACTGGAGCTGAGCTGAAACCTCTTCCCACATTCCCCACACTGGTAGGGCCTCTCCCCTGTGTGGACCATCTGGTGACGGATCAGGGTGTAGCTCCACTGAAACCTCTTCCCACATTCCCCACACTCGTGGGGTCGTTCACCAGTGTGGATCCTCTGGTGACGGATCAGGAAGGACCTGTGTCTAAAGCTCTTCTCACACTCCAAGCACTTGTGGGGCTTCTCCCCATCAGGAAGCTGCTCATGCTCCACCAGCTCTGAGCTCTGGCTCCATCTCCGGCCGCCTTCCCAGCACAGGGTGGGTCTTTCCTCCTCACATCCCCCAGATCTGCCTTTGCAGCCCCTCCTCGTGAGGGATCTCCAGGGCTTTTCCTCCCCACTGGATTCCTGCGCAGTGGAGCTGCTTCAAACTGCATCTTCCACGAGGTTCTGCTGCGGGGATTTGTCCTCCCTGGTCTCCATGCTCAGCTCCTTGTCTGCGGGAGGAAGGACAAGGAGAGGATGGGATTTGCCTCCGTGCCACAGGGAAGGGGAAGGAGATCCCCTCAGTCCATCCCCGGCAGGACGACGTTGGCAGCGGGGCTGTCCTGCAGCCGGGGGCCAGACTGGGCTGGGAGATGGAGCAGGGGAGAGGGGGAAAGGGGCAGTGACTTCCTTCTCACCTGCCTGGGAGTTCTGGGGCATCTTCCTCTTCCTCGCAGCTTCCTCTTCCATCAACCAGTGGTTGGGAATGGGAAATCCTGGTTTGGGGTAAAAATGATACGTGAGTGCCTTCAGTTTGACAATCCTTCTCCCCAAGTCCATCTCTAGAAGTCACCAGGCATCTGGTGTCCATAAAAACCTCCCAAACACCAAGATTCAGCCCTGAGAAAGCCTCCCAGGAGTTCCCTGTCTCTGCTCTCTCCTCTTTGGTGTTAGAGGTTCCCTCTGTCCCAGCTCCTGGGCGTTCCCGCTTGTATTGGGGTCCTCCATCTACTGGGTCCCCGCACTCTGCAGGCTGTGGGACTCCCAGGCACCCGAAAACCTCCCCTCTCTTCTGTCTCCCCATTGGTGATACTGGGGGGTTTTTGGCGTCCCAGGGTCCCTTCTCCCCTTATTCACTGCTTTGGGGTGCAGGGGGTCCAAGGAGTCCCCCCTGCCCCCGCTCCAGGCTGAGGAAAGTCCAGTGAATTGCAGCACTCCCCCCTCTCTGGGCTCCCCACTTTGGGGTCCTGGGGGACACAGGGCTCTGCTCCTCCAGGCTGCCTCTGCTGGCAGCCGCCACTGGGACTCCTCAGTGTCTCCCCAAGAGCAATTTTCAGCTCAGCTTTGGAGTTCTTCATTCTCAAAACATTTCCCTCAAAAAGTCCCAACCCAGGGACCCCCCAGGATATCTGGGCTGAGCTCCCCCTCCCCCAGCACCTGCGGGATTGGGGGGTGATGATTCCACAGGTGGGGAGGCTGCAAATGCAGGGAGCGCTTGGCCTCGTGGTTCTTTCTCCTTTTCTTGATCCTCCTTTGTCCCTCCTCCTCCTCTTCCTCCGGCTCCTCCTCTTCCATCCCTCCTCCTCTTGCCTAACCCCACCTCCTTCTCCTGCTTCCATCCATTCTCCTGCTCCTTCTTCATCCCTCCTCTTCCATCCCTGCTCCTCCTCCCCCAGGAGCAGCCACACCCTCGGTGCCCCGTTCCCAGCCCCTGGCAGCCCGCGGGAGCAGCGGGGATGGAGCCGGGACAGGTCGGGATGGGCAGCGCGGGGCTCTCGGCTGCTCCCACCCGCTGGGGGCGGGGGGAACCCGGCCCGGGGAAAAGGAGAGGGAAACTGGGAAAACTGGGGGCTGCACATCCAAACTGGGGCTTGCTGGGGACCCTGGCTGGGGACTTCCAGCCCTTGGGGCTCCTCTCGGGAGATCTGGGACGGGGGAACGCAGAGAGGGCTGGGGGATGCCAGGAGTGCAATCGCTGGGAGTGACTGGGCTGTACTGGGGTAACTGGAACCTTACTGGGACAACTGGGAGTGACGGGGAATGACTACAAGCATGCTGAGGGACACTGGGGGTATACTGGGAATGTCTGTGATCGTACTGGGGGGACTAAAAGAACACTGGGAACAGCCAGGACCATGCTGTGAATGACTGGGACCACGCTAGAGGCAACTGGGAGTGACTGGGACCATGCTGAGAGGGACTGGGAGTATTCAAGGGACAACTGGGATCATACTGGGAGGAACTAGAAACAACAGGAACTATGCTTGGGGCAACTGGGATCGTACTGGAATCACAGTGGGAACAGGTCAGTCCATGCTGAGGAGAACTGGGATCACACTGAGGGTGATGAGAATCATACTGGGATTGTCTGGGAGTGGCTGTGAGGAACTGGAATCATACTGAAAGAAACTGGGAGGAGGTGGGAGTGACTGGGGGTGACTGGGATATATTGGAACACATAGGGAGTCATGGGGATCATACTGGAGGCTACTGGGGTCATGCTGGCATTGACAGGGAGCAACTGGGATCACTGGTATCAGACTGGGAGTGACTAGAATCAGACTGCAAGTGACTGGAATCATCCTGGGATTCATACTGGGAGTAGCTATAATCATACTGGGATTGGAGTGGGGGTCAATGGACCCTGACTGGGGGTTACTGGGAGCTACCAGGCCCATGCTGGGAGCAACTGGGATACAGCTGGGGGCAAGTGAACCACAGTGAGGTAACTGGGAGTGCCTGGGAATGACAATGAGAATGTTCAGGGCAACTGGGATATACTGGGAGTGTCTGAGACCAAAGGGGTTGTGACTGGGACCAAACGGAGAGAGATTGGGAATGTACTGGGGGAAACTGGGACCATGCTGGAGGCAACTGGGAGTGACTGGGCTCATACTGGGAATGACACGGACGATGATGGGGTAACTGGGAGAACTGGGAACACACTGGACAAAAGTGGGACGAGCTGGAAGCAACTGGGACAGTGTAGGAGGCAAATTAGATCATAATAAGGAATGACTGGGAGTGGCAGGGCTCATACTGGGAATGCCAAGGAAACTGGAACCACACGGAGGTGGCAACTGGGCTCATACTGGGAGCAGCCACTCCCAGCTCCGGCACCCCTGAACCCCTTTCCCGCCCATCCCGCCCCAGCAACCCCCGCCGGGGTCCTGGCAATCCCAGGGGTTCCCCCCATCTCGGGATCCTTGCCTTGCGGTTCTGGGGCTCTCCTCTCTCTGGGGTCCTGCTCAGTGAAGCCGCGGCTCTCCCGGGGCTCACAAACCCGGTGTCCCCACAGTCCCGCCACTCCCACGCTCCCCACGTGGCCCCGGCAGAGCTCGGAGGGCCCGGCCCGGGAAGCCCAACCCCCACCGCGGGGGACCCGCATCCCCCCGACCCCCAACAGGGCTCTGCCGCCACCGGGGCACCCCAAAAACACCTCCCGGGGAGCCCCCGATGTCCCCCGAGGGGTATGTGAGGTGAGGCTTTGGAGCCCTGCAAGCTCCAAACATCCCCCCCAAAACCCCCCCAAACCCAGGGACCCCCTGGGATATTTGGGGCAAGCTCCCCCTCCCAGGGCACCTGCGGGATGGGGGCGATGCTCCCTGGCCGTGCTGCGAGTTCAGGGAGCGCTGGAGCCGCCTCTGCTTCCTCTGCCCTTCTCCTCCTGCTCCCTGCTGCCGCTCCGCCTCTTCCTCCCTCCCTCCTCCTCCTCCCCCGTTCCCAGCCCCGAACTGTGGGGGCGGGGTCAGAGAAAGGGCGGGAACTGTGAGGGGAAAGAAGCGGGGTCAACGGGGACACCCAGTCCTAAAAGGGGCCCGGTTTGGCCTCAAATCACCCAAAGGGCCCTAAAAGTGTCGAAATCGGCCTAATATCCACCCTGACACCTGATCAGGTTTTGCCTAAAATCACGCAAAGAGGCTAAAAATCCCCTCACTGTGGCCTAAAATCACCCTACGGGTACTAAAATCCACCCTAAATCCACATGGTTTGGCCTTAAATGAGACAAATAGGGTTAAAATCATCTAAAGGGCTAGAAAATCCAAACAAAGGGGCCCAAAATTGGCTAAACTGGTTTAAAACCCATACAAAATCGCCTCTAATTACATTTAAGTCTCCCAATATGGTGTAAAATCAACACTGAAACTCCTGGTTTGGCTTACAATCACCCAAAGGGACTTAAAGTCCCCCCTAAAAACCAACAGATTTGGCCTAAAAATCACCCAAGCCATACTAAACCCCACCTAAACGGGCCTCAAATCATCCGGAAGGATCTAAAATCCACCTTGAAATTGCCCGGGTTATCTTAAAATCACTCAAATGGGACTAAACCCCACCAGATTTGGCCTAAAATCAGACAAAGGGGCCTAAAATCCACGCTAAAAGGCTCGAAAACCCAGCCTAAACCTGCCCAGTTTGGCCTACAATCACCCAAATGGGCCTAAAATCATCCAAAGGGATCTAAAATCCAACCTAAACCCCACCAGATTTGGCCTAAAAGCATCCAAAGCTGCCAAAAATCCACTCTAATCTTGCCCAGTTTGGCCTAAAATCACCCAAATGGGCCTAAAATCTCTGGGACCGGGATTGAGACCGAGACCACGATCAGCACCAGAACCGGCACCAGCACCAAGACTGAGACCAACACCGGATCTGAGACTGGCACTGAGAGCGGCGCCGCTCTGGGACCGGCACCGAGACCAAGACTGGGACCAGAACCGACACCAATCCCTCTTGGCTTCTGGAGTGCAAGGAGAGGGAGAAGAGAAAAAAATGAAGGCCAAAACAAAAGGATAACCAGAATAGTGTGTTCTCAACATGGATCACAGAGAATGTGGGTCACCAGAGCTCTGCATAGTATGGGTCCTCCAGTGGGGGATGGAGCAGGAGCAGTGCACGAAGCTCTTCCCGCACTGGGGGCACTAGCAGGGCTTCCCTTACTGGTGCCTCTGTTGGTGCCTGGTCAAGGCTGAGCTCTGTGAGAAGCTCTTCAAACACTGGGGACACTCGTAGGGCCTCTTCGCAGTGTGGATGTGCCGGTGCCTGATGAGGGTAGAGTTGTACTTGAATCCCTTCCCGCAGTCGGGGCAGTGGAAGGGCCTCTCCTCTGTGTGTGTGCGCTGGTGTACAAGGAGCTGGGTGCTGATCCGAAACCCCTTCCCACAATCGAAAAACTTGTAGGGCCTCTCCCTACTGTGGATCCTTTGGTGGCTCATGAGATTGGCTCTCTGTCTGAAGCCCTTCCCACATTCCTCACACTCGTAGGGCCTTTCCCCATCGTGGATGTTCTGGTGCTGGATCAGATGTTCCCTCTGTCTGAAGCTCTTCCCACATTCTCCACAATCATAGGGCCGTTCCCCAGTGTGGATCCTCTGGTGGCAGATCAGGTGCTCCCTCCGGCTGAAGCTCATCCCACATTCCTCACACTCGTGGGGCCTCTCCCCAGTGTGGATTTGCTGGTGTCTGATGAGGGTGGAGTTTCGTCTGAAGCCCTTCCCGCAGTTGAGGCAGCGGAAGGGCCTCTCATCCGTGTGCGTGCGCTGGTGCACGAGGAGATGGGAGCTGGTGGGAAACCTCTTCCTGCATTTATCACACTCATAGGGCCTCTCCCCAGTGTGGATCCTCTGGTGGGCAATCACGTGGGAGCTGACTCTGAAGCTCTTCCCACATTCCCCACACTCGTAGGGCCTCTCCCCTGTGTGGATCCTCTTGGGACAGATCAGCTCAGAGCGGACTCTGAAGCTCTTCCCACATTCCCCACACTCGTAGGGTCTCTCCCCAGTGTGGATCCTCTGGTGCTGGATCAAAAGGGACTGCCAGCTGAAGCTCTTCCCACACTCCGAGCACTTGTGGGACTTCTTCCCATCATGGAGCTGCTCATGCTCCACCAGCTCTGAGCTCTGGCTCCATCTCTGGCCGCCTTCCTGGCACAGGGTGGGTCTTTCCTCCTCACACCCTCACAATCTGCCTTTGCAGCCCCTCCTCGTGAGGGATCTCCAGGGCTTTTCCTCCTCAGTGGATTCCTGCACCATGGAGCCGCTCCAAACAGCCTCTCCCACGAGGTTCTGCTGCGGGGATTTGTCCTCCCTGGTCTCCATGCTCAGCTCCTTGTCTGGGGGAGGAAGGACAAGGAGAGGATGGGATTTGCCTCCGTGCCACAGGGAAGGGGAAGGAGATCCCCTCAGTCCATCCCCGTCAGGACGGCGTCGGCAGCAGGGCTGTCCTGCAGCCAGGGCCAGGCTGGGCTGGGAGATGGAGCAGGGGAGAGGGGGAAAGGGGCAGTGACTTCCTCCTCACCTGCCTGGGAGTCCTGGGGCATCTTCCTCTTCCTCGCAGCCTCCTCCTTCATCCAGTCAAGGTTTGGGAATGGGAAATCCTAGTCAGGAGGGAAAACAAGGGATAAGCACGTTCAGTTTGAAGGTCCCTCTGCCCAAGTCCATCTCCGGGCATCTGGCCTTCATAAAAACCTCCCTTCATAAATGGCAACAACTGGAACTCAACTGGATGATCATGGCAGCAGCTATGCCCATGCTGGGGTCATACTGGGATCCTACTGGAACTGATTGGCATCACACTGGGAGTGACTGCAGTAGTACTGGGAGCATTTGAGGGTGACCGGTATCATACTGGAGTTAGACTGGGAGTGACTGGAACCAACTGGGCCCTTACAGGTAGTGACAGGGAATCAATCTGGGCATGATTGGAAGAATACTGGGGGTGTGATATAATAATAGTGACTGGGGTCATACTGGGGGTGACTGGAACCATACTGGAAGTAACTGGAACCATACTGGGAGTGACTGGGAGAAACTGCACCCACCATGCGAGTCACACGGAGTCACTTTGGGCATGACTGGAATTATACTGGGAGTATCAGGGACTGACTGCAACCATACTGGGAGTGACTGGGATTGTAGTCAGTGACTGGGACCATACTGGGAGTGCCTTTGGGTCCCACTGGGATCATCCTGGGAGCCACTGGGATTACAGTGGGTGTGAATGGATCCTAAATGGGGGTTACTGGCAGCTCCTGGGCCCATGTTGGGAGGAAAATTTGGACACATTGGGAGCAACTGGGATCCACTCTAACATTCTGGAACTATGCTGAGGGAACTGAGATGACATCTGGGATCATACTGGGAGCAACTGTGACCACACTTCGGGCAACTGCCAGAAACTGGGAGCATGCTGGAGGTAAGTGGGACTAACTGGGAAAGACTGGGATCATTCTCAGGTAACTAGAGCCCTACTGGGGCAACTGGGAGTGACTGGGAATGACTATGAACATGTTGAGACCAACTGGGAGTGTCTGGAACCATACTGGGGGGACTGCAACAACACTGGGAACAGCCAGGACCATGCTGGGAATCACTGGGACCACTCTAAGGGCAACTGGGAGTGACTGGATCTACGCTGGGGGCAACTGGGCATGACTGGGACCATGCCCAGAGGGACTGGGATTATTCTAGGGGCAACTGGGACCATACTGGGAGAACTGGGAACACCTGGGTCCATGTTAGGGAGAACTGGGATGACACTGATGGTGATGGGAATCATACTTGGATTGACTGGGAGTGGCTTTGAACAACTGGGATCATGCTGAGAACAGCTGGGAGTGACTGGGAGCATGCTGGGGGTGAGTGGGATACACTGGGAGAGACAGGGATCATACTGGAGGCTACTGGGGTCGTGCTGGCATTGACAGGGAGCAACTGGGATCACACTGGGGGCACTGGCATCAGACTGGGAGTGGACTGGAGTTAGACTGCAAGTGACTGGGATCATACTGGGAGTAGCTACAATCATACTGGGATTAGAGTGTCAATGGATCCTGACTGGGGGTTACTGGGAGTAACCAGGGCCATGCTGGCAGCCAGCTGGGGACACACTGGGAGAAACTGGGAGCAACTGGGGGCAAGTGAACCATGCTGAGGTAACTAGGAGTGCCTGGGAATGATAATGAGAATGTTCAGGGCAACTGGGATATACTGGGAGTGTCTGAGACCATAGGGGTGGTGACTGGGACCAAACTGGGAGTGACTGGGAATGTTTTTGGGGGGAACTGGGTGCAAGTGTGAGTTACTGGGGCTCTGCTGGGAGACACTGGCATCAGACTGGACTCATACGAGGATCATTCTGGGAGTGACTAGGACTCTGCTAGGGGCAACTAGAAGAACTGGGAACATACAGAACCAAAGTTGTGTTGGACAAGTTATCAGTTTCGAAATTTTTGTATACCTTTAGTCAAGGGGTTTTGTTTGCCTTTGCCTGGGGAAAAAGACCTTTAAGTTTCTTTCCAGGCATTGTTCCAGCAGGTAGGGTCTACTGAACTCAGTTTTAACAGACTGGGAGTAGACGGGAGATCAAGGGCCATCAGCGCCCATTAATGGAACATCAATGCCCACCCAAGAACATCTACCCCAGACTGTGCCTCTGGCAGAGTTGGAGACATCTCCTCTGGACAAGACTGATAAGAAATTCAATGGAGGAAGATGTCATTAACATCAAAAACGAACCAACAGGCTTCCAATAGCAGACCAAAACCTACAAACTTAGTATTTGCAACTTAGGACCAGTGAACAGTGACCCCGTTTGTTTCCATGAGTTTTGGCTGTATAAAAGATCTGAAAAATCTCCTAAAAACAGTGTGGCATGGAATGATTCTCTTGACACACCTGGGCTACGTGTGGATGAGATGATTTTGGTGGTACATCCTGGCAAGAACAACATCCATGCCAGATAATACAGTAATGCCTTGACTCTGTAACTTTAAAAATGTTATTGGAGGGGTTTTGGTTTTTCTTCTGCAATTTCAGGCACAGTGGGAGGGACTGGGTGAAACTGGGACCGTGCTGGGGGCAAATTATATCATAAGAGGGAGTAACTGGGCTCATACTGGGAAATGCAATTAACAGAACATGGAGCCCTGAGTCCCTTTCCCAGCACTCGCACCCCCAAACCCCTTTCCCGCCCATCCTGTCCCTCCAGCCCCAGCAACCCCCGCCGGGCCGCGGCAATCCCAGGGGTTCCCTCCCTCTCGGGGTCTCCGCTTTGCAGTTCTGGGGCTCTCCTCTCTCCGGGGTCCCGCTCAGGGAAGCCACGGCTCTCCTGAGGCTCCCCTAACCCGGTGTCCCCGGGCCCCGCCGCTCCCGCGCGCTCCCCACGTGGCCCCGGCAGAGCTCGGAGGGCCCGGCCCGGGAAGCCCAACCCCCACCGCGGGGGGACCCGCATCCCCCCGACCCCCAACAGGGCTCTGCCGCCACTGGGAACACCCAAAAACACCTCCCGGGAGCCCCCGACGCCCCCCACAAGGGGTATCTGCGCCTTGGCTTTGGAGCCCTGCAAACTCCACACATCCAACCCCTCAAACAAAACCCCAAACCCAGGGACGCCCTTGGGACATTTGAGGCGGGCTCCTCCTCCCAGGGCACCTGCGGGATGGAGGCGATGGTCCCTGGGCGTGCTGCGGGTTCAGGGAGCGCTGGAGCCGCCTCTGCCTCCTCTGCCCTTCTCCTCCTGCTCCCTGCTGCCGCTCCGCCTCTTCCTCCCTCCCTCCTCCTCCTCCCCCGTTCCCAACCCCGAACTGTGGGGGCGGGGTCAGGGAAAGGGCGGGAACTGTGAGGGGAAGGGGCGGGGCCAAGGGAACGCGCGGTCATAAAAGAGCTCGCTTTGGCCTAGAATCACCCAAAATGGGCTTAAAATTGTCCAAAGGTGCCCAAAATCCACCCTGAATCCTATGAGGTTTGGCCTCATATCACCCAAAGTGGTCGAAAATCTCTACAAAGTGACATAAAATCACGGAAAAGGGCCCTAAAATCCATCCGAAATTCACATGGTTTGGCCTCAAATCATACAAATGGGGTTAAAATCAGCCAAAGGCGTATAAAATTCCAAGCAAAGGAGCCTAAAATTAACCAAACTGGTTTAAAACCCACTCAAAATGGCCTCAAATCACTCTTAAATGTCACAAATTGGTGTAAAATCAACACTAAAAGTGCTGGTTTGGCTTAAAATCACCTAAAGGGACCTAAAGTCCACCCTAAAACCCAAAAGATTTGAGCTAAAATCACCCAAACAGTTCTAAACCCCACTCAAATGGGCCTCAAATCATCCAAAAGGATCTAAAATCCACCTTGAAACCCAGGTTATCCAATAATCACCCCAATGGGACTAAACCCCACCAGATTTGGTCTAAAATCATCCTAAGGTGCCTAAAATCCACCCTAACCCTGTGCAGTTTGGCCTAAAATCACCCAAACTGGCCTAAAATCTCTGGGACCGGGACTGAGACCGAGACCACGATCAGCACCAGAACCGGCACCAGCACCAAGACTGAGACCGACACCGGATCTGAGACTGGCACTGAGAGCGGCGCCGCTCTGGGACCGGCACCGAGACCAAGACTGGGACCAGAACCGACACCACAACAGAGACCGGCACTGCACTGGCACCAGGACTAGGACCGAGACCGTAACCGGCACCAGAACTGGCACTGGGACCAAGACTGAGACCAAGACCGGCACCGGAACCAGCACCGAGACTGGCACCGCCCAGGGACTGGGACCGAGACTGAGACTGGCACTGGGAGCACTGCGGGACCAAGAGCGGCACCGGTACCGGCACTGGAACCGGGACCGTGCTGAGACCGAGACTGAGACTGGGACTGAAACAGGCAAAAATTGCTGAAAAGTCACCAAAATTGCCCCTAAAGAGTCCAAAAATATACGAAAAGTGACAGAAAATGGCTGCAAAATGGCCAAAAAATGACTGAAAACTGACAAGAAATTCCCCCAAAATTAAAAAATTGACTCAAAATGACATGAAATGGCCCAAAAAGTGAACAAAAATTGTCCCAAATGTCCCTAAAATGGCAGAAAGATGCCCAAAATTACCCAGTATGACAGAAAACGCCACAAAAGTGGCCAAAAATGGCCCAGAAGTGATGAAAAATGACCCTAAAGTGACAGAAAATGCCCCAAAATGCCGCCGGATCAGGGAGAGCCCAGAGAGACACAGAATTACCCAAAAATCGTAAAAATCCCTCAAAAATGTCATTAAAAAGCAAAATTCTAAATAAAAAAATCTGAAAAAAGCTGCAAAATGGCTCACAAAAGAAAAAGATCCTGAAAATGCCTCCAAAAATTCCAGTAATATTTCCAAAATTTCCTAGACTACCCATAAATTCCCAAATTCCCAAAAATTCCCCCAAACAAAAACCACCCAGAAAATTAAAAAAAAGCAAACACCAAAAATCTCAAACCATTAAAATGCCCAGAAATATAAAAAAAAAATTCTCCCAAAAGCCTACAAAAATGCCCAAAAATCCCCCAACTCCCTGGAATTCCCAAATTCCCCCAAAATGCCCAGAATTTCCTACACTTGCTCTCGATGAAGTGGTGCAGCAGGCAGGACTTGCTGGTGCTGCCAATCACCAAGAACTTGAAGAGGAAATCTGGAAAAAAAAAAGCCCAAAATTGTCATGTTTGGACCAAAATTTCCCAAGATTTCCCAATCGAATTGTTTGGATCCAAAAGTCCCCCAGATTCCCTCCAGAGAGTTCAAAGGTCCCAAGTTTGGAGCCAAAATTTTCAAAAATTCCCTTTGAGGACCCCAAATTCTGAAGTCTGGACCCAAATTTCACAAATATTGACTTTGAGGACCCCAAATTCCAAAGTTTGGAGCCAAAATTTCCCCCAAATCCCCTCTAGAGAGCAAAAAATTCCCAAATTTTGACCCAAAATTCCAAAAATTGCCCTTTTGGGAGCCCAAATTCACCTATAGAGATCCCGAGATCCCCCAGACCCCACTGTACCATCTACAGGCTCACCCAGATCCCTACATAGCCCCTATAGACCCTGCCAGATCCCCCCAAGTCTCCCATAGAGACCCCCAAATCCCCCATAGAGACCTACTGAGCCCCTATAGATCCCCCAGAGCCCCTATAGAAACTCTTAAATCCCCCACAGAGATTCCCAGATCCCGTACAGAGACCCCCAGAGCCCCTCCAAATCCCCTCTGGAGAGCCCCACATGCCCTATAGAGACCCTCAGACCCCCTGAAATCCATCATAGAAACACCCAGATCCCATAAAGATGCCCCTGACCACCTATAGACACTCCCAAATCCCCTATAGACATCCCCAGATCCCCCCTAGAGCCCCTATAGCCCCCCCAGCCCCCCAAATCCCCCCTAGAGACCCCCAGATGGCCCATACAGACCTCCAGATCCCACATACAGACGCCCAAATTCCCCATACTTAGACCCACAGACTCCCCCAAACACCCTATAGGGACCCCCAGAGCCCATACAGAGACCCCCAGATCCCCTATGGACCTACCTGGCCACACCAAATGCCCTACAGAGACCCCCAGAGCCCCTATAGACACCCCCAGACCCACCCAAATCCCCTACAGACCCTCCCAGGCCCCTATAGATCCCCCTAGCCCCCCTCAAATCTCCTATAGAGACCACCAAATCCCCGACAGGGACACCCAGCCCCCCAGACCCTGTACAGAACCCCCATAAATCCCCTGTAGCCCCCTCAGACTCCCTTTAGATAGCCCCAGACACCCCAAATCCCCCACTGAGATCCAAAGAGACGCCCAGACCTTCCAGGACCCGCTATAGGCTCCCGCAGACACCTATAGATTCCCTATACACCCATCCAAGCCCCGAAAAAGCCATCCAGACCCCCCCAAATCCCCCATAGAGATCCCCATACCACATTTAACGACCCCCAAGCCCCCTTTAGGGCCCCCTCCGGTCATTCTATAGACCTCCCAGACCCCGATAGAGCCCCTATAGTCCACTCCCAGCCCTCTTTAGGGACCACCAAACCACCATAATCCCCTATAGATCCCCCAGATCCCCTACAGACCCCGCGCAAAATCCCCTAAAGAGACCCCCAGGTCCCTCCAGGCCCCTATAGATCCCCTATAGACCCCCTATAGATCCCCCATTGCCCTACCGTAATCTCGGACACACTGGAGCCGGGTCGGCGGACCGGGAGCAAAAATGGCGGTGCCCTGACGAGACACATCTGGGTACTCTGCGCATGCGCCTCAGGGAACGCGCCAGCAGATGGCCGGCACTCAAGGGAAAAGAGAAGCCCGGCCAACGAAAGGGCAGGGAAGGAATGAAATGAGGCGCGGTCAGAGAAAGGGCGGGAACTGTGAGGGAAAGAGGCGGGGCCAAGGGGACGTGCGGTCCTAAAAGGGCCCGGTTTGGCCTAAAATCACCCACAAGGGCCGGAAATTGTCCTAAGGGGCCTAAAATCCACCCGAAAACGGATCAGTTTGACCTCAAATCACCCAAAGAGGTCTAAAATCCCCTCAGTGTTCACTAAAACCACCCAAAGAGCCTAAAATCACCCTAAATCCACATGCTTTGGCCTAAAATATGACAAATGGGGTAAAAATTAAACAAAGGAGTCTAAAATCCAACCAAAGGGGCCTAAAATTGCCCAGATTGCTTCGAAGCCCTCACAAAAGGGCAGAAAATCACTTTTAAGAATCCTAGACTGGCATTAAACCTACCCTGAAAGTACGTGCAGTGGCCTAAAAACACTCAAATTGTGCACAACCCCACCTAAATGGGCCTAAAATCATCCAAAGGCATCTAAAACGCACCTTGAACCTGCCCAGTTGGGCCTAAAATCACCCAAATGGGTCTAAAGTCTCCAGGACGGGGACTGAGACCAAGATCAGCACCAGAACTGCCACCAGCACCAAGACCGAGACTGACACAGAACCCAGACTGGCACTGCAGAGGCACTGGGACTGAGACCGAGAGCAGGACTGAAACCAGAACCAGAACTGGAACTGGGACCAAGACCAGCACTGGAACCAGCACCGAGACTGGCACTACCCAGAGACTGGGACTGAGACTGAGATTGGCATTGGGAGCACTCCGGGACCAAGACCGGAACCGGCACTGGGAGTGGAACGACTCTGAGAGTGAGAGTGAGAGTGAGAGTGAGAGTGAGAGTGAGAGTGAGAGTGAGTGAGAGTGAGAGTGAGAGAGGGTGAGGGAGTGAGACCCAGACCCAGACCAAGATGGAGACACAGACTGAGACCAGAACTGAAACCGGAACTGGCACCAGCACCAAGACTGGCACCGCTCCACGACCAAGACTGAGACCAAAGCTGGAACTGGCACCAGGAACGCCGCGTTCACTCCAGGCAGTTTTGGGCATGACCCGTTCAGGACTCAGAGGGACCCTCGGGGAGGGAGGGACTGGGAGGGAGCCCTGGGCCAGCCGGGACTGCCTCGGTTGGAATCGTTCCGGTGCAGCCATCCCGGTCTGTATGATCCCAGTCTGTATGGTTCTGATCCAGATGGTGCCAGCCTGTGAAATCCCAGCCCATGTGATCCCAGTCTGTACAATCCCAGTCTGTACAATCCCAGTCTGTGCAATCCCAGTCCATGTGATCCCAACCCAGACAATCCCAGCCCTACAAGGTCCCAGTCCCATCATCCCAGTCTGGATGCTCCTGATCCAGATGGTCCCGCTCTGTGCAGTCCCAGGCTGGAGGATCCCAGTCCATGTGAGCCCAGCCCGCAGGATCCCAGTCTGGATGCTCCTGCATGGCACACACTGCAAGGCTCTGGAATTCCAGTTCCCAACAAGGAAAAGATCTTCCTGCCCTTGAAGGCAAAGCTCTGAAGAAGGGGCCGAAAGCCAAGGGCAGCAAGATCCTACAGGGACATTTTCCTGCCAGCCCCCAGAACTTCATCCATGCTTGTTGTAGCTCCTGCATTGGGAATTCAGTCAGGTCAGGAGCTTTGGTGGGAGCTGCCCTGGCTCAAGGGAGACACTGAGAGACAAAGAGAGCAGGCAGAGGGAGGCAGGAGAGAAAGGAGGACACCAACACAATCAGCTGAGAAGGTGGCACTGTGAGAACAGAACTGACACTGACTGAAAATGAATGGGACAGGAATGAAGAACTCTCAAAGTTTGATTTATTATCAAAACACATCCCAACCACCCAGCCCCACACAATCCCGATCCCACCTCTCCAAATTTGGATCCCACTTCTCCCAATGTCCTTTCAACCCCATCTTGTTAAAAATGAAAGTCCATACTGCAAACCTTCATGAAAATTTTTAGTTATTTGTTAAAGTACATTCGGCAAAAAGCGAGCAAGCAGCGCTGGGTGCGCAGGGAGTCTGCGCTCCTCCGTCACACACCCCAACTGTCAGTTCTGCAAATATTTATTCCATCCCTTCATACAGATGCAAAAACATTTGTCAGCACTTCTCAGTAGTCCCCCTCTCCCCCCCATTTCTCATTGTGGTGCCTGCTGCCTTGCTCTGCTGCGCGGGCTCTTTCTTGGTGGTCTTTCAGCTCTCTCTGAGGATCGTTGCTCTTCCTCATTCATTTGCTGATCTTTAGGTTCTCACCCAATTTTGCCTCTATAAGCAGTTTACATGTTTGCTCAATTTGCCTGTCTATTGTTCACCATATTCCGTCCGTTTCCCCTCTTTGAGGGTCGGCCCAAAAACCCTTAGTTTGCCTCCCGACTGCCGCACAAGAACAGGGGGAGAAAGGGGGCTGAGACAATACAGAGCCCAGACCCAGCTCTCCTGGCCTGGCACGGGCTGAGGTGGAAACCTGCCAGAGTCCTGCAGGTGTGTTCACTGCTCCAGGGGAAGAACAATGGACCCGTCATGGGCACCTGGGCTGCATTTGCTCCGAACTAACTGTGCTGTACCCACTGCCAAGCCCAGCCTGCCCTGTGCCCTCACTGTGCCAGAAGACTGCACCGCTCATGAGGTTTGAAAAAGACCAAACAAGCTTCCCCCAAAAAAGACCCTTTTGAGATCTCCCCGACGGACAGGACAGATCTATTGGTGCACGCCACAAGGACCGCAAAGGCAGTCTATTGGTTCAGCGTCACGAGGACTCACGTCTGCCGTTGGTAGCTGTAACCCTCTCTTCTTCTCTCCTTTTCTCTTCTCTCTCTCTCTTTCCTTTTTCCTCTATTGCACATTGTGCGTATTAATAAAAGATACATTCATTTTTGGTTAGGCTGAGTTCTCTTTGTCTCTTTTTGCACTTTGAAGTCAAAACGAACCATCGCGACAGTTAAATGGATCGTGACAACCTCTCAGTCCTTTCTGGCAGTTCCTCAGAATTCATCGCGTTTATTCCCATGGTACAATCTCATAATTATATCTATATTTTCTCTGACACGAATCACAGTCATAGCTCTCACAATCTCACCCTGGCAGCTGTGGAATCGAGGAAATTTGCCATGGGATTGAGTTTTTCTCCAGGTGGGAACAAGCCATTTTGAGGTAGGATTGAGCCCTTTTGGGTTAAAATTGACTTGTTCTCAGTGGGACTGGAGTGGTTTCAGGTGACAGACACATCCTTCTTGGCCTCTAAAGTGCAAAGAGAGGGAGACAAAAAAAAAAAAAGGCAAAAACTAAAGAATAACCAGCCAGGTGTCTTCCCAACATGGATCACAGGGAATGTGGGTCACCAGAGCTCTGCCCAATGTGGGTTCTGCAATGGGGGATGGAGCTGGAGCAATACACGAAGTTCTTCCTGCACTGTGGGCACTCGCAGGGCTTCCCTTACTGGTGCCTCCGTTGGTGTCTGGTCAAGTTACAGCTCTGTGAGAAGCTCTTCCCACACTGAGGACACTCGTAGGGCCTCTCCCCGGTGTGGATGCGCCGGTGCCTGATGAGGTTGGAGTTGTGCTTGAAGCCCTTCCTGCAGTCGGGGCAGCGGAAGGGCCTCTCCTCTCTGTGAATCTGCTGGTGCACGAGGAGAGTGGAGCTGGTGGGAAACTTCTTCCCACACTCGGAACACACATAAGGCCTCTCCCCAGTGTGGATCTTTTGGTGGCTGATCAGGCTGGACCGCTGCCTGAAACCCTTCCCACGTTCCTTACACTTGTAGCGCCTTTCCCCAGTGTGGATGCTCTGGTGCTGGATCAGGTGTTTCCTCTGTCTGAAGCTCTTCCCACATTCCCCACACTCATAGGGCCGTTCCCCAGTGTGGATCCTCTGATGGCAGATCAGGTTGGAGCTGCAGCTGAAACTCATCCCACATTCCTCACACTCGTAGGGCCTCTCCCCGGTGTGGATGCGCCGGTGGATGATGAGGGTGGAGTTGTGCTTGAAGCCCTTCCCGCAGTCGGGGCAGCGGAAGGGCCTCTCATCCGTGTGCGTGCGCTGGTGCAGGAGGAGACTGGAGCTGATGGAAAACCTCTTCCTGCATTGATCACACTCGTAGGGCCTCTCGGCAGTGTGGATGCGCCGGTGCATAATGAGGTGTGTATTCTGCTTGAAGCCCTTCCAACAGTCAGGGCAGTGGAAAGGCCTCTCCTCTGTGTGTGTCTGCTGATGTACAAGGAGCTGGGTGCTGGTCAGAAACCCCTTCAGACACTCGGAACAGTTGTAGGGCCTCTCCCCCGTATGGATCTTTTGGTGCTGGATAAGGTTGGAACGGTACCTGAAGCCCTTCCCACATTCCCTACACTTGTAGGGCCGTTCCCCAGTGTGGATGTTCTGGTGCTGGATCAGCTGTGCCTTCTGTCTGAAGGTATTCCCACATTCCCCACACTCATGAGGCCTCTCCCCTGTGTGGATCCTCTGGTGCTGGATCAGGAGGAACGGCCACTTGAAGCTCTTCCCACACTCCGAGCACTTGTGGGGCCTCTCCCCATCATGGAGCTGCTCCTGCTCCACCAGCTCTGAGCTCTGGCTCCATCTCCGGCCGCCTTCCCGGCACAGGGTAGGTCTTTCCTCCTCACATCCCCCTGATCTGCCTTTGCAGCCCCTCCTCGTGGGGGATCTCCGGGGCTTTTCCTCCTCAGTGGATTCCTGAGCAGTGGAGCCGCTCCAAACGGCTTCTCCCATGAGGTTCTGTTGCGGGGATTTGTCCTCCCTGGTCTCCATGCTCAGCTCCTTGCCTGGGGAGGAAGGACAAGGAGAGGATGGGATTTGCCTCCGTGCCACAGGGAAGGGGAAGGAAATCCTCTGTCTGCTCGGTCCCTGCCCTCTCCATGAAATATGAGATTATAAACTAGAGAATATTAACCATAGACATTAGAAGATATTTATTAGGAATACGCATTCAGATGATGTCTGTTGCTTACTACTCCACTGCTCTGTGTGCTGCATCAGTTGCCTAAGGGGAGAAGAGACAGGGCTATGTGAGGGAACAATAAAGAGGAATGCAAGGATGTCTGACAAGGGGAAAGATGTCTACCAAAACAGGAGACAAGGATACAAGATTACCAGAGATAATGAGATAACGAGGCTCCTCAGGCCCCTGGACCAGGTAAGATCGGTCTCATAGCCTGGACTATGAGTAGAGGATCCCTGAGCACCCACAGTAGCGGCGTCAGAAACTCATCTCGAGAGGAAGACTATTTCCTTCATCTCCGAGACCACCAGAGATAACTACTCAGGCCAAAAGGACTGATAACCAATTAGCATACGAAGGGGAGGGTGAGAGAGCCAAAGGATGAATATGCATGGCAGTATTGGGAAACTTGGTGTATGTGTAACATTCTAGAGGATATAAAAAAATGCAAGTGATTGAGGGGCACCAGTGATCGAGGAGCGCCGAGGGGCACACATGTCTGGGAACTATCGCACATGGTGCCGAGCGCTGAATAAACTACACACCTACTTTAAAACTCACTTTGTCTCTAAGTTTTAGAGTTTTTGTGCAGCTCACCAGAGGGAAGGGGAAGGAGATCCCCTGTCTGCTCGGTCCCTGCCCTCCCCAGGATGCTGGGAGTGCCAGGAACCCGAAAAGCTCCTCCCTCTTCTGTCTCCCCACTTAGGGATACTGGCAGTGACTGAGCTTATCCTGGGAGTGCCGAGGAAACTGGAACCACACGGGGGGGCAACTGGGCTCGTACTGGGAGCAGCCACTTCCGACAAAATCCAAAAAACCCCCAAACCCAGGGACCCCCCCAGGATATTTGGGGAGAGCTCCCCCTCCACAGGCACCTGCGGGATGGGGGCGATGCTCCCCGGGCAGGCTGCGAGTTCAGGGAGCCCTGGAGCCGCCTCTGCCTCCTCTGCCCTTCTCCTCCTGCTCCCTGCTGCCGCTCCGCCTCTTCCTCCCTCCCTTCTCCTCCTCCCCCGTTCCCAACCCCGAACTGTGGGGGCGGGGTCAGGGAAAGGGCGGGAACTGTGAGGGGAAAGGGGCGGGGTCAAGGACAGGGCGGGAATTATGAGGGAAAGGAGCTCGGCCAAGGGGACGTGCGGCCCTAAATGGGCCTCGTTTGGCCTAAAAACACCCAAAGAGGCCTAAAATAATTCAAAGGGACTTAAAATCCACCATTAATCCACATGCTTTGGGCCAGAATCAGACAAATGGGGTTAAAATCATTCGAAGGGGTCATAAATCCAACCAAAGGGCCCTAAAACTGCACAAACTGGTTTTAAACCCTTAAAAAATGGCCTCAAATCGACCTTAAATCTCCCAAATGGGAATAAAATTCACCCTCAAAAACCTAGGTTTGCCTAAAATCACCCAAAGGATCTTGAAGTCAACCCTAAAACCTTCCAGATTTGGCCCAAAATCACCCAAACATACCTAAACCCCATGGAAGTAGACCTAAAATCCTCCAAAGGGATCTAAAATGCACTCTGCCCAGGTTATCCCAAAATCACCCAAATGACACTTGACGCCACCAGATTTTGCCTAAAATCACCCAAACATACATAAACCCCATGCAAATAGGCCTAAAATCCTCCATAGAGATCTAAAATCCACCCTGAAACTACCCAGGTTTTCCCAAAATCACCTAAATGAGACTTAACACCACCAGATTTGGCCTAAAATCACCGAAAGGGACCTTAAACCTTGTTGGAAAAACCGGGACCATGCTGAGAACAACTGGGACCATGCTGGGGGACACCGGGAGCGAGTGGGGGTGACTGGATCTTCACTGGGGACAACGGGGCATGAGTGGGACTGTGCTGGGAGGGACTGGGATCATCTACGGACTCACTGGGACTATACCGGGGCAACTGGGATCCCACTGGGAGGAACAGGGAGATACTGGAACCATGCTGGGGGCAACTGGAATCACACTGGGATCACAGTGGGAGCAGCTAGGCGATGCTCGTGGAGACCTGAATCATACTCGATCACACTGGTAGCAATTGGGACTGCACTGAGGGTGACTGGGAATGCTGTGAGCAACTGGGATAAGGCTTGAAGAAAATCTGAGTATCTTGGAGTGACTGGGAACATGCTGGCAGCAACTGGGATACACTGGGAGAGACTGAAACTACAGTGGGGGTAAATGGGAGCAACTGGAACCACAGTGGATGATCATGGGAGCAGCTGTGCCCATGTCGGGGTCATACTGGGATCCTACTAGAACTGACTGGGATCATACTGGGATTGACTGAAATAGTACTGGGACTATCTGAGAGTGACTGGGATCATACTGGAATCAGACTGGGAGGGACTGGAAAGGTGCTGGCCGTGACTGGAACCACACTGGGAGTGACTGGGAGACGGGGGCCACACTGGGAGTTCCAGGGAGTCACCCTGGGCATGACTGGAATAATACTGAGAGTATGAGGGAGTGACTGGAACCATACTGGGGGAGACTGGGCGCACACTGGGAGTTCCAGGGAGTCACTCTGGGCATGGCTGTGCCCAAACCCGGTGTCCCCCGGCCCCGCCGCTCCCGCGCGCTCCCCACGTGGCCCCGGCAGAGCTCGGAGGGCCCGGCCCGGGAAGCCCAACTGCCACCGCGGGGGGACCCGCATCCCCCCGACCCCCAACGGGGCTCTGCCGCCACCGGGACACCCCAAAAACACCTCCCGGGGGCCCCCGATGTCCGCCCGAGGGGCCTCTGCGCCTCAGCTTTGGAGCCCTGCAAGCTCCAAACATCAGCCCCCCAAAAAACCCCAAACTCAGGGACCCCCCCGGGATATTTGGGGCGAGCTCCCCCTCCCCGGGCACCTGCGGGATGGGGGCGTTCCGGGGGACTGCGAGTTCAGGGAGCGCTGGAGCCGCGCGGTTCCTCCGCTCGTTGTCTCCTCCCGCTTCCTCCTGCCGCTCCGCCTCTTCCTCCCTCCCTCCTCCTCCTCCCCCGTTCCCCGGACCCGTCCCAGCCCTCTGGGGGAGCGGGAATGGAGCCGGACCAGTGGGAAGGCAGAGAGGATTGGGGGATGGCAGGAGTGGGATCACTGGGAGTGACTAGGCTGTACTGGGATCATACTGGGAGCATACTGGGATCATACTGGGATGATACTGGGAGTGAGTAGGAGCAGCGCGATGGCTCCAGCGCTGGGGCTGGGGGCGCTGCTTGGGGGGGCCGGGGGGAGTGGGACCTCCGGCAGCGGGACCCGAACGGGAACGGGACCCCCCTGCTCCCCTTATCCTGCACAGGGACCCCCCTGAATCCCCTTTTCCTGGACATCAGGACCCCCTGCTCCCCTTTTCCCGGTCATACCATGTCTCCCAGCCTCCAGACTTCCCGTGTGCTTGACCCTGGCATGCATTGGAACGCCTTGGACCCCCATTCCTGCCTTTCCCAGCCCCCAGCCCCAGCTTTCTGCAAAACCAGAGACCCCTGAACTCCCTCTTCCCGAATATCCCGGGTTTCCCTAGCCTGTGACCCTCCCGTTTTGGGAAACCCTGGTCTCCCTTTTCCTGGGCCCAAGGACCCCCTGGAACTAGCTTCTACCTCTCTCAGTCCTTGCCCCCCATTTCCTTGACCCTGAGATGCCCCTGACTCCCATTCCTGAGAACTGAGACACCCTTTTACCCCTTTGCCCAGCACTGAGACCCCCTGCACCCCCTTATCCGGCACCAACTCAACCTTTTCCTGCCACCTCACCTTTCCCAGCCATCAGATCCACCCTTTTCATTGACCCTGGGACCCCTGGGCCCCCATTCCTGCATTTCCCAGCCCCCAGCCCCTCCTTTCCTCACCCTGAGGAGCCCTGGCACCCCCTTTGCTGGACACAGGATTCCCTGGACACCCCATCCCACCTCTCCCAGTGCCTGCCCTGCCCTTTCCTTGACTCTGAGCCCCTGAACCTCCTTCCCAGCTCTCCCAGCTCTTCAAGTCCCTCCTTTTCTTGACCTGTTGAGCCCCCTGGATCCCCAAACTCTGACATTCAGTCCCCCCAGCTCCCCCAAATCTCTGTGTCCCCCCAGTGTCCCACTGCCTGCAGTGCCTGGAAGCGGCGCTGTCAGAGCCCGGCCCAGGGGTCCCCCAGTCCTTGATTGTGGGCGGGACCCCCTGTGAGCGCTGGGACAGCGAGCGGGGCTGGATGGAGCTGCAGAGAGTGGGGATGGCAGCAGGAGCTGAGCTGGGCCATTGGGATAGGCAGAGCTGGGATACTGGGATAGGCAGAGCTGGGACATTGGGATAGCCAGAGCTGGGATACTGGGATAGGCAGAGCTGGGATATTGGGATAGCCAGAGCTGGGACATTGGGATAGCCAGAGCTGGGACATTTGGATAGCCAGAGCTGGGATATTGGGATAGCCGGAGCTGGGATATTGGGATAGGCGGAGCTGGGATATTGGGATAGCCAGAGCTGGGATATTGGGATAGCTGAGCCGGCTCAAGGACAGGAACCGGCACGTGGCTGACAGTGACCTGGAGACTGGGCTGGTGCAACCAGAGCCAGGGGTGACTGGAGGGAGCCAGGGTCTGGGCTGGGATCTGTGGGAATGGAGGACTCTGAGGGGCTCGGAAGGTGTTGTGGTTGAGGGGGAGGTGAATTTTCCAGGAAGTTGTGGGCAAACCAATCAGTGGTCAGGTTTTATGCTAGCACTTGGAGTAGCCACTGGGAGGTTTGGACATGCCTCTGAGAACACAAGGGGTTAAAAGCAAGGACTCTCAGAGGGTCTGCCTCTTTTGGGTTTCAGCAGTTTACTAGGCTGGGCGGGGGAGGGGAACCATGTGGCCGGGCTCAGGTGAGCTGATGCTTGGGGAGGGGGTGAAGAGAGTGAACAAGACTGTAGCTGAGCTGGCCCCATCCAGGATGGAGGGGTGGAAAACTGTGAAGGTGCCCCCCTCCTCCCCCTCCCCCCAAGGAGAGAGACTGCTGCTTCAGCATTTCGAACACTGGCAGCAGGCAGCAGGGAAGAAAGAGCAGGGGGAGGGGAGAGGAGGAGTTCCCGGCTGTGTAAAGAGGTGCCCAGCCCGCACCCTGCCAGGAGCCAGGAACTGTTAACCCTTTCTTGGCAGAAGGAAACTTTTTCCCAGACTTTGATTCTCATGGCTAGTGGTTTCAGAAGAGAAAGAAAAAACAGCCTGGGACCAAGATGATAAAGGAAGATGAAAAAACCCCAGATGAGCAGAGATGAAGAGGAGTGGCTTTTGGGCTGGACTTTTCTTGCATAATGTTAGCTATAGACTGGACTTGAGTCTCCTTTGAACATAAACTGCATTTTTTGGGTGGATGCTGCCAGCTCGACTTTGCTACAGTGACTGGCACTTTAAGAGTGGAGCGAACAGAGAAGGGGGGGGGGTGTGGTGGCACCCTCTGCCCTCAGAGACTTGCTCTTGGAACCTTCGGCCCCAGGGGAAAGATGGGGAGAGCTCAGCATGCAAGCATCCTTGAAAGAGCCCTATATGCAGCTTTGGTCCATGGACAGTGGTGAGAGCACTGAACATAGAAAAGAGAGTGTCACCCTAGCAGACTTTTCCGGGCGGTGCCACGGGTGACATGGAAACCCATAAGGGGTGGACCTGTGTTTTCTGGGGAGCAGTCTGTGGTGCAAGAGAGACTCCTCTCTCCCTTGCTGAATTGAAGATTAGTTTTTTTGAGTGGTGATTGTTTGATTTAAAACCCAAGGTTTTGGTCTATGGAGTGTAACGTGTAGGGGGTGGAAATTGGGGGAGGAGAAGAAATGTTCTGGGAATGTTTCATTTCTGGTTTTGTGTGTGTTTAGAGTTTTCCTTTCTATTTCTGTTCTTATGTAATGTAATAAAGTTTTGTTCTCTGTTTTCAAGTTTTAGGCCTGCTCTGCTCTGTTCTTGACCACATCTCACAGTAGCTCATTAGGAAAAACATACACTCATGGGTGCATTAACATCTGGCCAGTGCTAACCCATGACATTGCTTTTGTGTTATTGGCGGGTTTGTCAGCATCTTTGTAGCAGGAATAGTTCATCTCCGCTGGCTTCAGCCATTCCTGCTGTCCATCACATCTTGTTGTTATAAGGCAGCTCTTTTCATTCTGTTGTCTTTTCATTGAGGTATCTGAGCCTTTTTCTACTTCTAGCCCCAGTTTTCAATAGAACAAACATTTTCTTCTCTGTGAGTGTATTCAGTGGTGGCCACACAAGTGAAAGCAAGGAGCTGGCAGGTGATAATTGATGAAACTTTCTGTCATGGGACAAACTCAACATTCAATTTCCATCTCCTTAGAAATCTCTATTTTTATTTCTTTTCCTGTCTCTTGTGCTCTTTGTGGCTGGTCTGAGTTTAGTGCTTGGAAATGTAATTCTATGGATCCCAATTATTCTGAGACAAAATAATCTTGTCCATAAACCCAAATCAATTCAACTTTCCATTATTAGGGCAGTTTGACATGCAGGCTTGGGGAGCTGGCAGTGGTTAGTGCCTGGCCAATCTCAGAACACAGAGTTTGTCTGATTTAGGTGAAATTTCATTAATTGGAGACAAAGTAAAATTGCCTCCTATTTGCTCAGCACTACAAATCCATCTGAAGCTGCTTGCCAAGACTTGCTGCAGCTGCTGAGTGATGGGGTAAACCCCTTCAATGGCACCATGAAATTGCAGAGCAGGAGAGAAAGATGAAAAAATGTCATTTCCAACCATTTGCAGGCCCTGATGTTCTGCTGTTGGCTTGGTGCTGTCCAAGGGGCTGATTTGGATGGGTTTAAAGGCACTAACCTGGGCAGGGAAATGCACCTCAGGCAGCAATTGCATCTCTGGTCTCTGCACGTGCCTTTATCTCCCTTCATGCTCCTCAGCACTGGAATCCTGCAAGGACTGAGGGAATCTGAGGCTTTGGGAAGGCCCAAGAGAGAGAGATTTGGGTGAGATTTGAGTCGGGAGATGGGATCAGCAGCAGAAGGTGCTGTAATCCTCCACCTTGTGCTCTCCTGCAGGCTGATGCGGTGTGAAGGAGGCAGGGATTCCATCAAGCACCTTCTGTATCTCCTGTGGGAGAAAAACAAGTGGGAAATTCTTTAATTTCTTACAGATTCAGGCCTGTGTGGTGTGGTTGTGCTGCAGCCCAGGGACAGGCTCTGCCTCTCTTTGCTCCCACTGGTGCTTCCAAGCTCTCCTCTGTGTTTTTTATTTGCAAATCACTTCTCAGAGCAGCTTCCACTTTGCTTTAAAGATTCAGCACCATGTTGGCGGCCAAAGAGTTCCCAGAGCTGGGGAGAAGGATTTGAGATGCAATCTGCATCAGAGTGTTGTTACAGCAGGAAAAATGTCACCTCACTCCTGTGCCTGGAGCTGCTGATCTTGTTCTGAACATTGAAAACTTCCTCAGCTTCTCTCATTAGATGGAAATTTGATTACTGCTTTGATTGCACACCTCTTTCAGGCAGGCTTTTCCTCTCTCCTTGCCTGCACTTGTCAGGCCTGAGAAGAGAAATTTTATGGAGCCTTGTGACTGTTCCCATCATCTGTCTGTGCTCCTAATGCTGCTTTGAATTATCCTGGGAATCTGAGAATGAGGGAAACTGGGGAGAATTTAATGAGAGCAAAAGTGAGGCACAGAGGCCAAATGTAAATGCAGAGGCTGGGTTCCCCCAGTCTGCAATGCTGTGGGGATTGGGGCCTTGCAAACTGCTGTTTTTCTCTGTCAATGGCTGATTCCTTCTGTGGATCTCCTTCTGGAATCCCTGTGCACCAGGGCTGGTGCTGGAGCTGCAGCCATACCAAGTGCCCAAAAGCTGTGTTGGAGCCAGTGGGAATCATTGCTTTGTTGCTTTTGGTGAAAAGTTGTGACGTGACCCTCAGTGTCAGGGAGGTGACACCTTGATGCTGCTGCAGAGCCCACACACCATGTGTGGAGAGAGCTCAGGAGAAGGTGAAGCAAAAGCAGGATTAAATGCCATGTGCTACTGAGCTCTGTCAGAAAGTGCTTGGAGTGAAATGTGTGAAGTGACTGGGAGAGCTGGATAGAAGGGACAGCTCTGAGAGGTGTGTGCTCCATCAGTGCCGTCCTAAGAATGATCTTTGCACAGGGTTGAAAAAGGATCAGTTTGCACGGCCTGCATGTCTGGCTCTGGAAATTCTGTGTGTTGCACAAGCTGAGTGCTGAGCTCATCTGGCTCTGAAATATCATCTCTGCACCTTAGGCAGGAACAGCATCAGAGTTCTGAACAGGTTCATAAAAATCCGTCATAACCCAGAAGCAAACCTCGGCACTACACATCTGTGGCAGGTGAAGAGACTGCAAGCTTTCATTCTTGTCCTTGGAGAATGAATTCAGCAATACAAAGCCTCTCTCTTGGCATTAAAATACTTGAGTTTCAGCTCTGCCCCAGACTCAATGTCAAGGATTTCTCTGTGTGGTTGGGGGTAGGTTCTCCCCCCGTAGCTCACTGCAGGTTGGTGCTAATTCAAGATGTTCTGGAGGGTTCAGATGTTTGGGTGCCCAGGCAGGGAGTGCAGAACAGGGATGACAAGCATTGACCTTTGCTGTGCCAGAAAGTGCAAGGGACAAATTGGTGCCAGTGAAGGTCATGCCTTTCCCTGGGAGGATCAGTTCTTGTTGTGCTTGTGGCAGAGTGTGGTGCCAGAGGGGTTTGCAAAGGCAATCTTGGTGCATGCAGGCCAGAGGCCCCTGTGCTGCAGCTCCCTCCAGGCTGGCTGCAGCCCCTCAGGGTGCCCAGGAGCAGGGCCTGCCCGCAGCCCAGTGCAGCCTCCGGAGCCCTGGGGCTGTCCAGGGAAGAGCCATGGCTAAGGCTCTGCAGGACCAGGCAGGCTCAGCCCTGCTCCCTCCTGGCATCCCATGGCACAGGGCCCACGGGGATTGGCCCCTGCACACCCCAAGGGTGTCCTGAGAAAGGGCAAGCAGAGGGTGACCTCTGTCAGGGGGAGCCCTGTGTGCACAGGGACCCCCACTCCTGGGCTGGCTGTGCCAGCTCCCCCAGGCACCTCCAGCCCTGGCAACCTGCAGAAAGTGGAGACCACAACCAGAGATTGTTTATTTCCAGAAAAACAGCAACAAACATGAACTACAGATCATGTTTACATAGTAAGAATATTTGTAACAGCAACAATCTAGAGAACATATTTACATAAGAATGTATCTAACAAAAACTTATGAAATATATTTACAGGATAAAAAAAGAAACCCTGAAACCTATATCCTAAAGACAACAACTAACTCTTGAACATATATACAGAATGTTGGAATCTATTTCTGGGATCTTCCTCAGACCTGGAAGAAAAGCAAGTGCAAGTCAGGCACCAGGGCTGTTCCATGTGCTCCCAGGCTGGCACAGGCTGGCACAGCGGGTCTCTGCTGCCACAGCTGAGCCTGCCTGGGGCTGGGGCTGTGCCCCAGCTGGGACAGGGCTTGTGTGGCCCCAAGCAAGCCCAGGGCAGGCCGGGGATGGCCACCAGGATCCAGTGCCCGGGGCACCGTGTCCCTGAGCAGGGAGCACCCAGCCCAGCCCCAGCCTGGCAGCAGGGGACCCACTCTGCCCGTGGGGAGCACATGCCTGTTCTGTTGCTGGCACGGTCTTCATCCCAACACCATGGGCTCCTCCTCATCTCTTATATCAATGTCCATATCTTCAATCTCGTCTTCCACATCCACCTCCACTTTTTCTACTGTCTCCTCCTCCACATCCACTTCCATCTCTTCCACTCTGCTCTCTTCTCCCTCCATTTACATGTCTTCCTCTGTATGCGTCTGTAAATTGAGTTCCATGTCTTCCTATCTGTGACAACCTGCAGAGGTAGCAAAACCTCAGAGAGGGGTCCCTGTCCCACACCATCCCCACTCAGCTCCAGCCCAGCCAGTACATCCAGGGATGTTCACCTCCCTGGAATGGCACCGTACCTTCCTCAGGAGAAAGGTGAACATCCTGCAGGGATGGATGGGAAAATCCAAGCAATAAGTATCTTTCAGGACTGATGGGGTTCTCAGGGAGCAGAGGACAAGCAGGGTGACAGCAGTGCTCTTGGAGCAGGGTGAAGCTGGGCTGACACAAGGGCCAATGGTTGTGTTGTGCTTTTTGCTGGATGCTGCCAGTTCCACTTGGAACATGCACTGTGACATCCCAGCTGCCAGGAGTCCAGGCTGGCCATCAAGTGGACACTGGCAACCAGAGAATGATGGAAGCCCTTAGTGCTTGGCCTTGGAAGGGACCCTGAAGATCATCTTGTGTCAGCCTGAGCAATCTTGCCCACACCCTGTTGCTCAGAGCCCTGTTCCCACCTGGCCTTGGCTGCTCCCAAGGATGGGGCATCCACAGCCTGCGTGCACAGCCTGGCCCAGTGCCTCAGCACCCTCAGTGCAAAAGAACATCTTCCTGAACCTTCCACTCCCACCTCCAATCCACCTCCTGCCCTTGAAAGCCATCCCCCCTTGCCCTCTCTGCACAGGCCCTGTGGAACACTCTGTGCCCATCTTTCCTGGGGGACCCTTCCAGCCCTGCACAGCTGCACTGAGGCCTCCCCATGGCCCTCTCTTTGCAGGCTGAGCATCCCCAGCCCCACATGGACAGCAGGCAGGCAGGTAAGTGGCAGTCAGGGCTGAGGGGTGGGAAACAGCATCAGGGATTGAGAGATGGCAGCTTTAGAGCCAGGTTTGTCTCTAAATGTACCACATTAATACTGGTGGAGGGGTAGATGGTGGGACACTGGCTCTGTTCCTACTGGTGAATATTTTCTTTCTTTTTCCTTCTTTTCTTACATGCTGACCCAGGTGTTTCTGTTTGAAAGGAAGCTTGGCACAAGATCCATTGTCTTGTCCATTTGTGAAGCACTGAGCAGAGTCTGGGCAGGCTGATGATACAGAGCAAAACCTGAAAATACAGTGGTCATCCTGAGCCTGGGGGATGCAGCTAAACTCAGTCAAAAGGAATTTCTGGAAAGCTGAGCCTGGTTTACAGTTTCTGGAGTTTGGCTCCATCAAGCCTCTCCATTGCTGACAATCACATTTTGTTCCCATACCCTCCCCAGCATTTCCCTCACACCATCCCTGGCACTCCCATGGATCAGGGACAGTGTGGCCAGCAGGACCAGGGCAGTGATTCTTCCCCTGTGCTGGGCACTGCTTGGGCAGCAACTCGAGTGCTCTGTCCAGTTCTGAGCCCCCAATTCAGGAAGGACATGGAGGGGCTGGAACGTGTCCAGAGAAGGGCAGCAAGGCTGGTGAGGGCTCTGGACCACAAGGGCTGTGAGGAGCAGCTGAGGGAGCTGGGCTTGTTTATCCTGGAGAAGAGGAGGCTCAGGGGAGACAAGGTGATATCAGGGCACAGGCTGGACTTGGTAATGTCTAAGGTCTTTTCCAACCTTGCTGATTCATGGATTCTGTGAAACCAACCTTGAGCCAGATGCAGGAGGAGCCCCGGGCCTCCTCTGCTGAAGGTCCCGCAGCCCAGGTCCCTCAGGTTCTCCTCACAGCCCCAGAGCCCATCTTGTCAGTCCTGCAGAGCCTCTGCAGCCCCTCCTCATTGCCCACAACAGGGAGCCCCACAGCCGGACACAGCAGCCCAGATGTGCCCCCCTGGCCTGTGTTGCCTCTGGCAAGGGAGCAGCAGGAGGCACTGCAGGAGCCTGCAGTCAATTCCTGAAGCACTTGGAGGATGATCCTGCTCCCCAGTGACATTCCCATGGTGCCAGGTCAGGAACTGAAATGGGGAGTGGGGCCAGAGAGGAGAGGACAAACAGGGATGGGCTGTTTGCAGGGTAGGGAACAGGGGTAGGCAATAGGAAGAATTTTTTCCAGGAAGAGTAAAGAAAGCCAAAGTAAAGCATAGGAAATGCTCCGGGCAGTTTGGGGGTGGCTGCCAGGAAGACCTGGCTCTGAGCAACAGCATTTGCAGTGGGACAGGAAACTCACAGCTCATGGGAACAAACTTTCTGGCTGACTTGAGAGCCCATGAGAAACCTGAGTGGTTTCTCTCTTGTCCCCCAGCCCTTCCTGGCCCCAGGGGCTGATGGCATTTGTGCTCACTCAGGTTCATCTCCCCACACCAACACCATGGGGGTGCTGACACCTGCTCTGTGCAGTGCTAACAGGGGCTCCTGAGGCAGTGCTGCCGTGGCTGTGCCTGCAAAGATGCGGCACCTGTGTGAGCTGGGGGAGAGGTCAGGGCTGCAGAGGGGGGATGTTGTTGGCAGGTGCATGAGGATGCTCTGGGACGCTGCCCTGGGGTGTCCAGCGCAGTGGGGATGGATCAGCCCCTGCTCTGCTTCTCCTTCCTGTCTCTCCCAGGGTCCTTGCACAGCCCCAGCCATGCTGTGTGCTCCCACCCTGCCCACGGCCAACCTGGGGCTGTTCACGGGGCTTTTCTGTGCTGAGCATTGGCCTGGGTATGTTCTGGAGAGAACCAGGGCAAGGAGCCTGCAGCCCCCAGTCCCTGGCCTGAGGTGTCAGCGCTGCCCCAGCAGTGCCCATGGCCTGTCCCTGCTGCAGCCCTGGCACTGCCACCCCCAGCCCTGTGCCCGGCCCCGAGAGCACTCAGGCCCTACAGCAACAGCAGGGCCAGGAGGGCAGGGGCGCAGGGCCACGGCAGCAGCACTGGCAACACCAAGTGCTGCTGCTGCTGCTGGGCACAGCTGCTGTGCCAGCACTGATCTGCCCCCAGCTCTGCACACAGACATTGCTGCTGCAGCCCCAGAGAAGGGAACCAAAGGGGCATCTCTGCAGAAAACTTGGCTGGGAGATCCTTGAGTTCCTTTAAAGCCACCAAGATGGCAGCCCCTCATTGACACAGTCTGTGGCCACTGGGAAGGTGCAGCGAAACAAAATGAGAAATGGCACAAACAAGGACATTTCTTTGTGGACAATATTTAAAAATGAAAACAAAGAAAAAGAACCTCCAAAATAAACCAGCGAGAAATATGAAAGATGACTTTCATTAGAAGGGATTTGCAGAAACTGGCCACCAGTTTAATGTTGTTGAAACCATCCAGTCATCATTCTTCACACTGCAGCCTTGACCTCCTGGTCCCTCAGGCTGTAGATGAGGGGATTCAGGGCTGGAGGCAGCACCACGTACAGAACTGACAGGGCCAAATCCAGGGATAGGGAGAAGATGGAGCGGGGCTTCAGGTAGGCAAACACTGCAGTGCTGAGGAACAGAGACACCACGGCCAGGTGAGGGAGGCAGGTAGAAAAGGCTTTGTGCCCTCCCTGCTCAGAGGGGATCCTCAGCACAGCCCTGATGATCTGCACATAGGAGAAAACAATGAACACAAAACTACCAAATAGCAAACAGGTACTAACTGCAATGAGCCCAAGTTCCCTGAGATAGGATTTGAAGCAGAACAGCTTGAGGATGAGGGGATTTCACAGAAGAACTGGCCCAGGGCATTGCCCTGGCACAGGGGCAGGGAAAATGTATTGGTAGTTTGCATGAGAGCATTGAGAAAGGCACTGGCCAGGCAGCTGCTGCCATGTGGGCACAAGCTCTGCTGCCCGGGAGAGTCCTGTAGCGCAGGGGTTTGCAGATGAACACGTAGCGGTCGTAGCACATGATGGTCAGCAGGAAATACTCTACTGACATAAGAAAAATAAGGATGAAAACTTGAGCAGCACATCCTTTGTAGGAGATGTGCCTGGTGTCCCAGAGGGAATTGTTCCAGGCTTTTGGGACAGTGCCACAGATGAAGCCCAGGTCGCTGAGGGCCAGGTTGAGCAGGAAGAAGAACATGGGGGTGTGCAGGAGGTGGCCGCAGGCTACGGCGCTGATGAGGAGGCCCTTGGCCAGGAGGGCAGCCAGGGAGATGCCCAGGAAGAAGCAGAATTTTAGGAGCTGCAGCTGCCACTGTCCATGTACAAAGGACAGTGACAAATTAGGACAGGCTGCTTTGAGCCAAATCCATGCCATTCCCTGTAGAAAGTCTGGCTGGTGTTGGTTTCTTTGGTGTGGATCCTGACTGCTGACAAAACAGCAACACATTCGCTTCAGAGTTGGACTAGATCAATGCACAAGATGGCGGCTGGGGCTGAGGCAGCCACACACAAGATGGCGGCTGGGGCTGAGGCAGCCACACACAAGATGGCGGCTGGGCTGAGGCAGCCACACACAAGATGGCGGCTGGGGCTGAGGCAGACACACACAAGATGGCGGCTGGGCTGAGGCAGCCACACACAAGATGGCGGCTGGGGCTGAGGCAGACACACACAAGATGGCGGCTGGGCTCAGGCTGTGCCTCCCAGCGCCATCTGCGGCCCCTGCCAGCCCAGCCCCAGCCCCGGAGCCGCACAGACCAGGCAGAGCCCCCCCTTCAGCCCTCTGTGTAAATGGACATTGACAGACACCTGGGAAATGGACACATGTGGCACCTTTGCTCTGTGCACACAAACACAGACCAGCCAGTTCAGAACATTGGCTGGCAGTATATTGATGTCAAGGGAATTCAAATAGGTGAAAATAGAAAAGAACTGCAGAGATTGAACATTTTGAAATAAAAACTTTCTTTTTTCCAAAAGAAGGCCAAAAGCATTTCCTGTGCAGATAGACTTTGCTTAGCATCAAGAAGCATCACAGGTGGTTTTGTCCAGGCAGGAGTCAGAGTGACTGTGAGGTGATGAAAACGGAGATGGGATCTGCTTGAGGCCGAGGGTGCAGCGGCTGCTCACCTGCCATGTGTATCCCTCAGGATACCTCTTTCTTTAGAACATTAGGAAGACTATATGGAATTGAAATACAAACCAACACTGCAGCAGGAAGCCCGCTGCAGTTTAGGTTGTTCTTCATGAGATTTTTCAAGTTGAGCACAGACATTCTGTTCAGCAGACGCACAGGCAGGGGCTTCCTGGAGCGCTGCCCTGGCACCCATTCTTTGGAGTAGGGGAGTGCAGGAAAAAAAGAAGAGAAGCCCAGCAACTACTGAAGAGGAATGGTCACTGTTATAAATGCCAATGCGATATTCCAATTAAAATAATAATTTGGTTTATTAATAAAGATCAAATCACAGAATTTCAAAAACCCACCAACAGCGGAGAAACTTGACAGAGTTTTCCTGGGAAAATACCAAGGGTGAACCGTGAGATACATGGTCTGGCAGCCTGCTATCTCCCCCAACGGTTCACAAATTCGCCCCGTTCAGGGCTTGGTTTTTATACACTTTATTCTGCTCTCGGCAATATTTCCCCATATTTCCCATTGTTTCCCGACTAGCTATACAAATTCAGGAGTTTCCCCGAACAAGCAGAAAAGAGTCTTTTTCTCAGTTCAAATGTTAATGTCCAATTTCTATGGATCCTTATGGTTGATGAATGATCGAGATATGGATGATGTTGCTTGATGATCTGTGAAGGTGGCAACCAAGGTGTGAGTTGCTGATGCCACCTTATCTTGATGGGTCTCTTCCCGGTACTTGAGAGGGCTGCAGGCTCTCCCTGAAAAGTCCTTTGTTCCTTTCTGAATGGAGGCGCCTGCTTTTTCAGGGTTGTTAGTTTCACTATCTGCTGCAAGGTCTCCTAAAACATAGACTTTTACCTGATACAAATTTATACAGTTTTTTAGTTTTCCAATTACCATAAGAACATGAATTAATCATTTCACATTTTTCACAGTCACTGATGGGAACCAGTAGGTTAAGAAATGTGAGGGCAAAAAAGGCAAAAAGGTGAGGTGACAAGTGTGAGAAATGGGAGTGAAAAAAGGAGAGAAGTGTGAGGGAAGAAAAGGCTAGGAAACCTGTGTGGGAAAAGGGTGTGGAAAGTGAGGAGGAAATGGTGAAAAATGTGAGGGAAAATAGGAGAGGAAGGTGAGAGGAGGAAAAGGCAGGAAATACACTGGGAAAACTCTAAGAAACATGAGCAGAAAAGGATGAGAAACATAGGGGAAAAAACGGAAGGAATCATAAGGGCAAGAGAGTGAGAAACTTTACTGGCAAAGAGAGAGAAACAGACAGCAAACGTCAGGGGAACATGGTGAGAATCCTGAGGGGAAAAGAGGGAGAAACCAGAGGGCAGAAAAAGGCAGAAAACATGAGGGGAAAAAAAGGGTGGGAAGTTTGATGGGAAAAGTGGCAGAGAGCAGGAGTGAAAAAAGGGCACAAAATGCAACAGGAAAAGTATAAGGAACATGAGGGGGAAAGAATGAGAAATGTGAGGGGGTAAGTGTGAGAAATGTGAGAGGGAAAGTGTGAGAAACATGAGGGCAGAAGTGTGAAACACGAGGAGAAAACTTGGAGAAAAATGACTGAGAAAAGGAGAGAAACATGAGGGGAGAAAAACCAGGAAACAGTGGGAAGGTGGGGAAATGTGAGGAAAGTGAGCTGAAACGGATGGGGAAAAGGAGTAAAAATTGTGGGGGAAACATGACAGGAAAACTGTGAGACTCGAGAGGGGGCAGGGATGGAAATGTGAGAGGGAATAGAACAGGAAATGTGAAGAGAGAAAAGGAGAGAAGGCAGTATTGGCCTACCAGCTGAAATAACTCCTCACATATTTCCCCCTACATTTGCCCATTTCTTGCACAAGCCCAGGCCTTCTCTGTATGTGCGTCCCCACCTCTGCCCTGATTCCTGTTTGGAAGCAGCAGAAGTGGCAGGAGGTGCCCAGCAGCAGGAGCTGCTCCAAGCTGGGAAGGCCACAGGTGGTGCAGATTTCCAGAGGCTTCTGTCTCCCAGGGGAAGCCAAGGCAGGAGGGGTTGAAAGGTGCTGGAGCTGCTGCTGCTCTGTGCCAGAGAGCCCTGGCTGGGCAGGGCACGGCGCCCACTGCCCTGCGGGCTCCTTCTCCTGCCACAGCTGGGCACACCCGGCAACAAATCTTCAGGACTGGGGGAAACCAAGGGCTTTGTGGAGGTTGCACTGCTCTGCACACACCCGGGCCACCTGCAGCACAGAGCTTTGGCCCCCAAAAAGGTTAACCAGAGGGAAACATCTGGAAAAGCTTTCATTTGCACCTTTCAATAGAAGGGACTAAAATGAAAGTTACCAAGCAGGACCTGATCCCCGCTGCCAGATCAGTGTGAGAAAGGAGGCATGACTTTATTTCAGTGCTGGGTGCATGGGGAATCACTTTTCTAACATGTGCTCACTCAGAAATCTCACCTACTCATTTGTAGCCATGCAGATAAGACCTACTCATTACTTTGCTGAAACTCACAGGCTAAACATTCCCTCCAATTATTGGACATGTTTAAATCACTTCTCAGAAGTTACTGACAGGAGAGTAGGGGTCTCTTTAGGGTCTCTGGTGTCTTTTGGGGAACATCCCATTCCTCAAATTCTCCTCTGCTGCTCAAGAGCCTCCTGCAAGCACTTTCTTCCCCTTGAATGCATTCCAGCTCCCTTCTTAGGAGGACTATTCTATTCTCAAGGCTGAGGTAGCCACTTGCACACACCAATCACTGCACTGGGGGAAGAGAGGGCTCAACACTGTCTGTTAATGCCAACGGAATTCCTGATTTGTTCCAGTTCAACATTTTCTCAACACCTTCCTTCTCTGGGAATTGCCCACAAGCATTTCCTCAATGTACCTTGAAAATGGTTTTGCTGACTGAAGGCACATTGTGTCTTTCCTTCAGCAATTAAGAAACAAAACACCAATTGCTGGCTAAAACCCTTCTGCTCCCTTCCAAATCAGTTCACTGCTCAAGCACAAGCCACAGGCTCATCTCTGATCCCCTTGGTGAGATATGAGATAATATTTTGCTGCAGCCAAAAGACTTTTAGAAAAAGGAAGGAAAGTTGTTGGTTCTAGGTGTTGTTATTCAGGGTTTGGATTTGTTCTCGTTAATTTGTTGGGCGTTGCTGTGAGCTGGGAGAGGGGCCAAGTTGAAGACCAGGCCAAAAGGGAAGTAGGATAAGAGGAGAAGGGACAGACAAGAAGGCAGTGGGGAGAGAATCTAAATTCCTTAGTACCCAGCCAAAGGGAAAGGGGGCATCGTTCGCCCTGGGGTAGGAAAGGCAATAAAAAGCAGCATTCTGTTGGAGTGTGTGTGTGTGTTTGGCTCTTGGGAGAGTGAGATACACACCCAGCTCAGGTGACTCCTTCCTAAGAAACAGTTCTTTTGCTTTGATGACTTTTGTCCCCATTTAATTTCGTCTCAGAGTTGCCTCCTGTCTAACACCTCTCCCCCAGCAGCTCAGGGCTGTACTGCACAGTGCTTGCTGTGTGCCAGACAGCACAAAGCAGGCTGGCCTGGTGGCCCTGAATATTTCTGCCACACACTCTGCATTTCACCCCTTTGCTGTGGCTCAGTGCAGAGCCCCAGGACTGCAGGCGCTTCCTGGCAGAGCTGTGTGAGGCTCTGGCTCCTGCAGATGTGACCTGCCAAGCTGTCCTTGCCCGGTGCTGCCCTCGGCTCCCCCGGCAGAAGGGCCGTGCCTGAAGGACGCTGCCCTGTGCTGGAGCCTGCGGAGCAGCCCAGCTCCCTGCCCTGTGCCCAGAGTGCTGCACACAGCGCTCACCTTTGCCAGGAGGGACAGGACAGCCGGCATCAGAGCAGGAATCCTCAGCCAGGGCTCAGCTCTGGGCTGTGCTTTGCCTTTCTCTGCTCCTGTGCAGGCTGCAGACGGCCAGTGGCACTAGGCTGTGCTGTGCCCAGCACGGCTGAGCTTCCCCTGGGGAGCAGCCAGCTGCCAGCTGGGCTCTGAGAGCCCAGGATTGGCCCGGGGCCACCAAGAGGCACCCAGGGCCGGGCTGCTGCCTCTGGCAGCTCCAAGGGCCTCTGTGCAGCCTCCTGTGCCCAGGCTCAGGCTGCTCTGGGCTCTGCCAGGGGGTCTTTGGTCCGACTCTGACACCACCCCGTGACTCAGGATCGTCGTTGAGAGAGCTCCAGCAGCTGGGTTTGTTGCATTGCTACAAAGTCTTCAGGGCTCAATGTCAATAGCATACCCCAGAAAACAGAGAGGAGAGAGAGAAAGAACAAGAGAATAGAGGGGAAAAAACGAAAACAAGAGAAAAAGATGGGCAACAACAATTAATATTGATTAATAAACAAATCAAAATGGTCAAACTTCAAAACAAATCACAATGATAATCAATATTGATTCTAAAATGAATTACAATGATAAAACTTGAAAACAAGTCACAATGATCATAATGATAAATGATTCACAAAATCATGACGTCAAATAATCAAAATAAAATCATGACAATAGTAATTACAACAATTTTCAAATCATCAAAACAAAACAAACTCTTAAAATAATCAAAGAAGTCACACAAAATCAAAAATACATAATTAGCCTAAAATACGCATATCAAAAATCTCTTATCTTACTTTGGCAAAAATCCATTTTACAATCAAAACTAAAGTCAAAAGAACAATGATGGGATGACACAATTTGTTCAGGACACTTGAGGCCGTAGGGAACCATCTAAAGAGAGGATCCATCCCTCTGTGTTCAGCATCTTGCTTTACTCTTTCTAGGACACAATGGATTGCTTCCACATTGTGATGAACAGCTACCAAAGTCTTTTGTCCATTTTTCTTCATTTTCTCTAAAATTTCAATTCAATCTGATGGAGCAACAATTGCTTCATCAAAGTAAGGTTCATCCTAATTGGGGTAGGCCATAACTTGTGGATTAGTGTGTAATTAGATTGTAAAAGGTGCTGTAAAGGTAAAAGAAGTAACTGGAGCTGAGTAAGAAAAATCACAGGCTGTGATTTTGGTAAAGTTACAAACACAAAAATTTGAATGATTTTTTAGGGTCCAATATTACATTTCCTACAGCTACAATGTCACAAGCAGTTCTAAAGCATGCACACCCATTGCCTATATACACAAGTACTGTTTCAGGAGTCTTGTTAGGATAAACTTTAAAATAACAAATATTTTGTTCTGTGCCCAAACAAATGTTCTAAGCTATAATTGTATTACTTTCACAAATAAACCCTTCCTGTTCCCAAACAATACAAAATTCTAAATTAACAGTTTGCAATTTCTCAGCAACTTGATGGGCCCATTCTCTGTGCTCCAAAGGATAGAGAATAGCTCCATCATGATTCAATCTTAATACAATAACAGGGAATATCAAATGAACTAAAGCATTCTGTATGGCCAATACAGAAGCTGTGGCTGTGTTTATCACTGGCTTGTATCCCACCAAGACTGAAATTCTCTTTCAAAATCATTGGCATGGTTCCAAATTACTTTCCGATTTCCAGTAGAAAGACTGCCTTCTTTTATAATTGAGACAGCCACTAACTGCATCCACAACTGAGACTGGAGGCAGCTAAGAGCCAAAAGATGTTGTTTTGTGCAACGCTGAGCGCATCAATTATCGGTTTGTGGTTCTTCACATTTACCTGTTCTCAATTTGGTAATATGTTTGATAATAGCCACTGAGACATTCCCAAGGCCAGTAAGGACAACTGTAAAGGGTGTTGTCAAATTCGTAATTGTAACAAGCACTTTCTTCGTTAGTATTTCTATATAATAAATACTATGTAAAATTCCCAATTTTGTTCCCATAACACAAAAAATGTTTAAAATATCACCAGTTTTATCAGGCTTTTATGTGGTCTTTATGTCCCTCGGAGTTCTCCTGGGAAAAGTAAACACAATGGAGTCTGCCTCCAAAGGCAGAAAAGTTAGTATGAAGGAATTAGCCAGCATCTATTTATGCTTGGAGCTATCAGGCAAAAAGCAGTGATTTTGGGACACCTGTTAGCCCCCATCCATAAGGGGGATGAGAATGGCATTTGATCCTTTCACCTTTTGCCCAGTCCTGGACAATTTCTGCAGTAAAGTGAGACCCATTATCAGACAGGATTTCCTGTGGTTTTAGGAAAGTTCCAAAGCATTCTTGCAATGCTTTAACAGTATTATCTCTTGCTAGATTTCCATCTATCTGCTGAGAAGTTACCCACCCCACAGCAAAGTTCCCTTGGCTTGCAATATTTAGAGTTTCTTGCCACTTTTCCTTTTTCCACACTGGGATTCTGTTGACCTCACCATCAATTGCTGACTGCTCAGGGAAAAAGGAAAGGGCTCTTTCAGTGCCTGAGGCAGGTTTGTCTGGGCTGCTATCCAAGTTCACTGACAGATTTTTTACAGCTCCTACTGAGGCTCTTTTGGCCACCCCGTCAGGTGAGGGGGTTGAATATGGAGTAACAGCTTTAATCACTTTCAAATGGACTCTCAGGACAATAGGTTGTTGTACGGACAGTCCTGAGGAAGCCAAACCCCATTCCACCTGGAAAGGATCTGTAGGATGACTAGGGCCAAGTGCTTGGTGAGCAGTTGCTTCAAAAATCAACAATTTTATTGCTTCTTCCTGAGAAGCACACCATTCCTCTTTCACTCCTTTTCTAAGCAAGTTATAAAGGGGTCTGGCAATTATAGAAAAATCTGGGATGTGTTTTTCTCCAAACACTAGTAATCCTGAAACATATTGCAGCTTGTTCTTAGATTCTGGCATTTTCTTTTGATCCAAGGAGGTTCATGTATCTGGGGGTATACACGTCATTCCTCTTTTCCACCAAATACACAGAAATTTTACTTCATGGGAAGGTTTTGGGACTTTTGAACGTTTTCATTTTGTTTGATCAGGAGCTATTGCAAAGAATACATGCTGACCCCTTGACTGGTGAGAAGCTGCTGAGCAGCAGCAGCAGATGGAGCATGATGCTCAGGTGGGAGAGGCAGTTGGGCCATCCACCTTCAGGGCATCCCCTGCATCAGAAGGGCATGCATTATGTCCTTCCCACTCCTCTACCCCAGAACCAGGCCTCATACCTCCTCCTCTGAAATGGAGTTTTTCCAGTTACAACGTCATCTCCCACTTGGCCAGTGCATGAGATGAGGTCACAACGGTGATGACACCTCCGTGCCAACAACAGCTCCACTGTGTAATGTTCCTCTTCCACAGGTTAACCTCCCAACAATTGACCGATCCATTGTTTCTCTCAAGGGTCAAATCCCCACCAATTAAACCATAAGGTTTCCTCCTTGTCTGTTCTTCATTGTCTTGTGCACAACAGCGGACCAAATATGGCAGGGCCTTAGACATGACCTTGGTCTCTGACACACAGGCTCCTCGTGCCACTACCGGCCTTCAGTGTGCTCAGCAAGACCTTAAACTCCACAGTGTTGTGGGACTTCAGCACAGGGACCTTTCCAGCCTGATTTGCCCTCGTTCCTCTGGGTTTCTGCACAAAACACGGCACGGAAGAGAACGGCAGCCGGGGCCTGTGTGTCCCAGGGCTCAGGTTTTCGTGCCACATCAGCTCCACAGAGATGCAGGGAAAGTGAAGAAGCCAAACTGTTTATTGACGCAAGGCGAAGCAAAGGGGATAAGCTGGGAGGGAAAAAATGGGGATGGCCAGGGTCTAAAGGCTGGAGGTAAGGAGCTGTCAGAAGGGAGGGAAAGAGCTGAAGCAACGTGAGCGTTCCACAGGCTCAGCTGTGCCAGTCATGAGCTGTGCCTGGAGCTGCAGCGGCATTGTGGGCTGTGGTGTCCTCTTCAGTGGCTGCTGGTGCGTTCTTGGGACACTGTTTCACTGCGTCCTGAAGACAAACCCAATTCCTCAGCTCTTCTGGCAAACTGCCCCTGAATATTCAGATTACTGAGGCATAGACTGGTGTCTTTCCTTAGGGCGTGAATGGCTGGAACAGAGAGGAAGAGAGACATGGTCAGGGCCTGCATCTGCAGCATTTCTAGGAGACCGTCCTGCCAAGGGCATCCCACTCGGCTCTTGCAACGGCCACAAGAGAGAGTCCAACGTGATCAGCCAGAAGGTGCTGACCTTAATCCTCCCCGTGTCCCTGAAATCCCTTTATGCTTTACCCACGCCACCTCTCATCCATACAGGAGTGAAGCTTTCCGCAGCCAGGGCAGGGATTGCAGCTCCCCACCAGCCCCCGCTGCCAGCCCGCTGCCCTTTACCTCACAGAGCACCTGGAGCTCTTCCTGCTGCCCTCTCCTGAGCACCGCGGCAGTCCCTGCGAACACAGAGCGTGTCACGGCCCCAGCGGCACAGCTCCGTGCCAGCGGCGCTGCCAGCCCTGCGGCCACACGGCCTCCTGCCCCGGCACGGCTCAGCCCGGGCCCTTGCCCTTCCTGCCGCCCAGGGGCGGGCACGGCTGCCAGAGGGCGGCAGCAGCCCCGAGGGCAGGCGGGGCTCCACGGCGCCGGGCCCGGAGGCCGCTGCCGGGGCCGCAGCCGGGGCTGGGGCCGAGCTGCGGCGGGCCGGGGAGGGAGCCCGGGCTCGTGGCTCACCCATGAACCTGATGGCCGCCGCTCGCAAGGGCTCCTGTGGCTTCTGCAGGTACGGCAGCACCCGGCGCAGGTGCTCGGCCGCTCGGCTCCTGTCCTCTGCCAGCTGCAGAGAGCGGCAGCAGGGAAGGCTTGGCGCGGGCTCAGCCCCTCGGCCGGGCTCTCGCTGCGCCCAGCCCCGGCCTCCCCTGCCCGCACAGCCCTGAGGCCCGGCCAGCAGCCGCTGTTGCCGGGCTCTGGAGGGGGCCGAGGGCCGGCTGCTGCCCGGGGAGCCGCGGTGCCGCCCCGCCCCGCAGCCCCGCTGTGCCGGGGCTCCATCGGCACCCGGCTCGGGCCCACAGGAGCCTGGAGAAGAAGCCGTGTGGTGCCTGGTTGCAGCAGTGAGCAGGGGCACAGCTGCCAGCTCCACACACTGGGCACCAGGGACAGGGGGCTTCTCCAGAATGAGGCTGGAGCTTCCAGGCTGTCCTTACCAGGCACTCAGCAAACATCCTCAGCTTCTTCTTCATTAGGTTTTCAAGATTCTCCCTCTTCAAGAATTTGGCCACACCAATCAGTGTTGCCCAAGAGGCCTGGAGAGGAGGAGAGACGTGTAGGTGGCCCCACAGTTCAAGGCACAGGATTCGCATCCTTGTGCTAAAGCCTGGCGGAAGCTGCAGCCCACAGGGCACCAGAGCAGGAGGCAGCTGAGCCCTCTCCCTCCCCGGGGGCACCAGCAACCCACGAGTCCTCACCTTTGCCACAAGCTGTCGGAGTCTAGAACATCCCTCTGGCCACCCTGGAGGATTTGGAGACCAGACAGGGGGGTCTGGGATCGGTACAGGGGGGTCAGTTAGACCCACACAGGTCCCCAGGAGGACACTGACTCTGATCCTTGTCCATGGGAGTGAACACTCACATGCAGGAAGAATCACAAATCCTAAGAATTTGAAATAAGTAGTGGATGGTTTATTATAGAATATAAATATAGAAATTAGGATTCTTAGCATATGGTGCTGAAGAGACAAGATGGAGGAATTGGGGAGTGGCCCCTGTCTTCCTTGTTCTCATCCCCCATCTTGTGCTGAGTTGGGTTTTAGAGATTGGCTTAGAGTAGAACTGACATGTTAGTAAAGGTAATAGGTATTGGTAAAATTTTGTAAATAAAAAATACGTCTCGGACAGTGGTTGGGTCAAGGGGAACGTACATAAGGTGTGGGGCTCTCTGATCCGCCCAGTCCAGCTGCGTGTCCTGCTCTGCGGAGACACCTTGCAGAGCTGAGAAAGAACTAAGATAAGGTACCCTGCCAGGGAAGTGCCTGGCAGAGTTGAAAAAGGACTGAGATAATGAAGAATAAACAACCTTGGAAATGTGCACCGGCAGACTCAAAGTGTCGTCTCTACCTCTGGTGTGTAACACGTAGGGCAAAGAGAAGACTGAAAACCTGATTACCCCTGGGAACAGCAACCCAGGGGAAACTCCCAGGGAACAGCAACCCTGGGGGAACCCTTATTACCATGGGGAGCAGCAACCCCAAGGAGAATCTCAGGGAAACAATAACCTTGAGAACAAGCCAATTCTCATTGTGGCAGTGGAAGAAGAGTAGGAGCAGGCTCCGGCACACGTGTGTCTTTAGGGCCTTTTTATCCTTTTCTGTTAGAACAGTCACTAATTTTCGGAAGAGCAATATGGACACCAGCTGCACCTTGCCATTAATCTGTATGAAAGGAAGAAAAAAAGACCTCAGCATCGGCTGCTCAGGGCTCTTCTGGGTGCCAGCCTGCAATCCACAGAGCACCAAGTGTCTGGGCAGCACCCAGTGGCTGTAGCTGGGGGCACAGATCCTTATGTGGTCAAAGAGTGGCAGGAGTGCCTCAGGCAGCTGCAGGGTGATAGGGCTGGGTATCAGCATGTCCTTTGTCCAAAACTATGAAGCTGAGTACCATGACTGTCATCCTGACTATCCCTCCATCTGCATCTCACAGGAGCTCGACAACACTTTCAGTTAGGCTGCACATTTTTTCAGTGTGTGCGGAACACAAGTCTGTGAAACACCACCCTGGTGCTGCAGGGCCCAGAGCCCAAAGGCCTGTCCCGAAGCACTCGGGCAGCTGAACCAGGAGGCAGGAGAGCTGGGAGCAGCTGCCTCAGCTCCCAAAGCCCAGCCAAGCCAAATCGACTGCATTCCCTGGCACACCTTCAGCCACCGCCCCCTTCTCACCATTGAAGAATCCTCAATGAGCTCCAGAAAGCCCCTGAGTGCCAGGTCCCGCCTCTCCCTGCGCTCGCTGTGCAGGTGCCTTGACAAGATTTTCAGGACTCTGTTAAGACCGCCTTCACTCAAGTCCAGGCAGCTGAGGGCCTGAAAGGCACAGGGCAGTGACAGGGGACCCGGCCAGCAGGAGCCTGTAACCACACAGGGCAGGGCCCAGGCAGCAGCACAGGGCATGGGCACCATCCCAGGCAGCAGCAGCTACGAGAGGGCAGAGAGCTGGGAGGCAGCTCAGAGAGGCAGCGCTGGCCTTCAGGCTCACCTCCACAAGGAACGCCAGGGCAGGCAGATCCCAGTGTGGCTCCTGTGTGTGGAGCAGCCGGGGCAGATAGCGAACGATCCGGGAACGCAAGGGTGTGGAGACACAGGACATCTCTCTGGCAGGAGAAAAAGTTAACAAGACTGTGAGCCAGGGGGACAAACCTGTCCCAGGACTGACTCACAGAGGTCGGGCCTTTCACCACCATGCTGCATGGGGAACTGGGCCATTTGGGAGGTGGCTTCTTGTGGGCACCTGCCTCTCCCAGGCTTTTCCAGTCTGCTTGGTGTTCCCTGGGTGACAAGGCCCTCTGGCCCAAGGCCACAGAGATTGCGTAGGGCACCCCAAGCACAGAGCACAAATGCCCGGGGCAGCAGGCTAAGGGGCTCTCACCTGGCCAGCACGCCCACAGCATAGTGGTGGGTGTCTGCACAGAGCAGCATGTCCCAGCCACGCTTGCGTTCCATTGCCACCACCACATTCTCGTAGTGCATTAGGCAGAGCAGGGACTTCAGGGTCCGCACTGCAAACCTGTGTGCAAAGCAAAGCCCAGGTCACGCTGGGAGCACTGGCTCCTGCCCTGGGGATGTGGCAGGCACAGGAGGACTGGGATGGAGCAACTGTTGGGGCTGGTGACAAGGCCTTGTTGCTCCTGGCACACCTTCCAGAAGATATCGACCTTCTCTAGCATATCCAAAGTGCTGAAGAACACTTGGAAGAGCAGAAGCACAAATAGGCGGGGGAAATACACTCACTCTGTGTGGTACAGAGGGCACCCGGAGGATCTTCCACATCACCACAGCTGCCTGCAAAGGACAAACCCCCTTGAGACAGTGCTCAGTGCTGATGTGTCCGTGTGGCAGGGCCTGAGCGTGGCAGGGAGAGGCCAGAGGAGACACAGGGGGAGCACTGGGCCTGGTGCCCCTGAAGGTGTCCCTAGGCCTGTAGAGGAATTTTTAGAAGAGCGAGGTCATGATTTATTGATAGGGGGTTTGAACAATCTGCTACCAGGGAACAGTATGAGAGTCTGTACTGTTCTTGTACTGGTCTTGTAGGCTTTGAATTAGTAAGAAAGTAGCAATTGTAATAATTTAGTGTGCCTTCTCATGGATGCTGAATATGTGTAACAACTTGTTAAGCCTTCTCATGGATGAAGAAAACAAAATGTTATTCATAAGGTAGAACAAAAGGTAAACTACATGCAAAAAAAGTGGACCAATGAACAATAATTTAATGTATATGTACTTTTAGCCAATCACCAACTGTTTAGCTGTGCTTGCTTTCCTTTCTGTAACTTGATAAAAGTAGAATACAAGGAATAGAGATCAAACCTAACTGTACTGATGCCTGTTTGATACTCTGCTCCTTTCTCACAACACTGCCCTGGCTCAAGGGAGACACTGAGAGACAAAGAGCAGGCAGAGAGAGGCAGGAGAGAAAGGAGGACACCAACACAATCAGCTGAGAAGGTGGCACTGTGAGAACAGAACTGACACTGACTGAAAATGAATGGGACAGAAATGAAGAACTCTCAAAGTTTGATTTACTATCAAAACACATCCTACCCACCCAGCACCAGACAATCCCGATCTCACCACTCCAAATTTGGATCCCACTTCTCTTGATCTCCTTCCAACCCCATCTCACCCTGGCAGCTGTGGAATTCAGTAACTTTGGCATAGGACTGAATTTTTCTGAGGTGGGTACAAGTAATTATGAGCTGGAATTCAGCCCTTTTGGGGTAAGATTGAGTAGTTTTCAATGGAATTTAATGGGTTGTGATGTGACAGATCAATTCCTCTTGGATTTGAAGTGCAAAGAGAAGGCGAACACTGACAAAATCCCTGAAGAACACACAAATCCTCCAGAATATGGCCCCAAATCCTACATTCCCCCTGATGTATCTTGGAAATGGTGGGACATTAGACATCTTTTCTCAATTTCTTTCTTTTCAACACTGTTTTGGCTCTTTTTAACAGATGAAGATGTTAGAAAAAAATGAAAGCCAAAACAAAAGGATAACCAGCATGATGTCTTCCCAACATGGATCACAGGGAATGTGGGTCACCAGGGCTCTATCCAATGTGGATCCTCCAGTGGGGGATGGAGCTGGAGCAGGACATGAAGCTCTTTGCGCACTGGGGGCACTCACAGGGCTTCCCTTACTGGTGGCTCTGTTGGTGTTGGGTCAAGTTTGAGCTCCTGGAGAAGTTCTTCCCACACTGAGGACACTCGTAGGGCCTCTCCCCGGTGTGGATGCGCCGGTGATTCTTGAGGGTGGAGTTGTGCTTGAAGCCCTTCCCACAGTCGGGGCAGCGGAAGGGCCTCTCATCCGTGTGAATCCGCTGGTGTTGGAGGAGATGGGAGCTGGTGGGAAACCTCTTCCCACACTCGGAACACTCGTAGGGCCTCTCCCCAGTGTGAATGCGTCGGTGCTGCTTGAGGGTGGAGTTCTCCTTGAATCCCTTCCCACAGACGGGGCAGCGGAAGGGCCTCTCCTCTGTGTGTGTGCGCTGGTGCAGGAGGAGATTGGTGCTGGTCTGAAACCGCTTCCTGCATTTATCACATTCGTAGGGCCTCTCGCCTGTGTGGATGAGTTGGTGCTTCTTGAGGGTGGATTTCCTCTTGAAACCCTTCCCACAGTCGGGGCAGTGGAATGGAGTCTCCTCTGAGTGAATCTGCTGATGTACAAGGAGCTGAGTGCTGGTCAGAAAGCCCTTCCCACACTCGGAACACTTGTAGGGCCTCTCCCCAGTGTGGATCTTTTGGTGAAGGTTTAGGCCACTTCTCCACCTGAAGCTCTTCCCACATTCCTCACACTCGTAGGGTCGTTCCCCAGTGTGGATCCTCTGGTGACAGACCAGCTGGGAGTGTGACCTGAAGCTCTTCCCACATTCCCCACACTCATGGGGCCTCTCCCGAGTGTGGATCATCTGGTGCTGGATCAGGTTGGAGTTGTTCTGAAACCTCGTCCCACATTCCCCACACTCATAGGGTCGTTCCCCAGTGTGGATCATCTGGTGGGCAGTCAGCTGGGAGCTCTTCCTGAAGCTCTTCCCACATTCCCCACACTCGTAGGGCCGTTCGTCTGTGTGGATCCTCTGGTGGCGGAGCAGGTGGCACCGCCAGCTGAAGCTCTTCTCACACCCAAAGCACTTGTGGGGCTTCTCCCCATCAGGAAGCTGCTCATGGACCACCAGCTCTGAACTCTGGCTCCATCTCTGGCTGCCTTTGTCCTCCCTGCTCTCCATGCTCAGCTCCTTGTCTGGGGAAGGAAGGACAAGGAGAGGATGGAATTTGCCTTCCTGCCAGAGGGAAGGGGAAGGAGATCCCCCGTCTGCTCGGTCCCTGCCCTCCCCAGGCTGCTGGGAGTGGCAGGATCCTGAAAAGCTCCCCCCTCTTCTGTCTCCCCACTTAGGGATAAGGGCAGTGACTGGGCTCATACTGGGAGTGCCGAGGAAACTGGAACCACACGGGGGGGGGGGGGGGGGGGGAACTGGGCTCATACTGGGAGCAGCCACTTCCAGCACCGGCACCCCCGAACCCCTTTCCTGTCCATCCCATCCCTCCAGTCCCAGCCGGGTCCCGGTAATCACAGGGGTTCCCCCCCTCTCGGGATCGCCACTTTGCGGTTCTGGGACTCTCCTTTCTTTGGGATCCCGCTCAGGGAAGCCGAGGCTCTCCCGGGGCTCCCCAAACCCGGTGTCCCCCGGCCCCGCCGCTCCCGCGCGCTCCCCACGTGGCCCCGGCAGAGCTCGGAGGGCCTGGCCCGGGAAGCCCAACCCCCACCGCGGGGGGACCCGCATCCCCCCGACCCCCAACGGGGCTCTGCCACCACCGGGACACCCTAAAACACCTCCCAGGAAGCCACCGATGTCCCCCGGAGGGGCATCTGCACTTCGGCTTTGGAATCCTGCAAGATGCAATCATCCCTTCCAAAAACCCCAAACCCAGGAACGCCCCCGGGATATTGGGGGTGAGCTCCGTCTCCTGGGACACCTGCGGGATCCAGGTGATGTTTCTGGACCTGCTTCGAGTTCAGGGAGCGCTGGAGCCGCCTCTGCCTCCTCTGCCCTTCTCCTCCTGCTCCCTGCTGCCGCTCCGCCTCTTCCTCCTCTCTCCTCCTCCTCCCCCGTTCCCAGCCCCGAACTGTGGGGGCGGGGTCAAGGAAAGGGCGGGAACTGTGAGGGGAAAGGGGCGTGGCCAAAGCAACGCACGGCCCTTAAAGGGCCTGGTTTGGCCTAACAACACCCACAGGGTCCTGAAATCCACCCTAAAACCACCAAGTCTAGCCTAAAGTCATCCAAATGGGCCTAAGATCTCCGGGGCCAGAACCAAGACTGAGATCAGCACCAGAAATGGCACCAGCATCAAACCCAAGACTGACATCAGAACTGAGACCAGCACTGCTCTGGGACTGAGATCGACTCCGGAATCAGCAGCAGGAGCGCTCTGGGACCGAGACCAAGATTGGGACCTGGACTGCTCCAGGACCTCTGCCCTCACTCCAGGGAGTTTTGGCCGCGCCCCTGGCGTGACTGGGAAGGACTGGGAGGGACCTGCCCGGTTCTTACCGGGCCCTTCCTGGCTTCAGAAGCAGCGGAATGATCCTCATTGATCATAAACCCCACCCAGAGGGTCCTGAACTCCCCCAGTTGCTCCTAAACCCCTCCAGTCAGTCCTAAACCTTTCACATTTGATCCTAAGCCCCCCAAATCACTCCCAAACCTCCCTGCACACCCCTAATCACCCCCTCCCCAGTCTCTCCTAAACCTTCCCGGTTTGTCCTACAACCCTCCAAGTCACTCCTAACTCCCCAAGATGGCCCCAAATCTCCCCAGGATGCCCCCAAACGCCCCAAGCCGGTTTTGGGGTGCAGCAGGTCCTTTATTACATTTGTACAATGGCGGCCCTGGGGCTCCCCAGCTCTCTATGGCTTGTGCTGGGGGAAAGGTGGGGCTGGGACCCCAAAATTTGGGCTTGGTGGGAGCCAGGACCCCAAAACCCGGATTTGTGGGGGGCCAGGACCCCAAAATTAGAGCTTTGGGGATCCCAAGACCCTACACTTGGGGTTTAGCATGGTCTGGAACCTCAAAAATGAGGTTTGGTGGGGGGGTCAGCACCCCAAAACCAGGCCTTGGAACTCAAAACCAGGGTTTGGCGGGCTTGGGGCAGGACCCCAAAATTAGGGTTTGTGGAAGCCTGGACCCCAAACTCGGGATTTGGGGGGCTTGGGACCCCAAAATTCGGGTTTTGGAGGGGCCAAGACTGCAAAGTTGCAATTCTGGGGCATTACTTCCACCATGGCCGGTCGGGGTAGTGGCGGGGGAGCCCCTCATCGGTGGAGGAGGTGGTGAGGAGGCCCTGGTGCCACCGGACCAGCTCGGCGTGTTCCTGCGCGCTGGCCACCAGCCAGCCCTGAAGGTCTTCCTAAATGCCATAAATGGGGTCAGACACCCCGAAAATGGGGTTAGGGGTCCTGAAAATGGGGTTAGAGACACAGAAAATGGGGTCAGACGCCCCAAAATGGGTTAGAGACCCCAAAAATGGTGTCAGATCCACCAAAATCAACATGAGACCACCCAAATCCATCATCAAATCCTTCAAAACCAACATGACGTCCCCAAAATGGGGTCAGAGAACCCTAAAAATGTGTCAGATCTACCAAAAGTGGCATCAGATCCATCAAAATCAACACGAGACCCCAACAATGGGGTTAAGGACACCAAAATGGGGTCAGGGACACTGCAAATTAATTTAGAGGCCCAAAAATGGGTTCAGGGATCTGAAAACAAGATGAGGGATACCAAAAATGGAGTTTGGGGCCCCAAAATTGGCATCAGACCCATGAAAATCAACATGAGATCAGAACCACCAAAACCACTATCAGACTCCCCAAAACCACCATCAGACACCCCAAAAACCCCAAAACCACCATGAGACACCCCAAACCCTACAAAGACCCCACAAAACCCCTACAGGACCCCTAAAATCCCCATCAGACCCCTAAAACCACCATCCAGCAAAACCCCAAATAACAAATCCAAAATCCCAAAACTACCACGAGACACCCTAAAACCTCGAAAACCCCCCAAAACCATCATCAGAAATCCCAAAACCACCATGAGACCGCTCAAAATTGCCACAAGACTCACAAAATCACCATGAGAACGCCAACAGCACCATCACACACCCCAAACCACCATCAAACATCCAAAAACCACCAGGAGATCCCCCCTAAATCACCACAAGACCCCCCCAAAATCCCTACAAAGACCCCCTCAAAGTTGCACCTCATGTTTGGCCTGCAGCAGGAACTCGCTCCTGTCGCCCGTCCAAGACAGGGACATTGTCACCGTGTCCACTGGGACTTCGGTGTATCAGAGCCACCAAAGTCAACAGAAGACCCCAAAAATGGTCTCAGAGACCCCTAAGTGGCAGCAGATAGGCAAAAGTGGAATCAGAACCACCAAATCAACATGAGACCCCAAAAATGCCATCAGACACCCCAAAATAGACATCAGAGACCCAAAATGTGGCACCAGAAGCCGTCAAAATCAACATGAGACCCAGAAGTGGCATGAGGGACCCCAAAAATGATGTCAGAAACCCCAAAAGTGACATCCCGGCAACCTGCGCATGCGCATCAGGGAGCGCGCCAGCAGATGGGCGGGACCTGGAGGGAGAGAGGCCTGACCAATGAAAGGGCAGGGAAGGACTGAAAAGAGGCGGGGCCAGAGAAAGGGCGGGAACTGTGAGGGAAAAGGGGCAGGGCCCAGGGCACACACGGTCATAAAAGAGCTCCCTTTGGCCTAAAATCACCCAAAATGGGCTAAAAATTCTCCAAAGGGGCCTGAAATCCACCCTGAATCCTATGAGGTTTGGCCTGAAATCACCCAAAGTGGCCGAAAATCTCTACAAAGTGACATAAAATCACGGAAAGGGGCCTAAAATCCAACTTAAATCCACATGGTCTGGCTTCATATCATACAAATGGGGTTAAAATCAGCCAAAGGCGCATAAAATTCCAAGCAAAGGAGCCTAAAATTGACCAAACTGGTTTAAAATCCACACAAAATGGCCTCAAATCACTCTTAAATCTCACAAATCGGTGTAAAATCAACACTAAAAGCCCTGGTTTGGCTTAAAATCACCTAAAGGGACCTAAAGTCCACCCTAAAACCCAAAAGATTTGAGCTAAAATCACCCAAACAGTTCTAAACCCCACTCAAATGGGCCTCAAATCATCCAAAAGGATCTAAAATCCACCTTGAAACCCAGGTTATCCAATTATCACCCAAATGGGACTAAACCCCACCAGATTTGGTCTAAAATCATCCTAAGGTGCCTAAAATCCACCCTAACCCTGTGCAGTTTGGCCTAAAATCACCCAAACTGGCCTAAAATCTCTGGGACCGGGACTGAGACCGAGACCACGATCAGCACCAGAACCGGCACCAGCACCAAGACTGAGACCGACACCGGATCTGAGACTGGCACTGAGAGCGGCGCCGCTCTGGGACCGGCACCGAGACCAAGACTGGGACCAGAACCGACACCACAACAGAGACTGGCACTGCACTGGCACCAGGACTAGGACCGAGACCGTAACCGGCACCAGAACTGGCACTGGGACCAAGACTGAGACCAAGACCGGCACCAGAACCAGCACCGAGACTGGCACCGCCCAGGGACTGGGACTGAGACTGGCACTGGGAGCACTGCGGGACCAAGAGCGGCACCGGTACCGGCACTGGAACCGGGACCATGCTGAGACCGGGAGTGAAACGGGCAAAAATTGCTGAAAAGTCACCAAAATTGCCCCTAAAGAGTCCAAAAATACACGAAAAGTGACAGAAAATGGCTGCAAAATGGCCAAAAAATGACTGAAAACTGACAAGAAATTCCCCCAAAATTCAAAAATTTGGCTCAAAATGACATGAAATGGCCCAAAAAGTGAACAAAAATTGCCCCAAATGTCCCTAAAATGGCAGAAAGATGCCCCAAATTACCCAGTATGACAGAAAACGCCACAAAAGTGGCCAAAAATGGCCCAGAAGTGATGAAAAATGACCCTAAAGTGACAGAAAATGCCCCAAAATGCCGCCGGATCAGGGAGAGCACAGAGAGACACAGAATTACCCAAAAATCGTAAAAATCCCACAAAAATGTCATTAAAAAGCAAAATTCTAAATAAAAAATTCTGAAAAAAGCTGCAAAATGTCTCAAAAAAGAAAAAGATCCTGAAAATGCCTCCAAAAATTCCAGTAATATTTCCAAAAATTCCCAACTACCCATAATTTCCAGAATTCCCAAAAATTCTCGAAAAATTCCCCCAAACACCAACAAAAACCAACCAGAATATTAAAAAAAAAAAAAACAAACACCAAAACCCTCAAACCCTTAAAATGCCCAGAAATATTAAAAAATATCCCCCCAAAATCCCACAAAAATCCACAAAAATCCCCCAACCCCTTGGAATTCCCAAGCGCCCCCAAAATTCCCAGAATTTCCTACACTTGCTCTCGATGAAGGGGTGCAGAAGGCAGGACTTGTCGGTGCTGCCGATCACCAAGAACTTGAAGAGGAAATCTGGGAAAAAAAAGCCCAAAATTCCCATGTTTGGACCCAAATTTCTCAAGATTTCCCACGTTTGGATCCAAAAGTCCCCCCAAATTCCCTCTAGAGAGCCCAAAATTCCCAAGTTTGGACCCAAATTTCCCAAAAATTCCCTTTGGGATCCCCAGATCCTCAAGTTTGGACCCGAATTTGCAAAATATTCACTTTGACAACCCCAAATTCCAAATTTTGACCCAAAATTCAAAAAATGCCCTTTTGGGATCCCAAATTCCCCAACAGTGATCCTGAGACCCCCCAGACCCCCCTGGACCCTCTACAGGCTCACCCAGACCCCTATAGAGCCCCTATATACCCTGCCAGACCCTCCCAGGTCCCCCATAGAGGCCCCCAAAGCCCCAATAGAGACCCCCAAATCCTCCACAGAGATTCCAAGATCCCCTATAGAGACCTCCAGAGCCTCTCCAAATCCCCTCTGGAAACCCCCACATGCCCTATGGAGACCCTCAGACCCCCTGAAATCCACCATGGAGACACCCAGATCCCCCAAAGATACCCCTGACCCCATATAGACACCCGAAATCCCCTATAAAGACCCCCAGCTTCCCTAGAGACTCCCCCAGACCCCCCCAAAATACCTTATAGAGACCCCCATATCCCCTATAGGGACGCCCAGCCCCCCCGGACCCTCTACAGATCCACCATAGATCCCCTATAGCCCCCTCAGACTCCCTTTAGATACCCCCAGACCCCCCAAATTCCCCATAGAGACCCACAGACACCCCCAGACCTTCCTGGACCCGCTATAGGCTCCCGCAGACCCCTATATATTCCCTATAGACACACCCAAGCCCCGAAAAGGCCACCCAGATTCCCTCAATTCCCCTATAGAGATCCCCAGATCCCATTTAAGGACACCCAACACCCCTTTAGGGACCCCTAGACCACCATAATCCCCTAAAGATCCCCCAAATCCCCTGAAGACCCCGCACAAAACCCCCTACAGAGACCGCCAGGTCCCCCCAGACCCCTACAGATCTCCTACAGATCCCGCATTGCCCCACCGTAGGTCTCGGACACGCTGGAGCCGGGTCGGCGGACCGGGAGCAAAAATGGCGGTGCCCTGACGAGACACTTCCGGGTAATCTGCGCATGCACCGCAACGACAGCGCCAGCAGATGGGCGTGACCCAAGGGAAAAGAGAGGCGCGGCCAAAGAGAGGGCAGGGAAGGAATGAAATGAGGCGCGGTCAGAGAAAGGGCGGGAACTGTGAGGGAAAGAGGCGGGGCCAAGGGGACGTGCGGTCCTAAAAGGGCCCGGTTTGACCTAAAATCACCCACAAGGGCCGGAAATTGTCCTAAGGGGCCTAAAATCCACGCTAAAATGGATCACATTTGGCTTTAAATCACCCAAAGAGGTCTAAAATCCCCTCAGTGTTCACTAAAACTACCCAAAGAACATAAAATCCACCCTAAATCCACATGCTTTGGCCCAAAATATGACAAAAGGGTAAAAATTTAAAAAAGGGTGTAAAATCCAACCAAAGGGGCCTTAAATTGCCCAGATTGCTTCGAAGCCCTCACAAAAGGGCAGAAAATCACTTTTAAGAATCCTAAACTGGCATAACACCTACCCTGAAAGTACCTGCAATGGCTTAAAAACACTCAAATTGTGCACAACCCCACCTAAATGGGCCTAAAATCACCCAAAGGGATCTAAAATCCACCTTGAACCTGCCCAGTTGGGCCTAAAATCACCCAAATGGGTCTAAAGTCTCCAGGACAGGGACCGAGACCAAGATCAGCATCAGAACCGGCAGCAACACCAAGACTGAGACTGACACAGAACCCAGACTGGCACTGCAGAGGCACTGGGACTGAGACCGAGAGCAGGACTGAAACCAGAACCAGAACTGGGACCAAGAATGGGACCAAGACCAGCATCGAGACTGGCAGCACTCCGGGACTAGGACAGAGACTGAGATTGGTACTGGGAGCACTCCGGGACCAAGAGCGGCACCGGTACCGGCACTGGGGAGTGGAACGACTCTGAGAGTGAGAGTGAGAGTGAGAGTGAGAGTGAGTGAGAGTGAGAGTGAGGGTGAGGGTGAGAGAGTGAGACTCAACCAGACCCAGACAACGATGGAGACACAGACTGAGACCAGAACTGAAACTGGAACTGGCACCAGCACCAAGACTGGCACCGCTCCACGACCAAGACTGAGACCAAAGCTGGAACTGGCACCAGGAACACTGCATTCACTCCAGGCAGTTTTGGGCATGACCCGTTCAAGACTCAGAGGGACCCTCGGGGAGGGATGGACTGGGAGGGAGCCCTGGGTCGGCCGGGACTGCCTCGGTTGGAATCGTTCCGGTGCAGCCACCCTGGTCCGTATGATCCCAGTCTGTGTGATTCTGATCCAGATGGTGCCAGCCTGTGAAACCCCAGCCCATGTGATCCGTCTGTACAAACACATTCTGTGCAATCCCAGTCTGTGCAACCCCAGTCTGTGCAATCCCAGTCTGTGCAATCCCAGTCTGTACAATCCCAGTTTAAACAATCCCAGTCTGTGCAACCCCAGTCTGTGCAACCCTAGTCTGTGCAGTCCCAGTCCATGTGATCCCAACCCAAACAATCCCAGCCCTACAAGGTCCCAGTCTCATCATCCCAGTCTGGATGCTCCTGATCCAGATGGTCCCGCTCTGTGTAGTCCCAGGCTGGAGGATCCCAGTCCATGTGAGCCCAGACCGCAGGATCCCAGTCTGGATGCTCCTGCATGGCACACATTGCAAGGCTCTGGAATTCCAGTTCCCAGCAAGGAAAAGATCTTACTGCCCTTGAAGGCAAAGCTCTGAAGAAGGGGCCAAAAGCCAAGGGCAGCAAGATCCTACAGGGACATTTCACTGCCAGGCTCCAGAACTTCATCCATGCTTGTTGTAGCTCCTGCATTGGGAATTCAGTCAGGGCAGGGTCTTTGGTGGGAGCTGCCCTGGCTCAAGGAGGCACTGAGAGACAAAGAGACCAGGCAGAGAGAGGCAGCAGAGAAAGGAGGACACCAACACAATCAGCTGAGAAGGTGGCACTGTGAGAACAGAACTGACACTGACTGAAAATGAATGGGACAGAAATGAAGAACTCTCAAAATTTGATTTATTATCAAAACACATCCCACCCACCCCGCCCCACACAATCCCGATCCCACCTCTCCAAATTTGCATCCCACTTCTCTTGATCTCCTTCCAACACCATTGCACCTCGGCAGCTCTGGAACTGAGTAAGTTTGGGATGGGACTGAGTTTTTCTGAGGTGTGTACAAGCCATTATGAGCTGGAATTCAGCCCTTTTGGGGTAACACTGAGTATTATTCAGTGGGATTTGATGGGTTATGAGGTGACAGATCCATCCCTCTTGGATCAGAAGTGCAGAGAGAGACTACTGACCAAAATCCCTGAAGAACACACAAATACTCCATCAAGAACACTCAAAATGCTTTTTTGGCTCTATTTAACAGACGAAGATGAGTCAGAAGAAAATGAAAGCCAAAACAAAAGGATAACCAGCATGATGTATTCCCAACAGGGGTCACAGGGAACGTGGGTCACCAGGGCTCTGCCTAATGTGGCTCCTCCAGTGGGAGATGGAGTTTGAGTAGTGCACAAAGCTCTTCCCACACTGGGGACACTAGCAGGGCTTCCCTTACTGGTGCCTCCATTGGTGTCTGGTCAAGGATGAGCTCCTGGAGCTCTTCCCACACTGGGGACACTCATAGGGCCACTCCCCGGTGTGGATGCGCCGGTGATTCTTGAGGGTGGAGTTGTGCTTGAAGCCCTTCCCACAGTCGGGGCAGTGGAAGGGCCTCTCATCCATGTGAATCCGCTGGTGCTGGAGGAGATACGAGCTGGTGGGAAACCTCTTCCCACACTTGGAACACTCGTAGGGCCTCTCCCCAGTGTGGATCTTTTGGTGGCGGATCAGATTGGCACCATGCCCGAAGCCCTTCCCACATTCCCCACACTCATAGGGCCTCTCCCCAGTGTGGATGCTCTGGTGCTGGATCAGGGTGGCTTTCTCTCTGAAGCTCTTCCCACATTCCCCACACTGGTAGGGCCGTTCCCTGGTGTGGGTCCTCTGGTGGCAGATCAGGTGTGCCCTCTGGTTGAAGCTCATCCCACATTCCTCACATTCGTGGGGCCTCTCGTCAGTGTGGATGCGTCGTTGCATATCGAGGTTGCCATTATGCCTAAAGCCCTTCCCGCAGTTGGGGCAGCGGAAGGGCCTCTCCTCTGTGTGCGTGCGCTGGTGCAGGAGGAGACTGGACCTGGTCTGGAACCTCTTCCCGCATTTATCACACTCATAGGGCCTCTCCCCAGTGTGGATGTGCTGGTGGATGGTGAGGGCGGATTTCTGCTTAAACCCTTTCCCGCAATTGCAGCAGTGGAAGGGCCTCTCCTCGGAGTGAATCTGCTGATGTACGAGGAGCCTGGTGCTGGTCCGAAATCCCTTCCCACACTTGGAACACTTGTAGGGCCTATCTTCAGTGTGGATCTTTTAGTGGAAGTTTAGGTTGTTTCTCCGCCTGAAGCTCTTACCACATTCCTTACACTTGAAGGGCCTCTCCTCAGTGTGGATCCTCTGGTGACAGACCAGCTGGGAGTGTGACCTGAAGCTCTTCCCACACTCCCCACACTCATGGGGCCTCTCCCCAGTGTGGATCATCTGGTGCTGGATCAGGTTGGAGTTGTTCTGAAACCTCTTCCCACATTCCCCACACTTGTAGGGTCGTTCCCCAGTGTGGATCATCTCGTGGGCAGTCAGCTGGGAGCTCTTCCTGAAGCTCTTCCCACATTCCCCACACTCGTAGGGCCGTTCGTCTGTGTGGATCCTCTGGTGGCGGAGCAGGTGGCACCGCCAGCTGAAGATCTTCTCACACCCAAAGCACTTGTGGGGCTTCTCCCCATCAGGAAGCTCCTCATGGACCACCAGCTCTGAGCTCTGGCTCCATCTCCGGCCGCCTTCCCGGCACAGGGTGGGTCTTTCCTCCTCACATCCCCCCAGTCTGCCTTTGCAGGCCCTGCTCATGAGGGATCTGGGGGCTTTTCCTCCCTGGTGGATTCCTGAGCAGTGGAGCCGCTCCAAACAGCCTCTCCCACGAAGTTCTGTTGTGGGGATTTGTCCTCCCTGGGCTCCATGCTAAGCTCCTTGCCTGGGGAAGGAAGGACAAGGAAAGGATGGGATTTGCCTCCATGCCACAGGGAAGGGGAAGGAGATTCCCCATCTGCTCGGTCCCTCCCCTCTCCAGGCTGCTGGGAGTGCCAGGAACCCGAAAAGCTCCTCCCTCTTCTGTCTCCCCACTTAGGGATACTGGCAGTGACTGGGCTCATCACGGGAATGCTGAGGAAATGGGAACCACACGGGGGGCAACTGGGCTCATACTGGGAGCAGCCACTTCCTGCAAAATCCAAAAAATCCCAAACCCAGGGACTCCCCCGGGATATTTGGGGCGAGCTCCCTGGCCGTGCTGCGGGTTCAGGGAGCCCTGGAGCCGCCTCTGCCTCCTCTGCCCTTCTCCTCCTGCTCCCTGCTGCCGCTCCGCCTCTTCCTCCCTCCCTCCTCCTCCTCCCCCGTTCCCAGCCCCGAACTGTGGGGGCGGGGTCAGGGAAAGGGCGGGAACTGTGAGGGGAAAGGGGCGTGGCCAAGGACAGGGCGGGAATTATGAGGGAAAGGAGCTCGGCCAAGGGGACGTGCGGCCCTAAATGGGCCTCGTTTGGCCTAAAAACACCCAAAGAGGCCTAAAATAATTCAAAGGGACCTAAAATCCACAATGGATCCACATGCTTTGGGCTAAAATCAGCCAAATGGGGTTAAAATCATTCGAAGGGGTCATAAATCCAACCAAAGGGCCCTAAAACTGCACAAACTGGTTTTAAACCCTTAAAAAATGGCCTCAAATCTCCCAAATGGGAATAAAATTCACCCTCAAAAACCTAGGTTTGCCTAAAATCACCCAAAGGATCTTGAAGTCAACCCTAAAACCTTCCAGATTTGGCCCAAAATCACCCAAACATACCTAAACCCCATGGAAGTAGACCTAAAATCCTCCAAAGGGATCTAAAATGCACTCTGCCCAGGTTATCCCAAAATCACCCAAATGACACTTGACGCCACCAGATTTTGCCTAAAATCACCCAAACATACATAAACCCCATGCAAATAGGCCTAAAATCCTCCATAGAGATCTAAAATCCACCCTGAAACTACCCAGGTTTTCCCAAAATCACCTAAATGAGACTTAACACCACCAGATTTGGCCTAAAATCATCGAAAGGGACCTTAAACCTTGTTGGAAAAACCGGGACCATGCTGAGAACAACTGGGACCATGCTGGGGGACACCGGGAGCGAGTGGGGGTCACAGGATCTTCACTGGGGGAACTGGGAATGACTTGGGACCATGCTGGGAGGGACTTGGATCATCTACAGACTCACTGGGTCTACACCGGGGCAACTGGGATCCCACTGGGAGGAACAGGGAGATACTGGAACCATGCTGGGGGCAACTGGAATCACACTGGGATCACACTGGGAGCAGCTGGACGATGTTCGGGGAGACTGGGAACATACTGGATCATACTGGTAACAACTGGGACAGCACTGAGGGTGACTGGAAATGCTGTGAGCAACTGGGATAAGGCTTGAAGAAAATCTGAGTATCTTGGAGTGATTTGGAACGTGCTGGCAGCAACTGGGATATACTGGGAGAGACTGAAACCACAGTGGGGGTAAATGGGAGCAACTGGAACCACAGTGGATGATCATGGGAGCAGCTGTGCCAATGTCGGGATCATACTGGGATCCTACTAGAACTGACTGGCATCATACTGGGAGTGACTGAAATAGTACTGTGAGTATCTGAGAGTGACTGGGATCATACTGAAATCAGACTGGGAGGGACTGGAAAGGTGCTGGCCGTGACTGTAACCATACTGGGAGTGACTGGGAGACGAGGGCCACACTGGGAGTTCCAGGGAGTCACTCTGGGCATGACTTGAATAATACTGAGAGTATGAGGGAGTGACTGGAACCATACTGGGGGTGACTGGGACCATGCTGGGAGTGACTGGGAGCAACTGGGCGCACACTGGGAGTTCCAGGGAGTCACTCTGGGCATGGCTGTGCCCAAACCCGGTGTCCCCCGGCCCCGCCGCTCCCGCGCGCTCCCCACGTGGCCCCGGCAGAGCTCGGAGGGCCCGGCCCGGGAAGCCCAACCCCCACCGCGGGGGGACCCGCATCCCCCCGACCCCCAACGGGGCTCTGCCGCCACCGGGACACCCCAAAAACACCTCCCGGGAGCCCCTGATGTCCCCCCGAGGGGCCTCTGCGTCTCAGCTTTGGAGCCCTGCAAGCTCCAAACATCAGCCCCCCAAAAAACCCCAAACCCAGGGACCCCCCCGGGATATTTGGGGCGAGCTCCCCCTCCCCGGGCACCTGCGGGATGGGAGGGGTCCGGGGGGGCTGCGAGTTCAGGGAGCGCTGGAGCCGCGCGGTTCCTCCGCTCGTTGTCTCCTCCCGCTTCCTCCTGCCGCTCCGCCTCTTCCTCCCTCCGTCCTCCTCCTCCTCCCCCGTTCCCCGGACCCGTCGCAGCCCGCGGGAGGAGCGGGAATGGAGCCGGGCCAGGTGGGAAGGCAAGAGAGGGTTGGGGGATGGCAGGAGTGGGATCACTGAGAGTGACTGCGCTGTACTGGGATCATACTGGGAGCATCTCCTGTGTGACTGATTTATACTGGGATCATACTGGGATGATACTGGGAGTGAGCAGGAGCAGCGCGATGGCTCCAGCGCTGGGGCTGGGGGCGGCGAGGGGGGAGTGGGACCTCCGGCAGCGGGACCCGAACGGGACCGGGACCCCTCTGCTCCCCTTATCCTGCACAGGGACCCCTCTGAATCCCCTATTTCTGTACATCAGGACCCTCTGCTCCCCTTTTCCCGGTCATACCATGTCTCCCAGCCTCCAGACTTCCTGTGTGCTTGACCCTGGGATGCCCTGGAACGCCTTGGACCCCCATTCCTGCCTTTCCCAGCCCCCAGCCCCAGCTTTCTGCAAAACCAGAGACCCCCTGAACTCCCTCTTCCCGAATATCCCGGGTTTCCCCAGCCTGTGACCCTCCTGTTTTGGGAAACCCTGGACTCCCCTTTCATGGTCCCAAGGACCCCCTGGAACTCCCTTCTACCTCTCTCAGTCCTTGCCCCCCCTTTCCTTGACCCTGAGATTCCCCCCTGACCCCCCATTCCTGCGAACTGAGACACCCTTTTACCCCTTTGCCCAGCACTGACACCCCCCTGCACCCCCTTATCCGGCACCAACTCAACCATTTCCCTGCCACCCTGCCTTTCACAGACCCCAGATCCACCTTTTTCCTTGACTCTGGGACCCCTGGGCCCCCATTCCTGCATTTCCCAGCCCCCAGCCCCTCCTTTCCTCACCCTGAGGAGCCCTGGCACCCCCTTTGCTGGGCACAGGATTCCCTGGACACCCCATCCCACCTCTCCCAGTGCCTGCCCTCCCCTTTCCTTGACTCTGAGCCCCTGAACCTCCTTCCCAGCTCTCCCAGGTCTTCAAGTCCCTCCTTTTTTTGGCCTGTTGACGCCCCTGGATCCACAAACTCTGACATTCAGTCCCCCCAGCTCCCCCAAATCTCTGTGTCCCCCCAGTGTCCCACTGCCTGCAGTGCCTGGAAGCGGCGCTGTCAGAGCCCGGCCCAGGGGTCCCCCAGTCCTTGATTGTGGCCGGGACCCCCTGTGAGCGCTGGGACAGCGAGCGGAGCCGGATGGAGCTGCAGAGAGCGGGGATGGCGGCGGGAGCTGAGCTGGGACATTGGGATAGGCAGAGCCGGGATATTGGGATAGCCAGAGCTGGGACACTGGGATAGCCGGAGATGGGATATTGGGATAGCCAGAGCCGGGACATTGGGATAGGCTGAGCTGGGGCATTGTGATAGGAAGAGCTGGGACATTGCGATAGCCAGAGATGCGATATTGGGACATGCAGAGCCGGGATATTGGGATAGGCAGTGCTGGGATTTGGGATAGCTGAGCCGGCTCAATGACAGGAACCGGCACGTGGCCGACCGTGACCTGGAAACGGGGCTGGTGCCACCAGAGCCAGGGGTGACTAGAGGGAGCCAGGGGCTAGGCTGGGATCTGTGGGAATGGAGGACTCTGAGGGGCTGGGATGGGATCTGTGGGGCTGGAATGGGAATCCAGGGAGCTCCTAGGGGCTCTGTGGGGCTGGGACACATCTCCATGGCTCCATTCTCCCCTCCTTCCCAGGTCTCCACACAGTGCAGGTGGTTTCCAGCTGTGACCTCCTGTCCAGTGGAGCATCCCTGGATCCCACCGGTACGGCTCCGACGGGTGGGATTTCATCTCCTTCCAGCTGGGATCCGGGAGCTTTGCGGTGTCCATTGGTGCCACCTGGATCACCCAGAGGTGCTGGGAATCCAAAGGGATCACGGTGGAGCAGATGAAGCATTACCTGGGACACAGCAGTGTGGAAGAGCTCCCAAAATACATCAGATACGGTTGGAAGGCTGTGGAGCACAAAGGTGGGCGTGGGAAGGGTAGGAATATTTCTATGGGAATGTTGGAATTCTGGAATGGGGGACTTGGGAATGCAGGAATTCCCATGGAATTTCCATGGCTGGATCTCACTCTTAGTCCAGTCAGGTGAGAATTCCTTGGATGGATCTCCCCTCCAACCCATTGCCATGGGAATTCCATGGGGAAATGATTTGAATAAATGACCAATGCACAGACTGCAGTGAAATGAGAAGGAATCTCTGCTGGGATTCCATGGGACACAAATCCCAATCCTGTCCCCAGGCCGGCTCTGTTGTGCCCGTGGCAGTGCCAGGGGAGTGCCCTGTCCCTGCTCTGAGCCCAGCACGAGCCTTTCCTTGGGTGTTCTCTGCCCTGCCCAGGGCAGGAGGGCACTGCCGCAGTGACTTTGGTGGCCCCAGGCACCCGGCCGGGCTGCAGCCCCTGCAGGGCTCCTTGGGAATGTCCAAGAGCAAAGCTTCAAGCAAACAACAGTTTCTGGAGGGGCTTCTCCCCCTTGTCCTGTGCTGGGAGCCCAAGGGCGACAGCGCGGGCACAACAGCTCAGAGTGCTGGAGCTCAGTGTCCCTGGGCCAGGCCGTGTTCCCTGGCTGTCCCCTGTCCCTTAGCTGTCCCCTGTCCCTTGGCTGTCCCCTGTCCCTCGGCTCTGTGGGACCAGGGATGGCAGGAGCACCCGGGGCAGTCCTGGGGGAGAACAACCCTGAGCCCCAGCTGGGCCAGTTCCCCCAGTTCCACCCGGGGGAGGGGCCCAGGTCACTCCCAGCATGGGCCCTGTGGCTCCCAGTCACCCCCAGTATGATCCCAGTCACTTTCAGTGACACTCAGTATGATCCCAGTACCAGCCCAGTCACTCCCACTATGATCCCACTGTGATCCCAGCATGGTCCCAGGTGTTCCCATTCACTCCTACCATGGTTCCAGCCACTCCCAGTACAGTTCCAGTCACCCCTAGTATCATCTCAGTCACTGCCACTTTGGCTCCAGTCCTTCCCAATATGATTCCAGTATGAACCCAGTCACTCTCACTATGATGCCATTTGCCCCCAGCATGGTCCCAGTTGCTCCCAGTCCCCAGTATGGTTCCAGTCACTCCCAGTACTATCCCAGTCACTCCCAGATACTCCCAGTATTCTTCCTTTATGATTCCTCTGTGATCCCAGTCACCGCCAGTCTCTCCCAGTATATCCCAGTGTCCCCCAGTGTCCTTCCACTCACTCCCAGTTGCTCCCAGTAGCTTCCAACAGGATTCCAGTTGCTCACAGTTATTCCCAGGCAATTCCAGCATGATTCCAGTCACTCCCTGTATATCCCAGTTGCCCCAATATGATACCTGTTGCCATCAGCATGCTCCTAGTCACTTCCAGTATGATCCTGGAATGACACCAGTCACCCTCAGTGTGGTCCCAGTTGCTCCTAGTATGATCCCAGTTGTCCCCAGCATGGTCCCATTTTGTCCCAGTGCAGTCCCAGTTGCCTCTAGCAGACCCAGTAAATCCCAGTATTATCCTGTTCTGATGCCATGGTCATCCCAGTCACTCCCAGCACAGTCCTAGTTGCTTCCAGTTTCTTCCAGTCTAATCCCACTTGCTCTCAGTTGCCACTGCCATAGACCAAATCATTCCAAGAATGATCCCAGTATGAGTCTAGTGTGATCCCAGTCTCCCCCAGCATGGTCCCAGTCAAACCCAGTTGCTCCCAGTGTAGACCCCATCACTGCCAGTTACTCTCAGTGTGTTCCCAGTCACCCCCAGTGTAGTTACAGACACTCCCAGTATATCCCAGTTGGCACCAGCATAGTCATAGTCATGGCCAGTCACAGCCACTTGGCCCAAGAAGTCTCAGTTTCCACCAGTATGATCCCAGTCACTCCCAGCATATCCCAGTTGCTGCCACTATGATCCCTGTTGCCCCAGTTCTGGTCCTGCTGGGTACAAGTGTGCTCTGATCCTGCTCCCAGTGGGTGCTAGTCCTGGGCCCGGTGTATCCCAGTATATGCCAGTGTCCCAGTCGATCCCAGCCTGTCCCAGTCTATCCCAGCCTGTCCCAGTCTATCCCTGTCCCTTCCTGGCAGCTGCCGCCATTTCCCGGATCCTGCCCCTCCCATCCCCAGAGCTGCCGCCCCAAGATGCTCCCGGGGCTTGGGAGCTTCATGTTTGGCCTCATCTGCTGGGCTGAGGCTTGACCTCCAACTGTGGGAGAAGGTGAGGGGGGGTCCCCAGGGGTCGTGTCCCCCCCTTGGAGCATGTGTGACTCCCCCATGTCCCCCCTTGCCGGGGTCACCCCCTTTTCTCCCACAGCACACTCCTGGAAAAGCTGGCAGCCCACGGCTTGGACAGGAGCACTCTGTGCTGGGTCAAGAACTGGCTGCATGGCCAGGCCCAGTGAGTGGTGGGAATGGTGCTGCATCCAGCTGGCAGCCAGGCACCAGGGGTGTTCCTCAGGGCTCTGTGCTGGGGCCAGCTCTGTTCAATATTTTTATTGGTGACATGGATGAGGGGATTGATTCTTTCATTAGTAAATTTGCAGATGACACTAAGCTGGGAGCATGTGTCGATCTGTTGGAAGGGAGGAGGGCTCTGCAGAGAGATCTGGAAGGGTTGGATGGATGGGCAGAGTCCAATGGGATGAAGTTTAATAAGTCCAAGTGCCAGGTCCTGCATTTTAGCCACAAGAACCCCCTGCAGCAGTCCAGGCTGGGGATGGTGTGGCTGGACAGTGCCCAGGCAGAAAGGGACCTGGGGGCACTGGGGACAGCCAGCTGAACATGAGCCAGCAGTGTGCCCTGGTGGCCGAGAAGACCAAGGGCATCCTGGCCTGTGTCAGGAGCAGTGTGGCCAGCAGGAGCAGGGAGGTCGTTCTTCCCCTGTCCTGGGCACTGGTGAGGCCACACCTTGAGTGCTGTGTCCAGTTCTGGCCCCTCAGTTTAGGAAGGACGTTGAGACGCTTGAGCACATCCAGAGGAGGCAGCGAGGCAGGTGAGGGGCTTGGAACACAAGGCCTGTGAGGAATGGCTGAGGGAGCTGGGGTTGTTCAGCGTGGAGAAAAGGAGATTCAGAGGTGACCTTATCACTCTGTACAGCCTCCTGAAAGGTGGCTGTAGTCAGGTGGGGGTTGGTCTCTTTCTCCAGGCAGCAACTGTCAGAACGAGAGGAGACAGTCTCAGGGTGCATCAAGGAAATATAGGTTGGATATTAGGAAAAGTATTTTACAGAAATGGTGATAAAGTATTGGAATGATCTTCCCAGGAAGGTGGTGGAGTCACCATCCCTGGATGTGTTTAAAGAAAGACTGCATGTGGCACTCAGTGCCATGGTTTAGTTGAGGTGTTAGGGTCTCAGGAGGGTTTTTCCAAGATATATTGGTTAAGAGTCTTTTTTCCTTGAATGCCCATGCCAGAAGCAGTAGAAAGAGTTGGAGTTTGCCAGCCCAGGTTTCTCAAGGTTGTTTATTGTCTCTTATCTCTAAGTTCTTTCTGTGCCCACCAAAGATCCTTGCTGTGGCAAGAGCACGAGGCATCTCTCCCCCCAGGTTGGGCATCCTGGACCTTTTGTACCTTTCTCTCACCCAGCTATGATATGGATGCTGACACTAGTCTGAAATTTGGCATCAAGCAGCCACTGTGTTTGTGTGAAATCATCACCTACTACCTTCACACAGGCCTGAGAAAGTGGCCTTGGAAAAAGAGGAAACCAAAGCAAACCCTGAGAAGTGAGAAAACATCTGCAGGTGGTGTTTTTCCAATGTGTTTTCTGACAAGGTTTTTGACAAAGAGTGTAGACTTTGAATAACTAATCATGTTCTTGGTACTGAACTACTCTATAAAAGTAGAATTTGGAAGAATAAAGTTTGCTCTCATTTTACCATTGTATAGAGAGTCATGTTGTTATTTCTGTGCCGTCTGAAAATCATAACAACACCCAACCATTGTGCACAACGTATTTCTTATTTACAGTCTATTACCAATTCCTACTACCTATACTAGACATGCCACTTCTGTCCTAAACCAATCCCTTGTGACCTGACACAGCAGAAGATGGAGGACAAGGACAAGAACGAAGAAGAACAGGGCCACACCCTGATTCCTCCATCTTGCCTTCCCCATTTGCACCCTGTGATAAACCAATTATTATTTACATCAAACTCCTGGGGTCTGTAGGTCTTTCTGCAAAGCTGGTAAGTTTTCCCATGGGCTGAGATCAAAGACAGTGTCACTTTGGGCCCTGTGCAAGGGTCTCAGACCCCTCTGCCAGGGTTCCAGACTCCCCTGTCAGGGTCTGAAACCCCTCTGCCAGGGTCTTGGACCATCCAGGGCAGCCAGAGGGATGCCCTGGACTCCGAAGGGAACGGGAATGGTATTGGGATTGTGATTGGGAATGGGATTGGGAATGGGAATGGGAACGAGAATGGGAACAGGAACGGGAATGAGAATGGGAATGGGATCGGGAATGGGATTTGGAACAAGAACGGGATCGGGAAGAGACCCCGTCCCAAAAACGGACCCCCCCTCCTGCAGGAAGAGATCCTGCCCCAGTCCCGAATGGATCCCTCCCCACCATCCCAGACCCCTCCCCATCTCCAGATCCTGCCCAATTCCGGACACTTCAACACTCCTCCACCTTTCTCCATCCCCAGATTCCTCCCCCATTCCCAGACCCCTCCCCAGTCCTAGACCCCCCTCAATCCCAGACTTCTCTCCAATCCCAGACCCCCCCTCGATCCTAGACCCCTCCCCACATTCCCATCCCCTCCCCAATCCTTGATCGGACTCTTTAATCCCTTTTTTTGGTGACTCCTGCCACTTTCAGCCCACTTTGGGGGGTTACAAACGGCTCCGGGGACCCCCCTGCAATTTTGGGGGTGTTGGGTTGACCCCGAGACCCCCCGGTGGCCACAAGGGAATCGGAACCCCAAAAGCCGGGTGTCTCCTGGTCCCCAGGTCCTCCTGTCTCCACCCCCGAACACATCCTGGCCAATCAGAAGGCGCGGCGCTGATGACGAACCAGCTGCCGGGCGGAAATTCAGCCCACTGGCCCCGCCCAGCAATTTCCAGCCAATCAGCCCCCGGAGCGCCTCTGACTCACAGTTGCCAGGCGGAGCCCAGCACCTCTCACAGGGCCAGCCAATCAGAGACCCCGCGGGGCAACGTCCAGCCAATCAGAGCTTTTCTTTCTGATGACTCATCAGTTGCCAGGCAGACCTGCAGCGCCCAGCGCTGCCCGCAAGCGGAATTCGGGGAGGGGGAGGTGATGCTGGGGCCGGGATGGTGCCGCGCTGGTGGCACTGGTGGGGCTGGGAGCGCCCCCGGCCGCGGGATGAGGGGGGCGGGGGCCCCAAATTAAACGCGGTCCCGGGCCCTGGCGGCTGCTCGGCAGGGCGGCACGGCGGTGGCAGTGTCGGGACGGGCTCCTGCAGCTCGGGCGGGCGCAGCGGCTCCGGCTCGGGCAGACCCGGTGCTGGCAGCAGCGGGGGTTGGCGGCGGGGCGAGGTGGCTCTGCGGGGACAGCGAGCTCGAGTGAAAGCCGCTCCCTTTGGGGTTTTTCGCTTGCTCTCTCCGCTTGCGAACCCGACGCAGCACCCATTGTTCTGATCGCTGTAGCTTTGATTTCATGCCTGAGATGTTTTGGTTTGTGAAATTTCTTTCCCAGGTGATTTGCTGGAAACAAAAAGAGATGTTTTCTTTATTATATCTTTGTTATTCATTCCTTTTCAGAAGAGGGACTTCTTGATAGCCCTCTGGCTTGACCAGTGTGTTTGAAGAGGTGTTAACGTTGCCATCCAATCATGTTGGTTTCTGTAAAAAGTATAGAAAGAAATCATGTTTTGAATAAATCTCTCTCTAGCCTTCTGAAGATTCATGGAGTCAGTGTGATTCATTGCATGTCCTATAGCGACAGCTCGCTTCCCTCTGCGCTTCGCCATCTGGAGATATTTCACTCTCTTCCATCCTGGGATATTTCACGCTCCGCCATCCCGGGATATTTCACGCTCTGCCATCCCGGGATATTTCACGCTCCGCCGTCCCGGGATATTTCACGCTCCGCCGTCCAGGGATATTTCACGCTCCGCCATCCGGGGATATTTCACTCTCCTTATGCCGGGATATTTCACACTCCCCCATACGGGGATATTTCAGCAGGCGGTGTCTTTGCTGCTGCTTTTGCGTTCTGCTCGGCTTTTATTGGTTTTAACGTTTCCAGCACGAGCCTCCAGGTAGTTGTAACACTCAGGGCTGTTTCATTGCCTTGAGAGGCAGAGTCAAATACCAATTCACCAGCTCATTCCCAGTTCTTAATATTAAAAGCAGCTTCTGTGGCAGCATCTATTCCCTGGCTCTCACACCACGACAGCAAGGTTTGCAGAGCCTGTTTGTCGTGTTTTATCCTGTTCTCTTAAAAAGAGGGACCGTACTTTCACTATGGCTTTTTTTTATCCCCAGGTTGCTTAAAAAGAGGGTCCATACCTTCACTACGGCTTTTTCTATCATCAAGACTTGTGTCCCGGTGTCCCTAGAGGCTTCTTCTATTTTTTACACATCCGGACTGACACAGTTGGACACGAAAGAACTACACAACTTACAGATGTCTCAGCAGGAAAGAAGGGGGAAGAACTTTACTTTCTTTCATATTTATACATTTTTGGCACCAGCTGTGGATTGGAGGATAGGATCACGACTCCTCCAACCACACTGGTCAAACAGACAGTCAATCAGTTTTTCTCTTCTTCTAAAAAGTAATGTAAACAAAAACTACGGTTAATAAAGAGCTATTTTTACTCTTATTTTTTAAGATACTGTTAGAAGTGTGAGTCTGTTCAGGGCGGTTGGAAACCTTGGCACAGAGCCCAGGAGGAAATACAAGTTTCAATAGTGTGAAATGAGTAGTAGTTAGTTCATCACAGGGTGAAAAAGTAGAATTTGGGGTTTCTTAGAATGGAGGCTGGAGAGCCAAGATGAGGCATGAACCTGTTCTTCTTCCTTCTTGTTCTTGCCCTCCATCTTCTGCGGTGCTGGGTCACAAGAGATTGGTTTAAAATAGAAGTGACATCGTTAGCATGGGCAATAGGCATTGGCAATTAATTGTAAATAGAGAATACAAATGTATTAAGAGAATGTAAATAAATCGTTGTGGACAATGTTGGGTCAAGGAATGGTACAAAAGGATCAAGACCATCCAACCAGGGGGGTGTCGCCACGAGTTCTCTGCCGCAGGAGGAACTTTGGCAGAGCACAGAAAGAACTATGAGATAACAAAGAATAAACAGCCTTGAAAAACCTGAGATGGTGACTCCTCACTCTTTTTCTGCTTCTGGCACGAGGTGTTTCAGAGGGCAAAGGACACTTTACCACCAAATCTCGGGGACGAGAATCCGAGAGCAGACGACATGGCACACCGAAGTTCACCTGGCAAAAATGGCTTTTGTTCTGTGCTTCTCTCCTATACGGGGCTGTACAAAACCCCGCGTCCAAACCTGATTGGCTGGAACCTTGGTGCCACCCAGTTCACTGACCAATAGCTGCCTTCGTACATGCTTGTCAGGGATTGGCTGGCATCCGTTCTCTGCAGCAGAGTCCCTCCACCTCTCAGTGCCCTCTCTGCCAAAGGTGTCTCAGGGTTGCTGTTCCCCAAGATTCGCCTTGGGGTTGCTGTTCCCCGAGGTAATAAGGCTTTCGAGCTTCTCTTGACCAAAAGGTCTCACGCCAGAGCTAGAGAAGACAAGCTGAGTCCGCCAGTGCGTGTTTCCAAGGTTGTTTATTCTTCATTATCTCTCAGTTCTTTCTCAGCTCTGCCAGGCCTCCCTGGCAGGGTACCTTATCTTAGTTCTTTCTAAGCTCTGCAAGGCATCTTCAGCACAGCAGGACACGCGGCGGACTGCGGCGGCTCAGAGGGTCCCGGACCTTTTGTACTGTTTCCCTGGTCCAACTACCATCCACAACGTACTTTTTATTTACAAAATCTTACCAATACTTACTACCTATGTTAACATGTCATTTCTACTCTAAACCAATCCTTGTGATACAACTCAGCAGAAAATGGGGGAAAAGAACAAGAACAAGGAGGACAGGACCGCGCCCCAATCCCTCCATCTCGCCTCTTCAAGCCCATATACTGAGAATCCTAGATTCTACATTTACATTCTATGATAAACTAGCTACTACTTATTTTGAATTCTCTCGGCTTGTGATTCTTCATACAATGTGGGCATTCAATCCCGTGGACAGGGATCAGAGGCAGTGTCCTCCTGGGCTCTGTGTGAGGCTGGCTGATGCCCTTGTACAGATCCCAGACCCCCTCTCCAGTCTCCAAACCCTTCAGGGCGGCCAGAGGGATGTCCTGGACTCTGACAAAAGCGTTTTATTTCTGTTCTTTCACAGGAATAGGCTGATAAAGTCTAGGTCAGGGGGTTGGGAGGCTTCAGGCCAGCTGCTCACCAACACTGGGGGAATGTTGGGAATGTGGGAGTTCACCAACCTATTTAGGGAGCCAAAAATTCCCCCCAGATTCCCTCTAGAGACACCAAAATGCCCACATCTGGGCCAAAAATTCCCAAATAATCCCAACAGAGACACCAAAATTCCCCAAAATTTCCAATCGAAACCCCACACTTCCCATGTTTGGACCCAAAATTCTCAAAAGAGATCCGAAAATATAAAAAACATTTCCTATGAGAACCCCAAAAATTCCCTTTGGGGACCCCAAAATCTAAAAATTCCCAAAAGAAACCTAAAAATTTCCGTGTCTGGACCCAAAATGCAAAAAAAAACCCTGCAAAGACTCCGCAATTCCCAAAATGCCAAAAATGTCCCTACAGAGACTTCAAAATTCCCTTTAAGGACCTCAAAATTCCAAAAATTTGAGTGAATTTGAGTGATTTTGAGGTGACAGATTGATCCCTCTTGGCTTTTGGAGTGCAAAGAGACAGAGAACATGGCCCAAAATCCCCCAAGAACACAAGAATTCTCCAGAATCTGACCCCAAATCCTGAATTCACCATCTAACACATGTGAAATGATGGGACTTTACCCATCTTTGATGAATTATTTTCTTTTAAACTCTCTTTTGGCTGTTTTTAACAGATGAACATAATTCTGAAGAAAATTAAAGCCAAAAGAAAAAGATAACCAGCCAGGGATCTTCCCAACACAGATCACAGGGAATGTGGGTTACCAGGCCTCTGCCCAATGTGGGTCCTGCAGTGGGGGATGGAGCTAGAGCAGCGCACGAAGCTCTTCCTGCACTGGGAGACCTGGCAGGGCTTCCATTATCGATGACTCCGTTGGTCTTGGGTCAAGTTAGAGCTGCAGGAGAAGCTCTTCCCACATTCCTCACACTCGTAGGGTCTCTCCCTGGTGTGGATGCGCCAGTGCTTCTTGAGGTGTGAGTTCTGCTTGAAGCCCTTCCCGCAGTCGGGGCAGCTGAAGGGCCTCTCCTCCGTGTGAATCCGCTGGTGCACAAGGAGATTTGACCTGGTCTGAAACGTCTTCCTGCACTTATCACACCCAAAGGGCCTCTCGTCCGTGTGCATGCCCTGGTGCACAAGGAGGCTGGAGGTGGTCTGGAACCTCTTCCTGCATTTATCACACTCGTAGGGCCTCTCGTCCATGTGCGAGTGCTGGTGGATGACAAAGTGGGAATGGCGGCTGAAGCCCTTCCCACACTGCCCACATTTGTAGGGCCATTCCCCAGTGTGCACGTTCTGATGCTGGATCAGCTGTTGCCTCTGGCTGAAGCTCTTCCCACACTCCTCACACTCGTAGGGCCTCTCCCCGGTGTGGTTCCACCGGTGATTCTTGAGGTGTGAGTTTTGCTTGAAGCCCTTCCCGCAGTCGGGGCAGCGGAAGGGCCTCTCCTCCTTGTGTGTGCGCTGGTGCAGGAGGAGATCAGAGCTAGTCTGGAACCTCTTCCTGCACTTATCATACCCATAGGGCCTCTCCTCCGCGTGAATCTGCTGGTGCACACGGAGGCTGGAGCTGGTCCGGAATCTCTTCCTGCATTTCTCACACTCGTAGGGCCTCTCCTCCATGTGGACGCGCCGGTGGGCGATGAGGTTGGAGTTGTGCCTGAAGCCCTTCCCACAGTCGGGGCAGTGGAAGGGCCTCTCCTCCGTGTGTGTCTGCCGATGTAGAAGGAGCTGGGTGCTGGTTACAAACCCCTTCCCACACTCGGAACACTCGTAGGGCCTCTCCCCAGTGTGGATCTTTTGGTGGCGGATCAGGTGGGTGCAGTGCCTGAAGCCCTTCCTATACTCCCCCTCTCCCCGCTGTGGATCCTCTGGTGACGCATCAGGTGCTGTCTCCGGCTGAATCTCACCCCACACTCCCCACACTCGTGGGGCCGTTTCCTGGTGTGGATCCTCTGGTGGCGGATCAGGTGGGAGCTCTGGCTGAAGCTCTTCCCACATTCCGAGCACTTGTGGGGCCTCTCCCCATCATGAAGCTGCTCATGCTCCACCAGCTCTGGCTCCATCTCCGGCCACCTTCCCAGCACAGGGTGGGTCTTTCCTCCTCACATCCCCCTGATCTGCCTTTGCAGCCCCTCCTCTTGAGGGATCTCCAGGGCTTTTCCTCCCCACTGGATTCCTGTGCCATGGAGCCGTTCCAAACGGCCTCTCCCACGAGGTTCTGCTGCGGGGATTTGTCCTCCCTGCTCTCCATGCTCAGCTCCTTGTCTGGGGGCGGAAGGACAAGGAGAGGATGGGATTTGCCTCCATGCCACAGGGAAGGAGATCCCCTCAGACCATCCCCGGCAGGACGGCGTCGGAAGCGGGGCTGTCCTGCAGCCAGGGCCAGGCTGGGCTAGGAGATGGAGCAGGGGAGAGGGGGAAAGGGGCAGTGACTTCCTCCTCACCTGCCTGGGAGTCCTGGGGCATCTTCCTCTTCCTCGCAGCCTCCTCCTTCATCCAGTCAAGGTTTGGGAATGGGAAATCCTAGTCAGGAGGGAAAACAAGGGATGAGCACGTTCAGTTTGTAGGTCCCTCTGCCCAAGTCCATCTCCGGGCATCTGGCCTTCATAAAAACCTCCCTTCATAAATGGCAGCAACTGGAACCACACTGGATGATGATGGCAGGAGCTGTGCTCATGTTGGGGTCATACTGGGATCCTACTGGAACTGACTGGGATGATACTTGGAGTGACTGCAGTAGTACTGGGAGTATCTGAGGGTGACTGGGATCATACTGGAATCAGACTGGGAGTGACTGGGAGAAACTGGGCCCACACTGGGAGTCACACAGAGTCACTCTGGGCATGACTGGAATTATATTGGGAGAATCTGGGAGTGACTGGGGTCATACTGGGACTGACTTGAACCATGCTGGGGGTGACTGGGTGCCATGGATCACACTGGGAGTGACTGGGATTGTAGTCAGTGACTGGGACCATACTGGGAGTGACTTTGTGTGAAAAATGTAGAATGTTAATTCATGTTCTTATAGTTAAGGAAATTTATTGAAAACTATAAGATTGTATATATATATGTGTGTTGTATGAAAGTATAAGTTTCAGGATACCTTGTAACATTTTGTTAAACCAAATTATGAAAAGGCAGGCATCACCCCAGAAGCTCACATTCAGAAATAGACAAAAGGTTTACAGGAAAACCGGCAGTCTCCTCAAGCACCAGGAGGAAACCCATCAAGGTAAGGCGGCAGGACCATTAACACCACCAGCCAACACCCTCACCGAGCATCAAGCATCATCATCCATATCTCGGACCATTAATCAGCCAGGAAATCTGGCAAAACCAGAAATTAACACCTTACCTGAGAGAGGGGACTCTTCAGCTGAGCTGGAGACACCCAGGAATTTGAATAGCTAGCTGGGACACAAAGGGGAAAATGAGGAAATATTGCCAAGGGCAGAATAAAGTGTATAAAAACCAAGCCCCAAACCAGGCAAATTTGTGAACCTAGGGGGAGACAGCAGACGGCCAGGTTCTGTGTCTCAAGGTTCACCCTTGGCACTTTCCCGGGAAAAAGACTGTCAAGTATCTCCGCTGTTGGTGGGTTTACCGAAATTCTGTAATTCGATCTTTTGATTAATAAACCAAATTATTTTAATTGGAATATTGTATTGGCATTTATAACATTTTGGGTCCCACTGGGATCATCCTGGGAGCCACTGGGATTACAGTGGGTGTGAATGGATCCTAAATGGGGGTTACTGGCAGCTCCTGGGCCCATGTTGGGAGGAAAATTTGGACACTTTGGGAGCAACTGGGATCCACTCTAACATTCTGGAACCATGCTGAGGGAACTGAGATGACATCTAGGATCATACTGGGAGCAACTGCGACCACACTTCGGTCAATGGCCAGAAACTGGGAGCATGCTGGAGGTAAGTGGGACTAAATGGGAAAGACTGGGATCATTCTCAGGTAACTAGAGCCATACTGGGACAACTGTAAATGACTGGGAATGACTATGAACATGTTGAGGCCAACTGGGATATAGTGGGAGTGTCTGGAACCATGCTGGGGGGACTGCAACAACACTGGGAACAGCCAGGACCATGCTGGGAATCACTGGGACCACTCTAAGGGCAACTGGGAGTGACTGGATCTACGCTGGGGGCAACTGGGCATGACTGGGACCATGCCCAGAGGGAGTGGGACTATTCTAGGGGCAACCGGGACCATACTGGGAGGAACTGGGAACACCTGGGTCCATGCTGGGGAGAACTGGGATGACACTGAGGGTCATACTTGGATTGACTGGGAGTGGCTTTGAACAACTGGGATCATGCTGAGAACAGCTGGGAGGAGGTGGGAATGACTGGGAGCATGCTGGGGGTGAGTGGGATACACTGGGAGAGACAGGGATCACAGGGATCATACGGGAGGCTACTGGGGTCATGCTGGCATTGACAGGGAGCAACTGGGATCACACTGGGGGCCACTGGCATCAGACTGGAAATGACTGGAATTAGACTGCAAGTGACTGGGATCATACTGGGAGTGGCTATGATCACACTGGGATTAGAGTGAGTGTCAATGGATCCTGACTGGGCCCCCGCGGCTCCCACGCGCTCCCCACATGGACCCAGCAGAGCTTGGAGGGCCCGGCCCGGGAAGCCCAACCCCCACCGCAGGGGGACCCGCATCCCCCCGATCCCCAGCACGGCTCTGCCAACACCGGGACACTCCAAAAACACCTCCCGGGGAGCACCTGATGTTCCCCTGAGGGGCATCTGCGCCTTGGCTTTGGAGGCCTGCAAGCCCCACACATCCCACTCCTCAAACAAAACCCCAAACCCAGGGACCCTCCGTGGATATTTGGGCCAAGCTCCCCCTGCCCGGGCACCTGTGGGATGGGGGCGATGCTCCCCAGGCAGGCTGCGGATTCAGGGAGCCCTGGAGCCGCCTCTGCCTCCTCTGCCCTTCTCCTCCTGCTCCCTGCTGCCGCTCCGCCTCTTCCTCCCTCCCTTCTCCTCCTCCCCCGTTCCCAGCCCCGAACTGTGGGGGCGGGGTCAGGGAAAGGGCGGGAACTGTGAGGGGAAAGGGGCGTGGCCAAAGCAACGCACGGCCCTTAAAGGGCCTGGTTTGGCCTAACAACACCCATAGGGTCCTAAAATCCACCCTAAAACCACCCGGCCTGGCCTAAAGTCATCCAAATGGGCCTAAGATCTCCGGGGCCAGAACCAAGACTGAGATCAGCACCAGAAAAGACACCAGCATCAAACCCAAGACTGACATCAGAACTGAGACCAGCACTGCTCTGGGACTGAGATCGACTCCGGAATCAGCAGCAGGAGCGCTCTGGGACCGAGACCAAGATTGGGACCTGGACTGCTCCAGGACCTCTGCCCTCACTCCAGGGAGTTTTGGCCGCGCCCCTGGCATGACTGGGAAGGACTGGGAGGGACCTGCCCGGTTCTTACCGGGCCCTTCCTGGCTCCAGAAGCAGCGGAATGATCCTCATTGATCATAAACCCCACCCAGAGGGTCCTAAACTCCCCCAGTTGCTCCTAAACCCCTCCAGTCAGTCCTAAACCTTTCACATTTGATCCTAAGCCCCCCAAATCACTCCCAAACCTCCCTGCACACCCCTAATCACCCCCTCCCCAGTCTCTCCTAAACCTTCCCGGTTTGTCCTACAACCCTCCAAGTCACTCCTAACTCCCCAAGATGGCCCCAAATCTCCCCAGGATGCCCCCAAACGCCCCAAGCCAGTTTTGGGGTGCAGCAGGTCCTTTATTACATTTGTACAATGGCGGCCCTGGGGCTCCCCAACTCTCTATGGCTTGTGCGGGGGGAAAGGTGGGGCTGGGACCCCAAAATTTGGGCTTGGTGGGAGCCAGGACCCCGAAACCCGGATTTGTGGGGGGCCAGGACCCCAAAATTAGAGCTTTGGGGATTCCAAGACCCTACACTCAGGGCTTAGCATGGTCTGGAACACCAAAAATGAGGTTTGGTGGGGGAGTCAGGACCCCAAAACCAGGCCTTGGGTCTCAAAAGCAGGGTTTTGCAGGCTTGGGGCCAGGACCCCAAAATTAGGGTTTGCGGACCCCTTGACCCCAAATGTGGGACTTGGGGGCTTGGGACCCCAAATTTTGGGTTTTGGAGAGGCCAAGACTGCAAAGTTGCGATTCTGGGGTGTCACTTCCACCAGGGCTGGTCGCGGTCGTGCCAGGGGAGCCCCTCATCGGTGGAGGAGGTGGTGAGGAGGCCCTGGTGCCACCAGGCCAGCTCGGCATGTTCCTGCGTGCTGGCCACCAGTGCCCACAGCGAGCCCTGAAGGTCCTCCTAAATGCCAAAAACGGGGTCAGACGCCCCAAAATGGGGTTAGAGACCCCAAAAATGGTGTCAGATCCACCAAAATCAACTTGAGACCACCCAAATCCATCATCAAATGCTTCAAAACCAACATGATATTCCCAAAATGGGGTCAGAGAACCCTAAAAATGTGTCAGATATACGAAAGCTGGCATCAGATCCATCAAAATCAACACAAGACCCCAACAGTGGGGTTAAGGACACCAAAATGGGGTCAGGGACACTGAAAATTAATTTAGAGACCCAAAAATAGATTCAGAGACATTGAAAATGGGATGAGGGACACCAAAAATGGGGTTTGGGGCCCCAAAATTGGCATCAGACCCATGAAAATCAACATGAGATCAGAACCACCAAAACCACTATCTAACTCCCCAAAACCACCATCAGACACCCCCAAAACCCCAAAACTACCATCAAACACCCCAAAACCATCATCAAACAACACCCCCAAACCACCATGAGACACCCCAAACCCTACAAAGACCCCACAAAACCCCTATAGGACCCCTAAAATCCCCATCAGAACCCTAAAACCACCATCCAACAAAACCCCAAATAACAAACCCAAAATCCCAAAACTACCATGAGACACCCTAAAACCATGAGACCCCCCATGTGTGTGATAGATAAGGACAGGCGCCCAGAAGATCTCGGATGTCACGGAAAGATAAGGACCCTCCACCTCCCTCTGACGTAGTAAAGCCCCCTTTGACTATTTAACCCCACGAGGTAAAGCAATAAACGCCATTTTGACCATCCATTGTATCGATGCCAGTGTGTCTGTGGACTGAGTAACCCGGGAGAGGCCGGGTTGCCGTGCTGCTTTCTGGAACCCAGGTCACCTGCCTTCTCTTGGAAGGCAACATTCTTGTGCTGAAACCTGGGAGGAAAAAACCCTCGGGAACTGGGGTTTTCGCCTGGACAGAAGCGGCGGCCAGGGCGGGGGTGAAAACCTGACTCTGGCAAGACAGGACGCCATCGGACCAGCCAATGGATGCCATCGGACCAGCCAATGGACGCCATGGCGAAGGTCATAAGTTTGATTCATAAACAGTGGGGAATTAAGTGCAAGCTCAGGGATTTTCACCTTGCTATCGCAAGAATATTAGAGCTTGGGGTGATTGAACGCCCAGTAGAAATATTACATTTGGAGGTGTGGGGGAGATGTACGGTCGCGCTAGCTGAGGATATGAAATCCTTGGGCAGCGGCAAAAGTCTCAAAGCGTGGGGAAAGGTCGAGCAAGCCCTACACAAGGCGCTTGAGGAACAGGAGTTCTGGAGTGCTGCGCGCGTGTGTGTGCTAGCTACCCCCAAGCTGGGGATAGGAGCCAAAATGCAAACAGCCTTTTCAACACGATTTGTCTGAGGGTGGGGATTTGCGGGAGCCAGGCATGCTTCCCAGCTCCCTGAGCCCGAGCCCAAACCCCCCGGTGCCCCCGGAAAATCCCCTGACCCTTCCGCCGAACCTGTCGTGTCCCTCCTCGCCCGCGGAACCTTCCCGAAAATCCACGGGTTTCCCATCCGTCTCTTTGTCACCAGCCAGCGTTTCTGTGCCTGAGGTGCGGCAGTGCGCGCGGGTTTTTTGGGAGGAACTGACAGATGAAGCCAGAGATGCCGAAAATGCAGCTCGGGAGGACACACTGGTAGCACCCCCTGCCATACGCGTTTGAAAATGGCGCTGGCCGAAGGGTGGGGCGGGGCCTGGATATCCTCGGCGGGGAGAGCCCGGAGCGGCGGGTGTTTGCTGATGCGCACGTGCAAGAAAAAAACGGGGAAGAGGGAGAAGATCGCATGCTCAGACAGGAGCCGTGGACTTTTGGTGACACGTACGTGTGGCAGGAAGGGAGAGAGTACACGCTCAAAGCGGCGCCGCGGATTTCCGCGGGCACGTACGCACGGGAGAGCGGCGGGGAGCGCGTGCTCGGTCTGGAGCTGCAGGTTTCCGCGGGCGCATAAGCGCGGGAGAGGGGCAGAGAGCGCGCGCTCAGTCCGGAGTTGGAGGCTTTCGCTAATGCACATGCGCGGGAGAGTGGCAGAGAACACATGCTCAGCCCAGAACGGTGGGCTTTCGCTAATGCGCATGCGTGGGAGGGCAGCAGAGAGCGCATGGCCAATCGGGAGCCACGCTCAATGATGTTTCCATTTAAGGGAGAGACCTCCCCCGCGGGAGGCAGGGCAAGCCCAGGGAGCGGGAGCTGCGCCACCCCTGAAGGGAGGGGCGGGGCTGGAGCCGCACAGAATGGCAAAGAAGCCCAGAAGTGCGCTGGCAGTCTACTTCCGACTCTCAGTCAGACACCACCAGCTCCAGCAGTTCAGGAGAGCTGACGGAAGCTGGCTGGGACTCGGAAATGGAAAGGGAAAAGCCAACGCGGTTTAAAGTGAAAACGAATAAAGCTTTGAGCCACTCTGAAAAGGGTTCACAATACGAGCTAGCCCAGTTCACTGACTGGGGAAAGATAAAGATAGCTTGTGCTTAGTGGGCTCCCGCGGCCACAGTGCGAGCTTTCCCTGTGAGAGTTACTGGGCCAGAAGGGAACCAGCAGAGAACATATACACCGGTAAACCCTAAAGATGTACAGGCAATTGTTAAAGCAGTTTCAGAGAAAGGGATTAATTCAGCCATGGTCTCTACACTCGTGGATGGCCTTTTTGGCAATTATGATTTGCTCCCCTTTGCTATTAAACAAATAGGCCGCATGGTTTTTGACGGCACGGGTATGATTGTTTTCAAACAAGAATGGAAAGATAATTGCGCAAACTTACTGGCTCAGGCTTCTGAGGCAGGACAGCCACTGCACAGCTCCAGCTTGTCCAGGTTGATGGGCAAACGTGACGAGATGATAACCCCTCAGCAACAAGCCGTGCACCTGCGGGCTGAGGAAGTCAGGGCCACCACCCAGGCCGCCAGGGAGGTCATTTGTACGGCATCCCGAGTGGTGGCCAGGCAATCCCCATGGTCCAGCGTAGAACAGGCAGAGAGTGAAAGCTTCACACAGTTTGCGGATCGCCTCCAGGCAGCAGTAGATTCGTCTACTCTGCCTCCAGAGGCAAGGGGCCCCGTGGTGGCTGATTGCCTGTGGTAGCAGTGCAATTCCACCACCAAGGACATTTTGCATTCCTTGCTGGCCGGAGCCAGCCTCGCCGACATGATTAAACATGTCATAAAAGAGGAACAACTGACACCCATCCAAGCAGCCATCCGCACCCTAACCAGTGCCATGGCATGCTTAAATGTGGCCAAGCAGGCCACATTGCAGTGAATTGTCCCCAGCCAGCACAGCCATCCCCTTCAGTGCCCCCGCTCCAAGCGCGTGTGAGAGGGAGCAGTGGGAAGAAGGGGCACCTCATCAAAGACTGCAGGTCCCGGCCTCAGGGAAATGGGAAAGGGAGGGGGCGTGCAGGCCGCACACAGCCTCCTCCTGCTGCGAATGCAAAGCAGCCCATCTATGCCAACCCCCAGTGGGGCGGGGAACCCTCATACCCCATGCCCCCACAGGGGTTTTGCACCCCTGACAGCGACACATTTACAGAATTTCACAACACTACCAGCGACGCCTTTGTACCCACCACTGCCGCAAGCTGCGCCTGCGCCACAGGGCCAGGAGGAGTTGCCCCAGAGCAGGACCCCTGGGTGGCCCTGACCATGAAAATAGGGAAGGAGCCCCTGATGATTTGGGGAACGTGCCGCCTTTAAGGCAGCCGGGACCTCCACGTCATAGGGCTTCTGTTTTGGGGGGACACGGGATCGGACTGTTCGATAATCCCACAGGCATATTGGCCCCGGCACTGGCAATTTAAAGAAGTACCCCCAGTGAACGGAGTGGGAGGGCAAACCCGGGCGTGAAGCACCCAGTTGGTGGCTAAAACACTTCACACGGAAAAGGGACCGGAACAGACAGTGGCAATTTACCCCTACATTTTGCAAAATTCCCCACCCTTGATAGGAAGGGACGTCTTTGCTATGTTAGGAGTCAGGATCAAAAATTTATCCTGAGGGCCACTGCTGTACACCCACCGCTGCCGATCAAACTGACTTGGAAGTCATCAGACCCTGTATGGGTTGAGCAGTGGCCCCTGTCAAAGCCTCAAATGGCAGCCTTGCTGGAACTGGTCGACCATGAGCTGTAAAAGGGTCACATAGAACCCTCCACCAGCCCGTGGAACAACCCTGTATTTGTGATCCCCAAAAGGTCTGGAGAAGGCTATCACCTCGTCCATGACCTCAGGGAAGTGAACAAGACAGTCCAACCTATGGGTCCTGTTCAGACACTGCTGCCCATGAGCTCAGCCATCCCCGAAGGGCAGCCATGCGCAGTGCTGGACATCAAAGACTGCTTCTTTTCAATACCCCTGCACCCCTAGGAACAGGAACGGTTCGCCTTTTCTGTTGTGTTCCCAAACAGCGAGTGACCCAGCCTCCGTTTCCAATGGCGCATGCTACCACAGGGTTTTGTGGACAGCTCTACAGTATGCCAAATCACCATGGACAGAGCACTGATGCCAGTCCGACACTCCTACCCTGCTGCAACCATCATTCAATACATGGACGACATCCTCATCGCCGCGCCATCAGCAAGCCAAGTGGACCACTTAGTGTCCACAATCACAGAAACTCTCCAGGCCAACGGCTTTGAGATCGCGAGCGCAAAGATCAAAAGAGGACCCTGCGTGACTTTCCTGGGAGTGGGGATCACAAACTCCTACGTGACCCCACCCAAGGTGAAGGTTCGCCGAGACATCAAGACGCTCCATGACATGCAGCGACTTATAGGATCTCTGCAGTGGCTCCGCAACATCATCCTGATCCCTCCCGAGGTCATGGACCCCTTATATGACCTCCTGAAAGGAAAGCACCCCTGGGAACCCAAAGAGTTGACACTGCAAGCAGCGAGCTCCCTCGACTTCATCAAACATCAGATGTCTACTGGCACACTCACCAGGTGGAACCCAGGCGTGCCCCTTGATCTGTACGTCCCCTTTACACAGAAGGGAGGAGTGGGAGCACTGGCCCAAGGACCTTCTGAGAAGTCCCAGCCGATCCAATGGGTGGTCCTTGGAAGACCAGCTTGTGCATTTTCCCCAGGAGTCGAATGCGTCGCCAACCTCATCATGAAAGGCAGGAAACTCGCCTTGAAACACCTGGGAACTGAGCCAACAAGAATCCACCTTCCCTTCCGCAAGCAGCTGACCACGGAGTCAACTTCAATGTCGAAGCACCTGGCCCTTGCCCTCACTGGCTTCGGAGGAGAAATCTGTTACGCCTCCAGACCACCTTGGACTCAGCTACTGACCACTGTCAACATAGACATGCCTATCACCGTGGAGGCCTAGCCAGAAAACAGACTGGGGACACAGATCTGGGTGCAACAAAGCAGCAGGGCAGAAGACCCCGTTTATTTACAAAAACCTACTTTTATACTTTTCCTATGAGGCCTGTGGATTGGAGGAAGGAATTCCCACCTCCCCACCACATTGGTTAAGGGGACTGTCATTCAACCTCCCCTTCTCTTGGAGAAGGAATTCATAACATTGCCAATATTTACAAAACATGGTCCTGTGTTTACAATTCACCAGCACGAGAAACTGCACATTTCTCCTTTAATATGAACGCTCAGCAAACCAGGAAAATTCATGGCAACATCTCACCCTTTTAAGTATACAAAAAAGAAAACAAAAAAAGAAAAATGAACAATTCTATGACAGGAAAAAAGAAAGAAAAAAAAACCTGTATAAAGTTCACCGACCTTCATTTAGGTGACGGTGTGAGGGCTACATGTTGGTCTGATTCTGCCTTTGCTACCCAGGGTTTCACCCTGAACCCCTTGCAATAACCTGCTCAAAATATCTCGAGCATAGTCTAACATAATTTAACCAACACCCTCATATTTTTAAATTTTTATAAGATACAAGGGAATATACTGTGCAAAAGGCAGGAGCATTCCAAGAAAAATTTAACCACTCAATTGAAAATTCTGAACCCCAAAAGTTCTGTCCCAAAACCACAACCTCCAACAACGTGCACTTTCCCCACAGAGGTCACAATGGCTACCGTACATAAAACTGAACCGTAGCAAACAATTCCTCTGAGTCCATGATTAACAGTCCACTGGCTCTCAGCATCACACTGCTTCAGTCAGTCCTTGTCCAGCAGCTCCACAGGATCCAAAGTCTCTATGGAGGCCATATAGGAAAAGAGAAGATGCCAGTCCGTGTCCATGTCAATCAGATCTTGAAGAGGCTTCTGTGATGGGTGGCACTAGGGTGGCACAGGGTGCACAAGGTTTCAGGATCAAACAGGATGAGTCCAATGCACCTGAGGCAGCTCAGCAGACTTTCAGTGGCCGCCTTCTTGGCAAAGATCCAAGAACCTGAGGACAGAGAACTTAGAAAACGCTAATTGACCAATTGACTTTTTCTCAAAGACTGCATGATATATAGGATGTGGACGTAGAAACCCACTGGAAGGTCCAGAGAAAACTGACCATAGCTGTGTGGCAACATCAACACTTCCTACACTTGAGATGATGGCTGTAAACCAGCCAGAGAATTTTGCTCTTGTTCTAGAGCTTGGGAAACTGTTTCGTCCCCCTGATGTCTTCGGCTTCTTCTTCGCCTCCGACTTTTCAGGCTTGGCAAGGGCTCGGCATGACCCACTGCTTTGCAAGTTTCTACAGTATGGTCTGGATCCCCACATTGTGTGCAGAGAAACAAGGGAGTCACTTTCTGTGCCTCCTTTTCCTGTTCTCCACTAGCCTGAATATTTGCCTGTGTCTCATGTCCATTATTCTGCCCCATATCAGCCGGCTGTGAAGCAGCCGTTGGGGTAATCACCATAGACTCACAGGTGTTCAGAACTGCACAGGTCTGGACCATCTCCAGGACATTAGAAGTCTCTGGAATGGTTTCCAGGAGCCTCTGGCAAGCAGAATTAGCATGGCTTCTTGCCAATTGCTCCAGCAGTATCATTCTTAAGGTACTATCTTTGACTCTCATCTCTAAAAATTGCATCAGACGCGATATGAACTTACAAAAAGTTTCACCTGGCTCCTGTTTTATATCTGAGAAGTCCTGCTTTGGGGGAAAGGATAACTTGGTTTTTATCAATGCAGATATCCCTGTGTATCTGCACAGATACAGAACAGTGGGATGAAAACCAGTTTGTACCTCAGGACAAGCATATTCGCTCCTCCCAGTAAGTAGTTCAGCTCCGACCCCAAACAAGGGATCGTCTCTAGGCAGGTGGCTATTTTTGACAGCCTTTTCTCCAGCTAGCAGTTCCCAAACATCCTGAAAGGTAAAAATCTGATCAGGTTCGAACAACGCTGATGCAAAGCCTGTTATTTCATAAGGAAATATGAGATTCTCAAATTCTGCACTTATCCACTGAATTGCCTCAGTGAAGCTCGTATTATCTTTTGCCACGTCCCTTAATAAGGGAAACGGGACTGCCCATGATGGGTCATCATGGCTATGATGCTGTGGAACCAAACCCAGAGGTCCCTGAACTGGCTTGGGCAAAGCTGCATCTGGAGGCAGCAGATCCATTAGCTCAGCAGCCTGATTTGGCTGGGATGCAGGACTAAAAACCTCATCCGATTTCATGACAGGAAAAGCGTGCACATCAGAAAACGCTTTTGCCTCGTTATCATCCCCCACAGCCGACCCGGCCCCGTAGGGGGGGTGGGCGGGGGACAGTGACACGCTCAGGCTCCTCTCTGAGGGGGGGCATGATGGGCAGGGGGGCGTGGCCGATCGGCCACAGCTTTCAGCTCCCGCCCGGCCAGCTGATGGGTCGGTGCGCGGGGCCACACGAGCCGGCGGCAGCTCTGCGGCAACAGCACTCGGCCCCTCCTACTCTGAAAGGAGGGGGTGCGCTGCCGCGCCAGGCAGCAGCGCGGGGGGGCTGCCCTGCGCAGGGGGGGCTGCCCTGCGCAGGGCGCAGCAAGACAGGACCCGGGCGTAGCAGCCGGCGGGGGGCGGGGACCGGGCGGGCGGGACTTGGTCGAGCCGGTGGCCCGCCCTCCGCAGGTCGCGCGGGGGGGGGGGCTGCCCGGCAGAGACCGCGGCGCCGGCGGGCAGCGGCGCGGGCATCGCCGGGGGCGTGGCGGCAGGCGGCAGCGGGGAGGGGTCAGCAGCCCCCGCGAGCAGCGGGGGGGAACCAGCAGCCCCCGCGAGCGGCGGCGGGGACCCGGCGCGCGGCCGGGATCGCGAGGGGCGGGGCGCAGCGCCGGCGAAGCGGCGGCGGCGGCCGCGCCCGGTGACTGCTCAGCCCGGCGGGCGCCGACACGGCGCGCTCCGCCCCCGCGGCTCCCCGGTACCTCCTGCGCCCCGCCACGGGGGGAAAAAAACGCAGAAAAGCCCCGGAGACCTTCCAAAAACCCCGCTGGGCGCGCCCAACCCCTGACATGGGGGCTGGGATCTCCTGCATCGGCTCTAACACTGCATCAGAGCAATCCTCATCAGAAGCGATGGAGCTCGCAGGGGAAGCTCTGCTCTGTGTCGAAAACCCAGAATCAACTTCAAAGTCCTCCCCAGCCTCTTTTAAAAGCAAAAAAACTTTCGCCCATGCCCCTAAAAGAGCGCTAGCTCTCATATTTCCGTTCAGAACGGATGAGAAAAGGCTTTTCCCCAGGGTTTTCCATGGGTCGATTGAGAGTGCTTTTTCAGCACTATAAAAAATTCCAAGTTTCTTTCCCCAGCTATACAGCTCTCTCACGTGTTTCCTGGTCAGGTCAGCGTCACGGGACAACAAAAAGGACTGGAGCAGTTCCATCATCAGTCGTTCCTCTGAGAACATTGTGGGTTTCTTCTTTTTGCAGCTGTAGAAGGCAGATTTTTTTCTTTCTTTTTTTTTTTTCTTCTTTTTTCTTGCCTCACTAGCTTGCAACTTGACCACGTGGGCACCAGTTATCACCGTGGAGGCCTAGCCAGAAAACAGACTGGGGACACAGATCTGGGTGCAACAAAGCAGCAGGGCAGAAGACCCCGTTTATTTACAAAAACCTACTTTTATACTTTTCCTATGAGGCCTGTGGATTGGAGGAAGGAATTCCCACCTCCCCACCACATTGGTTAAGGGGACTGTCATTCAACCTCCCCTTCTCTTGGAGAAGGAATTCATAACATTGCCAATATTTACAAAACATGGTCCTGTGTTTACAATTCACCAGCACGAGAAACTGCACATTTCTCCTTTAATATGAACGCTCAGCAAACCAGGAAAATTCACGGCAACATATGCCACCAAAGGTCATGGACCGACCGCTGCCAGGACCAACGGTCTTCACAGATGCCTCCTCCACGACTTCCACGGCAGCAGCGGTGTGGCAGGCAGGAGAACAATGGTGTTGTGTCAAAGCATGCGACCCCACACTGTCAGTGCAACAACTGGAAGCAGCAGCTGTGGTCTTTGCGTGCGGACTCTTCCAAGAGGAACACCTCAGCATCATAACGGACTCTATATATGTGGCAAGGCTCTGCCTGGCCATGTCAGGACCAGGTGTGTCAACATCTGCAGCGGCCTCAATGCTTGAAGAAGCGCCCTCCTCGCAACAGGGCACCGTGTCTGTCATTCATGTCAACAGCCACAACCCAGTCAAGGGCTTCTTCCAGACTGGCAACGACAAAGTGGACGCCGCGGCGAAGGGAGTGTGGACATTGCAGGAAGCTTGTGAACTGCATGAGTCGCTCCACATCAGAGCCAAAGCGCTGGCAAAAAGATGCAGGATCTCTACAGCGGACGCGAAACATGTAGTGGCCATCTGCCCTCATTGCCAGAAGTCACCCCTGTGGACCAGTGGGGTCAACCCAAGAAGTCTCAAAGCCTCAGAAATCTGGCAGTCGGACTTCACTTTATGTCAACTGCTGAAGCCCCGAGCATGGCTGGCAGTGACAGTGGACACTTACAGTAGAGTGATTGTGGCCACACAGCATCCCAAAACTAACTCTAAGGCCACAATTCAGCACTGGCTGACAGCTATGGCATGGCTTGGTATCCCCAAGCAAATTAAAACTGAGAATGGCTCAAATTTCACCTCCAAAGCGGTGCAAGAATTCGACTCAAAGTGGGGCATCACTCTAGTGCAGGGCATTCCATACAATTCTAAAGGTCAGGCCATAGTGGAGTGAGCCAACCAAACCCTCAAAACCAGAATAGAAGTGCTGGCAAAGTCAGAGGGTTTTGCCAATGCCATTCCCCCAGGTGACCAGGCATGGCTGCTGGCAACAGCCTTGCTAGCACTGAACCAGTTCCCCAGGGGAGATGAAACAAACAGCCCTGTTCAAAAGCACTGGGCCACCTGAGGTCTAGAGGAGGGCCCGCAGGTTGTAATTAAAAATGAGCTAGGCGAATGGGAACGAGGCTGGAGGTTGTTATTCACGGGGAGAGGGTACGCAGCTGTCAAAAAAAAGGGCAAAATCAGGTGGTGTCCACTTAAGTCAATCAAGCCTGATCTTCAGAATGAGACTAATGAAAACTGTGAGTTTCTGTTTGCAGGACATGCTTGCGGGGCGCCCCCGTAATGAGCACACCATTGTTCCAGAGGAAAGTGATGAACCGAGAGCACTCAAGAGTCCCACACTGGTGAGACCCAAACAACAACGGTGTTTTTGTGTGATTTTGCTCTTGGGGCTTGTCGCCAGAATGCAAGCCAGCCCAAACTATTACCCTCATCAGCCATTCAGGTGGGTCATGCAACACCTTTCAAGTGACAAGGTGCTCAAAGAAATCACCACACCGGGCACCCCATCCTTTGTGTTCCACATCACCGACCTGTTTCCAGGGCGACCAAAGGTAGACCGCCACGCCCCACACCTCATGCACATGTACATGGCCTACTGGTGCCCAGCCTCCAACCCAGGGAAAAGGTACTGCAACTACCCGGGGTGGGGGTACTGTGGTTACTGGGGCTGTGAAACCATTGTTACGGATACCAGACCATCAGGATACGGGTAGGAACTGCAGGAGCCCGATAAGTTTTTACAGTTCACTTGGGCACCCACCGGTTGTAACAAACCCTTCTTCAGGACAGGGTTCTATCGAAACTATTATAGAGACCCTGTACGTCGGACATGCACTGACTATAACATGACCGTTTTGCAGCCAGATCATCCTAGTTGGGCCATAGGCAGGATGTGGACAGTAGTCCTCCAATCGTCAAAAGAGTGGGTGAATGTGCAAATTATCGGGCTCCAGCTGCCAGCGCCCCAAGTGGTCGGACCCAATGAAGTTTAATTAAAGACTCACTGAAAGGGAAAAGCACAACACACCCCAAAGCCTTGCCCACAAAGGTCACCAATAGCCCAACCGGCTATGCAGATGCCCTCCAGATAGACCACTTAGCCGTGTCTGACCCGAACCCTATTTTTCACATGCTAGAAGCTACCTTTTCATCCTTGAATGAATCCAACCCGAACCTAACTGATTCCTGCTGGCTTTGCTACGATGTTAAACCTACTTTCTACGAAGGAGTTGCTTTAAACATCCCCTTCAGTTACTCCACAGCCGATGTCCCCCACCAGTGCAGGTGGGACACTCCCTGCAGAGGAATCACTCTAAGTCACGGGCCAGGGCAAATGCTTTGGCAATGCCACCTTAGCAAAGCAGAAAGGAAATGTTTGCACCGGAGTTTTCAAGCCTGACAAAAAGATCAATAAGTGGGTGATCCCATCTGCATCCGGGATGTGGGTTTGTCAGAGATCTGGGGTGAGTCCTTGTGTGTCTCTCGCCAAATTCAATGACTCTGACGATTTTTGTGTCCAAGTTCTAATTGTTCCTAGGGTACTGTACCACTCAGACGACGAGGTGTGCCAACTTTTTGAGGAACCCAGCAGGCTCCACAAAAGAGAAATAATAACAGGTGTAACTATCGCAATGCTGCTCAGCCTGGGAGCAGCCGGCACGGCCACAGGTGTCTCGGCCCTCGTGACCCAACACCAAGGACTTTCCCAGATGCAGATCACCATCGATGAGGACTTGCAGAGGATCGAGAAATCCATCTCCTTTCTGGAGAAATCAGTTTCCTCACTCTCAGAAGTTGTCTTGCAGAACAGGCGAGGATTGGACCTCCTGTTCATGCAACAAGGAGGCTTGTGTGTCGCCCTGAAAGAATGCTGTTTTTATGCGGATCACACAGGAGTTGTTAGAGACTCCATGGCAGAGCTCCGAGATAGACTGGCCCAGAGAAAGAGAGACAGGGAAGCCCAACAGGGTTGGTTCGAGTCCTGGTTCAATCAATCACCATGGCTCACCACCCTAATTACCACTCTGATAGGTCCACTGGCGATGTTGCTTTTTGCTCTCACCTTGGGACCATGCCTGCTAAACAAGCTGGTCTCATTTGTTCAGACCCGCTTAGAACGGGCAAACATTCTGTTTGTAGCCCACCAACAAATGCTGTAAACCAAACTGTGAACACTGCCAGTCGCGAGGCTTGTCTAATCAGCCTCGCGAAATTTACTCACGTTTTCCAAACCCCTTCCTCTTATTAAGTTACTACTCTGTACCCCATCTTAATGCCTATGTTTATGACTACCTCATTCTTTTTTGTGAGGAGGGGGCGGGGAGATGTGTGTGGTAGATAAGGACAGGTGCCCGGAAGATCTCGGATGTCATGGAAAGATAAGGACCCTCCGCCCCCCTCTGACATAGTAAAGCCCCCTTTGACTATTTAACACCATGAGGCAAGAGAATAAACGCCATTTTGGACCATCCATCATATTGATGCCAGTGTGTCTGTGGACCAAGTAACCCAGGAGGGGCTGGGTTACTGTGCTGCTTTCTGGAACCCAGGTCGCCTTGCCTTCTATCGGAAGGCAACAGAAGGGATTAGTGAAAACAGGAATTGTTGTGTTTAGTGGTTATCTTGGAATGTGTTTGGTTATTTGTTGTCATGTGTGTGTAGAGTGTTTGTGAAGGTAACAGAACAGGCATGGATTGTGCAAAAAGAAAACGGGGGAATTGTGGATGCATGGCTGGAAAAGCAGGGACATGTGCACAATCCTGCTCTTAGCTTAAGGGATGAGTAGAAGATGAAATGTCCTTGAACCATTCCTTAGATGGGATAAGGAGGAAGTAAAGCTTGGAACAATAGCTGTAACAGGATGCTGGACAGGATGCATTGACCATAAGTTAGGGAAGATTTGCAGCATTTAGCCTCATGGACAGAGCTTCTGAACCAATTATGTATACTGCAAGGACGCGTAAACACTATGATTTAACCAATGATGTTCAGAGTTAGGTGCATGATATGCTTAGAACAGTATAAATGTACGTCAAATAGCTGAATAAACCAGCAAGATTTTTAACTCATATCGAGTGTTGTCGTGACTCTGGCTGATTCCCCAGCCAACACTATCCCAATATCCCAGCTCTGTCTATCCCAATATCCCAGCTCTGGCTGTCCCAGTATCCCAGCTGTGGCTATCCCAGTGTCCCAGCTGTGGCTATCCCAGTGTCCCAGCTGTGGCTATCCCAGTGTCCCAGCTCTGGGTATCACAATGTCCCGGCTCTGGCTATCCCAATATCCCAGCTCTGGCTATCCCAATGTCGCAGCTCTGGCTATCCATATATCCCAGCTCTGGCTATCCAAATTTCCTGGCTCTGGCTATCCCAGTATCCCGGCTCTGGCTATCACATTATCCCAGCTGTGCCTAGCCCCATATCTCAGCTGTGGCTATCCCAGTATCCCAGCTCTGGCTATCCCAATGTCCCAGCTCTGGCTATCCCAATATCCCAGCTCTGGCTATCCCAATGTCCCATCTCTGCCTATTCCAATATCCCAGCTCTGCCTATCCCAATATCTCAGCTCTGGCTATCCCAATGTCCCGGCTCGGACTATCCCAGTATCCCAGCTCTGCCTATCCCAATATCCCGGCTCTGCCTATCCCAGTGTCCCAGCTCAGCTCCCGCTGCCATCCCCACTCTCTGCAGCTCCATCCAGCCCCGCTCGCTGTCCCAGCGCTCACAGGGGTCCTGCCCACAATCAAGGACTGGGGGACCCCTGGGTCGGGCTCTGACAGCGCCACTTCCAGGTACTGCAGGCAGTGGGACACTGGGGGGACACAGAGATTTGGGGGAACTGGGGGGACTGAATGGGAGAGTTTGGGATCCAGGGGGGTCAACAGGCAAAGAAAAGGAGGGACTTGAAGACCTGGGAGAGCTGGGAAGGAGGTTCAGGGGCTCAGAGTCAAGGAAAGGGGAGTGCAGGCACTTGGAGAGGTGGGATGGGGTGTCCAGGGAATCCTGTGCCCAGCAAAGGGGGTGCCAGGGCTCCTCAGGGTGAGGAAAGGAGGGGCTGGGAAATGCAGGAATGGGGGCCCAGGGGTCCTAGGGTCAAGGAAAAGGGTGGATCTGGGGACTGGGAAAGGAGGGGGTGGCTGGGAAATGGTTGCGTTAGTGCCGGATAAGGGGGTGCAGGGGGGTCTCAGTGCTGGGCAAAGGGGTAAAAGGGTGTCTCAGTTCGCAGGAATGGGGGGTCAGGGGAATCTCAGGGTCAAGGAAATGGGGGGCAAGGACTAGGAGAGGTAGAAGGGAGTTCCAGGGGGGCCTTGAGCCCATGAAAGGGGAGTCCAGGGTTTCCCAAAACAGGAGGGTCACAGGCTGGGGAAACCCGGGATATTCGGGAAGAGGGACTTCAGGAGGTCTCTGGTTTTGCAGAAAGCTGGGGCTGGGGGCTGGGAAAGGCAGGAATGGGGGTCCAAGGCGTTCCAGGGCATGCCAGGGTCAAGCACACGGGAAGTCTGGAGGCTGGGAGACATGGGATGACCGGGAAAAGGGGAGCAGGGGGTCCTGATGTCCAGAAATAGGAGATTCAGGGAGGTCCCTGTGCAGGATAAGGGGAGTAGAGGGGTCCCGGTCCCGTTCAGGGTCCCGCTGCCGGAGGTCCCACTCCCCCCTCGCCGCCCCCACGAGCGCCCCCAGCCCCAGCGCTGGAGCCATCGCGCTGCTCCTACTCACTCCCAGTATCATCCCAGTATGATCCCAGTATAACTCAGTCACACAGGAGCTGCTCCCAGTATGATCCCAGTACAGCCCAGTCACTCCCAGTGATCCCACTCCTGCCATCCCCCAACCCTCTCTGCCTTCCCACCTGACCCGGCTCCATTCCCGCTCCTCCCGTAGGCTGCGACGGGTCCGGGGAACGGGGGAGGAGGAGGAGGGAGGGAGGAAGAGGCGGAGCGGCAGGAGGAAGCGGGAGGAGACAACGAGCGGAGGAACCGCGCAGCTCCAGCGCTCCCTGAACTCGCAGCCCCCCCGGACCGCCCCCATCCCGCAGGTGCCCGGGGAGGGGGAGCTCGCCCCAAATATCCCGGGGGGGTCCCTGGGTTTGGGGTTATTTGGGGGGGATGTTTGGAGCTTGCAGGGCTCCAAAGCCGAGGTGCAGCTGCCCCTCTGGGGGACATCGGGGTCTCCCGGGAGGTGTTTTTGGTGTGTCCCGGTGGCGGCAGAGCCCCGTTGGGGGTCGGGGGGATGCGGGTCCCCCCGCGGTGGGGGTTGGGCTTCCCGGGCCGGGCCCTCCGAGCTCTGCCGGGGCCACGTGGGGAGCGGCGGGGCCGGGGGACACCGGGTTTGGGGATCCCCGGGAGAGCGGCGGCTTCCCTGAGCGGGACCCCAAAGAAAGGAGAGCCTCAGGACTGCAAAGCGGGGACCCCGAGATGGGGGGAATCCCCTGGGATTGCCAGGACCCCGGCGAGGAGTGCTGGGGCTGGAGGGGCGGGATGGGCGGGAAAGGGGTTCGGCGGTGCTGGTGCTGAGAGTGGCTGCTCCCAGTATGAGCCCAGTTGGCCCCCCCCGTGTGGTTCCAGTTTCCTCAGCACTCCCAGTATGAGCCCAGTCACTCCCAGTATCCGTGTGTGGAGACAGACGAGGGGGGAGCTTTTCACGTTCATGGGACTTCCAGCAGCCTGGGGAGGGCAGGGACCGAGCAGACGGGGGATCTCCTTCCCCTTCCCTGTGGCACGGAGGCAAATTCCATCCTCTCCTTGTCCTTCCTTCCCCAGACAAGGAGCTGAGCATGGAGAGCAGGGAGGACAAAGGCAGCCAGAGATGGAGCCAGAGTTCAGAGCTGGTGGTCCATGAGCAGCTTCATGATGGGAAGAAGCCCCACAAGTGCTTTGGGTGTGAGAAGAGCTTCAGCCAGAGGTCCTGGCTGATCCAGCACCAGAGGATCCACACTGGGGAACGACCCTACGAGTGTGAAGAATGTGGGAAGAGCTTCAGGCGGAGAAGTGACCTAAACTCCCACCAAAAGATCCACACTGGGGAGATGCCCTATGAGTGTGAAGGATGTGGGAAGAGCTTCAGGCGGAGAAGTGACCTAAACTCCCACCAAAAGATCCACACTGGGGAGAGGCCCTACGAATGTTCCGAGTGTGGGAAGGGGTTTCTGACCAGCACCCAGCTCCTTGTACATCAGCAGATTCACTCAGAGGAGAGGCCCTTCTGCTGCCCCGACTGTGGGAAGGGCTTCAAGCAGAACTCCGCCCTCATCACCCACCGGCGCATCCACACCGGGGAGAGGCCCTATGAGTGTGAGAAATGCAGGAAGAGGTTTTCCACCAGCTCCAGTCTCCTCCTGCACCAGCGCACACACACAGAGGAGAGGCCCTTCTGCTGCCCTGACTGCAGGAAGGGCTTCAAACACAACTCCACCCTGAAGAATCACCAACGCATCCACACTGGGGAGAGGCCCCACAAATGTGAGGAATGTGGGATGAGCTTCAGCTGCAGCTCCAACCTTATCCGCCACCAGAGGATCCACACCGGGGAACGGCCCTATGAGTGTGGGAAATGTGGGAAGAGCTTCAGAGAGAGAGCCAGCCTGATCCAGCACCAGAGCATCCACACTGGGGAAAGGCCCTATGAATGTCGGGAATGTGGGAAGAGCTTCAGGCACGGTGCCAATCTGATCTGCCACCAAAAGATCCACACTGGTGAGAGGCCCTACGAGTGTTCCGAGTGTGGGAAGAGGTTTCCCACCAGCTCGTATCTCCTCCGGCACCAGCGGATTCACACGGATGAGAGGCCCTTCCGCTGCCCCGACTGTGGGAAGGGCTTCAAGCACAACTCCACCCTCAAGAAGCACCAGCGCATCCACACTGGGGAGAGGCCCTACGAGTGTCCCCAGTGTGGGAAGAGCTTCTCACAGAGCTCTAACTTGACCAGACACCAATGGAGGCACCAGTAAGGGAAGCCCTGCGAGTGCTCCCAGTGCAGCAAGAGCTTCGTGCACTGCTCCAGCTCTATCCCCCACTGCAGGACGTGAATTGGGCAGAGGCCTGGTGACCCACATTCCCTGTGATCCTTGTTGGGAAGACACCTGGCTGGTTATTCTTTAGTTTTAGCCTTTTTTTTTTTCTCCTCTCCATCTCTTTGCGCTCCAGAAGCCAAAAGGGATGTGTCTGTCACCTGAAACCACTCCAGTCCCACAGAGAACAAGTCAATTTTAACCCAAAAGGGCTCAATCCCACCTCAAAATGGCTTGTTCCCACCTTGAGAAAAACTCAGTCCCGTGACAAATTTCCTCAATTCCACGGCTGCCAGGATGAAATTGTGAGAGATATGACTGTGATTCATGTCAGAGAAAATACAGATATAATTATGACATTGTACCATGGGAATAAAAGAGATGAATTCTGAGGAACTGCCAGAAAGGACTGAGAGGGTCTCACAATCCGTTTAATCGTCATGATGGTTCGTTTTGACTTCAAAGTGCAAAAAGAGACAAAGAGAACTCAGCCTAACCAAAAATGAATGTATCTCTTTTTTATAAGCACAATGTGCAATAGAGGAAAAGAGAGAGAGAAGAGAAAAGGAGAGAAGAAGAGAGGGTTATAGCTACCAACGGAAGACGCGAGTTCTCGTGACGCTGAACCAATAGACTGCCTTTGCAGCCCTCGTGGCGTGCACCAATAGATCTGTCCTGTCTGTTGGGGAGATCTCAAAAGGGTCTTTTTTTGGGGGAGCTTGTTTGGTCTTTTTCAGACCTCGTGTGTGGTGCAGTCTTCTGGCACAGTGAGGGCATGGGGCAGGCTGGCCTTGGCAGTGGGTACAGCACAGTTAGTGCGGGGCAAACACAGCCCAGGTGCCCATGACGGGTCCATCGTTCTTCCCCTGGAGCAGTGAACACACCTGCAGGACTCTGGCAGGTTTCCACCTCAGCCCGTGCCAGGCCAGGAGAGCTGGGTCTGGGCTCCGGATCGTCTCAGCCCCCTTCCTCCCCACACCCTTATGCGGTTGTCAGGAGGCAAAGGAAGGGTCCTTGCGCCAACCCTCGCAGAGGGGAAACAGACGGACGGGATGTGGTGAACAATAGACGGGCAAATTAAGCAAACACCTAAACTTATAAACTTATTTGCTTATAGAGGCTAAATTAGGTGAGAACCTAAAGATCAGCAAATGAATAAGGAAGAGCAACGACCCTCAGAGAGAGCTGAAAGACCACCAAGAAAGAGCCCGCACAGCACAGCAAGGCAGCAGGCACCACAATGAGAAATGGGGTGAGAGGGGGGCTGCTGAGAACTGCTGTGAAATGTTTATGCATCTGTATGAAGGTATGGAGTAAATATTTGCAGAACTGACAGTCGGGGTGCATGACGGAGGAGCGCAGACTCCCCGTGCACCCAGCGCTGCTTGTTCGCTTTTTGCCAAACCGAATTTGATAAATAGCTAAAATTTTGATGAAAGATTGGAGTGTGGATTTTCATTTCTAACAAGATGGGGTTGGAAGGAGATCAAGAGAAGTGGGATGCAAATTTGGAGAGGTGGGATCGGGATTGGGTGGGGCTGGGTGGGTGGGATGTGTTTTGATAGCAAATCAAACTTTGAGAGTTCTTGATTCCTGTCCCATTCATTTTCAGTCAGTGTCAGTTCTGTTCTCACAGTGCCACCTTCTCAGCTGATTGTGTTGGTGTCCTCCTTTCTCTCCTGCCTCTCTCTGCCTGCTCTCTTTGTCTCTTGGTGTCTCCCTTGAGTCAGGGCAGCTCCCACCAAAGCCCCTGCCCTGACTGAATTCCCAATGCAGGAGCTACAACAAGCATGGATGAAGGTCTGGAGGCTGGCAGGGAAATATCCCTGGAGGATCTTGCTGCCTTTGGCTTTCAGCCCCTTCTTCAGAGCTTTGTCTTCAAGGGCAGGAAGATTTTTTCCTTGCTGGGAACTGGAATTCCAGAGCCTTGCAGTGTGTGCCATGCAGAAGCATCCAGACTGGGATCCTGCATGCTGGGACTGCACAGAGCGGGACCATCTGGATCAGGAGCACCCAGAGTGGGATGATGGGACTGGGACCTTGTAGGGCTGGGATTGTCTGGGTTGGGATCACATGGAATGGGGTTGCACAGAGTGGGGTTGCACAGACTGGGATTGGACAGACTGGGGTTGCACAGACTGGGATTGGACAGACTGGGATAGCACAAACTGGGATTGCACAGACTGGGATCACATGGGCTGGGATTTCACAGGCTGGCACCATCTAGTTCAGAACCATACACACTGGGATCATACGAACCAGAATGGCTGCACCGGAACAATGCAAACCGAGGCAGTCCTGCCGGCCCAGGGCTCCCTCCCAGTCCCTCCCTCCCCGAGGGTCCCTCTGAGTCCTGAACGGGTCATGCCCAAAACTGCCTGGAGTGAACGCGGCGTTCCTGGTGCCAGTTCCAGCTTTGGTCTCAGTCTTGGTCGTGGAGCGGTGCCAGTCTTGGTGCTGGTGCCAGTTCCAGTTTCAGTTCTGGTCTCAGTCTGTGTTTCCATCTTGGTCTGGGTCTGGGTCTGAGTCTCACTCTCTCACTTTCACTCTCACTCTCTCACTCTCTGAGTCGTTCCACTCCCAGTGCCGGTACCGGTGCCGCTCTTGGTCCCGGAGTGCTCCCAGTACCAATCTCAGTCTCTGTCCTAGTCCCGGAGTGCTGCCAGTCTCGATGCTGGTCTTGGTCCCATTTTTGGTCCCAGTTCCAGTTCTGGTTCTGGTTTCAGTCCTGCTCTCGGTCTCAGTCCCGGTGCCTCTGCAGTGCCAGTCTGGGTTCTGTGTCAGTCTTGGTCTTGGTGCTGGTGCCAGTTCTGATGCTGATCTTGGTCTCGGTCCCTGTCCTGGAGACTTTAGACCCATTTGGGTAATTTTAGGCCCAACTGGGCAGGTTCAAGGTGGGTTTTAGATCCCTTTGGGTGATTTTAGGCCATTTAGGTGGGGTTGTGCACAATTTGAGTGTTTTTAGGCCACTGCAGGTACTTTCAGGGTAGGTGGTATGCCAGTTTAGGATTCTTAAAAGTGATTTTCTGCCCTTTTGTGAGGGCTTCGAAGCAATCTGGGCAATTTTAGGACCCTTTGGTTGGATTTTAGACCCCTTTTTTTAATTTTTACCCTTTTGTCATATTTTAGGCCAAAGCATGTGGATTTAGGGTAGATTTTAGGGTCTTGGGGTGATTTTAGTGAGCACTGAGGGGATTTTAGACCTCTTTGGGTGATTTGAAGCTAAATATGATCCATTTTAGCGTGGATTTTAGGCCCCTTTGGACAATTTTCGGGCACTTTGCGTGATTTTAGGTCAAACCAGGCCCTTTTAGGACTGTGAGTCCCGCTGGCCACGCCCCTTTCCCCTCACAGTTCCCGCCCTTTCTCTGACCGCGCCTCATTTCATTCCTTCCCTGCCCTCTCTTTGGCCGCGCCTCTCTTTTCCCTTGAGTCACGCCCATCTGCTGGCGCTTTCGTTGCGGTGCATGCGCAGATTACCCGGAAGTGTCTCGTCAGGGCACCGCCATTTTTGCTCCCGGTTCGCCGACCCGGCTCCAGCGTGTCCGAGACCTACGGTGGGGCAATGCGGGATCTGTAGGAGATCTATAGGGGTCTGGGGAGACCTGGCGGTCTCTGTAGGGGGTTTTGCGCGGGGTCTTCAGGGGATTTGGGGGATCTTTAGGGGATTATGGTGGTCTAGGGGTCCCGAAAGGGGTGTTGGGTGTCCTTAAATGGGGTCTGGGGATCTCTATAGGGGAATTGAGGGAATCTGGGTGGCCTTTTCGGGGCTTGGGTGGGTCTATAGGGAATCTATAGGGGTCTGAGAGAGCCTATGGCGGGTCCAGGAAGGTCTGGGGGTGTCTGTGGGTCTCTATGGGGAATTTGGGGGGTCTGGGGTTATCTAAAGGGAGTCTGAGGGGGCTATAGGGGATCTATGGTGGATCTGTAGCGGGTCCGGGGGGGCTGGGCGTCCCTATAGGGGATATGGGGGTCTCTATAAGGTATTTTGGGGGGGTCTGGGGGAGTCTGTAGGGAAGCTGGGGGTCTCTATAGGGGATTTGGGGGGGTCTAAGGGGATCTATAGGGGTCTGGGGGGGTCTGTAGGGGATTTGGGTGGGTCTGGGGGTTTCAGTAGGCGCTCTGGGGATCTCTATAGGGCATTTGGGGTGGTCTGGCAGGTCCATAGGGGATCTGGGGCTTCCTATAGAGTATTTGGGGGGGTCTGTGGGTCTCAATAAGTGGGATTTGGGGCGTCTGTAGGGGCTCTGGGGGTCTCTATGGGGGATCTGGGGATCTCTATCGGGCATTTGGGGGGGGCTGGGGGGGTCTATAGGGGCTCTATGGGGGATCTGAGGGTGTCTATAGGGGATTTGGGGTGTCTATAGGGGATCAGGGGTATCTTTAGGCGATCTGGGTGTCTCCATGGTGGATTTCAGGGGGTCTGAGGGTCCCTATAGGGCATGTGGGGGTTTCCAGAGGGGATTTGAGGAGGCTCTGGAGGTCTCTATAGGGGATCTTGGAATCTCTGTGGAGGATTTGGGGGTCTCTATTGGGGCTTTGGGGGCCTCTATTGGGGCTTTGGGGGCCTCTATGGGGGACTTGGGGGGTCTGGCAGGGTCTATAGGGGCTCTATAGGGGTCTGGGTGAGCCTGTAGAGGGTCCAGGAGGGTCTGGGGGGTCTCGGGATCATTATTGGGGAATTTGGGATCCCAAAAGGGCATTTTTTGAATTTTGGGTCAAAATTTGGAATTTGGGGTCCCAAAGGGGATTTTGGGGGGAATTTTGGACTCTCTAGAAGGAATTTGGAGGGAATTTTGGGTCCAAACTTGGGAATTTGGGGTTGTCAAAGTGAATATTTTAGAAATTCGGGTCCAAACTTGAGGATCTGGGGGTCCCAAAGGGAATTTTTGGGAAATTTGGGTCCAAACTTGGGAATTTTGGGCTCTCTGGAGAGAATCTGGGGGGAATATTGGGCCCAAACATTGGAATTTGGGGTCTCAAAAGGGAATTTTTGGGAAATTTGGGTCCAAACTTGGAATTTTGGGCTCTCTAGAGGGAATTTGGGGGGACTTTTGGATCCAAACGTGGGAAATCTTGGGAAATTTGGGTCCAAACGTGGGAATTTTGGGCTTTTTTTCCCAGATTTCCTCTTCAAGTTCTTGGTGATCGGCAGCACCGACAAGTCCTGCCTGCTGCACCACTTAAGCGAGAGCAAGTGTAGGAAATTCTGGGAATTTTGGGGGCACTTGGGAATTCCAGGGGGTTGGGGGATTTTGTGGATTTTTGTGGGATTTTGGGGGGATATTTTTTAATATTTCTGGGCATTTTAATGGTTTGAGGGTTTTGGTGTTTGTTTTTTTTTAATATTCTGGTTGGTTTTTGTTGGTGTTTGGGGGAATTTTTCGAGAATTTTTGGGAATTCTGGAAATTATGGGTAGTTCGGAATTTTTGGAAATATTACTGGAATTTTTGGAGGCATTTTCAGGATCTTTTTCTTTTTTGAGACATTTTGCAGCTTTTTCCAGAATTTTTTAATTAGAATTTTGCTTTTTAATGACATTTTTGTGGGATTTTTACGATTTTTGGGTAATTCTGTGTCTCTCTGCGCTCTCCCTGATCCGGCAGCATTTTGGGGCATTTTCTGTCACTTTAGGGTCATTTTCGGTCACTTCTGGGCCATTTTTGGCCACTTTTGTGGCGTTTTCTGTCATACTGGGTAATTTTGGGCATCTTTCTGCCATTTTAGGGACACTTGGGGCAATTTTTGTTCACTTTTTGGGCCATTTCATGTCATTTTGAGCCAAATTTTTTAATTTTGGGGGAATTTCTTGTCAGTTTTCAGTCATTTTTGGGCCATTTTGTGGCCGTTTTCTGTCACTTTTTGGGTATTTTTTGGACTCTTTAGGGGCATTTTGGGTGGCTTTTCACCCATTTTTGCCTGTTTCAGTCCCAGTCTCAGTCTCAGTCTCAGCACGGTTCCGGTCCCAGTGCCGGTACCGGTGCCGCTCTTGGTCCCGCAGTGCTCCCAGTGCCAGTTTCAGTCTCAGTCCCAGTCCCTGGGCGGTGCCAGTCTTGGTGCTGGTTCCGGTGCCGGTCTTGGTCTCAGTCTTGGTCCCAGTGCCAGTTCTGGTGCTGGTTACGGTCTCGGTCCTAGTCCTGGTGCCAGTGCAGTGCCGGTCTCTGTTGTGGTGTCGGTGCTGGTCCCAGTCTTGGTCTCGGTGCCGGTCCCAGAGCGGCGCCGCTCTCAGTGCCAGTCTCAGATCCGGTGTCGGTCTCAGTCTTGGTGCTGGTGCTGGTTCTGGTGCTGATCGTGGTCTTGGTCTCAGTCCCGGTCCCAGAGATTTTAGGCCACTTTGGGTGATTTTAGGCCAAACTGCACAGGGTTAGGGTGGATTTTAGGCACCTTAGGATGATTTTAGGCCAAATCTGGTGGGGTTTAGTCCCATTTGGGTGATAATTGGATAACCTGGGTTTCAAGGTGGATTTTAGATCCTTTTGGATGATTTGAGGCCCATTTGAGTGGGGTTTAGAACTGTTTGGGTGATTTTAGCTCAAATCTTTTGGGGTTTAGGGTGGACTTTAGGTCCCTTTAGGTGATTTTAAGCCAAACCAGGGCTTTTAGTGTTGATTTTACACCGATTTGTGAGATTTAAGAGTGATTTGAGGCCATTTTGTGTGGATTTTAAACCAGTTTGGTCAATTTTAGGCTCCTTTGCTTGGAATTTTATACGCCTTTGGCTGATTTTAACCCCATTTGTATGATATGAGGCCAAACCATGTGGATTAAAGGTGGATTTTAGGCCCCTTTCCGTGATTTTATGTCACTTTGTAGAGATTTTCGGCCTCTTTGGGTGATCTGAGGCCATATCTCATAGGATTTAGGATGGATTTTAGGCACCTTTGGACAATTTTAAGCCCATTTTGGGTGATGTTAAGCCGAAGCGAGCTCTTTTATGACCGTGTGTGCCCTTGACCCCGCCCCTTTCCCCTCACAGTTCCCGCCCTTTCCTTGACCCCGCCCCCACAGTTTGGGGTTGGGAACGGGGGAGGAGGAGGAGGGAGGGAGGAAGAGGCGGAGCGGCAGCAGGGAGGAGGAGGAGAAGGGCAGAGGAGGCAGAGGCGGCTCCAGCGCTCCCTGAACCTGCAGCACGGCCCGGGTGTTAGGAACGGAAAAAAACCAAACCAAAACAAAAAAACCCACAAACAAACAAACAAAAAAACCCCAAAAAAACCCCACCCCACAACTGACCCTCTCCTGGCTAGAGTAATCCCCCACACCCCAGCCAATCTGAGTAGGGAGAGCTGCCCTGAAGGAAAGTTGCCTGGCAACTTTTCCCTACCTAATTGAAATGTGAAAAGAAGCTGCCCACACCTAGATAGCCCTATTGTCCTTTATAACTACCTCATTCAGAAGGAGTAACCTCGGCTACCACCAGGACAAATGCATATGCATGTGTATATGCAAATAAAACCACCCTTGTGGATCCTGGGAGGATTTTTTTAGGGAAACTGACCCCAAAACAAGAAGCTAGAGGCGTCAGAGGAGAATTAGATCGTGCCCTGGCCGAGCACGAAGTGGATGCACCCCCTGACCTGGTTTGAAGATTCACCATGACCTTGAGGAGTTCGGATGGAATGGGAACCAGCCAGCTGAAGCAACTCAGGCAGAGAAAGGGAAAGTCTCGAAGTTAGTCCCTGAGGGCAGGGAGCTGGCCTCGCCCAATTCTGCAGCAGGCTGGTCATTCACTCTGCCTCCTGCTAGTGGACTGGAGAGAGCTTCTAACTGTTCCTGTAGAGACAAGGACCTGGCATTTACTGCTGGCAGCTGAGTGAAGACCTGCAGCAGCACCTGCTCCATTGGATCCCCACAGCAGCGTAAAGGACTTTTATCGGACTCTGCAAGCCTGCTGATGACTTTAATAAAGAGCTGAATATTAATAAAGGCATATGCCCTGTTCTTTTCACGGGGAGCATCACCCCCAATCCCGCAGATGCTCGGAGAAGGGGAGTTTGCCTCAATTGTCCCAAGGGCGTCCCTGGGTTCGGGATTTTGTTTGAGGGGCGGGATGTGTGAGGTTTGCAGGGCTCCAAAGCCGAGGCGCAGATGCCCCTCAGGGGAACATCGGTGGCTCCCGGGAGATGTTATTGGGATGTCCCAGTGTCGGCAGAGCCCCGTTGGGCGTCGGGGGGATGCGGGTCCCCCCGCGGTGGGGGTTGGGCTTCCCGGGCCGGGCCCTCCGAGCTCTGCCGGGGCCACGTGGGGAGCGCGCGGGAGCGGCGGGGCCGGGGGGACCGCGTCTGCCGGGGCTTTCCTGAGCGGGACCCCAGAGACAGGAGAGCCCCAGAACCGCAAAGCGGGGACCCCAAGATGGGGGCACCCCTGGGATTGCCGGAACCCTGGCGGGGGTTGCTGGGGCTGGAGGGACGGGATGGGTGGCAAAGGGGTTCGGCTGGTGCTGGGAAAGGGATTCAGGGCTCCAGGTTCTGTTCATTGCATTTCCCAGTATGAGCCCAGTCACTCCCTCTTATGATATAATTTGCCCCCAGCACGGTCCCAGTTTCACTCAGTCCCTCCCACTGTGCCTGAAATTGCAGAAGAAAAACCAAAACCCCTCCAATAACATTTTTAAAGTTACAGAGTCAAGGCATTACTGTATTATCTGGCATGGATGTTGTTCTTGCCAGGATATACCACCGAAATCATCTCATCCACACATAACCTGGGTGTGCCAAGAGAATCATTCCATGCCACACTGTTTTTAGGAGATTTTTCAGATCTTTTATACAGCCAAGACTCATGGAAACAAACTGGGTCACTGTTCACTGGTCCTAAGTTGCAAATACTAAGTTTGTAGTTTTTTGTCTGCTATTGGAAGCCTGTTGGTTCGTTTTTGATGTTAATGACATCTTCCTCCATTGAATTTCTTATCAGTCTTGTCCAGAGGAGATGTCTCCAGCTCTGCCAGAGGCACAGTCTGGGGTAGATGTTCTTGGGTGGGCATTGATGTTCCATTAATGGGCGCTGATGGCCCTTGATCTCCCGGTCTACTCCCACTCTTTTAAAACGTTGAGTTCTGCAGAGCCCACCTGCTGGAACAATGCCCTGGAAAGAAACTTAAAGGTCTTTTTCCCCAGGCAAAGGCAAACAAAACCCCTTGACTAAAGGTATACAAAAATTTCAAAACTGATAACTTGTCCAACACCACTTTGGTTCAGTGTGTTCCCAGTTCTCCTAGTTGCCCCTAGCATACTTCTAGTCACTCCCAGTATGATCCTAGTATGAGTCCAGTCTGATGCCAGTGTCTCCCAGCAGAGCCCTAGTCACTCACACTTGCACCCAGTTCCCCCCCAAAACATTCCCAGTCACTCCCAGTTTGGTCCGAGTCACCACACCCATGGTCTCAGACACTCCCAGTATATCCCAGTTGCCCTGAACATTCTCATTGTCATTCCCAGGCACTCCCAGTTACCTCAGCATGGTTCACTTGCCCCCAGTTTCTCCCAGTGTGTCCCCAGCTGGCTGCCAGCATGGCCCTGGTTACTCCCAGTAACCCCCAGTCAGGATCCATTGACACTCACTCTAATCCCAGTATGATTGTAGCCACTCCCAGTATGATCCCAGTCACTTGCAGTTTAATTCCAGTCATTTCCAGTCTGATGTCAGTGCCCCTAGTGTGATCCCAGTTGCTCCCTGTCAATGCCAGCATGACCCCAGTAGCCTCCCGTATGATCCCTGTGATCCCTGTCTCTCCCAGTATATCTCACTCACCCCCAGCATGCTCCCAGTCATTCCCACCTCCTCCCAGCTGTTCTCAGCATGATCCCAGTTGCTCAAAGCCACTCCCAGTCAATCCAAGTATGACCCTCAGTGTCATCCCAGTTCTCCCTAACATGGACCCAGGTGTTCCCAGTTCCTCCCAGTATGGTCCCAGTTGCCCCTAGAATAGTCCCACTCCCTCTGTGCATGGTCCCAGTCATGCCCAGTTGCCCCCAGCGTAGATCCAGTCACTCCCAGTTGCCCTTAGAGTGGTCCCAGTAATACCCAGCATGGTCCTGGTTGTTCCTGGTGTTGTTGCAGTCCCCCCAATGTGGTTCCAGACACTCCCAGTTGCCCTCAACATGTTCATAGTCATTCCCAGTCACTCCCAGTTGTCCCTGTAGGGCTCTAGTTTCTTGAGAATGATCCCAGTCTTTCCCAGTTAGTCCCATTTACCTTCAGCATGTTCCCAGTTTCTGGCAGTTGCCTGAAGTGTGGTTGCAGTTGCTCCCAGTATGATCCCAGATGTCATCTCAGTTCCCTCAGCATAGTTCCAGAATGTTAGAGTGGATCCCAGTTGCTCCCAAAGTGTCCAAATTTTCCTCCCAGCATGGGCCCAGGAGCTGCCAGTAACCCCCATTTAGGATCCATTCACACCCACTGTAATCCCAGTGGCTCCCAGGATGATCCCAGTGGGACCCAAAGGCACTCCCAGTATGGTCCCAGTCACTGACTACAATCCCAGTCACTCCCAGTATGGTTGCAGTCAGTCCCAGTATGACCCCAGTCACTCCCTGATAGTCCCAGTATAATTCCAGTCATGCCCAGAGTGACTCCGTGTGACTCACAGTGTGGGCCCAGTTTCTCCCAGTCACTCCCAGTATGACCCCAGTCACTATTATTATATCACACCCCCAGTATTCTTCCAATCATGCCCAGATTGATTCCCTGTCACTCCCTGTATGGGCCCAGTTGGTTCCAGTCACTCCCAGTCTAACTCCAGTATGATACCGGTCACCCTCAAATGCTCCCAGTACTACTGCAGTCACTCCCAGTGTGATGCCAATCAGTTCCAGTAGGATCCCAGTATGACCCCAGCATGGGCATAGCTGCTCCCATGATCATCCAGTGTGGTTCCAGTTGCTGCCATTTATGAAGGGAGGTTTTTATGAAGGCCAGATGCCCGGAGATGGACTTGGGTAGAGGGACCTTCAAACTGAATGTGCTTATCCCTTGTTTTCCCTCCTGACTAGGATTTCCCATTCCCAAACCTTGACTGGATGAAGGATGAGGCTGCAAGGAAGAGGAAGAGGAAGATGCCCCAGGACTCCCAGGCAGGTGAGGAGGAAGTCACTGCCCCTTTCCCCCTCTCCCCTGCTCCATCTCCTAGCCCAGCCTGGCCCTGGCTGCAGGACAGCCCCGCTGCCGACGCCGTCCTGACGGGGATGGACTGAGGGGATCTCCTTCCCCTTCCCTGTGGCATGGAGGCAAATCCCATCCTCTCCTTGTCCTTCCTCCCCCAGACAAGGAGCTGAGCATGGAGAGCAGGGAGGACAAATCCCCGCAGCAGAACCTCGTGGGAGAGGCTGTTTGGAGCGGCTTCACGGCACAGAAATCCAGTGGGGAGGAAAAACCCTGGAGATCCCTCATGAGGAGGGGCTGCAAAGGCAGATCAGGGGGATGTGAGGAGGAAAGACCCACCCTGTGCCAGGAAGGCGGCTGGAGATGGAGCCAGAGCTCAGAGCTGGTGGTCCATGAGCAGCTCCATGATGGGGAGAAGCCCCACAAGTGCTTGGAGTTTGGGAAGAGCTTCAGCTGGCAGTCCCTTCTGATCCAGTACCAGAGGATCCACACTGGTGAACGACCCTATGAGTGTGAGGAATGTGGGAAGAGCTTCAGAGCCAGCTCCCACCTGATCTGTCACAAGAGGATCCATACTGGCAAGAGGCCCTATGAGTGTGGGGAATGTGGGAAGAGCTTCAGAGTCAGCTCCCACGTGACTGCCCACCAGAGGATCCACACTGGGGAGAGGCCCTACGAGTGTGATAAATGCAGGAAGAGGTTTCCCACCAGCTCCCGTCTCTGTGCACCAATGCACGCACACAGAGGAGAGGCCCTTCCGCTGCCCTGATTGCAGGAAGGGCTTCAGACGAAACTGCACCCACATCATACACCAGCAAATCCACACTGGGGAGAGGCCCCACGAGTGTGAGGAATGTGGGATGAGCTTCAACCAGACGGCACACCTGATCTGCCACCAGAGGACCCACACCGGGGAACGGCCCTACCAGTGTGGGGAATGTGGGAAGAGCTTCAGAGAGAGGAAACATCTGATACAGCATCAGAACATCCACGCTGGGGAAAGGCCATACAAGAGTGGGGAATGTGGAAAGGGCTTCAGACAGAGAGCCAATCTCATGACCCACCAAAGGATCCACACTGGGGAGAGGCCCTACAAGTGTTCCGAGTGTGGGAAGGGGTTTCGGATCAGCACCCAGCTCCTTGTACACCAGCGCACACACACAGAGGAGAGTCCCTTCCACTGCCCTGACTGCGGGAAGGGATTCAAGTACAACTCCAGTCTCATCAGGCACTGGCGCATCCACACTGGCGAGAGGCCATACGAGTGTGATAAATGCAGGAAGAGGTTTCAGACCAGCTCCCATCTTCGCCTGCACCAGCGCATTCACACGGATGAGAGGCCCTTTCGCTGCCCCAACTGTGGGAAGGGCTTTAGACAGAACTGCACCCTCAAGAATCACCGGCTCATCCACACCGGGGAGAGGCCCTACAAGTGTCCCCAGTGTGGGAAGAGCTTCTCCAGGAGTTCTACCTTGAGCCAACACAAACGGAGGCACCGGTAAGGGAAGCCCAGCGAGTGCTCCCAATGCAGGAAGATCTTTGTGCGCTGCTCCAGCTCCATCCCCCACTGCAGGAACCACATTGGGCAGAGCCCTGGTGACCCACATTCCCTGTGATCCACGTTGGGAAGATACCTGGCTGGTTATCCTTTTGTTTTTGCCTTAATTTTTTTTCTGTTTTCCCTCTCTTTGCACTCCAAAAGGTAAGAGGCATCAGTCTATCACCTCAAAACCACTCCAGTCGCACTGAGATCTACTCTTTTTTGACTCAAAATGGCTCAATCCCCCCTCAAAATGGCTTGTTGCCACCTCGGAGAAACTCAATCCCACGCCAAACTTGCTAAATTCCACAGCTACCAGGGTGAGATGGGGTTGGAAGAAGATTATGAGAACTGGGATCCAAATTTGGAGTGGCGGGATTGCGACTTTGGGAGCTGAGTGGGTGGGATGTGTTTTGATAGTAAATCAGACTTTGAGTTATTGATTCCTGTCTCATTCATTTTCAGTCAGTGTCAGTTCTGTTTTCATAGTGCCACCTTCTGATCTGATTGTGTTTGTGTCCTCCTTTCTCTCCTGCCTCCCTCTGCCTGCTCTCTTTGTCTCTCAGTGTCTCCCTTGAGCCAGGGCAGCTCCCACCAAAGCCCCTGCCCTGACTGAATTCCCAATGCAGGAGCTACAACAAGCATGGATGAAGATCTAGGGGCTGGCAGTGAAATGGCCCTGTAGGATCTTGCTGCCCTTGGCTTTTGGCTCCTTCTTCAGAGCTTTGCCTTAAGGGTAGGAAGATCTTTTCCTTGCTGGGAACTGGAATTCCAGAGCCTTGCAGTGTGTGCCATGCAGGAGCATCCAGACTGGGATCCTGTGGGCTGGGCTCACATGGACTGGATTCTCCAGCCTGGGACTGCACAGAGCGGGACCATCTGGATCAGGAGCATCCAGACTGGGATGATGGGACTGGCATGTTGTGGGGCTGGGATATTGCAGGTTGGGATCACTTGGAGTGGGATTGGACAGACTGGGATTGTACAGAATGGGATTGTACAGACTGGGATCACATGGACTGGGATTTCACAGGCTGGCACTATTTGGATCAGAACCACACAGACTGGAATTGCACAAACTGGGATCATACAGACCGGGATGGCTGCACCGGAACAATGCGAACTGAGGCGGTCCCACCCAGCCCAGGGCTCCCTCCCAGTCCTTAACTGGGCTGCAACCAGAACTGCCTGGAATGAACGTGGAAATCCTGGAGCAATCCCAAAACCAAACCCGGTTCTGGTGCCAGCCTTGGTCTCAGTCTTGGTCCTGGAGCGGTGCCAGTCTTGGTGCCAGTGCCAGTTCCAGTTCTGGTTTCAATCCCGGTCTCAGTCTCTGTCTCAGTGCAGACTCAGTCCCAGTGCTGGTACTGGTACCAGTCTTGGTCCCAGAGTGCACCCAGTGCCAATCTCAGTTTTGGTCCCAGAGAGGTGCCACTGTTGGTGCTGGTTCTGGCACTGGTCTTGGTCTCAGTCTTGGTCCCAGTGCCAGTTCTGGTGCCAGTTACGGTCTCAGTCCTAGTCCTGGTGCCAGTGCAGTGCCACTCTCAGTTCTGTTTCAATTCTGGTCCCGTTCTTGGTCTCAATGCCCATCCCGGAGTGGAGCCGCTCTTGGTGCCAGTCTCGGTGCCAGTGTCGGTCTCAGTCTTGGTGTTGGGTCTGGTTCTGGTGCTCATCTTTGTCTCGCTCTCGGTAGCACTCCCAGAGCTTTTGGGTTTATCTGGGTGATTTCAGGCCGAACTGGACAGGCTTAGTGTGGATTTTAAGCACATTTGTATGATTTTAGGCCAAATCTGGTGGCGTTTGGTTCCGTTTGGGTGAATTTCAAAAAGCCTGGGCAGTTTTAAGGTGGATTTTAGATCCTTTTAAGCTACTTGAGGCCCATTTGTGTGATTTTAAGTGGAACCAGGTAGTTATAGTGTTTATTATAGACCAATCTGGAAGATTTACGTGTGATTTGAAGCCATTTTGTGTGTGTTTTAAACCAGTTTGAGAAATTTATGATCCGTTTTAGTTGTTTTTGACCCATCTGGATGATTTTAACTCCATTTCTCTGATTTTAGGCCAAACCATGTGGTTTTAGGCTGGTTTTTATCCCCTTTGGGGTGATTTTAGTCCACATTGAAGGGATATGATGCTTCCTTGCGTGATTCGAGGCCCAACCTGATCAGTTTTCATGTGGATTTCAGGCCCCTTAGGAGAATTTGAGGCCCTTGTGGGTGATTTTAGGACCACGCATGCCCAGTTGTTGGTCCAGTGAATGCACCTGCGAGAGAAACCTGGCAGACATCCCATCCCAGTCATGCCAGAGCTCCTGTGCTGTGGTTTTAGGATCCTTTGGGGGTTTCAGCATCTGTCCTTGTTCAACAGTCCTGAGACAGATGAGGGATCTTGGGGCCGTGTCTTACAGGGGGATGTTTGGAGCTCACAGGGCTCCAAAGCCAAGCCAGAGACGACCCTTGGGGGGACATCAGGGGCTCCCCAAGAGGTGTTTTTGGGGACCCTAGTGGCAGCAGAGACCCGATAGGGGCGGGGGAACACGGGGTTTAGGGAGCCCCGGGAGAGCCTCAGCTTCCCTAGGCGAGACCCTGGAGAGAGGAGAGCCCCAGAAGCGGGAACCCCGAGAGGAGGGGGGGCCTGGGATTGCCAGGACCATGGTGGGGGGCGCTGGGGCTGGAGGGGCAGGATGGGTGGGAAAGGGGAGTGGCTGCTCCCAGTACAAGACCAATTGCCCACTCCCTGTGGTTCCAGTTTCCTTGGCACAATGTGGATAGTCCAGCCCTAAACCCCTGCCCACAGCCAGCACTGGCCCCAGTGCCAGCTCTGAGCCCCCCTCGGCCCCAATCCCAGCCCAACTCAGCCCAAATCCCAGGCTGGCAACGGCCCCTCCCCCCCGCCCTGACACCGCCCCCGGCCCCGAGCCCCGCCCCTCATGGAGCCCTCCAAGCAATGAGCCCAGGCACCCCAAAAGTGGGGCTGGGACCCCCGGAATGGGCCTGGGCATCCCCACAAGGGGGCTGGGAGCTAAGAATAGGAATGCGCACCCCCACAATCGGGCTGGGCATCCCCACAATGCTGCTGAGACCTCCAGAATGGATCTGGACAACGTCAGAATGGGCCTGGGCGTCCCCAGAATGGGCTTGAGAAGCCCCAAAATGGGCCTGAATGGGACCCCCGCACCCGCTCCCCGCCTTACCCCACCCTCAGCATGGAACGAACCAATCAGCGCCGCCGTGCACAATGCCAGCAGTAACACCTGCCACAGCGACCAATCAGATGGCTCCGTCTCGCTGGCTCCCCGCCCCCATTGTGACATCACAAAGGTCCCGGCCGTTCAGTGCCTGACGCCGAGAACGTCACTGAGCTGCCATTGGCTGTCGGGGAGAGGGCGGGGCTTGCCTCGAGTATAAAAGGGGTGTGAGTGGCCGCAGATGTCGTGGTGAGGTCTCCGGCTCCCTCGGAGTGGCCCTGGAGCCCTGGGCCCAACCCTGCGCGGCCAGCGACCCGGCCAAGGGGGAAGGGTGCGGGTGGGCGGGAGGGAAGTGGGAAGGGGGAGGGATGGGCACCGGCCCGAGCATGCTCCAGGGCCAGGACGATGGCGCCAGCCATGGCTGGCCACTGACATCTGCCGGAGTGTCCTCCTGGGGCCACGGCCTAGAGCAAGGAACGCAGAGAGCGGCAGAGTGTCCGCCGGGGCCAGAGGACGGCACGGGGCGCTTGTGTGGGGCTGTCTGCGAGGGAGGGAGGAAGGGGGGATGCGCCGATGCGCCGCTTCTCGCCGCCGCCCTTCTTGGGGACCTGCGCCGGCCCCTCCCAATGGGAGCGGCACCGGCACCAGCCCCGGCTCTGCAAAGGCAGGGACCGAGGGCCGCCGGGCCACACAGGGACCGTGTCGGCCCCTGCAAACCAGAGGGCTTTGGCCATCGCCCCGGCCTGCCAAAAAAAACCCAAATAGAAATAAAACAAAAAATAAAAAATAAAAAATAAAATAATTGAAATCAAAGGTATTTTCAAATAAAATTGGCAAAAATCACTTCAAATGTTCTGACTGGTCTTTGCTTGCCCAACGAGTCCTTGGCGACGCAAACAAACCCCAAAGCCCCCGCCCTCCCCATGGCACAGGAGCACGGAGAGCCCCGGCCCTCAGGCGGGGCCAGGAGCACGCATGGCCCGGCCTTGTCTCCCTCCCTCTCCTCCCTGCGCACTCCTGGGGGGGCTCCAGTCCTGTCCTGGCGGGAGTGCTCGGGCCTGGGGGGGTCTCTGTCCCTGTCACACCGGCGGATGCTCGGGGCCCTCAGCCCAGCACTGAGAGGGACAGAGACGCCTCCGCGTGTCCCCTGCTACCAGAGATGGAGACTGTGAAAAACGAGCTTCACTTGCCTGGTAAAATTAAAAAGAGCTTGAATTAAACACAAATTAAGACCGTTAGGAGACAGAAAGCAAAGGGTTCATAGGCTCCACCTGGTACCTTGGCCCATCTGCCGGGGACTTGGCATTCAGCCAAGTGCTCACCTGCTCTCTCTCAGACATTCTTGAAATACCTTTTCCGTTGCATCACTCTCCTGCATATTCATACTCTTCTACCAAGTCTTTTCCACATTCCAGGAGCTGTTTAGCCTGGTCCCTCCTTGCCTCTGCCTCCTTAGACCACGCCTGTGTCTCGGCTGCGCCTCCACCATCGCTTCCAGCTCGGGCTGTGCTCCATGCTTTCCTCAGGCGCAGGTGCCCATCCTTTGGCACATCAGCAGCAGGGTCCTCCTCACACCTTCACTGGATGTTATCCCAACCACACAGACACTTCAATTGCAAGCATGACTCTAGATCGGCTGTCCCACCGCTAGGACTGAGCAAAACCATCAAATCTACATCCTCACGGCAGAGCTATTTCAACACCACACATCTAACAATCATTTGAATCTCGGCCAAAAGCTAATCCTAGAACAGGGATCTGGAACAGAGACTCCAGCCCCCAAGTGTGCCCCGCAGGGAGAGGGACAGAGAGCCCCTGGTGTCGCTGCAGGACACCAACAAAAGAGCAAAGACTGCGACTATTTCAGAAGGCAAAAGGCATAAAACCCCCTTGAATTGTCTCATTTTAGAAGGTGTTCCCGTACATACTTAACACCATGGGTGAACAAGAGTGACACCTCTCCAATGCCACAGGTCAAAGTAGAGAAAGGGCCAAAATGTTTTTTCTCTGAGAAGCAGAAAAGCAACACACCACCTGGAGAAAGATTGTTTTGGGAAAGGATAGGTGTTTTGCCAAGATTGTTTTGGGAAGAAACTTTTCCCTTGGCAAAGGAGTTAGGAACTACCAGCAAGCTCAAATCTCTAAGGCCTAAAAAGATCGGGCCCAAAGCCTGGCCCCCGGCCCCCACAAGCATTTCCCACGCCCACAGGGATGGAGACGCCTCCAGCATCCCTGGGCACCAGCCAAAAGAAAATTGGCAGCAATCAAACTTTGAACACCGCAGCAAAGGCTCTGGCCCAGATTTGCTTTTGCCAGGCCCTGCTGTGTCACCAGGGACACTGGGTTGCCTCAGGTGCCCTGGTGTCACAGCGCTGCCCTGGGCTCCAGCAGGCCCTGCTGTGTCCCAGGAGAGCCTGGCCGCCAGGACATTCCATGGGAATACACAAAACAGAGAGTCAAACAGACTTGATTAGTATAAGTTTTATAAGCAAGATGCCATGGAAAGAACAAACAGAACTGTGAAGATTACAGAATATGGGATTAAAGCTGCTTCCGGAAAGAGAGAAGATTCAATCAACTTCTGCAAGCAAAGAATTGTTGTAAGATGCACGAGTTTTCCATGTGATTTTTAACCTGATTGTTGTAGTAGAAATTATTAACCAGTTTGAATTAGTATATAAGCTTTTGGAAAACCTGAGTAAAATCGAATTCTGATCACCAAATCAGTCTTCCCGTCTCTCAATCATCGCCAATAGTGGGGGTGGGCTTTTGATAAGTTTTGATAAGTTATTCTCTCGATGGTTTGTTCCTGTTATGCCCCTGGTGTTTGGTTTATTTTCGTTTTACCCCAGGTTTTCCCCTCCCCTGTCCCTTTGTCCACCTCTCCTGACCCTGCCCTGGGTTAACTTGGGGCCACTCACCTGCCTGCCCCACCCCTTCTGCCCCGGTTTAAAAAGTTAGCGCGGGACCCCGCTCGCTCTCTCTTGCACCATCCTTTGGAGAATAAAGATCTCTGAGAGGGCCTTCTCTGACTCTTGCTTCGAACCCAGAGGCTGACGCTGTGCAGAAGCTGTGGAGAGCAGCTTTGCTCTGCCCTGCCACTCGGACTGCTGGCAGTGCGGGGGCAGCCACTCTTGGCACCTGGCCGGGGTGAGAGCTGCCTGGGATTCTCCTGCCTCAGTGCCAGCTGGCACAGGTTATCTCACCTGCTCTGCTGTCTTGCTTGCTTTACTTGCACATGTTGGTACAATATTAATTATGGTTAGCCTTTTGTTACATACTATGGTAATAAATTGGCCAAGACTCCATTATTTTCATGCAGGAAAAGCCAATTCTTTATGATCACAACTCATTTTATAAAGTTTTTACAGACCTTGTCTGCAACTTTAGTTGATTAATAGCTTTCTTGCCAATTACTCTATTGGTGAGTAAAAGGTATTCTACTTGTCCATCAAATCTCTCTATTCTTGGATTATTTACATATTTTCTTTACTGATTCTCATGGGACAAATCCCTTGTTATTGCAGGTGCATTTGTTTTTCAATCCAATTATAGGTTTTTGCACTAATGAATTCTCATACTAAGATTGTTTTTGCATGGGAACTTGCAAATTGCTTAGAAGAAGCGACAGGTTGACTTTGGCAATTTAACAGAGCAGGCCTGATTTTATGAGGCCTTTCTTTTATAATTCTTTTACCTGTCACCACAACCTACCATTTAGTTTTCACCAGGACCCCCCAAAATCCCTCAAAACCCACAACCCTCCCCTTCCAAATCCTGACTGAACTTCCCCCGTGTGGCCCCCCAAGGCCACCCAGATTCTTCCTGAGACCCCCAAACCCCCACTGGTGTCCCCAAATACTGCTTTGAACCCCCAACTCTCCCCCTCCTGAACCCCCAAATGCCCTTGGGGCCACTCAAACACCTTTTAGAACCCCTAAAACACCCCCAGGACACCAAATCCAGTGGGGACCCTCAAACTCCTGCTTGGAGCCCCCAACCCCCTCACCCAGAATGCTCCAGACCCCCGCACTTGAGGCCACCAAACTGCTCCAGGGACCCCCAGTCCCTAATTCATCCCTGATGAAGCTGCATGGCATGGAACCCTTGTCCCAGGGACTTGAGCCCACCTGTCCCTGCATGCTGACACTACCTGAGAGCTGCACAGGGAGAGCAGCTGGAGTTCCAGGCACACACAATTGGACACAGAGGTTTCCAGCGGGGTGGGAAAGGCAGAAGAGCAGCTGATAACTGGGGCAGGATCGAGCTCTGAGGGGAGTGGGCAAAGAAAAAACCACCCAAAGCAACGGGGCAAGGACTTGCTGTGGCCACAGCGGTGTTAAGGACATGATCCAGTGTGATCATTGCCAAGAGTCTCTGGGAGAACTGCCAAGGCCAGAGGTTTTAACTGCTGGGACTGGAGCCCCTTCACAGCAATGGCTCCAGTAACTCGATGGCTCCCTGCTTGAGTCTCCTGGTCTCACAGTCAGACCAGGTTTCCTCACTGCTTCTGATGCCTTAACTTTTAGCTTTCATGTTTTTCAGATTCTGTGCTGCCTTGGAGTGTAGTTCTGAACCTCACATTAAGTGCTAGTAAGCTCTCTTCACAGAGTAGGGAAACAAAACAAATCCTTTTCCTGCTGAAGACCAAGGATAACGAGTACAAGTTTCAGGCCCAAAAGCATAAACAACCATGGACTGAAGAAAGAAAACAAGAAGGATGGGACGTCACAACCTGAAGCTGTAATTGGACAATTAAACTCCAATATGCAAATTGACCAAAACTTATAAAAGTGACCGGTTGTCCATTTTTGTGACCGTTTTAAGTCCACCTTGGCTGTAGCCCTGGTCAGGCTCTTGTGCAGCCCAAGGTGTACCATTAAAGGCCCTTCAATAAATATCTACATTATTCTATAGCTCTGTCCAGTCTCTGTTGCAGGTCAGCCCCAGATTTCCCATGGCACTCTCCAATGTCTACTTCCATAAAGGCATTTATTCACGGTGCAGTAACACAGAAACAGCTTGAGCTGCTGCACTGAAACAGGACCCCGAACAAAGCACCCCTGAGTTCCATGGGAAGATGTTGGGACACTGACTCTGTTCCAACTGGTGAATATTTTCTTTCTTTCTCTTTTCTTCTTTTTTGTCATGCTGAGCCAGGTATTGCTGTTTGAAAGGAAGCTTGGCACAAGATCCATTGACTTGTCCATTTGTGAAACACCGAGCAGAGTCTGGGCAGGCTGATGATGCAGAGCAAAACCTGCAAATACAGTGGTCATCCTGAGCCTGGGGGATGCAGCTAAACCCAGTCAAAAGGAATTTCTGGAAAGCTGAGCCTGGTTTACATTTTCTGGAGTTTGGCTCCATCAAGCCTCTTCATTGCTGACAATCAATCACATTTTGTCCCCATACCCTCCCCAGCATTTCTCTCATCCTACCCCTGGCACTCCCATGGATCAGGAGCAGTGTGGCCAGCAGGACCAGGGCAGTGATTCTTCCCCTGTGCTGGGCACTGCTTGGGCAGCACCTCCAGTGCTCTGCCCAGTTCTGGGCTCCTGTATTTAGGAAGGACATGGAGGGGCTGGAGCGTGTCCAGAGAAGGGCAACAAGGCTGGTGAGGGGTCTGGAACACAAGGCCTGGGAGAAGCAGCTGAGGGAGCTGGGCTTGTTTATCCTGGAGAAGAGGAGGCTCAGGAGAGACAAGGTGATATCAGGTCACAGGATGGACTTGATTCCGTCGATGTGCTCACAGAGAGCCAAAGGGCTCTGTCGCCGCTGGCCCAGACACAGTGACAGGCGTCGTAGGGGGGGTCAGTCTGCGAGCAACGCAGGCAGTACTGACTCCTGTGGGTTCTTTGCCTGGCAGGGGCTTATGCGAGCGATGGAGATTCGACAGGCAGTGGAAAGAAAGGAGGAAACCATTCCAGACGAACAGAGGGTATATTGCAAACACTTCCTCAGCCCGAAACTGTTCGGGGGGAGAGGGGTGTGGGGGGTTTTTGTCCGAAGGATTCGGAGGGGGGGCAAAGGGGGTGGCCAGCCACTGCCAGCCAACCGGGGCAGGTTGCCAGGGGATACAGGTGTAATAGAACATCACTTGGACCAATCAGGGGAAAATAGGAGGGATTTACAAAGGCGGGAGAAATGACAGGCAGCTAACCGTGTGTCGCATGACAGGTGCAGGAGTCATGTGAGTTAAACAAAGGAACAATTGAGGGGTGGGGTACAGGGAACCCAACAAGTACAGAAGTATAGAAAGCCTAACCGATTAAATTAACACACTGCCACACTTGATGATGTCCAAGGTCTTTTCCAGCCTTCCTGATTCTGGGATTCTCTGAAACCATCCTTGGGGCAGATGCAGGATGAGCCCTGGGCCTCCTCTGCTGAAAGTCCAGCAACCCAGGTCCCTCATGTTCTCCTCACAGCCCCAGAGCCCATCCTGTCAGTCCTGCAGAGCCTCTGCAGCCCCTCCTCATTGCCCACAACAGGGAGCCCCACAGCCGGACACAGCAGCCCAGATGTGCCCCCCTAGCCTGCTGTGCCTCTGGCAAGGGAGCAACACGAGGAACTGCAGGAGCCTGCAGACAATTCCTGAAGCACGTGGAGGATCATCCTGCTCCCCAAGGGATGTTCCCATGGTGCCAGGTCAGGAACTGAAATGGGGAGTGGGGCCAGAGAGGAAAGGGCAACCAGGGATGGGCTGTTTGCAGGGCAGGGATCAGGGGTGGGCAATAGGAAGAAATTTTTACCAGGAAGAGTAAAGAAAGGCTAATTAAAGCATAGGAAATGCTCCGGGCAGTTTGGGGCTGGCTGCCAGGCACACCTGGCTCTGAGGAACAACATCTGCATTAAGACAGGAAACTCATAGCTCATGGGAACAAACTTTCTGGCTGACTTCAGAGGCCATGAGAAACCTGAGTGGTTTCTCTCCTGTCTCCCAGCCCTTCCTGGCCCCAGGGGCTGATGGCATTTGGGCTCACTCAGGTTCATCTCCCCACACCAACACCACGGGGGTGCTAACGCCTGCTCTGTGCACTGCAAACAGGGGCTCCTGAGGCAGTGCTGCCATGGCTGTGCCTGCAAGGATGTGGCACCTGTGTGAGCTGGGGGAGAGGCCAGGGCTGCAGAGGGGGGATGTTGTTGGCAGGTGCATGAGGATGCTCTGGGACGCTGTCCTGGGGTGTCCAGCACAGTGGGGATGGATCAGCCCCTGCTCTGCTGCTCCTTCCCGTCTCCCCCAGGGTCCTTGCACAGCCCCAGCCATGCTGTTTGCCCCCAGCCTGCCCATGGCCAACCTGGGGCTGCTCACGGGGCTTTTCTGTGCTGAGCATTGGCCTGGGTGTGTTCTGGAGAGAGCCAGGGCAAGGAGCCTGCAGCCCCCAGGCCCTGGCCTGAGGTGTCAGCGCTGCCCCAGCAGTGCCATGGCCTGTCCCTGCTGCAGCCCTGGCACTGCCACCCCCAGCCCTGTGCCCGGCCCCGAGAGCACTCAGGCCCTACAGCAACAGCAGGGCCAGGAGGGCAGCAGGGCAGGGCACGGGAGCAGCACTGGCAACACCAAGTGCTGCTGCTGCTGCTGGGCACAGCTGCTGTGCCAGCACTGATCTGCCCCCAGCTCTGCACACAGACATTGCTGCTGCAGCCCCAGAGAAGGGAACCAAAGGGGCATCTCTGCAGAAAACTTGGCTGGGAGATCCCTGAGTTACTTTAAAGCCACCAAGAGCACAGCCCCTCATTGACACAGTCTGTGGCCACTGGGAAGGTGGAGAGAAACAAAATGAGAAATGGCACGAACAAGGACATTTATTGTGGACAATATTAAAAAATGAAAACAAAGAAAAAGAACCTCCAAAAGAAACCAACTTGAAGTATCAAAGACGGCTTTTATTAGAAGGGATTTGCAGAAATTGGCCAGCAGTTTAATGTTGCTGAAACCATCCAGACATCATTCTTCACACTGCATCCTTGAGCTCCTGGTTCCTCAGGCTGTAGATGAGGGGGTTCAGGGCTGGATGCAGCACCGAGTACAGAACTGACAGGGCCAGATCTAGGGATAGGGAGAAGATGGAGAGCGGATTCAGGTAGGCAAAAACTGCAGTGCTGAGGAACAGAGAGACCACAGCCAGGTGAGGGAGGCAGGTGGAAATGACTTTGTGCCCTCCCTGCTCAGAGGGGATCCTCAGCATGGCCCTGATGATCTGTACATAGGAGAAAACAATGAACACAAAACTACCAAATACCAAAGAGGCACTAACTGCAATGAAACTAAGTTCCCTGAGATAGGATTTGGAGCAGGAGAGCTCGAGGATGGGGGGATTTCACAGAAGAACTGGCCCAGGGCACTGCCCTGGCACAGGGGCAGGGAAAATGTATTGGTCGTTTGCATGAGAGCATTGAGAAAGGCACTGGGCCAGGCAGCTGCTGCCATGTGGACACAAGCTCTGCTGCCCAGGAGGGTCCCGTAGTACAGGGGTTTCCAAATTGAGTCGTAGCAGTCGTAGCACAGGCTGGTCAGCAGGAAATACTCCATTGATATAAAAAAAAGAGGATGAAAACTTGAGCAGCATATCCTGTGTAGGTGATGTGCCTGGTGTCCCAGAGGGAATTGTGCCAGGCTTTGGGGACAGTGGTGCAGATGGAGCCCAGGTTGCTGAGGGCCAGCTTGAGCAGGAAGAAGGACATGGGGGTGTGCAGGAGGTGGTTGCAGGCTACGGCGCTGATGATGAGGCCCTTGGCCAGAAGGGCAGCCAGGGAGATGCCCGGGAAGGAGCAGAAGTGCAGGAGCTGCAGCTGCCACTGTTCATGTACAAAGGACAGTGACAAGTTAGGACAGGCTGCTTTGAGCCAAACCCATGGCATTCCCTGTAGACTGTCCTGTGGTGCTGGTGTCTTTGGTGCAGATCCTGACTGCTGACAAAACAGCAACACATTCGCTTCAGAGTTGGACCAGCTCAATGCACAAGATGGCGGCTGGGCTGAGGCAGCCACGCACAAGATGGCGGCAGGGGCTGAGGCAGCCGCACACAAGATGGCGGCTGGGCTCAGTCTGTGCCTCCCAGCGCCATCTGCGGCCCCTGCCAGCCCAGCCCCAGCCCCGGAGCCGCGCGGGGCAGGCAGAGCCCCCCCTTCAGCCCTCTGTGTAAATGGACATTGACAGACACCTGGGAAATGGACACAGTGTGGCACCTTTGCTCTGTGCACACAAACACAGACCAGCCAGTTCGGAACATCAGCTGGCAGTATTTTGATGTCAAGGCAATTCAAATAGGTGAAAACAGGAAAAAACTCCAGGAACTGAACATTTTGAAATAAAAACTTTCTTTTTTCCAGAAGAGGGCCAAAAGCATTTCCTGTGCAGATGGACTTTGCTTAGCATCAAGCATCACGGGTGGTTTTGTCCAGGCAGGAGTCACAGTGACCGTGAGGTGATGAAAACTGAGATGAGATCTGCTTGAGGCCGAGGGTGCAGCAGCTGCTCACCTGCAATGTGTATTCCTCAGGGTATACCTCTTTCTTTAGAACATTAGGAAGACTATATGGAATTGAAATACAAACCAACACTGCAGCAGGAAGCCCGCTGCAGTTTAGGTTGCTCTTCATGAGATTCTTCAAGTTGAGCACAGACATTCTGTTCAGCAGAGGCACAGGCAGGGGCTTCCTGGAGCGCTGCCCTGGCACCCATTCTTTGGAGTAGGGGAGTGCAGGAAAAAAAGAAGAGAAGCCCAGCAACTACTGAAGAGGAACAGTCGCTGACAGGAACCAGTGGGTTAAGAAATGTGAGGGGAAAAAAGGCAGAAAACGTGAGGTGACAAGTGTGAGAAATGAGAGTGAAAAAAGGAGAGAAGTGTGAGGAAAGAAAAGGCTAGGAAACCTGTGTGGGAAACCGTGAGAAAACTGAGGGGGAAATGGTGAAAAATGTGAGGGAAAATAGGAGAGGAATGTGAGAGGAGGAAAAGGCAGGGATGAGAAAATTCTAAGAAACATAAGCAGAAAAGGGTGAGAAAGATAGAGGGGAAAATGGAGGGAAACATGAGGGCAAGAGAGTGAGAAACTTTACTGGCAAAGAGAGAGAAACAAGCAGCAAATGTGAGGGGAACATGGTGAGAATCCTGAGGGGGAAAGAGGGAGAAACCAGAGGTCAGAAAAAGGCAGAAAACACGAGGGGAAAAAAGGATGGGAAGTTTGATGGGAAAAGTGGCAGAGAGCAGGAGTGAAAAAAGGGCACAAAATGCAACAGGAAAAGTATAAGGAACATGAGGGGGAAAGAATGAGAAACATGAGGGGGTAAGTGTGAGAAATGTGAGAAATGTGAGAGGGAAAGGGTGAGGAACATGAGGGCAGAGGCGAGAAACATGAGGAGAAAACTTGGAGAAAAATGACTGAGAAAAGGAGAGAAACATGAGGGGAGAAAAACCAGGAAAGAGTGGGAAGGTGGGGAAATGTGAGAGGTGAAGTGTGAGGAAAGTGAGCTGAAACGGATGGGGAAAAGGAGTAAAAATTGTGGGGGAAACATGACAGGAAAACTGTGAGACTCGAGAGGGGTCAGGGATGGAAATGTGAGAGGGAATAGAACAGGAAATGTGAAGAGAGAAAAGGAGAGAAGGCAGTATTGGCCTACCAGCTGAAATAACTCCTCACATATTTCCCCCTACATTTGCCCATTTCTTGCACAAGCCCAGGCCTTCTCTGTATGTGCGTCTCCACCTCTGCCCTGATTCCTGTTTGGAAGCAGCAGAAGTGGCAGGAGGTGCCCAGCAGCAGGAGCTGCTCCAAGCTGGGAAGGCCACAGGTGGTGCAGATTTCCAGAGGCTTCTGTCTCCCAGGGGAAGCCAAGGCAGGAGGGGATGAAAGGTGCTGGAGCTGCTGCTGCTCTGTGCCAGAGAGCCCTGGCTGGGCAGGGCACGGCGCCCACTGCCCTGCGGGCTCTTTCTCCTGCCACAGCTGGGCACACCCGGCAACAAATCTTCAGGACTGGGGGAAACCAAGGGCTTTGTGGAGGCTGCACTGCTCTGCACACACCCGGGCTGTTGCAAGAAAAGAGCAGAGTATCAAACAGGCATCAATATGATTAGTTTGATCTCTATCTTTATTCCTTGTATTCTACTTTTATCAGATTACAGAAAGGAAAGCAAGCACAGCTAAACAGTTGGTGATTGGCTAAAAGTACATATACATATACATTAAATGATTGTTCATTGGTCCATGTTTTTTGGCATATAGTTTACCTTTTGTTCTACCTTATGAATAGCATTCTGTTTTCTACATCCATGAGAAGGCCTAACAAGTTGTTACACATATTCAGCATCTGTGAGGAAACATCTATGGGAAGGCACACTAAATTACTGCAGTTGCTACTTTCTTACTAATTCAAGGCCTACAAGACCAGCACAGGAACAGTACAGACTCTCATACTGTTCCCTGGTAGCAGGGATTGTTCAAACTCCCTATCAATAAATCATGACCTCGCTGTGGGAAAAGCAAAGGAAGACAAGCCCCATCCTGGTAATGGTCAGCAGGTCTCAGCTTTATTTGGATCTAATTGCACTTATATAGTATTGTTAATTAGCTTATGCATATTGCAAAATTACAGCTCATGATTGGTTTACAACATCTTGACGCATATTCTTTGTTCAGTTGGCCTTGTGGTTTACACTGTAGCTACAATTTTCCCTATTCTAGCATAATTTTATGCTTATGTCTCTGCTACTTCTTCATGTCCACCCTGCTGCTTCTTCACGTCCAGCACGTACACACAGTTAAATCTTAACTAACTTAGCAATATCATGGCCTTTGCTGTGCAGCCATGCATTAGAAAGACTCTCCACACTTCCCCCATTTTCTTTAGATTGAACAAGGAGTTGCTGATTACACAAGAATAAAAGGACAACAGGTGTAAGACCTTCATGTTTACTTCTTACCCTTCTTGCTTTTGCTTTCGCATCTAAGTTGTTTAAATCTCCTCTTGAGACGTTCCCAGTCTTGTGGTGCAACGGCCCAAAGCGAGGAATATAACAGTTTGTATCACACCTTTTTTGAATTATATATGTGTTGGTTACAGCTGCTACTCTCTTCACTAAATGTTGCAACTGCCAGTGAGCAAAAGCAAGACACTGTTGTTCTACACTCTCAAATAATGTTATTGCTTGATGATAAGGGTTTTACTCTCAAGTGCTTGGCGAGGGTTTTCACTCCTCCAAGCTCCTTTACACACAATACACCATTGATCACCCTGCAGTTCTTTCTGGTGTACCCACTTTTGTTGTTTACATCCTTCACAGCAAATTAAAACCCAAGCACCATGCTTTTGATCCAAACAACAATAACAACAGGAAAACCTACTGCCTCCTAATTGATAATTTGCTAAGCAAGCTATCAAATATGCAGAATGGTCCACTGTATATATAACAGATGGAAGGTTCAATCACTGTCTGTAGAAACTTCCGATGAGGGCGAACCAGGCCATCCAGGCGTAACCGAGGATTCCTGATGTCCTCCGTTTTGGGGTTTCAATGCCGACTTCGTCCACCGAGCTGGGATCCACTCAGGTCCTGTCCATTGAGATGGAACTCGACTGCCTTCCGAGGTCACGTAGAAAGATCTATAGTCAATAATGTTAGTCCTCCTGTGGAGCCAAAAGCCCCTTGATTTCTTGCTTTATGTCGCATAGGAGAAATATGTTTAGCCAATTGAGGAAGAGGTATTAATTGTGCCAGTCTCTGTCCCCTTTTTATTTGTAGAGGGGGGTATTGAGTATAAGCCATAATCATGATTTCCCCACGATAATCCGCATCAATAACACCAGGTAAAACAAAGAATCTTAACATTGTCGTAGAAGAGCGTCCCAGTAAAAGTCCACCTACTGGTTGTCCATTAATTAGAATAGGTCCTGTAAGTCCAGTGGGGATCTTGTGAGGGTGCATGGGCATAATGGTGACATCTACTGCGGCTGCCACGTCCATGCCGAGGCTCCCGCTGGTGGCTGGTCGTAATTGCTGGTTGGAATTGCAGCTGCTATTTGTGTCCCGTTGCTGCAACGAAAACATTTCATGCGAGCACCAGAGGGTGAGGAGCGAGGACCAGTGCTAGCCGTTGCCGCTTGGAGAGGAGCAAGAGCTGCCATCACCTGCGTCTGTGAAGCTTTTGCCTGCTCTTGTAATCCTAAGCCTAATTGCTTTATAGCATCCACTAAAAATGCCTGAGTCCCTGATGGCACAGTTGCTGCTTTTTCTAACAAATCAGCTATTGTCCAGTCCCCTGCCATGGTATTTATCATACACCTAGTGTGTGAATTGCTATTTTGAAGGACGCATTGTTTTAACAATGCCCCTTTCATGTAATCCTGAACACCCGCTCTATCTATGGCTTCTGCAACCTTGTCTACGAAAGACCCCAAAGTTTCCTCACGGGAGCTAAATTCTGAGCAGGTGCACCCTCAGACTTTTGCACAGCAAGGAACTGCAAACTATGAAAGTAGACGCTGCAGTTCAGCTGCTGCAATCTATTCTCTCTAAGAGAGGGGAAGCAGCAGAAGTGAAAAGGCCTTCACGATTTCGTGAAGTAAGCACAGAAACAAGGGAGTTTCCAAGAAATCCCTTTGTTGTTTCGCAGTGACGCTTGGCAAAAATTTGAGGAATGTCTGTGGCAGATAGTGATTGAAGGAGGAAAGACGGGGAAGGAAGCACAAAGTTATGAGACAATTTAGAAGTTAGTGACTGAAACGTTGAAAGAATTAAAAGCAGAACACCATGTTGCAATGATAGCTGCCCACATATATATGGGTACTCCCTCCGGAGCTTTAACCCTAGCGATAGCCCTTCTAGCTACCGTCATAGCTTCCCGACACTTGTGTGGTCCCAGAAGTGCTTGAGCCTCCATAGTTTGATAATTTCCCAGTCCTAACAACTCATCCAGTGTTATACCTTGTAACGGATCACCTTGTCCCCTCTGTAGAGCCACCGAAGCTTGTGCCTCCGCTTGCCAATGTGCATTAAACAACAGATGCTGATGTTGCGTAAAAATAAGTCTAGCTATCCCTTTTATGTCTGCTGGCAACAAAACATGAGCATTAAAAAGGTATTCCAGCATCTGTTTTACAGGTTCGTAGTAACCCCATATTGCCCTACCGTCGAGCGCAACTGCGCTAATATTTTCCAATCTAAAACTGTAACTGCTGCTTGCAAACCTCCTGCTGGATTTGGTGAAAACGTAACTGGAAAAGCTAAACAGCCAGAGGCAGCCTCCATCATATCGTTATCACCTTGCTCAGCGCCTTTCCGCGCCAGAGCTGGCAGCATACCTCACGGCGCTCCCTTGCCATGGTCCCCTCAAGGTCAGATTCTGCCCCAGGGATAGGCTCCTGGCTGTCTGGGAATGTAGCCAGCTGAGGTAATACGGAGGTGGCTTTCCCGAGGCTACGTGGAGGTTCCCCTCTGTTGTTAGCTCCCTGGTCAGATTCTTCTATCGCTAAAGGATGTGCTGAGGCAGGTATGTGTATGGTGTTAAATACGGGAGGGTTGGGGGTACTAGAGCCCCAATCAGGATTGTAATCCTTATTCTTTTCCTGAGCTGTCACTATCTCCCTTGCTGCCTTCTTTTCTGCCTGCAATAACAACAACTCATTATGTATTACTCTCCATAGCTTACTCATTTTCTTTGCTGTCTTATCATCGCCTAAAGTTAACTCCCATAATTTATCTCCAAACCTCCTCCATTCCACTAGCTCATGAAGAGTATGAGGGTTAATAAAAAATCCTTGAGAGAAGCCGTATTTTAAAAGCTCAGGCAACTCCCTTTCTAAGTCTACTCCCTTTATTTGGCGCTTTTTCAAAAGCGCTGTAAATAAATCATATGCCGCTTGCCTGTCCATACTCACGTCAGCGCTGTTGCAGCCTCTCCAGGTCTCGGCAGCACGTATCGGCCAAGCCCACCTATGTGGTCGCTCAGGGCACGGAGCGCTCTCACGTTTTGTTGCTCTTAGGGCACGGAGCACTCTCACGTTTTGTTGCTCTTCAGCCGTCCCTCCGCTTGCAGGACCCGAACCCTACTTTGCTTTCCAGTCGTGGTATCGCCGTGATATCACGTCGCAAGGTCACCGTTTGTGGGAAAAGCAAAGGAAGACAAGCCCCATCCTGGTAATGGTCAGCAGGTCTCAGCTTTATTTGGATCTAATTGCACTTATATAGTATTGTTAATTAGCTTATGCATATTGCAAAATTACAGCTCATGATTGGTTTACAACATCTTGACGCATATTCTTTGTTCAGTTGGCCTTGTGGTTTACACTGTAGCTACAATTTTCCCTATTCTAGCATAATTTTATGCTTATGTCTCTGCTACTTCTTCACGTCCACTCTGCTGCTTCTTCACGTCCAGCACGTACACACAGTTAAATCTTAACTAGCTTAGCAATATCATGGCCTTTGCTGTGCAGCCATGCATTAGAAAGACTCTCCACACCTCGCTCTTCTAAAAATTCCTCGACATACTGGGCCCACATCATTCAACCTCTGCTCTTTCAGCCTCTGACCTGGTAGGATCCAGAGCCTCCCCTCAGCAACCATGGAACAGAATGGGTAGGAGGAACTTGGCTTCCTCCCCTGGATGAGGATATTGTAGATACATACAGTATTAACACTACTTTTGTTACTGATTTACCGCCTATATACTTAACATGGAATCAAACAAGTACCGCTTTCCCTTTACCTTGTGCTAAATTTTCTATGCAATTGCATTTAATGCACGTCCACTCAGAGAATGCAAGAAAATTGACTGCTATTACATTGCCAGCCATTCTGTCTACCTCCAACAAATCTGTGGATGCCACTCCACCTCATTTCCTGAGACGTCCTTTTACACCCATCTCCAATATACGGCCTTTGGAATGGACATCATGTATAGGACAGCAGCCACAGTAACAATTCTACAGTATGGGAGGGGAATTGATTGGGGACCACGTGGTATCCTTAAAAAAAGTGGGACCAATGCAACCATTCTCCTGTGCCAAAAGGCAAACCGCACTAATGTTTGGCATGATGGTAAGAGGGCTGGATCATTAATTCGATATTATTTAGGTAATAATCAGTTCCAGGTGCGCAAACAGTTGTGGAAAATGTTGTTACCTGCTTTTGGCAGTAGGATATACCAAGTAAAAAGAATGCTACAATTGCTAATTTGACACTGCTAGAGGAACAATTACTATTGATTTGTAGTTCACATCTCTATGCTTTTGCTTTAGCTAATGATTTTTCAATAGATTATAGAAATGGTTTGTATTTTTATCAGCTGATTCTTTTGTTTGCAAATCATGTGTAACCTATGGAGACATGCATAACTTTTCTGTCTTTCTTCCATTTCAAAGAAGATCTGAAATTTGAGAACCTGTAGATCTGACTGGGGCTTGGGAAGGACAGGATGGTCTCTCACAACTGTCTCAAAAAGTCCACGAGGAAATCCAAACAAGTAAGAAATGAGTTTGCAAATTTCTAGATTGGTTAATCTTTGCTATTGTTTATGTGCGTAATAGTATTAAGCACAGCCTCTGTGGCTGTCACTGCCTTAACTCATTTCATTCAAACTACCCATAGCATGAGAAAGGCTTTAACTAATATCACAAAAGAATTAAAAGCACAAGAAAACATTGAGAAAGAAATAATGGCTAGATTAGACACCTTGGAAAGTGCTCTTATATGGGTAGGCGAGGGACTTGAGGCCCAAAACTCGTCTCGCCCTGTACTGTAATTGGGAATGTATTCATCATTCCTTACCTGTCACTCCCCTTCCACGGAATGACATGGAACAGAACTGAATCTGCTGAGCAGTGGCTGCACAAGACCCTGCTGGATCTCACCGAGGCACAGCCCGCTGATGTGGTGATGACTCTCCTGCGTGTGCCCCCATCGTGTGACAAGTATGGGGCCCACCTGCCCAGAAGGCTCAGGGCTCCCCAGCACATCATCCTGTCCCGGGTGTCTGACCAAAGGAGAATTCCAGGGCCCTCTGGCTGCTCCCTTTCCCAGGCCTGGCAAGTCAGGCCCTGAGCCTGCTGCCATGCTCCCTCCCTGCCCCTTTGGGGCCTGTCCCCACAGTGCTGGGCTGCCTGGGTGCTGCTGATAAAGGGCAGTGGGCAGAGGCAAAGCTGGCAGCCAGCTCAGCTCCCTGCTGCTGCCGAGGCCACGGTGCTGTGTCCAAGAGCCCCCTGAGACAGAGTTCTGACCCTGCAGAGCTGCTATGACCATGTGGACGACGATCATGTGCTCGTCCAGGATAGAGAAGCTGCTGCAGCTGATACTCCTTGATGTGCTGCAGAACCGGCAAGAACAAAGCACGTGCACTCCAATCGGGACAAATGTGATGTCTTTGCCCTGGCTGTGAGCTTCTGGAACTGGCCTCTGCTCACCCCAAGGATGCTTCTCCAGCAGCTCTCCATCCTCCTTCACCCCACTGCATCTCCCTGCCTCAGGCACTGGGCTGGAACCAGGCCTAGGGGCACCTTCAGGGGCACCAGGCCCGGTGCTCCCCCTGTGTCTTCTTTGGCCTCTCCCTGCCACGCTCAGGCCCTGCCACACGGACACATCAGCACTGAGCACTGTCTCAAGGTGGTTTGTCCTTTGCAGGCAGCTGTGGTGATGTGGAAGATCCTCCGGGTGCCCTCTGTACCACACATAGGGAGAGTGTATTTCCCCCGCCTATTTGTGCTTCTGCTCTTCCAAGTGTTCTTCAGTAATTTGGATATGCCAGAGGAGGTCGATATCTTCTGGAAGGTTTGCCAGGAGCAACAAGGCCTTGTCACCAGCCCCAACAGTTGCTCCATCCCAGTCCTCCTGTGCCTGCCACATCCCCAGGGCAGGAGCCAGTGCTCCCAGCGTGACCTGGGCTTTGCTCTGCACACAGGTTTGCAGTGCAGACCCTGAAGTCCCTGCTCTGCCTAATGCACTACGAGAATGTGGTGGTGGCAATGGAACGCAAGCGTGGCTGGGACATGCTGCTCTGTGCAGACACCCACCACTATGCTGTGGGCGTGTTGGCCAGGTGAGAGCCCCTTAGCCTGCTGCCCCGGGCATTTGTGCTCTGTGCTTGGGGTGCCCTACGCAATCTCTGTGGCCTTGGGCCAGAGGGCCTTGTCACCCAGGGAGCACCAAGCAGACTGGAAAAGCCTGGGAGAGGCAGGTGCCCACAAGAAGCCACCTCCCAAATGGCCCAGTTCCCCGTGCAGCATGGTGGTGAATGACCGATCGCTGTGAGTCAGTCCTGGGACAGGTTTGTCCCCCTGGCTCACCGTCTTGGTAACTTTTTCTCCTGCCAGGGAGATGTCCTGTGTCTCCACACCCTTGCGTTCCCGGATTGTTCGCTGTCTGCCCCGGCTGCTCCGCACACAGGAGCTACACTGGGATCTGCCTGCCCTGGCGTCGTTCCTTGTGGAGGTGAGCCTGAAGGCCAGCGCTGCCTCTCTGAGCTGCCTCCCAGCTCTCTGCCCTCTCATAGCCACTGCTCCTGGGATGGTGCCCGTGCCCTGTGCTGCTGCCTGGGCCCTGCCCTGTGTGGTTACAGGCTCCTGCTGGCCGGGTCCCCTGTCACTGCCCTGTGCCTTTCAGGCCCTCAGCTGCCTGGACTTGAGTGAAGGCGGTCTTAACAGAGTCCTGAAAATCTTGTCAAGGCACCTGCACAGCGAGTGCAGGGAGAGGCGGGACCTGGCACTCAGGGGCCTTCTGGAGCTCACTGAGGATTCATCAATGGTGAGAAGGGGGCGGTGGCTGAAGCTGTTGTCGCTTTCAGTTAGAAGGCGAGGCGACCTGGTTTCAAAGGAGAGCACGGTGGCTGAGCCTCCCCCCAGCCGCTCGGGCTATAGACAAACGCTGACACCACTATGGTGGATGGTCAAAATGGCGTTTATTAGCTTGTGTCTTGGAGTTAAATACTCGAAGGAGTTTCGCTACGTCACAAAGGGACAGTGGGTCTAGTTAGAGTTAGTAAGGAGATGGAAAACTACTGAAGTTAGGAGGAGCTGCATACCTCAGAGGGGCTTTTTTGCTTATCTCTGTGGATGAGGGGGAGGAAGAGTCCCAGCTGCCTTTCTGTTACATTCCGAAATCTTCCACGGCACCTGTCCTTGTCTACCACATCTCCCCCCTCCCCCCAGGATAAATGAGGCAATCATAATCCTAGGCACTAAAATGAGGTACAAAGCAGTAACTTAATAAGAGGAAAGGGTTTGGTGAACTTGGGTGGGTTTTGCAAGGCAAATTAGAAAAACTTCGCAACTGGCAGTGTTCACAGTTTGGTTTACAGCATTTGTTAGTGGGCTACGAACAGAATGTTTGCCCGTTCTAAGCGGGTCTGAACAAATGGGACCAGCTTGTTCAGCAGGCATGGTCCAAAGGTAAGAGTTAAAAGCAGCATTGCCAGTGGACCTATTAGGGTGGAAATTAGGGTAGTGAGCCATGGTGATTGGTTGAACCCGGACTCGAACCAACCCTGTTGGGCTTCCCTGTCTCTCTTTCTCTGGGCCAGTCTATCTCGGAGCTCTGCTATGGAGTCTCTAACAAATCCTGTGTGATCCGCATAAAAACAGCATTCTTCTTTCAGGGTGGCACACAAGCCTCCTTGTTGCATGAACAGGAGGTCCAGTCCTCGCCTGTTCTGCAAGACAACTTCTGAGAGTGAGGAAACCGATTTCTCCAGAAAGGAGATGGATTTCTCGATCCTCTGCAAGTCCTCATCAATGGTTATTTGCAGCTGAGAAAGTCCTTGGTGTTGGGTCACGAGGGCCGAGACACTTGTGGCCATGCTGGCTACTCCCAGGCCGAGCAGCATTGCAATAGTTACACCTGTTATTATTTCTCTTTTGTAGAGCCTGCCGGGTTCCTCAAAAAGGCAGTACATCTCTTTGTCCGAGTGGTACAGGACCCTAGGAACAATCAGAACTTGGACACAAAAATCAGTAGAGTCATCGAATTTGTCAAGGGATACACAGGGACTCACCCCAGATCTCTGACAAACCCACATTCCTGACGCAGATGGGATCACCCACTTACTGATCTTTTTGTCAGGCTTGACAACTTCTGTGCAGATGTTGCCTTTCTGTTCTGCCAAGGTTGCACTGCCAAAACATCTGCCCTGGCCTGTGACTTGACTCAGAGTGATTCCTCTGCAGGGAGTGTCCCACCTGCACTGGTGGGGGACATAGGCTGTGGAATAACTGAAGGGGATGTTTAAAGCAACTCCGTCATAGAAAGGAGGTTTAACATCGTAGCAAAGCCAGCAGGAATCAGTTAGGTTCGGGTTGGATTTGTATTTTAACCCCCTCTCGGTGTAGGCTGAGGCTTTATTTGACTTTGCTTTAAACTACGCTCGACCTGCTCCCTCTCTCTCGGAGTCCATGTCAGTTTCTGACAGCTTATCTGAGCCGCTTGTGTCAGAGTGAGTGTCGGATGTGAAGTGACTCAGCATCTCCTGGCTCTGATGCCTTTTTTTTGGGTCCCGACCCCGCCTACCCCTCCTGTGGGCAGACCGCTCCAACCCCCTGGGCTCCCCCCGCCTCCTGCTAGGGGAGGCTCTTGCCAAATAAGGGTATGCTTTCAGGTGAGCTTTCCGGTTGGTCCTTTGCCCCCCTGCCGAACTCTCCTTCCCCCTTGGTCCGCGCGCTTTTGAAACTTCTGACTGACCTCCTTTGTTCTGTCTGACCGCGTGTGTGGCTCCCTCTCTTCCCCGCACACGTGAGTTTGCAACTTTTAACAGACTGTCTGTTCTCGCTGGCCGCGTCTGTCTCCCAATCCCACCTCTGCCGCCCAGCGCTATACTGTTCTGAATAGGGTGGGGGTCCGCTCCTGGCCCCCCCATTCTTTGAACTGACGGCGGCATTTCTGGCTTCTTCTGCCAGCTCGTCCTACAGCAACCGCGCTGGTGCCCGCTTCTCTTCAGACGGGCCTGGGTTCGGGGGCTCTGGAGGGGGCTCTCGCTCTTGCGAGCTTTTTTCTCCGGCAGAATCGCTCTTGCCCCCAGTTTGCGTAGACGCCCTTACCCCCAGCCGCAGCGTGGCTAAAAGGCAGTTTTGTGCGGCTTTCTAGGTCTCTTGCTCTTAGAGGGCCTTTTGCAAAGCCTGCATGACTTTCTCCCAAGCTTTAAGGTTTTTGCTTGAGGATTTAGTGTCCTCGGCTAGAGCTGTGGTGCATTTGTTCCACACCTCCGGATCTAAAACATCTATGGGTCTACTGATGACCCTAAATTCTATGAGCTTTGCAATAGCAAGATAAAAATCTCTGAACATGCAAGTCAGTTCTCCACTGCTCATAGATCTGACTTACGACTTTCGCTATGGCTTTCATCTTTGGCTGGTCCGGGGCGTCCCACCCGCCAGAGACGGTCTTGCCGCTCTGGCCACTGTTCTTTGTCTAGGCGAACCCTGATTCTCCGATTGTTTCTTCCCGGGTTTCGGCACCAGATTGTCGCTTTCAGTTAGAAGGCGAGGCGACCTGGTTTCAAAGGAGAGCACGGTGGCTGAGCCTCACCCCAGCCGCTTGGGCTATAGACAAACGCTGACACCACTATGGTGGATGGTCAAAATGGCGTTTATTAGCTTGTATCTTGGAGTTAAATACTCGAAGGAGTTTCGCTACGTCACAAAGGGACAGTGGGTCTAGTTAGAGTTAGTAAGGAGATGGAAAACTACTGAAGTTAGGAGGAGTTGCCTACCTCAGAGGGGCTTTTTTGCTTATCTCTGTGGATGAGGGGGAGGAAGAGTCCCAGCTGCCTTTCCATTACATTCCGAAATCTTCCATGGCGCCTGTCCTTGTCTACCACAAGCTGTGCCAGGGAATGCAGTCAATTTGGCTTGGCTGGGCTTCGGGAGCTGAGGCAAGCCCTCCTGCCTCCTGGTTCGGCTGCCCGAGTGCTTCAGGACAGGCCTTTGGGCTCTGGGCCCTGCAGCACCAGGGTGGTGTTTTACAGACTTGTGTTCTGCACAGATCGAAAAAATGTGTAGCCTAACTGAAAGTCTTGTGGAGCTACTGTGAGATGCAGAGGGAGGGATAGTCAGGATGACAGTCATGATACTCAGCTTCATAGTTTTGGACAAGGACATGCTGATATACCCAGCCCCATCACCCTGCAGCTGCCTGAGGCACTCCTGCCACTCTTTGACCACATAAGGATCTGTGTCCCCAGCCACAGCCACTGGGTGCTGCCCAGGCACTTGGTGCTCTGTGGATTTCCACGCTGGCACCCAGATGAGCCCTGAGCAGACAATGCTGAGGTCTTTTTTTCTTCCTTTCATACAGATTAATGGCGAGGTGCAGCTGGTGTCCATATTGCTCTTCCGAAAATTAGTGACTGTTCTAACAGAAAAGAATAAAAAGGCCCTAAAGACACATGTGTGCTGGAGCCTGCTCCTACTCTTCTTCCACTGCCACAATGAGAATTGGCTTGTGGCAGAGGTGAGGACTCGTGGGTTGCTGGTAACCCCGGGTAGGGAAGGGGCTCAGCTGCCTCCTGCTTTGGTGCCCTGTGGGCTGCAGCTTCCGCCAGGCTTTGGCACCGGGATGCAAATCCTGTGCCTTGAACTGTGGGGCCACCTACAGGTCTCTGCTCCTCTCCAGGCCTCTTGGCAACACTGACTGGTGTGGCCAAATTCCTGAAGAGGGAGAATCTTGAAAACCTAGTGAAGAAGAAGCTGTGGATGTTTGCTGAGTGCCTGGTAAGGACAGCCTGAAAGCCCCAGTCTCATTCTGGAGAAGCCTCCTGTAATAAACGCAAATCACTCGCTTTTGGAATTTTTTAAAATTTTATAAAAACTAAAAATGTTTATATTAAAAAATAGTAATACAAATACAATAATAAAGGTTAAACAATTTAGAGTTAAGACAATTACTGAGAAAATAATAGCAAAAAGTACAGCCCGGGCTGGGTCTCCTCTCCCTAGACCAAAGTCAGAAGGAGAAGGACACTGTTATAGTAGAATTCTCCTCTTAAGAGGAGTCACTTCATGATTATGCATATTTTATAATTCTCTTAAGGAATAAAAGCTCTCAAGGATTGAAAGTCCACTCAGTGTTACAAAAGTAGCCCAAACAAAGGAGTAGGTTGCAAAAGGGCTAATCCTCTCCCTGGTACAGATACTGAAGCAGCCAATAAAGTACAGCTCTCCCCTATTCTTCCCTGCAGGAGAATCAGGACCACTAACAGAAAAAGTCACAGCTATTCCTTCTGCCTTCCACAACCAAAGCTGTGTGAAACCGCAGACACAGCCTTCAAAGGGACTCCAATTCCAGCCTAGACTTCTCACCTTCCAGACAACTCCTTACCAACACGCCCACCAACACCAACCCCACCTCTATGCCCTGCCAGGACCCCCAGATCTCCCTATTCCTCCACAGAGCTTTTTCACCCTCCAGCAGAGCCCCTGGTTCCCTGCACGTGCCGTGGGATGGCACTCAGGAGGAGCTGCTCCAAGGCCTTCCTTGGTAGCAAGCCCAGGCTGCCAGGCCTGTGGTTCCTGGATCATCCTTCCCACCGACCCTTCCTGTGCACGGCTGTTACATTTGCACACTTGTGCTCAGCTCGGACTTCTCGGCCTAACCAGGACTGCTGGTAAAGGATTGAGAGGAGGTTGAACATTCCACAGGAAAGCAACTAGTGCTGCTAGGAATGGGTGGCATCAAGCCCTTTTAGCAATGAAACACAAGGCCTTAGTTTGACATAAGTAGGCACAAAAATTTACATAAGTAAACAAGTACTTAGCACAAAAATACATAAGTACTTAGCACCAGTTAACATAAGAAGAACCTGGCAAGCCTAACTTGGCATGAGAGTGACCTAACAAAAAGCTTTAGACATAGCCTACCTGAAGACCTAAAGGCGACTACAGAATCAGCCCTGTGCAGGGAAGTGGTGAGGAAGATGAGCTGCTTTGGTGTGCTGAGATCGCTCCTGGCCAGCGCCTGGACATTAGCTTCAAGTCCAGGAATCTGACAAAGGATATCCAACCCCGTGCCTACCGAATCGCCTGAGCAGTGTACAGATGGATGGTATTTTTGATCGAATACTTACATAAACCCACTGAAATTTATACATGGCAGACAAGCGTTCAGGGTGCAGAACTCGACCCTGCTGCCAGTTAGATAAAAGGGCTTTTGGTGGACAATGCATTTGTCTGCTGATTTCACTGAATTGGGGAGATCCCTAAGGACTGCAACATCCTGAGGGAACACCATTGGCCTTGACCTGTGGGTACCTGCAAAAGCCAAAAATCAGCTGCCTCAGCTTCCAGGACCTCTCCTGGCCAGCATTCTGACATGGATGCAGGACTGCTGCGAGGCACTGCTGGGACCCAGGGGGACAGGACCGGCTGTCTTGAGTCCATGTAGCATCCCCTCACACAGCCAGGGTCATCCCCAAACCAGACAGTGCTCACGTGTCAGCAGAGAGGAGCAAGGAGCGCTGGGCTCCTCTCAGGGTATCTCAGCTGGGCCTACTCCACAATACACTCCCATTTGAAGGCCTGCTAATGCCCAGCTGCCAGAAATGCCTGCCTTGTTCTCTCCAGGATGCACAGGAAGAGCCAAAGAGCAGGACTCCTTGGGAGGCAAACCTTCCAAGCCTTTTCTGAGGCCAGGGACACAGCAAGATCAGCCAAGACTCTCCATGCTGCCTGGCCCACACAGCCCAGCTCTGTGCTGGCCCTCTGGGCCACAGCAGAGGAAACAAGAGGCAAATGCATATTGCCAAGAGATGAAACACAGCAGGCAGGTAAGGTGTGAAAAGTGCGTGCATAAAGGCCTTTGAATTCACAGCTCTCCAAGAGAGCTCTGGGCCTCACAGCTGGACAGAGATGCTCCTGCTCACACCTCTGTCCAAAGGGGGGTAACACCCCCTGCTGCAGGTGCTTGGCTTGGCCTCCGCAGGACCAGGTGGATGCCAAATGTGCTCCTCAAAGCCTTCTCCCTTCTCCTTTCTCTCTGCCAAGTGCAACAGGCCTCAAGGACTGAAAGGACCACAGAGAGCCAAAGGGAGACACTGGTACCTACCTCACTGGGAGCTCCGTGTGCAGCACTTTCCTAGAGCAGCAAGCCCCTTTCCCCCAAGGGTATTTCCCCAAGTGTGTAGCTTTCCTGGGGAACACCAACGCACTCTTCAGAAACCCTGGCAAGCAGATTTACTTTTGGTAACTTTGTTTACTTACTTTCAGGACAGGCTCTCCAGCTCTGGCTTGTATTCCCCCAAGTGTGTTTCCAGGTGGAGGTTCAGACGTGCAGCCCCAGGCCCTCTACAAACACAAGCTACCCGCTGCCACTTCAGGTGCCTCAACTCCTGCCTGCAATCATGGCAACAAAACCAGGCTGTTCCCAGAGCCCTGTGCCCACAGGACGCTCTTGCCAGCACCTTCCAGGACACTCCGTTGTGAACACAGCACTTTTCATGCCTGCTTTCAACATCCTTTGGAACACAGAGCACAACCTGGCTGGCACTGCCATCAACACACCCCAAGCACAGACAGAGGAAGAAAAAGGGGCTGGTTTGTGGCCATAGAGAGACTGGAAGGCTTCCCTCCCTCTAGTCTCACTTGGTTGGCTTTCTGACGGGGTCTGAGGCAGGGACTGCCATTCCTCAGTTGTGGGGACCAGAACCACACCCGGGATCCCGGCACTGCCTGACAGCGCTCCGGGCACTGGCACGGTTGCACGTCCCAGTCTCGGCCACCGTGCTGCTGCTTCACTTGCCCTTAGGCACACCCAAAGCTCCCTGTTAAGCCCTGATGGTCTCTGCTTCTGCCCTCTTCCCGACCCTGTGTAGGGGTGCAGCACTGCTGTGCTTTCAGGAAGCGATTCTTGAAAGCTTCCAGCATTCCAAACTCTTTTGCCCTCGGTGGATGCTTGCCATGGAATCCTTCACAGCTGGGTCCAGAGCATACTCAAGCTGGCTCTTCTAAAATCCAGAGTGTTACAGCTTCTAGTGGATTCATGTGGACAAAAAATGTGAAATGCACTCATGATTGCAAAGCAAATTTTGTTTGATTAGTTGCTATTGCAAAGAATACATGCTGACCCCTTGACTGGTGAAAAGCTGCTGAGCAGCAGCAGCAGATGGAGCATGATGCTCAGGTGGGAGAGGCAGTTGGGCCATCCACCTTCAGGGCATCTCCTGCATCAAAAGAGCATGCATTATGTCCTTCCCACTCCTCCACCCCAGAACCAGGCCTCATACCTCCTCCTCTGAAATGGAGTTTTTCCAGTTATGACCTCATCTCACGCTTGGCCAGTGCATGAGATGAGGTCACAATGGCTTGTGATGACACCTCCATGCCAACAACAGCTCCACTGTGTAATGTTCCTCTTCCACAGGTTAACCTCCCAACAATTGACCGATCCATTGTTTCTCTTAAGGGTCAAATCCCCACCAATTAAACCATAACATTCTCTTCCTTGTCTGTTCTTCATTGTCTTGTGCACAACAGCGGACCAAATATGGCAGGGCCTTAGACATGACCTTGGTCCCTGACACACAGGCTCCTCGTGCCACTACCAGCCTTCAGTGTGCTCAGCAAGACCTTAAACTCCACAGTGTTGTGGGACTTCAGCACAGGGACCTTTCCAGCCTGATCTGCCCTCATTCCTCTGGGTTTCTGCACAAAACATGGCACGGAAGAAAATGGCAGCCAGGCCCTGTGTGTCCCAGGGCTCAGGATTTACGCAACATAAGCTCAACAGAGGTTCAGGTAAAGTGAAGAAGACAAACTGTTTATTGATACAGGGCAAAAATTAGGTGATCTGGTGGGGAAAAAGGGAATGGGCATGGTCGGAGGGCTGAAGAGATGGAACTGTCAAAAGGGAAGAAGAGTGGAAGGAAAACACGGGGATGGGCAGTGTCTGAGGGCTAGAGGGAGGGAGCTATCTACAGGCAGGGAGAGGGCTGAAGCCTCACGAGCTTCCAACAGGCTCAGCTGAGCCAATCATCAGCTGTGTCCGAAGATCCAGCAGCACTGGGAGGTGGTGTCCTCTTCAGTGTCTCTAGGTTTTGTTCTTGGGACAGTGGTTCACTGGATCCGGCAGATAACCCTACTTCTTAAGCTCTAAGGGCTAACTGGGCTTGGATTTCAATGTTAGAGCAGGATGGGCTGGCACTGTACCTTGGGGCATGAAGGCCTGGAACAGAGAGGAGGAGAGCCATAGTCAGAGCCTGGAGCCACGGGGACCTGAAGAGACCATCCTGCCAGGGCAACCCCACCCAGCTCTGGCTATGGCCAGCAGAGAGGCGCTGCCAAAAGGATCAACTGGAAGGTGCTGGCCACAAATCCCACCCGTGTCCCTGAAATCTCTCTGTGCTCTGCCCACGCCAGCCCTCGTCCGCACAGGGAGCAGAGCCCTCCGCAGCTGGGCCAGCGCTTGCAGCTCCCCCCCGCCAGCCCCCGCTGCCAGCCCGCTGCCCTCACTCACCCTCCCTGAGGGCCTGGAGCTCTTCCTGCTGCCCCCTCCGGCGCCGCCAGACCCTTCCTGCGAACACAGAGTGTGTCACGGCCCCAGCGGCACAGCTCCGTGCCAGCGGCGCTGCCAGCCCTGCGGCCACACGGCCTCCTGCCCCGGCACGGCTCAGCCCGGGCCCTTGCCCTTCCTGCCGCCCAGGGGCGGGCACGGCTGCCAGAGGGCGGCAGCAGCCCCGAGGGCAGGCGGGGCTCCACGGCGCCGGGCCCGGAGGCCGCTGCCGGGGCCGCAGCCAGGGCTGGGGCCGAGCTGCGGCGGGCCGGGGAGGGAGCCCGGGCTCGTGGGTCATCCATGAACCTGATGGCTGCCGCTCGCAGGGGCTCCTGTGGGTTCTGCAGGTACGGCAGCACCCGGCGCAGGTGCTCGGCCGCTCGGCTCCTGTCCTCTGCCAGCTGCAGAGAGCGGCAGCAGGGAAGGCTTGGCGCGGGCTCAGCCCCTCAGCCGGGCTCTCGGTGCGCCCAGCCCCGGCCTCCCCTGCCCGCACAGCCCTGAGGCCCGGCCAGCAGCCGCTGTTGCCGGGCTCTGGAGGGGGCCGAGGGCCGGCTGCTGCCCGGGGAGCCGCGGTGCAGTGAGCAGGGGCACAGTTGCCAGCCCTGGACACTGGGCACCTGGGACAGAGGTGTGAAAAATGCATATTATATGGCTCTACGCAGATATTTACTATATGTATTATGCTAGGTTGAAAAGTTATGCTGTATTAACTTTTGAATATTATAGTGAATGTAGTTTTGTAATTAACACTAAGTTGTTGTAATCAAAAATAAAAACTATGTGTGTGAGATATTCTTTTTAGCTCAAGAGAAAGAGAAGATAACCGGGAAATTCTTCGCACGGAGATAACAATTACAGAAATCCCTAAATTTTCCAGAGAGAGAGAGATTTATGCCTTCCTGATCAACAGAAGACCACCACTTCAAATCAAACCCAGACTCAAAGGTGCCTGGGGAGATTAGCAGAGGGTTTTTGAAGAGGACCAGATAACTTGTTTTGTTTTAAATAAAATATGCATAATCATGAAGTGACTCCTCTTAAGAGGAGAATTCTACTATAACAGTGTCCTTCTCCTTCTGACTTTGGTCTAGGGAGAGGAGACCCAGCCCGGGCTGTACTTTTTGCTATTATTTTCTCAGTAATTGTCTTAACTCTAAATTGTTTAACCTTTATTATTGTATTTGTATTACTATTTTTTAATATAAACATTTTTAGTTTTTATAAAATTTTAAAAAATTCCAAAAGCGAGTGATATGCGTTTATTACAGGAGGCTTCTCCAGAATGAGACTGGGGCTTTCAGGCTGTCCTTACCAGGCACTCAGCAAACATCCACAGCTTCTTCTTCACTAGGTTTTCAAGATTCTCCCTCTTCAGGAATTTGGCCACACCAGTCAGTGTTGCCAAGAGGCCTGGAGAGGAGCAGAGACCTGTAGGTGGCCCCACAGTTCAAGGCACAGGATTTGCATCCCGGTGCCAAAGCCTGGCGGAAGCTGCAGCCCACAGGGCACCAAAGCAGGAGGCAGCTGAGCCCCTTCCCTACCCGGGGTTACCAGCAACCCACGAGTCCTCACCTCTGCCACAAGCCAATTCTCATTGTGGCAGTGGAAGAAGAGTAGGAGCAGGCTCCAGCACACATGTGTCTTTAGGGCCTTTTTATTCTTTTCTGTTAGAACAGTCACTAATTTTCGGAAGAGCAATATGGACACCAGCTGCACCTCGCCATTAATCTGTATGAAAGGAAGAAAAAAAGACCTCAGCATTGTCTGCTCAGGGCTCATCTGGGTGCCAGCGTGGAAATCCACAGAGCACCAAGTGCCTGGGCAGCACCCAGTGGCTGTGGCTGGGGACACAGATCCTTATGTGGTCAAAGAGTGGCAGGAGTGCCTCAGGCAGCTGCAGGGTGATGGGGCTGGGTATATCAGCATGTCCTTGTCCAAAACTATGAAGCTGAGTATCATGACTGTCATCCTGACTATCCCTCCCTCTGCATCTCACAGTAGCTCCACAAGACTTTCAGTTAGGCTACACATTTTTTCGATCTGTGCAGAACACAAGTCTGTAAAACACCACCCTGGTGCTGCAGGGCCCAGAGCCCAAAGGCCTGTCCTGAAGCACTCGGGCAGCCGAACCAGGAGGCAGGAGGGCTTGCCTCAGCTCCCGAAGCCCAGCCAAGCCAAATTGACTGCATTCCCTGGCACAGCTTGTGGTAGACAAGGACAGGCGCCATGGAAGATTTCGGAATGTAATGGAAAGGCAGCTGGGACTCTTCCTCCCCCTCATCCACAGAGATAAGCAAAAAAGCCCCTCTGAGGTAGGCAACTCCTCCTAACTTCAGTAGTTTTCCATCTCCTTACTAACTCTAACTAGACCCACTGTCCCTTTGTGACGTAGCGAAACTCCTTCGAGTATTTAACTCCAAGATACAAGCTAATAAACGCCATTTTGACCATCCACCATAGTGGTGTCAGCGTTTGTCTATAGCCCAAGCGGCTGGGGTGAGGCTCAGCCACCGTGCTCTCCTTTGAAACCAGGTCGCCTCGCCTTCTAACTGAAAGCGACAATCTGGTGCCGAAACCCGGGAAGAAACAATCGGAGAATCAGGGTTCGCCTAGACAAAGAACAGTGGCCAGAGCGGCAAGACCGTCTCTGGCGGGTGGGACGCCCCGGACCAGCCAAAGATGAAAGCCATAGCGAAAGTCGTAAGTCAGATCTATGAGCAGTGGAGAACTGACTTGCATGTTCAGAGATTTTTATCTTGCTATTGCAAAGCTCATAGAATTTAGGGTCATCAGTAGACCCATAGATGTTTTAGATCCGGAGGTGTGGAACAAATGCACCACAGCTCTAGCCGAGGACACTAAATCCTCAAGCAAAAACCTTAAAGCTTGGGAGAAAGTCATGCAGGCTTTGCAAAAGGCCCTCTAAGAGCAAGAGACCTAGAAAGCCGCACAAAACTGCCTTTTAGCCACGCTGCGGCTGGGGGTAAGGGCGTCTACGCAAACTGGGGGCAAGAGCGATTCTGCCGGAGAAAAAAGCTCGCAAGAGCGAGAGCCCCCTCCAGAGCCCCCGAACCCAGGCCCGTCTGAAGAGAAGCGGGCACCAGCGCGGTTGCTGTAGGACGAGCTGGCAGAAGAAGCCAGAAATGCCGCCGTCAGTTCAAAGAATGGGGGGGCCAGGAGCGGACCCCCACCCTATTCAGAACAGTATAGCGCTGGGCGGCAGAGGTGGGATTGGGAGACAGACGCGGCCAGCGAGAACAGACAGTCTGTTAAAAGTTGCAAACTCACGTGTGCGGGGAAGAGAGGGAGCCACACACGCGGTCAGACAGAACAAAGGAGGTCAGTCAGAAGTTTCAAAAGCGCGCGGACCAAGGGGGAAGGAGAGTTCGGCAGGGGGGCAAAGGACCAACCGGAAAGCTCACCTGAAAGCATACCCTTATTTGGCAAGAGCCTCCCCTAGCAGGAGGCGGGGGGAGCCCAGGGGGTTGGAGCGGTCTGCCCACAGGAGGGGTAGGCGGGGTCGGGACCCAAAAAAAAGGCATCAGAGCCAGGAGATGCTGAGTCACTTCACATCCGACACTCACTCTGACACAAGCGGCTCAGATAAGCTGTCAGAAACTGACATGGACTCCGAGAGAGAGGGAGCAGGTCGAGCGTAGTTTAAAGCAAAGTCAAATAAAGCCTCAGCCTACACCGAGAGGGGGTTAAAATACAAATCCAACCCGAACCTAACTGATTCCTGCTGGCTTTGCTACGATGTTAAACCTCCTTTCTATGACGGAGTTGCTTTAAACATCCCCTTCAGTTATTCCACAGCCTATGTCCCCCACCAGTGCAGGTGGGACACTCCCTGCAGAGGAATCACTCTGAGTCAAGTCACAGGCCAGGGCAGATGTTTTGGCAGTGCAACCTTGGCAGAACAGAAAGGCAACATCTGCACAGAAGTTGTCAAGCCTGACAAAAAGATCAGTAAGTGGGTGATCCCATCTGCGTCAGGAATGTGGGTTTGTCAGAGATCTGGGGTGAGTCCCTGTGTATCCCTTGACAAATTCGATGACTCTACTGATTTTTGTGTCCAAGTTCTGATTGTTCCTAGGGTCCTGTACCACTCGGACAAAGAGATGTACTGCCTTTTTGAGGAACCCGGCAGGCTCTACAAAAGAGAAATAATAACAGGTGTAACTATTGCAATGCTGCTCGGCCTGGGAGTAGCCAGCATGGCCACAAGTGTCTCGGCCCTCGTGACCCAACACCAAGGACTTTCTCAGCTGCAAATAACCATTGATGAGGACTTGCAGAGGATCGAGAAATCCATCTCCTTTCTGGAGAAATCGGTTTCCTCACTCTCAGAAGTTGTCTTGCAGAACAGGCGAGGACTGGACCTCCTGTTCATGCAACAAGGAGGCTTGTGTGCCACCCTGAAAGAAGAATGCTGTTTTTATGCGGATCACACAGGATTTGTTAGAGACTCCATAGCAGAGCTCCGAGATAGACTGGCCCAGAGAAAGAGAGACAGGGAAGCCCAACAGGGTTGGTTCGAGTCCGGGTTCAACCAATCACCATGGCTCACTACCCTAATTTCCACCCTAATAGGTCCACTGGCAATGCTGCTTTTAACTCTTACCTTTGGACCATGCCTGCTGAACAAGCTGGTCCCATTTGTTCAGACCCGCTTAGAACGGGCAAACATTCTGTTCGTAGCCCACTAACAAATGCTGTAAACCAAACTGTGAACACTGCCAGTTGCGAAGTTTTTCTAATTTGCCTTGCAAAACCCACCCAAGTTCACCAAACCCTTTCCTCTTATTAAGTTACTGCTTTGTACCTCATTTTAGTGCCTAGGATTATGATTGCCTCATTTATCCTGGGGGGAGGGGGGAGATGTGGTAGACAAGGACAGGTGCCGTGGAAGATTTCGGAATGTAACAGAAAGGCAGCTGGGACTCTTCCTCCCCCTCATCCACAGAGATAAGCAAAAAAGCCCCTCTGAGGTATGCAGCTCCTCCTAACTTCAGTAGTTTTCCATCTCCTTACTAACTCTAACTAGACCCACTGTCCCTTTGTGACGTAGCGAAACTCCTTCGAGTATTTAACTCCAAGACACAAGCTAATAAACGCCATTTTGACCATCCACCATAGTGGTGTCAGCGTTTGTCTATAGCCCGAGCGGCTGGGGGGAGGCTCAGCCACCGTGCTCTCCTTTGAAACCAGGTCGCCTCGCCTTCTAACTGAAAGCGACAACAGCTTCAGCCACCGCCCCCTTCTCACCATTGATGAATCCTCAGTGAGCTCCAGAAGGCCCCTGAGTGCCAGGTCCCGCCTCTCCCTGCACTCGCTGTGCAGGTGCCTTGACAAGATTTTCAGGACTCTGTTAAGACCGCCTTCACTCAAGTCCAGGCAGCTGAGGGCCTGAAAGGCACAGGGCAGTGACAGGGGACCCGGCCAGCAGGAGCCTGTAACCACACAGGGCAGGGCCCAGGCAGCAGCACAGGGCACGGGCACCATCCCAGGAGCAGTGGCTATGAGAGGGCAGAGAGCTGGGAGGCAGCTCAGAGAGGCAGCGCTGGCCTTCAGGCTCACCTCCACAAGGAACGACGCCAGGGCAGGCAGATCCCAGTGTAGCTCCTGTGTGCGGAGCAGCCGGGGCAGACAGCGAACAATCCGGGAACGCAAGGGTGTGGAGACACAGGACATCTCCCTGGCAGGAGAAAAAGTTACCAAGACGGTGAGCCAGGGGGACAAACCTGTCCCAGGACTGACTCACAGCGATCGGTCATTCACCACCATGCTGCACGGGGAACTGGGCCATTTGGGAGGTGGCTTCTTGTGGGCACCTGCCTCTCCCAGGCTTTTCCAGTCTGCTTGGTGCTCCCTGGGTGACAAGGCCCTCTGGCCCAAGGCCACAGAGATTGCGTAGGGCACCCCAAGCACAGAGCACAAATGCCCGGGGCAGCAGGCTAAGGGGCTCTCACCTGGCCAACACGCCCACAGCATAGTGGTGGGTGTCTGCACAGAGCAGCATGTCCCAGCCACGCTTGCGTTCCATTGCCACCACCACATTCTCGTAGTGCATTAGGCAGAGCAGGGACTTCAGGGTCTGCACTGCAAACCTGTGTGCAGAGCAAAGCCCAGGTCACGCTGGGAGCACTGGCTCCTGCCCTGGGGATGTGGCAGGCACAGGAGGACTGGGATGGAGCAACTGTTGGGGCTGGTGACAAGGCCTTGTTGCTCCTGGCAAACCTTCCAGAAGATATCGACCTCCTCTGGCATATCCAAATTACTGAAGAACACTTGGAAGAGCAGAAGCACAAATAGGCGGGGGAAATACACTCTCCCTATGTGTGGTACAGAGGGCACCCGGAGGATCTTCCACATCACCACAGCTGCCTGCAAAGGACAAACCACCTTGAGACAGTGCTCAGTGCTGATGTGTCCGTGTGGCAGGGCCTGAGCGTGGCAGGGAGAGGCCAAAGAAGACACAGGGGGAGCACCGGGCCTGGTGCCCCTGAAGGTGCCCCTAGGCCTGGTTCCAGCCCAGTGCCTGAGGCAGGGAGATGCAGTGGGGTGAAGGAGGATGGAGAGCTGCTGGAGAAGCATCCTTGGGGTGAGCAGAGGCCAGTTCCAGAAGCTCACAGCCAGGGCAAAGACATCACATTTGTCCCGATTGGAGTGCACGTGCTTTGTTCTTGCCGGTTCTGCAGCACATCAAGGAGTATCAGCTGCAGCAGCTTCTCTATCCTGGACGAGCACATGATCGTCGTCCACATGGTCATAGCAGCTCTGCAGGGTCAGAACTCTGTCTCAGGGGGCTCTTGGACACAGCACCGTGGCCTCGGCAGCAGCAGGGAGCTGAGCTGGCTGCCAGCTTTGCCTCTGCCCACTGCCCTTTATCAGCAGCACCCAGGCAGCCCAGCACTGTGGGGACAGGCCCCAAAGGGGCAGGGAGGGAGCATGGCAGCAGGCTCAGGGCCTGACTTGCCAGGCCTGGGAAAGGGAGCAGCCAGAGGGCCCTGGAATTCTCCTTTGGTCAGACACCCGGGACAGGATGATGTGCTGGGGAGCCCTGAGCCTTCTGGGCAGGTGGGCCCCATACTTGTCACACGATGGGGGCACACGCAGGAGAGTCATCACCACATCAGCGGGCTGTGCCTCGGTGAGATCCAGCAGGGTCTTGTGCAGCCACTGCTCAGCAGATTCAGTTCTGTTCCATGTCATTCCGTGGAAGGGGAGTGACAGGTAAGGAATGATGAATACATTCCCAATTACAGTACAGGGCGAGACGAGTTTTGGGCCTCAAGTCCCTCGCCTACCCATATAAGAGCACTTTCCAAGGTGTCTAATCTAGCCATTATTTCTTTCTCAATGTTTTCTTGTGCTTTTAATTCTTTTGTGATATTAGTTAAAGCCTTTCTCATGCTATGGGTAGTTTGAATGAAATGAGTTAAGGCAGTGACAGCCACAGAGGCTGTGCTTAATACTATTACGCACATAAACAATAGCAAAGATTAACCAATCTAGAAATTTGCAAACTCATTTCTTACTTGTTTGGATTTCCTCGTGGACTTTTTGAGACAGTTGTGAGAGACCATCCTGTCCTTCCCAAGCCCCAGTCAGATCTACAGGTTCTCAAATTTCAGATCTTCTTTGAAATGGAAGAAAGACAGAAAAGTTATGCATGTCTCCATAGGTTACACATGATTTGCAAACAAAAGAATCAGCTGATAAAAATACAAACCATTTCTATAATCTATTGAAAAATCATTAGCTAAAGCAAAAGCATAGAGATGTGAACTACAAATCAATAGTAATTGTTCCTCTAGCAGTGTCAAATTAGCAATTGTAGCATTCTTTTTACTTGGTATATCCTACTGCCAAAAGCAGGTAACAACATTTTCCACAACTGTTTGCGCACCTGGAACTGATTATTACCTAAATAATATCGAATTAATGATCCAGCCCTCTTACCATCATGCCAAACATTAGTGCGGTTTGCCTTTTGGCACAGGAGAATGGTTGCATTGGTCCCACTTTTTTTAAGGATACCACGTGGTCCCCAATCAATTCCCCTCCCATACTGTAGAATTGTTACTGTGGCTGCTGTCCTATACATGATGTCCATTCCAAAGGCCGTATATTGGAGATGGGTGTAAAAGGACGTCTCAGGAAATGAGGTGGAGTGGCATCCACAGATTTGTTGGAGGTAGACAGAATGGCTGGCAATGTAATAGCAGTCAATTTTCTTGCATTCTCTGAGTGGACGTGCATTAAATGCAATTGCATAGAAAATTTAGCACAAGGTAAAGGGAAAGCGGTACTTGTTTGATTCCATGTTAAGTATATAGGCGGTAAATCAGTAACAAAAGTAGTGTTAATACTGTATGTATCTACAATATCCTCATCCAGGGGAGGAAGCCAAGTTCCTCCTACCCATTCTGTTCCATGGTTGCTGAGGGGAGGCTCTGGATCCTACCAGGTCAGAGGCTGAAAGAGCAGAGGTTGAATGATGTGGGCCCAGTATGTCGAGGAATTTTTAGAAGAGCGAGGTGTGGAGAGTCTTTCTAATGCATGGCTGCACAGCAAAGGCCATGATATTGCTAAGCTAGTTAAGATTTAACTGTGTGTACGTGCTGGACGTGAAGAAGCAGCAGAGTGGACGTGAAGAAGTAGCAGAGACATAAGCATAAAATTATGCTAGAATAGGGAAAATTGTAGCTACAGTGTAAACCACAAGGCCAACTGAACAAAGAATATGCGTCAAGATGTTGTAAACCAATCATGAGCTGTAATTTTGCAATATGCATAAGCTAATTAACAATACTATATAAGTGCAATTAGATCCAAATAAAGCTGAGACCTGCTGACCATTACCAGGATGGGGCTTGTCTTCCTTTGCTTTTCCCACAAACGGTGACCTTGCGACGTGATATCACGGCGATACCACGACTGGAAAGCAAAGTAGGGTTCGGGTCCTGCAAGCGGAGGGACGGCTGAAGAGCAACAAAACGTGAGAGTGCTCCGTGCCCTAAGAGCAACAAAACGTGAGAGCGCTCCGTGCCCTGAGCGACCACATAGGTGGGCTTGGCCGATACGTGCTGCCGAGACCTGGAGAGGCTGCAACAGCGCTGACGTGAGTATGGACAGGCAAGCGGCATATGATTTATTTACAGCGCTTTTGAAAAAGCGCCAAATAAAGGGAGTAGACTTAGAAAGGGAGTTGCCTGAGCTTTTAAAATACGGCTTCTCTCAAGGATTTTTTATTAACCCTCATACTCTTCATGAGCTAGTGGAATGGAGGAGGTTTGGAGATAAATTATGGGAGTTAACTTTAGGCGATGATAAGACAGCAAAGAAAATGAGTAAACTATGGAGAGTAATACATAATGAGTTGTTGTTATTGCAGGCAGAAAAGAAGGCAGCAAGGGAGATAGTGACAGCTCAGGAAAAGAATAAGGATTACAATCCTGATTGGGGCTCTAGTACCCCCAACCCTCCCGTATTTAACACCATACACATACCTGCCTCAGCACATCCTTTAGCGATAGAAGAATCTGACCGGGGAGCTAACAACAGAGGGGAGCCTCCACGTAGCCTCGGTAAAGCCACGTCCATATTACCTCAGCTGGCTACATTCCCAGACAGCCAGGAGCCTATCCCTGGGGCAGAACCCGACCTTCCGGGGACCATGGCAAGGGAGCGCCGCGAGGTATGCTGCCAGCTCTGGCGCGGAAAGGCGCTGAGCAAGGTGATAACGATATGATGGAGGCTGCCTCTGGCTGTTTAGCTTTTCCAGTTACGTTTTCACCAAATCCAGCAGGAGGTTTGCAAGCAGCAGTTACAGTTTTAGATTGGAAAATATTAGCGCAGTTGCGCTCGACGGTAGGGCAATATGGGGTTACTACGAACCTGTAAAACAGATGCTGGAATACCTTTTTAATGCTCATGTTTTGTTGCCAGCAGACATAAAAGGGATAGCTAGACTTATTTTTACGCAACATCAGCATCTGTTGTTTAATGCACATTGGCAAGCGGAGGCACAAGCTTCGGTGGCTCTACAGAGGGGACAAGGTGATCCGTTACAAGGTATAACACTGGATGAGTTGTTAGGACTGGGAAATTATCAAACTATGGAGGCTCAAGCACTTCTGGGACCACACAAGTGTCGGGAAGCTATGACGGTAGCTAGAAGGGCTATCGCTAGGGTTAAAGCTCCGGAGGGAGTACCCATATATATGTGGGCAGCTATCATTGCAACATGGTGTTCTGCTTTTAATTCTTTCAACGTTTCAGTCACTAACTTCTAAATTGTCTCATAACTTTGTGCTTCCTTCCCCGTCTTTCCTCCTTCAATCACTATCTGCCACAGACATTCCTCAAATTTTTGCCAAGCGTCACTGCGAAACAACAAAGGGATTTCTTGGAAACTCCCTTGTTTCTGTGCTTACTTCACGAAATCGTGAAGGCCTTTTCACTTCTGCTGCTTCCCCTCTCTTAGAGAGAATAGATTGCAGCAGCTGAACTGCAGCGTCTACTTTCATAGTTTGCAGTTCCTTGCTGTGCAAAAGTCTGAGGGTGCACCTGCTCAGAATTTAGCTCCCGTGAGGAAACTTTGGGGTCTTTCGTAGACAAGGTCGCAGAAGCCATAGATAGAGCGGGTGTTCAGGATTACATGAAAGGGGCATTGTTAAAACAATGCGTCCTTCAAAATAGCAATTCACACACTAGGTGTATGATAAATACCATGGCAGGGGACTGGACAATAGCTGATTTGTTAGAAAAAGCAGCAACTGTGCCATCAGGGACTCAGGCATTTTTAGTGGATGCTATAAAGCAATTAGGCTTAGGATTACAAGAGCAGGCAAAAGCTTCACAGACGCAGGTGATGGCAGCTCTTGCTCCTCTCCAAGCGGCAACGGCTAGCACTGGTCCTCGCTCCTCACCCTCTGGTGCTCGCATGAAATGTTTTCGTTGCAGCAACGGGACACAAATAGCAGCTGCAATTCCAACCAGCAATTACGACCAGCCACCAGCGGGAGCCTCGGCATGGACGTGGCAGCCGCAGTAGATGTCACCATTATGCCCATGCACCCTCACAAGATCCCCACTGGACTTACAGGACCTATTCTAATTAATGGACAACCAGTAGGTGGACTTTTACTGGGACGCTCTTCTACGACAATGTTAAGATTCTTTGTTTTACCTGGTGTTATTGATGCGGATTATCGTGGGGAAATCATGATTATGGCTTATACTCAATACCCCCCTCTACAAATAAAAAGGGGACAGAGACTGGCACAATTAATACCTCTTCCTCAATTGGCTAAACATATTTCTCCTATGCGACATAAAGCAAGAAATCAAGGGGCTTTTGGCTCCACAGGAGGACTAACATTATTGACTATAGATCTTTCTACGTGACCTCGGAAGGCAGTCGAGTTCCATCTCAATGGACAGGACCTGAGTGGATCCCAGCTCGGTGGACGAAGTCGGCATTGAAACCCCAAAACGGAGGACATCAGGAATCCTCGGTTACGCCTGGATGGCCTGGTTCGCCCTCATCGGAAGTTTCTACAGACAGTGATTGAACCTTCCATCTGTTATATATATACAGTGGACCATTTTGCATATTTGATAGCTTGCTTAGCAAATTATCAATTAGGAGGCAGTAGGTTTTCCTGTTGTTATTGTTGTTTGGATCAAAAGCATGGTGCTTGGGTTTTAATTTGCTGTGGAGGATGTAAACAACAAAAGTGGGTACACCAGAAAGAACTGCAGGGTGGTCAATGGTGTATTGCGTGTAAAGGAGCTTGGAGGAGTGAAAACCCTCGCCAAGCACTTGAGAGTAAAACCCAGTTACCTTATCATCAAGCAATAACATTATTTGAGAGTGTAGAACAACAGTGTCTTGCTTTTGCTCACTGGCAGTTGCAACATTTAGTGAAGAGAGTAGCAGCTGTAACCAACACGCATATAATTCAAAAAAGGTGTGATACAAACTGTTATATTCCTCGCTTGTGGGCCGTTGCACCACAAGACTGGGAACGTCTCAAGAGGAGATTTAAACAACTTAGATGCGAAAGCAAAAGCAAGAAGGGTAAGAAGTAAACATGAAGGTCTTACACCTGTTGTCCTTTTATTCTTGTGTAATCAGCAACTCCTTGTTCAATCTAAAGAAAACGGGGGAAGTGTGGAGAGTCTTTCTAATGCATGGCTGCACAGCAAAGGCCATGATATTGTTAAGCTAGTTAAGATTTAACTGTGTGTACGTGCTGGACGTGAAGAAGCAGTAGGGTGGACGTGAAGAAGTAGCAGAGACATAAGCATAAAATTATGCTAGAATAGGGAAAATTGTAGCTACAGTGTAAACCACAAGGCCAACTGAACAAAGAATATGCGTCAAGATGTTGTAAACCAATCATGAGCTGTAATTTTGCAATATGCATAAGCTAATTAACAATACTATATAAGTGCAATTAGATCCAAATAAAGCTGAGACCTGCTGACCATTACCAGGATGGGGCTTGTCTTCCTTTGCTTTTCCCACAGCGAGGTCATGATTTATTGATAGGGAGTTTGAACAATCCCTGCTACCAGGGAACAGTATGAGAGTCTGTACTGTTCCTGTGCTGGTCTTGTAGGCCTTGAATTAGTAAGAAAGTAGCAACTGCAGTAATTTAGTGTGCCTTCCCATAGATGTTTCCTCACAGATGCTGAATATGTGTAACAACTTGTTAGGCCTTCTCATGGATGTAGAAAACAGAATGCTATTCATAAGGTAGAACAAAAGGTAAACTATATGCCAAAAAACATGGACCAATGAACAATCATTTAATGTATATGTATATGTACTTTTAGCCAATCACCAACTGTTTAGCTGTGCTTGCTTTCCTTTCTGTAATCTGATAAAAGTAGAATACAAGGAATAAAGATAGAGATCAAACTAATCATATTGATGCCTGTTTGATACTCTGCTCTTTTCTTGCAACAGCCCGGGTGTGTGCAGAGCAGTGCAGCCTCCACAAAGCCCTTGGTTTCCCCCAGTCCTGAAGATTTGTTGCCGGGTGTGCCCAGCTGTGGCAGGAGAAAGAGCCCGCAGGGCAGTGGGCGCCGTGCCCTGCCCAGCCAGGGCTCTCTGGCACAGAGCAGCAGCAGCGCCAGCACCTTTCAAACCCTCCTGCCTTGGCTTCCCCCGGGAGACGGAAGCCTCTGGAAATCTGCACCACCTGTGGCCTTCCCAGCTTGGAGCAGCTCCTGCTGCTGGGCACCTCCTGCCACTTCTGCTGCTTCCAAACAGGAATCAGGGCAGAGGTGGAGACGCACATACAGAGAAGGCCTGGGCTTGTGCAAGAAATGGGCAAATGTAGGGGGAAATATGTGAGGAGTTATTTCAGCTGTTATGCCAATACTGCCTTCTCTCCTTTTCTCTCTTCACATTTCCTGTTCTATTCCCTCTCACATTTCCATCCCTGCCCCCTCTCGAGTCTCACAGTTTTCCTGTCATGTTTCCCCCACAATTTTTACTCCTTTTCCCCATCCGTTTCAGCTCACTTTCCTCACACTTCACCTCTCACATTTCCCCACCTTCCCACTCTTTCCTGGTTTTTCTCCCCTCATGTTTCTCTCCTTTTCTCAGTCATTTTTCTCCAAGTTTTCTCCTCACGTTTCTCGCTTCTGCCCTCATGTTCCTCACCCTTTCCCTCTCACATTTCTCCTATTTCTCACACTTTCCTCCTCATGTTTCTCATTCTTTCCCCCTCATGTTCCTTATACTTTTCCTGTTGCATTTTGTGCCCTTTTTTCACTCCTGCTCTCTGCCACTTTTCCCATCAAACTTCCCATCCTTTTTTCCCCTCGTGTTTTCTGCCTTTTTCTGCCCTCTGGTTTCTCCCTCTTTCCCCCTCAGGATTCTCACCATGTTCCCCTCACATTTGCTGCCTGTTTCTCTCTCTTTGCCAGTAAAGTTTCTCACTCTCTTGCCCTCATGTTTCCCTCCATTTTCCCCTCTATCTTTCTCACCCTTTTCTGCTTATGTTTCTTAGAATTTTCTCATCCCTGCCTTTTCCTCCTCTCACATTCCTCTCCTATTTTCCCTCACATTTTTCACCATTTCCCCCTCAGTTTTCTCACGGTTTCCCACACAGGTTTCCTAGCCTTTTCTTTCCTCACACTTCTCTCCTTTTTTCACTCTCATTTCTCACACTTGTCACCTCACATTTTTGCCTTTTTTCCCCTCACATTTCTTAACCCACTGGTTCCTGTCAGCGACTGTTCCTCTTCAGTAGTTGCTGGACTTCTCTTCTTTTTTTCCTGCACTCCCCTACTCCAAAGAATGGGTGCCAGGGCAGCGCTCCAGGAAGCCCCTGCCTGTGCCTCTGCTGAACAGAATGTCTGTGCTCAACTTGAAGAATCTCATGAAGAGCAACCTAAACTGCAGCGGGCTTCCTGCTGCAGTGTTGGTTTGTATTTCAATTCCATATAGTCTTCCTAGTGTTCTAAAGAAAGAGGTACCCTGAGGAATACACATTGCAGGTGAGCAGCCGCTGCACCCTCGGCCTCAAGCAAATCCTATCTCAGTTTTCATCACCTCACAGTCACTGTGACTCCTGCCTGGACAAAACCACCTGTGATGCTTGATGCTAAGCAAAGTCCATCTGCACAGGAAATGCTTTTGGCCCTCTTCTGGAAAAAAGAAAGTTTTTATTTCAAAATGTTCAGTTCCTGGAGTTTTTTCCTGTTTTCACCTATTTGAATTGCCTTGACATCAAAAGACTGCCAGCTGATGTTCCGAACTGGCTGGTCTGTGTTTGTGTGCACAGAGCAAAGGTGCCACACTGTGTCCATTTCCTGGGTGTCTGTCAATGTCCATTTACACAGAGGGCTGAAGGGGGGGCTCAGCCTGGTCTGTGCAGGTGCGGGGCTGGGGCTGGGCTGGCAGGGGCGCAGATGGCGCTGGGAGGCACAGACAGAGCCCAGCCGCCATCTTGTGTATGTCTGCCTCAGTCCAGCTGCCATCTTGTGTGTGGCTGCCTCAGCCCCAGTCGCCATCTTGTGTGTGGTTGCCTCAGCCCTAGCCGCCATCTTGTGTGTGGCTGCCTCAGCCCCAGCCGCCATCTTGTGTGTGGTTGCCTCAGCCCCAGCCGCCATCTTGTGTGTGGCTGCCTCAGCCCCAGCCGCCATCTTGTGTGTGGCTGCCTCTGCCCCAGCCGCCATCTTGTGTGCGGCTGCCTCAGCCCCAGCCGCCATCTTGTGCGTGGCTGCCTCAGCCCAGCCACCATCTTGTGCATTGAGCTGGTCCAACTCTGAAGCGAATGTGTTGCTGTTTTGTGAGCAGTCAGGATCTGCACCAAAGACCCCAGCACCTCAGGACAGTCTACAGGGAATGCCATGGGTTTGGCTCAAAGCAGCCTGTCCTAACTTGTCACTGTCCTTCATACATGAACAGTGGCAGCTGCAGCTCCTACACTTCTGCTCCTTCCTGGGCATCTCCCTGGCTGCCCTCCTGGCCAAGGGCCTCGTCATCAGCGCCGTAGCCTGCAACCACTTCCTGCACACCCCCATGTTCTTCTTCCTGCTCAAGCTGGCCCTCAGTGACCTGGGCTCCATCTTCACCACTGTCCCCAAAGCCTGGCACAATTCCCTCTGGGACACCAGGAACATCACCTACACAGGATGTGCTGCTCAAGTTTTCCTCTTTATTTTTCTTATGTCAATAGAGTATTTCCTGCTGACCAGCCTGTGCTATGACCGCTACGTGTCCATCTGCAAACCCCTGCACTACGGGACCCTCCTGGACAGCAGAGCTTGTGCCCACATGGCAGCAGCTGCCTGGCCCAGTGCCTTTCTCAATGCTCTCATGCAAACGACCAATACATTTTCCCTGCCCCTGTGCCAGGGCTGTGCCCTGGGCCAGTTCTTCTGTGAAATCCCCCCATCCTCGAGCTCTCCTGCTCTAAATCCTATCTCAGGGAACTTGGTCTCATTGCAGATAGTGCCTCTTTGGTATTTGGTAGTTTTGTGTTCATTGTTTTCTCCTATGTGCAGATCATGAGGGCTGTGCTGAGGATCCCCTCTGAGCAGGGAGGGCACAAAGCCATTTCCACCTGTCTCCCTCACCTGGCCGTGGTCTCTCTGTTCCTCAGCACTGCAGTGTTTGCCTACCTGAATCCGCTCTCCATCTTCTCCCTATCCCTGGATCTGGCCCTGTCAGTTCTGTACTTGGTGCTGCCTCCAGCCCTGAACCCCCTCATCTACAGCCTGAGGGACCAGGAGGTCAAGGCTGCAGTGTGAAGAACGATGACTGGATGGTTTCAGCAACATTAAACTGGTGGCCAATTTCTGCAAATCCCTTATACTAAAAGCCGTCTTTGATACTTGTCCTGGTTTAGGACAAATTTAGGGGGAAATTTCCACACCTCCCTCCCCCACCACCAGGTTTGGGAGGAATTTCCTCAGAGGAAAAGTGGAAAAAACTTGTTTATTAAGAAACAACAAAAAACCACTCCCCAACCCAAGAAAAACATTCGGAGATGACAACAAGTGTTTTCACCAGTCCAAGAGAGGGTGAGCAGTCTCTGCTGGGGAGGGTGCCAAAGTTTCTTTCAGGGGCAGACTCCAGCGGGGGGGGGGTCCCTTGACGTTCCCGAATCAGGGCCCGAAGCAGGTCCGATGTCTTCAGGGAAGGGAGGAAGGAAAGAAGGGGAAAAACAAAAGCAGAAAAATGGCAAAAAGAAGCAAAAAAGCAGAAAGCAAGAGAGCAAAGCCAGCAAAGCGAGCCTAAGCTAAGCAGCAAGCCAGCCAAAAGCAAGCAGCTGGGGGAGGGGCTCAGCTATAGACAAAACAAACTGAGAACATGGGAACAGAAACACATGATTTGGGATACAAAGCATGAAAATGTCCTGTCACCCCAGGACAATACTTCAAGTTGGTTTCTTTTGGAGGTTCTTTTTCTTTGTTTTCATTTTTTAATATTGTCCACAAAATGTCATTGTTTGTGCCATTTCTCATTTTGTTTTGCTGCACCTTCCCAGGGGCCACAGACTGTGTCAATGAGGGGCTGCGCATTTGGTGGCTTTAAAGGAACTCAGGGATCTCCCAGCCAAGTTTTCTGCAGAGATGCCCCTTTGGTTCCCTTCTCTGGGGCTGCAGCAGCAATGTCTGTGTGCAGAGCTGGGGGCAGATCAGTGCTGGCACAGCAGCTGTGCCCAGCAGCAGCAGCACTTGGTGTTGGCAGTGCTGCTGCCGTGGCCCTGCCCCGCTGCCCTCCTGGCCCTGCTGTTGCTGTAGGGCCTGAGTGCTCTTGGGGCCGGGCACAGGGCTGGGGGTGGCAGTGCCGGGGCTGCAGCAGGGACAGGCCATGGGCAGTGCTGGGGCAGCGCTGACACCTCAGGCCAGGGCCTGGGGGCTGCAGGCTCCTTGCCCTGGCTCTCTCCAGAACACACCCAGGCCAATGCTCAGCACAGAAAAGCCCCGTGAGCAGCCCCAGGGTGGCTGTGGGCAGTGTGGGAGCAAACAGCATGGCTGGGGCTCTGCAAGGACCCTGGAGGAGACTGGAAGGAGCAGCAGAGCAGGGGCTGATCTATCCCCACTGCACTGGACACCCCAGGGCAGCGTCCCAGAGCATCCTCATGCACCTGCCCCTCTGCAGCCCTGGCCTCTCCCCCAGCTCACACAGGTGCTGCATCCTTGCAGGCACAGACACGGCAGCACTGCCTCAGGAGCCACTGTTTGCAGTGCACAGAGCAGGCGTTAGCACCCCCGTGGTGTTGGTGTGGGGAGATGAACCTGAGTGAGTACAAATGCCATCAGCTCCTGGGGCCAGGAGGGGCTGGGGGGACAGGGGAGAAACCACTCAGGTTTCTCATGGCCTCTGAAGTCAGCCAGAAAGTTTGTTCCCATGAGCTGTGAGTTTCCTGGGCCACTGCAGATGTTGTTGCTCAGAGCCAAGGCTGCCTGGCAGCCACCCCCAAAATGCCCGCAGCATTTCCTATGCTTTAATTAGCCTTTCTTTACTCTTCCTGGTAAAAATTTCTTCCTATTGCCCACCCCTGATCCCTGCCCTGCAAACAGCCCATCCCTGGTTGCCCTTTCCTCTCTGGCCCCACTCCCCATTTCAGTTCCTGACCTGGCACCATGGGAACATCCCTTGTGGAGCAGGATCATCCTCCACGTGATTCAGGAGCTGTCTGCAGGCTTCTGAAGTGCCTCATGCTGCTCCCTTGCCAGAGGCACAGCAGGCCAGGGGGGCACATCTGGGCTGCTGTGTCTGGCTGTGGGGCTCCCTGTTCTGGGCAATGAGGGCAGAGGCTCTGCAGGACTGACAGGATGGGCTCTGGGGCTGTGAGGAGAACTTGAGAGCCCTGGGCTGTGGGACCTTCAGCAGAGGAGGCCCAGGGCTCATCCTGCATCTGCCCCAAGGATGGTTTCAGAGAATCACAGAATCAGCAAGGCTGGAAAAGACCTTGGACATCATCAAGTCCATCCTGTGACCTGATATCACCTTGTCTCCCCTGAGCGTCCTCTTCTCCAGGATAAACAATCCCAGCTCCCTCAGCTGCTCCTCCCAGGCCTTGTGTTCCAGAGCCCTCACCAGCCTTGCTGCCCTTCTCTGGACACGCTCCAGCCTCTCCATGTCCTTCCTGAATTGGGGGCCCCAGAACCGGGCAGAGCACTGGAGGTGCTGCCCAAGCAGTGCCCAGCACAGGGGAAGAATCACTGCCCTGGTCCTGCTGGCCACACTGCTCCTGATCCATGGGAGTGCCAGGGGTGGAATGAGGGAAATGCTGGGGAGGGTGTGGGGACAAAGAGTGATTGATTGTCAGCAATGGAGAGGCTTGATGGAGCCAAACTCCAGAAACTGTAAACCAGGCCCAGCTTTCCAGAAGTTCCTTTTGACTGGGTTTAGCTGCATCCCCCAGGCTCAGGATGACCACTGTATTTGCAGGTTTTGCTCTGCATCATCAGCCTGCCCAGACTCTGCTCGGTGTTTCACAAATGGACAAGTCAATGGATCTTGTGCCAAGCTTCCTTTCAAACAGCAATACCTGGCTCAGCATGACAAAAAAGAAGAAAAGAGAAAGAAATATTCACCAGCTGGAACAGAGTCAGTGTCCCATCTTCCCCTCCACCAGTATTATTTTGTACATTTAGAGACAACCTGGCTCTAAAGCTGCCATCTCTCAGTCCCTGATGCTGTTTCCCACCCCTCAGCCCTGACTGCCACTGATCTGCCTGCCTGCTTTCCATGTGGGGCTGGGGATGCTCAGCCTGCAAAGAGAGGGCCATGGGGAGGCCTCAGTGCAGCTGTGCAGGGCTGGAAGGGTCCCCCAGGAAAGATGGGCACAGAGTGTTCCACAGGGCCTGTGCAGAGAGGGCAAGGGGGGATGGCTTTCAAGGGCAGGAGGTGGATTGGAGCTGGGAGTTGAAGGTTCAGGAAGATGTTCTTTTGCACTGAGGGTGCTGAGGCACTGGGCCAGGCTGTGCACGCAGGCTGTGGATGCCCCATCCTTGGCAACAGCCAAGGCCAGGTGGGAACAGGGCTCTGCGCAACAGGGTGTGGGCAAGATTGCTCAGGTTGACACAAGATGATCTTCAGGGTCCCTTCCAAGGCCAAGCACTAAGGGCTTCCATCATTCTCTGGTTGCCAGTGTCCACTTGATGGCCAGCCTGGACTCCTGGCAGCTGGGATGTCACAGTGCATGTTCCAAGTGGAACTGGCAGCACCCAGCAAAGGGCACAACACAACCATTGGCCCTTGTGTCAGCCCAGCCTTCACCCTGCTCCAAGAGCACTGCTGTCACCCTGATTGACCCCTGCTCCCTGAGAACCCCGTCAGGGCTGTGAACTCCCTATTGCCTGGCTTTTGCCATCCACCCCTGCAGGATGTTCACCTTTCTCCTGAGGAAGGCACAGTGCCATTGCAGGGAGGTGGACACCCCTGGACTTCCTGGCTGGGCTGGAGCTATGTGGGGATGGTGTAGGACAGTGACCCCACTCTGAGGTTTTCCTACCTCTGCAGGCTGTCACAGATAGTGAGGAAGACATGGAAGTGGATGTAGAGGAGGAAACAGTGGAAGACATGGACCTAGATAGAGAGCTTGATACAGAAGAGGAAATGGAGGTGGATGAAGATGAGACGAGATGAAGAAATGGAGATGGATGTGGAAGAGGAGATGGTAGAGGACATGGAGGTGGATGTGGAGGAGGAGAGTGAAGATATGGACATCGATGTAAAAGATGAGGAGGAGCCCATGGTGTTGGGATGAAGACTGTGGCAGCAGCAGACCAGGCATGTGCTCCCCACAGGCAGAGTTGGTCCCCTGCTGCCAGGCTGGGGCTGGGTGCTCCCTGCTCAGGGACACAGTGCCCTGGGCACAGAATCCTGGTGGCTATCCCCGGCCTGCCCTGGGCTTGCTTGGGGCCACATAAGCCCTGTCCCAGCTGGGGCACAGCCCCCAGCCCCAGGCAGGCTCAGCTGTGGCAGCAGAGACCTGCTGTGCCAGCCTGTGCCAGCCTGGGAGCACATGGAACAGCCCTCGTGCCTGACTTAAACTTGCTTTTCTTGCAGGTCTGAGGAAGATCCCGGAAAGAGATTCCAACATTCTGTATATATGTTCAAGAGTTAGTTGTTGTCTTTAGGATATAGGTTTCAGGGTTTCTTTTTATCTTCTGTAAATATGTTTCATACATTTGTGTTAGATATGTTCTTATGTGAATATGTTCTACAGATTGTTGCTGTTACAAATATTCATACAATGTAAATATGTTCTGAAGTTCATGTTTGTTGCTGTACTTTGGTAATAAACAATCTCTGTTTTTCACAGCCCAGGTCTCCCTGCATTTGCTTTGGGCACAGGCAGCATTTCCAAAGTGCTGGTCTCCACTTGGTGCAGGTTGCCAGGGCTGGAGGTGCCTGGGGGAGCTGGCACAGCCAGCCCAGGAGTGGGGTCCCTGTGCACAGAGGGCTCCCCCTGACAGAGGTCACCCTCTGCTTGCCCTTTCTCGGGACACCCTTGGCGTGTGCAGGGCCAAATCCCCGTGGGCCCTGTGCCATGGGATTCCAGGAGGGAGCAGGGCTGAGCCTGCCTGGCCCTGCAGAGCCTCAGCCATGGCTCTTCCCTGGGCAGCCCCAGGGCTCTGGAGACTGCACTGGGCTGCGGGCAAGCCCTGCTCCTGGGCACCCTGAGGGGCTGCAGCCAGCCTGGAGGGAGCTGCAGCACAGGGGCCTCTGGCCTGCATGCACCAAGATTGCCTTTGCAAACCCCTCTAGCACCACACTCTGGCACAAGCACAACAAGAACTGATCCTCCCAGGGAAAGGCATGACCAGCACAGCAAAGGTCAGCGCTTGTCATCCCTGTTGTGCACTCCCTGCCTGGGCACCCAAACATCTGAACCTTCCAGAACATCTTGAATTAGCACGAACCTGCGGGGAGCTACAGGGCGACAACCTACCCCCAACCACACAGAGAAATCCTTGACATTGAGAGTCTGGGGCACAGCTGAAACTCAAGTATTTTAATGCCAAGAGAGAGGCTTTGTATTGCTGAATTCATTCTCCAAGGACAATAATTAAAGCTTTCAATCTCCTCACCTGCCACAGATGTTTATTGCTGAGGTTTGCTTCTGGGTTATGACGGATTTTTATGAACCTGTTCAGAACTCTGATGCTGTTCCTGCCTAAGGTACAGAGATGATATTTCAGAGCCAGATGAGCTCAGCACTCAGCTTGTGCAACACACAGAATTTCCAGAGCCAGACATGCAGGCCATGCAAACTGATCCTTTTTCACCTCTGTGCAAAGATCATTCTTAGGATGGCACTGATGGAGCACACACCTCTCAGAGCTGTCCCTTCTATCCAGCTCTCCCAGTCACTTCACACACTTCACTCCAAGCACTTTCTGACAGAGCTCAGTAGCACATGGCATTTAATCCTGCTTTTGCTTCACCTTCTCCTGAGCTCTCTCCACACATGGTGTGTGGGCTCTGCAGCAGCATCAAGGTGTCACCTCCCTGACACTGAGGGTCACGTCACATCTTTTCACCAAAAGCAGCAAAGCAATGGCTCCAACACGGCTTTTGGGCACTTGGTGTGGCTGCAGCTCCAGCAGCAGCCCTGGTGCACTGTTGGAGTCCAGGATATCCCTCTGGCCCCCCTGGAGGGTTTGGAAACTGGACAGGGGCGTCTGGGATCTTTACAAGGGGGTCAGCCAGCCTCACACAGAGCCCAGGAGGACACTGCCTCTGATTCCTGTCCATGGGAGTGAATACTCACATGCAGGAAGAATCATAAGCTGAAAGAATTTAAAATAAGTAGTAGCTAGTTTATTATAGAATGTAAATGTAGAAGTTAGGATTTTTAGTAAATGGGGCTGCAGAGACAAGATAGAGGAATTGAGGAGTGGCCCCTGTTCTCCTTGTTCTTGCTCTCGTCCCCCATCTTCTGCTGAGTTGGATTTTAGAGATTGGTTTAGAGTAGAAACGACATGTTAGTATAGGTAGTAGACATTGGTAAAGTTTTGTAAATAAAAAGTACGTTTTGGACGGTGGTTGGGTCAGGGATACTGTACATAAGGTGCGGGGCTCTCTGATCCGGGTCAGTCCTGCTGCGTGTCCTGCTTTGCTGGGGACGCCTTGCAAAGCTGGGAAAGAACTGATAGATAATTAAGAATAAACAACCTTCATAACACGGACTGGTGGACTCAGCTTGTCGTCTCTGGCTCCGGTGTGAAACACTTTAGGCAAAGAGAAGACAGAAAACCTTATTACCTCGGGGAACAGCAACCCCAAGGAAACTCCCAGGGAACAGCAACCTTGGGAGAAAACCTTATTACCCTGGGGAACAGCAACCCCGAGGAGAATCTCAGGGAACAGAAACCCTGAGAGTGCACAGGAATTCCAGGAGGAGATACACAGAAGCATCAGCCATTGACAGAGAAAAACAGCAGTTTGCAAGGCCCCAGTCCCCACAACACTGCAGACTGGGGGAACCCAGCCTCTGCATTTACATTTGGCCTCTGTGCCTCCCTTTTCCTCTCACTAAAGTCCCCCCAGTTTCCCTCATGCTCACATTCCCAAGATCATTCAAAGCAGCATTAGGAGCAGGGATAGAGGATGGGAACTGTCCCAAGGCTGGACAAAATTTCTCTTCTCAGGCCTGGCAATTCCAGCCAAAGAGGGAGGAAAAACCTGCCTGAAAGAGGTGTGCAATCAAAGCAGTAATCAAATTTAAGTCTAATGAGAGAAGCTGAAGAGGTTTTCAATGTTCAGAACAAGATCAGCAGCTGCAGGCACAGGAGGGATGTGATTTTTCCCCGCTGTAAAAACTCCGTGATGCAAATTGCATTTCAAATCCTTCTCCCCAGCTCTGGGACCTGTTTGGCCGCCAACACAATTCTGAATCTTTAAAGCAAAGTGGAAGCTGCTCTGAGAGGTGGTTTGCAAATAAAAACCACAGAGGACAGCTTGGAAACACCAGTGGGAGCAAAGAGAGGCAGAGCCTGGCCCTGGGCTGCAGCACAGCCACACCACACAGGCCTGAATCTGTAAGAAATTAAAGAACTTCCCACTTGTTTTTCTCCCACAGGAGATACAGAAGGTGCTTGATGGAATCCCTGCCTCCTTCACACTGCATCAGCCTGCAGGAGAGCACAAGGTTGAGGATTACAGCATCTTCTGCTGCTGCTCCCATCTCCCGACTCAAATCTCACCCAAATCTCTCTCTCTTGGGCCTTCCCAAAGCCTCAGATTCCCTCAGTCCTTGAAGGATTCCAGTGCTGAGGAGCATTAAGGGAGATAAAGGCACATGCAGAGACCAGAGATGCAATTGCTGCCTGAGGTGCATTTCCCTGCCCAGGTTAGTGCCTTTAAACCCATCCAAATCAGCCCCTTGGACAGCACCAAGCCAACAGCAGAACATCAGGGCCTGCAAATGGTTGGAAATGCCATTTTTAAATCTTGCTCTCTTGCTCTGCAATTTCATGGTGCCATTGAAGGGGTTCACCCCATCACTCAGCAGCTGCAGCAAGTCTTGGCAAGCAGCTTCAGATGGATTTGTAGTGCTGAGCAAAGAAGAGGCAATTTTACTTTGTCTCCAATTAATGAAATTTCACCTAAATCAGACAAACTCTGTGTTCCGAGATTGGCCAGGCACTAACCACTGCCAGCTCCCGAAGCCTGCATGTCAAACTGCCCTAATAATGGAAAATTGAATTGATTTGGGTTTATGGACAAGATTATTTTGTCTCAAAATAATTTGGATCCATAGAATTGCATTTCTAAGCACTAAACTCAGACCAGCACAAAGAGCACAAGAGACAGGAAAAGAAATAAAAATAGAGATTTCTAAGGAGATAGAAATTGAATGCTGAGTTTGTCCCATGACAGAAAGTTTCATCAATTATCACCTGCCAGCTCCTTGCTTTCACTTGTGTGGCCACCACTGAATACACTCACAGAGAAGAAAATGTTTGTCCTATGGAAAACTGGGGCTAGAAGTAGAAAAAGGCTATAAATAAATAAAAGACAACAGAATGAAAAGAGCTGCCTTATAACAGCAAGATGTGATGGACAACAGGAATGGCTGAAGCCAGCAGAGATGAACTATTCCTGCTACAAAGATGCTGACAAACCCCCCAATAACCCAAAAGCAATGTTTTGTCTGGCAGAGCTGACAGGAGCCCTGTGCATTTAAGTCAGTCATTGGCAGCAAATGGAGATCGGCTTGAAGCTCCTTTGGTCCACTACAACTTTCTTTTCACCCATAAAATGTCATTACATCTGCTTTTAGGGAAGAAATTCCTGCTTTGACTGGTTCAAGGAAAAGAGATTCTTCCCATACCCACTCGTCATCAGTCACCAAAAGAAATATTTCCTCAAAAGGTCTGTTCAAAATTTGGGAGGTACTTTCAACATAAATGTGAAAAATGTGAAATGATTAATTCATGTTCTTATGGTTAATGATAAATTGAAAACTATAAGAAACTGTATATATATGTGATTGTATGAAAGTATAAGTTTCAGGATACCTTGTAACATTTTGTTAAACCAAATTATGAAAAGGCAGGCATCACCCCAGAAGCTCACATTCAGAAATAGACAAAAGGTTTACAGGAAAACAGGCAGTCTCCTCAAGCACCAGGAGGAAACCCATCAAGATAAGGCGGCAGGACCATCAACACCACCAGCCAACACCCTCACCGAGCATCAAGCATCATCATCCATATCTCGGACCATTAATCAGCCAGGAAATCTGGCAAAACCAGAAATTAACACCTTACCAGAGAGAGGGGACTCTTTTCAGCTGAGCTGGAGACACCCAGGAATTTGAATAGCTAGCTTGGACACAAAGGGGAAAATGAGGAAATATTGCCAAGGGCAGAATAAAATGTATAAAAACCAAGCCCCAAACCGGGCAAATTTGTGAACCTAGGGGGAGACAGCAGATGGCCAGGTTCTGTGTCTCAAGGTTCACCCTTGGCATTTTCCCGGGAAAACGACTGTCAGGTATCTCTGCTGTTTGTGGGTTTACCGAAATTCTGTAATTCGATCTTTCATTAATAAACCAAATTATTTTAATTGGAATATTGTATTGGCATTTATAACAATAAATAACTTGATTATTTTGCTCCAAATGACAAGGGAATTGAATTTGGCCCCCACAGGTTAAAAAGAAGGTTTTCTTCCCAGTTCTTCACAAAGAGGAACAAAACACTTTGGTGCAGCAAACTGAAGAAGTTTCTTTCTCCCTGAGCTGCACAACAGGAGACAATTTTGTTGCCAAGAGGCAACAAACCCCAGGCAAATTCCAGTTCTTTTAGCTTAAGGGAAAAGCTGTGAGGATCACAGCTGTGGCAAACGCAGAGTGGGAGGAGCAGGGGATCTGCTGGGGGGTTTGGGGGTGGGGGACAGATGAAAGAAATGTTCAAGCTAAACCCGTCAGAGCTCAAGACTCCATCCCTCAGTATAGAAACTCCATTTGATCCAAATGCCATTCAAATCCAAAAAGCATTGAGGCATTTCCCCAGGCTCTGCTGAGCCATCAGGCACAACCCAAATCCCTCTGCAGGCCCAGGGCAGCAGATCCCTGGCATGGCACAAGGATGCACCCTTGGGAAGCCGCCTGCAGCACCCATGGGATTCACAAGGTCTGCTGCTAAAGACCCCAACATCCAAAAAACTCCACATGAAAAGCCTTTCATTGGGGTTTCAGTTCTCCATTTGTCACTAGGCAGCTGCTCCACTTCAATACCCTCCTGATGGGTACAAATTTTCTCCTCATTTCCAGCCTAAACAGGAACTTATTTCCATTCATTCTTCTGCAAGTACTGGGAGCTTGGACCTAATTTGGTCTTCCTCTCCTGCTGTGCATTTGTGCACATAAAACGCCAAAGCCAAGAGCATCTCCTGGTTTAAATTATGTCATTTGTCCTTATTATTTCCTTTCCCTATAGTGGCATGGATATAGTGCTGGCTCAACACTCAGAAATCTGACAGCACAAAGTGCAGTTTTCACATCGACTTCTCCAAGCTTTGGACCAAGCCTGCAAAGAAGGAAATACAGCAAAGAAATTCCAAACAGAGGCCCTCATCAAGACAATAAAATGCCACATGCCTGTGTTTGCTGCAGGCAAGAACAGTGCTGCTTATTAAATCACTACAAACAATTAAAGCAGGAGAGGGCAGGAAGACAGCGCTATCGTTTCCAGCTCCCCAGTCCTCCTCTGCCCCCGGCACAGATTTCATAAAGCACAAATCTCCCAGCAGAAATCCCTCAGCAACTGATTTCCTGCTCGTGGGATACAGCAGACAGACACCCTGGCTTTCCTGGACGGAAAACGAGAATTTGGCTTGATGTTTTCCCCAGTCAGGCAGCTGTGATACCAAATCCCCGCTCCCTGCCCTGCCAGGAGATTCCTCCAGTGCCATGTTCCTGTGGGGAGAAACCGCTCTGGAGAAGCACAGAGAGCTCAGGGTCAGTGTAAGGGACCCCCACAAGACCAGGGCATCCTCCTCTCCCAGCCCCTGCATCCCCTGTTTCCCTCAGCCCGGGCAACCCCGGACCCCCATTTCCACCAGCCTGGGCTGCCTCACCCCCAGGCCTCCCTTTCCTGGGAAACCCGAGCCGGGCACGGGGCTCTCCCGCCGCTCTGCGATTGATGATCACCCGAAGGAAAGGGGGCGAACAGGAGAGAGCGAGAGCAGGAGACTGGGAATCAGGGATTGCAGTCCCAGCACCCAGTCCTGCTCCGCAGGGGCTGGGAGCCGCAGCCGCAGGGAAAAATGGATCCGCACCTGGCGGGGCTTGCTGAGCTTTGGGCCGAACCCGGCAGGGTCCGGGCACAGTCTGAGCGCAGGGCCCGGGAGGTGAGCACAGCCCGGCCCAGGGGTCCCGCAGTGCGTGGCTGAGGAGGGTCCGGGAGATGCCAGGAGGGGATCCCGGGGAATTCCCTGGAATTCTGCTGTGCCCTCCCCCCGTGCTCCCTCGAGCACTTTGGCTCCCGCCTTCCCCGCCCTGAGCCGCCGGGATCTGCTTGGCGCCCGGTGATGTCACTGCACACGCAAGCTGCCGTTGGCGGCGCCCACGGCGGGGCTGGGCCAGCTCTGGGGGCGGGGCCGGGGCTGGGCCGCAGCGGAGCAGCGCGATGGCTCCAGCGCTGGGGTTGGGGGCGCTCCGGGGGGACCAGGGCAGGGCGGGAGAGGTGAGGGGGACCCCCGGCACCGGGACTCTTTGCTCACCCATTGCGGAGCACCGAGGAGCCCCTAAAGCCCCATTCCTGTGTGCTGCCATCCCCCTGAACCCCCATTCCCGGCCATGGGTTCCACTCTGCACCCCCTTACCCGGCACCAATAACCCCTGCACCCCTTTCCCGGCCATGCTGCCTCTCCCAGCCCCCAGAGCCCCCTTTTCTCAATCCCGAAAACCCAAAGCCCCTTTCCAGCCCTCCCAGCTCTCCCCGTCACCCCTTTCCTTCAGCTGTGACCCCGCAGCCCCCAAATCTCCGTGTCCTCCCAGTTCTCCTCTCACTGCTGTCCCTGCCCGTGGCACTGCCGGAGCCCGGCCCGGGGTTCCCCCGTTGGTGTCCGTGGGGTCCCTGGATGGGATCCCCTTCCAGCGCCGCCAGAGCCAGCGGGCCTGGGTGGGGCCGCAGCCGCCAGGGATGGTGCTACTTGAGAGTTGGTCAGTCCTAGGTAAGGCCTGACCCAGCTGATGGTATCCAAGAGTTTTTGTGCATCATTTAGAGTCAGAATTTTGGTTGAAAATGGAATTGTTTGTGGCTGTATAGTCTGGTCCATTATTTTGAGTCCCAAATATTTCCAGGCTGGTTGCTGCTGCACTTTCTCTGGTGCTACTTGCAGCCCAAATGTTTTTAATGCTTGCAGCAGGCTTGGCTGAATCAGGGGAGAGTTGTTTTTTGGTTTGGGCTGCAATCAAAATGTCATCCATGTAATGGGAACAGTATGCCCTTGGGAATGGTTCTCTCATTGATGAGAGTACCTGAGCAGCACAGCCCTGACAGATTGTGGGGCTGTTTCCCCTGCCTTGGGGAAGCACTTTCCATTGAGAACCTTGCACTGGTGCAGCGTTATTGATAGAAGGCAGGGTAAAGGCAAACTTTGGGGTGTCCTCTGGGTGCAATGGAAGAGTGAACAAACAGTCCTTTAAGTCCACAGTCAGGATGTCCCAGGAGGCAGGAATCACTGTAGGAGATAGCAGACCAGGCTGCAACGTGCCTGTTCTCTCCATCACCGAATGGATTTTTCTCAGGTCATGGAGTAACCTTCACTATCCAGATTTCTTTTTTATAACAAATACTGGGGTGTTCCAAGGGCTCATAGATGGCTCTATGTGTCCTTGAACCAGCTGTTCCTGTACCAGGATTCTTAGGGCATCTAGTTTCTCCTTTTTAAGGACCACTGTGGTGCCCACACAAGCTGAGCAGTGAGCCATTTTAGAGCCAGGGTGGGACACTTTACACCCTCTAATGCAGTGGCCCCTATCTAAAATCCATTCCCACTTTAGCCCACTCCAGACACAGAGAACTCTAGGGAAGGGCTTCCCATCCAGGAATTTAAGATAGGAATGATTCCTCCCATTTAGATTGAAAAAGTGACATTTTGTGCTGATCTGGCCAAACGATGCCAATTTTGTTTGACCAGTGGGCAGGGTCAGCACCAAAGACACAGACATCCCCTGAAGGAATCAGTGTCATTTCCTACAGCTCAAAGCAGCAAAGGAGCACAAAAGGAGCAGCTCAGCAATGCCCCCAAGCATCACTACCAAAGATTGCCTGCAGTGATGAAGAAAGATCCATCACCAGTTCCCCTCAGACCTTCCCATCACCCACACCCACACATCAGCTGGGGGAAGCTGTCACAGCCAAGGACTGCAGAGCCACTCCTGGACACTGGGAATTTCTGCAGGTGCCTCCAGCCACAGGTGAGGCTCCAGCCTGGCTGCGAGAGGGCCCAGCTTTGATAGAGCTGAACAAACAAACTGACAGCACTTCTAGTGCAGGGACATCTGGTTTCATCCTCCTCTTGGGTCCCTCCCAAAGCCTGGCCAGGGCCCAAGGAGGAACCAAGGGAGTTGCTTTTGACCATACAGCCCCAGAAAAGGCCAGATGTCAGATTTCATGGCCTTATGTGGCTTCTAAATACAGAAAGGTCAAGACCTGTTTCTCTAAGGAATGGATACATCTAGTACAATGCTAATGACCATGCATATTTTGTTAAGGAGTAGATACAAAGATAACCTTTGGTTGGAAGGTTCATCCAGAGGTCACTTTTGGCTCAGGGCCTGTTGTTCAGGCCTCACTCAGGCCTCTTGTCCAGGCCTTGGCCCTTCAGGGTTTAGTGGTGGGCTTGGCAGTGCTGGCTTAAAACTTGCATTTGATGAGCCCAGAGGTCTTTTCCAGCAGAAAGGATTCTATATTTCCATGATTTTATCTGCTGCATTCAGTCAGGTCCATGTTAGCAGCATTACTTTGGTCAAAAAGTTCCCTCTTGCTCAGCTCTTGTGGCCTAAGGCTTCAGCTCCTTCAGCTCCTGGTGCAAAGCTGCTCATGCTGAACGAGACGACTCCGAGAGAAGAACACAGTTCATGCAATTCCTTCTGGGACACTGAGAGAGGAGGGTGTGGAAACAGGAGCATTGTTTGCTGTGGCCTCCTCTCTGCCCTTCACGCCTTTCAGCACTCAGAAACAGCCCAGAGCTTTCTCCAAGAGTGCAATGGAGCAGCTGTTCCTGCTCCCAGCTCTGGCTCCTCCCAGGCTCTGACCTTGCCTGGTTTTGTCCCTCTTGCTGTGCCCTCTGTTCCCCTGGGCTCAGTGGCTGCTGCCCAGGACAGTGGAAGTGGCACAGATCCAGTGGTGGAGACCCTCCTTTCTCTGCCCTTGGAGCTGCCTGCTCACAGCAGCCTTTTCCATCTGGAAGCTGCACATGGAGAGGGAGTCCTCACCTCTGTTCCTTGCACAAACCCCAGGAGCCCAGGGCTGCCATCTCAAGGCCCTGGTGGCCCTGAGGGCTCCCAGGTGCCTCAGGCTGCTGTGACACCCCTGCACACAGGAGGGAAGTGTGGCAGGGGCTGTGCTCAAAGTCAGCTCCATGTGCTGCTGCTGCTGTGGGGGTCATTTGTGCAGCACTGGCCCAGAGTGAGGGATCAGCTCCAGGCCCTGCTGCTGCTCCAGTTTGGTTGTTGCTGTCAGGGCCAGCAGAGGAAACCTGAAAGACATAAAAAATAGTAGATTGTGTTAAGGCAAATTCACAATATGTGAGTGTTTTAAAAATGGGAAAGCAGAGACTATATTTTGAGGAAGCGTTAATTCTACTACCAAACTGACTAGTTGAAGATCAATTGAACTTACCATTTCAAACCTGTCCATGGTGCCTGCAGAGGGGCTTTGCCAGCCCCTTGTGGCCTCTGAGGAGCAACTGGAGAGCAAGAGCTGGCAGGGAGCAGGCAGGACATGTGGGTGCAGTGGAGATGCAGCACCCGAGGACACCTTTTTGTTGTGCTACCTAGGAATTTTTGAATAAAAACTCTCTTAAACCTCAACTCCCTTGCAAGTTTCCCTTCTTTCCCGGTGGGATTCAGGTGCCTGGAGCAATGTGAGGGGCAGCGGGCCCAGCGTGGCCGAGAGCTGAGCCCAGCAGAGCCCTGGCAGAGCCCAGAGCAGCCTCAGCACCCCCAGAGCCCGGCTGGAAGGAGGCACTTGGAGCAGCAAGGGGCAGCAGCCCAGCCCTGGCTGCCTCTTCCTGGGACAGGACTCATCACCCCATCCCAGAGCCAAACTGGGCCTGGGCTGCTCCCCAGGGAAATGGGGGCTCTGCTGTGGAATGCGCAGCCTGGGGGGATTTGGCCATCCCGAGTCTGTGCAGGAGCAGAGCAGGGAGAACAGTGCAGTGCTGGGGTCACTTCTGAGGATGCTCTGCCCTTCTGCCAGTGCTCCTGTGGCTCCTGGGGGAGCTCGCAGTGCTGCATCCCTGTGGGCAGAAGGGCAGAGAGCCGGACTGCTCCACAGGCTCTGGACATCCTTTAAATAATATAGCAGCCAAAAATCTTTCCGGTGTGTGACACATTCAGCCCAGAAACATGTTTTTGTTTGTAATAATAGATTAGTACTGAACAAAGAAATGAAATTGATTCCATTTGTAATTGAGATGTATTTCATCCTTTTCCAAGGTTCTGGTCCCCTTCCTGCAGGGTAATTTCCTTTCCTCACCCACTCTGGGAGTTGAGCCCGTGAGGGCTGAAGGCCAGCCAGCTCCTGTTTACAATGAGTCAGGAATAAATTCAAAGCCATGGGGATCCTTCCTTAAGTTAGGTCGAGTTAGAAACCTCTACCCAGAAGACCCTGAGGTCGTTTTGTTAATTAGCCTCAGTTCTGTTCCCATATTGGCTACTTGTGTCCCTTATATGGTTCTGTTGCTGGAATGTTCCTTCCCTAAGGTTATAAATATTGCTGTACCCTCCGCTGTTCTGGCCTTCCCTTGGTTACCCCCATGGAGTTCTCCTGGATACTGCACACGGTTTTGGGGCACCGTCCCGATTTTCTTTTATCCCTTAATAAAGTGTTCTTTTTCTAGTGCCAAGCCTCATTCCCGTTCCTAATTATTTTTTCACCACCCTCTGCCCTGAAGTCAGGGCACCTAAAGGTTTGTTGCTGTTACCCTCACTACAACAACCCACTTTCTAATAGTTAGAAGGGAGTTAAGTGCACCGGAAAAGGCAACAGCTCCTGTTTCAAACAGCAGCAGCCACCACTGCAGGGAACCTGAAGTGCCCCCAGGCACATGTCTGCATTTGAAGGGTGAGCAGCTCTTGGGGACAGAGATCTCACACAACTTCTGAGGCTGTGAGAAACCCACAAGTGGCAAAGGATCATTGTGGGTCAACTCCTACTGAAATCCCATTCCCCCACAGCCTCCAAATGGGCAGGCAGGGCTGGGCTCTGGCAGGGTTCATCTTTGAGTACCTTGTGCTCCCTGGCATGTGAGTGATCATCTGAACTCTGGTACTGATTGATTGGGGTATGGCCGCTGAAGGAGAAGGGGGAATCTCTGGAGATAGGAAAGTCTCTGCTTCTCCTTTCTTCCTCCACAACCCCCTCTGCAAAGAGAAATGTCTGGGCTGGGTTTACATGGGACCCCTTCCCTCAGCCCAGTGTCTGACCCACTGTGTGGTCTGCAGGAGTCAAACCCACAGGGTTTCCAGTATCAGTCACCACAGGATCCCCTCACAGCAGGAGAAAGCACTGCTTGGAGTGGGGCTGGTGATCTGTGAACCATCCTGATTCCATCCACCCCACTCCTCTCAGCCACAGAGAGTAAAAGGATCCCAGGAACCCCACACTGTGCTCTACCAGATGCCAGCAGCATTCCCTGCTATAGCCTCAGTGATGCTGGATGACCTCCCCAATGAGGATCTCTGGCTGCTGATGGAATGTGTGGATGGAGGCCCTTCCCAGGAGGTTGTGGGGCTGAAGGAGAGATGGCAGCTGTCAGTCGGGAGGGCAGGGACCCTGCTTGTGAGTCCATTGGCTTGGGCTCAGGAAACATGGGGATCCAGGGGCTGGGAGAGGAGGAAATCTGGGAAAGGGGTTGCAGGGGTGTGTTGGTGCAGGATAAGGGGGTGCAGAAGTCCCAGAGCTGTGGAAGGAGATGCGAGAGGGTCCCAGTCCCCAGGAATGGGGATTCAAGGGGGTGCCAGGGGGATCCCCAAAGCCCCTCCCAGGCGGCAGCAGGAGCTAGGTAAGGAGATTTACAGAATCACTGGGATGGAAGAGCCCTCCAAGATTACTGAGTCCAACCCAGCCCTAATGCCTCATCCAAACCATGGCACCAAGTGCCACATGCAGTCTTTCTTTAAACACATCCAGGGATGGTGACTCCACCACCTCCCTGGGCAGACCATTCCAATACTTTATCACCCTTTCTGTAAAATGCTTTTTTGTAATGTCCAACCTATATGTCCCTTGGTGCAGCTGGAGATTGTGTCCTCTCGTTCTGGCTGTTGCTACCTGGAGAAAGAGACCAACCCCCACCTGACTACAGCCACCTTTCAGGAGACTGTACAGAGTGATAAGGTCACCTCTGAGTCTCATTTTCTGCAGGCTAAACAACCCCAGCTCCCTCAGCCATTCCTCACAGGCCTTGTGTTCCAAGCCTCTCACCTGCCTCGCTGCCTCCTCTAGACGTGCTCAAGCGTCTCAATGTCCTTCCTAAACTGAGGGGCCAGAGCTGGACACAGCACTCAAGGTGTGGCCTCACCAGTGCCCAGGACAGGGGAAGAACGACCTCCCTGCTCCTGCTGGCCACACTGCTCCTGACACAGGCCAGGATGCCCTTGGTCTTCTCGGCCACCAGGGCACACTGCTGGCTCATGTTCAGCTGGCTGTCCCCAGTGCCCCCAGGTCCCTTTCTGCCTGGGCACTGTCCAGCCACACCGTCCCCAGCCTGGACTGCTGCAGGGGGTTCCTGTGGCTAAAATGCAGGACCTGGCACTTGGACTTATTAAACTTCATCCCATTGGACTCTGCCCATCCATCCAACCCTTCCAGATCTCTCTGCAGAGCCCTCCTCCCTTCCAACAGATCGACACACGCTCCCAGCTTAGTGTCATCTGCAAATTTACTAATGAAAGACTCAATCCCCTCATCCATGTCACCAATAAAAATATTGAACAGAGCTTGACCCAGCACAGAGCCCTGAGGAACACCCCTGGTGCCTGGCTGCCAGCTGGATGCAGCACCATTCCCACCACTCACTGGGCCCGGCCATGCAGCCAGTTCCTGACCCAGCACAGAGTGCTCCTGTCCAAGCCGTGGGCTGCCAGCTTTTCCAGGAGTGTGCTGTGGGAGAAAAGGGGGTGACCCCGGCAAGGGGGGATATCACCGTGGAGGCCTAACCAGGAAAACAGGCTGGAGACACAGATCTGGGTGCAACAACAGCCACAGGGCAGAAGACCCGGTTTATTTACAAAAACCTATTTTTATACTTTTACTATGAGGCCTGTGGATTGGAGGAAGGAATTCCCACCTCCACATCACATTGGTGAAGGGGACTGTCACACAGTCTTGTTTGTCCCAGCAGAGAATGTAAAAACAATGGCTATGTTTATAGAACATAGCTGATGTTTCCATTAAAAGAGCGTGAGAAGGTACGAACTTCTCCTTTAATATGAGCGCTCAGCAAAACCGGGAAAAACTCATGGCAACATCTCACCCTTTTAAGTATATTAAAAAAGAAAACAAAAAAAGAAAAACGAACAATTCTATGACAGGAAAAAAGAAAGAAAAAAAGAAAAACCTGTATAAAGTTCACCGACCTTCATTTAGGTGACGGTGTGAGGGCTACATGTTGGTCTGATTCTGCCTTTGCTACCCAGGGTTTCACCCTGAACCCCTTGCAATAACTTGCTCAAAATATCTCGAGCATAGTCTAACATAATTCAACCAACACCCTCATATTTTTAAATTTTTATAAGATACAAGGGAATATACGGTGCAAAAGGCAGGAGCATTCCAAGAAAAATTTAACCACTCAATTGAAAATTCTGAACCCCAAAAGTTCTGTCCCAAAACCACAACCCCCAAACAACGTGCACTTTCCCCACAGAGGTCACAATGGCTACCAGACATAAAACTGAACCACAGCAAACAATTCCTCTGAGTCCATGATTAACAGTCTGCTGGCTCTCAGCATCACACTGCTTCAATCAGTCCTTGTCCAGCAGCTCCACAGGATCCAAAGTCTCTATGGAGGCCATATAGGAAAAGAGAAGATGCCAGTCCGTGTCCATGTCAATCAGATCTCGAAGAGGCTTCTGTGATGGGTGGCACTAGGGTGGCACAGGGTGCACAAGGTTTCAGGATCAAACAGGATCAGTCCAATGCACCTGAGGCAGCTCAGCAGACTTTCAGCGGCCGCCTTCTTAGCATGGATCGCAGAACCTGAGGATAGAGAACTTAGAAAACACAAATTGAGCAATTGACTTTTTCTCAAAGAATGCATGCAACATAGGATGTGGACGTAGAAACCCACTGCAAGGTCCAAAGAAAACTGACCATAGCTGTGTGGCAACATCAACACTTCCTACACTTGAGATGACGGCTGTAAACCAGCCAGAGAATTTTGCTCTTGTTCTAGAGCTTGGGAAACTGTTTCGTCCCCCTGACATCTTCGTCTTTTTCTTTGCCTCCGAGTTTTCGGGCTTGGCGTGGGCTCAGCATGACCCACTGCTTTGCAAGTTTCTACAGTATGGTCTGGATCCCCACATTGTGTGCAGAAAAACAAGGGAGTCACTTTCTGTGCCTCCTTTTCCTGTTCTCCACTAGGCTGAATATCTGCCTGTGTCTCATGTTCATCATTCCGCCTCTGTTCAGCCGGCTGTGAAGCAGCCGTTGGGGTCATCACCATAGAATCACAGGTGTCTAGAACTGCACAGGTCTGCATCATTTTCAGGACATTAGAAATCTCTGGAATGGTCCCCAGGAGCCTCTGGCAAGCAGAATTAGCATGGCTTCTTGCTAATTGCTCCAATAATATCAATCTTAAGGTACTATCTTTGACTGTCATCTCTAAAAATTTCACCAGACGCACTATAAATTCATGAAAAGCTTCCTCTGGCTTCTGTGCTATGTCTAAGAAGTCTTGCTTTGGGGAGAAGGATAACTTGGTTTTTATCAATGCAGATATCCCTATGTATCTGCACGAATCTAAAACAGTGCGAGAAAGGCCAGCTTGCACATCAGGGCAAGCATATTGACTCCTCCCCATAAGTAGGTCAGCTCCGACCCCAAACAAGGGATCGTCTCGAGGCAGGTGGCTATTTATGACAGCCATTTGTCCAGCTAGGGATTTCCAACTTTTCTCAAAGGTAAAAACCTGTTGAGGTTCAAGCATCACTGTTGCAAAACCTCTTATCTTATAAGGAAAGATCAGATTCTCAAATTCTGCACTGATCCATTGAATTGCCTCAGTGAAGCTTGTATTATTTTCTGCCACGTCCCTTAATAAGGGAAATGGGACTGCCCATGATGGGTCATCATGGCTATGATGTTGTGGAACCAAGCCCACAGGTCCCTGAACTGGCTCGGGCAAAGCTGCATCTGCAGGCAGCAGCTCTGTTATCTCAGCAGCCTGATTTGGCTGGGATGCAGGACTAAAAACCTCATCCGATTTCATGACAGGAAAAGCGTGCACATCAGACAACGCTTTTGCCCCGTTATCATCTCCCACAGCCGACCCGGCCCCGTAGGGGGGGCGGGAGGGGGACAGTGACTCGCTCAGACTCCTCTCTGAGCGGGGGGGCGATTGTCGCGCTGGGCAGGGGGGTGTGGCCGACGGGCCACGGCTTACAGCTCCTGCTCGGCCAGCCGATGGGTCGGTGGCCGGGGCCAGAGCCGGCGGCAGCTCTACGGCGTCAGCGCTCGGCCCCGTCCCCTCTGAACGGAGGGGGCGCGCGGCGGGGCCACGCGGCGGCGCAGGGGGGCTGTCCAGCGCGGGGGGGCTGCCCGATGCGGGGCGCGGCGGGACAGGACCCGCTCGTAGCAACCGGCATGGGGCGGGAACCGGGCGGGCGGGACTCGGTCGAGCCGGCGGCCTGCCCTCCGCGGGTTGCGCGGGAGGGAAAGGGGGGGGCGGCCCGGGCGACCCCGCGGTGAGCGGGGCCCAGGGCGGTGCGGGGGCCCCCCCTGCCGGGTTCCTCCGCTGGAGCGCACGCGGCGTGGTGGAGGGCGGGGCAGGGCCGGGCGGCGGCGGCTCCGCCGCGAGCGGCAGGAGGGGCCCAGCAGCCCCCACAGGCGGCGGCGGGGACCCGGCGCACGGCCGGGATCGCGAGGGGCGGGGCGCGGCCCCGGCGGAGCGGCGGCCCGGGGCGGTGCGAGCGATCCCCTGCGCTCGGCGTGGGACCCGATGCCGAGAGCTCCGCCCCCTGGCACCCCAGCTCCCCGCCCGCCCAACTGCTCGGGGAGCGGACCGAAAAAAGCTTCCCAGTCCTTCCAAAAACCCCGCTGGGTGCGCCCAACCCCCGACATGGGGGCTGGGATCTCCCGCATCGGCTCTAACCCTGCATCAGAGCAATCCTAGTCAGAAGCGACAGAGCTTGCAGGGGAGCCAGTCCTGCTTCCTGTCGAAAGCCCAGAATCAACTTCAAAGTCCTCCCCAGCCTCTTTTAGAAGTGGGAAGACTGTTCCCCAGGTCCCTAAGAGAGGGCTAGCTCTCATATTTCCGTTCAGAACGGATAAAAAAAGGTTTTCCCCCAGGGTTTTCCATGGGTCGATTGAGAGTGCTTTTTCAGCACTATAAAAAATTCCAAGTTTCTTTCCCCAGCTAAGCAGTTCTCTCACGTGTTTCCTGGTCAAGTCAGCGTCACGGGACAACAAAAAGGAGTGGAGCAGTTCCATCATCAATCGTTCCTCTGAGAACATCGTGGGTTTCTTCTTTTTGCAGCTGTAGAAGGCAGATTTTTTTCTTCTTTTTTCTTTTTCCTTTTTTTTTTTTTTCTTCTTTTTTCTTGCCTCACTAGCTTGCAACTTGACCACGTGAGCGCCAGTTATCACCGTGGAGGCCTAACCAGGAAAACAGGCTGGAGACACAGATCTGGGTGCAACAACAGCAGCAGGGCAGAAGACCCGGTTTATTTACAAAAACCTACTTTTATACTTTTCCTATGAGGCCTGTGGATTGGAGGAAGGAATTCCCACCTCCACATCACATTGGTGAAGGGGACTGTCACACAGTCTTGTTTGTCCCAGCAGAGAATGTAAAAACAATGGCTATGTTTATAGAACATAGCTGATGTTTCCATTAAAAGAGCGTGAGAAGGTACGAACTTCTCCTTTAATATGAGCGCTCAGCAAAACCGGGAAAAACTCATGGCAACAGGGGGACATGGGGGAGTCACACATGCTCCAAGAGGGGGACACGGCCCCCGGGGACCCCCCCTCACTTTCTCCTACAGGTGGAGGCTGAGCCTCAGCCCAGGCAGACAAGGCCCAGCATGAAGCCCCCAAGCCCCGGGAGCATCTTGGGGCGGCAGCTCTGGGGATGGGAGGGGCAGGATCCGGGAAACGGCGGCGCCTGCCAGGAAGGGACAGGGATGGACTGGGACAGGCTGCGATGGACTGGGACAGGCTGCGATGGACTGGGACACTGGCATATACTGGGATACATCAGTCCCAGGACTGGCACCCACTGGGAGCAGGATCAGAGCACACTGGCACACAGCAGGACAACAACTTGGCAACAGGGATCATAGTGGCAGCAACTGGGATATACTGGGAGTGACTGGGATCATACTGGTGGAAACTGAGACTTCCTGGGCCAAGTGGCTGTAACTGGCAATGACTATGACTATGCTGGTGGCAACTGGGATATACTGGGAGTGTCTGTAACTACACTGGGGGTGACTGGGAACACACTGAGAGTAACTGGCAGTAATGGGGTCTACACTGGAGGCAACTGGGATTGACTGGGACCATGCTGGGGGAGACTGGGATCACATTGGGATCATTCTTGGAACGACTGGATCTATGGTAGTGGCAACTGAGAGCAACTGGGATTAGACTGGAAGAAACTGGAAGCAATTAGGACCATGCTGGGAGTGACTGGGATGACCATGGCATCAGAACAGGATAATACTGGGATTGACTGGGTCTGCTAGAGGCAACTGGGACTGCACTGGGACAAAATGGGACCATGCTGGGGACAACTGGGATCATACTAGGAGCAACTGGGACCACATTGAGGGTGACTGGTGTCATTCCAGGATCATACTGGAAGTGACTAGGAGCATGCTGATGGCAACTGGTATCATATTGGGGCAACTGGGATATACAGGGAGTGACTGGAATCATGCTGGAATTGCCGTGAGCAACTGGAATCCTGTTGGAAACTACTGGGAGCAACTGGGAGTGAGTGGAAGCACACTGGGGGATATGGGGAGATACTGGCAGTGACTGGGATCAGAGAAGAACCGTAAAGGAACACTACTGGGAATATGTGGGAGTGACTAGGATAGTACTGGGAGTGACTGGAACCATACTGGGGACTGGGAGCAACTGTGACCATGCTGGGGGCAAATGGCATCATACTGAGAGTGACTGGGTTCATACTGCAATCATACTGGGAAGGACTGGAGCCAGAGTGGCAGTGACTGAGATGATACTAGGGGTGACTGGAACCCTGTTGGGAGCGGCTGGAACCATGCTGGGATTGAATGGGAACACCTGGGACCATGCTGGGATCACAGTGGGATCATAGTGGGAGTGACTGGGCTGGTACTGGGATCATACTGAGTGTCACTGAAAGTGACTGGGATCATACTGGGGGTGACTGGGAGCCACAGGGCCCATGCTGGGAGTGACCTGGGCCCCTCCTCTGGGTGGAACTGGGGGAACTGGCCCAGCTGGGGCTCAGGATTGTTCTCCCCCAGGACTTCCCCAGGTGCTCCTGCCATCCCTGGTCTCACAGAGCCAAGGGACAGGGGACAGCTGAGGGACAGGGGACAGCCGAGGGACAAGGGACAGCCAGGGAACACGGCCTGGCCAAGGGACACTGAGCTCCAGCACTCTGAGCTGTTGTGCCCGGGCTGTTGCCCTTGGGCTCCCAGCACAGGCCAAGGGGGAGAAGCCCCTCCAGAAACTGTTGTTTGCTTGAAGCTTTGCTCTTGGACATTCCCAAGGAGCCCCTGCAGGGGCTGCAGCCCGGCCGGGTGCCCGGGGCCACCAAAGCCACTGCGGCAGTGCCCTCCTGCCCCGGGCAGGGCAGAGAACACCCAAGGAAAGGCTCGTGCTGGGCTCAGGGCAGGGACAGGGCACTCTCCTGGCACTGCCACGGGCACAACAGAGCCACCCTGGGGACAGGACTGGGATTTGTGTCCCATGGAATCCTAGCAGGGATTCCTTCTCATTTCACTGCTGTCTATGCATTGGTCATCAATTCAAATCATTTCCCCATGGAATTCCCATGGCAGTGGGTTGGAGAGGAGATCCATCTATGGAATTATCACATGACTGGGATGGGAGTGAGATCCAGCCATAGAAATTCCATGGGAATTTCTGCATTCTCAAGTCCTCCATTCCAGAATTCCAACATTCCCGCAGGAATTCCCCTCCCTCTCCCACACCCACCTTTGCGCTCCACAGACTCACGGACATATCTGATGTATTTTGGGAGATCTTCCACACCGGTGTGTCCCAGGTAATGCTTCATCTGCTCCACCGTGATCCCTCTGGATTCCCAGCACCTCTGGGTGATCCAGGTGGCACCAATGGACACTGCAAAGCTCCCAGATCCCAGCTGGAAGGAGATGAAATCCCACCCGTCGGAGCTGTACCGGTGGGATCCAGGGATGCTTCACTGGACAAGAGGTCACAGCTGGAAACCACCTGCACGCTGTGGAGACCTGGGAAGGAAGGGAGAATGGAGCCATGGAGATGTGTCCCAGCCCCACAGAGCCCCTTGGAGCTCCCTGGATTCCCATTCCAGCCCCACAGATCCCATCCCAGCCCCTCAGAGTCCTCCACTCCCACAGATCCCAGCCTAGCCCCCGGCTCCCTCTAGTCACCCCTGGCTCTGGTGGCACCAGCCCCGTCTCCAGGTCACTGTCGGCCAAGTGCTGGTTCCTGTCCTTGAGCCAGCTCAGCTATCCCAATGTCCCAGCTCTGGCTATCCCAATATCCCAGCTCTGGCTATCCCAAAATCTCAGCACTGGCTATCCCAATGTCCCAGCTCTGCCTAGCCCAATGTCCCAGCTCTGCCTAGCCCAATGTCCCAGCTCTGCCTATCCCAGTATCCCAGCTCTGCCTGTCCCAATGTCCCAACTCTGCCTATCCCACTATCCCAGCTCTGCCTATCCCAGTATCCCAGCTCTGCCTGTCCCAATGTCCCAACTCTGCCTATCCCAATATCCCAGCTCTGCCTATCCCAATGTCCCAGCTCTGGCTATCCCAGTGTCCCAGCTCTGGCTATCCCAGTGTCCCAGCTCAGCTCCCGCTGCCATCTCCACTCTCTGCAGCTCCATCCGGCCCCGCTCGCTGTCCCAGCGCTCACAGGGGGTCCCGCCCACAATCAAGGACTGGGGGACCCCTGGGTCGGGCTCTGACAGCGCCGCTTCCAGGTATTGCAGGCAGTGGGACACTGGGGGGACACAGAGATTTGGGGGAGCTGGGGGACTGAATGGGAGAGTTTGGGATCCAGGGGGGTCAACAGGTCAAGGAAAGGAGGGACTTGAAGAGCTGGGAAGGAGGTTCAGGGGCTCAGAGTCAAGGAAAGGGGAGTGCAGGGACTGGGAGAGGTGGGATGGGGTGTCCAGGGAATCCTGTGCCCAGCAAAGGGGGTGCCAGGGCTCCTCAGGGTGAGGAAAGGAGGGGCTGCGGGCTGGGAAATGCAGGAATGGGGGCCCAGGGGTCCCAGAGTCAAGGAAAAGGGTGGATCTGGGGGCTGGGAAAGGCGGGGTGGCCAGGAAAAGGTTGAGTTGGTGCCGGATAAGGGGGTGCAGGGGGGGGTCTCAGTGCTGGGCAAAGAGATAAAAGGGTGTCTCAGTTCTCAGGAATGGTGGTCAGGGGAATCTCAGGGTCAAGAAAATGGGGGGCAAGGACTGGGAGAGGTAGAAGGGAGTTCCAGGGGGTCCTTGGGCCCAGGAAAAGGGAGTCCAGGGTTTCCCAAAACAGGAGGGTCACAGGCTGGGGAAACCCGGGATATTCGGGAAGAGGGAGTTCAGGGGGTCTCTGGTTTTGCAGAAAGATGGGGCTGGGGGCTGGGAAAGGCAGGAATGGGAGTCCAATACATTCCAGGGCATCCCAGGGTCAAGCACACAGGAAGTCTGGAGGCTGGGAGACATGGGATGACCGGGAAAAGGGGAGCAGGGGGTCCTGATGTCCAGAAAAAGGGGATTCAGGGGGCTCCCTGTACAGGATAAGGGGAGGAGGGGGGTCCCGGTCCCGTTCAGGGTCCCGTTGCCGGAGGTCCCACTCCCCCCTCGCCGCCCCCAGCAGCGCCCCCAGCCCCAGCGCTGGAGCCATCGCGCTGCTCCTACTCACTCCCAGTATCATCCCAGTATGATCCCAGTCACTCCCAGTGATCCCAGCCCAGTCACTCCCAGTGATCCCACTCCTGCCATCCCCCAACCCTCTCTGCCTTCCCACCTGGCCCGGCTCCATTCCCGCTCCCCCAGCGGGCTGCGACGGGTCCGGGGAACGGGGGAGGAGGAGGACGGAGGGAGGGAGGAAGAGGCGGAGCGGCAGGAGGAAGCGGGAGGAGAGAACGAGCGGAGGAACCGCGCGGCTCCAGCGCTCCCTGAACTCGCAGCCCCCCGGACCGCCCCCATCCCGCAGGTGCCCGGGGAGGGGGAGCTCGCCCCAAATATCCCGGGGAGGTCCCTGGGTTTGGGGTTTTTTGGGGGGCTGATGTTTGGAGCTTGTAGGGCTCCAAAGCCGAGGTGCAGACGCCCCTCGAGGGGACATCGGGGGCTCCCGGGAGGTGTTTTTGGGGTGTCCCGGTGGCGGCAGAGCCCCGTTGGGGGTCGGGGGGATGCGGGTCCCCTCGCGGTGGGGGTTGGGCTTCCCGGGCCGGGCCCTCCGAGCTCTGCCGGGGCCACGTGGGGAGCGCGCGGGAGCGGCGGGGCCGGGGGGACACCGGGTTTGGGCACAGCCATGCCCAGAGTGACTCCCTGGAACTCCCAGTGTGCGCCCAGTTACTCCCAGTTATACCCTGTATGGTTCCAGTCACGGCCAGCACCTCTCCAGTCTCTCCCAGTCTGATTCCAGTCTGATCCCAGTCACTCTCAGATACTCCCAGTACTATTTCAGTCACTCCCAGTGTTAAAAATAAGACGCTTGACACGGCCAATATATCAAGCAGCAATTTAATAATTAATTAATTAACATGGTAAAGTGTGAGCAAAGAGGCAGCGCTGGGTACAGTGGCAGGGGTTTTCCCTTCCAACTGCACACCCATTGCTGGTTTTGATGGTATTTTATACATATTCATAAGCTTTCTCAGCAGTTTCCATTTCTAGTTTTAACGTCACAATTCAATACCTAACAGCCATAAATCTATAGATTGTCCTGTATAATTCTATGGACCATTGTGATCTATTCTGATATTTCAATACTCCAGGATGTACTTCCAGGATATGTTTTTCCAGGTGGTGGGATCTGGCTTCCAGATATGGGGGTCCCATCTCTATTCCCAGATCCATCAATCTCGGGCAGTGATGTCCAGTTTCCTTCTCTAGGAGCCATGAATCAGTGAGCTGAAGTCTTGTCTTCGTGTCCAGGATGTTTTCCCACCTTCTGTGAAGGCTTGAGCCCCCTCCTCACTTCCTTCTTTTGTCTAAAAAAAAGCCTTTTTACAATCTAAAACTACAGTTTAAAATTCTTTAATACAAAGCAAGCTTCTACAGTTACAATTAAAAGACACCTATTACAGAATAGCTTGAGACTCATAATAGGTAATTGCAAGCAAAAGATTTATTCAAAAACTTCCCTCCTATGCTTTCCTCAGCTGTTTATTAGAACTCATCTTTTATAACTGTCCCATTGTTGTGTTCTACAACTACAATTACACAGATTTTCTTCATTTCCCTGACACGAAACATAACTTTGTATTTCACACCAGTATGATCCCAGGCAGTTCTAGTAGGATCCCAGTATGACCCCGACATGGGCACAGCTGCTCCCATGATCATGCACTGTGGTTCCAGATGCTCCCATTTACCCCCACTGTGGTTTCAGTCTCTCCCAGTGTATCCCAGTTGCTGCCAGCATTTTCCCAGTCACACCAAGATACTCAGATTTTCTTCAAGCCTTATTCCAGTTGCTCACAGCATTCCCAGTCACCCTCAGTGCTGTCCCAGTCTCCCCGAGCATCGCCCAGCTGCTCCCGCTCTGATCCCAGTAGGATCCCAATTGTCCCCATGGTTCCAGTGTCTCCCTGTTCCTCCCAGTGTGATCTCAGTTGCCCCGGTGTAGACCCAGTGAGTCCGTAGATGATTCCAGTCCCTCCCAGCATGGTCCCAGTCCTGCCCAGTTGCCCCCAATGAAGATCCAGTCACCCCCACTCCCAGTGTCCCCCAGCATGGTCGCAGTTGTTCCCAGTGTGGTCCTGGCTTTTCCAACAAGGTTTTAGACCCCTTTGGGTGATTTTAGGCCAAATCTGGTGGCGTCAAGTCTCCTTTGGGGGATTTTGGGATAACCTGGGAAGTTTCAGGGTGGATTTTAGATCGCTTAGGAGGATTTTAGGCATATTTGCATGGGGTTTAGCTATGTTTGGCTGATTTTGGGCCAAATCTGGAATGTTTTAGGGTTAACTCCATGTTCCTTTAGGTGATTTTAGCTCAACCTAGGTACTTTCAGGGTGGATTTTAGGGATTTTGGAGATTTAAAAGGTAATTTGAGGACATTTTGTGAGGGTTTTAAATTAGGCGCCTTTGGTTGGATTTTAGATCCCTCTGGATGATTTTAACCCCATTTTGTTGATTTTAGGTCAACCATGGGGATTTCGGGTGGATTTTAGGTCCGTTTGAATTACTTTATGCCTCTTTGTGTGATTATAGGCCAAACCAAGCCCTTTTAGGACCGCACGTCCCCTTGGCCTAGCTCCTTTCCCTCATAATTCCCACCCTGTCCTTGACCCCTCCCCTTTCTCCGCACAGTTCCCGCCCTTTCATTGACCCCGCTCCCGGGGTTCAGAACGGGGGAGGAGGAGGAGGGAAGGAGGAAGAGGTGGAGCGGCAGCAGGGAGCAGGAGGAGAAGGGCAGAGGAGGCAGAGGCGGCTCCCGCGCTCCCTGAACTCGCAACACGGCCAGAAACATTGCCTGGATCCCGCAGGTGCCTTGGGAGCGGGAGCTTGCATCAGATATCCCAGAGGGAGTCCCTGGGTTTGGGGTTTTTGGATTTGGCCGGAAGTGGCTGCTCCCAGTATGAGCCCAGTTGCCCCCCCGTGTGGTTCAAGTTTCCTCAGCATTCCCAGTATGAGCCCAGTCTCTCCCAGTATGCCTAAGTGGGGAGACAGAAGAGGGGGGAGCTTTTCGGGTTCCTGGCACTCCCAGCAGCCTGGAGAGGGCAGGGACCAAGCAGATGGGGGATCTCCTTCCCCTTCCCTGTGGCACGGAGACAAATCCCATCCTCTCCTTGTCCTTCCTCCCCAGACAAGGAGCTGAGCATGGAGACCAAGGAGGACAAATCCCCGCAGCAGAACCTCGTGGGAGAGGCCATTCGGAGCGGTGCCACAGTGCAGAAATCCAATGGGAAGGAAGATCCCTGGAGATCCCTCACGAGGAGGAGCTGCAAACGCAGATCGGGGGAATGTGAGGAGGAAAGATCCACCCTGTGCCAGGAAGGCGTCCAGAGATGGAACCAGAGCTCAGAGCTGGTGGCCCATGAGCAGCTTCCTGATGGGGAGAAGCCCCACAAGTGCTCTGAGTGTGGGAAGAGCTTCAGCAAGAGGTCCAACCTGATCTGTCACCAGAGGATCCACACTGGGGAGAGGTCCCACAAGTGCGGGGAATGTGGGATGAGCTTCAGCCGGAGGGAACACCTGATTGGCCACCAGAGGATCCACACCGGGGAACGGCCCTATGAGTGTGCAGAGTGTGGGAAGAGCTTCAGAGAGAGGAAACACCTCATTTGTCACCAAAAGATCCACACAGAGGAACGGCCCTACAAATGTGGGGAATGTGGGAAGAGCTTCAGGCAGCGTACCAACCTGATCCTCCACCAAAAGATCCACACTGGGGAGAGGCCCTACAAGTGTTCCGAGTGTGGGAAGGGGTTTCGGATCAGCACCCAGCTCCTTCTACATCAGCAGACACACACAGAGGAGAGGCCATTCCACTGCCCTGACTGTGGGAAGGGCTTCAAGGACAACTCCAGTCTCACCATCCACCAGCGCATCCACACTGGTGAGAGGCCCTATGAGTGTGATAAATGCAGGAAGAGGTTTCGGACCAGCTCCCATCTTCGCCTGCACCAGCGCACACACACGGAGGAGAGGCCCTTCCGCTGCCCCGACTGTGGGAAGGGCTTCAAGGTGAACTCCATCCTCAAGAAGCACCGGCGCATTCACAGCGGGGAGAGACCCCACGAGTGTGAGGAATGTGGGATGAGCTTCAGCCGGAGGGAACACCTGATCCGTCACCAGAGGATCCACACTGGGGAACGGCCCTACAAGTGTGGGGGATGTGGGATGAACTTCAGCCAGAGGGCACACCTGATCCAGCACCAGAACATCCACACTGGGGAATGGCCCTACAAGTGTGGGGAATGTGGGAAGGGCTTCAGCTGCCGTTCCCACCTTGTCATCCACCAGCGCACGCACACGGGGGAGAGGCCCTATGAGTGTGATAAATGCAGGAAGAGGTTTCAGACGAGCTCCAGTCTCCTCGTGCACCAGCACACGCACACGGAGGAGAGGCCCTTCCGCTGCCCCGACTGTGGGAAGGGCTTCCAGCACAAGTCCAACCTCATCAAGCACCAGCGCATCCACACTGGGGAGAGGCTCCACGAGTGTCCCTAGTGTGGGAAAAGCTTCTCCAGGACCTCTATCTTGACCCAGCAGCAAAGGAAGCACTGGTAAGGGAAGCCTTGCAAGTGCTCCCAGTGCAGGAAGACTTTTATGCGCTGCTGCAGCTCCACCCCCCACTGGAAGAGCCATGTTGGACAGAGCCCTGGTGACCCACATTCCCTGTGATCCATGTTGGGAAGACATCTGTCTGGTTGTCCTTTTTTTAGCCTTCATTTTTTTCTCTTCTCCTACTCTTTGAACTTCAAACCCCAAAAGCGATCTGTCTGTCACCTCAAAAGCACTTCAGTCCCCCTCCCCCTGGAAACAACTCAATCTCACCTCAAGGTGCTGGTTTTAGTCCCGGATTGCTCCCAGTGCCAATCTCTCTCTCAGTCTCAGTCCTGGAGCAGTGCCACTCTCGGTGCTGGTTCCGGTGCCGGTCCTAGTCTCAGTCTTGGTCCCAGTGCCAATTGTGGTGCTGGTTTTAGTTTTTGTCTTGGTCCAAGTCAACACATTCCAGTGCCAGATTGGTGCTGGTCTCAGTTCTGGTCTCGGTCTCAATCTTGGTGCTGGTGTCTGCTGTGGTGTTAGTCTCAGACCCGCTGCCAGAGATTTTAGCCTCATTTTGGTGATTTTAGGCCAAACCAGGTACTTTCAGGGTGGATTTTATGCCCTTTTGGGAGATTTAAGGGTGATTTTTGGGCATTTTCAGTGGGTTTTAAAAGACTTTGGGCAATTTCAGGGCTCTTTTGGTTGGATTTTAGACTCCTTTGGATAATTTTAGCAGCATTTGCTGATTTTAGGCCAAACCATTTGGATTTAGGGTAGGATTTTAAAGCCCTGTGTTTTATTTTAGGCCACTTTGTTGGCATTTTTGGCCTCTTTGGTTGATTTGAGACCAGACCTGATCAATGATAAGGTGGATTTCAGGTCTGTTTTGTTGATTTTAGGCCAAACCAGGCCATGTTTTAACCACTAGTCCCCATGGGCATGCCCCTCTCCTCTCACAGTTCCCAGCCCTTCTTTACCCCGCCCCTTTCCCTTCATATTTCCCGGCTTTTCGTTGATCCCGCCAATTTCCCCTCACACTTTCTGCCCCCGCCCCCACAGTTCGGGGTTGGGAACGGGGGGAGGAGGAGGAGGGCAGGAGGAAGAGGCGGAGCGGCAGCAGGGAGCAGGAGGAGAAGGGCAGAGGAGGCAGAGGCGGCTCCAGCGCTCCCTGAACTCGCAGCACGCCTGGCGAGCATCGACCCATCCCGCAGGTACCCGGGGAGTGGGAGCTCGACCCAAATATCCTGGGGAATCCCTGGGTTTGGGGTTTTCATGATCCAGCCAATGTGGGCTAAGATCGTGATGGTTCGTTTTTAATCTCAAAATGCAAAAGACACACAAGGGGACTTCAAATTAATCACATCAGCGGTGCACTTCATTGAGTGCCAACAGCATCCGTGTGTGATAGGTGCAGAGGAAAAAAGAAACAAAGGATAGTGAGAAAAAGAATGGGGGGGAAATCGCCACCAACAGGAGACGAGGTCCTCGTGGTCACTGCCAACAGATCCGTCTTCTTCTGTCGGGGAGATCTCAGGGGTGGTAAAGTTGTGGGGACTTCTTTGAGTCTTTTTCCAAGCGGCAGGCAGTTGGCCAAGAGGTGGGGAAGAGGTGCAGAGCAAGGACAGGACAGGTACGGGACAGGCCAGTTCGGCAGGGTTGGACCAGGCAGGGCTGGGCCTGGTCGCTGGTAAGCACGATCTGTCCGTGCTCATTGTCTTAGTGCAGGTTTCCATGGGGACATGTACCAGTTCTTGGTCCAGTGAACGCACCTGCAGGAGAAACCTGGCAGACATCCCAGCCCAGTCAGGCCAGAGCTCCTGTGCTGTGGTTTTAGGGGCCTGGGGGCTTTCAGCCTCTGTCCTTGTTCAACAGTCGTGAGGCAGATGGGGGATCTTGGGGCTGTGTCTTACAGGGGGATGTTTGGAGCTTGCAGGGCTCCAAAGCCGAGCCGCAGATGCTCCTCGGGGGGACATCGGGGGTTCCCTGGGGAGGTGTTTTTGGGGGTCCTGGTGGCGGAAGAGCCCCAGCAGGGGTGGGGGGACACTGGGTGTGAGGACCCCTGGGAAAGCTGTGGCTTCACTTAACGGCACTCCAGAGAGAGGAGGGCCTGAGAACCGCAAGAGGGGGTACCCCGAGGGGGGGGAACCCCTGGGATTGCCGGGACCCCAGCAGAAGGTGCTAGGGCTGGAGTGGCCAAATTGGCGGGAAAGGGGTTTGGGGGTACCAGTGCTGGAAGTGGCTGCTCCCAGTCTGAGTCCAGTTGCCCCCCTCCGTGTGGTTCCAGCTTCCTCAGCACTCCCAGTATGAGCCCAGTCACTTCCAGTATCCCTAAGTGGAGAGACAGAAGAGGGGGGAGCTTTTTGGGTTCCTGGCATTCCCAGCAGCCTGGAAAGGGCAGGGACAGAGCAGACAGGGGATCTCCTTCCCCTTCCCTGTGTCATGGAGGCAAATCCCATCCTCTCCTGGTCCTTCCTTCCCCAGACAAGGAGCTGAGCATGGAGAGCAAGGAGCACAAATCCCCGCAGCAGAACCTTGTGGAAGAGGCCGTTTGGAGCGGTGCCATGGCACAGGAATTCAGCAGGGAGGAAAAGGCCCGGAGATCCCTCATGAGGAGGGGCTGCAAAGGCAGATCAGGGGGATGTGAGGAGGAAAGACCCACCCTGTGCCAGGAAGGCATCCAGAGATGGAGCCAGAGCTCAGAGCTGGTGGTGCATGAGCAGCTTCATGATCGGGAGAAGCTCCACAAGTGCTCTGAGTGTGGGAAGAGCTTTAGACAGAGGTCATGCCTGATCCAGCACCAGATGATCCACACTGGGGAGAGGTCCCACAAGTGCGGGGAATATGGGAAGAGATTCAGACGAAGGGAACACCTGATTGGCCACCAGAGGATCCACACCGGGGAACAACCCTACGAATGTGGGGAGTGTGGGAAGAGCTTCAGCTGGAGCTCCCATCTGATCTGTCACCAGAAAATCCACACTGGGGAGAGGCCCTACGAGTGTGATAAATGCAGGAAGAGGTTCCAGACCAGCTCCAGTGTCCTCCTGCACCAGTGCACGCACACAGAGGAGAGGCCCTTCTGCTGCCCCGACTGCGGGAAGGGCTTCAAACACAACTCCACCCTGAAGAGTCACCGGCGCATCCACACCAGGGAACGGCCCTACGAATGTGAGGAATGTGGGAAGAGCTTTCATGAGAAGTCCAGCCTGATCTGCCACCAGAGGATGCACACTGGGGAGAGGCCCCATGAGTGTGGGGAATGTGGGAAGAGCTTCAGCCAGCACTCCCACCTAATGCGCCACCAAAAGATCCACACGAGGGAGAGGCCCTATGAGTGTGGGGAATGTGGGAAGAGGTTTCCCACCAGCTCCAGTCTCCTCCTGCACGAGCGGATTCACACAGATGAGAGGCCCTTCCACTGCCCTGACTATGGGAAGAGCTTCCAGATCCACTTCAACCTCCTCAGGCACCGGCGCATCCACACCAGGGAGAGGCACCACGAGTGTGAGGAATGTGGGATGAGCTTCAGCCAGAGCTCCAACCTGATCTGCCACCAGAGGACCCACACCGGGGAACGGCCCTACGAGTGTGGGGAATGTGGGAAGAGCTTCAGGCAGAGATCCAGCCTCATGCTGCACCAGGTCACCCACACTGGGGAAAGGCCATACAAGTGTGAGGAATGTGGGAAGCGGTGCAGTTGCCGTTCCCAGCTTGTCATCCACCAGAGGATCCATACAGGGGAGAGGCCCTATGAGTGTGATAAATGCAGGAAGAAGTTTCAGACCAGCTCCCATCTCCTCATGCACCAGCGGATTCACAAGGATGAGAGGCCCTTCCGCTGCCCCGACTGTGGGAAGGGCTTCACACAGAACTCCATCCTCATCACCCACCGTCGCATCCACACCAGGCAGAGGCCCTTCGAGTGTCCCCAGTCCGGGAAGAGCTTCTCCTGCACCTTCCAACACCAACAGAGGCACCAGTAAGGGAAGTCCTGCCAGTTCTCCTAGTGGAGGAAGAGCTTCATGCGCTGCTCCTGCTCCATCCCCCACTGGAGGAACCACGTTGGGCAGAGCCCTAGTGACCCACATTCCCTATGATCCATGTTGGGCGGACACCTGGCTGGTTATCCTTTTGTTTTGGCCTTAATGTTTTTCTCTTCTCCCACTCTTTGCACTCCAGAAGCCAAAAGGGATGGGTCTGTCACGTCAAACCACTCCAATCCCACGGAGAACAAGTCAATTTTAACCCAAAAGGGCTTAATCCCACCTCAAAATGGCTTGTTCCTGATAAATAAACTTCCTTTATTTCCCTTAAGGGTCTAAGCTAGCTCAGTCCTTCTCAGGCCTTGGAGGAATATATCAAAGAGACAGGAAAAGGATTCAAAAGAGGCTCTCACCCTTAGCTGCAGTGATGTTTATTTCCAGGTGGTGTCCGGGGAAAGAGAGCAAGTCCCCAGGGGGACAGGGTCTTTTCTCAGGACTTCTGAGGGAGGGGCAAGCTGGCATACAGCCAATGGGGTCAGAAAGGGAAGGAAGGGTCAGACTACATGACAGGAGTTCCAGGGGTCCCTGAGGGGGGAGAAACCATTCCCACAGGGGAATGTAACATGTTCCCACCTTGAGAAAAACTCAGTCCCGTGGTAGATTTCCTGGATTCCATGGGCGCCAGGGTGAGATTGTGAGAGCTATGACTGTGATTCGTGTCAGAGGAAATACAGATATAATGATGAGATTGTACCATGGGAATAAAAGTGATGAATCCTGAGGAACTGCTGGAAAAAACTGGGAGGGAAAAGAGATGGACAGAATATGGTGAACATTAGATGGGGAAATTGAGCAAACACGTAAACTGCTTATAGAGGCAAAATTGGGTGAGAACCTAAAGATCAGCAAAATGAATGAGGAAGAGCAATGACAATCAGAGAGAGCTGAATGACCACCAAGAAAACGCCCGCGCAGCACAGCAAGGTACAGGCACCACAAGGGGAAATGGGGGGGAGAGGGGGCTGCTGAGAAGTGCTGAGAAATGTTTATGCATCTGTATGAAGGGATGGAATAAATATTTGCAGAACTGACAGTTGGGGTGTGTGACGGAGTAGCGCAGACTCCCCGCGCACCCAGCGCTGCTTGCTCACTTTTTATGGAATGTAATTTGATAAATAACTGAAATTTTGATGAAAGATTGGAGTATGGATTTTCATTTCTAACAAGATGGGGTTGGAAGGAGATCAAGAGAAATGGGATCCAAATTTGAAGCAGTGGGATCAGGATTGTGTGGGGCTGGGCAGATGGGATATGTTTGATAGTAAATCAAATGTTGACAGTTCTTCATTTCTGTCCCATTCATTTTCAGTGTCAGTTCTGTTTTCACAGTGCCACCTTCTCAGCTGATTGTCTTTGTGTCCTCCTTTCTCTCCTGCCTCTCTCTGCCTGCTCTCTTTGTCTCTCAGTGTTCCCTTGAGCCAGGGCAGCTCCCATCAAAGACCCTGCCCTGACTGAATTTCCAATGTAGGAGCTACCACAAGCATGGATGAAGTTCTGGAGGCTGGCAGTGAAATGTCCCTGTAGGATCTTGCTGCCCTTGGCTTTCGGCCCCTTTTTCAGAGCTTTGCCTTAGGGGTAGGAAGATCCTTTCCTTGCTGGGAACTGGAATTCCAGAGCCTTGCAGTGTGTGCCATGCAGGAGCATCCAGACTGGGATCCTGCAGGCTGGGCTCACATGGACTGGGATCCTCCAGCCTGGGACTGCACAGAGCGGGACCATCTGGATCAGGAGCATCCAGAGTGGGATGATGGGACTGGGACCTTGTAGGGCTGGGATTGTCTGGGTTGGGATCATGTGGACTGGGATTGCACAGACTGGGATTGGACAGACTGGGATTGCACACACTGGGATTGGACAGACTGGGATTGCACACACTGGGATTGCACAGACTGGGGTTGGACAAACTGGGATTGCACAGACTGGGATCACACGGGCTGGGATTTCACAGGCTGGCACCATCTGGATCAGAACCATACAGACTGGGATCATACAGACCAGGATGGCTGCACCGGAATGATGCAAACTGAGGCAGTCCTGGCTGGCCCAGGGCTCCCTCTCAGTCCATTGCTCCCCGAGGGTCCCTTTGAGTCCTGAACGGAGCACAGCCAAAACTGTCCAGAGTGAACCAGTCCTGTTGCCAGTCCTGGTGCTGGTGCCAGCCTCGGTCTCAGTCTTGGTCGTGAAGCGGTGCCAGTCTCGGTGCTGCTGCCAGTTCCAGTTTCAGTTCTGGTCTCAGTCTGTGTTTCCGTCTTGGTCTGGGTCACTCTCACTCTCACTCTCACAGTCGTTCCACTCCCAGTGCTGGTACCAGTGCCGCTCTTGGTCCCGCAGTGCTCCCAGTGCCAATCTCAGTCTCAGTCCCAGTCCCACAGCAGTGCCAGTCTCGGTGCTGGTTCCGGTGCTGGTCCTTGTCCCAGTCTTGGTCCAGTGCCAGTTCTGGTTCTGGTTTCAGTCCTGGTCTCAGTCTTAATCCCGGTGCCTTTGCAATGCCAGTCTGGGTTCTGTGACAGTCTCAGTCTTGGTGCTGATCTTGGTCCCCATCCTGGAGACTTTAGACCCTTTTGGGTGATTTTAGGCCCAACTGGGCAGGTTCAGGGTGGATTTTAGATCCCTTTGGATGATTTTAGTCCCATTTAGGTGGGGTTTGCCCCATTTGAGTGTTTTTAGGCCACAACAGGTACTTTCAGGGTAGATTTTGTGCTAGTTTGGGAGATTTGAAAGTGACTTTAGGCCATTTTGTGAGGGCTTTGAACCAATTTGGGCAATTTTAGGCCCCTTTGGTTGGATTTTAGACCCCTTTGGATGATTTTAACCCCATTTGTCAGATTTTAGGCCAAACCATGGGGAGTTAGGGTGGATTTTAGGCCCCTTGGGGTGATTTTATGCAAATCCTTGTGAGGTTTTTTTGCCTCTTTGGGTGATTTGAAGCCAAATGTGATACATTTGAGGATGGATTTTTGGCCCCTTTGGACAATTTTCAGCCCCTTTGGGTGATTTTAGGCCAAACCGGCCCTTTTAGGACTGTGAGTCCCCCTGGCCACCCCCATTCCCCTCACAGTTCCCGCCCTTTCTCTGACCCCGCCTCATTTCATTCCTTCCCTGCCCTTTCTTTGGCCGCGCCTCTCTTTTCCCTTGAGTCACGCCCATCTGCTGGCGCGGTCTCTCCAGCGCATGCGCACATTACCCGCCAGCGTCTCCTCAGCTCGTCGCCATCTTTGCTCCCGGTCCGCCGACCCGGCTCCAGCGTGTCCGAGACCTACGGTGGGGCAATGGCGGATCTATAGGGGATCTCTAAGGGTCTGGGAGGACCTGGTGGTCTCTAGAGGATTTGGTGGGGGGTCTGTAGGGGATTTGGGGATCTATAGAGGATTATGGCGGTCTGGGGGTCCCTAAAGTAGTCTCTATAGGGTCTCTATCGGGGTCTGGGGGGTCTATAGAGTGTCCGGAAGGGCCTCTAAAGGGGGCCTGGGGGTCCTTAAATGGGGTCTGGGGATCTCTATAGGGGATTTGAGGGAATCTGGGTGGCCTTTTCGGGGCTTGGGTGGGTCTATAGGAAATCTGTAGGGCTCTGCGGGCGCCTATAGCGGGTCCATGAAAGTCTGGGGGTGTCTTTGGGTCGCTATGGGGGATTTGGGGGGTCTGGGAGTATCTAAAGGGAGTCTGAGGGGGCTATAGGGGATCTATGGGGGATCTGTAGAGGGTCCGGGGGGGCTGGGCGTCCCTATAGGGAGGGGGGGTCTAGGAAGTTCTATAGGGAATCTGGGGGTCTCTATAGGGGATTTGGGGTGGCTGGGGCAGTCCATAGGGGATCTGGGGGTCTCTGTATGGGGTCTGGGGGTCCCTATAGGGTATTTGGGGAAGTATGTGGGTCTCAATAAGGGGGATTTGGGATGTCTGTAGGGGCTCTGGGGGTCTATATGGGGGATCTGAGGGTGTTTATAGGGGATGTGGGCGTGTCTGTAGGGGATCAGGGGTATCTTTAGCGGATCTGGGTGTCTCTATGATGGATTTCAGGGGGTCCGAGGGTCTCTATAGGGCATGTGGGGGTTTCCAGAGGGGATTTGGGGAGGCTCTGGAGGTCTCTATAGAGGATCTGGGAATCTCTGTGGAGGATTTGGGGGTTTTTATAGATGCTCTGGGGGCCTCTATGGGGGACTTGGGGGGGTCTGGCAGGGTCTATAGGGGCTCTATAGGGGTCTGGGTGAGCCTGTAGAGGGTCCAGGGGGGTCTGGGGGGGTCTCAGGATCTCTGTTGGGGAATTTGGCGTCCCAAAAGGGCATTTTTTTGAATTTTGGGTCAAAATTTGGAATTTGGGGTCCCAAAGGGGATTTTTTTTGGGAATTTTGGACTCTCTAGAGGGATTTTTGGGGGAATTTTGGGTCCAGACTTTGGAATTTGGGGTTCTCAAAGTGAATATTTGGGAAATTCGGGTCCAAACTTGAGAATTTGGGGAGCCCAAAGGGAATTTTTGAATTTTTAGGTCCAAACTTGGGAATTTTGGGATCTCTGGAGAGAATCTGGGGGGAATTTTGGGCCCAAACATTGAAATTTGGGGTTTCAAAAGGGAAATTTTGGGAAATTTGGGTCCAGATTTATGAATTTTGGTCTCTCTAGAGGGAATTTGGGGGGACTTTTGGATCCAAACGTGGGAAATCTTGGGAAATTTGGGTCCAAACGTGGGAATTTTGGGCTTTTTCTTCCCAGATTTCCTCTTCATGTTCTTGGTGATCGGCAGCACCGACAAGTCCTGCCTGCTGCACCACTTCATCAAGGGCAAGTGTAGGAAATTCTGGCGGCATTTGGGAATTCTGGGGGGTTGGGGGATTTGGGGGGATTTTTGTGGGATTATGGAGGGATATTATTTTATATTTCTGGGCATTTTAAGGGTTTGAGGTTTTTGGTGGTTGTTTTTTGTTTGTTTGTTTGTTTTAATTTTCTGGTTGGTTTTTGTTGGTGTTTGGGGAAATTTTTGGGAATTCTGGAAATATTACTGTAATTTTTGGAGGCATTTTCAGGATTTTTTTTCTTTTGTGAGCCATACTGCAGCTTTATTCAGATTTTTTATTTAGAATTTTGCTTTTTAATGACATTTTTGTGGGATTTTTACAATATTTGGGAAATTCTGTGTCCCTGTGGGCTCTCCCCAATCCGTCGGCATTTTGGGGCATTTTCTGTCACTTTAGGGTCATATTTGGTCACTTTTGGGCTATTTTTGGCCACTTTTTTGGTGTTTTCTGTCATACTGGGTAATTTTGGGCATCTTTCTGCCATTTTAGGGACATTTGGGGCAAATTTTGTTCACTTTTTGGGTCACTTAATGCCATTTTGAGGCAATTTTGTAATTTCGGGGGAATTTCTTGTCAGTTTTCAGTCATTTTTGGGCCATTTTGTGGCCATTTTCTGTCACTTTTTGGGTATTTTTTGGACTCTTTAGGGGCATTTTGGGTGGCTTTTCACCCATTTTTGCCAGTTCCAGTCTCAGTCCCAGTCTCAGTCTCGGTCTCAGCGCGGTCCCGGTTCCAGTGCTGGTACCGGTGCCGCTCTTGGTCCTGCAGTGCTCCCAGTGCCAGTCTCAGTCTCGGTCCCAGTCCCTGGGCGGTGCCAGTCTCGGTGCTGGTTCCGGTGCCGGTCTTGGTCTCAGTCTTGGTCCCAGTGCCAGTTCTGGTGCTGGTTACGGTCTCGGTCCTAGTCCTGGTGCCAGTGCAGTGCCGGTCTCTGTTGTGGTGTCGGTTCTGGTCCCAGTCTTGGTCTCGGTGCCGGTCCCAGAGCGGCGCCGCTCTCAGTGCCAGTCTCAGATCCGGTGTCGGTCTCAGTCTTGGTGCTGGTGCCGGTTCTGGTGCTGATCGTGGTCTTGGTCTCAGTCCCGGTCCCAGAGATTTTAGGCCAGTTTGGGATTTTAGGCCAAACTGGGCAAGCTCAGGGTGAATTTTAGACAGCTTTGGATGCTTTTAGGCCAAATCTGGTGAGTTTTAGGGTGGATTTTAGATCCCTTTGGATGATTTTTGGCCCATTTGGGTGATTGTAGGCCAAACTGGGCAGGTTTAGGCTGGATTTTTGAGCCTTTTAGTGTGGATTGTAGGCCCCTTTGGCCGATTTTAGGCCAAATCTGGTGGGGTTTAGTATCAGTTGGGTGATTTTAAGATAAGCTGGGCAGTTTTAGAGTGGATTTTTAGATCCTTTTGGATGATTTGAGGCCCATTTAGGTGGGGTTTAGCATGGTTTGGGTGATTTTAGGCCAAATCTGGTGGGTTTCAGGTGGTACTTTAGGTCCCTTTGGGTGATTTTAAGGCTAAGCAGGTACTTTCAGTGTTGATTTTACACCAATTTGGATGACTTAAATGTGATTTGAGGCCATTTTGTGTGGGTTTTAAACCAGTTTGGCTAATTTTAGGCTCCTTTATTTGGATTTTGTACCCCTTTGGCTGATTTTAACCCCACTTGTCTGATTTAAGGCCAAACCATGTGGATTTAGGGTGGATTTTATTGCCCTTAGGGTGATTTTAGGCCACAGTGAGGGGATTTTAGGCCTCTTTGGGTGATTTCAGTCCAATCCTGATTGGTGTCAGGGTGGATTTTAGGCCCCTTAGGACGGTTTTAAGACCCTTTGGGTGATTTTAGCCCAAACCGGGCCCCTTTTGGTACTGGGCGTCCTCTTGGCCACGCCCATTCCCCTCACAGTTCCCGCCCTTTCCCTGACCCCGCCCCCACATTTCGGGTTTGGGAATGGGGCAGGAGGAGGGAGGGAGGAAGAGGCGGAGCGGCAGCAGGGAGCAGGAGGAGAAGGGCAGAGGAGGCAGAGGCGGCTCCAGCGCTCCCTGAACTCGCAGCACGGCCGGGGAGCATCGCCCCCATCCCGCAGGTGCCCGGAGAGGGGGAGCTCGCCACAAATATCCCGGGGGGGTCCCTGGGTTTGGGTTTTTTTGGAGGGGATGTTTGGAGCTTTCAGGGCTCCAAAGCTGAGGTATAGATGCCCTTTGGGGATCATCGGGGGCTCTCCAGGAGATGTTTTGGGGTGTCCGGTGGCGGCAGAGCACTGTTGGCGGTTGGGGGGATGTGGGTCCCCCCACGCTCGGGCCCTCCGAGCTCTGCCTGGGCCATGTGGGGAGTGCACAGGAGCGGCGGGGGCAGGGGGACACCGGGTTTGAGGAGCCCCGGGAGAGCCACGGCTTCCCTGAGCGGGACCCCAAAGAGAGGAGAGCCCCAGAACTGCAAAGAGGGGACCCCAAGAGGGGACCCCTGGGATTCCTAGGACCCCAGCAGGGGCTGCTGGGGCTGGAGGGGCAGGAAAGATTTCGGGGGTGCCGGTGCTGGAAGTGGCTGCTCCCAGTACGAACCCAGTTCCCCCCGCATTGTGGTTCCAGTTTCCTTGGCACTCTGAGGATGAGCCCAGTCACTGCCAGTATCCCTAAGTGTGGAGACAGAAGAGGGGGGAGCTTTTTGGGTTCCTGGGACTCCCAGCAGCCTGGGGAGGGCAGGGACCGAGCAGACGGGGATCTCTTTCCCCTTCCCTCTGGCAGGAAGACAAATCCCATCCTCTCCTCATCCTTCCTTCCCCAGACAAGGAGCTGAGCATGGAGAGCAGGGAGGACAAAGGCGGCCAGAGATGGAGCCAGAGTTCAGAGCTGGTGGTCCATGAGCAGCTTCCTGATGGGGAGAAGCCCCACAAGTGCTTTGGGTGTGAGAAGAGCTTCATCTGGCGGTGCCACCTGCTCCGCCACCAGAGGATCCACACAGACGAACGGCCCTACAAGTGTGGGGAATGTGGGAAGAGCTTCAGGAAGAGCTCCCAGCTGACTGCCCACCAGAGGATCCACTCTGGGGAACGACCCTACGAGTGTGGGGAATGTGGGAAGAGGTTTCAGGACAGCTGTTACCTAATCCTGCACCGTCGCATCCACACTGGGGAGAGACCGCACAAGTGCGGGGAATGTGGGAAGAGCTTCAGGGCGCGCTCCCACCTGATCCGTCACCAGAAGATCCACTCGGGGGAGAGACCCTACGAGTGTGAGGAATGTGGGAAGAGCTTCAGGCACAGAGGGGACCTAAACTTCCACCAAAAGATCCACACTGGAGAGAGGCCCTACAAGTGTTCTGAGTGTACGAAGGGGTTTCTGACCAGCACCAGGCTCCTCATACATCAGCAGACACACACAGCAGAGAGACCTTTCCAATGCCCCAAGTGCAGGAAGGGCTTCAAGAGGAAATCCACCCTGACAACCCACCAGTGTGTCCACAGCACTGGGGAGAGGCCCCACAAGTGTGAGGAATGTGGGAAGAGCTTCAGCCGGAGCTCCAGCCTTATCTGCCACCAGAGGGTCCACACCAGGGAACGGCCCTACGAGTGTGGGGAATGTGGGAAGAGCTTCAGTCAGAGGGCACAGCTGATCCAGCACCAGAACATCCACACTGGGGAAAGGCCATATGAGTGTGGGGAATGTGGGAAGGGCTTCAGGCAGCTTGCCCACCTGATCCGCCACCAAATGATCCACACTGGGGAGAGGCCCTATGAGTGTGATAAATGCAGGAAGAGGTTTCAGACCAGCTCCCATCTCCTCGTCCACCAGCGCATTCACACAGAGGAGAGGCCCTTCCGCTGCCCTGACTGCGGGAAGGGCTTCAAGGAGAACTCAACCCTCATCAAGCACCGGCGTATCCACACTGCAGAGAGGCCCTACAAGTGTGAGGAATGTGGAAAGAGCTTCTCTCAGAGCTCTAACTTGACCAGACACCAACAGAGGCACCGGTAAGGGAAGCTCTGTGAGTGCCCCCAGTGCAGGAAGAGCTTCATGCACTGCTCCAGCTCCATCCCCCACTGCAGGACCCATGTTGGGCAGAGCCCTGCTGACCCACATTCCTTGTGATCAATGTTGGGAAGACAACTGGCTGGTTATCCTTTTGTTTTGGCCTTCATTTTTTTCTCCTCTCCCTCTGTTTGCACTGCAGAAGCCAAGAGGGATGGGTCTGTTACCTCAAAACCACTCAAAACCTGAAGAAGCAAAATTCCATTCCACCTGGAAAGGATCTGTAGGATTAATAGGGCCAAGTGCTTGGTAAGCAGTTGCTTCAAAAATCAAAAACTTTATTGCTTTTTCTCGAGAAACTCCCATTCTCCTTTTTTTTCTTTTCTCAGCAGGTTATAAAGGGGTCTGGCAATTATAGAAAAATATGGGATGTGTTTTCTCCAAAACACTAGTAATCCTAAAATTTGTTGTAGCTCTTTCCTAGATTCTGGCATTTTTATTTGATCTAAGGAGGTTAACGTATGTATGTCATGCTTCCTTTCCATCAAATTCCCAGAAATTTTACTTTCAGGGGAAATTTGTAAATCACGGCTTTCTAAGTTGGAGATTATTTTCTGTTGGGCATCCCCCACTTCTATTTCATCTCCACCCACAAGAATATCGTGGTTGTATTGATAAACAATTACATTGTCAGCTATGGGTATTTTTTCTAATTATGGCCAAGGCAGGGTGGGCAAGGGTGGGTGAATGCTGGTACTCTTGAGAAGGAAGGCTTTTTTTGGCTTGTTGCCTGGGTGCTGGGAGGGGGAGGGTGAGGGGGATTGAATTGTTATATTGTTTCTGGGCTCACTGCTCAGATTCTCAGAAGGTGTGTACCTGGCTGTGATTTTTTAGTGAGGGGTGCCCCGGCAAATTTGGGTTTTCTTTGGGGACCCCTTTTTTAATATCTAATAGCAACAAGTGTTGATGGCTAGTGATCTGTTTTCTTTTCTCTGGTTTTTCACTACTTGGAGTTTTAACATAGTTGGTAAATTCTACTGCAACTTCACTCAATACACAGACATTACGATCACTGGCAGGTGAATTAGATTGAGGGGCTGGGGGCTGGGAGAGGGTCAAATAAGAACTGAAACCACAATCCGTAGATCCGGTTGGTTCACTGGGGTTTCCGAGGGATCTGTCTAGCTTTTCTACAGAGCTTAAAGCAATTGCTATAGGTTTAAGTGATTCCAAAGGCTTTCAAATTAAAGGAATCATAATTTCAGGCTTTACAGGCAATTGCATTGGAGAGTCATGTATCATTTGCAAGCAGGCAGCTTTGTGAGTGTTTTCCAGGGGCTGTTTGGGACTACCAAGTAAAGTTAAAGTGTCTCCCCTTTCCAAGGAGCTAATCCCCCTTGCCTAGTAAGCTGTGCATTGAGTCAGGGACCGTGGGTTACGTTCGTCTCCCGTTGTTAAGAAAACTCCATGTCCGCACTACCCACTGGCTTCTTGTTCTGTCAGTTTAATTTGATCTCCGTTGCTGAGAGATACTCGGAAAACACATTCTGTCTCCGACTAGTGAGGGAGACGTGAGTACGCTCCTTTTAACTTAGATAATTCAGTGGTGGTGTCTGGGATTTCTTTAGTGGTTATATGTGGGTCAAAATCTTCTTCATTAATAAAATTGTATTCTGTTTCAACTAAAGGTCTCATGCTGGGGCACCAGTGTTCCCCACAATTTTTTACTAACACCAGTTCTTCCCGGGGGTAAATCTGATTAATGTGAGGAGTTTCCTTTTCTTCTGCCTTTTTTGGGAAGTCAGCATTCTCTAAATTTTTAGAATATTCATCTCCCAAGGAAGCCTGTAGCAAATGATTTTCACCTCGCAGCAAATGGTTTTCATTTTGCAAAATTTCAACTAAATTTTGAAGGGAGTCTATTATTGCGTTTTCTTCACTTCTTCACTTAAAGCGAGTTTCTACAGCTGGCGTAAGACAAGCTCCCAGAACTGAGCAGGGTATGGTTTTATTTTTGCCCAGCTTAAATTTTGTTTCATGTTGTAAAGAACATACCCTATCAACCACCCTCTCCAAATTAGACCAGTTATTATTAGCCCAAAGTTCCACCTCTGGAGAGGGTCTGGCATTGTGTTCAGCTAGTAGGGCATAAAATGCATTTTTATGTGTAAGGTCATCAGTCATTTTGTGAAGGGGATCAGAAACCACTACAGGGGGGTGATGCTTGGTTGTACACACACACAGCTACGCTGCGTCTCTCCTCTTTCCCTGGGGTGAGTGAAGGGACAAATCCTGTCTGCTGAGGCACTGTTTAGTTACTTCAAGTTGTCCCTTCGCTTCAACAAGACAGTTTACACACACAAAACAATTTCTCTTTTTGCACTAGGAGATCTGTGAAATCCTGAAGACAGATACACCTCAATAGAGTATAGGGATGCTTTTCACCTAGGTGTCTACAGTATGCGAGGAATCCGAAAGCCCCCCTTGCTTTCTAGCATTGTTCACCGAGGTGATGAGCTAGGCTGGTAACTCCTGTTACAGACTATAGACAACCTGCAACCCCTCTGTCTATCAGGATCCTGTCCGTGATGCCAATTTTTATGTCACGATCCAATGGACGGTCGTGATGGTTCGTTTTGATTTCAAAGTGCAAAAAGAGGCAAAGAGAACTTAGGTCAAGTAGAATCAATGTATCTTTATTGATACCCACAATATGCGATTGAGGAGAAAAGCAAGAAAGAAAGCGAGAGAGAAAAGAGGAAAAAAGGGGGGTTTATAGCTACTGACAGCAGAGCTGAGTCCTTGTGATGCTGGAGCCAACAGACCACCTGCGCAGTCCTCGTGGCGTGCGCCAATAGATCCATCTTGTCTGTCGTGGAGATCTCAGAGGCTCTCTTTTCAGGGTGCTTGTTATAATCCTTTGTTCGAGGCGAGAGGCAACATGCCAGAAAAGGGGGAGAGATCTCGTGAGTATCGCAAATCTTCTTGCACAATGTAGAAGCAGGGCAGGCTGAGCTTTGCAGCAGGTACACCACAGTGGCCTCCTCAAACACAGCCCAGGTACCGTGACAGCCCCCCATTGTTTCTGCACGGGTCTCTGAGGAGGGTGTCTTGGTCCAATGGGTGCACCTGCAGGGAGGAACCTGGGTCCCACCTCAATCAGACCAGAACTCCTGTGTTGTGGTTTAGGGTTCTTGGGGTCTCAGCCTCTGACAATCCTGAGACAGATGAGGGATCTTCAGACTGACTCTCACATGAGGCAGCCCAACCTTCTCTCCCCTTGGCTGCGTGACTTCCTGAGCTACTGCCTGCAGAGAGACAAGGCGCAGCGCTGGTCTGCATAAGAGCTGCTGCAGGTAAAATGCCCAGGGGCTGCAGGTGAATCTGTGCCCCAGGGATCAGCTCCTGCTGCACTGAAGTCCAAGGCATCAGATGAGCCCCCCTCTCCTCAGCTCCACTCTTGGTGCTGTTCGAATGAAAACCGTCAGGAATCCTCGACTGGGCTGGGCTGGCAGGGACCTGTCAAGGTCATCTGCTCCAAGTGCCCTGCAATGAGCAGGGACATCTTTCAAGAGATCCAGATGCTCAGACCTGAAATATTTCCAGGGCACTTCCCTGGCAAGCTGTGCCACTCTTGCCCCACTGGTGCTCCTTAGACCTACTCTTACTCAATCCCCTTCCATTTAAAAAATATTACCCTGCCTTTCAGGCTCTTAGCTTGGAAAGTAATGCTTCCGTGTTGGTTTTTTTTCCTTTGTGCATCATCCATTTGTAACATCAGCCAAGCCTGTGTCCATCCTGGTGCCACTGATCATTTCAGTGAAAAAGTGGAAGGAGGAGACAAGAATGGGACAAGCACTTTAGAGCTGTTTTCTCCAGCTTAGAGGAGAATTGTAGAATAGGATTGTAGCTAGGATTGTAGAGTAGGATTCTAGAGTAGGATTATAGCGTAGGATTGTAAATAAAGTTTCTGAAACCTCAACTCATTTGGAAGATTTCTCCTCCTGAGCCTCTGAGAAAGCTCAGCATTTCCTTCTGAATTGTCCATTTTTTCTTAGAGGTGGAAAGTGACATCAATGGCTTCTTTGGTACAGTTGGAAAGTGGGGAAGGCTCTTCATTCATCCTCTCCAGACCACAGTGCCTTTGGAATATGGCCCACTGGCTGGGTTTTACCCAAATGTGGCACTTGTGTTTGAGGCAGAAAAGGCAGTGGCATTTGCAGGCAGAACCAAAGGAGAAGTGGGGCAGCCCAAATACCCTGTGCAGATGCAGGCCTTGAGCAACGACTCGAGCATTTGGGTTGCTGCTGCCACTTGGATTTGTATCCCTGAGTGCAATGTCTTTGGCTGGAGGAGAGTTTTGCTCAAGTGACAAAGCAGAAAGATGTAGGAGGCTGCTGGGAAAGGTGCAGAGCTGGTGCAGAGCTGTCAGTGAGTGCCAGGTGAGACACGGCCCTACCTTGGCTGGGCTGGAGCCCCAGAAGAGTCCTTGCAGAGCCTGGAGCAGCCTGAGCCTGGGCACAGGAGGCTGCACAGAGGCCCTTGGAGCTGCCAGAGGCAGCAGCCCGGCCCTGGGTGCCCCTTGGTGGCCCCGGGCCAATCCTGGGCTCTCAGAGCCCAGCTGGCAGCTGGCTGCTTCCGAGGGGAGCCGCAGCCGTGCTGGGCACAGCACAGCCTGGTGCCATTGGCCGTCTGCAGCCTGCACAGGAGCAGAGAAAGGCAAAGCACAGCCCAGGGCTCAGCCCTGGCTGAGGATTCCTGCTCTGGTGCTGGCTGCCCTGTCGCTCCTGGCAAAGGTGAGCGCTGTGTGCAGCACTCTGGTCACAGGGCAGGGAGCTGGGCTGCTCTGCAGGCTCCAGCACAGGGCAGCGTCCTTCAGGCACGGCCCTTCTGCCGGGGGAGCCGAGGGCAGCACCGGGCAAGGACAGCTTGGCAGGTCACATCTGCAGGAGCCAGAGCCTCACACAGCTCTGCCAGGAAGCGCCTGCAGTCCTGGGGCTCTGCACTGAGCCACAGCAAAGGGGTGAAATGCAGAGTGTTTGGCAGAAATATTCAGGGCCACCAGGCCAGCCTGCTTTGTGCTGTCTGGCACACAGCAAGCACTGTGCAGTACAGCCCTGAGCTGCTGGGAGAGAGGTGTTAGACAGGAGCCAACTCTGAGATGAAATTAAATGGGGACAAAGTCATCAAAGCAAAAGAGAACTGTTTCTTAGGAAGGATTCACCTGAGCTGGGTGTGTATCTCGCTCTCCCAAGAGCCAAACACACACACACACTCCAACAAAATGCTGCTTTTTATTGCCTTTCCCAGCCCAGGTTGAACCATGTCCCTTTTCCCTTTAGCTGGGTACTAGGGAATTTAGATTCTCTCCCTAAAACCTACTTGTCTGTCCCCTCCCCTCTTATCCTATTTCCCTTTTAGTCCAGTCTTCAACTTGGCCCCTCTCCCAGCTCACAGCAACGCCCAACAAATTCAGGAGAACAAATCCAAACCCTAAATAACAACACCTAGAACCAACAACTTTCCTTCTTTTTTTCTAATAATCTTTTGGCTGCAGCAAAATATTACCTCATATCTCACCGAGGGAATCGGGGATGAGCCTGTGGCTTGTGCTTGAGCAATGAACTGATTTGGAAGGGAGCAGAAGGGTTTCAGTAGGCAATTGGTATTTTGTTTCTTAATTGCTGAAGGAAAGACACAATGTGCCTTCAGTCAGCAAAACCATTTTCAAGGTACATTGAGGAAATGCTTGTGGGCAATTCCCAGAGAAGGAAGGTGTTGAGAAAATGTTGAACTGGAACAAATCCTGAATTCCGTTGGCATTAACAGACAGTGTTGAGCCCTCTCTTCCCCCAGTGCAGTGATTGGTGTGTGCAAGTGGCTACCTCAGCCTTGAGAATAGAGTAGTCCTCCTAAGAAGGGAGCTGGAATGCATTCAAGGGGAAGAAAGTGCTTGCAGGAGGCTCTTGAGCATCAGAGGAGAATTTGAGGAATGGGATGTTCCCCAAATGACCACCAGAGACCCTGAAGAGACCCATACTCTCCTGTCAGTAACTTCTGAGGAGTGATTTAAATATGTCCAAGAAATGGAGGGAATGTTTAGCCTGTGAGTTTCAGCAAAGTAATGAGTAGGTCTTATCTGCATGGTTACAAATGAGTAGGTGAGATTTCTGAGTGAGCATGTGTTAGGAAAGTGATTCCCCACGCACCGAGCACCGAAAAAAAGTCATGCCTCCTTTCTCACACTGATCTGGCAGCGGGGATCAGGCCCTGCTTGGCAACTTTCATTTTAGTTCCTTCTATTGAAAGGTACAAATGAAACCTTTTCCAGCTGTTTCCCTCTGGCTGACCTTTTTGGGGCCCAGAGCTCTGTGCTGCAGGTGGCCCGGGTGTGTGCAGAGCAGTGCAGCCTCCACAAAGCCCTTGGTTTTCCCCCAGTCCTGAACATTTGTTGCTGGGTGTGCCCAGCTGTGGCAGGAGAAGGAGCCCGCAGGGCAGTGGGCGCCGTGCCCTGCCCAGCCAGGGCTCTCTGGCACAGAGCAGCAGCAGCTCCAGCACCTTTCAACCCCTCCTGCCTTGGCTTCCCCTGGGAGACAGAAGCCTCTGGAAATCAGCACCACCTGTGGCCTTCCCAGCTTGGAGCAGCTCCTGCTGCTGGGCACCTCCTGCCACTTCTGCTGCTTCCAAACAGGAATCAGGGCAGAGGTGGAGACGCACAAACAGAGAAGGCCTGGGCTTGTGCAAGAAATGGGCAAATGTAGGGGGAAATATGTGAGGAGTTACTTCAGCTGGTAGGCCAATACTGCTTTCTCTCCTTTTCTCTCTTCACATTTCCTGTTCTATTCCCTCTCACATTTCCATCCCTGCCCCCTCTCGAGTCTCACAGTTTTCCTGTCATGTTTCCCCCACAATTTTTACTCCTTTTCCCCATCCTTTTCAGCTCACTTTCCTCACACTTCACCTCTCACATTTCCCCACCTTCCCACTCTTTCCTGGTTTTTCTCCCCTCATGTTTCTCTCCTTTTCTCAGTCATTTTTCTCCAAGTTTTCTCCTCACGTTTCTCGCTTCTGCCCTCATGTTTCTCACCCTTTCCCTCTCATATTTCTCCTATTTCTCACACTTTCCTCCTCATGTTTCTCATTCTTTCCCCCTCATGTTCCTTATACTTTTCCTGTTGCATTTTGTGCCCTTTTTTCACTCCTGCTCTCTGCCACTTTTCCCATCAAACTTCCCACCTTTTTTTCCCCTCATGTTTTCTGCCTTTTTCTGCCCTCTGGTTTCTCCCTCTTTCCCCCTCAGGATTCTCACCATGTTCCCCTCACATTTGCTGCCAGTTTCCCTCTCTTTGCCAGTAAAGTTTCTCACTCTCTTGCTCTTATGATTCCCTCCGTTTTTTCCCCCTATCTTTCTCACTCTTTTCTGCTCATGTTTCTTAGAATTTTCCCAGGGCATTCCCTGCCTTTTCCTCCTCTCCCTTCCTCTCCTATTTTCCCTCACATTTTTCACCATTTCCCCCTCAGTTTTCTCACGGTTTCCCACACAGGTTTCCTAGCCTTTTCTTTCCTCACACTTCTCTCCTTTTTTCACTCCCATTTCTCACACTTGTCACCTCACGTTTTCTGCCTTTTTTCCCCTCACATTTCTTAACCCACTGGTTCCTGTCAGTGACTCTTCCTCTTCAGTAGCTGATGGGCTTCTCTTCTTTTTTTCCTGCACTCCCCTACTCCAAAGAATGGGTGCCAGGGCAGCGCTCCAGGAAGCCCCTGCCTGTGCCTCTGCTGAACAGAATGTCTGTGCTCAACTTGAAGAATCTCATGAAGAACAACCTAAACTGCAGCGGGCTTCCTGCTGCAGTGTTGGTTTGTATTTCAATTCCATATAGTCTTCCTAGTGTTCTAAAGAAAGAGGTACCCTGAGGAATACACATTGCAGGTGAGCAGCTGCTGCACCCTCAGCCTCAAGCAGATCCCATCTCTGTTTTCATCACCTCACGGTCACTGTGACTCCTGCCTGGACGAAACCACTTGTGATGCTTCTTGATGCTAAGAAAGTCCATCTGCACAGGAAATGCTTTTGGCCCTCTTCTGGAAAAAAGAAAGTTTTTATTTTAAACTGTTCAGTGCCTGGAGTTTTTCCCCATTTTCACCTATTTGAATTGCCTTGACATCAAAATACCGCCAGCTGACGTTCCGAACTGGCTGGTCTGTGTTTGTGTGCACAGAGCAAAGGTGCCACACCGTGTCCGTTTTCTGGGTGTCTGTCAATGTCCATTTACACAGAGGGCTGAAGGGAGGCTCTGCCTGCCCCGCGCGGCTCCGGGGCTGGGGCTGGGCTGGCAGGGGCCGCAGATGGCGCTGGGAGGCACAGCCTGAGCCCAGCCACCATGTTGTGTGTGGCTGCCTCAGCCCAGCTGCCATCTTGTGTGTCGCTGCCTCAGCCCTTGCCGCCATCTTGTGCCTTTAGCTAGTCCAACTCTGAAGCAAATGTGTTGCTGTTTTTTCACCTGTCATGATCTGCACCAAAGACACCAACAGCAGCAAGACTTTCTACAGGGAATGGCATGGGTTTGGCTCAAAGCAGCTTGTCCTAACTTGTCACTGTTCTTTGTACATGAACAGGTCCCCATGGCCAGCCACAGCAAATGTCCAACAGCAGTTCCATCAGCCACTTCCTCCTGCTGGCATTGGCAGACATGGGGCAGCTGCAGCTCCTGCACTTCTTCTTCCTGGGCATCTCCTTGGCTGCTCTCCTGGGCAGGCCTCATCATCAGCGCCGTAGCCTGCGGCCACCTCCTGCACACCCCCATGTTCTTCCTGCTCAAGCTGCCCCTCAGCAACCTGGGCTTCATTTGCACCACTGTCCCCAAAGTCTGGAACAACTCCCTCTGGGACACCCGCTCTGGTGTCCCTCTGGCCGCGCTGGAGGGTTTGGAGACTGGACAGGGGGGTCTGGGATCTGTACAAGGGCATCAGCCAGCCTCACACAGAGCCCAGGGGGACACTGCCTCTGATCCCTGTCCATGGGAGTGAATGCTCACATTGTATGAAGAATCACAAGCCTAAAGAATTCGAAATAAGTTGTAGCTAGTTTATCACAGAGTGTAAATGTAGAATCTAGGATTTTTAGTATATGGGCTTGAAGAGGCAAGATGGAGGAATTGGGGAGTGGTCCTGTCCTCCTTGTTGTTGTTCTTTTCCCCCATTTTCTGCTGAGTTGTATCACAAGGATTGGTTTAGAGTAGAAATGACATGTTAACATAGGTAGTAAGTATTGGTAAAATTCTGTAAATAAAAAGTACATTGTGGATGGTGGTTGGACCAGGGAAACGGTACACAAGGTCCGGGACCCTCTGATCCGCCCCAATCCGCCGCATGTCCTGCTCTGCTGGGGACGCCTTGCAGAGCTGAGAAAGAACTAAGAGATAATGAAAGAATAAACAACCTTGGAAACACGGACTGGTGGACTCAGCTTGTCTTCTCTGGCTCTGGCACAGGACCTTCCAGGCAAGAAAAGCTTGAAAGCCCTATATACCTCAGGGAACAACAACCCCAAGGAGAATCTCAGGGAATGGCAACCCTGACAGAAAACTCTATATACCTTGGGGAACAGCAACCCTGAGGAGAATCTCAGGGAACGGCAACCCTGACAGAAAACTCTATATACCTTGGGGAACAGCAGCCCCGAGGAGAATCTCAGGGAACAGCAACCCTGAGAACCGTGCACATCTCCATACAAAGGATGTGCTGCTCAAGTTTTCCTCTTCTTTTTTGTTATGTCAGTCGAGTATTTCCTGCTGACCTTCATGTGCTATGACCGCTACGTGACCATCTGCAAACCCCTGCACTACAGAACCCTCCTGGGCAGCAGAGCTTGTGCCCACATGGCAGCAGCTGCCTGGCCCAGTGCCTTTCTCAGTGCTCTCATGCAAACGGCCAATACATTTTCCCTGCCCCTGTGCCAGGGCAATGCCCTGGGCCAGTTCTTCTGTGAAATGCCCCCCATCCTCAAGCTGTCCTGCTCCTAATCCTATCTCAGGGAAGTTGGGCTCATTGCACTTAGTGCCTGTTTGCTATTTGGTTGCTTTGTGTTCATTGTTTTCTCCTATGTGCAGATCATCAGGGCCGTGCTGAGGATCCCCTCTGAGCAGGGAGGGCACAAAGTCATTTCCATCTGCCTCCCTCACCTGGCTGTGGTCTCTCTGTTCCTCAGCACTGCAGTGTTTGCCTACCTGAATCCGCTCTCCATCTTCTCCCTATCCCTAGATCTGGCCCTGTCAGTTCTGTACTCGGTGCTGCCTCCAGCCCCGAACTCCCTCATCTACAGCCTGAGAAACCAGGAGGTCAAGGCTGCAGTGTGAAGAATGATGACTGGATGGTTTTAGCAACATTAAACTGGTGGCCAATTTCTGCAAATCCCTTCTAATAAAAGCCGTCTTTGATACTTCAAGTTGGTTTCTTTTAGAGGTTCTTTTTCTTTGTTTTCATTTTTTAATATTGTCCACAAAGAAATGTCATTGTTCGTGCCATTTCTCATTTTGTTTCTCTCCACCTTCCCAGTGGCCACAGACTGTGTCAATGAGGGGCTGTGCTCTTGGTGGCTTTAAAGGAACTCAGGGATCTCCCAGCCAAGTTTTCTGCAGAGATGCCCCTTTGGTTCCCTTCTCTGGGGCTGCAGCAGCAATGTCTGTGTGCAGAGCTGGGGGCAGATCAGTGCTGGCACAGCAGCTGTGCCCAGCAGCAGCAGCAGCAGCACTTGGTGTTGGCAGTGCTGCTGCCGTGGCCCTGCCCCGCTGCCCTCCTGGCCCTGCTGTTGCTGTAGGGTCTGAGTGCTCTCGGGGCTGGGCACAGGGCTGGGGGTGGCAGTGCCGGGGCTGCAGCAGGGACAGGCCATGGGCACTGCTGGGGCAACTCTGACACCTCAGGCCAGGGCCTGGGAGCTGCAGGCTCCATGCCCAGGCTCTCTCCAGAACACACCCAGGCCAATGCTTAGCAGAGAAAAGCCCCGTGAACAGCCCCAGGTTGGCCGTGCACAGGGTGGGAGCAAACAGCATGGCTGGGGCTCTGTAGGGACCCTGGAGGAGACTGGAAGGAGCAGCAGAGCAGGGGCTGATCCATCCCCACTGCGCTGGACACCCCAGGGAAGCGTCCCAGAGCATCCTCATGCACCTGCCAACAACATCCCCCCTCTGCAGCCCTGGCCTCTCCCCCAGCTCACACAGGTGCTGCATCCTTGCAGGCACAGACACGGCAGCACTGCCTCAGGAGCCCCTGTTTGCACTGCACAGAGCAGGCGTCAGCACCGCCATGGTGTTGGTGTGGGGAGATGAACCTGAGTGAGCACAAATGCCATCAGCCTCCGGGGCCTGGAGGGGCTGGAGGACAGGAGAGAAACTACTCCGGTTTGTGGTGGCCTCTGAAGTCAGCCAGAAAGTTTGTTCCCATGAGCTGTGAGTTTCCTGGGCCACTGCAGATGTTGTTGCTCAGAGCCAAGGCTGCCTGGCAGCCAGCCCCAAACTGCCCGGAGCATTTCCTATGCTTTAGTTTGGCTTTCTTTACTCTTCCTGGTAAAAATTTCTTCCTATTGCCCACCCCTGATCCCTGCCCTGCAAACAGCCCATCCCTGGTTGCCCTTTCCTCTCTGGCCCCACTCCCCATTTCAGTTCCTGACCTGGCACCATGGGAACGTCCCTTGGGGAGCAGGATCATCCTCCAAGTGCTTCAGGAATTGTCTGCAGGCTCCTGCAGTGTCTCATGCTGCTCCCTTGCCAGAGGCACAGCAGGCCAGGGGGGCACATCTGGGCTGCTGTGTCTGGCTGTGGGGCTCCCTGTTCTGGGCAATGAGGAGGGGCTGCAAGAGGCTCTGCAGGACTGACAAGATGGGCTCTGGGGCTGTGAGGAGAACCTGAGGGACCTGGGCTGCTGGACCTTCAGTAGAGGAGGCCCAGGGCTCATCCTGCATCTGCCCCAAGGATGGTTTCAGAGAATCAGAGAATCAGAGAATCAGCAAGGCTGGAAAAGACCTTGGACATCATCAAGTCCATCCTGTGACCTGATATCACCTTGTCTCCCCTGAGCGTCCTCTTCTCCAGGATAAACAAGCTCAGCTCCCTCAGCTGCTCCTCACAGCCCTGTGTTCCAGAGCCCTCACCAGCCTTGCTGCCCTTCTCTGAACACGCTCCAGCCCCTCCATGTCCTTCCTGAATTGGGGGCCCCAGAACCGGGCAGAGCACTGGAGGTGCTGCCCAAGCAGTGCCCAGCACAGGGGAAGAATCACTGCCCTGGTCCTGCTGGCCACACTGCTCCTGATCCATGGGAGTGCCAGGGATGGTGTGAGGGAAATGATGGGGAAGGGGTGGGGACAAAATGTGATTGACTGTCAGCCATGAAAGATCTTGATGCAGACAAACTCCAGAAATTCTAAACCAGGTTCAGCTTTCGAGAAAATTTTTTTTTAGCTGGGTTTATCTTCATCCCCCAGGCTTAGGATCACCACTATATTAGCAGGTTTTGCTCTGCATCATCAGCCTGCCCAGACTCTGCTCAGTGTTTCACAAATGGACAAGACAATGGATCTTGTGCCAAGCTTCCATTCAGACCGCAAAACCCGGGTCAGCATGACAGAAAAGAAGGAAAGAGAGAGAAAATATTTACCAGTTGGAACAGAGCCAGTGTCCTGCAATGTGTTTGGTAAAGTTAACCTTGTGTTTTTCGTGAACTCTGATTTTTAATAGGAGTTACTGGAGAGATTTAAACTTATCTGTGTGAATGTAACATGCCAAGATCTACCTTCTTTAGCAGAAATGCTGATAAAATTTACCATGTGGAATTACACTAAATTGGCGCTGGTTCTGCAGAGTTATGATGATGTTACCTGTTACTACAAAAATTAGAAACTTGTATACTTAAAAAAATATTTTCCAAGCTGGTACCCTTTGTGGACAGGAAAATTCATATTTAAAAAATACTGTGATCCTTTAAAATTTTTTTTAAATCCCTCTTTGGAAATGTTTAGAATAAATATTAACAGAATAAAATGTCACCCTGCAGCAATTAACTTTAAAACTTAATATCAAAACACTGAATGACTTATAGCCATTGCTGAGATCAATTGGCTGAGTGAGGCCTGTAGTGGATTTAGCAACTCAATAATCAAAACACTGACTTTCTCATTAACGTTATCTACAGAAAATATTTGTGGTTTAAAAATAATTAGATCATGGAAACTCCACTACACAGGCAGACAAACTTATGTTAACCATATTTTGCCCGTTTTCTGACTTTTAACTCCCAATTTTAATATAGTAATTTCATTGTGAATGTTTTTGCTTAAAAACATGTGACAGCACTTTAGTTAATTATGTACACCTATTTAGGTTTCAAATTTTAATTAAAATTAGACTTTATATTATCACAGTTAAGCATAGTTACAGAAAACAGTAACTCACTCTTAAAAATAATCTGAAACCCTGAGTTTGTAACTGTTTATATATAAGTATCAAATTTACACACCCACTAACCTAACCAGGTTACTTGTACAAAATTCATGGCACTATTATATGACTAGTTTCTTGCTGATTTATGCCTTAAACATTTATATTCCCTTACCTTTATTAAGCCAAGCTTGAATCTGTTATACAGATGTCTGCAAAATGTTGTAAAGTTGAATGGCAGTTTGCCAAGCTCTACATTGGTGTCATTTTTTTTTCTTTTCTTTCTTCTTAAAGCTGCACTTTAAATGGTCCTGATAAACTTGAGCTAGCACCAGGAAGATCCTTGCTGTGAATGAGTATTTTCAATAATATCTGCAGTTACTATGAGTTATTCTCAAGGTTAAATTACATACCATCATAATGTACTTGTCACACCTTTATAATCTCTACAGTAAATCCATGTTGCTGCAATATCATGTTCTATTACGTTTAGAGTCGTTGGCTGGAGACAGAGACGATACAAACTCACCAAGGTTCATCGGCAAATGTCACGGTCTGGTCCGGTGGTGAAGATGCCATGACCTTCCTCACTAGAAACCTTTAAAAAGACACCTAGATCAACAGAGGCACCGGCACTCTCAGGCAGAGAGGGATTTAGCTCTTTGGGCACTCTTAGGTGCAAAGTCATCTGCTCTTAGGTGCACTGTCAAGTGCAGAGTGATTTGCTCTTTGTGTCTGCCTGAGCAGCAGAGCTGTGTTAGCCACTCCGGGCGACACAGGAGTAAAAGCAGTGAGACGGGGTTTTCCCAATGTCCAGGAGAGCTTCTTTATTCCACCAAGTCCAGAGGGAAGGAGCCAAATGCTCCAGGGCCAGATGGATTATATAGCATAGCCAGGGGCAGGCTTTCACCACTTGGCCAATAGGGAAAGGGAAAGGAATTGGGAAAGGGATCGATCAGGGGAAGGATCCAAAAAGAACCAATCAGGAGGGGTAAAAACCAGGAACAATGGGAATAACCAATGGGGTATGAAATATTAACATAGAACTGCAAAGGCTCATGGGTTGACTTTTTTTCCTTACCTTGAGCCACAAGGAAAACTGAAAGGGAACTTCTCAAAGAAGAATCCCTGCACACTGAGGCAGACTAAGGGCTGTGCATGGGTTGACGCACTTCTGCTCACCCTGAGCTAAGGAAATCTCTCAGGGGGACTTCCCTAAGGGGAGTGACCGTTAACTGAAGTAGCGTAGGAGCTGTGCACTCTCCAAGAGAGTAAATTGTCCTCTGTGGATGGTCCATGGACCACCATGTTCCCCTACACTACCGGTTGGCCTTTTTCCACTTTTCTAACCAACGCCACAAAGCATTGGCTATTATCCACGGATCAATGTAGAAGTAGAGCTTTGGCTGCTTCTCTCTTTCAGCAATGTCCAGGGCCAATTAAACAGCCTTGACTTCCACAAGTTGACTCGATCCATCTTCTCCTTCAATGGCTTCTGCAACCTGTCATATGGGGCTCCATAGAGCTGCTTTCCATTTCTGGTTCATCCCTGTGATGTGACAGGAATCATCAGTGAAAAGAACCTAGCGTGTTTCTTCTGCTGGCAGTTGGTTGTATGGTGGAGCTTATTCAGCATGTGTCACTTGCTCTTACTCCTCTTTGTCACCGAGGCCAAAGTTTTCACCTTCTGGCCAGTTTGTAATTATCTCCAAAATCCCAGGGCAATTCGGGTTTCCGATATGGGTGCGCTGAGTGATGAGGGCAGTCCATTTGCTCCATGTGGCATTGGTGGCGTGGTGGGTAAAGGGAACCTTTCCTTTGAACATCCACCCCAACACTGGTAGTCGGGGAGCCAGGAGGAGTTGTGCTTCTGTGCCAATCACCTCTGAGGCAGCTTGAACTCCTTCATAGGCAGCCAAGATTTCCTCCTCTGTTGGAGTGTAGTTGGCTTCAGACCCTCTGTAGCTCTGACTCCAGAATCCCAGTGGTTGGCCTCAAGTCTCACCAGATGTTGCCATGAATTTTCCTGGTTTGCTGAGTGTTCATATTAAAGGAGAAATGTGCAGTTTCTCATGCTGGTGAATTGTAAACACAGGACCATGTTTTGTAAATATTGGCAATGTTATGAATTCCTTCTCCAAGAGAAGGGGAGGTTGAATGACAGCCTCCTGGACCAATGTGACAGGAGAGGTGGCGATACCCTTCTCCAATCCATGGTCACCTTGCCACAGATATATAATGGCAAAATAAACTAAGGGGCGTCTTCTGCCCTGCATGCTCTGTTGCACCCAGATCTGTGTCCCCAGACTGTTTTCTGGCTAGGCCTCCACAGTGATAACCAGACACCTTCTGCCAAAGGCTCCAGGACAGACCGTGGTTCCTGGCTGCAGAATAGAGCACATTCTTCACCTCCGGTCCTGTCCTGACTGGGCCAAGGACTACCGCATGAGTGATCTCCTGCTTGATCTGGGCAAAGGCTATTTGCTGTTCAGGGCCCCAGTGGAAATCGTTCTTCTTGTGGGTATCCAGGTAGAGAGGGCTCACAATCTGGCTGTACTCAGGAATGTGCATTCTCCAAAAGCCTATGGCACCTAGGAAAGCTTGTGTTTCCTTCTTCCTGGTCAGTGGAGACATTGTAGTGATCTTTGTTGGAGTCCAGAGGATCCCTCTGACAGCCCTGGAGAACAAGAGGGCTGTACAGGGGGGTCTGGGATCTGTACAAGGGGGTCAGCCAGCCTCCCACAGAGCCCAGAAGGACTCTGATTCGGGCTTCTATCCATGGAAGTGAATGCTCACATGAAGAAAGAATCACAGATCCTAAGAATTTAGAAGTAGATAGTAGTTTGTTATAGAGTATAAATATAGAGATTAGGATTCATAGTATACGGGGCTGAGAGGACAAGATGGAGGAATTGGGGAGTGGCCCCTAGTTTCCTTGTTCTTGTTCTCATCCCCCATCTTTGCTGATTTGGACTTTAGAGATTGGTTTAGAATAGAACTGACATGTTAGCGTAGCAAGTTAGTATTGGTAATGTTCTGTAAACAATAAATACGTCTTGGACTGTGGTTGGGTCGGGGACATGGTACATAAGGTACGGGGCTCTCCGATCCGCCCCAGTCCAGCGGCAGCCCAGTCCAGTGGCAGCCCAGTCCAACGGCGTGTCTTGCTTTGCTGGGGACGCCTTGCAAAGCTGAACAAGAACTGTTAGATAATATGAAATAAACAACCTTGATAACTTGAGCTGCTGGACTCACAGTGTCGTCTCTGCCTTTGGTGTGAAACGCTCAGGGCAAAGAGAAGACAGAAAACCTTATTATCTTGGGGAACAGCAACCCCAGGAAAATACCCAGGGAACAGCAACCCTGGGAGAAGATTTCACCACCTCGGGGAACGGCCGCCCCGAGGAGAATCTCAGGGGACATCAACCCTGAGAATCTTAGTGATGACATCAGTAGGAATCTGACACCGTCCAACTTGCCACTTTACTCCCAGGAACTGAATCTCTCAGGCAGATCCTTTGGCTTTGCTCTTCTTCATGTGAAAGTCAGCATCCAGGAGAATCTGGATGATCTTCTCTCCTTTCTCAAACACTTCCCCTGCTGTGTTCCCCCACACAATGATGTCATCAATGTACTGTAGATGTTCTGAAGCCTCACCCTTTTCCAGTGTAGTCTGGATGAGTCCATGGCAGATGGTGGGACTTTTCTTCCACCCCGGGTCAGTCGGTTCCAGGTGTACTGCATGCCCCTCTAGGTGAAAGCAAAATGAGGCCTGCATTCTGCAGCCAGAGGAATGGAGAAAAATGCATTAGCAATATCAGTAGTGGCTACCCCTTCACTGCCTTGGACTCCAGCTCATACTGGAGCTCCAACATGTCTGGCACAGCGGCGCTCAGCGGTGGAGTCACTTCATTCAAGGCACGATAGTCCACAGTCAGTCTCCATTCTCCGTCAGACTTGCGCACAGGCCAAATGGGGCTGTTGAAGGGTGAGTGGGTTTTGCTGACCACCCCTTGGCTCTCCAGCTCTCGGATCATCTTGTGGGTGGGGATCACAGCATCTTGATTTGTCTGATACTGCCGGCAATGCATCATCAAGGTGGCAACAAGTACTCGTTGCTCTCCTACCTTCAGGAGTCCTACTGCAGATGGGTTCTCTGATAATCCAGGCAAGGTGTTCAATTTCTTAATGCCCTCTGCCTCCATGGCAGCTATTCCAAAAGCCCACCTGAATCCCTTAGGGTCTTTGTAGTAGCCATTCCTCAGAAAGTCTATGCCCAGAATACTTGGAGCCTTTGGCCCAGTTGCAATCATACGTTTCTGCCGCTCCTTCCCAGTCAGGCTCACCTCGGCTTCCAACAGAGTCAGTTCTTGTGATCCCCCCATCACCCCAGCAATAGAAACTGGTTCTGCTCCCACGTGTCCCGATGGCATTAGGGTACACTGTGAACCAGTATCAACCAAAGCTTTATATTTCTGTGGCTGTGATGTGCCAGGCCATAGAACCCACACAGTCCAAAAGACTCGGTTTTCCCATGCCTCTTCCTGGCTAGAGGCAGGGCCCCTCTAGCACCGGCTACTACTATCTTTCTGTGCATACATAGTAGAGGTTCCTTCAAGGGGATCTCACAGAGCATCTCCACTTCTGTAATACCTGATAGCCTGGTCATGGGAGGCTGAGGCTACCTTCATTCTAGTGGAACACCCTCGGTGAGTGTTTCTCTCCTTGAGCTCACGCACCCGTGCTGCTAGAACAGAAGTGGGTTTCCCATCCCACCTTCCCATGGTCTTGCAGGAAGGACCACAGGTCAGCTCGTGGGGTGTACCCTCTCTCTCTAGCTGAGGGACGTTGGACTCTGTCTCTGGGGCCTGTGACTTGCACCAGTGCCACATGGGAACTGTTCTTCCTCATCTCCTCCCTCATCTCCCTCATCTCGTCTTTGAGTTCCTTAACCACGGCAGAGACCTGAGCCTGCACTGATCATACTCTCCTAATTTCTGAGCCTGTTGGCAACAGAACCCACTGTCTCTCGGTTGGTATCGGCATTAATCATTGCAATGAAGGTGCTGTGTTGGCCCTTTATTTGCTAGATTCCACAACATTTGCCTTGTGCACTTGACTTTGTTGGAGTCATTATCATGCTGTCCACCCCTCCCAAAAAGTACCTCTAGTACTGCTACTTCTCTCAGCTGTCAGATCCCTTCCTTCAGGGTCTTCCAGTACATTTTATCATGGTGCTTCTGCATTCTCTCTCTGTGGACAAACCTCTCCCTTACACTCATTAAAAGCTGCTCCCAGAGGGAAAGGGCCCCTGGCCTTCTTACAAATACCTGATTGAAACCTGAGTCCTGGGTCAAGGGTCCCAAATTCCTTGTTTCACCACTATCCAGCTGCATTCCTGTACCCATAAGGTCCCAGACCTGAAGTAACCAGGCTGTATAAGGCTCATGTCCCTGTCGTGCAATATCTTTTTGCAGACTACGGAGATTTTCATATGACAGGGACTCAGTGATGATCTCAACCTCTGGCTCTCCTATGGGTTGTGAGGGCCCTCCTTTTTTATCCTTATAACCTGGGTGCTCTGATTTCATCTTATATTTCTTCCTTTCCACAGGGGCAACTGCTGCTGGCTGTGACTGCCCCTGCGGTTCAGCTGGAACCTGGACGGTTGTAACGTCTGTGGGTTCCCCTGCTGCACCTTCAGACTCTCCCTCTTCAGGGCACGGGGAGGGTTTACCACCAGCTCGGGAAATGTACTTCTCCAGCATCTGACCCATCTCATGTATCTCTTTCACCAGAATCCCCACCCAGTTTGGGTGGTTCATTTCTGAGGCAGGCTGTGAGGCAGGGTCAGGCTCTGGGACAGCATCCCTATTCTGTGGGGTAGGTATCAGGGTGGTTATCCAGGCCAATCTCCCCTTATCTCTGAATGCTAAACAGAACAGGCATACCAGCAACACCAACCAGTGTATGATATCATTAGTATTCAGGGACAATTTGAACCCTTTGAAAACTGGTGGGGTAGATCCAAAGAGCTTAGTGAAGGGTTGGGAAAAAAATTCCCCTGGTGTAATCTCCTCACAGAAAGTACCATTCTTAAAGTGACCCCAAAAATATACACTTTGTGATAGCCATGTATCCATGTGCCCGCCTTCCAGAGAAAGTTAAAAATCCATTAATTCCTCACCTTATTAACCCATAAAGCAAACTAGGTGACAGCCACGGTAGCCTTAGTTATAGAGCCCATGTTTAAATAAGGGCCTGCAAATGGGAGAAATATAGCCACGACCACATGGCACCCGAATCAGGGTAAGTTAGACCACATGGTGTTACCTAACAAGGTTTCTATGTCCAGTGCACAAGAAATTAGGTCACTCAAGAAGTGCCATTCATTTTTCTCTCAATGCCCTCAAGCCCCACACTAGGGCGCCAAAATCTGTCTTGATTTGGAAAAGACAGGTGTCTGCTAGGGAGGGCAGGGGCTGTCTCGGAATGGAGAATTGCCAGTGGGGAAGGCTGGTGGATGCCTTTGTCACCCCTCAGTCTCACGACAGCTGCTCAGAGCTGCGTCCTGGAGCCTGAGGAAGGAGGATGGGGGGGGAACATTCTCCGCCAGCCCTGGCCGGCGGCAGAGGCAGCTGCCGGAGCTTTTCCTGCACTCCCCTACTGCTCACTGTCATCGGGCACAGCCACGGCCAGGCCCCCTCTGCCATGGCACCTGGGACGCAGCCAGCCCTGGACTGCAGCCTCCCATCTACCCTGCGGGCAGCTGGGGGAAAAGGGGCCTCAGCCGGCCAGACTGCACCACCTCATGGCCAGCAGCTCCGGGGAGCCTGGCCGGGTCTGGGGCAGCAGGGCCTAAGCTGAGCTGTTCTTGCTGTCCATGATATTACCTGGTGACTCACTGGGAGGAAAGAGAGAGGGCTTGAACAAAGCGTCGGTTTTATATGGATATTGCCAAAAGTCGCATTCTGTTTTCTCAGTGGTCAAACCACATGCCAATAGCCAAGAACTGGCCCTGGATAGGTCCCTGTTTTTTCTAAAGAAATCTAGGGCAACATTCCATATTCTTCTTTAACTAAAAACCAAACTGTGTTAACCCGTAACAAAAATTCAAACCCCTCTCTCCGGATTACTATAATTTTGAAAATTAAGGGGGCTCTCAGACAAAGATATGGGGGTAGGAAAGCAGTTCTTTACTAGCATGTATAACAAGGCAAAACGGGCAACAACACACGCGGCATTAACAACAAAATAGAACCAGGAACCTTGAGGTGTTTTGTTTCACAAAGCTTGGGGCAGTCTGATCTCAGTGCCCCTGCAGGATTCTGAGAGCACGAATCTGGAACTATGGAAAATCCCAGGCGGGTGGATGAGATATATCAGAAGCTCTGCAGTGGTAGCTGGAACAGCAGGGTTGTCCCAGCAGGGCAGGGGGGTGCGGGGCCAGTGTAGCAAAAAGAGCAGCATCGTTATTGTATTAAGGACAGCAGGGGAATAATGACATGACTCCCAAGCTTATAGCAAACTGAGACCGATGTTCATTCTTCAAAATCCTCTTTTATAGACAGTTCCAAAAGAATAGTTTCATTGGTTAGCAAACCAACACAAGACCATCATTGGACAGAGAGCAACCACACCCCTCGACCGTTTCTTGCAAGTAAACAACAAATTAGAAAAACATCACCTGCAAAGGTTGTTTTCTCTCTCCTAGGACTGTTTGAATTCCTCCTTATGATTTCCCTGATCAAAGTGAGAAAGCTCTGTACTTGATTTTCCCACAGGCTCAAGCTAGTGCCTGAAGCCTGAAAACCTTTTATTTGACTACTGTCAGTTCCCATATCTCACCCTTTTTGTTTTGAAGGCTGAAGACAGTGTCTGTAATCTCCTGCAGGGCCCTTACAGGGAGGAGATAAACATGGCACAGAACCTCAATCAGATACCGACCCAGAGTGATGAGGGAGACTCCCTAGCACATGCTATCAAGCCCTATCATGCACCACCATTGAGTCTTGTTGTTGATTGTTGCAGGAAACTAATTACTAATTCTAATATAATCAGTTGCTAATCCTAATACAGGAGACAAAACATAGTTAGTCTGCTCAAAGAAATGGCAGTCTAACTTGTCAGCACCCATTACTCTAGAAACAAAAGAAGAGCTAGAATACTCATTCCTATGGAAACCATCTGAATGACAATCAGCACCCTGATCATCACTTGAATGTTGCCTGTTGGTGACACCCTGCTTTGGTGTCCCAGGTCAGGGCGAACACACCCTGCGGGCATCCACCGTACCCCAGTGTCTGTGGAAATGGAGGCGTACCCATGACCCCAAGTGACAATCCCACACGGGTCCTCCCACTTACAGTGGTGAGATCCCACACCTAGACTTTCACTTGAGGCAGGTGCATCTCGCTTGATGACTGCAACAAAAAGGAAATCATTTAGAATGACAAGATTGTTTGCATTTTGTGGCACTGCAAAATGATCAATTGCATATAAAACCTTTTCCAATAGACTGTGCAGAGTTTCTCCAGGCATTCCCCTTTTTTGTTCTGACAGAACACACCTAATTTAGACTTGAATGCATACCACAAAGTTGACAATAACTGAAACAAAGTTGCATTATTGACCTCCTTCAGAAGTGAGCAATCCAAATATTTGGTTATGTCTGCTACGTAAGCAAATTCAATGACCAAATTCAGGGATACCTGAAGAAATTGTTGGAATGCCATGGCAACAGCCCTCAATTCAATCATTTTGTGGGCCAAGCCTGATTTGTGACTTTCTAGCATTTGCCAGTCAGATCCATCCTTCCAGGTAACAATGGCTGTTCCTGTTTTTTCTGAACCATCAGTAAAAGACAGTGGTCCTCGCACCAGCACCCGCAATGACAAACTGGTTGATTTTAATAATGTATGACTGGGCAGGTGATAAGCAATCTGCCCTGAAAATTTGCAGTACATTTTGCAAAGGAGCACTGTTGCTGTCAGCAAAGCTCCACTGAAAGTCTTCCATTAATTCAAATAACATGGGTGCTGTTGTTTTGTTTTGTTTTGTTTTGTTTTGTTTTGTTTTAATGCAGAAGCATGTGAAGATGTGTGGCAGGGCTGAAATGACAGCCCATGGCCATGCTATGGATGAGAAGACTTAGAATGGCAGCAGCTGACAACCAAGTCTTGCGTTTCTACTTCGAATCTCCAAAGCACTTCCAGAGCTTCTGGAAATCTGTGTATTTGCACTTAACACTTTTTTCCCATTGCAGGAAGTGTGGTGAAAATACCAGAGTGAGCTGTATGGGTTTTGCAGCTTGTATATATTTTGATGGGGCAGAGAGACCCATTGCAGCATGTGCAGGATCGGACCATTGTTCACCCAGCTGGCCAATGATGCCTGTAGGATGTAAACCTGAATTAGTGATGAGAATAGAAATATCAGTGGAGAGATTTGCTTGATGGAGCTGATTCCAAAGATGTATGCGGTCCCAATCCACACAAAATAAAACCAGAGCATCTGGTAACTGCAAGGCACACCAAAGGCACATGAGATATTACATGACGTACAATTAGGTCCTTTTAGGAAAATTAAGATAAATAATTTCTGCTTTAGAGTCCAAGTAATTGAAGGCCAGGGAAAAATCCCTCAGCACCATGATGCTGGTCTTTGACATCACTGGATGTCTTCTTGAATCCTGAAACAGGGAATAACTTGAAGAAGATTAGTGGAAACATAGTACCAGGGTGCTGACACAGGGCTTTTGTTGTGCTGTTCTAGCCACAAAGGCTGTGCAATGTGTCCCTTTTTGCTCTTCAAAGATGATGGGTGTCTGATGTGACTGCTTGCACCTGCTGATGAGAAAACACGAGCATATCTTTTCCTTAAATTGATAGAATTAGTTTGACTTTACTATTAGTAGTAAATCCAAATTTTTGATTTGATAATTCATTTCCCAAATTTCTATTATAAATATTACATTGTTCAAATTTATCTGTTGTCTATAATTTTGATCAGCCCATAAACTGCAAAAGCTGAAGTGTTTCTTTCCAGTGAAGAACTGGATACCTCTTCCAGGTGAAAGTCTCAGGTTCACTCCAAAGATCAATTCAGCTGTTATATTTACAGGTCAAATTACCAAGTCAAATAACTCGTATTTAATTTTTTTATGCAAAAACATCTCGGCCTGTTGGCAACTCCCATCCAGGAAGAGCTCAGGCAGTGCTGAAGTTCTGACTGGAAAATAATTCTCTACACCAATCTTCAGACAAGGTTCTTAAGAATGTTGTGGTAAAAAGCTAATTTTGAACCCCTAATAACTCATCTCCTCTGAAATTCTGTTAGGATAAGGATGCTCAGCAAACCGTTGGAGTGGTTAGGGTTAGGGTTTGGGTTAGTGGTTCTATGACCAAAAGTGGAGTTGCATCACAGTATCTGGATCAGAGGAGGCTTTCAATAAAGCTCAGATTACCTTTTCTGGAAATCTGAAAAATACTTAAAAATCGTAAGTACAAAACCAGCATGGACAACTAGAAAACAAGGGAAAAATCCTTGAATGACATGTGTCTGCTATAGATGAGTACACATAAAGAGCAAAGAAACCAGCTATAAAACTGTAACTTATCAACAATATCATATCCTATCCATAAATTCACATTATGCAGTCACTATATCAGTAGAAACTCTCATCAAACTGAGATAAGAAACTCGGGAAAGCAGTGAAAGCCTTACAGCCGATAACAACTATAATACAGAATTATTGCTAATTGTTCTGTTGTTATCCGCGAAAAGTGTAAGTTTTGCATCCTTGCAATTACAAACAGGCTTTTAAAACTCTAATTCTGTTACGTAGAGATACCTTAGGAAGAAGAAGAAGGAGGGTGGGAGGGAAGAATCAGGTGAAAAATCAAACCGCCATCCCTCTGAAAAAAAATTCCATCCTCCTCCCCCTGGGGGTCGGCGGGGGCTGCTCGGTCTGTCTGAGAGCTGGGTGGCACCCGCCCCCTTCTGCTTCCTGGAGAGGGGAGGGGGCGGTGGGGGCCTCGCCAAACCTCTCGGTGTGGCCGCCCCCGCCCGTGAACACCGCGGGCGGGGAGGGGAAGCCTCCGGCCACGGCTCGCAGCGGCGCACCGGGCGGCAGGGCAGTGCGGCAGACCTGCGGCCGTGCCCACACCCCTACCTGCGGCGCCCGCAGCGTCACGGGGAGGAATATGGGGGAACTGGGAACGGAAAAGGAGCGTCCGGCCACCGCCGTCCTGCAGCTGCCGCCGGGGGCGGAACCCTGGACTGAGAAATCACTCAACCCCTCCCCCCCAGCTACCTGCCCACAGCCTCTCTCACTCCAGCAGAGCTGGGCCGCAGCTCCCCCCTACTGCTTCCAGGAGAGGAGCGGGGGCGGTGGGGCACCGCACTGGCACTGGGACTGGGATGGAGACTGAGCCTGAAAAAAGCCCCAGAACTGGCATTGGGAATAGGACGGAAACCAAGACCGGCACTGGTACCGGCACTGTAACCAAGACTGAGACTGAGACCAAGATTGGGACTGAAATCGCCACTGGCATTGAGACCGGCTCCACGCCGGGAACAAGACTGAGACCGGGACCGGCACCACTCTGGGATGGAGATGGACATCAGGACCGGAATCAGCACTGGGAGTGCTTTGGGACTGCTCCGAGAGAGACTGAGACCAGGAAAGGGACCAACACCGGGAGCACTCTGGGACCGAGACTGAGACTGAGGGCAGAACCAGGATAGGGATCAGTCACAGAACTGATCCAGGACTGGGTCCAGGTTTGCTCCAGGACCGCCGTGTTTGCTCCAGGGAGTTTTGGCCCCAGCCCTGGTTGGGACTGGGGAGAAATTGGGAGGGACCCTCGGGGATAAGAAGGAATGGGAGGGACCCTTGGATGAGGCAGGAATGCCTTGGTTCCCATCGCTCCCATGCAGCCATCCTAGTCAATATGGTAGGTCCATATGATCCAGTTTGCATGATCCCAGTCTCTATGGTTCCGATCCATGTGATCCCACACTGTACAATCCGAGTCCATGTGATCCCAACCCAGACAATCCCAGCCCTACAAGGTCCCAGTCCATTCATCCCAGTCTGGATGCTCCTGATCCAGATGGTCCCGCTCTGTGCAGTCCCAGGCTGGAGGATCCCAGTCCATGTGAGCCCAGCCTGCAGGATCCCAGTCTGGATGCTCCTGCATGGCACACACTGCAAGGCTCTGGAATTCCAGTTCCCAGCAAGGAAAAGATCTTACTGCCCTTGAGGGCAAAGCTCTGAAGAAGGGGCCAAAAGCCAAGGGCAGCAAAATCCTACAGGGACATTTCACTGCCAGCCTCCAGAACTTCACCCATACTTGTTGTAACTCCTGCATTGGGAATTCAGTCAGGGCAAGGTCTTTGATGGGAGCTGCCCTGGCTCAAGGGAGACACTAAGAGACAAAGAGAGTAGACAGAGAGAGGCAGGAGAGAAAGGAGGACACCAACACAATCAGCTGAGAAGGTGGCACTCTGAAAGCAGAACTGACACTGTCTGAAAATGAATGGGACAGGAATCAAGAACTCTCAAAGTTTTATTTACTACTAAAACACATCCCACCTACCCAGCCCCACACAATCCCAATCCCACTGCTCCAAATTTCAATACCCACTTCTCCCCATCTCCTTCCAACCCCATTTCACCCTGGTGGCTGTGGAACTGAGGAAGTTCAGCATGGGATTGAGTTTCTCTGAGGTGGGAACAAGCCATTTGAGGTGGGATTGAGCCCTTTTGGGTTAAAATTCAGCTGTTCTCACTGGGTTTTGAGTGGTTTTGAAGTGACAGACCTATCCCTCTTGGCTTCTTGAGTACAAAGAGGGAGAAGAGAAAAAAACTACAGCCAGAATAAAAGGATAACCAGCCAGGTGTCTTCCCAACATGGATCACAGAGGATGTGGGTCACCAAGGCTCTGGTCAATGCGGCTCCTCAAGTTCGGGATGGAGATGGTGCTGTGCACGAAGCTCTTCCCACAGTCCGGGCACTCGCAGTGCTTCCCTTACCGGTGCCTCCATTGGTGTTTGGTCAAGGCTGAGCTCTGTGAGAAGCTCTTCCCACACTGGGGACACTCGTAGGATCTCTCCTCGGAGTGGATGCACCTGTGTTTGGTGAGGGTGGAGTTCTGCTTGAACCCCTTCCCACAGTCCGGGCAGCGGAAGGGCCTCTCCTCTCTGTGAATCTGCTGGTGCAGGAGGAGACGGGAGCTGATCCGAAACCCCTTCCCACACTCAGAACACTTGTAGGGCCTCTCTCCAGTGTGAATCTTTTCGTGGACAATCAGGTTGGTATGGTGCCTGAAGCCCTTCCCACATTCCCTACACTTGTATGGCCTTTCCCCAGTGTGGATGTTCTGGTGCTGGATCAGGTGTGCATTACGTCTGAAGCTCTTCCCACACTCCTCACACTCGTAGGGCCGTTCCCCGCTGTGGACCACCTGGTGGCGGATCAGGCTGGAGCTCTGACTGAAGCTCATCCCACATTCCTGACACTCATGGGACCTCTCCTTAGTGTGGGTCCTCTGGTGGCAGGTCAGGTGGGAGTCCCAGCTGAAGCTCATTCCACATTCCTCACACTTGTGGGGCCTCACCTCAGTATGGATGCGCTGGTGGCTGAGAAGGTTGCTTTTCTGCCTGAAGCCCTTCCCACAGTCGGGGCAGCGGAAGGGTCTCTCATCTGTGTGCGTGCGCTGGTGCAGGAGGAGATTTGAGCTGGTGGGAAACCTCTTCCTGCATTTATCACACTCGTAGGGCCTCTCCCCAGTGTGAATCCTCTGGTGTTTTATCAGGTCAGAGCTCGACCTGAAGCTCTTCCCACATTCCCCACACTCGTAGGGTCGTTCTCCAGTGTGGGTCCTCTGGTGGCGGATCAGGATGGAGCTCTGGCTGAAGCTCTTCCCACATTCCCCACACTTGTAGGGCCGTTCGTCTGTGTGGATCCTCTGGTGAACCATCAGGGTGGAGCTTCGGCTGAAGCTCTTCCCACATTCCCCACACTCATAGGGCCTCTCGCCAGTGTGGATCATCTGGTGACAGATCAGGTGGAAGCTCCGGCTGAAACTCTTCCCACATTCCCCACACTTGTGGGGTCGTTCCCCAGTGTGAATCTTCTCGTGGCGGATCAGGAGGGACCTCAGGCTGAAGCTCTTCCCACATTCCCCACACTTGTGGGGCTTCTCCCCATCAGGAAGCTGCTCATGCACCACCAGCTCTGAGCTCTGGCTCCATCTCTGGCCGCCTTCCTGGCACAGGGTGGGTCCTTCCTCCTCACATCCTCGCAATCTGCCTTTGCAGCCCCGTCTCATGAGGGATCTCTGGGGCTTTTCTTCCCTGTTGGATTCCTGTACAGTGGAAACGCTCAAAATAGCCTCTTCCAAGAGGTTCTGCTGCGGGGATTTGTCCTCCCTGGTCTCCATGCTCAGCTCCTTGTCTGGGGGAGGAAGGACATGGAGATGGGACTGGACTCCATGCCAAAGGGAAGGGGAAAGAAATTCCCCACGGTCCGTTCCCAGGACGGCGTCGGCAGCGGGGTTGTCCTGCAGTGGGGGCCATGCTGGGCTGGGAGATGGAGCAGGAGAGAGGGGGAAAGGGGCACTGACTTCCTCCTCACCTGCCTGGTTGTCCTGGGACATCTTCCTCTTCCTCACAGCCTCTTCCTCCATCAGGCCAAGGGTTGGGAATGGGAAATCCTGGTTTGGGGGAAAACAAGGGATGAGAATGTTGAGTTTGAAGGTTCTTCTCCCCAAGTACATCTCTAGCAGTCACTGGGCATCTGGGGTGCATAGAAACCTCCAAAACACCAAGATTCAGCCCTGAAAATGCCTCCTCTGAGTTCCCTGTCTTTGGTCTCTCCCCTTTGGTGTTCAGGGGTTCCCCAGTGTCCCAGCTGCTGGGGGTTGTCTTTGTATTGGGGGTCCCTTGTCTACTTGGTCCTCACCCTCCCCACACTGCTGGGAGTCCCAGGAACCGAAAAAGCTCCCCCTCTTCTGTCTCCCCATTTCAGGATACTGGGAGTGATTGGGCTCTCACTGCAAGTGCTGAGGAAACTGGAACCACAGGGGGGACAACGGGGCTTATACTGGGAGCAGCCACTTCCAGCAATGGCACCCCTGAACCCCTTTCCCAGCCATCCTGCCCTTCCAGCCTCAACATCCCCTTGCTGTGGTCCCGGCAATCCCAGAGGTTCCCCCTTTCTCGGGGTCCCCGCTTTGCGGTTCTGGGGCTCTCCTCTCTCTGGGGTCCCGCTCAGGGCGGCCCCGGCAGACGCGGTCCCCCCGCCCCGGTGTCCCCCCGGCCCCGCCGCTCCCGCGCGCTCCCCACGTGGCCCCGGCAGAGCTCGGAGGGCCCGGCCCGGGAAGCCAAACCCCCACCGCGGGGGGACCCGCATCCCCCGACCCCCAATGGGGCTCTGCCGCCACTGGGATCCCCCAAAAACACTGCCAAGGGACTCCACGATTTTCCCCCCTGAGGGGCATATATGGCTCAGCTTTGAAGCCCAGCAAGTTCCAAACATTTCCCCAAGACAAACCTCACACTCAGGGACCCCCTCCAGGATATTTGGGGGGAGCTCTCCCTCCCTGGGCACCTGCGGAGTGGGGCCGATGCTCCCGGGCTTGCTGCGAGTTCAGGGAGCGCTGGAGCTGCCTCTGCCTCCTCTGCCCTTCTCCTCCTGCTCCCTGCTGCCGCTCCGCCTCTTCCTCCCTCCCTCCTCCTCCTCCCCCGTTCCCAACCCCGAACTGTGGGGGAAGGGTCAAGGAAAGGGGAACTGTGAGGGGAAAGGGGCAGGGTCCAGGGGACATGTGGTCTTAGAAGGGTCCAGTTTGGCCTGAAATCACAAAAAAAAGGCCTGGAATTGTCTAAAGGGGCCTAAAATCCAACCTAAGTCCAATCAGGTTTGGAATCAAATCACACAAAGAGGCCTAAAATCCCCATAAAGCTGCCTAAAATCACTCAAAGGGGCCTCAAATCCACCCTAAATTTACATGCTATGGACAGAATCAGACAAGTGGGGATAAAATTATCCTAAGGGGTCTAAAACCAACTAAAGAGGCCTAAAATTGGCCAAACTGGTTTAAAACCCACACAAAATGGTAAAAAAATCCCCTTAAATCTCCTAAAAGATCGTAAAATCCCTGGAAAAACCTGGTTTGACTTAAAGTCCCCCAAAGGGACTAGAAGCCACCATCAGATTTGTTCTAAAATCACCCAAATGGGACTAAACCCTACCCAAACAGGCCTAAAAACCGTCCAAAGGGATCTAAAATCCACTCTAAAACTGCTCAGTTCATCTGAAAATCACTCAAATGGGACTAAATCCCACCAGATTTTGCCTAAAATCAGCCGAAGGAACTAAAAAACCACACTAAAAGGCTCAAAAATCCAGCCTAAACCTGCCCAGTTTGGCCTACAATCACCCAAATGGGCCAAAAGTCATCCAAAGGGATCTAAAATCCACCCTAAAACTCACCAGATTTGGCCTAAAAGCATCCAAAGCTGCCTAAAATCCACCCTGAGCTTGCCCAGTTTGGCCTAAAATCCCAAACTGGCCTAAAATCTCTGGGACCGGGACTGAGACCAAGACCACGATCAGCACCAGAACCGGCACCAGCACCAAGACTGAGACCGACACCGGATCTGAGACTGGCACTGAGAGCGGCGCCGCTCTGGGACCGGCACCGAGACCAAGACTGGGACCAGAACCGACACCACAACAGAGACCGGCACTGCACTGGCACCAGGACTAGGACCGAGACCGTAACTGGCACCAGAACTGGCACTGGGACCAAGACTGAGACCAAGACCGGCACCGGAACCAGCACTGAGACTGGCACCGCCCAGGGACTGGGACTGAGACTGAGACTGGTACTGGGAGCACTGCGGGACCAAGAGCGGCACTGGTACCGGCACTGGGACTGTGACTGTGCTGAGACTAAGATGGAGACTGGGACTGAAACTGGCAGAAATGGCTCAAAATTCACCAAAAACGCCCCTAAAGAAGCTGGAAATGCCCCAAAAGTAAAAGAAAATGGCCCCAAAATGGCCAAAAACTGACTAAAAATCCTCCTGAAATTATGAAAACTGGCAAAAAATGACACAAAATGGCCTAAAAAGTGACCAAAACTTGGGGAACTTGTCATTTGGGAGCCCCAAATGACACAAAATTGCTCAAAATTATCCAATATGACAGAAAACACAACAAAACTGGCAAAAAATGGCCCCAAAGTGGCCAAAAACGACCCAAGAGTGACTGAAAATGTCCCAAAATGCCGGAAGATAGGGGAGAGCACAGAAGGACACAGAATTCCCAAAAACTCAAAAAAATCCCCAAAAAATTGCATTAAAATGCAAAATGATAAATAAAAAAACCTGGAAAAAGCCACAAAATTACTCAAAAAAGAAAAAAAAACCTGAAAATGCCTCCAAAATCTCCAATAATATTCCCAGATTTTACCAGACTATCCAGTCTTCCTCAAATTCCCAAAAATTCCCCCAACACCACTAAAAAACAAAAATAAAATGAAAAAAACCCCAATCAACCCATGCCTTAAAATGCCCAGAAATATACTTAAAAATCCCTCCAAAATCCCCCAAAAATCTCAAAAATTCCCTAAAAACTCCCAAACTCCTCAGAATTCCCAAAATATTGCTCAAAGCCTCTAAATAACAACAAAAAACATTCTAAAAATGAAAAAAAAAAAAGCCTGCAAATTTCTTAAAAATACTTTAAAAAGGCACCCAAAATACCCCCCAAAATACCCCAAAATTTCCTAAAAACCCCTGACCCCACCGGAATTCCCAAAATCCCGGAAAATTCCCAGAATTTCCTACACTTTCTCTTGACGAAGTGGTGCTGCAGGCAGGACTTGCTGATGCTGGCAGTGCCGATCACCAAGAACTTGTAGAGGAAATCTAGGAAAAAAAATCCCCAAAATTCCCAGGTTTGGACCCAAAATTCCCCAAAAATCCCCTTTAGAGAGCCCAAAACTCCTCCCAAATTGGGATCCAAATTCCCAAAAATCCCTTTTTGGGACACCAAATTCCAAAGTTTGGACCAAAAATCTCTTCTGGCGACCCCAAAATTCCCAAGAATCCACTCTAGTGATCCCAAAATTCCCACACTTGGACCTGAAATTCCACAAATTCGTGCATTTGGACCTAAAATTTCCCCCAAAATTCCCAAGAGAGGCTCCAAAATTCACACAGTTTCCCGATAGAAACCCCAAATTTGCTCCATTTGACACCAAGAATTCCCTGTACAGAGCTCCAAATTTCCAAAACTTCCCTTGACAGATGCCAAAATTCCCCTATAGCGATCCCGAGACCCCCTCAGACCCCCCTGGACCGTCTATAGGCTCACCCAGACCCCTAGAGTGCCCCTACAGAACCACACAGAATCGCCCAAATCCCCCTGATCCCCCACAGAGACTCCCAGATCCCATACAGACCTCCCCAGAGCCCTGCAATCCCCTAGAGGGACCATCAGATCCCCTATAGGGACCCCCAGGCCCCCCAAATCCACTATAGGGATCCCTAGAACCCCTAAAGACGACCCAAGACGCCCCCAAATCCCCTGTACAGGCCATTATAGGGACCCCAGGCCTCCCTGGACCCCCTATAGATTCCTAAGACCCCCTTTTAGAGACCGCCAGACCCCACAAGTCTCCCACAGGGACCCACAGACACCCCCAGACCTTCCCGGACCTGCTATAGGCTCCCACAGATCCCTACAGATCCCCTAAAAACCCCCCAAAAGGACACCCAGACCGCCCCCAAATCCCCTATAGAGACCCCCAGACGCCACTTAGGGGCGTCCAGACACTCTTTACGGACCCCTCCGGAACCTCTATAGAACCCCTCAGGCCCCGATAGAGCCGCTATAGCCCCTCCAGCCCCCTTTAGCGACCCCCAGTCCGCCCTAAATCCCCTATAGACCCCCCCAGATCTTCTGCAGACCCTCACCAAATCCCCTAAAGAGACCCCTAGGTCCCCTCAGACCCCTATAGACGTCCTGTAGATCCTCTACAGATCTCCTATAGATCCCCCATTGCCCCACCGTAGGTCTCGGACACGCTGGAGCCGGGTCGAGGGACCGGGAGCAAAGATGGCGGCGCCCTGACGAGACACTTCTGGGTAATCTGCGCATGCGCTGGAGGGAAGGAGCCAGCAGATAGGCGGAGCTCAAAGGAAAAGAGAGGCGCGGCCAAAGAAAGGGCAGGGAAGGAATGAAATGAGGCGGGGTCAGAGAAAGGGCGGGAACTGTGAGGGGAAAGGGGCGGGGGTCAAGGGGACGCGCGGTCCTAAAAGGGCTTGGTTTGGCCTAAAATCACCCAAAATGGGTGATTTAGCACCCAAAAATGTCCAAAGGAGCCTAAAATCCACCCTAAAGCCGACCATGTTTAGCCTCAAGTCATCTAAAGAGGCCTAAAATCCCAACAAAGTGGCTTAAAATCATTTAAAGGGACCTAAAATCCATCCTCAATCCACATGGTTTGGCCTAAAATAAACCAAATGTGGTTAAAGTCATCCAAAGAGGTCTAAAATGAAAGCGGCCCAAAATGTACCAAATTGATTTGATATCAACACAAAATGGCCTCAAATCACCCTTAAATCTCTCAAATGGGCAAAAAATCCACATAGAAAATACCTGGTTTGGCCTAAGATCCACCCAAATGCAACAAAAATCCATCCTAAACCCCACCAGATTTGGCCTAAAATCACCTAAACGGACCTAAAATAACCCAAATTGCCTGAAACCATACAAAGGGACCTAAAATCACCACAAAGGGACTTTTATTGACCTAAAATTACCCAAAGAGGCCAAAAAATCCATCCATATAGGCATACAATCACCAAAAAAAGGGGCCTGAAATCTCCCATGCATGCCTAAGATCCACTCGCACAGAGGTAAAATCAAAGGCACCTAAAATCCACCTAAAACTGCCCAGTTTATCATAAAATCACCCAGAGTCTCAGGGCTGTTTCTTGAGATTCTCCTCAGGGTTGCTGTTCCCCGAGGTAATAAGGTTTTTCGTCTTCTCTAGCCCTAAGTGTTTCATGCCAGAGCCAGAGACGACAAGCTGAGTCCACCAGTGCGTGTTTCCAAGGTTGTTTATTCTTCATTATCTCTCAGTTCTTTCTCAGCTCTGCCAGGCCTCCCTGGCAGGGTACCTTATCTTAGTTCTTTCTCAGCTCTGCAAGGCATCTCCAGCAGAGCAGGACACGCGGCGGACTGGGGCGGATCAGAGAGTCCCGGACCTTTTGTACCGTTTCTCTGACCCAACCACCGTCCACAACGAACCTTTTAGTTACAGAATTTTACCAATACTTACTACCTATGTTAACATGTCATTTCTATTCTAAACCAATCCTTGTAATACAGCTCAGCAGAAAATGGGGGGAAAGAACAAGGAGGAACAGGACCACTCCCCAATTCCTCCATCTTGCCTCTTCAAACCCATATACTAAAAATTCTAGATTCTACATTTACACTCTGTGATAAACTAACTACTACTTGTTTTGAATTCTCTCAGCTTGTGATTCTTCATACAATGTGGGCATCCACTCCCATGGCCAGGGATCAGAGGCAGTGCCCCCCTGGGCTCTGTGTGAGGCTGGTTGACCCCCTTGTACAGATCCCAGACCCCCCCAACCGGTCTCCAAACCCTCCAGGGTGGCCAGAAGGATGTTCTAGACTCCGACACCAAAGAAGCCTAAATCCCACCTAAATCAGCCTAAAATATTCCAAAGGGATCTCCAATTCACCCTAAAACCCACCAGATTGGGCTCAAAATCAGCCAAAGGGACCTAAAATCAACCCTAAGAGACTAGAAATCACTCCCAGGGATCAAAAACCCAATCAGGATCAGCACCAGAATCACTCCAGGACATCCATGTTCACTCTGATGAGTTCTGGCTGTGCCCCTGTTAAGGACTGGATGGGACTGGGAGGACCCCTGGGCAGGGCAGGTGTACCTTGGTTTGCATCGTTCCCGTAAGCCATCCAATCCATCTGATCCCAGTTTGTATGGTTCTAAACCAGATGGTCCTGGTCTGCGCAATCCAGTCTGGAGGATCCCAGTCCATGTGATCCCAGTCCGGATGGTCCTGCATGGCACACACTCCAAGGCTCTGGAATTCCAGCTACCAGCAAGGAAAACATGTTCCTGCCCTTGAAAGCAAAGCTCTGAAGAAGGGGCCAAAAGCCAAGAGCAGCAAAATCCTACAGGGACATTTCAGTGCCAGCCTCCAGAACTTCATTCATGCTGCTTGTAACTCCTGGATTAGAAATTAAATTACAGCAGGGTCTTTGGTGGGAGCTGCCCTGGTTCAAGGGAGACACCGAGAGACAAAAAGAGCAGGCAGAGAGAGGCAGGAGAGAAAGGAGGACACAAAGACAATCAGCTGAGAAGGTGGCACTCTGAAAACAGAAATGACACTGACTGAAAAATGAATGGGACAGGAATTGAGAACTCTCAAAGTTTTATTTACTAACAAATGACATCCTTCCGGCCAAGCCCCACACAGTCCTGATCCCACTGCTCGAAATTTCGATACCCACTTGTCCCAGTCTCCTTCCAACCCCATGTCACCCTGGTGGCTGTGGAATTGAGTAAGTTCAGCATGGGATTGAGTTTCTCTGAGGTGGGAACAAGCCATTTTGAGGTGGGATTTAGCCCTTTTGGGTTAAGACTGAGTTCTTTTCAGTGGGATTGGAGTGGTTTTGAGGTGACAGACTGAACTGTCTTGGCTTCTGGAGTGCAAAGAGATGGATAAGAGAGAAACAGTAGGTCTAAAACAAAAGGATAATTAGCCATGTGTCTTCCCAACATGGATGACAGGGAGCATGGGTCACCAGGGCTCTGCCAAACACGGCTCCTCCAGTGCAAGATGGAGTTGGAGCAGTGCACGAAGCTCTTCACACACTGGGGGAACTTGTATGGCTTCCCTTACCGGTGGCTCCGATGGTGTTTGGTCAAGGCTGAACTCTGTGAGAAGCTCTTCCCACACTGGAGATACTCGTAGGGCCTCTCCCCAGTGTGGATGCGCCAGTGTTTGGTGAGGGTGGAGTGGTAATTGCAGCCCTTCCCGCAGTCGGGGCAGTCAAAGGCCCTCTCCTCTATGTGTGTCTCTGCTGATGTACAAGGAGCTGGGTGCTGGTCAGAAACCCTCTCCCACACTTGGAACACACGTAAGGCCTGTCCCCAGTGTTGATCTTTTGGTGGAAGTTCAGGTTGCCTCTTCCCACGTTCCCTGCACTTGTATGGCCTTTCCCCAGTGTGGATATTCTCGTGCTGGATCAGGGTGGCTCTCTTGCTGAAGCTCTTCCCACATTCCCCACACTCATAGGGCCGTTCCCTGGTGTGGATCACCTGGTGGCAGATCAGGTCAGAGTTGTCTCTGAAGCTCATCCCACACATGAGGCCTCTCCCCAGTGTGGATGCGCAGGTGCCTATCAAGGGTACAGTTGTGCCTGAAGCCTTTCCCGCACTCGTGGCAGCGGAAGGGCCTGTCCTCCGTGTGTGTGTGCTGATGGACAAGGAGACGTGAGCTGGTGGGAAACCTCTTCCTGCATTTATCACACTCGTAGGGCCTCTCCCTGACGTGGATGTGCCGGTGAGTGATGAGGGTGGAGTTGTGCTTGAAGTCCTTCCCACAGTCGGGGCAGTGGAAGGGCCTCTCCTCTATGTGTGTCTGCTGATGTTCAAGGAGCTTGGTGCTGATCCGAAACCCCTTCCCACACTCAGAACATTTGTAGGGCCTCTCCTTAGTGTGGATCTTTTGGTGGACAATCAGGTTGGTACAGTGCCTGAAGCTCTTCCCACATTCCCTACACTTGTACGGCCTTTCCCCAGTGTGGATGTTCTCATGCTGGATTAAGCTGGAGCTATATCTGAAGCTCTTCCCACACTCCCCACACTCGTAGGGCCGTTCCCCAGTGTGGGTCTTCTGGTGCTGGATCAGCTGGGAGCTCTTCCTGAAGCTCATCCCACATTTTCCACACTCGTGGGGCCTCTCCCTGGTGTGGGTCCTCTGGTGCTGGATTAGTTGGGAGTGCAACCTGAAGCTCATCCCACATTCCCCACATTCATAGGGCCTCTCCCCAGTGTGGATCCTCTTCCGGTGCTGGATCAGAGTGGAGCTCTGTCTGAAGCTCTTTCCACATTCCCCACACTCATAGGGCCTCTCGCCAGTGTGGATCATCTGGTGATAGATCAGCTGGGAGCTCTTCCTGAAGCTCTTCCCACACTCCTCACATTCATAGGGCCGTTCGTCTGTGTGAATCCGCTGGTGGCGGAGCAAGTGGCACCGCCAGATGAAGCTCTTCTCACACCCAAAACACTTGTGGGGCTTCTCCCCATCAGGAAGCTGCTCATGCACCACCAGCTCTGAACTCTGGTTCCATCTCTGGACACCTTCCTGGCACAGGGTGGGTCCTTCCTCCTCACTTCTCCCTGATCTGCGTTTGCAGCCCCTCCTCATGAGGGAGCTCTGGGGCTTTTCTTCCCTGTTGGATTCCTGTGCCGTGGAGCCGCGCAAAATGGCCTCTTCCACGAGGTTCTGCTGTGGGGATTTGTCCTCCCTGGTCTCCATGCTCAGCTCCTTGTCTGGGGGAGGAAGGACAAGGAGATGGGACTGGACTCCATGCCAAAGGGAAGGGGAAAGAAATCCCCCATGATCCGTTACCGGCAGGACGGCGTCGGCAGCGGGGTTGTCCTGCAGCTGAGGGCCATGCTGGGCTGCAAGACGGAGCAGGAGAGAGGGGGAAAGGGGCACTGACTTCCTCCTCACCTGCCTGGCTGTCCTGGGACATCTTCCTCTTCCTCACAGCCTCTTCCTCCATCAGGCCAAGGGTTGGGAATGGGAAATCCTGGTTTGGGGGAAAACAAGGGATGAGAATGTTGAGTTTGAAGGTTCTTCTCCCCAAGTACATCTCTAGCAGTCACTGGGCATCTGGGGTGCATAGAAACCTCCAAAACACCAAGATTCAGCCCTGAAAATGCCTCCTCTGAGTTCCCTGTCTGTGGTCTCTCCCCTGTGGTTTTCAGGGGTTTCCCGCTGTCCCAGCTGCTGGGGGTCACCTTTGTATTGAGGGTCCCTTGCCTACTCGGTCCTCACCCTCTCCAGGCTGCTGGGAGTCCAAGGAACCCGAAAATCTCCCTCCTCTTCTGTCTTCCTACTTATGGATACTGGGAGTGATTGGGCTCTCACTGCAAGTGCTGAGGAAACTGGAACCACAGGGGGGGAGCAACTGGACTCATACTGGGAGCAGCCACTTCAGGCACTGCGACCCCCAAACTCTTTTCCCAGCTATCCCACCCTTCTAGTGCCAGCATCCTCCACCGGGGGTCCTGGCAATCCCAGGGGTTCCCCCCTTCTTGATGTCCCCTGCTTTGCCATTCTGGGGCTCTCCTCTCTCTGGGTCCCACTCAGGGAAGCCACGGCTCTCCTGAGGCTCCCCTAACCCGGTGTCCCCCCGGCCCCGCCGCTCCCGCGCGCTCCCCACGTGGCCCCGGCAGAGCTCGGAGGGCCCGGCCCGGGAAGCCCAACTGCCACCGCGGGGGGACCCGCATCCCCCCGACCCCCAACGGGCCTCTGCTGCCACCAGGACACCCCAAAAACACCTGCTGGGGAGCCACCAATGACCCCCCCCAAGAGGCATCTGCGGCTTAGCTTTGGAACCCTGCAAGTTCCAAACATCCCCCTCCAAAAACACAAAACCCAGGGGCTCCCCCAGGATATTCGGGGTGAGCTCCCCCTCCCTGGGCAACTGCGGGATGGGAGGCAATCTTCCCACAGCCATGCTTCGACTTCAGAGAGTGCTGGAGCTGCCTGTACCTCCTCTGCCCTTCTCCTCCTGCTCCCTGCTGCTGCTCTGCCTCTTCCTCCCTCCTTCCTCCTTTGCTCACCCTACCCCTCCACCTCTCCCCTTTCTGAACCTGGAACTGTGAGGCCGGGACCAAGGAAAGGGCGGGAACTGTGAGGGGAAACGGGCGCAGCTACAGGGACGCGTGGTCATAAAAGAGCCGCGTTTGGCCTAGAGTCACCCACATGAGCCTAAAATTCACCTAAATCTACCAGGTTTAGTCTAAAATCACCCAAATGTGCCAAAGATCTCCAGGACTGGGACCAAGACCCAGATCATCATGAGAAATGCCACCAGGATAAGACTAACACCTGAACCGAGACTGGCACCGCTCTGGGATCGAGACTGAGATAGACACCGAAACTGGAATCAGCCCTGGGAGCGCTCCAGGACCGAGACCAAGATTGGGACTTAGACTGTTCTGGGACTTCTGCCTTTGCTCCAGGGAGGTTTGGCCACGCTCCCGGCGGGACTGGGAGGAACTGGGAGGGTGCTGCTTGGTTCGTACAGGGCCCTTCGTGGCTCCAGAAGCAGCAGAACGATCTTCGTTGATCTTAAACCCCACCCAGAGAGTCCTAAACTCCCACAGTTGCTCCTAAACCCCTCCAGTCAGTCCTAAACCTTTCCCAGTCACTCCTAAACCCTCCAGGAGGCCCCCAAATCCCCCCCCCAGTAGCTCCTAACTCCCCCCAGTCTATCCTGAACCCCCCAAATCATTTCCAAATCTCTCTGCACACCCCTAAACCTGCCCTCCCCAGTCTCTCCTAAACCCTCCCAGTTCATCCTAAAATCCTCCGAGTCGCTTCTAACCCCACCCCAGAATGCCCCCTAACCCTCCAAAGATGGCCTTAAGCCCCACAAGGATGCACCCAAATCTCCCCAGGATGTCCCCAACCCCCCCGAGCCGGTTTCGGGGTGCAGCAGCTGCTTTATTACATTTGTGCAACTGTGGCACGGGGAGGCCTCCCACCCCCCCAGCTCTCTTTGCCTTGTGCTGGAGGAAAGGGAGAACCAGAACCCAAAAACCAGGGCTTGGGGGCGGCTGGGACCTGAAAACAGGGATTCGCGGGGGGTCAGGGCCCCAAAACTGGGGCTTGGGACCCCAAAACTAAGGCTCGGGAGGGCCAGGACCCCAAAACTGGGGCTCAGGACTCAAAAGCAGGGTTTAGGGGGTTGGGGCCGGGACCCGAAAAGTAGGGTTTGGGGAGGCCTGAACCCCCACCCTTGGGCTCAAGATCCAAACCCAGGGCTCGGGGTGGGTGGGACCCCAAAATTTGGGGTTTGGGGAGGCCAGAATCGCAAAATTGGGGTTCTGGGGGGGTCACTTCCAGCAGGGCTGGTCAGGGTTATGCCAGGGGCACCCCTTATCAGTAGAGGAGGTGGTGAGGAGGCCCTCGTGCCACTGGGTCAGCTCGGCGTGTTCCTGCATGCTGGCCACCAGCGTGCACAGGCAGCAATGAATGTCCTCCTAAATGCCAAAAATGGGGTCAAACACCTCAAAAATGGGGTCAGATCCACCAAAATCAACATGAGGCCACCCAAAACCATCATCAAATCTTTCAAAACCAACATTAGACCCCGCAAATGGGATCATGGAGACCAAAAATGAGCTCAGGGACCCCGGCATGTTCCTGTGCGCTGGCTGCCAGTGCCCGCAGGCAGCCCTGCATGTCCTTCTAAATGCCAAAACTGGGGCTAGACACCCCCAAAATGGGGTTAGAGACACAGAAAATGGGATCATAGACCCAAAAATGGGGTTAGGAGTCTGAAAATGGGGTTAGAGGCATGGAAAATGCGGTCAGGGACCCCAGCACCCAGAGCCAGCTTTGCGTGTCCTCCTGGAGGAGGGACACTTCAAAAAATGGGGTTAGGGACCCCAAAAGTGTCATCAGATATCCCCAAATTTGGGTTAGGTACCCCAAAAGTGGAGTCTTATACCCCAAAAGTGGGGTTAGAAACACCAAAAGTGGTATCAGACCCATCAAAATTAACATGAGACCCCAAAATGGGGTTAGAGACACTGAAAGTGGGGTTAGAGACAGCCAAAAATGGGGGATCAGAACCTTCAAAATTAACGTAAGACCACACAAAATCACATCAGACATCCCAAAAATGGCATCAGATGACCCCCAAAAATGGGGTCAGATACCCTGGAAGTTGAGTCAGACCCGTCAAAATCAACACGAGTCCCCATAAATGGGGTCAGGTAACCCTAAAAAGGTGTCAGATACCCCAAAAGTGGCATCAGTTCCATCAAAATTAACATGAGTCCCCAAAAATGGGATTAGAGATCCCAAAAATAACATCAGATGTGGGATTACACAAGACAGTGAGTCAAACAGACTTGATTAGCATAGCTGGTTTGATAACCAAGATGCCATGGCAGGAACAAACAGAGCTTTGAAGATTACAGAAGACGGGATTAAACCTGCTTACGGGAAGAGAGAAGATTCAATCAAGACTTCTGCAAGCAAAAGATGTTGTAAAATGTATGAGTTGTCTGTGTGATCTTTAACCTGATTATTGTAGTAGAAATTTATTAACCTTTCTGAAATGGTATATAAGCTTTTGGAAAATCTGAGTAAAATCAAATTCTGATCACCGAATCAGCCTTCCTGTCTCTCTATCAATGGCCAATAATTTGAGGGGCAGGTACCACCAAATTTGGGTCAGGTACCACAAAAATGGGGTCAGATCCATCAAAATCAAGATGGGACCCCAACAATGGGGTTAAGGATACTGAAAAGGAGTCAGGGACACAGAAAATGGATTTAGAGACCCAAAAATAGGGTCAGGGACACTGATGATGGGATTAAGGACGCCAAAAATGCGGTTTGGGACCCTGAAATTAGCATCAGACCCATTAGAATCAACATGAGAGCAGAACCGTCAAAACCACCAACAGACCTTATAAAACCATCATGACACCCCCCAAAATCACCATGAGACACCCAAAAACCTCAAAACCACGATCAGACAGCCCAAACCCTACAAAAACTCCAGAAACCCCCTATGAGACCTCCCAAAATCCTCATCAGAGACCCCAAAACCTCCATCCAACAAAACCCCAAATTACTAACCTAAAACTGAGACACTAATTTTGAAGCTTTGAGAAAAGCTAAGGTACAGTTAACAACAGATGTTGCTGATTTAGCTGAAATGAATAGATTAGCTTTGCTGAAATCAGTTAAAAATTAGAGGATGGTTAGAAGAAACCGGATTTAAAATAAGCTACCCCAGATTTAATAACTCATTGCTTGTCAAACAGAGAAACTAATCAATACAACACAAGACCTCCTGTTACTAGAAACCCACTGAAATAGTCCTGGAAAACAGGAAACAAGGAGTTCTACCATCCATCAATCACATCTGCATTGAAAAGGTTGAAAGTTTAGAACAAGGAAGACTCATTTTACTTCCTCCTTTTGGTGACCACTCCTCACAAAAGGACCACCGACCCATTTCAGGGAATAAACTACGCATGCTTAATAGCCTTTTTGTCAATTAGCATACGAAGCGGAGAAGAGGAAGTGACAGGGGTATGAATATGCATTTGTATTTTGTGTATTCAACATTTTTGTAAACAAAAGGCTTTGTAATTATCTGTGATCTTTGCAGTGCGCATTAGGGAGCTATCCCATGCGCTGCCCGGCATCGCAATAAACATACACTTTCTAACTTTAACTGTTAGAGAGTTTTTGTCCGTCACAGTTGGATATTGATATTAGATCGATATTTATAATTTAATAAATCAAAACCACCATAAGACTCCCAAAATCACCATGAGAACCCCAAAACCAACATAAAACAACCAAAAACCACCATGAAATCCCCCAAAACCACCATGAGATCCCCCAAAATCAACACAAGACTCACCTAAAACCCTACAAAGACCATCACACAGTCGCACCTCATCCATGGCCTGCAGGAGGAACTCGCTCCCATCGCCAGTCCCACAAGACAGGGACATTGTCACCGTGTCCACCGGGACTTTAGAGTATCAGAGCCACCACAGTCAACAGGAGACCCCAAAAAACGGTCTCAGAGACTCCAAGGTGGCACCAGATACACAAAAGTGCAATCAGAACAAACAAATCCCCTAAAGAGACCCCTCGGTCCCCTCAGACCCCTACAGATGCCCTGTAGATCCGCTACAGATCTCCTACAGATCCCCCACTGCCCCACCGTAGGTCTGGGACATGCCGGAGCCGAGTCGGAGGACCAGGAACAAAGATGGCGGCGCCCCGGGGAGCCACTACAGGGTAATCTGCGCATGCGCTGGAGGGAAGGAGCCAGCAGATAGGCGGAACTCAGGGGAAAAGAGAGGCGTGGCCAATGAAAGGGCAGGGAAGGAATGAAATGAGGCGGGGTCAGAGAAAAGGCGGGAACTGTGAGGGGAAAGGGGCAGGGTCAAGGGGCCGCGCGGTCCTAAAAGGGCCGGGTTTGACCCAAAATCACCCAAAATGGGCCTAAAAATATCCAAAAGGGGCCTAAAATCTGAAGTGACGAAACCTCAGATTAAACCGGTTGTGTTAAAATGTTACTTAGTAGTTATACCTCTAAAATGTATTAAACTGTCAGTGTAAGAGTTGTAACTTTGTCTGTGTAAATATGTTAACATTTCCAAGTTGTAACTCCAGTGATTTACCTGCATTAAGAACTGTGTTAAGATGTTTTGCAGCATTGTATCCCTGACTCCTGTAGTCCAATCGTTCCTTCCTGCGCTGCCTCTGCTGCTCCCCAACCCCGAAGGCCTCGAAGGCCTCGTCGTTTCTACTCCACCTTCACTGCTGCCACTCCATCACCATAGTCACAGACTCCACCTTCACTGCTGCCACTCCATCACCATAGTCACAGACTCCACCTTCACTGCTGCCACTCCATCACCATAGTCACAGACTCCACCTTCGCTGCTGCCACTCCATCACAGACCCCGCCTTTACTGCTGTCCCTCTGTCGTCATGGCTACCCTTCACAGCCTGTCATGCAGCTGCCAGCTCCACCCCTTAATGCAAAGACCTCACAGCTCCCAGGAGACATTGCTCTACCCGGAAGCCCAGCAGAGGAGATTAAGCCTCCTGGGCAGCTAACCAGAGCAAAATAACAGCCTGCGAGGAGCACCACCGAGGTGAGGAAACTACCCAGCTGCCGACAAGAGTCGCTTCCTGCCTCGCCCTCACTTGCGACGCACTGGATGACCAAGAAACCCCTAGACTAACCAGCCACGGTGAGCTTCTTCGTGCTCTCGTGAGGACAGGAGCCCCCGACTCCGCAGCAGTGATCGGCAGCAGCGGGTTCGACAGATCCTCCTCTGTGGCGCAGACTCCAAGGGAGCAGTGGTGGCGGCGTGCGCAGCCCCGAGCCCCCTCCCCTCTAATCCTTAAATAAAGGCCCTCAAGAAAGAAGCAGAAGGTCTCCTGGCCCTTATTTCTAACAAAATTCACCCTAAACCTGATCAGCTTTGGCCTCAAATCAGCCAAACCAACAAAGTTGCTTGAAATGACCCAAAGTGCCTAAAATCCATCCTTAATCCACATGGTTTGGCCTAAAATCAGAGAAATGCAGTTAAAAATCATCCAAAGGGGTCTAAAATCCAATCAAGAGGTCTAAAATTGCCCAAGCAGATTCAAAACCCCCACAAAATTACCTCAAATCACCCTTAAATCTCCCAAAAGTGTGTAAGATCCAACCTGAAAGTACATGGTTTAGCTTAAAATCACCCAATGGAAGCTAAAATCCACCCTAAACCCCACCAGATTTGGTCCAAAATCATCCAAAAGTGCCTAAAATTCACCCGAAGCCTGCCCAGTTTGGCCTAAAATCACCCAAATGGGCCTAAAATCTCTGGGACTAGGACCAAGACCAAGACCGGCACCAGAACTGGCACTGGAACCAAGACTGAGACCAAGACCAACACTGGAACCAGCACCGAGACTGGCACCGCCCAGGGACTGGGACCGAGACTGAGACTGGCACTGGGAGCACTGCGGGACCAAGAGCGGCACCGGTACCGGCACTGGGACCGGGACCGCGCTGAGACCGAGACTGAGACTGGGACTGGCAAAAATGGCTCAAAAGTCATCGAAAACGTGCTCAAAGAGACCAAAAATAGCCTAAAAATTGACCAACAATCGCCCCAAATGTCCCCAAATGACACAAAAATGCTCAAAACTACCCAATATGAGAGAAAACACCACAAAACTGGCCAAAAAATGCCCCAGAAGTGACCAAAAATGTCCTAAGAGTGACAGAAAATGTCCCAAAATGCCACAAGATTGGGGAGAGCCTGGAGTGACACAGAATTCCCAAAAAATTCCAAAAGATCACTAAAAATTGTATTAAAATGCAAAATTATAAATTAAAAAACCTGAAAGAAATCCTCAAAATGGCTCAAAAAAAGAAAAAAAACAAACTGAAAATGCCTCCAAATTCTCCAATAATATTCCCAATTTTTACCAGACTACCCAGACTATCTCAAATTCCCAAAAATTCCCCCAAACACCAACAAAAAACAACCAGAAAATGAAAAAAAACCCACAGAAATCAACCAATGCCTTAAAATGCCCAGAAATATATTTAAAAATCCCACCAAAAGTCTCAAAAATTCCCTAAAAACTCCCAAACTCCTCAGAACTCCCAAAGTTGCCAAAATATTGCTCAAAGCCTTTAAATAACAACAAAAAACATTCTAAAAATGAAAAAACCACCCAAATTTCCTAAAAATACTTTAAACAATCTGCCCAAAATACCCTCAAAAAATCCCCAAAATTTCCTAAAAATCCCCTGACCCCACCAGAATTCCCAAAATCCCGGAAAATTCCCAGAATTTCCTACACTTGCTCTCAACGAAGTGGTGCAGCAGGCAGGACTTGCCGGTGGTGGCACTGCTGATCCCCAAGAACTTGCAGAGGAAATCTAGGAAAAAAAATTCTTAAAATTCCCACATTTGGACCCAAAATTCCCAAGATTTTCTATGTTTAGACTGAAAATTTCCCAAATTTCCCACGTTTGGACCCAAAATCCCTTTTAGAGAGCCCAAAACTCCCAAGTTTGGACCCAAAATCTCCTCTAGGGACCCCAAAATTCCCAAGAATCCCCTCTACAGAGCCCAAAATTCCTACGTTTGGACCTGAAATTCCCCAAATTCCTGCGTTTGGACCTAAATTTCCCCCCAAATTCCCCCCAAATTCCCAGTTTTATGACAGAAACCCCAAATTTGTTCCCAACAAATTTGTTCCATTTGAGCCCAACACTTCCCTGTACAGAGCCCAAAAGTTACAAAAATTGCCTTGAAGGACTCTAGAATTCCCCTATAGTGGTGCCGAGACAGCCCCCAGACCCCCGTGGATCTTTTAAAAACTCCCCCAGACCCCTATAGACCCCCCCCAAATACACCATAGAGACCCCCTGAGCCCCTATAGAGACCCCCTGAGCCTCTGTAGACTCCCCCCTCAAGCCCTGCAATCCCCTAGAGGGACCCTCAGATCCCCTATAGGGACCCCAAGGCCTCCCTGGACCCTCTATAGATCCCCTATAGCCCCCTCAGACCCCCTTTTAGAGAGCCCCAGACGCCCCCCACAGGGACCCACAGACATCCCCGACCTCCCTGGACCCGTTAGAGGCTCCCGCAGACCCCGATAGATCCCCTATAGCCCCCACCAACTCCCCAATAGACCACCCAGACCGCCTCCAAATCCCCTAGAGACCCCCAGACCCCACTTAGCGACGCCCAGACACTCTTTACGGACCCCTCCGGACCCTCTATAGAACCCCTCAGGCCCCGATAGAGCCACTATAGCCCCTCCAACCCCCTTTAGCGACCCCCAGTCCGCCCTAAATCCCCTATAGACCACCCCAGATACCCTATACAACCCCAAAAAATCCCCTAAAGAGACCCCTCGGTCCCCTCAGACCCCTACAGATGCCCTGTAGATGCGCTACAGATCTCCTACAGATCCCCCATTGCCCCACCGTAGGTCTGGGACATGCCGGAGCCGAGTCGGGGGACCAGGAACAAAGATGGCGGCGCCCCGGGGAGCCACTACAGGGTAATCTGCGCATGCGCTGGAGGGAAGGAGCCAGCAGATAGGCGGAGCTCAAGGGAAAAAAGAGGCGCGGCCAATGAAAGGCCAGGGAAGGAATGAAATGAGGCGGGGTCAGAGAAAAGGCGGGAACTGTGAGGGGAAAGGGGCGGGGTCAAGGGGCCGCGCGGTCCTAAAAGGGCCGGGTTTGACCCAAAATCACCCAAAATGGGCCTAAAAATATCCAAAAGGGGCCTAAAATCCACCCTAAACCCGATCAGCTTTGGCCTCAAATCATCCAAATAGGATTAAAAAACCAACAAAGTTGCCTAAAATCACCCAAAGTGCCTAAAATCCATCCTTAATCCACATGGTTTGGCCTAAAATCAGAGAAATGCAGTTAAAAATCATCCAAAGGGGTCTAAAATCCAATCAAGAGGTCTAAAATTGCCCAAGCAGATTCAAAACCCCCACAAAATTACCTCAAATCACCCTTAAATCTCCCAAAAGATGTAAGATGTGTAAGATCCAACCTGAAAGTACATGGTTTAGCTTAAAATCACCCAATGGGTGCTAAAATTTACTAAAAGACTAGAAATAACTTCAAGGGATCTAAAACCAAGCCTAAGCCTGCCCAGTTTGGCCTAAAATCACCCAAATGGGCCTAAAATCTCTGGCACCAGGACGCAAACCAAGATCAGCACCAAAACCAGGCAAGTACTGATTTATTAAAATATGAATATTGATCTAATATCAATATCCAACTGTGACGGACAAAAACTCTCTAACAGTTAAAGTTAGAAAGTGTATGTTTATTGCGATGCCGGGCAGCGCGTGGGATAGCTCCCTAATGCGCACTGCAAAGATCACAGATAATTACAAAGCCTTTTGTTTACAAAAATGTTGAATACACAAAATACAAATGCATATTCATACCCCTGTCACTTCCTCTTCTCCGCTTCGTATGCTAATTGACAAAAAGGCTATTAAGCATGCGTAGTTTATTCCCTGAAATGGGTCGGTGGTCCTTTTGTGAGGAGTGGTCACCAAAAGGAGGAAGTAAAATGAGTCTTCCTTGTTCTAAACTTTCAACCTTTTCAATGCAGATGTGATTGATGGATGGTAGAACTCCTTGTTTCCTGTTTTCCAGGACTATTTCAGTGGGTTTCTGGTAACAGGAGGTCTTGTGTTGTATTGATTAGTTTCTCTGTTTGACAAGCAATGAGTTATTAAATCCGGGGTAGCTTATTTTAAATCCGGTTTCTTCTAACCATCCTCTAATTTTTAACTGATTTCAGCAAAGCTAATCTATTCATTTCAGCTAAATCAGCAACATCTGTTGTTAACTGTAACCTTAGCTTTTCTCAAAGCTTCAAAATTAGTGTCTCAGTACCAAGACCGAGACTGACGCTGGAACTGGAACCGACACTGGGACTGAGACCAGGACCAAGACCGGCACCACAATAAGCACTGGAAGCAAGACTGATACCAAGACTCACAATGGGACATGCACTTGAAGGGCTTTCAAACCAGGACCAGCACCAAGAGCGCTCCACAACTGTCACAAGAAATGAGACCACGAAAACTCCAGGACTGAGACCAAAACCAGCGCCAGAACCAGGACCGAGACTGGTACTGCTCCGCCACCGGGATCGAGACTGGGATTGGAACTGGGAGTACTCTGGGGCCACGACTGGCACCTCCTTCCTCCTGGCACTGGGACCGGGACCACTCTGAGAGTGAGACTGAGACCGAGACCGAGACCAGGACTGAAACAGGAACTGGCACTGGCACTGAGACAGCAGTGCTCCGGGACCGAGACTGAGACCAAGGCTGGCACTGACACCCGGATCAGCACCGAGATCACTCCAAGACCTCCACATTCACTCAGGGGAGTTCTGGCCGTGCCCCTGTTCAGGACTGGACAGGACTGGGAGGGACTGGGGGGGACCACTGGGCCAGGAAAGAGCTCCTTGGTTCACATCGTTCCAGTGCAGCCATCCTGGTCTGTGTGATCTCAGTTTTTATGATCCCAGTCTCTATGGTTATGATCCAGATGCTCCCAACCTGTGAAATCCCAGTCCATGTGATCCCAGTCTATACAATCCCAGTCCATATGAGCCCAAGCCATAAAATCCCAGTCTACAAGGTCCCAGTTCGCAGGATCCCAGTCTGGATGCTCCTGCATGGCACACACTCCAAGGCTCTGGAATTCCAGCTACCAGCAAGGAAAACATCTTCCTGCCTTTGAAGGTAAAGCTCTGAAGAAGGGGCTGAAAGCCAAGGGCAGCAAGATCCTACAGGGACATTTCACTGCCAGCTTCCAGAACTTCACCCATGCTTGTTGTAGACCCTGGACTGGGAATTCAGTGGAAGCTGCCCTGGCTCAAGGGAGACACTGAGAGACAAAGAGAGCAGGCAGAGAGAGGCAGGAGAGAAAGGAGGACACAAAGACAATCAGCTGAGAAGGTGGCACTGTGAAAACAGAATTGACACTGACTGAAAATGAATGGGACAGAAATGAAGAACTCTCAAAGTTTTATTTACTATCAAAACACATCCCACCCACCCAGCCCTACACAATCCTGATCCCACTGCTCCAAATCTGGATCCCACTTCTCCCAATCTCCTTCCAACCCCATTTCATGCTGGTGGCTGAGGAATCGAGTAAGTTTGCCATGGGATTGAGCAGGTGGGAACAAGCCATTTTGAGGTGGGATTTAGCCCTGTTGGGGTAAATTTGAGTAATTTTCAGTAGGATTGGAGTGTTTTTGAGGTGGCAGATCAATGCTTCTTGGCTTCTGGAGTGCAAAGAGATGGAGAAGAGAAAAAAATCAAGGTGAAAACAAAAGGATAACCATCCAGATGTCTTCCCAACATGGATCACAGGAAATGCGGATCACCAGGGCTCTGCCCAACGTGGCTCCGCCAGTGGGTGATGGAGTTGGAGCTGTGCATGAAGCTCTTCCCACACGGGGGGCACTTGTAGGGCTTCCCTTACCAGTGGCTCCCATCCATTACTGCTCTTCCGCGGGCTGCCAGGGGTTGGGGAACGGGGGACCGAGGGTGTGGCTGCTCCTGGGGGTGGTGGAGGAGGGATGGAAAAGAAGGGATGAAGAAGGAGAAGGGGTGGAAGTAGGAGAAGGAGGTGGGGTTAGGGAGGCGAGGAGGGATGGAAAAGGAGGAGCGGGAGGAAGAGGAAGAGGAGGGGCAAAGGAGGATCAAGAAAAGGACAAAGAAGAGCGAGGTTGAGCCGTTCCTAAATTCGCAGCCCCACACCTGTGGGATCATCGACCCCCATCCCGCAGGTGCCCGGGAGGGGGAGCTCGCCCCAAATACCCCGGGGGAGATCCCTGGGTTTGGGGTTTCTTTGTGGGGGGAGATGTTTGGAGCTTGCAGGCCTCCAAAGCCTAGCCGCAGATGCCCCTCGGTGGGACACTGGGGGGTCCCCGGGCGGTGTTTTTGGGAGATTCCGGTGGCAGAGCCCCGTTGGGGGTCGGGGGGATGCGGGTCCCCCCGCGGTGGCAGTTGGGCTTCCCGGGCCGGGCCCTCCGAGCTCTGCCGGGGCCACGTGGGGAGCGCGCGGGAGCGGCGGGGCCGGGGGCACACCGGGTTTGGAGACCCCGGGGAGAGCCGCGGCTTCCCTGAGCGGGACCCCAGAGAGAGGAGAGCCCCAGAACGGCAAAGCAGGGAACCCGAGAGGGGGGAAGCCCTGGGATTGCCGGGACCCCGACGGGGGCTGCTGGGGCGGGATCGCGGGAAGGGCGGGAAAGGGGTTCGGGGGCGCCGGTGCAGGAAATGCTGCTTCCATTATGAGCCCAGTTGTTTAGTTGCCCTTCTCATGTGGTTCCAGTTTCCTCGGCACTCCCAGTATGAGCCCAGACACTCCCAGTAAGAGTCTGGTCACTTCCCCTCACTCCCTACTTGATCCCTGTTGCTCGCAATATGAGCCCAGTCACTCCCAGTCATTCCCTGTTATGATGCAGTTTGTCCCCAGCACGGTCCCAGTTGCTCCCACTTCTGTCCAGTGTGTTCTCAGTTCTGCCAGTTGCCCCTAGCATAGTCCTAGTCACTCCCAGTATGATTCCGGTGTCTCCCAGCAGGGCCCCAGTCACTCACACTTGCTCCCACTTGGCCCCTCATTGTCCCAGTTTCCCCTAGCACATTCCCAGTTGTTCCCAGTTTGGTTCCAGTCACCACCTCTCTGGTCTCAGACACTCCCGGTATTTCCCCGATGCCCTGAACATTCTCATTGTCATTCCCAGGCACTCCCAGTTACCTCAGCGTTGTTCACTTGCCCACAGTTTTATCCCAGTTCCTCCCATTGTGTCCCGAGTTTGCTCCCAACATGGTCCAGTAGCTCCTAGTTATCCCACGATAGGATCCATTCACACCCACTAATCCCAGTGGCTCCCAGGATGATCCCAGTGGGACCTGTAGTCATTCCCAGTATAGTTCCAGTGACTTGCAGGATGATTCCAGTCACTCTGACTACAATCCCAGTCACTCCAGTATGGTTCCAGTCACCCACAGTATGACACCAGTCAGTCCCAGATACTTCCAGTATTATTCCAGTCATGCCCAGAGTGACTCCCTGTCACTCTCTGTGTGGGCCCAGTTGCTCCCAGTATGGTTCCAGCTATGCCCAGCAACTTTCCAGTCTCTCCCAGTCTGATTCCGGTATGATCCCAGTCCCTCTCAGATACTCCCAGTACTATTTCAGTCACTCCCAGTATGATCCAGCAGGATCTCAGTATGACCCCAACATGGGCACAGCTGCTCCCATGATCATCCAGAGTGGTTCCAGTTGCTCCCATTTACCCCCACTATGCTTTCAGTCTCTCCCAGTGTATCCCAGTTACTGCCAGCATGTTCCCAGAGCTGCTTCCAGTCTGATCCCAGTTGCTCACAGCCACTCCCAGTCACTTTCAGTGCCAGTTGCTGGGAGTATGATCCAGTGTGATCCCAGTAGGATCCAAGATGCCCTTGCTATAGTTCCAGTCAGTCTGTAGGCGATTCCAGTCCTCCTAGCATGGTCTCAGTCATGCCCAGTTGCCCCCAGTGCAGACCCAATCACCTCCACTTGCTCCCAGTTGCCCCCAGCGTGGTCCCAGTTCTCCCCAGCATGGCCCTGGTTGTTTCTGGTGTGGTTCCAGTCCCCCCAGTATGATCACAAACACTTCCAGTATACCCCAATAGCCCTCAGCATGCTTGTAGTCATTCCTAGCTGCCCCAGTAATGTTCCAGCTACCCCAGTACAGCCCAGTCACTCCCAGCGATTGCACTCCTGGCATCCCCCAGCTCTCTCTGCGTTCCCCTGTCCCGGATCTCCTGAGAGGATCCCCAAGGGCTGGAAGTCCCCATTCAGTGTCCTCAGCAAGCCCCAGTTTGGATGTGCAGCCCCCAGTTTTCCCAGTTTCCCTCTCCTTTTCCCCGGGCCGGGTTCCCCCCGCCCCCAGCGGGTGGGAGCAGCCGAGAGCCCCGCGCTGCCCATCCCGACCTGTCCCGGCTCCATCCCCGCTGCTCCCGCGGGCTGCCAGGGGCTGGGAACGGGGCACCGAGGGTGTGGCTGCTCCTGGGGCAGGAGGAGCAGGGATGGAAGTTGGAGGAGATGGCATTAGAGAAAAAGAGGGAGAGGAAGAGGGGGTCTAAAGAAGATAAGGAAAAGGAGAAGGAAGAACTAGGTCGAGCTGTCCCTAAGTTCACAGCCCCTCACTTGTGGGATCATTGCCCCTCCATCCCACAGGTGACTGGGGAGGGGTAGGCCAGTATGGATATCCCAGAGTGTCCCTGGGCTGGGTTTTTTTTTTTTGTGGGGGGATATTTGGAGCATCAAGAACTCCAAAGCCGAGCAGAAAATGCCCCTTGTGAGGGACATTGGGGGGTGTCAGCGGCGGCAGCCAGCAGAGGCAGCCTGGAGGAGCAGAGCCCTGTGTACCCCAGAACCCCAAAGTGGGAAGCCCAGAGAGAGGCGAGCAATTCACAGGACCCTCAACAGCCTGGAGAGGGGCAGGGGGGACTCCTTGGACCCCCTGCATGCCAAAGCAGAGAATAAGGGGAGAAGGGACCCTGGGACCCAAAAACCTCAAGCATCCCTAAATGTGGAGACAAAAGAGGGGGGCTCTTCAGGTTCCTGGGAGTCCCAGCAGCCTTGGGAGGGCTGGGACCCAGTAGACACAGGACCTCTAATACAAGCGTGACCCCCAGGAGCTGGGACAGGCGGGATCCCGGAACACTGGAGGGGAGAGACCAGAGACAGGGAACTCCTGGAAGGCATTTTCTGGGCTGAATCTTGGTGTTTGGGAGGTTTTTATGGATGCTAGATGCCTGGTGACTTCTCGAGATGGACTTGGGCAGAGGGACCTTCAAACTCAAAGTTCTCATCCCTTGTTTTCCCCCAAACCAGGATTTTCTATTCTCAGCTCTTGGCCAGATGGAGGACGAGGCTGCGAGGAAGAGGAAGTTACCCCAAGACAGCCAGGCAGGTGAGGAGGAAGTCAGTGCCCCTTTCCCTCTCTCTCCTGCTCCATCTCCCAGCCCAGCCTGGCCCCTGGCTGCAGGACAGCCCCGCTGCTGACGCCGTCCTGCCGGGGATGGACTGAAGGGATCTCCTTCCCCTTCCCTGTGGCACAGAGGCAGATCCCATCCTCTCCTTGTCCTTCCTCCCCAGACAAGGAGCTGAGGACAGAGACCGGGGAGGACAAATTTCCACAGCAGAACCTTGTGGAAGAGGCCGTTTTGAGCAGTTCCACTGCTCAGGAATCCAGCCGGGAGGAAGAGCCCCAGCAATCCCGCAGAACGGGGAGCTGCAAACGCAGATTGCGAGGATGTGAGGAGGAAAGGAAAACCGTGTGCCAGGAGGGCAGCCAGAGATGGAGCCAGAGCTCAGAGCTGGTGGTCCATGAGCAACTTCATGATGGAGAGAAGCCCCACAAGTGCTTGGAGTGTGGGAAGAAGTTCAGGCAGAGGTCCAACCTGATCAGGCACCAGATGATCCACACTGACGAAAGGCCCTACAAGTGTGGGGAATGTGGGAAGAGCTTCAGAGTCAGCACTGACCTGATCCGTCACCAGATGATCCACACTGGGGAACAACCCTATGAATGTGGAGAATGTGGAAAGAGGTTTCAGATCAGCTACACCCTGATCCGTCACCAGATGGTCCACACTGGGGAGAGGCCATACGAATGTGATAAATGCCAGAAAAGGTTTCAGCTCAGCTCCAGTCTCCTCCTCCACCAGCGCACACACACAGAGGAGAGGCCCTTCCGCTGCCCCGACTGCGGGAAGGGCTTCAGGCAAAACATCCATCTTGTCAGGCACCGGCGCATCCACACTGGGGAGAGGCCCCAGAAGCGTGAGGAATGTGGGATGAGCTTCAGCCGGAGGGAGCACCTGATCTGCCACCAGAGGACGCACACGGGGGAACGGCCCTACAAGTGTGGGGAATGTGGGAAGAGCTTCAGACTGAGGGAACACCTGATCTGCCACCAGAACATCCACACTGGGAAAAAGCCATACAAGTGTGAGGAATGTGGAAAGAGCTTCAGACAGAGAGCCAGCCTGATCCAGCATCAGAACATCCACACTAGGGAAAAGCCATATAATTGTGGGGAATGTGGAAAAAGCTTCAGCCACCATGCCAACCTGATCATCCACCAAAAGATCCACACCGGAGAGAGGCCCTACATGTGCTCCGAGCGTGGAAAGAGCTTTCCCACCAGCTCCAATCTCCTCCTACACCAGTGGATTCACACAGAGGAGAGGCCCTTTCACTGCCCTGACTGCGGGAAGTGCTTCAAACACAACTCCACCCTCATCAGGCACTGGCATCTCCACAGCATGGAGAGGCCCTATGAGTGTTCCAAGTGTGGGAAGAGGTTTCCCACCAGCTCCCGGCTCCTTGTACATCAGCAGACGCACACAGAGGAGAGGCCCTTCCGCTGCCACGACTGTGGGAAGGGCTTCAAGCAGAATTCCACCCTTATCACCCACTGCCGCATCCACACCCGGGAGAGCCCTACAAGTGTCCCCAGTGTGGGAAGAGCTTCTCACAGAGCTCAGCCTTGACCCAACACCAACGGGACCACCAGTAGGGGAAGCCCTGCTAGTGCTCCCAGTGCAGGAAGAGCTTCTTGCACTGCTCCAACTCCATCACCCACTGGAGGAGCCAGTGGGCAGAGCCCTGGTGACCCACATTCCCTGTGACCCATGTTGGGAAGACACCTGTCTCATTATCCTTTTATTTTGGCTTTAATTTTCATCTGATTCACCTTCACCTCTTAAAAACAGCCAAAACAGGGTTGAAAAGTAGGAAATTCACCAAAGATATCTAATGTCCCACCATTTCACAGGTATTTGAGGGGGAATTTAGAATTTGAAAACATATTCTGGAAAATTTGTGTGTTCTTGGGGGATTTGGGGCAGATTTCTCCCTCTCTTTGCTCTTCAAAACCAAGTGGGTTCAATGTGTCACCTCAAAACCACTCCAATCCCACTGAAAACAACTCAAACTTACCCCCAAAGGGCTCAATCCCACCTCAGAATGGCTTGTTCCAACCTCAGAAAAACTCAGTCCCACACCAAAGTTGCTTGGTTTCCCAGCCACCAGGTGAGCTGGGGCTGGAAGGAGATTGGGAGAAGTGGGATCCAAATTTGGAGCAGTGGGATTGGGATTGTGTGGGTTTAGATGCGTGAGATGTATTTGATAGTAAATAAAACTTTGAGAGGTATTGATTCCTGTCCTATTCATTTTCAGTCAGTGCCAGTTCTGTTCTCACGGTGCCACCTTCTCAGCTGATTGTGTTGGAGTCCTCCTTTCTTTCCTGCCCCTCTCTGTCTGCTCTCTGTTGTCTCTCAGTATCTCCCTTGACACAGGGCAGCTCCCACCAGAGACCCTGCCCTGATTTAATTCCTAATCTAGAAGCTACAACAAGCATGGATGAAGTTCTGGAGGCTGACAGTGAAATGGCACCATCAGCAGAGGCTATGGAGATGAGGGCATCATTGTTGTGAGAAACATGTTACTGTTTCTCATGTTTCACTTCTGGGGTTTGGTTTGTGGTTTTTACTTGATTATTTTGTTGTTATTAGTTTTGGTTTGGGGCTTTGTTTTTTGGGGGGGGAGCAAGGTTTTGTTCTTATTACTTTTAATTAATATATTTTATTTTTCATAATTAGCAGAAACTCTTCCATGCCTGTTTACAGCCAGATCTAGGGTGAAAGGAGGTGGAAGTTGGTGTAAAGAAGCTGTAATGAATGTCACTATGGAATTCAGTGGAGACATCTCATGTCACAGAAAGTGAGGCAGGTCCCAGGCGGCCATTGAGAGAAAGGGCCAGAGGCTGTTGGGCCACAAGGAACAGTTTTTCCATTAGGCGTAGTCTCCTTATGATACCCTGGATCAGTGTCAGCTGCACAATGCTGTTACCACTGCTTCAAAATGGTCATGGGAATCTTTATCTCCAGTCCTCAAACCTCTCTAATTAGCTGTACAAGTCTTGAAGACTTGAAAAAGGGGCTCATTAGATCTTTCTTCATTTTAGTGAGCCCTGGGGTGTATGTGATGTTCTGAGTCCAGGATCCTTAGATTCTAAGAGGAGATAGCAGCAGTGCCTCAAGAAATCCAAGTCAGAAAAAAACCTCAAAGTGTTTTGGAGCATTAAGAGTTGCCACTGAACACTTTCTGATGAAGCCTCCCCAGGGTGTTGTTAGAACTGAGAATTGGAGGCTGTGATTGAAGGCAGGCACAGACACTGGGCAGGTGGCTCTGGTGCTGAGCAAACCCTTTGTTTGATGGAGCAGAAGGGCCAAGGCCTGAATCCTGGCCTCTGGGAAGGGAGATCCTGTCCCTTCCAGAGCCCAGGGCTCTCCCTAGAGGCAGCCTGGACTGCGATGGGCAATGCCCAGGGAAGGACAGCAGTGTCACAGTGCCCAATGTCCCCAGGGCTGCAAGGACACAGCCCCAGTTCCACGAGGACAACCTGTCTCCTCACAGACCTCACTGCTGGAGGTGGCTGCCATGGCCTAGGGGACCAAGAGCTCGGGCACTTGCAGGCAGGTTCAAAGGTCCTTTTTGGGGAAGGACCCTCTGGGCAGGCAAGGACGGGGAGTCCTCATACTCTCTCAAGCACTCAGCGCAGCCCTGTTTGCTCTTTCACCACTGGCCCAGGTTTGGCTTCCCTTGCCCCACCTGTGGCCTTTCTGAGCTGAGGTAATTCTGCCCAGGCCAGCAGTGCCATGAAATGAGTCTCTTCCTTCCATGAGTTCCAGTGGCCTGCTGCTCCTCACACTGGGCTGTGGCGCTGGCCAGTCTGCCCAGCAGCAAGGGCCGGCCAGGACAGCACTTGCCCCACTGCAGCCTTGTCCCCCCACCAGGGCCCCCTGGGCCAGGCCACAATGGCTCCTGCTGCTGCTGGAGCTCAAGGGCTGTGGGGCCATGCTGGCCTGTCCCTGTCCCCATGGCAAAATACCATGAGAAAACAGGACATGAAGACTAAGGACAATTAGGGAGTAATGTCCTTGAAGATACTAAAAAAGGGATTGAGAAGAGTCCAGGAAAACTGAGATAAGCTCAGATGTCCAGATGTTCATTTCTTTTTGAACTTAACTATTAGACACACATATATAACTTGCAAGGTCATACAAAGGACATACAAGGAAGAGGAGTAGCCTTCATCCCTGAGACCACCAAAAGGAGTCAGACGACCCCCAAAACAACTGGAGCATGCGCGATGAAGAAAGTGACGCAAACTTTAAGAATCGAAACTGGGAGGAAACAATCGAAGAAGGGAGGAGATAAGGGTGTTGGCAAAACATATAAAAATAAAGGTAGAACTAAATTTAGACAGTACGCGCTACAGGAGATTTGGCCCTGTGCGGTACCCCGGCTGTAATTCTTTTGCTCTACTAAAATATCTTACAATTAATAGAGCTATAATGTAAAACTATTACCGACTTTCTTGTTGTACATATGAAAGACAAAATAGCAGAAATTGCAATAAAGAATTATAATAGGTAAAAAGTAGAAGAGTTTTAAAAACTGTCTTATATTTATAAGAAGATGTTTAACAAAATTAACTTAGAAATCGAAATTAAGTGAAAACTAACATCATGTAAGTGGAATTAAAGAGAAGATAAATTCAACATTACTGACTGAATAAAAATTGATGTTAACAAAAGTGGAATGGAATATAAAATAGCTTAAATTGAAAAGACTTAAATTTGGCTTTGTTTAAATTTAGCAACACTCAGACTTGACAGAAATAAACATTGGCAAAAATTACTCTTAACAAAATTACTTCAATAGAGTAATAATACATAACATTACTCAGATATAGCAATAATAAAGGTTAATCTTGTGAGTAAATATTAAAACATAACAGAATTAAAAACGGATATTTATGAAAGTTCAAATTATTAACACAAAAAGGCACTAAGAACAGCCTGTAATGACAAATTTACTGCAGGGATAAAAAAAAGGATATAAAAAGTGTGTTATGATTTTAGAAAATTTGGGGCTGGTAAAATCTCATAGTAGCCACAAATTTTATGTAAGCATAGGCTTATTAAAACTTTAGAACAACAATATAGAATTTGGCAAGTTGCTTTGTAAAACTGGAGGTTTTTTACAAATGTCAATATAGTAGATTTAAACCTGGCTTTATAAAAGTAATGGAATACAAATACTTAATGCTAAAAGAGTAAGAAACAAATTATATTTATCTGTGCAGATATACTGTTTTGATGTGAAGCTCAGTTTGAATTAGGATTTGGAGCACTAAATAGGTATATTTAATAGGATACAGTCACGTGTCTATAGGGAAAACAATTCACAATGAAAATTGTCGTAGAAGATTTGAAGACAGAAGGCAAGCAAACAAGTAAAGTCATGGTTAACATGTCTCTGTTTGCTCGTATAATAAGATTATCATTGGCCAAATATTTTTAAACTTCAGAAAACTGCTGTGGATAAAATTTTAGTTTATAGGATTTGGTTAAAAGCTGCAATAAACAGATCATTTATGTAATGTAAAATCATTGCTTGTGTCTATAACAGGTTAAAAAGGTCACTGTAAGGAAATAACTTTAGTACACATAAGAAGTGCTTCTGCTCTTAAAACTTTCAGTGCTTCTGTCAGCACTGACAGATTACATGTTTGATAGTATAAGAAGTAATATTAGTTAAGGAAGGCATGATCATAAGTCTAAGTCATGATTTTTGTTTTACTCTTAGAATCAGAGTTAGTGAATTTTGATAAAATAAAAAGGTTGTGTTTAGAGGATAGTGATCTTTTGAGTAACAATGCATGACGTAAAAGGAAGGGATTCATTTTTGTCTGGCATATAGTTGGGCTGTTGCACATGTCTTGTTGCAAAACTGTCCAGTGATACCTTTTCATTAGCTCTGCGTGATTTAGGGTGGGTACTGAAAAGGCAAAGCAAGCTGCATCATCAGGGTGCAAGGGAATGGTAAAAACCCAGTCTTTTAAATCTATGACTATGAGGGGCCAATCAAGAGGAATAATCACTGGAGAGGGAAGTCCAGGTTATAAAGCAAACATTGTTTCAATGACCGTGTTTACCACCCTCAAGTCATGTGACAGTCTCCATTTACCACTTTTCTTGGATCTGCAGGATACAGGAGCGTTCCAAGGGCCGGAGGATGGCTGTATGTGCCCAAGAGATAGCTGTTCATCTACGAGTTGCTGTAGGTTTTGAAGCTGTTCCTGACATAGGGATCATTGAGAGACCCAGACAGGGTCATCTGTCCTCCATGTGAGCTTACATATGTTCAGTATGTGTGTTCAGAGTGGCTATTCAATGGCCCCAAATGAAAAAGAGTGTGACGTGAATCAGGGTGTATGCTCACAGTGGTTCCATGTAGCATTATACAGCTGGTTTATAGCTGGATATAATGAGTCTGATCATAACAGACCTAATTCAGCTGACCTGGCTTATTCTAGAAGTCCCTAGGTGGAACAAAGACCTCAGATTCCCCACTTAAGCACACCACTGGCCAGAGATATGGGCAGTGCAGAGATTCTCAACCAATAGGCTTCCCAAGCCCAGGGAATTCAAACTGGCTCTTAAAAAAAGCCTTGGAACAATGAAGTGGGTTACTGGCTGTTGCCCAGAACTCAGAAGAGGTCTGTGTCGTGTGTCTGTCTCCAGCCCAAGACCTCATGTTACACATGGTTCCCACATGAGGTCAACAGCCGTCTCTGTGTACTAGCAGAGGAGACAAAAAAGCAGCGTGGAAGCTGTAAAAAGCAAAAGCTACAAAAAACCTGCAGCAGAGCTGTTTTGTGGTGGAAAACTGCTCAGACTTGGAATTCTTCTGTACCTGCCCCTGAACACAGAAGTAAACAACCGTCGGAGCCATGGGAGGATAGATCTCCGTGCAGGGACATCAAACCCTCAAGGTATGGGTTTATGGCTCTTTTAGAAGAATGGGAAATTGATTACAATCCAGAAGCACTAGAAAATTTACTAACCTGGGCTAAGGACAACGGATTTGATACAACTAAAGAGGCTGCCCTTGATTTGAATACTTGGGTGTGAACTGGACAATTTATAATTAAAGCCGCCTCTAGGGGTGATCAAAAAGCAATTAAAATTATCAAGCCCTGGAAACTTATTTTAGATTTGATGGGACTGTTAAAAACTTATGAAATTGCAGAAAAATGGACACCTGAAGAGATAGCAGGAGGGGTTGGGAACCCTGCCAAAGTCATGGATAGGGTGGCCAGATGAAATCACTTCCTAACGGGGCTGTGCTGCCCTGAATGCCCACTCTCCATGGAATTCCTTCCTTTGAGACCCGTTTCTCACCCCCCTACCATGTGGGGTGAGCGGTCAAACTGTGGCGGGACACAATGGCCCAGATTATGCAATCCCACCATGTGGCCAGACTACTCCAGGCACAGAAGCCATGGCAGGAGAGAGAGACCCAGATTATGCAATCTACCCATGTGGTGGGGCTCCAGGGCAGAAGGAGGCAGCAGGATCCCAGTACTGACTGGTGCCACAGCAAGAGGCAATACACCTCTGCCTGCATGCTGGGCAGAGCCAGAATACCCTGTGCCTGCCCCGTGGGAGTATTGTGTTTCACCCTCGAGAAGCGCCGTCTCAGCGCCACACAGAAATCCTGTTCCAGTGCCCCCAAAAAGCCCCATTCCTGCTGCATGGAGTTGTTATACAACACCAACAAGCCCAGTACCTGCACTGCAAGACAGCCATGCTGAACTAGCTCACCTCTGGGCTGCACCAAGCCAACACCACCCCTCCTGCACCCAGCTCTGCTCCTGCACCCAGTTCTGCTCCTACCACAGCATCATCACATCTACAGTCGTGAAACATGCACAGAGGGAACCCAAATCTCCACCCTGCCACCAGCTTCAGAGAACAAGCCCCTCCAACCCTGCCTCCTTTGGCTTCAGCCCCATCAATGTTCTGGTCAGAAGCCATCTTGACATGTGACCCAGTTGTCTTCTGGATGGAGGTAAAGCCAAACATATGTTGTACTGTACAATATCTCAAGCTAAGCCTTCACAGCTAAGTGTCAATGGCTTAATCAACACAGGAGCACGTCACCATCACCTCTGCCCACACTTGGCCTTCATCATGGTCCACCAAGCCTGATGGATCTACTGTTGCTGGGCAGCAACAGTAGATCTCAGTAGATCTCTCAGGCAACCCTGAGAGGATGTCCTATCTGCATGGAGAGTCTGGGTGGGAATGGATTTTTCATGGGGCCACTGTATAAGAGAGTGTATCCCACATTAGCCTTAAAATGGCTCACTACTCAGCCCTTCAAAAGACTTTGTGGAGCCACGTGTGGAACAGTGATGAAAACTGCTTTGTCACCTACTTAATGGAAATCTGAGACTCTTAAAGTGACATTTCATTTAAGGATTCTATTTGTTTACAAACCATTGTTCTGTTTACAAAATGTTTTTCTGTTAATGGATTTTTATCAGAGTTCTAAAAGCTGAATGTTTTCTTGTTTTAGTGTTAAATTGTAATTTGCAACCATAGGCAGTTAACCTGTACCATGCTAGCCTACAAGATTGTGATCTGGCCTCACAGCTCCTGGAAGTGAGTGCTGTAACTCCAGTTGTACATGGGACATATCACCGGCTGAGGAGGATTAAGTTTGACAAAACCTCATCCAAATTGAACCCATGCTGTCTTCTATTATCCTACTTGCAAAAAGGGCCCTTGCAAAGGGGATAATAGAAAACAATTTGCATATTTATTAAAAGCAAAGGGAGGACATGTAGGATTATACAGCTGGTTTACTGTTGCATCGCATGGGAACAGTGACCATCATGTCCAGGAAGTTCAGCCGCTGGCAGGGAAACTGATGAGACAAGTCTCTCTTTGGTTAAACACGAGGATCCAATTTTATTTCCCCCCCAGAGTGGGGAGGGGGAGGAAGGTGTGGGGAGAAAGAACGGAAGGGGGAACGGAAGGGCCACAGGGGCCAAGTCATGGGGTTTTATAGGGTGTTGAAGGGGTGGAGTTTTAGGATTTTGGTCAAAGGAGGGGTTAAGACAAGGAGAGTAAGATCAGATTTCAGCCTCCTAGAAAAGGGGGGATTCCACAGTTTACAGCTGGCCATAATGAGTAATCACAACAGACCCAATTCGGCTGACCGGCTTGTTCTAGAAGTCCCTAGGGAAACAAAGACCTCAGGTTCCCCATCCACTGCAGGCACATCACTAGCCAGACATCTGGGCGGTGCAGAGATTCCCAACCAATAGGCTTCCCAAGCCCAGGAAATTCAAACTGGATATAAAAAGAAGACTGGAACAATAAAGTGGGTTACGAGCTGTTGTCCAGGACTCAGAAGAGGTCTGTGTCACCAGCACTTGTGTCACCAGCACTTGCTGAGCTGGGGGGCAGACAGCCCAACCAAAACAAAACCCCATAGGGAGAGCAGAGGTGGGACTCCAAAAGCCATGCACTGGCTCACTTGGTTTGCAGGTGAGGAGGGGCTTGGGCTACTCCACTCTGCTTGTCCCTGGCTGCACAACAGCAATGTCTCAGGGGTGCTGTGTGAAGTTACAGTGTCATTCAGAGCTGCTCTGCAGCCCTCAGCTGTCCTCACTGCTGTGTTCCCACTCTATTTTCCTTGTCCCTCCTGCAGGATGAGCTCTGTGTCTTCTCTTTATTCTCCCCACTCTTCCCAGCTCACCCCCCAACCTCAGTGAGATTCAGGCTGAACCTGATGTGTCTCCTGTGGCCAAGCAGTGCCGTCCCATCTGTGGGGAGCCCCAGCCGCACCGCTCAGCACATAGCCGTGCTGGCCAGGCTGGAGCAGCTGCCCTGCTCTCCTGGCTTGACTGTGGGAACTAAATCCTGTCTGTGTGCAGCTCTCCCTGCAGGATGGCCCCAAGGCAGAGCCCAGCTGGACTCCTGCTGCATCCCCTGCAGCCTGGGGCAGAGGATGGTCCCAGGGCAGCTGCCAGAGCTGAGGTTCCTGGGGAGCACTCAGACCTGTGGCTCCAGGCAGCATTTGGATGGGTTGTGTTCTCATCTCCTGCACCTTGTGGGGAGAATATACCTGTGCTGCCAGGCCAGCACTGCCCCTCTGGGCAGGGACAAAGCTGAACAGCTTTCATATCCACAGGAGCCAGCATTGAGCCTTGGCAGGGCCTGGCAGGGCTGGAGCTTTGTCTCACCTGCTGTCCAGGACTCACTTCCCACCAACTCCCACTGCACTCCCTTAGCCAGTGACAGAAGGGTGTGTGTGTGCCAGGGGCTCTGGAATGTCTCTGTACCCATGGACAGAAGGGTGTGTGTGTGCCAGGGGCTCTGGGATGTCTGTGTCCATGGATAGGGAACAAACACAGAGAGGGAAAGTGTCACACAAAATGTCTGCACTCTCCATCCTTTCTATACAAAAACCATCTCTGCACATCCCATGTAGAGACCTATGAAAAATCTATGGATGGTCAGAGATTGCCCACACACCTCTAACTCTGGCAGCATTCTCCTGATGAGAGGCAACTAGTGGATTTTTTTTCCAGCTCTGTGTACTGAATAGCTGTCCAACAGCTGAAGGGAGCAGCATTTAGAAACAGTTTCAAGATTTTTAGGCAAGAAGGGGAGCTGGTGGAACTCAGTGTTCATCAGGAGGGAGTGCTGGTTCTTTAGGAATAAGGAACTATGGAGACAGAAGAGTTTGGAAAAATCTCAGCTCTCTGTGGATTTGTGCAAAGAGGGGAGCAGCAGAAACACTTTATGTCTGCTCTTGTGGACACAAGGTCCAAGGATCTGTGGTGGCAGAAGGTGACGGGGCTGGTGGCAGGTGAAGTCCTGTTTCATGACATCCCAGAGTGGCACTGGACAAAGCTCCAAGCACCCACAGTTACACTGATGAAGTCTTTGTGATGCTGCACATCCTCTAAAAAAAAGCTGCTGTCCCGCAATCTACTGGGATTTATAACTTCTGTTGGAAATACTTCAGGTCTTAAGTTTCAAACTGCAATATTTTTACACTCAAGACACAATCATGCTGGAGGTGACTGGAAGTGGCTAAGAGCAACTGGAATCATACTGCAGTCTGCTGAAAGCAACTGGAAGTGTATGGAAACACACTGAGGGTAACTGGGATATACTGCGAGAGAGTGGGAGTGACTGAGATCATAGAGCAACCATAAAATGAGTTACTGGAATAATACTGGGAGTATCTGGGTGTGACTGGCAGCATACTGGGTTATTGGGAGCAACTGGCAGTATGGTAGGAACAAATGGCATCATACTGAGTGTGACTGGGTTCATACTGGAATCATACTGGGAAGGACTGGAGCCATAGTTGGAATAATCATACTGGAGGTGACTGGAACGATATTAGGGATGAATGAGAACCCCTGGGACCATGCTGGGATCACAGTGGTATCATACTGGGAGTGACTGGGATCACAGTGAGAGTTACTGGGTCCATACTGGGGTGATTGGGAACCACAGGGCCCATTCTGAGAGTGACCTTGGGCCCTCTGGGTGGAACGGGTGAATCGGCACAGCTGGGGCTCAGGGTTGTTCTCCCTCAGGGCTGCCCTGGGTCTCACTGCTGGCCCCAGCCCCACAGAGCCAAGGGACACAGAGAGACAGAGAACATGAAACAGGGAACATGGCCTGGCCAGGGCCACTGTTCTCCAGCAGTTTGGGCTGTTGTGCACAGGCTGTTGACCTTGGTGTTCTAGAAAAGGCAAAATGATAAGCAAAAATAATTCTAATAAACCTCCTTTCTTCCAGCCCTCCCTCCTTCCCAGGCTTCACTTTATCCCCAACCCCCTCCCTCCTCCCCACCACTGGTGCAGGCAGAATGGGAGGAGGCTTATGGTCACTTCATACTGTTGCTTCCCCAACAAGGAGAGGAGTCCTTGCCCTGCTTCGGGGTGGGGTCCCTTCCAAGAGGTCAGTCCTCCATAGACTTCTCCCATGCAACTCCTTCCCAGTTTGCCTCTTCATCGCCTGCTCCAGAGTGGAAGTTTTGATTGATTTTTTTTTCCACAATCATTGGTTTTTACTTTAGCAAATGGACTTAACTGACAGAGTTTCAGCAACCTGCAAATTATTTTCCAGCTAAAATTTGAACAAATACAAATGGCAGAGATTCAGTACCACATGGTATGGGGTTAACAGCAGGTGGTGGTAGATGTCTGCTAAGAGGGAGGTTTCAGGTGGAATTCAGGATTTCTGGATCCTTCTGAACTTCACTGAGGTGTCTCTGCAGGTGGCTGCAGATGAAGAATTTCATCTCAGAGCACCTGTCGCTGCTGATCCTGTGGGAGTTCGTGTAGGCACAGTGGCCGTTGCCCTGGATGTCAAACCTGGATCAACAGCAAAGTTAGAGCTCATGGGACACAGCTGGGAAGGGAGAGATTCCCAATTCCAGAGAGATTAACAGTGCTGCAGGAGCAGGGACCAACCTCCTCAGCAAAATCCCCAAGCTCCTCAATTTTCATGTTCTTGGTACCAGGGGATTAATCCAGGGATGTCCCCAGGCCCCCATCAGCATCTGCATTCCACAAATCCATGGGCTGTGTCTGAATGCTTTGGCACAACCAGGGAAAGTAGTGTTTGATTGCTCCCACCTTCTCAGATCTATATCTACTTGTGCCTCCTGAATCCAGCCCCCACTCCGGCTCAGCCCAGACCATAGTTTTGTTCTCCAGAAGACGGGACGTACTGGGCATTGAAGAGGGAACCATTGAGCCATTTCCAAGGTCCAGAACCTTCCCTCCAGAGACCAACCCAGTACTCCATGAAGTTCCCATAGCGCAGGAGGAAATTCTAGAGGTGGGGAAAGCAAGGATCACAGGTACCTCAATGCCACTCTCCTCAGGCAGTTTCCAAATCTGCTCCCCAAAGGCTGTTCCACACCGCCTCCTCAGGGCTTTCTCTTACCAGCTCCTCCTTGGTGTCGATGGTGGCCAGGTGGGCTTGGTGGGAGAGGCAGGAGTGCTGACTCCCTTCCCAGTCCACTTCCTCCTCCAGGAAGTAAAAGCACTTGTTCCCGAAGCCAATCCCACTCTCCAGGCAGTTGGGAAGGGCGGGAGCAGTGCAGGGTGGGTGTTTCTTAACTGAAAACAAGGACAACATGCCCAAGTGACTCATGCTGGGGGGTTTCTCCAGGGAGACTTTTGGGTGGTTCCTGCACTTTTAGCCACTCACCTGCCAGCATGATGATGGCTACTGTGAGAAGCAGCATCACAGCAAGCATGGTGACCGCAATGGTCACCTTTCTGTCTTTGGTGCACCTGAAGCTGAAATCTTGGGACAAACCACATGGGAAAGACATGAAGAGCACTTCACGTTCTCCCAGCTCTCACATTTCCCGTATGGGTGTCTTCAACAACTTCCAACACAGCCTCAAAACACACTGGAGGCTCCCAGCAGTACACAAGCTCCATCCAGGGGCCATCCCAGTGCTATCATCAGCTTCTGAGGATTTTTGAGGCTGCTCAACATCCTTGCATCACCTCTGTGGCCTCCTCCATCACGGATGGGCACCATCCCCCAGACCCTCAGCTTGCACTTCGACATTTCTTATTCCCCCTCCCCCAGCTCCTTTGACCATTTTAGATTCCCCCAACACACTGAGCCATATCCTGAAACAACATCCCCACAATCAAACTGGGGCTTACTGGTCCTTCCCTCTGCTCTCTGCTGCAGCAGCTCCATCACAGCAGCTGAGTCTCCACCTGTGCAAACAAAGCGAATTCCGACTCACACTCTGAAGTGGGGAAGGTCTGATTTGGGATATTTTCCTCCTAGGACAGTCAGGCACCATTGTTCCTTTGCCAGGTTTACATTTGCGGCAGGAAGGAAAACATAATTTCAGCTTTCAAAAAACCAGGACTTGCTTGGTTTTTTCAACTCTGCTTCAACCTCAGCCAACTCCTGCTGGCTGTGGGTGCCCTGGAAGGGTGTTATCTCAAGAACCTGCACAAGCCCAGAAGGGTTTTCAGCCCCAGCCCCCACTCCAGGCCACCCAGGGCACCCCAGAAGGTGCTGGATGGCCTCACTTGAGCTAACCCTGATTCCCTACCCTACACAGAGCAGCTCATGAAGCTCCTGGAACAGGGGATGATGCCTCTATACCTTCTTCACAAGGGGCTTCTGCCATTCCTGGGGCCACAGAGGGGACAGGGGCACCCTCCAGGGACAAGAGTGTCTCTCAGCTCCTCCTGCCACGAGGTGATCTTGGACAACACTCCAAGCTCACAGGGCCCAACCAAGTCCTCCTCCCTCCTGGGGCTTTAGCAGGATGCTCCTGTGGTCCTAAAATAAAAACACAAAAACCAGATAATCCTCCCAACCTCCTGGGTAGTCACAGCTCTCCTGAGTAAAGCAAAGTTGATCCCATAGGAACAATTTGCTGAATATTTATAAGGAAAAAAAAAAAACCCCAGAGAAACAGAACAAGGGTTGCCTGTGCATGCTGCTGTCAAGTCACTGGCAACAGCAAAATGTTTCTATATCTATTACAACTATATAAACCCCTCACATCAATGTCCAGCAGATGTTTTTGTCATCATTGTAAATAAAATTATTACCAGCCCCTGGACCTGGTACTTCCCCGGGGTAAATATTTTCCATATGAGAACCACCTGCCTGGGCCTGCAAAGGTAAGACCCAAAAGGATGGTTATTTCCCCTCCAAATGCTTGAATTTTGGTTTAATTGATGTGGTTTTGTTACTGTCCCCAAACCGCAACTCCTCCTGCTCCAGGCTGCAGGTTGGGGCATTTTGGGGTGAAAAATTGGTGAGAGAGGAAGAGGTGGGAAAAGGGGATGTAGGCACAGAAATTTCTCTCCCTCCAAGATTTTCCTCGCATTTTCTCTGTCCTAGATTTCTTGACTCCCACCCACTCACACACCTATTTTGCATCAAAGCAGCTGCTTTAGGAAATTCTGCGGAGTGGAGAAACAGCTCACAAAACCCTCTCCCAGGGGCACCTCTGGTCCCTTCACCCACAAGCCATAAGCACCATGGATGATTTAGGGGTGATGGAACCTACCAACCTTCCCCACACAGAGACATTTCCCACTCCTGGGCACAGTCTCTGCTCCAGGGAAAGGCTCCAACTCCCTTCCACAACAAGAGTTTAAATAAACTGTCTCTGGGTGTTGCGTTTCTGTGAAATGGTATGCTGTGTGTCACCTCTCGAAAGTGTACAGTTATTCCAATTCTGTAACCCTCCCCTGAAGTATTGTGCAATCCCATTGGCCCAAGTCCTTTTCTGTGCCCATTTTGAATCTCCCTCTTAAGCTCTGCAGGGAGATGAGAAGCTCTCTTGCTCCTGCTCCCTTGCTCTCTAGCCTCTCCCTCTCTCTCCCTCCCTCCCCCTTCTTCCCCTCCCCCTTTTCCCTCAGAAACTGTGCTGCTCCCCAGAGTGGGACCCCCAATAAATCCTCATCTCACTAGCACCCTCAGAAGCTGTGTGGAGCCTCATTGCCTGCCTGCTGCCACCAACAAACCTACAGCATAGGTGGCCCCCCGGGGACCTCCCTCACAGGGCACCCCCCAAATGCAATGCAACATCTGGGCTTGGCAGCAGAAGAATGATGCAGGGTTTTCCTCCCCGCCCCCCTCAATACCTGCAAAGGGGCAAGAGGGAGCAGAGCTGGGGAGGGTAGAAGTGTGCTGGGGCCAGGGGGTCTCTCCCCTGCAGCAGTGCAGGGACACACCTGTGTCTGCTCAGGGTGGCTTTGCTCACCTGAGGTTACATCAAGGGGTCTGAGGGCCCCCAAATACTAACCCACAACAAAGGCACTGCTGCAGGAGTCAGAAGGGTCTGAAAAAAACCCCAATAAAATCACTGAAAAGCACTTACAAGGCAGCAAAAACTAGAACTCACCTAGAAAACACATCCTGACACTCAAAACAACCCCATGGTGGCAAAAGCTTCAATAAAACCAGCTGAAATATAATTAATTTGGGGGTTTATTCCCCCTCCCTTTAATTTGCCACATTTATTTCATCAGTTGGTTATTTCAATTCCCCCAAAGTTGAAGCCATGATCTGGGTGTTCAGCTCCATCCCATCCTTGGCATGTTTCCAGTCAGTGCCAACCCAACCAGCCTCAGGTTTTAGAGAGAGAATCTGCTTTTCCAGAATTCACCCTCACAGCCAAGCTCATGGAGACAACCAGATCCCTGGGGCTGTGTAACTATGAGCTCATGGAGACTGGAAACAGATTCTTGAGGCTGCTTAACTATCATCAGACATTGGGAATGAGGGCAAAGAGTTCACAGTCACAGCCTGAACACTTGGCTGTGCTCCAGCAATTTGGGCTGTCGTGCCCAGCGTGTTGCCCTATGACTCCCAGGAAAGGCAAAGGGGTGGAGAATACCCTCCAGAACCTCTCATTTGCTTTAAGCTTTATGTTTAACATTCCCATGCTACGTGTGCCACATGCAATTGTTTGAGCCTGGCTGGGTGCCTGGTCCCACCAAGGCTGCTCTGGCAGTGCCTTCCTGCCCCAGACAGGGCAGAGAACACCCAAGGAAAGGCTCATGCTTAGATCAGGAAAGGAACAGGGCACTCCCCTAGTGCTGCCATGGACACAACAGACCCATCTTGGGGAAATCATTTGAATTTATGTCCAGTCAAATCACAACAAGAGAATGAGAATTAAACCAAATCCTAGTAAAACTCATTTCCCCCACCTCTCCCTGCTTCCCAGGCTTAATTTTATGCCCAGTTCCCTGCCCGGAGCACAAGAGAACTGGATGGGGATAATGGTCACTTCATGCTGCTCCACATCTTTCTGGATGAATCCAAAAAACCCTTCCCAGGGAGTTCCCCTTAGGTGGTATCCCTCCTTTGGAGTTCTGGGGTCCCCATAGATCCTGATGATCTCTCCTCTTTGGAGTCCTGCTTAGGGATGCTGGGGCATCCAGGGTTTCCTTTTTCCTTGATTCTTCTTCAGCTCCCAGGCTGTTCCAGGGTCACACTCTTCAGGCTCCCCTCACTCCAGGCACTTGGGGCTCCTTTCTCTCCCTGCTACCCCTTTTAGGGTCGGGCATCCTGGTCCTCTCTCATCTCTGTGTTCCCTCAGCCCTCTAGGCTGCTGGGGGTCCTCCAACTCTGGTATTGCCCCTCTCTACTTTCCCCACTCCAGGGGTCCCATGTTACACTCCCCTTGCTCTCCTGGGGATTCCCAGAACTGATGTCCTGCCCTGCCAGTACTGGGCAATCACTACATGGACGCCCCCCACAATGTCCCCACAAGGGGCATTCAAGACTCATCTCTGGAGTTCTGCAAGTTCCAAACACAAGCCCATCCTCCCAAGAAAACCTCTCAGGGAAAGATATACAAATGCAAAGATATTTGGGGCTAGATTCCAGAATCTGCAAGCTCCAAACACCCCTCCAAAAACACCCCTGCCAGAAATCCCCCAATATATTTGGGGCAAATTACCCCTCCCCAGTCACCTCAGGGATGTAGGGGGTGCGATGCTCTTGGGGCCACGGGGGCTGCGGACACAGCAAGCACTATCCCTCCTGCTTCTCCTTCTGCTCCTTTTCATGCTCCTCCTCTTCCTGCTTCTCCTCCTTCTCACTCTCTCCCCTTCCTCCCAATTCTTTCCCATCCTCTCTGCCCCACAGTGCTGTAGCTCTGGCTGATTGGTGGGGGCGACCCCATCGGGAACAGACGCAGGGGGAAATCCCCTCAGTGCGGATCGGCCTCCTCACCCCCCACCCTGAGCCCCTGAGATTTACTCTAGGGCTTAAGTGCTGGGCAGTCAGGGTGGACACCCATGGAACTGCCCTTCTTCCATTCCAGCCTCACCTCCTTTTCCATCATTCTCCCCAATCCACAGACCTCTCCCAACTCAATTCATGTGTCCTATTTCCCTCCCACTCTGTTTGGGGATACCAGCTCCCTCTTTTGCTCCCTTTCACATTGTCCCCCCATTTCTCAACCCACCTCCCCCGTGCTTGATTTTGGGAGTCCCAGGCCCGTCCTATTAATTTTGGACATGCAACCTCCCCTTTTGCAGAGCTGGGAGGCCCAAGCTCTCTTCCCCCCTCCCTTCCCTGCCCATGCCCCTGCTCACCCCACGGATGGGCAGGCTCCCACCACCACCGGTGCCACCAGTATGGCATCTAGCTCCCCCATATGCCCCATCCCAGTGCTGGGCAGGTGCTGACACCCCAAAGATGCTGGGCTGTGCTGTGGGGTAGTTCTGATAACTAACATAGAGAATAAAAATTCTCAGTTCCCCTAAAGTTGTGGAATAGAGCTTAAAGACTAACTAGCAAATAAGATAAAAGAACGTTAAAGTGTTTACACAGGATGATAAACATAAGTGGAATCAGTGTAGAAACAGATAGAAAGGTCTACAGTGGGGGTTTTTTTGCAAGTCATTTCACAAAGAATCAACAGCGCATGCTCACAGAAAAAGTTCAAGGCAAGGTCACCTTTTATATTGAAGCATGAAGTGAATACAACTACCAGAGACCCCTTCAGCTGACCCACCAGGACTGTACAAGGCCTTCCAGAAGGAGGATGCATACAAAATAGTTCTAGGAAAGTGATGTTTATGTATTAGATAAGAAACATATTTTAATAAATATGTATTATCATGATGGAATGAAGGCCTTGTTGTAAAGTCTTACAACACTCAGTGAATAAAGAAATATCCTCCTCTGTGCCCTGCACAGATAAAGACTTCATGCTTTCTGGTACTTCAAATTGTGTTAAAAAGTTTATTCCGGCCAATTTCAGTATCAGGGGATCCCAGCCCTGTCTTTTGCCAACTCTTTTTCCCTTTCCCATTGAGACACCAATTCTGAGGATTTTAGACAAGCTAAGGTTATAATTAACAATAGATGTTGCTGATTAGCTGAAATGAATAGATAAGCTTTGCTGAAATCAGTTAAAAGTTAGAGGATGGTTAAAAGAAACTGGATTTAAGATAAGCTATCCTGGATCTAGTAACTCATTGCTTGTCAACTTTATGTTTGTGTAATCAATAAAACCTCAGGAACACGGGACAATTGCAAACCTCCTGTTTCCAGAAACCCACTGAAATAGTCCTGGAAAACAGGAAACAAGGAGTTCTACCATTCATCAATCACATCTGCATTGAAACAGTTGAAAGGTTAGAACAAGGAAGACTCATTTTACTTCCTCCTTTTGGTGACCACTCCTCACAAAAGGACCACCGACCCATTTCAGGGAACAAACTACGCATGCTTAATAGCCTTTTTGTCAATTAGCATATGAAGCGGAGAAGAAGAAGTGACAGGGGCATGAATATGCATTTGTATTTTGTGTATTCAACATTTTTGTAAATAAAAGGCTTTGCAATTATCTGTGATCTTTGCAGTGCGCATTAGGGAGCTATCCCACTGCCCAGCGTCGCAATAAACATACACTTTCTAACTTTAACTGTTAGAGAGTTTTTGTCCATCACAGTTGGATATCGATATTGGATCGATATTCATATTTTAATAAATCACCATCATCCCCCCAGTCCTCAATCCCCCTCACCCATGATTGTTTTTTTGGGGTCCCAACCCCCTTCTGCTCACTTTGCGTGTCCCATCCCCCCTTTTCCTAAATTTGAGGTCCCAAGTTCTGCCCTCCACTCCTCCACTCTCTTAGTTCCCCCCTTGTCCCCCCTCCACATCCGGGCACCTTCCAGCACCACCAGTGCCACCAGTATAGCCCCAGCTGCCCCCACACGCCCCATCCCAGGCCCAAAGAAGCCGCATGGGGGTCCCAAAGCGGCCCTGCCCCGTGCAGCACTGGGAGTACCAGTCGGGAGCAGTGTGGAGTGCAGCAGGCGGCATCAGCCGTGCCCAGGCAGGGCCGGGTCCCGTGGGGCTCTCGCCTGCACTTGGCCCCACCGGGGCAGCGCTGGGGGGCCTGGTCTGTGTGCCCCCACCTCCTCCCTCCCCAAATTCCACCCTCTGGGGGCGCTGGGGGCAAAGTGGGGATGCAGGTGAAATCCAGGTGGTGAACGCCAGACGCTGCAGGACTGCCTGGCACCCGGGAAGTCATCAGCGAGAAAAGCTCTGATTGTCTGGAAATTCTAGGGGGGCTCAGGAATCTGTGTGTCTCCCCAGCATCTGATGAGGCAGAATGAAACCGAGTTCTGATAGGTTAAGCATCTTTGAAAGCTCCGTGTACGGTGTGTCTGCCTGAATCCCAGTCAGACCTAAGTCAGCACCTCGATGCTCTCTGATTAGCCAAGGGCTGTTTTGGAGGAATGGGGCACTCCCCATCCATCAAATATGGGACCCCCACAAGCCACTTATGTTATAAATGCCAATCCACTTTGCCAATTAAAATATAATTTTTTAATTAAAATAAAATTACAGAATTTTGGTAAAATCAAGAAGCGGAGTCACGGTGACGATAACCCAGGATCGTCAGAGGGTCAATGGAGAGCAACCTCTATCGCACTGCAATCCCCCAGACTTCACAAACTTGCCCCTTCTGGGCTTTGGGTTTTATACACTTTATTTAGCCTGTGGCAGAGGATTTCCCCACAGTTCTTTGTTTTCTTGGGGTGGTTATTCGAATACATCTTGGTCATTGGTCTGCTGAACGGGGCTTCCTCTTGGAGGGAGGAGTGTTAATTTCTTTCCTCCTGTGTGTGAATGGAAAACAAAATTCTGAATGAACGGGTGTCCTCCTCTGATGATATCTGTGATGGCTGGGCGTTCACAGCTCTGCTGTTTTGGGAGGACTGATTTCTTATCTTGATGTGTCTTCTATTCTGATGCCAGTGGCAAAGTCCCCAATTCCCAGCATTGCATTGTCCTCCTCTGAATGGTTCCTGGGTGTTGTCTGTCTTGAAATTAGTCAGTTTCACACCTGACCTCAGCCAGTGTTTCATTTTACAGAACATATTTACAGTTTACATGCACCAAAACACAAATTAATATACCATATTTATTACACTTATAATTCCCTAAAATTGAGAGTTAAAACCCCCCATCAGCCATCAGTGGAGCCATGGGGTCTCCCCAGCCTCCCAAAATGAATGCAAGGGATCATCTAAAAACTGGCAGAAAGCAGCAGAATCCTCCTCAAAATCCTCCTCAACCTTGCCCAGCCAGCGGCCAACCCTGCACGGCCAGCGGCCAACCCTCCACAGGAATTTGCTAGAGTTGAGTAAAGTTAAATGCTGTCCAGTTTAAGGTGCTGCTAAGTTTAATTAAACTAAGGCAACAAAACCCACTAAGACTAAGGACTAATGACCATAAGAAGCAAGAAAACAATACCCACTAGAGGTGATGGGGTAACTTTTACAGCACCAGGCCTACCAGAGTCAGATGGGCTCCATCTGTCTAAAAAGGGCAAAGGGATTCTAGCCCATGAGCTATCAGGGCTGATTGAGAGGACTTTAAACTCATTATAAAGGAGGAAGGTGATGAAGCCAGGCTCTCCAGAGATCAACCCAAGGTTGGTAAGCCAGAGTCAGGGGTGAGGTCAGCAACCCAGCTGAAGTGCATGTACACTAATGCATGCAGCATGGGTAATAAGAAACAAGAGAAGCTGGAAGCCCTCGTAAAGAACCAAAGCTATGACATAGTCCTTGTTATAAATGCCAATCCAGTAGTCCAATTAGAAATATAATTTTTGGTTTATTAAAGAAAAATCAAATTACAGAATTTTGGCAAAACCCCCCAGCGGAGTTACATTGACAATTGACCTGGGGAATCATCAAGGGTGAACTGGAACGCAGTATCTGGCACACTGCCGTTCCCCCAAAGTTCACAAATTTGCCTTGTTCAAGGCTCGGATTTTATACACTTTATTTTGCCCCTGGCACAAGATTTCCCCACAGTCTCTTTGTTTCCAGGGCTGGTTATTGGAACTCATAGTCGTCTCCAGCCAGCTGAAAAGAGTTCCCCTGTGTTGCAAGGTGTCAATTTCTGGCTTCCCGTGGGGGAATGGACACTGAAGTTTATGAATGGAAGACAGTTCTTCTCCGGAGATTCTGACAATGATGGTGCTCTGATGGCTCTGTTGCCCACGGGAGGAAGGACTGATTACTTATCTTAATGTGTCCTTCTTTCTGATGCCAAAGACAAGGCCAGGGTTTCCTGTAAATTCTTTGTCTTTTCCTAAATGATAATTCCAGGGTGGTGCCTGCCTCAGGATCAGTGAATTCCAAGGCGGCCTGAAACTAAGGTTACATTCTCATATAACATATATACAGTGGTTTTTATGATTTTTAACATACCATAACCCATAAGAACACGAATTAACATCCCATGTTTTTTACAGTCCTCATCATGGAAAGGTGGTAGGATGACTCAAATGACTGCAACTCTGCAATGGATGGCTACAAGCTCTTCAGAAGAAACAAGAGGGAGAAGAGGTGTGGAGGTGGCTCTCTATATTAGGAAGGATCTCAACACCACAACTTGAGATAACGTTGACTGCCTGTGGATAAGAATCATGGGGAAGATCAACAAGGCTGACATCCTGGTGAGAGTCTGTTACAGAACACCCAGCCAGGATGAAGAAGTGGATGTATTATTCTATAAACAGCTGGAGTATGTTTCAAGATCACAAGCCCTTGTTCTTGTAGGAGACTTTAGCCTGCCAGATATCTGCTGGGAACACAACACAGCGGAGAAGAGGCAGTTCAGGAGGTTCTTGAAATGTACGGAGGATGACTTCTTGTCACAGCTGGTGATTGGGCTGAGCAGGAGTGGGGCCCTGCTAGATCTGCTGTTTGCAAACAGAGATGAGCTGGTTGGAGATGTGATGGTTGGAGGCTCTCTGGGGCACAGTGACTATGAAATAATCAAGTTCTCAATTGTTCTGGTTTGAGGGGGAAGTGAGTTTTCTAGGAAGTTGTGGCCAAACCTATCAGTGGTCAGGTTTGAATGTTGGCACCTGGAGTGGCCACTGAGAGGTTAGACACGCCTCTGAGAGCACAAGGGGTTAAAAGCAAGTACTTCCAGAGTCCTTGCTTCACAGCAAGGGTTCCGGTCGCAGAGTGAGCATACATCCTCCTTTGCCCAGCCACAGGGCTGGGTGGGGGAGGGGAAGAGCCATGCGGAGTCCTGTCTAGAATGGAAGGGTGGAGAACTGTGGAGGTGCCTTCCATCTCCATTCCCCTCTCTTCTCAACCCCTCCCCAGAGAGAAATTGCCTCTTCGGAATTGATATTGGCAGTAGCTGGCAGCGGAGAAGGACCGGGGGGAGGAAAAGTGTCCGGCTGCATGGGAGAGTGCAGAGCCTGCGGCCCTGCTGGGAACCAGAGACTTTTAACTCTTTCTTAGGCAGAAAAAATCTTTTTCCAGACATTGATTCTCTTGGCTGATGGTTTGAGAGAAGAGAGAGACAGCCTGGGACTGAGATGTCAAAGGAGGATGACAGGAATCCCAGGTGGGCAGAGATGAAGAGGAGTGACTTTTTGAGCTGGACTTTTCTTGTATAATGTTAGCCATACACTGAACTTGAATCCTCCTGAACATAAGGACTGTATTTGGGTGGATGCAGTTGACTCGAGCCAAAGACTTTGTGGCAGTGACTGCCACTGTAGGAGTGGAACGAACAAAGAGAGGAAGAGGGTGTGGTGGTGCCCTCTGCCTTCAGGGATGAAGATCTCTGTTCTTGGAACCCTTGGCCCCAGAGGTAAATGGGGGGAACTTCTGTCCCAATATGAGAAGATGGCTGGTTTTTGGTACTTGGCCAAGCATCCTGAAAGAGCCCTATATGCGGTTTTGGTCCATGGAAGGTGGTGAGAGCACTGGACATGGAAAAGAGAGTGTCACCACGTGTCAGACTTCTCCAGATAGTGCCATGGGTGACATGGAAACACATAAGAGGTGGACCTGTGTTTTCTGAGGAGCAGTCTATGGTGCAAGAGAGATTCCTCTCTCTCTTGCTGAATTGAAGATTAGTTCTTTTGTTGAATGGTGATGTTGTGATTGAGAATGCAGAGTTTTGTTTGAGCAAATGAGATGGAAAGGAATGTGTAAGTGTAAAGGACTGAGCGTGGAAGGGTGGAAATTAGGGGAGGAGAAGAAATGTTCTGGGAAGTTTTCATTTCTGTTTTTTGTGTGTTTAGGTTTTTCTTTTCTGTTTCTGTTCTTAGGTAGTTTAATAAAGTTTTATTTCTATTTTCAAGTTTTGAGCCTACTCTGATCTGTTCTAGATAACATCCCACACCAGTTGTTAGGAAAAACATATACTCATGGGTGCACTGGAATCTTGCCAGCACCAACCCATGACACTGAGGAATGCTGATTGCTTGAAGGCTTAGTTGCTGTGTGTCTCAAGGTGAAAGTAGTGAGAGTGGGAGCAGCTCTGCTGGGGGCAGAGTGGTTTGTTTCTTGGTGGGCTTTGGTATTTCTTTTCATGAATTTTCCCCGTCAGCTCTGGGTAGAGCTCTGTTATTGGATGTGATACTTGGGTGTCAGAGAGTGGAGATGGCCAAGGAGACTTTCTCTGAGCTGAGTGCAGAGGAATCCATATGAGCCCAGGGTGAAGCCAGTCAGGTAAGGCTCAGTTGAGTTTACTGGACACAGCTCTGGAAGCTTCCCTTGGGGTGTCTACGGGGAGGGAATGTTACAGCTGCCACCACTATGGTATAAGAAAGGGAGAAAAGCTGGGGTGGCCACCACTGTGGTGCCACAAAGGGAGCAAATCTGGGGCGGCAACCACGGTTGTGTCACAAAAGCAGAAAAGTTGGGGCTGCCACCACTGTGGTGTCAGAAAGGGAGGAATGGTGGGGATTCCAGTGCTGTAGTGTCAATGAGCCTAGCCCTTTTCAAGGGCTCTCCAGCTCCCTGCCAAGGGGCCTTTTTCACAGGGCTGCAAAAAGTGCTCTTTTCTTTTTGAGAAAAGGCTGTCGTCAAACTCCTTTAGCTGCACATGTTCCTCATAAACGCTGATTGCTTGCATTCTCAGGTGCTGTGTGTTTACAGGTGAAATTCCTGAAGTTGGCAGCAGCTCTGCTGGGTGTTCCTTGTGGCGTGTTTCTTGGTGGGCTGTGGTGTTTCATTTCTTGAATTTTCCGCGTCAGCTCTGGGCAGAGCTCTGTTACTGCATGTGACACTTGGGTGTGGGAGAGTGGAGCTGGCCAAAGGGTTCTTCTCCGAGCAGAGTGCAGAGGAATGCAGATGAGCCCAGGGTGAAGGCAGTCAGGTAAGGCTCAGTTGTGTTGACTTTAGAGAGCCCTGGACGCTTCCTTGGGGAGTGTCGTGGGAGGGAATGTCGGGGCTGCCCTCTCTTTTGTAGCACAAAAAGAGGAAAGCCTGGGCCGGCTCCTCTATGGTGTCAAAAAGGCAGCAAAGCTGGGACTGCCACCTCTGTGGTGTCACAAAGGGTTGAAAGCTGGGCAATGCAGCTCCGTCGTGTCCCAAAGGGATTAATGATGGGGCTGCCACTTCTGTGGTGTCACCAAGGGAGCAAAGTTGTGGCTGCCACCTCTGTGGTGTCGCACACAGAGAAATGCCGAGCGTGCCACCTCTGTGGTGTCTCAAATAGACCAAAGCTGGGGCTGCCAAATCTGTAAGGTCAAAAAAGGTTGAAAGCTGGGGAATGGAGCTCTGTCGTGTCATGAAGGGATCAAAGATGGAGCTGCACTCCATTGTGGTGTCACAAAAGGGAGCAAGGCTGGAGCTGCCACCTCTGTGGTGTCACAAATAGACCAAAGTTGGGGCTGCCACATCAGTGGTGTCACACACGGAGAAATGCCAGGCCTGCCACCTCTGTGGTGTCAAAAATAGACCAAAGCTGGGGCTGCAAAATCTGTGGTATCACAAAGGGAGCAAACCTGGGGCTGCAAAATCTGTGGTGTCACAAAGGGAGTAAATGTTGGGCGACCACATCTGTTGTGTCACCAAGGGACTAAAGCCAGGCCTACCACCTCTGTGGTGTCACAAATAGACCAAAGCTGGGGCTGCAAAATCTCTCAGGTCACAAATGGTTTAAAGCTGGAGCTGCCACCTCTGTGGTGTCACACACGGAGAAATGCCGAGCGTGCCACCTCTGTGGTGTCTCAAATAGTCCAAAGCTGGGGCTGCCACATCTGTGAGGTCACCAAGGCAGCAAAGCTGTGGCTGCAACCTCTCTGGTGTCACAAATAGACCAAAGCTGGGGCTGCAAAATCTGTGGTGTCACAAAGGGAGCAAACCTGGGGCTGCAAAATCTGTGGTGCCACAAAGGGAGTAAATGTTGGGCGACCACATCTGTTGTGTCACCAAGGGACTAAAGCCAGGCCTACCACCTCTGTGGTGTCACAAATAGACCAAAGCTGTGGCTGCCACATCAGTGGTGTCACACATGGAGAAATGCCGGGCCTGCCACCTCTGTGGTGTCACAAATAGACCAAAGCTGGGGCTGCCAAATCTGTAAGGTCAAAAAAGGTTGAAAGCTGGGGCATGGAGCTCTGTCGTGTCACAGAGGAATCAGAGATGCTGCTGCCACCACTGTGGTGTCCACCTAGGGAGCGAAGATGGGACTGCCATTCCTGTGGTGTCACCAAGGCAGCAAAGCTGTGGCTGCCACCTCCCTGGTGGCACAAATAGAGCAAAGCTGGGGCTGCAAAATCTCTCAGGTCACAAAGGGTAGAAAGCTGGGGCTGCCACCTCTCTGGTGTCACCAAGGGAGCAAACCTGGGGCTGCAAAATCTGTGGAGTCACAAAGGGAGCAAATGTTGGGCTGCCACATCTGTTGTGTCACCAAGGGACTAAAGCCAGGCCTGCCACCTCTGTGGTGTCACAAATAGACCAAAGCTGGGGCTGCAAAATCTCTCAGGTCACAAATGGTTGAAAGCTGGAGCTGCCACCTCTGTGGTGTCAAAAAGGGAGCAAACTTGGTGCTGCCACCTCTGTGATGTCACCAAGGGAGCAAAGATAGGGCTGCCACCTCTGTGGTGTCACCAAGACAGCAAAGCTGTGGCTGCCACCTCTCTGGTGTACCTAATAGACCAACGCTGGGGCTGCTAAATCTGTGAGGGCACAAAGGAAGCAAACCTGTTGCTGCCACCTCTGAGGTGTCATCAAGGCAGCAAAACTGGGGCTGCCACCACTACGGTGTCCAAATGGGAGGATTGCTGGGATTCCAGTGCTGTAGTGTCAATGAGCCTAGCCCTTTTCAAGGGCTCTCCAGCTCCCTGCCAAGAGGCCTTTTTCACAGGGCTGCGAAAAGTGCTCTTTTCTTTTTGAGAAAAGGCTGTCGTCAAACTCCTTTAGCTGCACATGTTCCTCATAAACGCTGATTGCTTGCATTCTCAGGTGCTGTGTGTTTACAGGTGAAATTCCTGAAGTTGGCAGCAGCTCTGCTGGGTGTTCCTTGTGGTGTGTTTCTTGGTGGGCTGTGGTGTTTCATTTCTTGAATTTTCCGCGTCAGCTCTGGGCAGAGCTCTGTTACTGCATGTGACACTTGGGTGTGGGAGAGTGGAGCTGGCCAAAGGGTCCTTCTCCGAGCAGAGTGCAGAGGAATCCGGATGAGCCCAGGGTGAAGGCAGTCAGGTAAGGCTCAGTTGTGTTGACTTTAGAGAGCCCTGGACGCTTCCTTGGAGAGTGTTGTGGGAGGGAATGTCGGGGCTGCCCACTCTTTTGTAGCACAAAAAGAGGAAAGCCTGGGCCGGCTCCTCTATGGTGTCAAAAAGGCAGCAAAGCTGGGACTGCCACCTCTGTGGTGTCACAAAGGGTTGAAAGCTGGGCAATGCAGCTCCGTCGTGTCCCAAAGGGATTAATGATGGGGCTGCCACTTCTGTGGTGTCACCAAGGGAGCAAAGTTGTGGCTGCCACCTCTGTGGTGTCACACACAGAGAAATGCCGAGCGTGCCACCTCTGTGGTGTCTCAAATAGACCAAAGCTGGGGCTGCCAAATCTGTAAGGTCAAAAAAGGTTGAAAGCTGGGGAATGGAGCTCTGTCGTGTCATGAAGGGATCAAAGATGGAGCTGCACTCCATTGTGGTGTCACAAAAGGGAGCAAGGCTGGAGCTGCCACCTCTGTGGTGTCACAAATAGACCAAAGTTGGGGCTGCCACATCAGTGGTGTCACACACGGAGAAATGCCAGGCCTGCCACCTCTGTGGTGTCAAAAATAGACCAAAGCTGGGGCTGAAAAATCTGTGGTATCACAAAGGGAGCAAACCTGGGGCTGCAAAATCTGTGGTGTCACAAAGGGAGTAAATGTTGGGCGACCACATCTGTTGTGTCACCAAGGGACTAAAGCCAGGCCTACCACCTCTGTGGTGTCACAAATAGACCAAAGCTGGGGCTGCAAAATCTCTCAGGTCACAAATGGTTTAAAGCTGGAGCTGCCACCTCTGTGGTGTCACACACGGAGAAATGCCGAGCGTGCCACCTCTGTGGTGTCTCAAATAGTCCAAAGCTGGGGCTGCCACATCTGTGAGGTCACCAAGGCAGCAAAGCTGTGGCTGCAACCTCTCTGGTGTCACAAATAGACCAAAGCTGGGGCTGCAAAATCTGTGGTGTCACAAAGGGAGCAAACCTGGGGCTGCAAAATCTGTGGTGCCACAAAGGGAGTAAATGTTGGGCGACCACATCTGTTGTGTCACCAAGGGACTAAAGCCAGGCCTACCACCTCTGTGGTGTCACAAATAGACCAAAGCTGTGGCTGCCACATCAGTGGTGTCACACATGGAGAAATGCCGGGCCTGCCACCTCTGTGGTGTCACAAATAGACCAAAGCTGGGGCTGCCAAATCTGTAAGGTCAAAAAAGGTTGAAAGCTGGGGCATGGAGCTCTGTCGTGTCACAGAGGAATCAGAGATGCTGCTGCCACCACTGTGGTGTCCACCTAGGGAGCGAAGATGGGACTGCCATTCCTGTGGTGTCACCAAGGCAGCAAAGCTGTGGCTGCCACCTCCCTGGTGGCACAAATAGAGCAAAGCTGGGGCTGCAAAATCTCTCAGGTCACAAAGGGTAGAAAGCTGGGGCTGCCACCTCTCTGGTGTCACCAAGGGAGCAAACCTGGGGCTGCAAAATCTGTGGAGTCACAAAGGGAGCAAATGTTGGGCTGCCACATCTGTTGTGTCACCAAGGGACTAAAGCCAGGCCTGCCACCTCTGTGGTGTCACAAATAGACCAAAGCTGGGGCTGCAAAATCTCTCAGGTCACAAATGGTTGAAAGCTGGAGCTGCCACCTCTGTGGTGTCAAAAAGGGAGCAAACTTGGTGCTGCCACCTCTGTGATGTCACCAAGGGAGCAAAGATAGGGCTGCCACCTCTGTGGTGTCACCAAGACAGCAAAGCTGTGGCTGCCACCTCTCTGGTGTACCTAATAGACCAACGCTGGGGCTGCTAAATCTGTGAGGGCACAAAGGAAGCAAACCTGTTGCTGCCACCTCTGAGGTGTCATCAAGGCAGCAAAACTGGGGCTGCCACCACTACGGTGTCCAAATGGGAGGATTGCTGGGATTCCAGTGCTGTAGTGTCAATGAGCCTAGCCCTTTTCAAGGGCTCTCCAGCTCCCTGCCAAGAGGCCTTTTTCACAGGGCTGCGAAAAGTGCTCTTTTCTTTTTGAGAAAAGGCTGTCGTCAAACTCCTTTAGCTGCACATGTTCCTCATAAATGCTGATTGCTTGCATTCTCAGGTGCTGTGTGTTTACAGGTGAAATTCCTGAAGTTGGCAGCAGCTCTGCTGGGTGTTCCTTGTGGTGTGTTTCTTGGTGGGCTGTGGTGTTTCATTTCTTGAATTTTCCGCGTCAGCTCTGGGCAGAGCTCTGTTACTGCATGTGACACTTGGGTGTGGGAGAGTGGAGCTGGCCAAAGGGTCCTTCTCCGAGCAGAGTGCAGAGGAATCCGGATGAGCCCAGGGTGAAGGCAGTCAGGTAAGGCTCAGTTGTGTTGACTTTAGAGAGCCCTGGACGCTTCCTTGGAGAGTGTCGTGGGAGGGAATGTCGGGGCTGCTCTCTCTTTTGTAGCACAAAAAGAGGAAAGCCTGGGCCGGCTCCTCTATGGTGTCAAAAAGGCAGCAAAGCTGGGACTGCCACCTCTGTGGTGTCACAAAGGGAGCAAACCTGGGGCTGCAAAATCTGTGGTGTCACAAAGGGAGCAAATGTTGGGCTGCCACATCTGTTGTGTCACCAAGGGACTAAAGCCAGGCCTGCCACCTCTGTGGTGTCACAAGTAGACCAAAGCTGTGGCTGCCACATCAGTGGTGTCACACATGGAGAAATGCCGGGCCTGCCACCTCTGTGGTGTCACAAATAGACCAAAGCTGGGGCTGCCAAATCTGTAAGGTCAAAAAAGGTTGAAAGCTGGGGCATGGAGCTCTGTCGTGTCACAGAGGAATCAGAGATGCTGCTGCCACCACTGTGGTGTCCACCTAGGGAGCGAAGATGGGACTGCCATTCCTGTGGTGTCACCAAGGCAGCAAAGCTGTGGCTGCCACCTCCCTGGTGGCACAAATAGAGCAAAGCTGGGGCTGCAAAATCTCTCAGGTCACAAAGGGTAGAAAGCTGGGGCTGCCACCTCTCTGGTGTCACCAAGGGAGCAAACCTGGGGCTGCAAAATCTGTGGAGTCACAAAGGGAGCAAATGTTGGGCGACCACATCTGTTGTGTCACCAAGGGACTAAAGCCAGGCCTGCCACCTCTGTGGTGTCACAAATAGACCAAAGCTGGAGCTGCCACCTCTGTGGTGTCAAAACGGGAGCAAACTTGGTGCTGCCAACTCTGTGGTGTCACCAAGGGAGCAAAGATAGGGCTGCCACCTCTGTAGTGTCACCAAGGCAGCAAAGCTGTGGCTGCCACCACTCTGGTGTACCTAATAGACCAACGCTGAGGCTGCTAAATCTGTGAGGGCACAAAGGAAGCAAACCTGTTGCTGCCACCTCTGAGGTGTCGTCAAGGCAGCAAAACTGGGGCTGCCACCACTACGGTGTCCAAATGGGAGGATTGCTGGGGATTCCAGTGCTGTAGTGTCAATGAGCCTAGCCCTTTTCAAGGGCTCTCCAGCTCCCTGCCAAGGGGCCTTTTTCACAGGGCTGCAAAAAGTGCTCTTTTCTTTTTGAGAAAAGGCTGTCGTCAAACTCCTTTAGCTGCACATGTTCCTCATAAACGCTGATTGCTTGCATTCTCAGGTGCTGTGTGTTTACAGGTGAAATTCCTGAAGTTGGCAGCAGCTCTGCTGGGTGTTCCTTGTGGTGTGTTTTTTGGTGGGCTGTGGTGTTTCATTTCTTGAATTTTCCGCGTCAGCTCTGGGCAGAGCTCTGTTACTGCATGTGACACTTGGGTGTGGGAGAGTGGAGCTGGCCAAAGGGTCCTTCTCCGAGCAGAGTGCAGAGGAATCCGGATGAGCCCAGGGTGAAGGCAGTCAGGTAAGGCTCAGTTGTGTTGACTTTAGAGAGCCCTGGACGCTTCCTTGGGGAGTGTCGTGGGAGGGAATGTCGGGGCTGCCCTCTCTTTTGTAGCACAAAAAGAGGAAAGCCTGGGCCGGCTCCTCTATGGTGTCAAAAAGGCAGCAAAGCTGGGACTGCCACCTCTGTGGTGTCACAAAGGGTTGAAAGCTGGGCAATGCAGCTCCGTCGTGTCCCAAAGGGATTAATGATGGGGCTGCCACTTCTGTGGTGTCACCAAGGGAGCAAAGTTGTGGCTGCCACCTCTGTGGTGTCACACACAGAGAAATGCCGAGCATGCCACCTCTGTGGTGTCTCAAATAGACCAAAGCTGGGGCTGCCAAATCTGTAAGGTCAAAAAAGGTTGAAAGCTGGGGAATGGAGCTCTGTCGTGTCATGAAGGGATCAAAGATGGAGCTGCACTCCATTGTGGTGTCACAAAAGGGAGCAAGGCTGGAGCTGCCACCTCTGTGGTGTCACAAATAGACCAAAGTTGGGGCTGCCACATCAGTGGTGTCACAAACGTTGTAATGCCAGGCCTGCCCCCTCTGTGGTGTCACAAATACACCAAAGCTGGGGCTGCCACCTCTGTGGTGTCACACACGGAGAAATGCCGAGCGTGCCACCTCTGTGGTGTCACAAAGGGAGCAAACCTGGGGCTGCAAAATCTGTGGTGTCACAAAGGGAGTAAATGTTGGGCGACCACATCTGTTGTGTCACCAAGGGACTAAAGCCAGGCCTGCCACCTCTGTGGTGTCACAAATAGACCAAAGCTGGGGCTGCCACATCAGTGGTGTCACACATGGAGAAATGCCGGGCCTGCCACCTCTGTGGTGTCACAAATAGACCAAAGCTGGGGCTGCCAAATCTGTAAGGTCAAAAAAGGTTGAATGCTGGGGCATGGAGCTCTGTCGTGTCACAGAGGAATCAGAGATGCTGCTGCCACCACTGTGGTGTCCACCTAGGGAGCGAAGATGGGACTGCCATTCCTGTGGTGTCACCAAGGCAGCAAAGCTGTGGCTGCCACCTCCCTGGTGGCACAAATAGAGCAAAGCTGGGGCTGCAAAATCTCTCAGGTCACAAAGGGTAGAAAGCTGGGGCTGCCACCTCTCTGGTGTCACCAAGGGAGCAAACCTGGGGCTGCAAAATCTGTGGAGTCACAAAGGGAGCAAATGTTGGGCGACCACATCTGTTGTGTCACCAAGGGACTAAAGCCAGGCCTGCCACCTCTGTGGTGTCACAAATAGACCAAAGCTGGGGCTGCCACCTCTGTGGTGTCAAAACGGGAGCAAACTTGGTGCTGCCACCTCTGTGGTGTCACCAAGGGAGCAAAGATAGGGCTGCCACCTCTGTGGTGTCACCAAGGCAGCAAAGCTGTGGCTGCCACCTCTCTGCTGTACCTAATAGACCAACGCTGAGGCTGCTAAATCTGTGAGGGCACAAAGGAAGCAAACCTGTTGCTGCCACCTCTGGGGTGTCATCAAGGCAGCAAAACTGGGGCTGCCACCACTACGGTGTCCAAATGGGAGGATTGCTGGGGATTCCAGTGCTGTAGTGTCAATGAGCCTAGCCCTTTTCAAGGGCTCTCCAGCTCCCTGCCAAGGGGCCTTTTTCACAGGGCTGCGAAAAGTGCTCTTTTCTTTTTGAGAAAAGGCTGTCGTCAAACTCCTTTAGCTGCACATGTTCCTCATAAATGCTGATTGCTTGCATTCTCAGGTGCTGTGTGTTTACAGGTGAAATTCCTGAAGTTGGCAGCAGCTCTGCTGGGTGTTCCTTGTGGCGTGTTTCTTGGTGGGCTGTGGTGTTTCATTTCTTGAATTTTCCGCGTCAGCTCTGGGCAGAGCTCTGTTACTGCATGTGACACTTGGGTGTGGGAGAGTGGAGCTGGCCAAAGGGTCCTTCTCCGAGCAGAGTGCAGAGGAATCCGGATGAGCCCAGGGTGAAGGCAGTCAGGTAAGGCTCAGTTGTGTTGACTTTAGAGAGCCCTGGACGCTTCCTTGGAGAGTGTTGTGGGAGGGAATGTCGGGGCTGCCCACTCTTTTGTAGCACAAAAAGAGGAAAGCCTGGGCCGGCTCCTCTATGGTGTCAAAAAGGCAGCAAAGCTGGGACTGCCACCTCTGTGGTGTCACAAAGGGTTGAAAGCTGGGCAATGCAGCTCCGTCGTGTCCCAAAGGGATTAATGATGGGGCTGCCACTTCTGTGGTGTCACCAAGGGAGCAAAGTTGTGGCTGCCACCTCTGTGGTGTCGCACACAGAGAAATGCCGGGCCTGCCACCTCTGTGGTGTCACAAATAGACCAAAGCTGGAGCTGCCAAATCTGTAAGGTCAAAAAAGGTTGAAAGCTGGGGAATGGAGCTCTGTCGTGTTATGAAGGGATCAAAGATGGAGCTGCACTCCATTGTGGTGTCACCAAGGGAGCGAGGCTGGGGCTGCCACCTCTGTGAGGTCACCAAGGCAGCAAAGCTGTGGCTGTCGGCTCTCTGGTGTCACAAATAGAGCAAAGCTGGGGCTTCTAAATCTCTCAGGTCACAAAGGGTAGAAAGCCGGGGCTGCCACCTCTCTGGTGTCACAAAGGGCGCAAATGTTGGGCTGCCTCATCTGTGGTGTCACAAAGGGAGCAAAGGTAGGGCTGCCACCTCTCTGGTGTCACAAATAGACCAAAGCTGGGGCTGCAACATCTCTCAGGTCACAAACGGTTGAATGCTGGAGCTGCCACTTCTCTGGTGTCAAAAAGGGGGCAAACCTGGCGTTGCCACATATGTGGTGTCACAAAGGGAACATAGGTAGGGCTGCCACCTCTGTGGTGTCACCAGGGCGGCAAAGCTGTGGCTGCCACCTCTCTGAGGTCACAAAGAGACCAACGCTGAGGCTGCTAAATCTGTGAGGGCACAAAAGAAGCAAACCTGTTGCTACCACCAGTGAGGTGTCATCAAGGCAGCAAAACTGGGGCTGCCACCACTACGGTGTCCAAATGGGAGGATTGCTGGGGATTCCAGTGCTGTAGTGTCAATGAGCCTAGCCCTTTTCAAGGGCTCTCCAGCTCTTAAGCAGATTTCGCTGTTCACTCTGAAAAGCAAAGCTTGGTGTTCTACATAGCTCTTGCAAAGAAATGAAGGAAATCAAGCAGTACCACGTCTGTACTTGATCTGTTGACATTGAAAACACACACTGGTGCAGAATGGAAACCGGTGTTGCCAAATCAGGAAAGTGTCTGCAGCAGCTTCTTGTTTGCTGGTAACACAAACAACCAACGAGATTCGTGATTGTAAGCAGCTTCAGAAAGCAAGACACAGCAATCAAAGGCAGACCTCATTGTTAACTTTGAGAAGCAAAGTTTGTGTTTTACAGAACTCTTACATGGAAACCAAGCAAATGATGCCATAACCAGCTTTGCTCTTGCTCTACTGACATGGAAAACACTAAGTGGTGCAGAGTATAACGCGGTACTGCAAATGGCAAGAAAGTGTCTGCAGCAGCATCTCTGCTTGTTGGCAACACAGACAACCAGGTAGATTTGTGTAGGTAGAAACACCAAAAAGCATGACACACAAACTAAAGGCAGACTCAAGTGTTAACTTTGAAAAGCAAAGTGTTGTGTTGTACACAGCTCTTACATGGAAATCAAGCAAATTATCCAGTAAAGCACCTTGCTCTTGCTCTGTCGACATGGAAAATACCATGTGGTGCGGCGTGTAAAGCGGTACTGCAAAAGACAGGAAAGTGCTTACAGCAGCTTCTTTGTTCGCTAGGAACACAGACAACCAACTAGGCTTGTGTTTTGATCAACCCCAGGTGGCAAGACATAGAACCGAAGAGCAGACTTCACTGTTAACTCTTCAAAAGTAAAGCTTATTGTTACATAGCTCTTACATGGAAATCAAACAAATTAAGCTGTAACGCCTTTGTTTTTCTCCTCAGGTATAGAACACACGAGTTACTGGCTGATGTAAGGCGGTACTAAAAAAAGCAAGAATGTGCCTGCCGCGTAGGCGGAAAACCTGCATGAAATGTGTTTTGACCAAACTCAGAACGCAAGACATAGAAACCAGAAGAAGAGTTCTCTGCGCCTTCTGACAAGCAAAGTTTTGTGTTCTCCAGATCTCTTTCATGAAAATCAGGCAGTAAGGCCTTAGTTTTTGCTCTGCAGGTATGGAAAACCCGAACGAGTGGATAATGTAAGCCAACACTGGAAAAAACAAGAGTGTCTCTGCATCAGCTTCTCTGCTTGCTTGAACACAGACAACATACAAAGACTTGTGTTTTGATCAACTCCAGAAAGCAAGAGATAGACACCAAAAGCCGACTTCACTGTTCACTCTAAAAAAACAACTCTTGCGTTCTCTAAAACTCTTACATGGAACTCTAGCAAATGAGGCAATAACAGCTTTGGTCCTACTTTATAGACCTGGAAAACAACAACCGGTGCAGAGTGTAAGTCAGAAATGGAAAAGAGACGAAAGTGTCTGCATTAGCTTCTTGCTTGCTGGGAGCTCAGACAAAAAACAAGACTTGTGTTTTGATCAACTCCAGAAAGCAAGAGATAGACAACAAAAGCAGACTTCACTGTTCACTCTAAAAGGCAAAGCCTTGTGTTCTCTAAAGCTCCTACACGGAACTCCAGGAGATTAGGCAGTAATAGCTTTGGCCTTGCTCTGCAAACAGGGGAAACACCAATCTGTACAGAGTGTAAACCAGTAATGGAAAAGGTGCGAAGATGCCTGCAGCAGCTTCCTCTTTGCTGGCAACACAGACAACCTACAGGATTTGTATCTTGATCAACCGCGATAAAGCAAGACATAGAATCCAAAAGCAGAAGTCACTGTTCACTTGAAAAGCAAAGCTTTGTGTTCTACACAGCTCTTACATGGAAATCAAGCCAATTAAGGAGTAAGCCTGTAGCTCTTGCTCTGCCGACATGGAAAATACCATGTGGTGCGGCGTGTAAAGCGGTACTGCAAAAGACAGTATAGTGCTTAAAACAGCTTCTTTGCTTATGAGGAAAACACACAATCGAAAAAGTATGTGTTTTGATCTAGCCCAGAAAGCAAGACACAGAAACCTTAAGCCGATCTCGCTGTTCACTCTGAAAATCAAAGCTTGGTGTTCTACATAGCTCTTGCAAGGAAATGAAAGAAATCAAGCAGTAACACTTCTGTGCTTGATCTGTTGACATTGAAAACACACACTGGTGCAGAGTGAAAACCGGTGCTGCCAAAGGCAGGAAAGTGTCTGCAGCAGCTTCTTGTTTGCTGGCAACACAAACAACCAACGAGATTCGTGATTGTAAGCAGCTTCAGAAAGCAAGAAACAGCAAACCAAAGAAGACCTCGTTGGTAAGGCTCAGTTGTGTTGACTTTACAGAGCCCTGGACGCTTCCTTGGGGAGTGTCCTGGGAGTTAATATCTGGGCTACCCTGTCTGTTGTGGCACAAAGAGATGGAAGCCTGGGCCGGCTCCTCTGTGCTGTCAAAAAGGCAGCTAAACAGGGACTGCAACCTCTGCGGTGTCACAAAGGGTTGAAAGCTGGGGAACGCAGCTCCGTTGTGTCACAAAGGGATTAACGAAGGGGCTGCCACATCACCAAAGGAGCAAAGTAGGGGCTGCCACGTGTCTAGAGTCACACACGGAGAAATGCCGAGCTTGCCACTTCTGTGGTGTCACAAAGAGACCAAAGCTGGGGCTGCCAAATCTGTAAGGTCAAAAAAGGTTGAAAGCTGGGGCATGGAGCTCTGTCGTGTCACAAAGGGATCAAAGATGGACCTGCCACAACTGTGAGGTCACCAAGGCAGCAAAGCTGTGGCTGTCGGCTCTCTGGTGGCACAAATAGAGCAAAGCTGGGCCTGCAAAATCTCTCAGGTCACAAACGCTTGAATGCTGGGGCTGCCACCTCTCTGGTGTCACCAAGGGAGCAAACCTGGGGCTGCAAAATCTGTGGTGTCACAAAGGGAGCAAAGGTAGGGCTGCCACCTCTCTGGTGTCACAAATAGACCAAAGCTGGGGCTGCAACATCTCTCAGGTCACAAACGGTTGAATGCTGGGGCTGCCACCTCTCTGGTGTCAAAAAGGGGGCAAACCTGGCGTTGCCACATATGTGGTGTCACAAAGGGAACATAGGTAGGGCTGCCACCTCTGTGGTGTCACCAGGGTGGCAAAGCTGTGGCTGCCACCTCTCTGAGGTCACAAAGAGACCAACGCTGAGGCTGCTAAATCTGTGAGGGCACAAAAGAAGCAAACCTGCTCCTACCACCAATGAGGTGTCATCAAGGCAGCAAAACTGGGGCTGCCACAACTACGGTGTCCACCACCCTCATCCTGCCCAATCTTGCCCTATCGGCTTCTGCCTGCAAAAATGCCGTGGCATTCAAGATTTCTCCCACATGCAAGATGCCACATTTTGGAACTCGAGCTGCTTTTGGAGTGCCAAATGTCTCCCACAATCTGACACCAGGAACATGGCCAGGTGAGTTTAGTTTCCCATGGAAAAGGGCCACCGTTCGTGTCCACCACCCGCATCCTGCCCTATCCTGCCCTATCGGCTTCTGCCTGCAAATATGCCGTGGCATTCAAGATTTCTCCCAGATGCAAGATGCCACATTTTGGAACTCGGGCTGCTTTTGGAGTGCCAAATGTCTCCCACAATCTGACACCAGGAACATGGCCAGGTGCATTTAGTTTCCCATGGAAAAGGGCCACCGTTCGTGTCCACAACCCTCATCCGGCCAATTTGGCTTCGACCTGCAAAAATGCCGTGGCATTCAAGATTTCTCCCAGATGCAAGATGCCACATTCTGGAACTCGGGCTGCTTTCGGAGTGCCAAATGTCTCCCACAATCTGAAACCAGGAACATGGCCAGGTGAGTTTAGTTTCCCATGGAAAAGGGCCACCGTTCGTGTCCACCACCCTCATCCTGCCCTATCCTGCCCCATCGGCTTCTGCCTGCAAATATGCCGTGGCATTCAAGATTTCTCCCAGATGCAAGATGCCACATTTTGGAACTCTGGCTGCTTTTGGAGTGCCAAATGTCTCCCACAATCTGACACCAGGAACATGGCCAGGTGAGTTTAGTTTCCCATGGAAAAGGGCCACTGTTCATGTCCACCACCCTCATCCGGCCACTTCGGCTTCGGCCTGCAAAAATGCCGTGGCATTCAAGATTTCTCCCAGATGCAAGATGCCACATTTTGGAACTCTGGCTGCTTTTGGAGTGCCAAATGTCTCCCACAATCTGACACCAGGAACATGGCCAGGTGAGTTTAGTTTCCCATGGAAAAGGGCCACCGTTCGTGTCCACCACCCTCATCCTGTCCAATCCTGCCCTATCGGCTTCTGCCTGCAAAAATGCCGTGGCATTCAAGATTTCTCCCAGATGCAAAATGCCACATTTTGGAACTGGGGCTGCTTTTGGAGTGCCAAATGTCTCCCACAATCTGACACCAGGAACATGGCCAGGTGAGTTTCGTTTCCCATGGAAAAGGGCCACTGTTCATGTCCACCACCCTCATCCGGCCACTTCGGCTTCGGCCTGCAAAAATGCCGTGGCATTCAAGATTTCTCCCAGATGCAAGATGCCACATTTTGGAACTCGGGCTGCTTTTGGAGTGCCAAATGTCTCCCACAATCTTTCACAAGAAACATGGCCAGGTGAGTTTAGTTTCCCATGGAAAAGGGCCACCGTTCGTGTCTACCAACCTCATCCGGCCACTTCGGCTTCGGCCTGCAAAAATGCCGTGCTATTCAAGATTTCTCCCAGATGCAAGATGCCACATTTTGGAACTGGGGCTGCTTTTGGACTGCCAAATGTCTCCCACAATCTGACACCAGGAACATGGCCAGGTGAGTTTAGTTTCCCATGGAAAAGGGCCACCGTTCGTGTCCACCACCCTCATCCTGCCCAATCCTGCCCTATCGGCTTCTGCCTGCAAAAATGCCGTGGCATTCAAGATTTCTCCCAGATGCAAGATGCCACATTTTGGAACTCGGGCTGCTTTTGGAGTGCCAAATGTCTCCCACAATCTGACACCAGGAACATGGCCAGGTGAGTTTCGTTTCCCATGGAAAAGGGCCACCGTTCGTGTCCACCACCCTCATCCTGTCCAATCCTGCCCTATTGGCTTCTGCCTGCAAAAATGCCGTGGCATTCAAGATTTCTCCCAGATGCAAGATGCCACATTTTGGAACTCGGGCTGCTTTTGGATTGCCAAATGTCTCCCACAATCTGTCACCAGGAACATGGCCAGGTGAGTTTAGTTTCCCATGGAAAAGGGCCACCGTTCATGTCCACCACCCTCATCCTGCCCAATCCTGCCCCATCGTCTTCGGCCTGCAAAAATGCCGTGATATTCAAGATTTCTCCCAGATGCAAGATGCCACATTTTGGAACTCGGGCTGCTTTTGGAGTACCAAATGTCTCCCACAATCTGACACCAGGAACATGGCCAGGTGAGTTTAGTTTCCCATGGAAAAGGGCCACCGTTTGTGTCCACCACCCTCATCCGGCCACCTCTGCTTCTGCCTGCAAACATGCCGTGGCATTCAAGATTTCTCCCAGATGCAAGATGCCACATTTTGGAACTCGGGCTGCTTTTGGAGTGCCAAATGTCTCCCACAATCTGACACCAGGAACATGGCCAGGTGAGTTTCGTTTCCCATGGAAAAGGGCCACCGTTCGTGTCCACCACCCTCATCCTGTCCAATCCTGCCCTATTGGCTTCTGCCTGCAAAAATGCCGTGGCATTCAAGATTTCTCCCACATGCAAGATGCCACATTTTGGAACTCGGGCTGCTTTTGGAGTGCCAAATGTCTCCCACAATCTGTCACCAGGAACATGGTCAGGTGAGTTTTGTTTCCCATGGAAAAGGGCCAGCGTTCGTGTCCACCACCCTCATCCGGCCACCTCGGCTTCAGCCTGCAAAAATGCTGTGATATTCAAGATTTCTCCCAGATGCAAGATGCCACATTTTGGAGCTCGGGCTGCTTTTGGAGTGCCAAATGTCTCCCACAATCTGACACCAGGAACATGGCCAGGTGAGTTTAGTTTCCCATGGAAAAGGGCCACTGTTCATGTCCACCACCCTCATCCGGCCACTTCGGCTTCGGCCTGCAAAAATGCCGTGGCATTCAAGATTTCTCCCAGATGCAAGATGCCACATTTTGGAACTCGGGCTGCTTTTGGATTGCCAAATGTCTCCAACAATCTGTCACCAGGAACATGGTCAGGTGAGTTTAGTTTCCCATGGAAAAGGGCCAGCGTTCGTGTCCACCACCCTCATCCGGCCACCTCGGCTTCGGCCTGCAAAAATGCTGTGATATTCAAGATTTCTCCCAGATGCAAGATGCCACATTTTGGAGCTCGGGCTGCTTTTGGAGTGCCAAATGTCTCCCACAATCTGACACCAGGAACATGGCCAGGTGAGTTTAGTTTCCCATGGAAAAGGGCCACTGTTCATGTCCACCACCCTCATCCGGCCACTTCGGCTTCGGCCTGCAAAAATGCCGTGGCATTCAAGATTTCTCCCAGATGCAAGATGCCACATTTTGGAACTCGGGCTGCTTTTGGATTGCCAAATGTCTCCCACAATCTGTCACCAGGAACATGGTCAGGTGAGTTTAGTTTCCCATGGAAAAGGGCCACCGTTCGTGTCCACCACCCTCATCCTGTCCAATCCTGCCCTATCGGCTTCTGCCTGCAAAAATGCCGTGGCATTCAAGATTTCTCCCACATGCAAGATGCCACATTTTGGAACTCGGGCTGCTTTGAAGTACCAAATGTCTCCCACAATCTGACACCAGGAACATGGCCAGGTGAGTTTAGTTTCCCATGGAAAAGGGCCACCGTTCGTGTCCACCACCCTCATCCGGCCACTTAGGCTTCTGCCTGCAAAAATGCCATGGCATTCAAGATTTCTCCCAGATGCAAGATGCCACATTTTGGAACTCGGGCTGCTTTTGGATTGCCAAATGTCTCCCACAATCTGTCATTAGGAACATGGCAAGGTGAGTTTCGTTTCCCATGGAAAAGGGCCACCGTTCATGTCCACCACGCTCATCCTGCCCAATCCTGCCCTATCGTTTTCGGCCTGCAAAAGTGCGGTGGCATTCAAGATTTCTCCCACATGCAAGATGCCACATTTTGGAACTCGGGCTGCTTTGGAGTGCCAAATGTCTCCCACAATCTGACACCAGGAACATGGCCAGGTGAGTTTAGTTTCCCATGGAAAAGGGCCACCGTTCGTGTCTACCACCCTCATCTGGCCACTTCGGCTTCGGCCTCCAAAAATGCCGTGGCATTCAAGATTTCTCCCAGATGCAAGATGCCACATTTTGGAACTCGGGCTGCTTTTGGAGTGGCAAATGTCTCCCACAATCTGACACCAGGAACATGGCCAGGTGAGTTTCGTTTCCCATGGAAAAGGGCCACCGTTTGTGTCCACCACCCTCATCCGGCCACCTCGGCTTCGGCCTGCAAAAATGCCGTGGCATTCAAGATTTCTCCCAGATGCAAGATGCCACATTTTGGGACTCGGGCTGCTTTTGGAGTGCCAAATGTCTCCCACAATCTGACACCAGGAACATGGCCAGGTGAGTTTAGTTTCCCATGGAAAAGGGCCACTGTTCATGTCCACCACCCTCATCCGGCCACCTCGGCTTCTGCCTGCAAAAATGCCGTGGCATTCAAGATTTCTCCCAGATGCAAGATGCCACATTTTGGAACTTGGGCTGCTTTTGGAGTGCCAAATGTCTCCCACAATCTGACACCAGGAACATGGCCAGGTGAGTTTCGTTTCCCATGGAAAAAGGCCACCGTTCGTGTCCACCACCCTCATCCTGCCCTATCCTGCCCTATCGGCTTCTGCCTGCAAAAATGCCGTGGCATTCAAGATTTCTCCCAGATGCAAGATGCCACATTTTGGAACTCGAGCTGCATTTGGAGTGCCAAATGTCTCCCACAATCTGTCACCAGGAACATGGCCAAGTGAGTTTAGTTTCCCATGGAAAAGGGCCACCGTTCATGTCCACCACCCTCATCCTGCCCAATCCTGCGCTATCGGCTTGTGCTTGCAAAAATGGCGTGGCATTCAAGATTTCTCCCAGATGCAAGATGCCACATTTTGGAACTCGGGCTGCTTTTGGAGTGCCAAATGTCTCCCACAATCTGACACCAGGAACATGGCCAGGTGAGTTTAGTTTCCCATGGAAAAGGGCCACCGTTCGTGTCCACCACCCTCATCCTGCCCAATCGTGCCCTATCGGCTTCTGCCTGCAAAAATGGCGTGGCATTCAAGATTTCTCCCAGATGCAAGATGCCACATTTTGGAACTCGGGCTGCTTTTGGATTGCCAAATGTCTCCCACAATCTGTCACTAGGAACATGGCAAGGTGAGTTTCGTTTCCCATGGAAAAGGGCCACCGTTCATGTCCACCACGCTCATCCTGCCCAATCCTGCCCTATCGTCTTCGGCCTGCAAAAGTGCGGTGGCATTCAAGATTTCTCCCAGATGCAAGATGCCACATTTTGGAACTCGGGCTGCTTTGGAGTACCAAATGTCTCCCACAATCTGACACCAGGAACATAGCCAGGTGAGTTTAGTTTCCCATGGAAAAGGGCCACCGTTCGTGTCTACCACCCTCATCTGGCCACTTCGGCTTCGGCCTGCAAAACTGCCGTGGCATTCAAGATTTCTCCCAGATGCAAGATGCCACATTCTGGAACTCGGGCTGCTTTTGGAGTGCCAAATGTCTCCCACAATCTGACACCAGGAACATGGCCAGGTGAGTTTCGTTTCCCATGGAAAAGGGCCACCCTTTGTGTCCACCACCCTCATCCGGCCACCTCGGCTTCGGCCTGCAAAAATGCCGTGGCATTCAAGATTTCTCTCAGATGCAAGATGCCACATTGTGGGACTCGGGCTCCTTTTGGAGTGCCAAATGTCTCCCACATTCTGACACCAGGAACATGGCCAGGTGAGTTTAGTTTCCCATGGAAAAGGGCCACCGTTCGTGTCCACCACCCTCATCCGGCCACCTCGGCTTCGGCCTGCAAATATGCCGTGGCATTCAAGATTTCTCCCAGATGCAAGATGCCACATTTTGGAACTCGGGCTGCTTTTGGAGTGCCAAATGTCTCCCACAATCTGACACCAGGAACATGGCCAGGTGAGTTTCGTTTCCCATGGAAAAGGGCCACTGTTCATGTCCACCACCCTCATCCGGCCACCTCGGCTTCAGCCTGCAAAAATGCCGTGATATTCAAGATTTCTCCCACATGCAAGATGCCACATTTTGGAATTCCGGCTGCTTTTGGATTGCCAAATGTCTCCCACAATCTGTTACTAGGAACATGGCCAGGTGACTTTAGTTTCCCATGGAAAAGGGCCACCGTTCATGTCCACCACCCTCATCCTGCCCAGTCCTGCCCTATCGGCTTCTGCCTGCAAAAATGGCGTGGCATTCAAGATTTCTCCCAGATGCAAGATGCCACATTTTGGAACTCGGGCTGCTTTTGGAGTGCCAAATGTCTCCCACAATCTGACACCAGGAACATGGCCAGGTGAGTTTAGTTTCCCATGGAAAAGGGCCACCGTTCGTGTCCACCACCCTCATCCGGCCACGTCGGGTTCGGCCTGCAAAAATGCCGTGATATTCAAGATTTCTCCCAGATGCAAGATGCCACATTTTGGAACTCGGGCTGCTTTTGGAGTGCCAAATGTCTCCCACAATCTGACACCAGGAACATGGCCAGGTGAGTTTAGTTTCCCATGGAAAAGGGCCACCGTTCGTGTCCACCACCCTCATCCGGCCACCTCGGCTTCAGCCTGCAAAAATGCCGTGATATTCAAGATTTCTCCCAGATGCAAGATGCCACATTTTGGAACTCGGGCTGCTTTTGGAGTGCCAAATGTCTCCCACAATCTGACACCAGGAACATGGCCAGGTGAGTTTAGTTTCCCATGGAAAAGGGCCACCGTTCGTGTCCACCACCCTCATCCGGCCACCTCGGCTTCAGCCTGCAAAAATCCTGTGCTATTCAAGATTTCTCCCAGATGCAAGATGCCACATTTTGGAACTCGGGCTGCTTTTGGAGTGCCAAATGTCTCCCACAATCTGACACCAGGAACATGGCCAGGTGAGTTTAGTTTCCCATGGAAAAGGGCCACCGTTCGTGTCCACCACCCTCATCCGGCCACCTCGGCTTCAGCCTGCAAAAATGTTGTGATATTCAAGATTTCTCCCAGATGCAAGATGCCACATTTTGGAACTCGGGCTGCTTTTGGAGTGCCAAATGTCTCCCACAATCTGACACCAGGAACATGGCCAGGTGAGTTTAGTTTCCCATGGAAAAGGGCCACCGTTCGTGTCCACCACCCTCATCCGGCCACCTCGGCTTCAGCCTGCAAAAATCCTGTGCTATTCAAGATTTCTCCCAGATGCAAGATGCCACATTTTGGAACTCGGGCTGCTTTTGGAGTGCCAAATGTCTCCCACAATCTGACACCAGGAACATGGCCAGGTGAGTTTAGATTCCCATGGAAAAGGGCCACCGTTCGTGTCCACCACCCTTATCCGGCCACCTCGTCTTCAGCCTGCAAAAATGCCGTGATATTCAAGATTTCTCCCACATGCAAGATGCCACATTTTGGAACTCGGGCTGCTTTTGGAGTGCCAAATGTCTCCCACAATCTGACACCAGGAACATGGCCAGGTGAGTTTAGATTCCCATGGAAAAGGGCCACCGTTCGTGTCCACCACCCTTATCCGGCCACCTCGTCTTCAGCCTGCAAAAATGCCGTGATATTCAAGATTTCTCCCACATGCAAGATGCCACATTTTGGAACTCGGGCTGCTTTTGGAGTGCCAAATGTCTCCCACAATCTGACACCAGGAACATGGCCAGGTGAGTTTAGTTTCCCATGGAAAAGGGCCACCGTTCGTGTCCACCACCCTCATCCGGCCACCTCGGCTTCAGCCTGCAAAAATGCCGTGATATTCAAGATTTTTCCCAGATGCAAGATGCCACATTTTGGAACTCGGGCTGCTTTTGGAGTGCCAAATGTCTCCCACAATCTGACACCAGGAACATGGCCAGGTGAGTTTAGTTTCCCATGGAAAAGGGCCACCGTTCGTGTCCACCACCCTCATCCGGCCACCTCGGCTTCAGCCTGCAAAAATGCCGTGATATTCAAGATTTTTCCCAGATGCAAGATGCCACATTTTGGAACTCGGGCTGCTTTTGGAGTGCCAAATGTCTCCCACAATCTGACACCATGAACATGGCCAGGTGAGTTTAGTTTCCCATGGAAAAGGGCCACCGTTCGTGTCCACCACCCTCATCCGGCCACCTCGGCTTCAGCCTGCAAAAATGCCGTGATATTCAATATTTCTCCCAGATGCAAGATGCCACATTTTGGAACTCGGGCTGCTTTTGGAGTGCCAAATGTCTCCCACAATCTGACACCAGGAACATGGCCAGGTGAGTTTAGTTTCCCATGGAAAAGGGCCACCGTTCGTGTCCACCACCCTCATCCGGCCACCTCGGCTTCAGCCTGCAAAAATGCCGTGATATTCAAGATTTCTCCCAGATGCAAGATGCCACATTTTGGAACTCGGGCTGCTTTTGGAGTGCCAAATGTCTCCCACAATCTGACACCAGGAACATGGCCAGGTGAGTTTAGTTTCCCATGGAAAAGGGCCACCGTTCGTGTCCACCACCCTCATCCGGCCACCTCGGCTTCAGCCTGCAAAAATGCCCTGGCATTCAAGATTTCTCCCAGATGCAAGATGCCACATTTTGGGACTCGGGCTGCTTTTGGAGTGCCAAATGTCTCCCACAATCTGACACCAGGAACATGGCCAGGTGAGTTTAGTTTCCCATGGAAAAGGGCCACCGTTCGTGTCCACCACCCTCATCCAGCCACCTCGGCTTCTGCCTGCAAAAATGCCGTGGCATTCAAGATTTCTCCCAGATGCAAGATGCCACATTTTGGAACTTGGGCTGCTTTTGGAGTGCCAAATGTCTCCCACAATCTGACATCAGGAACATGGCCAGGTGAGTTTAGTTTCCCATGGAAAAGGGCCACCGTTCGTGTCCACAACCCTCATCCTGCCCAATCCTGCCCTATCGGCTTCTGCCTGCAAAAATGCCGTGGCATTCAAGATTTCTCCCAGATGCAAGATGCCACATTTTGGAACTCGGGCTGCTTTTGGAGTGCCAAATGTCTCCCACAATCTGACACCAGGAACATGGCCAGGTGAGTTTCGTTTCCCATGGAAAAGGGCCACTGTTCGTGTCCACCACCCTTATCCTGCCCAATCCTGCCCTATTGGCTTCTGCCTGCAAAAATGCCGTGGCATTCAAGATTTCTCCCAGATGCAAGATGCCACATTTTGGAACTCGGGCTGCTTTTGGAGTGCCAAATGTCTCCCACAATCTGACACCAGGAACATGGCCAGGTGAGTTTTGTTTCCCATGGAAAAGGGCCACCGTTCGTGTCCACCACCCTCATCCGGCCACGTCGGGTTCGGCCTGCAAAAATGCCGTGATATTCAAGATTTCTCCCAGATGCAAGATGCCACATTTTGGAACTCGGGCTGCTTTTGGAGTGCCAAATGTCTCCCACAATCTGACACCAGGAACATGGCCAGGTAAGTTTAGTTTCCCATGGAAAAGGGCCACCGTTCGTGTCCACCACGGTCATCCGGCCACCTCGGCTTCAGCCTGCAAAAATGCCGTGCTATTCAAGATTTCTCCCAGATGCAAGATGCCACATTTTGGAACTCGGGCTGCTTTTGGAGTGCCAAATGTCTCCCACAATCTGACACCAGGAACATGGCCAGGTGAGTTTAGTTTCCCATGGAAAAGGGCCACCGTTCGTGTCCACCACCCTCATCCGGCCACCTTGGCTTCAGCCTGCAAAAATGCCGTGATATTCAAGATTTCTCCCAGATGCAAGATGCCACATTTTGGAACTCGGGCTGCTTTTGGAGTGCCAAATGTCTCCCACAATCTGACACCAGGAACATGGCCAAGTGAGTTTAGTTTCCCATGGAAAAGGGCCACCGTTCGTGTCCACCACCCTCATCCGGCCACCTCGTCTTCAGCCTGCAAAAATGCCGTGATATTCAAGATTTCTCCCAGATGCAAGATGCCACATTTTGGAACTCGGGCTGCTTTTGGAGTGCCAAATGTCTCCCACAATCTGACACCAGGAACATGGCCAGGTGAGTTTAGTTTCCCATGGAAAAGGGCCACCGTTCGTGTCCACCACCCTCATCCGGCCACCTCGTCTTCAGCCTGCAAAAATGCCGTGGTATTCAAGATTTCTCCCAGATGCAAGATGCCACATTTTGGAACTCGGGCTGCTTTTGGAGTGCCAAATGTCTCCCACAATCTGACACCAGGAACATGGCCAGGTGAGTTTAGTTTCCCATGGAAAAGGGCCACCGTTCGTGTCCACCACCCTCATCCGGCCACCTCGGCTTCAGCCTGCAAAAATGCCGTGATATTCAAGATTTTTCCCAGATGCAAGATGCCACATTTTGGAACTCGGGCTGCTTTTGGAGTGCCAAATGTCTCCCACAATCTGACACCAGGAACATGGCCAGGTGAGTTTAGTTTCCCATGGAAAAGGGCCACCGTTCGTGTCCACCACCCTCATCCTGCCCAATGCTGCCCTATCGGCTTCGGCCTGCAAAAATGCCGTGGCATTCAAGATTTCTCCCAGATGCAAGATGCCACATTTTGGAACTCGGGCTGCTTTTGGAGTGCCAAATGTCTCCCACAATCTGACACCAGGAACATGGCCAGGTGAGTTTCGTTTCCCATGGAAAAGGGCCACTGTTCATGTCCACCACCCTCATCCGGCCACTTCGGCTTCGGCCTGCTAAAATGCCGTGCCATTCAAGATTTCTCCCAGATGCAAGATGCCACATTTTGGAACTCGGGCTGCTTTTGGATTGCCAAATGTCTCCCACAATCTGTTACTAGGAACATGGCCAGGTGAGTTTAGTTTCCCATGGAAAAGGACCACCGTTCATGTCCACTACCCTCATCCTGCCGAATGCTGCCCTATCGTCTTCGGCCTGCAAAAATGCCGTGGCATTCAAGATTTCTCCCACATGCAAGATTCCACATTTTGGAACTCGGGCTGCTTTTGGAGTGCCAAATGTCTCCCACAATCTGACACCAGGAACATGGCCAGGTGAGTTTAGTTTCCCATGGAAAAGGGCCACCGTTCGTGTCCACCACCCTCATCCGGCCACTTAGGCTTCGGCCTGCAAAAATGCTGTGGCATTCAAGATTTCTCCCAGATGCAAGATGCCACATTTTGGAACTCGGGCTGCTTTTGGAGTGCCAAATGTCTCCCACAATCTTTCACAAGAAACATGGCCAGGTGAGTTTAGTTTCCCATGGAAAAGGGCCACCGTTCGTGTCTACCAACCTCATCCGGCCACTTCGGCTTCGGCCTGCAAAAATGCCGTAGCATTCAAGATTTCTCCCAGATGCAAGATGCCACATTTTGGAACTCGGGCTGCTTTTGGAGTGCCAAATGTCTCCCACAATCTGACACCAGGAACATGGCCAGGTGAGTTTAGTTTCCCATGGAAAAGGGCCACCGTTCATGTCCACCACCCTCATCCTGCCCAATCCTGCCCTATCGGCTTCTGCCTGCAAAAATGCCGTGGCATTCAAGATTTCTCCCAGATGCAAGATGCCACATTTTGGAACTCGGGCTGCTTTTGGAGTGCCAAATGTCTCCCACAATCTGACACCAGGAACATGGCCAGGTGAGTTTCGTTTCCCATGGAAAAGGGCCACCGTTCGTGTCCACCACCCTCATCCTGTCCAATCCTGCCCTATCGGCTTCAGCCTGCAAAAATGCCGTGGCATTCAAGATTTCTCTCAGATGCAAGATGCCACATTTTGGAACTCGGGGCTGCTTTTGGATTGCCAAATGTCTCCCACAATCTGTCACCAGGAACATGGCCAGGTGAGTTTAGTTTCCCATGGAAAAGGGCCACCGTTCGTGTCCACCACCCTCATCCTGCCCAATCCTGCCCCATCGTCTTCGGCCTGCAAAAATGCCGTGATATTCAAGATTTCTCCCAGATGCAAGATGCCACATTTTGGAACTCGGGCTGCTTTGGAGTACCAAATGTCTCCCACAATCTGTCACCAGGAACATGGTCAGGTGAGTTTAGTTTCCCATGGAAAAGGGCCACCGTTCGTGTCCACCACCCTCATCCGGCCACCTCTGCTTCTGCCTGCAAACATGCCGTGGCATTCAAGATTTCTCCCAGATGCAAGATGCCACATTTTGGAACTCGGGCTGCTTTTGGAGTGCCAAATGTCTCCCACAATCTGACACCAGGAACATGGCCAGGTGAGTTTCGTTTCCCATGGAAAAGGGCCACCGTTCGTGTCCACCACCCTCATCCTGTCCAATCCTGCCCTATCGACTTCGGCCTGCAAATATGCCGTGGCATTCAAGATTTCTCCCAGATGCAAGATGCCACATTTTGGAACTCGGGCTGCTTTGGAGTGCCAAATGTCTCCCACAATCTGACACCAGGAACATGGCCAGGTGAGTTTAGATTCCCATGGAAAAGGGCCACCGTTCGTGTCCACCACCCTCATCCTGTCCAATCCTGCCCTATCGGCTTCGGCCTGCAAATATGCCATGGCATTCAAGATTTCTCCCAGATGCAAGATGCCACATTTTGGAACTCGGGCTTCTTTTGGAGTGCCAAATGTCTCCCACAATCTGACACCAGGAACATGGCCAGGTGAGTTTCGTTTCCCATGGAAAAGGGCCACCGTTCGTGTCCACCACCCTCATCCTGCCCAATCCTGCCCTATCGGCTTCTGCCTGCAAAAATGGCGTGGCATTCAAGATTTCTCCCAGATGCAAGATGCCACATTTTGGAACTCGGGCTGCTTTTGGAGTGCCAAATGTCTCCCACAATCTGACACCAAGAACATGGCCAGGTGAGTTTTGTTTCCCATGGAAAAGGGCCACCGTTTGTGTCCACCACCCTCATCCGGCCACCTCGGCTTCTGCCTGCAAAAATGGCGTGATATTCAAGATTTCTCCCAGATGCAAGATGCCACATTTTGGAACTCTGGCTGCTTTTGGAGTGCCAAATGTCTCCCACAATCTGACACCAGGAACATGGCCAGGTGAGTTTAGTTTCCCATGGAAAAGGGCCACTGTTCATGTCCACCACCCTCATCCGGCCACTTCGGCTTCGGCCTGCAAAAATGCCGTGGCATTCAAGATTTCTCCCAGATGCAAGATGCCACATTTTGGAACTCGGGCTGCTTTTGGATTGCCAAATGTCTCCCACAATCTGTCACCAGGAACATGGTCAGGTGAGTTTAGTTTCCCATGGAAAAGGGCCACCGTTCGTGTCCACCACCCTCATCCTGTCCAATCCTGCCCTATCGGCTTCTGCCTGCAAAAATGCCGTGGCATTCAAGATTTCTCCCACATGCAATATGCCACATTTTGGAACTCGTGCTGCTTTGGAGTACCAAATGTCTCCCACAATCTGACACCAGGAACATGGCCAGGTGAGTTTCGTTTCCCATGGAAAAGGGCCACCGTTGGTGTCCACCACCCTCATCCGGCCACCTCTGCTTCTGCCTGCAAAAATGCCGTGGCATTCAAGATTTCTACCAGATGCAAGATGCCACATTTTGGAACTCGGGCTGCTTTTGGAGTGCCAAATGTCTCCCACAATCTGACACCAGGAACATGGCCAGGTGAGTTTCGTTTCCCATGGAAAAGGGCCACCGTTCGTGTCCACCACCCTCATCCTGCCCAATCCTGCCCTATCGGCTTCTGCCTGCAAAAATGCCGTGGCATTCAAGATTTCTCCCAGATGCAAGATGCCACATTTTGGAACTCGGGCTGCTTTTGGATTGCCAAATGTCTCCCACAATCTGTCATTAGGAACATGGCAAGGTGAGTTTCGTTTCCCATGGAAAAGGGCCACCGTTCATGTCCACCACGCTCATCCTGCCCAATCCTGCCCTATCGTTTTCGGCCTGCAAAAGTGCGGTGGCATTCAAGATTTCTCCCAGATGCAAGATGCCACATTTTGGAACTCGGGCTGCTTTGGAGTGCCAAATGTCTCCCACAATCTGACACCAGGAACATGGCCAGGTGAGTTTAGTTTCCCATGGAAAAGGGCCACCGTTCGTGTCTACCACCCTCATCTGGCCACTTCGGCTTCGGCCTGCAAAAATGCCGTGGCATTCAAGATTTCTCCCAGATGCAAGATGCCACATTTTGGAACTCGGGCTGCTTTTGGAGTGCCAAATGTCTCCCACAATCTGACACCAGGAACATGGCCAGGTGAGTTTCGTTTCCCATGGAAAAGGGCCACCGTTCGTGTCCACCACCCTCATCCTGCCCAATCCTGCCCTATCGGCTTCTGCCTGCAAAAATGGCGTGGCATTCAAGATTTCTCCCAGATGCAAGATGCCACATTTTGGAACTCGGGCTGCTTTTGGAGTGCCAAATGTCTCCCACAATCTGACACCAAGAACATGGCCAGGTGAGTTTTGTTTCCCATGGAAAAGGGCCACCGTTTGTGTCCACCACCCTCATCCGGCCACCTCGGCTTCTGCCTGCAAAAATGCCGTGGCATTCAAGATTTCTCCCAGATGCAAGATGCCACATTTTGGAACTCGGGCTGCTTTTGGAGTGCCAAATGTCTCCCACAATCTGACACCAGGAACATGGCCAGGTGAGTTTAGTTTCCCATGGAAAAGGGCCACTGTTCATGTCCACCACCCTCATCCGGCCACTTCGGCTTCGGCCTGCAAAAATGCCGTGGCATTCAAGATTTCTCCCAGATGCAAGATGCCACATTTTGGAACTCGGGCTGCTTTTGGATTGCCAAATGTCTCCCACAATCTGTCACCAGGAACATGGTCAGGTGAGTTTAGTTTCCCATGGAAAAGGGCCACCGTTCGTGTCCACCACCCTCATCCTGTCCAATCCTGCCCTATCGGCTTCTGCCTGCAAAAATGCCGTGGCATTCAAGATTTCTCCCACATGCAATATGCCACATTTTGGAACTCGTGCTGCTTTGGAGTACCAAATGTCTCCCACAATCTGACACCAGGAACATGGCCAGGTGAGTTTCGTTTCCCATGGAAAAGGGCCACCGTTCGTGTCCACCACCCTCATCCTGCCCAATCCTGCGCTATCGGCTTGTGCTTGCAAAAATGGCGTGGCATTCAAGATTTCTCCCAGATGCAAGATGCCACATTTTGGAACTCGGGCTGCTTTTGGAGTGCCAAATGTCTCCCACAATCTGACACCAGGAACATGGCCAGGTGAGTTTCGTTTCCCATGGAAAAGGGCCACCGTTCGTGTCCACCACCCTCATCCTGCCCAATCCTGCCCTATCGGCTTCTGCCTGCAAAAATGGCGTGGCATTCAAGATTTCTCCCAGATGCAAGATGCCACATTTTGGAACTCGGGCTGCTTTTGGATTGCCAAATGTCTCCCACAATCTGTCATTAGGAACATGGCAAGGTGAGTTTCGTTTCCCATGGAAAAGGGCCACCGTTCATGTCCACCACGCTCATCCTGCCCAATCCTGCCCTATCGTTTTCGGCCTGCAAAAGTGCGGTGGCATTCAAGATTTCTCCCACATGCAAGATGCCACATTTTGGAACTCGGGCTGCTTTGGAGTGCCAAATGTCTCCCACAATCTGACACCAGGAACATGGCCAGGTGAGTTTAGTTTCCCATGGAAAAGGGCCACCGTTCGTGTCTACCACCCTCATCTGGCCACTTCGGCTTCGGCCTGCAAAAATGCCGTGGCATTCAAGATTTCTCCCAGATGCAAGATGCCACATTTTGGAACTCAGGCTGCTTTTGGAGTGCCAAATGTCTCCCACAATCTGACACCAGGAACATGGCCAGGTGAGTTTCGTTTCCCATGGAAAAGGGCCACCGTTTGTGTCCACCACCCTCATCCGGCCACCTCGGCTTCGGCCTGCAAAAATGCCGTGGCATTCAAGATTTCTCCCAGATGCAAGATGCCACATTTTGGGACTCGGGCTGCTTTTGGAGTGCCAAATGTCTCCCACAATCTGACACCAGGAACATGGCCAGGTGAGTTTCGTTTCCCATGGAAAAGGGCCACTGTTCATGTCCACCACCCTCATCCGGCCACCTCGGCTTCTGCCTGCAAAAATGCCGTGGCATTCAAGATTTCTCCCAGATGCAAGATGCCACATTTTGGAACTTGGGCTGCTTTTGGAGTGCCAAATGTCTCCCACAATCTGACACCAGGAACATGGCCAGGTGAGTTTCGTTTCCCATGGAAAAGGGCCACCGTTCGTGTCCACCACCCTCATCCTGCCCAATCCTGCCCTATCGGCTTCTGCCTGCAAAAATGCCGTGGCATTCAAGATTTCTCCCAGATGCAAGATGCCACATTTTGGAACTCGGGCTGCATTTGGAGTGCCAAATGTCTCCCACAATCTGACACCAGGAACATGGCCAGGTGAGTTTAGTTTCCCATGGAAAAGGGCCACCGTTCGTGTCCACCACCCTCATCCTGCCCAATCCTGCCCTATCGGCTTCTGCCTGCAAAAATGCCGTGGCATTCAAGATTTCTCCCAGATGCAAGATGCCACATTTTGGAACTCGGGCTGCATTTGGAGTGCCAAATGTCTCCCACAATCTGACACCAGGAACATGGCCAGGTGAGTTTAGTTTCCCATGGAAAAGGGCCACCGTTCGTGTCCACCACGGTCATCAGGCCACCTCGGCTTCAGCCTGCAAAAATGCCGTGCTATTCAAGATTTCTCCCAGATGCAAGATGCCACATTTTGGAACTCGGGCTGCTTTTGGAGTGCCAAATGTCTCCCACAATCTGACACCAGGAACATAGCCAGGTGAGTTTAGTTTCCCATGGAAAAGGGCCACCGTTCATGTCCACCACCCTCATCCGGCCACCTCGGCTTCAGCCTGCAAAAATGCCGTGATATTCAAGATTTCTCCCAGATGCAAGATGCCACATTTTGGAACTCGGGCTGCTTTTGGAGTGCCAAATGTCTCCCACAATCTGACACCAGGAACATGGCCAAGTGAGTTTAGTTTCCCATGGAAAAGGGCCACCGTTCGTGTCCACCACCCTCATCCGGCCACCTCGGCTTCAGCCTGCAAAAATGCCGTGATATTCAAGATTTCTCCCAGATGCAAGATGCCACATTTTGGAACTCGGGCTGCTTTTGGAGTGCCAAATGTCTCCCACAATCTGACACCAGGAACATGGCCAGGTGAGTTTAGTTTCCCATGGAAAAGGGCCACCGTTCGTGTCCACCACCCTCATCCGGCCACCTCGGCTTCAGCCTGCAAAAATGCCGTGATATTCAAGATTTCTCCCAGATGCAAGATGCCACATTTTGGAACTCGGGCTGCTTTTGGAGTGCCAAATGTCTCCCACAATCTGACACCAGGAACATGGCCAGGTGAGTTTAGTTTCCCATGGAAAAGGGCCACCGTTCGTGTCCACCACGGTCATCAGGCCCCCTCGGCTTCGGCCTGCAAAAATGCCGTGGCATTCAAGATTTCTCCCAGATGCAAGATGCCACATTTTGGAACTCGGGCTGCTTTTGGAGTGCCAAATGTCTCCCACAATCTGACACCAGGAACATGGCCAGGTGAGTTTAGTTTCCCATGGAAAAGGGCCACCGTTCGTGTCCACCACCCTCATCCGGCCACCTCGTCTTCAGCCTGCAAAAATGCCGTGATATTCAAGATTTCTCCCAGATGCAAGATGCCACATTTTGGAACTCGGGCTGCTTTTGGAGTGCCAAATGTCTCCCACAATCTGACACCAGGAACATGGCCAGGTGAGTTTAGTTTCCCATGGAAAAGGACCACCGTTCGTGTCCACCACCCTCATCCGGCCACCTCGGCTTCAGCCTGCAAAAATGCCGTGATATTCAAGATTTCTCCCAGATGCAAGATGCCACATTTTGGAACTCGGGCTGCTTTTGGAGTGCCAAATGTCTCCCACAATCTGACACCAGGAACATGGCCAGGTGAGTTTAGTTTCCCATGGAAAAGGGCCACCGTTCGTGTCCACCACCCTCATCCGGCCACCTCGGCTTCAGCCTGCAAAAATGCCGTGATATTCAAGATTTCTCCCAGATGCAAGATGCCACATTTTGGAACTCGGGCTGCTTTTGGAGTGCCAAATGTCTCCCACAATCTGACACCAGGAACATGGCCAGGTGAGTTTAGTTTCCCATGGAAAAGGGCCACCGTTCGTGTCCACCACCCTCATCCAGCCACCTCGGCTTCAGCCTGCAAAAATGCCGTGGCATTCAAGATTTCTCCCAGATGCAAGATGCCACATTTTGGAACTTGGGCTGCTTTTGGAGTGCCAAATGTCTCCCACAATCTGACATCAGGAACATGGCCAGGTGAGTTTAGTTTCCCATGGAAAAGGGCCACCGTTCGTGTCCACAACCCTCATCCTGCCCAATCCTGCCCTATCGGCTTCTGCCTGCAAAAATGCCGTGGCATTCAAGATTTCTCCCAGATGCAAGATGCCACATTTTGGAACTCGGGCTGCTTTTGGAGTGCCAAATGTCTCACACAATCTGACACCAGGAACATGGCCAGGTGAGTTTAGTTTCCCATGGAAAAGGGCCACCGTTCGTGTCCACCACGGTCATCAGGCCCCTCTCGGCTTCGGCCTGCAAAAATGCCGTGGCATTCAAGATTTCTCCCAGATGCAAGATGCCACATTTTGGAACTCAGGCTGCTTTTGGAGTGCCAAATGTCTCCCACAATCTGACACCAGGAACATGGCCAGGTGAGTTTAGATTCCCATGGAAAAGGGCCACCGTTCGTGTCCACCACCCTCATCCGGCCACCTCGTCTTCAGCCTGCAAAAATGCCGTGATATTCAAGATTTCTCCCAGATGCAAGATGCCACATTTTGGAACTCGGGCTGCTTTTGGAGTGCCAAATGTCTCCCACAATCTGACACCAGGAACATGGCCAGGTGAGTTTAGTTTCCCATGGAAAAGGGCCACCGTTCGTGTCCACCACCCTCATCCAGCCACCTCGGCTTCAGCCTGCAAAAATGCCGTGATATTCAAGATTTCTCCCAGATGCAAGATGCCACATTTTGGAACTCGGGCTGCTTTTGGATTGCCAAATGTCTCCCACAATCTGACACCAGGAACATGGCCAGGTGAGTTTAGTTTCCCATGGAAAAGGGCCACCGTTCGTGTCCACCACCCTCATCCGGCCACCTCGGCTTCAGCCTGCAAAAATGCCGTGATATTCAAGATTTTCTCCCAGATGCAAGATGCCACATTTTGGAACTCGGGCTGCTTTTGGAGTGCCAAATGTCTCCCACAATCTGACACCAGGAACATGGCCAGGTGAGTTTAGTTTCCCATGGAAAAGGGCCACCGTTCGTGTCCACCACCCTCATCCGGCCACCTCGGCTTCAGCCTGCAAAAATGCTGTGATATTCAAGATTTCTCCCAGATGCAAGATGCCACATTTTGGAACTCGGGCTGCTTTTGGAGTGCCAAATGTCTCCCACAATCTGACACCAGGAACATGGCCAGGTGAGTTTAGTTTCCCATGGAAAAGGGCCACCGTTCGTGTCCACCACCCTCATCCAGCCACCTCGGCTTCGGCCTGCAAAAATGCCCTGGCATTCAAGATTTCTCCCAGATGCAAGATGCCACATTTTGAAACTCGGGCTGCTTTTGGAGTGCCAAATGTCTCCCACAATCTGACACCAGGAACATGGCCAGGTGAGTTTAGTTTCCCATGGAAAAGGGCCACCGTTCGTGTCCACCACCCTCATCCGGCCACCTCGGCTTCAGCCTGCAAAAATGCCGTGGCATTCAAGATTTCTCCCAGATGCAAGATGCCACATTTTGGAACTCGGGCTGCTTTTGGAGTGCCAAATGTCTCCCACAATCTGACACCAGGAACATGGCCAGGTGAGTTTAGTTTCCCATGGAAAAGGGCCACCGTTCGTGTCCACCACCCTCATCCGGCCACGTCGGATTCGGCCTGCAAAAATGCCGTGGCATTCAAGATTTCTCCCAGATGCAAGATGCCACATTTTGGAACTCAGGCTGCTTTTGGAGTGCCAAATGTCTCCCACAATCTGACACCAGGAACATGGCCAGGTGAGTTTAGTTTCCCACGGAAAAAGGCCACCGTTCGTATCCACCACCCTCATCCGGCCACCTCGGCTTCAGCCTGCAAAAATGCCGTGATATTCAAGATTTCTCCCAGATGCAAGATGCCACATTTTGGAACTCGGGCTGCTTTTGGAGTGCCAAATGTCTCCCACAATCTGACACCAGGAACATGGCCAGGTGAGTTTAGTTTCCCATGGAAAAGGGCCACCGTTCGTGTCCACCACCCTCATCCGGCCACCTCGGCTTCAGCCTGCAAAAATGCCGTGATATTCAAGATTTCTCCCAGATGCAAGATGCCACATTTTGGAACTCGGGCTGCTTTTGGAGTGCCAAATGTCTCCCACAATCTGACACCAGGAACATGGCCAGGTGAGTTTAGTTTCCCATGGAAAAGGGCCACCGTTCGTGTCCACCACCCTCATCCGGCCACCTCGGCTTCAGCCTGCAAAAATGCCGTGATATTCAAGATTTCTCCCAGATGCAAGATGCCACATTTTGGAACTCAGGCTGCTTTTGGAGTGCCAAATGTCTCCCACAATCTGACACCAGGAACATGGCCAGGTGAGTTTAGTTTCCCATGGAAAAGGGCCACCGTTCGTGTCCACCACGGTCATCAGGCCACCTCGGCTTCAGCCTGCAAAAATGCTGTGATATTCAAGATTTCTCCCAGATGCAAGATGCCACATTTTGGAACTCGGGCTGCTTTTGGAGTGCCAAATGTCTCCCACAATCTGACACCAGGAACATGGCCAAGTGAGTTAAGTTTCCCATGGAAAAGGGCCACCGTTCGTGTCCACCACCCTCATCCGGCCACCTCGGCTTCAGCCTGCAAAAATGCCGTGATATTCAAGATTTCTCCCAGATGCAAGATGCCACATTTTGGAACTCGGGCTGCTTTTGGAGTGCCAAATGTCTCCCACAATCTGACACCAGGAACATGGCCAAGTGAGTTTAGTTTCCCATGGAAAAGGGCCACCGTTCGTGTCCACCACCCTCATCCGGCCACCTCGGCTTCAGCCTGCAAAAATGCCGTGATATTCAAGATTTCTCCCAGATGCAAGATGCCACATTTTGGAACTCGGGCTGCTTTTGGAGTGCCAAATGTCTCCCACAATCTGACACCAGGAACATGGCCAGGTGAGTTTAGTTTCCCATGGAAAAGGGCCACCGTTCGTGTCCACCACCCTCATCCGGCCACCTCGGCTTCAGCCTGCAAAAATGCCGTGATATTCAAGATTTCTCCCAGATGCAAGATGCCACATTTTGGAACTCGGGCTGCTTTTGGAGTGCCAAATGTCTCCCACAATCTGACACCAGGAACATGGCCAGGTGAGTTTAGTTTCCCATGGAAAAGGGCCACCGTTCGTGTCCACCACCCTCATCCGGCCACCTCGGCTTCAGCCTGCAAAAATGCCGTGATATTAAAGATTTCTCCCAGATGCAAGATGCCACATTTTGGAACTCGGGCTGCTTTTGGAGTGCCAAATGTCTCCCACAATCTGACACCAGGAACATGGCCAGGTGAGTTTAGTTTCCCATGGAAAAGGGCCACCGTTCGTGTCCACCACCCTCATCCGGCCACCTCGGCTTCAGCCTGCAAAAATGCCGTGATATTCAATATTTCTCCCAGATGCAAGATGCCACATTTTGGAACTCGGGCTGCTTTTGGAGTGCCAAATGTCTCCCACAATCTGACACCAGGAACATGGCCAGGTGAGTTTAGTTTCCCATGGAAAAGGGCCACCGTTCGTGTCCACCACCCTCATCCGGCCACCTCGGCTTCGGCCTTCAAAAATGCCGTGGCATTCAAGATTTCTCCCAGATGCAAGATGCCACATTTTGGAACTCGGGCTGCTTTTGGAGTGCCAAATGTCTCCCACAATCTGACACCAGGAACATGGCCAGGTGAGTTTAGTTTCCCATGGAAAAGGGCCACCGTTCGTGTCCACCACCCTCATCCGGCCACCTCGGCTTCAGCCTGCAAAAATGCCGTGATATTCAAGATTTCTCCCAGATGCAAGATGCCACATTTTGGAACTCGGGCTGCTTTTGGAGTGCCAAATGTCTCCCACAATCTGACACCAGGAACATGGCCAGGTGAGTTTAGTTTCCCATGGAAAAGGGCCACCGTTCGTGTCCACCACCCTCATCCAGCCACCTCGGCTTCTGCCTGCAAAAATGCCGTGGCATTCAAGATTTCTCCCAGATGCAAGATGCCACATTTTGGAACTTGGGCTGCTTTTGGAGTGCCAAATGTCTCCCACAATCTGACATCAGGAACATGGCCAGGTGAGTTTAGTTTCCCATGGAAAAGGGCCACCGTTCGTGTCCACAACCCTCATCCTGCCCAATCCTGCCCTATCGGCTTCTGCCTGCAAAAATGCCGTGGCATTCAAGATTTCTCCCAGATGCAAGATGCCACATTTTGGAACTCGGGCTGCTTTTGGAGTGCCAAATGTCTCCCACAATCTGACACCAGGAACATGGCCAGGTGAGTTTAGTTTCCCATGGAAAAGGGCCACCGTTCGTGTCCACCACGGTCATCAGGCCCCTCTCGGCTTCGGCCTGCAAAAATGCCGTGGCATTCAAGATTTCTCCCAGATGCAAGATGCCACATTTTGGAACTCGGGCTGCTTTTGGAGTGCCAAATGTCTCCCACAATCTGACACCAGGAACATGGCCAGGTGAGTTTAGATTCCCATGGAAAAGGGCCACCGTTCGTGTCCACCACCCTCATCCGGCCACCTCGTCTTCAGCCTGCAAAAATGCCGTGATATTCAAGATTTCTCCCAGATGCAAGATGCCACATTTTGGAACTCGGGCTGCTTTTGGAGTGCCAAATGTCTCCTACAATCTGACACCAGGAACATGGCCAGGTGAGTTTAGTTTCCCATGGAAAAGGGCCACCGTTCGTGTCCACCACCCTCATCCAACCACCTCGGCTTCAGCCTGCAAAAATGCCGTGATATTCAAGATTTCTCCCAGATGCAAGATGCCACATTTTGGAACTCGGGCTGCTTTTGGATTGCCAAATGTCTCCCACAATCTGACACCAGGAACATGGCCAGGTGAGTTTAGTTTCCCATGGAAAAGGGCCACCGTTCGTGTCCACCACCCTCATCCGGCCACCTCGGCTTCAGCCTGCAAAAATGCCGTGATATTCAAGATTTTTCCCAGATGCAAGATGCCACATTTTGGAACTCGGGCTGCTTTTGGAGTGCCAAATGTCTCCCACAATCTGACACCAGGAACATGGCCAGGTGAGTTTAGTTTCCCATGGAAAAGGGCCACCGTTCGTGTCCACCACCCTCATCCGGCCACCTCGTCTTCAGCCTGCAAAAATGCTGTGATATTCAAGATTTCTCCCAGATGCAAGATGCCACATTTTGGAACTCGGGCTGCTTTTGGAGTGCCAAATGTCTCCCACAATCTGACACCAGGAACATGGCCAGGTGAGTTTAGTTTCCCATGGAAAAGGGCCACCGTTCGTGTCCACCACCCTCATCCGGCCACCTCGGCTTCGGCCTGCAAAAATGCCCTGGCATTCAAGATTTCTCCCAGATGCAAGATGCCACATTTTGAAACTCGGGCTGCTTTTGGAGTGCCAAATGTCTCCCACAATCTGACACCAGGAACATGGCCAGGTGAGTTTAGTTTCCCATGGAAAAGGGCCACCGTTCGTGTCCACCACCCTCATCCGGCCACCTCTGCTTCTGCCTGCAAAAATGCCGTGGCATTCAAGATTTCTCCCAGATGCAAGATGCCACATTTTGGAACTCGGGCTGCTTTTGGAGTGCCAAATGTCTCCCACAATCTGACACCAGGAACATGGCCAGGTGAGTTTAGTTTCCCATGGAAAAGGGCCACCGTTCGTGTCCACCACCCTCATCCGGCCACCTCGGCTTCAGCCTGCAAAAATGCCGTGATATTCAAGATTTTCTCCCAGATGCAAGATGCCACATTTTGGAACTCGGGCTGCTTTTGGAGTGCCAAATGTCTCCCACAATCTGACACCAGGAACATGGCCAGGTGAGTTTAGTTTCCCATGGAAAAGGGCCACCGTTCGTGTCCACCACCCTCATCCGGCCACCTCGGCTTCAGCCTGCAAAAATGCTGTGATATTCAAGATTTCTCCCAGATGCAAGATGCCACATTTTGGAACTCGGGCTGCTTTTGGAGTGCCAAATGTCTCCCACAATCTGACACCAGGAACATGGCCAGGTGAGTTTAGTTTCCCATGGAAAAGGGCCACCGTTCGTGTCCACCACCCTCATCCGGCCACCTCGGCTTCGGCCTGCAAAAATGCCCTGGCATTCAAGATTTCTCCCAGATGCAAGATGCCACATTTTGAAACTCGGGCTGCTTTTGGAGTGCCAAATGTCTCCCACAATCTGACACCAGGAACATGGCCAGGTGAGTTTAGTTTCCCATGGAAAAGGGCCACCGTTCGTGTCCACCACCCTCATCCGGCCACCTCGGCTTCAGCCTGCAAAAATGCCGTGGCATTCAAGATTTCTCCCAGATGCAAGATGCCACATTTTGGAACTCGGGCTGCTTTTGGAGTGCCAAATGTCTCCCACAATCTGACACCAGGAACATGGCCAGGTGAGTTTAGTTTCCCATGGAAAAGGGCCACCGTTCGTGTCCACCACCCTCATCCGGCCACGTCGGATTCGGCCTGCAAAAATGCCGTGGCATTCAAGATTTCTCCCAGATGCAAGATGCCACATTTTGGAACTCAGGCTGCTTTTGGAGTGCCAAATGTCTCCCACAATCTGACACCAGGAACATGGCCAGGTGAGTTTAGTTTCCCACGGAAAAAGGCCACCGTTCGTATCCACCACCCTCATCCGGCCACCTCGGCTTCAGCCTGCAAAAATGCCGTGATATTCAAGATTTCTCCCAGATGCAAGATGCCACATTTTGGAACTCGGGCTGCTTTTGGAGTGCCAAATGTCTCCCACAATCTGACACCAGGAACATGGCCAGGTGAGTTTAGTTTCCCATGGAAAAGGGCCACCGTTCGTGTCCACCACCCTCATCCGGCCACCTCGGCTTCAGCCTGCAAAAATGCCGTGATATTCAAGATTTCTCCCAGATGCAAGATGCCACATTTTGGAACTCGGGCTGCTTTTGGAGTGCCAAATGTCTCCCACAATCTGACACCAGGAACATGGCCAGGTGAGTTTAGTTTCCCATGGAAAAGGGCCACCGTTCGTGTCCACCACCCTCATCCGGCCACCTCGGCTTCAGCCTGCAAAAATGCCGTGATATTCAAGATTTCTCCCAGATGCAAGATGCCACATTTTGGAACTCAGGCTGCTTTTGGAGTGCCAAATGTCTCCCACAATCTGACACCAGGAACATGGCCAGGTGAGTTTAGTTTCCCATGGAAAAGGGCCACCGTTCGTGTCCACCACGGTCATCAGGCCACCTCGGCTTCAGCCTGCAAAAATGCTGTGATATTCAAGATTTCTCCCAGATGCAAGATGCCACATTTTGGAACTCGGGCTGCTTTTGGAGTGCCAAATGTCTCCCACAATCTGACACCAGGAACATGGCCAAGTGAGTTAAGTTTCCCATGGAAAAGGGCCACCGTTCGTGTCCACCACCCTCATCCGGCCACCTCGGCTTCAGCCTGCAAAAATGCCGTGATATTCAAGATTTCTCCCAGATGCAAGATGCCACATTTTGGAACTCGGGCTGCTTTTGGAGTGCCAAATGTCTCCCACAATCTGACACCAGGAACATGGCCAAGTGAGTTTAGTTTCCCATGGAAAAGGGCCACCGTTCGTGTCCACCACCCTCATCCGGCCACCTCGGCTTCAGCCTGCAAAAATGCCGTGATATTCAAGATTTCTCCCAGATGCAAGATGCCACATTTTGGAACTCGGGCTGCTTTTGGAGTGCCAAATGTCTCCCACAATCTGACACCAGGAACATGGCCAGGTGAGTTTAGTTTCCCATGGAAAAGGGCCACCGTTCGTGTCCACCACCCTCATCCGGCCACCTCGGCTTCAGCCTGCAAAAATGCCGTGATATTCAAGATTTCTCCCAGATGCAAGATGCCACATTTTGGAACTCGGGCTGCTTTTGGAGTGCCAAATGTCTCCCACAATCTGACACCAGGAACATGGCCAGGTGAGTTTAGTTTCCCATGGAAAAGGGCCACCGTTCGTGTCCACCACGGTCATCAGGCCCCCTCGGCTTCGGCCTGCAAAAATGCCGTGGCATTCAAGATTTCTCCCAGATGCAAGATGCCACATTTTGGAACTCGGGCTGCTTTTGGAGTGCCAAATGTCTCCCACAATCTGACACCAGGAACATGGCCAGGTGAGTTTAGTTTCCCATGGAAAAGGGCCACCGTTCGTGTCCACCACCCTCATCCGGCCACCTCGTCTTCAGCCTGCAAAAATGCCGTGATATTCAAGATTTCTCCCAGATGCAAGATGCCACATTTTGGAACTCGGGCTGCTTTTGGAGTGCCAAATGTCTCCCACAATCTGACACCAGGAACATGGCCAGGTGAGTTTAGTTTCCCATGGAAAAGGGCCACCGTTCGTGTCCACCACCCTCATCCGGCCACCTCGGCTTCAGCCTGCAAAAATGCCGTGATATTCAAGATTTCTCCCAGATGCAAGATGCCACATTTTGGAACTCGGGCTGCTTTTGGAGTGCCAAATGTCTCCCACAATCTGACACCAGGAACATGGCCAGGTGAGTTTAGTTTCCCATGGAAAAGGGCCACCGTTCGTGTCCACCACCCTCATCCGGCCACCTCGGCTTCAGCCTGCAAAAATGCCGTGATATTAAAGATTTCTCCCAGATGCAAGATGCCACATTTTGGAACTCGGGCTGCTTTTGGAGTGCCAAATGTCTCCCACAATCTGACACCAGGAACATGGCCAGGTGAGTTTAGTTTCCCATGGAAAAGGGCCACCGTTTGTGTCCACCACCCTCATCCGGCCACCTCGGCTTCAGCCTGCAAAAATGCCGTGATATTCAATATTTCTCCCAGATGCAAGATGCCACATTTTGGAACTCGGGCTGCTTTTGGAGTGCCAAATGTCTCCCACAATCTGACACCAGGAACATGGCCAGGTGAGTTTAGTTTCCCATGGAAAAGGGCCACCGTTCGTGTCCACCACCCTCATCCGGCCACCTCGGCTTCGGCCTTCAAAAATGCCGTGGCATTCAAGATTTCTCCCAGATGCAAGATGCCACATTTTGGAACTCGGGCTGCTTTTGGAGTGCCAAATGTCTCCCACAATCTGACACCAGGAACATGGCCAGGTGAGTTTAGTTTCCCATGGAAAAGGGCCACCGTTCGTGTCCACCACCCTCATCCGGCCACCTCGGCTTCAGCCTGCAAAAATGCCGTGATATTCAAGATTTCTCCCAGATGCAAGATGCCACATTTTGGAACTCGGGCTGCTTTTGGAGTGCCAAATGTCTCCCACAATCTGACACCAGGAACATGGCCAGGTGAGTTTAGTTTCCCATGGAAAAGGGCCACCGTTCGTGTCCACCACCCTCATCCAGCCACCTCGGCTTCTGCCTGCAAAAATGCCGTGGCATTCAAGATTTCTCCCAGATGCAAGATGCCACATTTTGGAACTTGGGCTGCTTTTTGAGTGCCAAATGTCTCCCACAATCTGACATCAGGAACATGGCCAGGTGAGTTTAGTTTCCCATGGAAAAGGGCCACCGTTCGTGTCCACAACCCTCATCCTGCCCAATCCTGCCCTATCGGCTTCTGCCTGCAAAAATGCCGTGGCATTCAAGATTTCTCCCAGATGCAAGATGCCACATTTTGGAACTCGGGCTGCTTTTGGAGTGCCAAATGTCTCCCACAATCTGACACCAGGAACATGGCCAGGTGAGTTTAGTTTCCCATGGAAAAGGGCCACCGTTCGTGTCCACCACGGTCATCAGGCCCCTCTCGGCTTCGGCCTGCAAAAATGCCGTGGCATTCAAGATTTCTCCCAGATGCAAGATGCCACATTTTGGAACTCGGGCTGCTTTTGGAGTGCCAAATGTCTCCCACAATCTGACACCAGGAACATGGCCAGGTGAGTTTAGATTCCCATGGAAAAGGGCCACCGTTCGTGTCCACCACCCTCATCCGGCCACCTCGTCTTCAGCCTGCAAAAATGCCGTGATATTCAAGATTTCTCCCAGATGCAAGATGCCACATTTTGGAACTCGGGCTGCTTTTGGAGTGCCAAATGTCTCCCACAATCTGACACCAGGAACATGGCCAGGTGAGTTTAGTTTCCCATGGAAAAGGGCCACCGTTCGTGTCCACCACCCTCATCCAACCACCTCGGCTTCAGCCTGCAAAAATGCCGTGATATTCAAGATTTCTCCCAGATGCAAGATGCCACATTTTGGAACTCGGGCTGCTTTTGGATTGCCAAATGTCTCCCACAATCTGACACCAGGAACATGGCCAGGTGAGTTTAGTTTCCCATGGAAAAGGGCCACCGTTCGTGTCCACCACCCTCATCCGGCCACCTCGGCTTCAGCCTGCAAAAATGCCGTGATATTCAAGATTTTTCCCAGATGCAAGATGCCACATTTTGGAACTCGGGCTGCTTTTGGAGTGCCAAATGTCTCCCACAATCTGACACCAGGAACATGGCCAGGTGAGTTTAGTTTCCCATGGAAAAGGGCCACCGTTCGTGTCCACCACCCTCATCCGGCCACCTCGTCTTCAGCCTGCAAAAATGCTGTGATATTCAAGATTTCTCCCAGATGCAAGATGCCACATTTTGGAACTCGGGCTGCTTTTGGAGTGCCAAATGTCTCCCACAATCTGACACCAGGAACATGGCCAGGTGAGTTTAGTTTCCCATGGAAAAGGGCCACCGTTCGTGTCCACCACCCTCATCCGGCCACCTCGGCTTCGGCCTGCAAAAATGCCCTGGCATTCAAGATTTCTCCCAGATGCAAGATGCCACATTTTGAAACTCGGGCTGCTTTTGGAGTGCCAAATGTCTCCCACAATCTGACACCAGGAACATGGCCAGGTGAGTTTAGTTTCCCATGGAAAAGGGCCACCGTTCGTGTCCACCACCCTCATCCGGCCACCTCTGCTTCTGCCTGCAAAAATGCCGTGGCATTCAAGATTTCTCCCAGATGCAAGAAGCCACATTTTGGAACTCGGGCTGCTTTTGGAGTGCCAAATGTCTCCCACAATCTGACACCAGGAACATGGCCAGGTGAGTTTAGTTTCCCATGGAAAAGGGCCACCGTTCGTGTCCACCACCCTCATCCGGCCACGTCGGATTCGGCCTGCAAAAATGCCGTGATATTCAAGATTTCTCCCAGATGCAAGATGCCACATTTTGGAACTCGGGCTGCTTTTGGAGTGCCAAATGTCTCCCACAATCTGACACCAGGAACATGGCCAGGTGAGTTTAGTTTCCCATGGAAAAGGGCCACCATTCGTGTCCACCACGGCCAACAGGCCACCTCGGATTCAGCCTGCAAAAATGCAGTGATATTCAAGATTTCTCCCAGATGCAAGATGCCACATTTTGGAACTCGGGCTGCTTTTGGAGTGCCAAATGTCTCCCACAATCTGACACCAGGAACATGGCCAGGTGAGTTTAGTTTCCCATGGAAAAGGGCCACCATTCGTGTCCACCACCCTCATCCGGCCACCTCGGCTTCAGCCTGCAAAAATGCCGTGATATTCAAGATTTCTCCCAGATGCAAGATGCCACATTTTGGAACTCGGGCTGCTTTTGGAGTGCCAAATGTCTCCCACAATCTGACACCAGGAACATGGCCAGGTGAGTTTAGTTTCCCATGGAAAAGGGCCACCGTTCGTGTCCACCACCCTCATCCGGCCACCTCGGCTTCAGCCTGCAAAAATGCCGTGATATTCAAGATTTCTCCCAGATGCAAGATGCCACATTTTGGAACTCGGGCTGCTTTTGGAGTGCCAAATGTCTCCCACAATCTGACACCAGGAACATGGCCAGGTGAGTTTAGTTTCCCATGGAAAAGGGCCACCGTTCGTGTCCACCACCCTCATCCGGCCACCTCGGCTTCAGCCTGCAAAAATGCCGTGATATTCAAGATTTTTCCCAGATGCAAGATGCCACATTTTGGAACTCGGGCTGCTTTTGGAGTGCCAAATGTCTCCCACAATCTGACACCAGGAACATGGCCAGGTGAGTTTAGTTTCCCATGGAAAAGGGCCACCGTTCGTGTCCACCACCCTCATCTGGCCACGTCGGCTTCGGCCTGCAAAAATGACGTGATATTCAAGATTTCTCCCAGATGCAAGATGCCACATTTTGAAACTCGGGCTGCTTTTGGAGTGCCAAATGTCTCCCACAATCTGACACCAGGAACATGGCCAGGTGAGTTTAGTTTCCCATGGAAAAGGGCCACCGTTCGTGTCCACCACCCTCATCCGGCCACCTCGGCTTCAGCCTGCAAAAATGCCGTGATATTCAAGATTTCTCCCAGATGCAAGATGCCACATTTTGGAACTCGGGCTGCTTTTGGAGTGCCAAATGTCTCCCACAATCTGACACCAGGAACATGGCCAGGTGAGTTTAGTTTCCCATGGAAAAGGGCCACCGTTCGTGTCCACCACGGCCATCAGGCCACCTCGGCTTCAGCCTGCAAAAATGCCGTGATATTCAAGATTTCTCCCAGATGCAAGATGCCACATTTTGGAACTCGGGCTGCTTTGGGAGTGCTAAATGTCTCCCACAATCTGACACCAGGAACATCGCCAGGTGAGTTTAGTTTCCCATGGAAAAGGGCCACCGTTCGTGTCTACCACCCTCATCCGGCCACGTCGGCTTCGGCCTGCAAAAATGCCGTGATATTCAAGATTTCTCCCAGATGCAAGATGCCACATTTTGGAACTCGGGCTGCTTTTGGAGTGCCAAATGTCTCCCACAATCTGACACCAGGAACATGGCCAGGTGAGTTTAGTTTCCCATGGAAAAGGGCCACAGTTCCTGTCCACCACCCTCATCCGGCTACATCGGCTTCAGCCTGCAAAAATGCCGTGATATTCAAGATTTCTCCCAGATGCAAGATGCCACATTTTGGAACTCGGGCTGCTTTTGAGTGCCAAATGTCTCCCACAATCTGACATCAGGAACATGGCCAGGTGAGTTTAGTTTCCCATGGAAAAGGCCACCGTTCGTGTCCACCACCCTCATCCGGCCACATCGGCTTCGGCCTGCAAAAATGCCGTGATATTCAAGATTTCTCCCAGATGCAAGATGCCACATTTTGGAACTCGGCTGCTTTTGGAGTGCCAAATGTCTCCACAATCTGACACCAGGAACATGGCCAGGTGAGTTTAGTTTCCCATGGAAAGGGCCACCGTTCGTGTCCACCACCCTCATCCGGCCACCTCGGCTTCAGCCTGCAAAAATGCCGTGATATTCAAGATTTCCACCAGATGCAAGATGCCACATTTTGGAACTCGGGCTGCTTTTGGAGTGCCAAATGTCTCCCACAATCTGACACCAGGAACATGGCCAGGTGAGTTTAGTTTCCCATGGAAAAGGGCCACCGTTCGTGTCCACCACCCTCATCCGGCCACCTCGGCTTCAGCCTGCAAAAATGCCGTGATATTCAAGATTTCTCCCAGATGCAAGATGCCACATTTTGGAACTCGGGCTGCTTTGGAGTGCTAAATGTCTCCCACAATCTGACACCAGGAACATGGCCAGGTGAGTTTAGTTTCCCATGGAAAAGGGCCACCGTTCGTGTCCACCACCCTCATCCGGCCACCTCGGCTTCAGCCTGCAAAAATGCCGTGATATTCAAGATTTCTCCCAGATGCAAGATGCCACATTTTGGAACTCGAGCTGCTTTTGGAGTGCCAAATGTCTCCCACAATCTGACAACCAGGAACATGGCCAGGTGAGTTAGTTTCCCATGGAAAAGGGCCACCGTTCGTGTCCACCACCCTCATCTGGCCACCTCGGCTTCAGCCTGCAAAAATGCTGTGATATTCAAGATTTCTCCCAGATGCAAGAAGCCACATTTTGGAACTCGGGCTGCTTTTGGAGTGCCAATGTCTCCCACAATCTGACACCAGGAACATGGCCAGGTGAGTTTAGTTTCCCATGGAAAAGGGCCACCGTTCGTGTCCACCACCCTCATCCGGCCACGTCGGCTTCGGCCTGCAAAAATGCCGTGATATTCAAGATTTCTCCCAGATGCAAGATGCCACATTTTGGAACTCGGGCTGCTTTTGGAGTGCCAAATGTCTCCCACAATCTGACACCAGGAACATGGCCAGGTGAGTTTAGTTTCCCATGGAAAACGGCCACCATTCGTGTCCACCACGGCCATCAGGCCACCTCGGATTCAGCTTTCAAAAATGCCGTGATATTCAAGATTTCTCCCAGATGCAAGATGCCACATTTTGGAACTCGGGCTGCTTTTGGAGTGCTAAATGTCTCCCACAATCTGACACCAGGAACATGGCCAGGTGAGTTTAGTTTCCCATGGAAAAGGGCCACCGTTCGTGTCCACCACCCTCATCCGGCCACCTCGGCTTCAGCCTGCAAAAATGCCGTGATATTCAAGATTTCTCCCAGATGCAAGATGCCACATTTTGGAACTCGAGCTGCTTTTGGAGTGCTAAATGTCTCCCACAATCTGACTCCAGGAACATCGCCAGGTGAGTTTAGTTTCCCATGGAAAAGGGCCACCGTTCGTGTCCACCACCCTCATCCGGCCACGTCGGCTTCAGCCCTGCAAAAATGCCGTGATATTCAAGATTTCTCCCAGATGCAAGATGCCACATTTTGGAACTCGGGCTGCTTTGGAGTGCCAAATGTCTCCCACAATCTGACACCAGGAACATGGCCAGGTGAGTTTAGTTTCCCATGGAAAAGGGCCACCGTTCGTGTCCACCACCATCATCCGGCCACCTCGCTTCAGCTGCAAAAATGCCGTGATATTCAAGATTTCTCCCAGGTGCAAGATGCCCACATTTTGAAACTCGGGCTGCTTTTGGAGTGCCAAATGTCTCCCACAATCTGACACCAGGAACATGGCCAGGTGAGTTTAGTTTCCCATGGAAAAGGGCCACCGTTCGTGTCCCACCACCCTCATTCCGGCCACCTCGGCTTCAGCCTGCAAAAATGCCGTGATATTCAAGATTTCTCCCAGATGCAAGATGCCACATTTTGGAACTCGGGCTGCTTTTGGAGTGCCAAATGTCTCCCACAATCTGACACCAGGAACATGGCCAGGTGAGTTTAGTTTCCCATGGAAAAGGGCCACCGTTCGTGTCCACCACGGTCATCAGGCCACCTCGGCTTCAGCCTGCAAAAATGCCGTGATATTCAAGATTTCTCCCAGATGCAAGATGCCACATTTTGGAACTCGGGCTGCTTTTGGAGTGCCAAATGTCTCCCACAATCTGACACCAGGAACATGGCCAGGTGAGTTTAGTTTCCCATGGAAAAGGGCCACCGTTCGTGTCACCACCCTCATCCGGCCACCTCGGCTTCAGCCTGCAAAAATGCCGTGATATTCAAGATTTCTCCCAGATGCAAGATGCCACATTTGGAACTCGAGCTGCTTTTGGAGTGCCAAATGTCTCCCACAATCTGACACCAGGAACATGCCAGGTGAGTTTAGTTTCCCATGGAAAAGGGCCACCGTTCGTGTCCACCACCCTCATCCGGCCACCTCGGCTTCAGCCAGCAAAAATGCCGTGATATTCAAGATTTTTCCCAGATGCAAGATGCCACATTTTGGAACTCGGGCTGCTTTTGGGAGTGCCAAATGTCTCCCACTATCTGACACCAGGAACATGGCCAGGTGAGTTTAGTTTCCCATGGAAAAGGGCCACCGTTCGTGTCCACCACCCTCATCCGGCCACCTCGGCTTCAGCCTGCAAAAATGCCGTGATATTCAAGATTTCTCCCAGATGCAAAGATGCCACATTTTGAAACTCGGGCTGCTTTTGGAGTGCCAAATGTCTCCCACAATCTGACACCAGGAACATGCCAGGTGAGTTTAGTTTCCCATGGAAAAGGGCCACCGTTCGTGTCCACCACCCTCATCGGCCACCTCGGATTCGGCCTGCAAAAATGCCGTGGCATTCAAGATTTCTCCCAGATGCAAGATGCCACATTTTGGAACTCGGGCTGCTTTTGGAGTGCCAAATGTCTCCCACAATCTGACACAGGAACATGGCCAGGTGAGTTTAGTTTCCCATGGAAAAGGGCCACCGTTCGTGTCCACCACCCTCATCCGGCCACCTCGCTTCAGCCTGCAAAAATGCCGTGATATTCATGATTTTTCCCAGATGCAAGATGCCACATTTTGGAACTCGGGCTGCTTTTGGAGTGCCAAATGTCTCCCACAATCTGACACCAGGAACATGGCCAGGTGAGTTTAGTTTCCCATGGAAAAGGGCCACCGTTCGTGTCCACCACCCTCATCCGGCCACCTCGGCTTCAGCCTGCAAAAATGCCGTGATATTCAAGATTTCTCCCAGATGCAAGATGCCACATTTTGGAACTCAGGCTGCTTTTGGAGTGCTAAATGTCTCCCACAATCTGACACCAGGAACATGGCCAGGTGAGTTTAGTTTCCCATGGAAAAGGGCCACCGTTCGTGTCCACCACCCTCATCCGGCCACGTCGGCTTCAGCCTGCAAAAATGCCGTGATATTCAAGATTTCTCCCAGATGCAAGATGCCACATTTTGGAACTCGGGCTGCTTTTGGAGTGCCAAATGTCTCCCACAATCTGACACCAGGAACATGGCCAGGTGAGTTTAGTTTCCCATGGAAAAGGGCCACCGTTCGTGTCCACCACCATCATCCGGCCACCTCGGCTTCAGCCTGCAAAAATGCCGTGATATTCAAGATTTCTCCCAGGTGCAAGATGCCACATTTTGAAACTCGGGCTGCTTTTGGAGTGCCAAATGTCTCCCACAATCTGACACCAGGAACATGGCCAGGTGAGTTTAGTTTCCCATGGAAAAGGGCCACCCGTTCGTGTCCACCACCCTCATCCGGCCACCTCGGCTTCAGCCTGCAAAAATGCCGTGATATCAAGATTTCTCCCAGATGCAAGATGCCACATTTTGGAACTCGGGCTGCTTTTGGAGTGCCAAATGTCTCCCACAATCTGACACCAGGAACATGGCCAGGTGAGTTTAGTTTCCCATGGAAAAGGGCCACCGTTCGTGTCCACCACGGTCATCAGGCCACCTCGGCTTCAGCCTGCAAAAATGCCGTGATATTCAAGATTTCTCCCAGATGCAAGATGCCACATTTTGGAACTCGGGCTGCTTTTGGAGTGCCAAATGTCTCCCACAATCTGACACCAGGAACATGGCCAGGTGAGTTTAGTTTCCCATGGAAAAGGGCCACCGTTCGTGTCCACCACCCTCATCCGGCCACCTCGGCTTCAGCCTGCAAAAATGCCGTGATATTCAAGATTTCTCCCAGATGCAAGATGCCACATTTTGGAACTCGAGCTGCTTTTGGAGTGCCAAATGTCTCCCACAATCTGACACCAGAACATGGCCAGGTGAGTTTAGTTTCCCATGGAAAAGGGCCACCGTTCGTGTCCACCACCCTCATCCGGCCACCTCGGCTTCAGCCTGCAAAAATGCCGTGATATTCAAGATTTTTCCCAGATGCAAGATGCCTACATTTTGGAACTCGGGCTGCTTTTGGAGTGCCAAATGTCTCCCACTATCTGACACCAGGAACATGGCCAGGTGAGTTAGTTTCCCATGGAAAAGGGCCACCGTTCGTGTCCACCACCCTCATCCGGCCACCTCGGCTTCAGCCTGCAAAAATGCCGTGATATTCAAGATTTCTCCCAGATGCAAGATGCCACATTTTGAAACTCGGGCTGCTTTTGGAGTGCCAAATGTCTCCCACAATCTGACACCAGGAACATGGCCAGGTGAGTTTAGTTTCCCATGGAAAAGGGCCACCGTTCGTGTCCACCACCCTCATCCGGCCACCTCGGATTCGGCCTGCAAAAATGCCGTGGCATTCAAGATTTCTCCCAGATGCAAGATGCCACATTTTGGAACTCGGGCTGCTTTTGGAGTGCCAAATGTCTCCCACAATCTGACACCAGGAACATGGCCAGGTGAGTTTAGTTTCCCATGGAAAAGGGCCACCGTTCGTGTCCACCACCCTCATCCGGCCACCTCGGCTTCAGCCTGCAAAAATGCCGTGATATTCAAGATTTCTCCCAGATGCAAGATGCCACATTTTGGAACTCGGGCTGCTTTTGGAGTGCTAAATGTCTCCCACAATCTGACTCCAGGAACATCGCCAGGTGAGTTTAGTTTCCCATGGAAAAGGGCCACCGTTCGTGTCCACCACCCTCATCCGGCCACCTCGGCTTCGGCCTGCAAAAATGCCGTGATATTCAAGATTTCTCCCAGATGCAAGATGCCACATTTTGGAACTCGGGCTGCTTTTGGAGTGCCAAATGTCTCCCACAATCTGACACCAGGAACATGGCCAGGTGAGTTTAGTTTCCCATGGAAAAGGGCCACCGTTCGTGTCCACCACCCTCATCCGGCCACCTCGGCTTCAGCCTGCAAAAATGCCGTGATATTCATGATTTTTCCCAGATGCAAGATGCCACATTTTGGAACTCGGGCTGCTTTTGGAGTGCCAAATGTCTCCCACAATCTGACACCAGGAACATGGCCAGGTGAGTTTAGTTTCCCATGGAAAAGGGCCACCGTTCGTGTCCACCACCCTCATCCCGGCCACCTCGGCTTCAGCCTGCAAAAATGCCGTGATATTCAAGATTTCTCCCAGATGCAAGATGCCACATTTTGGAACTCAGGCTGCTTTTGGAGTGCTAAATGTCTCCCACAATCTGACACCAGGAACATGGCCAGGTGAGTTTAGTTTCCCATGGAAAAGGGCCACCGTTCGTGTCCACCACCCTCATCCGTCCACCTCGGCTTCAGCCTGCAAAAAATGCCGTGATATTCAAGATTTCCACCAGATGCAAGATGCCACATTTTGGAACTCGGGCTGCTTTTGGAGTGCCAAATGTCTCCCACAATCTGACACCAGGAACATGGCCAGGTGAGTTTAGTTTCCCATGGTAAAGGGCCACCGTTCGTGTCCACCACGGTCATCCGGCCACCTCGGCTTCAGCCTGCAAAAATGCCGTGATATTCAAGATTTCTCCCAGATGCAAGATGCCACATTTTGGAACTCGGGCTGCTTTTGGAGTGCTAAATGTCTCCCACAATCTGACACCAGGAACATGGCCAGGTGAGTTTAGTTTCCCATGGAAAAGGGCCACCGTTCGTGTCCACCACCCTCATCCGGCCACCTCGGCTTCAGCCTGCAAAAATGCCGTGATATTCAAGATTTCTCCCAGATGCAAGATGCCACATTTTGGAACTCGAGCTGCTTTTGGAGTGCCAAATGTCTCCCACAATCTGACACCAGGAACATGGGCAGGTGAGTTTAGTTTCCCATGGAAAAGGGCCACCGTTCGTGTCCACCACCCTCATCTGGCCACCTCGGCTTCAGCCTGCAAAAATGCTGTGATATTCAAGATTTCTCCCAGATGCAAGAAGCCACATTTTGAAACTCGGGCTGCTTTTGGAGTGCCAAATGTCTCCCACAATCTGACACCAGGAACATGGCCAGGTGAGTTTAGTTTCCATGGAAAAGGGCCACCGTTCGTGTCCACCACCCTCATCCGGCCACGTCGGCTTCGGCCTGCAAAAATGCTGTGATATTCAAGATTTCTCCCAGATGCAAGATGCCACATTTTGGAACTCGGGCTGCTTTTGGAGTGCTAAATGTCTCCCACAATCTGACACCAGGAACATGGCCAGGTGAGTTTAGTTTCCCATGGAAAAGGGCCACCATTCGTGTCCACCACCCTCATCCGGCCACCTCGGCTTCAGCCTGCAAAAATGCCGTGATATTCAAGATTTCTCCCCAGATGCAAGATGCCACATTTTGGAACTCGGGCTGCTTTTGGAGTGCCAAATGTCTCCCACAATCTGACACCAGGAACATGGCCAGGTGAGTTTAGTTTCCCATGGAAAAGGGCCACCGTTCGTGTCCACCACCCTCATCCGGCCACCTCGGCTTCAGCCTGCAAAAATGCCGTGATATTCAAGATTTCTCCCAGATGCAAGATGCCACATTTTGGAACTCGGGCTGCTTTTGGAGTGCTAAATGTCTCCCACAATCTGACACCAGGAACATGGCAAGGTGAGTTTAGTTTCCCATGGAAAAGGGCCACCGTTCATGTCCACCACCCTCATCCGGCCACCTCGGCTTCAGCCTGCAAAAATGCCGTGATATTCAAGATTTCTCCCAGATGCAAGATGCCACATTTTGGAACTCGGGCTGCTTTTGGAGTGCCAAATGTCTCCCACAATCTGACACCAGGAACATGGCCAGGTGAGTTTAGTTTCCCATGGAAAAGGGCCACCGTTCGTGTCCACCACTCTCATCCGGCCACCTCGGCTTCAGCCTGCAAAAATGCTGTGGCATTCAAGATTTCTCCCCAGATGCAAGATGCCACATTTTGGAACTCGGGGCTGCTTTTGGAGTGCCAAATGTCTCCCACAATCTGACACCAGGAACATGGCCAGGTGAGTTTAGTTTCCCATGGAAAAGGGCCACCGTTCGTGTGCACCACGGTCATCCGGCCACCTCGGCTTCAGCCTTCAAAAATGCCGTGATATTCAAGATTTCTCCCAGATGCAAGATGCCACATTTTGGAACTCGAGCTGCTTTTGGAGTGCCAAATGTCTCCCACAATCTGACACCAGGAACATGGCCAGGTGAGTTTAGTTTCCCATGGAAAAGGGCCACCGTTCGTGTCCACCACCCTCATCAGGCCACCTCGGCTTCAGCCTGCAAAAATGCCGTGATATTCAAGATTTCTCCCAGATGCAAGATGCCACATTTTGAAACTCGGGCTGCTTTTGGAGTGCCAAATGTCTCCCACAATCTGACACCAGGAACATGGCCAGGTGAGTTTAGTTTCCCATGGAAAAGGGCCACCGTTCGTGTCCACCACCCTCATCTGGCCACGTCGGCTTCGGCCTGCAAAAAATGCCGTTGATATTCAAGATTTCTCCCAGATGCAAGATGCCACATTTTGAAACTCGGGCTGCTTTTGGAGTGCCAAATGTCTCCCACAATCTGACACCAGGAACATGGCCAGGTGAGTTTAGTTTCCCATGGAAAAGGGCCACCATTCGTGTCCACCACGGCCATCAGGCCACCTCGGCTTCAGCCTGCAAAAATGCCGTGATATTCAAGATTTCTCCCAGATGCAAGATGCCACATTTTGGAACTCGGGCTGCTTTTGGAGTGCTAAATGTCTCCCACAATCTGACTCCAGGAACATCGCCAGGTGAGTTTAGTTTCCCATGGAAAAGGGCCACCGTTCGTGTCCACCACCCTCATCCAGCCACGTCGGCTTCGGCCTGCAAAAATGCCGTGATATTCAAGATTTCTCCCAGATGCAAGATGCCACATTTTGGAACTCGGGCTGCTTTTGGAGTGCCAAATGTCTCCCACAATCTGACACCAGGAACATGGCCAGGTGAGTTTAGTTTCCCATGGAAAAGGGCCACCGTTCGTGTCCACCACCCTCATCCGGCCACCTCGGCTTCAGCCTGCAAAAATGCCGTGATATTCATGATTTTTCCCAGATGCAAGATGCCACATTTTGGAACTCGGGCTGCTTTTGGAGTGCCAAATGTCTCCCACAATCTGACACCAGGAACATGGCCAGGTGAGTTTAGTTTCCCATGGAAAAGGGCCACCGTTCGTGTCCACCACCCTCATCCGGCCACCTCGGCTTCAGCCTGCAAAAATGCCGTGATATTCAAGATTTCTCCCAGATGCAAGATGCCACATTTTGGAACTCGGGCTGCTTTTGGAGTGCTAAATGTCTCCCACAATCTGACTCCAGGAACATCGCCAGGTGAGTTTAGTTTCCCATGGAAAAGGGCCACCGTTCGTGTCCACCACCCTCATCCGGCCACCTCGGCTTCGGCCTGCAAAAATGCCGTGATATTCAAGATTTCTCCCAGATGCAAGATGCCACATTTTGGAACTCGGGCTGCTTTTGGAGTGCCAAATGTCTCCCACAATCTGACACCAGGAACATGGCCAGGTGAGTTTAGTTTCCCATGGAAAAGGGCCACCGTTCGTGTCCACCACCCTCATCCGGCCACCTCGGCTTCAGCCTGCAAAAATGCCGTGATATTCATGATTTTTCCCAGATGCAAGATGCCACATTTTGGAACTCGGGCTGCTTTTGGAGTGCCAAATGTCTCCCACAATCTGACACCAGGAACATGGCCAGGTGAGTTTAGTTTCCCATGGAAAAGGGCCACCGTTCTTGTCCACCACCCTCATCCGGCCACCTCGGCTTCAGCCTGCAAAAATGCCGTGCTATTCAAGATTTCTCCCAGATGCAAGATGCCACATTTTGGAACTCAGGCTGCTTTTGGAGTGCTAAATGTCTCCCACAATCTGACACAGGAACATGGCCAGGTGAGTTTAGTTTCCCATGGAAAAGGGCCACCGTTCGTGTCCACCACCCTCATCCGGCCACCTCGGCTTCAGCCTGCAAAAATGCCGTGATATTCAAGATTTCCACCAGATGCAAGATGCCACATTTTGGAACTCGGGCTGCTTTTGGAGTGCCAAATGTCTCCCACAATCTGACACCAGGAACATGGCCAGGTGAGTTTAGTTTCCCATGGTAAAGGGCCACCGTTCGTGTCCACCACGGTCATCCGGCCACCTCGCTTCAGCCTGCAAAAATGCCGTGATATTCAAGATTTCTCCCAGATGCAAGATGCCACATTTTGGAACTCGGGCTGCTTTTGGAGTGCTAAATGTCTCCCACAATCTGACACCAGGAACATGGCCAGGTGAGTTTAGTTTCCCATGGAAAAGGGCCACCGTTCGTGTCCACCACCCTCATCCGGCCACCTCGGCTTCAGCCTGCAAAAATGCCGTGATATTCAAGATTTCTCCCAGATGCAAGATGCCACATTTTGGAACTCGAGCTGCTTTTGGAGTGCCAAATGTCTCCCACAATCTGACACCATGAACATGGGCAGGTGAGTTTAGTTTTCCCATGGAAAAGGGCCACCGTTCGTGTCCACCACCCTCATCTGGCCACCTCGGCTTCAGCCTGCAAAAATGCTGTGATATTCAAGATTTCTCCCAGATGCAAGAAGCCACATTTTGAAACTCGGGCTGCTTTTGGAGTGCCAAATGTCTCCCACAATCTGACACCAGGAACATGGCCAGGTGAGTTTAGTTTCCCATGGAAAAGGGCCACCGTTCGTGTCCACCACCCTCATCCGGCCACGTCGGCTTCGGCTGCAAAAATGCCGTGATATTCAAGATTTCTCCCAGATGCAAGATGCCACATTTTTGGAACTCGGGCTGCTTTTGGAGTGCTAAATGTCTCCCACAATCTGACACCAGGAACATGGCCAGGTGAGTTTAGTTTCCCATGGAAAAGGGCCACCATTCGTGTCCACCACCCTCATCCGGCCACCTCGGCTTCAGCCTGCAAAAATGCCGTGATATTCAAGATTTCTCCCAGATGCAAGATGCCACATTTTGGAACTCGGGCTGCTTTTGGAGTGCCAAATGTCTCCCACAATCTGACACCAGGAACATGGCCAGGTGAGTTTAGTTTCCCATGGAAAAGGGCCACCGGTTCGTGTCCACCACCCTCATCGGCCACCTCGGCATCAGCCTGCAAAAATGCCGTGATATTCAAGATTTCTCCAGATGCAAGATGCCACATTTTGGAACTCGGGCTGCTTTTGGAGTGCTAAATGTCTCCCACAATCTGACACCAGGAACATGGCAAGGTGAGTTTAGTTTCCATGGAAAAGGGCCACCGTTCGTGTCCACCACCCTCATCCGGCCACCTCGGCTTCAGCCTGCAAAAATGCCGTGATATTCAAGATTTCTCCCAGATGCAAGATGCCACATTTTGGAACTCGGGCTGCTTTTGGAGTGCCAAATGTCTCCCACAATCTGACACCAGGAACATGGCCAGGTGAGTTTAGTTTCCCATGGAAAAGGGCCACCGTTCGTGTCCACCACTCTCATCCGGCCACCTCGGGTTCAGCCTGCAAAAATGCTGTGGCATTCAAGATTTCTCCCAGATGCAAGATGCCACATTTTGGAACTCGGGCTGCTTTTGGAGTGCCAAATGTCTCCCACAATCTGACACCAGGAACATGGCCAGGTGAGTTTAGTTTCCCATGGAAAAGGGCCACCGTTCGTGTGCACCACGGTCATCCGGCCACCTCGGCTTCAGCCTTCAAAAATGCCGTGATATTCAAGATTTCTCCCAGATGCAAGATGCCACATTTTGGAACTCGAGCTGCTTTTGGAGTGCCAAATGTCTCCCACAATCTGACACCAGGAACATGGCCAGGTGAGTTTAGTTTCCCATGGAAAAGGGCCACCGTTCGTGTCCACCACCCTCATCAGGCCACCTCGGCTTCAGCCTGCAAAAATGCCGTGATATTCAAGATTTCTCCCAGATGCAAGATGCCACATTTTGGAACTCGGGCTGCTTTTGGAGTGCCAAATGTCTCCCACAATCTGACACCAGGAACATGGCCAGGTGAGTTTAGTTTCCCATGGAAAAGGGCCACCGTTCGTGTCCACCACCCTCATCTGGCCACGTCGGCTTCGGTCTGCAAAAATGCCGTGATATTCAAGATTTCTCCCAGATGCAAGATGCCACATTTTGAAACTCGGGCTGCTTTTGGAGTGCCAAATGTCTCCCACAATCTGACACCAGGAACATGGCCAGGTGAGTTTAGTTTCCCATGGAAAAGGGCCACCATTCGTGTCCACCACGGCCATCAGGCCACCTCGGCTTCAGCCTGCAAAAATGCCGTGATATTCAAGATTTCTCCCAGATGCAAGATGCCACATTTTGGAACTCGGGCTGCTTTTGGAGTGCTAAATGTCTCCCACAATCTG